>NC_073692.1:255326225-257726225 GCF_029784155.1 Uranotaenia lowii
TTTCCTGGTCGGGGGTCGCGTGAAAAACCTTGAATTTTTCGAATCAGGCAAAATTTTCAACTTGAAAATTTTTCGGTAAAAAGACATTTCTTTCGATTTTTCCTGGTCGGGGGTCGCGTGAAAAACCTTGAATTTTTCGAATCAGGCAAAATTTTCAACTTGAAAATTTTTCGGTAAAAAGTCATTTTTTTCTATTTTTCCTGGTCGGGGGTCGCGTGAAAAACCTTGAATTTTTCGAATCAGGCAAAATTTTCAACTTGAAAATTTTTCGGTAAAAAGTCATTTTTTTCGATTTTTCCTGGTCGGGGGTCGCGTGAAAACCTTGAATTTTCGAATCAGGCAAAATTTTCAACTTGAAAATTTTTCGGTAAAAAGTCATTTTTTTCGAATTTTCCTGGTCGGGGGTCGCGTGAAAAACCTTGAATTTTCGAATCAGGCAAAATTTTCAACTTGAAAATTTTTCGGTAAAAAGTCATTTTTTTCGATTTTTCCTGGTCGGGGGTCGCGTGAAAAACCTTGAATTTTTCGAATCAGGCAAAATTTTCAACTTGAAAATTTTTCGGTAAAAAGTCATTTTTTCGATTTTTCCTGGTCGGGGGTCGCGTGAAAAACCTTGAATTTTCGAATCAGGCAAAATTTTCAACTTGAAAATTTTTCGGTAAAAAGTCATTTTTTCGATTTTTCCTGGTCGGGGGTCGCGTGAAAAACCTTGAATTTTTCGAATCAGGCAAAATTTTCAACTTGAAAATTTTTCGGTAAAAAGTTATTTTTTTCGATTTTTCCTGGTCGGGGGTCGCGTGAAAAACCTTGAATTTTTCGAATCAGGCAAAATTTTCAACTTGAAAATTTTTCGGTAAAAAGTCATTTTTTTCGAATTTTCCTGGTCGGGGGTCGCGTGAAAAACCTTGAATTTTTCGAATCAGGCAAAATTTTCAACTTGAAAATTTTTCGGTTAAAAGTCATTTCTTTCGATTTTTCCTGGTCGGGGGTCGCGTGAAAAACCTTGAATTTTTCGAATCAGGCAAAATTTTCAACTTGAAAATTTTTCGGTTAAAAGTCATTTTTTTCGATTTTTCCTGGTCGGGGGTCGCGTGAAAAACCTTGAATTTTTCGAATCAGGCAAAATTTTCAACTTGAAAATTTTTCGGTAAAAAGTCATTTTTTTCGATTTTTCCTGGTCGGGGTTCGCGTGAAAAACCTTGAATTTTTCGAATCAGAAAAAATTTTCAACTTAAAAAATTTTCGGTAAAAAGTCATTTTTTTCGATTTTTCCTGGTCGGGAGTCGCGTGAAAAACCTTGAATTTTTCGAATCAGGCAAAATTTTTAACTTGAAAATTTTTCGGTAAAAAGTCATTTTTTTCGATTTTTCCTGGTCGGGGGTCACGTGAAAAACCTTGGATTTTTCGAATCAGGCAAAATTTTCAACTTGAAAATTTTTCGGTAAAAAGTCATTTTTTTCGATTTTTCCTGGTCGGGGGTCGCGTGAAAAACCTTGAATTTTTCAAATCAGAAAAAATTTTCAACTTAAAAATTTTCGGTAAAAAGTCATTTTTTTCGATTTTTCCTGGTCGGGAGTCGCGTGAAAAACCTTGAATTTTTCGAATCAGGCAAAATTTTTAACTTGAAAATTTTTCGGTAAAAAGTCATTTTTTTCGATTTTTCCTGGTCGGGGGTCGCGTGAAAACCTTGAATTTTTCGAATCAGGCAAAATTTTTAACTTGAAAATTTTTCGGTAAAAAGTCATTTTTTTCGATTTTTCCTGGTCGGGGGTCGCGTGAAAAACCTTGAATTTTTCGAATCAGGCAAAATTTTCAACTTGAAAATTTTTCGGTAAAAAGTCATTTTTTTCGAATTTTCCTGGTCGGGGGTCGCGTGAAAAACCTTGAATTTTTCGAATCAGGCAAAATTTTCAACTTGAAAATTTTTCGGTAAAAAGTCATTTTTTTCTATTTTTCCTGGTCGGGGGTCGCGTGAAAAACCTTGAATTTTTCGAATCAGGCAAAATTTTCTACTTGAAAATTTTTCGGTAAAAAGTCATTTTTTTCGATTTTTCCTGGTCGGGGGTCGCGTGAAAAACCTTGAATTTTTCGAATCAGGCAAAATTTTCAACTTGAAAATTTTTCGGTAAAACGTCATTTTTTTCGATTTTTCCTGGTCGGGGGTCACGTGAAAAACCTTGGATTTTTCGAATCAGGCAAAATTTTCAACTTGAAAATTTTTCGGTAAAAAGTCATTTTTTTCGATTTTTCCTGGTCGGGGGGTCGCGTGAAAAACCTTGAATTTTTCGAATCAGGCAACATTTTCAACTTGAAAATTTTTCGGTAAAAAGTCATTTTTTTCGATTTTTCCTGGTCGGGGGTCGCATGAAAAACCTTGAATTTTTCGAATCAGGCAAAATTTTCAACTTGAAAATTTTTCGGTAAAAAGTCATTTTTTTCTATTTTTCCTGGTCGGGGGTCGCATGAAAAACCTTGAATTTTTCGAATCAGGCAAAATTTTCAACTTGAAAATTTTTCGGTAAAAAGTCATTTTTTTTCGATTTTTCCTGGTCGGGGGTCGCGTGAAAAACCTTGAATTTTTCGAATCAGGCAACATTTTCAACTTGAAAATTTGTCGGTTAAAAGTCATTTTTTTTCTATTTTTCCTGGTCGGGGGTCGCGTGAAAAACCTTGAATTTTTCGAATCAGGCAAAATTTTCAACTTGAAAATTTTTCGGTAAAAAGTCATTTTTTTCGATTTTTCCTGGTCGGGGGTCGCATGAAAAACCTTGAATTTTTCGAATCAGGCAAAATTTTCAACTTGAAAATTTTTCGGTAAAAAGTCATTTTTTTCGATTTTTCCTGGTCGGGGGTCGCGTGAAAAACCTTGAATTTTTCGAATCAGGCAAAATTTTCAACTTGAAAATTTTTCGGTAAAAAGTCATTTTTTTCGATTTTTCCTGGTCGGGAGTCGCGTGAAAAACCTTGAATTTTTCGAATCAGGCAAAATTTTTAACTTGAAAATTTTTCGGTAAAAAGTAATTTTTTTCGATTTTTCCTGGTCGGGAGTCGCGTGAAAAACCTTGAATTTTTCGAATCAGGCAAAATTTTCAACTTGAAAATTTTTCGGTAAAAAGTCATTTTTTTCGAATTTTCCTGGTCGGGGGTCGCGTGAAAAACCTTGAATTTTTCGAATCAGGCAAAATTTTCAACTTGAAAATTTTTCGGTAAAAAGTCATTTTTTTCTATTTTTCCTGGTCGGGGGTCGCGTGAAAAACCTTGAATTTTTCGAATCAGGCAAAATTTTCAACTTGAAAATTTTTCGGTAAAAAGTCATTTTTTTTCGATTTTTCCTGCTCGGGGGTCGCGTGAAAAACCTTGAATTTTTCGAATCAGGCAAAATTTTCAACTTGAAAATTTTTCGGTAAAAAGTCATTTTTTTTCGATTTTTCCTGGTCGGGGGTCGCGTGAAAAACCTTGAATTTTTCGAATCAGGCAAAATTTTCAACTTGAAAATTTTTCGGTAAAAAGTCATTTTTTTCGATTTTTCCTGGTCGGGGGTCGCGTGAAAAACCTTGAATTTTTCGAATCAGGCAACATTTTCAACTTGAAAATTTTTCGGTAAAAAGTCATTTTTTTTCGATTTTTCCTGGTCGGGGGTCATGTGAAAAACCTTGAATTTTTCGAATCAGGCAAAATTTTCAACTTGAAAATTTTTCGGTAAAAAGTCATTTTATTCTATTTTTCCTGGTCAGGGGTCGCGTGAAAAACCTTGAATTTTTCGAATTAGGCAAAATTTTCAACTTGAAAATTTTTCGGTAAAAAGTCATTTTATTCTATTTTTCCTGGTCGGGGGTCGCGTGAAAAACCTTGAATTTTTTGAATCAGGCAAAATTTTCAACTTGAAAATTTTTCGGTAAAAAGTCATTTTTTTCGATTTTTCCTGGTCGGGGGTCGCGTGAACAACCTTGAATTTTTCGAATCAGGCAAAATTTTCAACTTGAAAATTTTTCGGTAAAAAGTCATTTATTTCGATTTTTCCTGGTCGGGGGTCGCGTGAAAAACCTTGAACTTTTCGAATCAGGCAAAATTTTCAACTTGAAAATTTTTTGGTAAAAAGTCATTTTTTTCGATTTTTCCTGGTCGGGGGTCGCGTGAAAAACCTTGAATTTTTCGAATCAGGCAAAATTTTCAACTTGAAAATTTTTCGGTAAAAAGTCATTTTTTTCGATTTTTCCTGGTCGGGGGTCGCGTGAACAACCTTGAATTTTTCGAATCAGGCAAAATTTTCAACTTGAAAATTTTTCGGTAAAAAGTCATTTTATTCGAATTTTCCTGGTCGGGGGTCGCGTGAAAAATCTTGAATTTTTCGAATCAGGCAAAATTTTCAACTTGAAAATTTTTCGGTAAAAAGTCATTTTTTTCGATTTTTCCTGGTTGGGAGTCGCGTGAAAAACCTTGAATTTTTCGAATCAGGCAAAATTTTCAACTTGAAAATTTTTCGGTAAAAAGTCATTTTTTTCGATTTTTCCTGGTCGGGGGTCGCGTGAAAAACCTTGAATTTTTCGAATCAGGCAAAATTTTCAACTTGAAAATTTTTCGGTAAAAAGTCATTTTTTTCGATTTTTCCTGGTTGGGAGTCGCGTGAAAAACCTTGAATTTTTCGAATCAGGCAAAATTTTCAACTTGAAAATATTTCGGTAAAAAGTCATTTTTTTCGATTTTTCCTGGTCGGGGGTCGCGTGAAAAACCTTGAATTTTTTGAATCAGGCAAAATTTTCAACTTGAAAATTTTTCGGTAAAAAGTCATTTTTTTCGATTTTTCCTGGTCGGGGGTCGCGTGAAAAACCTTGAACTTTTCGAATCAGGCAAAATTTTCAACTTGAAAATTTTTTGGTAAAAAGTCATTTTTTTCGATTTTTCCTGGTCGGGGGTCGCGTGAAAAACCTTGAATTTTTCGAATCAGGCAAAATTTTCAACTTGAAAATTTTTCGGTAAAAAGTCATTTTTTTCGATTTTTCCTGGTCGGGGGTCGCGTGAAAAACCTTGAATTTTTCGAATCAGGCAAAATTTTCAACTTGAAAATTTTTCGGTAAAAAGTCATTTTATTCTATTTTTCCTGGTTGGGGGTCGCGTGAAAAACCTTGAATTTTCCGAATCAGGCAAAATTTTCAACTTGAAAATTTTTCGGTAAAAAGTCATTTTTTTCGATTTTTCCTGGTCGGGGGTCGCGTGAAAAACCTTGAATTTTTCGAATCAGGCAAAATTTTCAACTTGAAAATTTTTCGGTAAAAAGTCATTTTTTTCGATTTTTCCTGGTCGGGGGTCGCGTGAAAAACCTTGAATTTTTCGAATCAGGCAAAATTTTCAACTTGAAAATTTTTCGGTAAAAAGTCATTTTTTTCGATTTTTCCTGGTCGGGGGTCGCGTGAAATACCTTGAATTTTTCGAATCAGGCAAAATTTTCAACTTGAAAATTTTTCGGTAAAAAGTCATTTTTTTCGATTTTTTCTGGTCGGGGGTCGCGTGAAAAACCTTGAATTTTTCGAATCAGGCAACATTTTCAACTTGAAAATTTTTCGGTAAAAAGTCATTTTTTTTCGATTTTTCCTGGTCGGGGGTCATGTGAAAAACCTTGAATTTTTCGAATCAGGCAAAATTTTCAACTTGAAAATTTTTCGGTAAAAAGTCATTTTTTCGATTTTTCCTGGTCGGGGGTCGCGTGAAAAACCTTGAATTTTTCGAATCAGGCAAAATTTTCAACTTGAAAATATTTCGGTAAAAAGTCATTATTTTCGATTTTTCCTGGTCGGGGGTCGCGTGAAAAACCTTGAATTTTTTGAATCAGGCAAAATTTTCAACTTGAAAATTTTTCGGTAAAAAGTCATTTTTTTCGATTTTTCCTGGTCGGGGGTCGCGTGAAAAACCTTGAATTTTTCGAATCAGGCAAAATTTTCAACTTGAAAATTTTTCGGTAAAAAGTCATTTTATTCTATTTTTCCTGGTTGGGGGTCGCGTGAAAAACCTTGAATTTTCCGAATCAGGCAAAATTTTCAACTTGAAAATTTTTCGGTAAAAAGTCATTTTTTTCGATTTTTCCTGGTCGGGGGTCGCGTGAAAAACCTTGAATTTTTCGAATCAGGCAAAATTTTCAACTTGAAAATTTTTCGGTAAAAAGTCATTTTTTTCGATTTTTCCTGGTCGGGGGTCGCGTGAAAAACCTTGAATTTTTCGAATCAGGCAAAATTTTCAACTTGAAAATTTTTCGGTAAAAAGTCATTTTTTTCGATTTTTTCTGGTCGGGGGTCGCGTGAAAAACCTTGAATTTTTCGAATCAGGCACCATTTTCAACTTGAAAATTTTTCGGTAAAAAGTCATTTTTTTCGATTTTTCCTGGTCGGGGGTCATGTGAAAAACCTTGAATTTTTCGAATCAGGCAAAATTTTCAACTTGAAAATTTTTCGGTAAAAAGTCATTTTTTCGATTTTTCCTGGTCGGGGGTCGCGTGAAAAACCTTGAATTTTTCGAATCAGGCAAAATTTTCAACTTGAAAATATTTCGGTAAAAAGTCATTATTTTCGATTTTTCCTGGTCGGGGGTCGCGTGAAAAACCTTGAATTTTTTGAATCAGGCAAAATTTTCAACTTGAAAATTTTTCGGTAAAAAGCCATTTTTTTCGATTTTTCCTGGTCGGGGGTCGCGTGAAAAACCTTGAATTTTTCGAATCAGGCAAAATTTTCAACTTGAAAATTTTTCGGTAAAAAGTCATTTTATTCTATTTTTCCTGGTTGGGGGTCGCGTGAAAAACCTTGAATTTTCCGAATCAGGCAAAATTTTCAACTTGAAAATTTTTCGGTAAAAAGTCATTTTTTTCGATTTTTCCTGGTCGGGGGTCGCGTGAAAAACCTTGAATTTTTCGAATCAGGCAAAATTTTCAACTTGAAAATTTTTCGGTAAAAAGTCATTTTTTTCGATTTTTCCTGGTCGGGGGTCGCGTGAAAAACCTTGAATTTTTCGAATCAGGCAAAATTTTCAACTTGAAAATTTTTCGGTAAAAAGTCATTTTTTTCGATTTTTTCTGGTCGGGGGTCGCGTGAAAAACCTTGAATTTTTCGAATCAGGCAAAATTTTCAACTTGAAAATTTTTCGGTTAAAAGTTATTTTTTTCGATTTTTCCTGGTCGGGGGTCGCGTGAAAAACCTTGAATTTTTCGAATTAGGCAAAATTTTCAACTTGAAAATTTTTCGGTAAAAAGTCATTTTATTCTATTTTTCCTGGTTGGGGGTCGCGTGAAAAACCTTGAATTTTCCGAATCAGGCAAAATTTTCAACTTGAAAATTTTTCGGTAAAAAGTCATTTTTTTCGATTTTTCCTGGTCGGGGGTCGCGTGAAAAACCTTGAATTTTTCGAATCAGGCAAAATTTTCAACTTGAAAATTTTTCGGTAAAAAGTCATTTTTTTCGATTTTTCCTGGTCGGGGGTCGCGTGAAAAACCTTGAATTTTTCAAATCAGGCAAAATTTTCAACTTGAAAATTTTTCGGTAAAAAGTCATTTTTTTCGATTTTTCCTGGTCGGGAGTCGCGTGAAAAACCTTGAATTTTTCGAATCAGGCAAAATTTTCAACTTGAAAATTTTTCGGTAAAAAGTCATTTTTTTCGATTTTTCCTGGTCGGGAGTCGCGTGAAAAACCTTGAATTTTTCGAATCAGGCAAAATTTTCAACTTGAAAATTTTTCGGTAAAAAGTCATTTTTTTCGATTTTTCCTGGTCGGGGGTCGCGTGAAAAACCTTGAATTTTTCGAATCAGGCAAAATTTTCAACTTGAAAATTTTTCGGTAAAAAGTCATTTTTTTCGATTTTTCCTGGTCGGGGGTCGCATGAAAAACCTTGAATTTTTCGAATCAGGCAAAATTTTCAACTTGAAAATTTTTCGGTAAAAAGTCATTTTTTTTCGATTTTTCCTGGTCGGGGGTCGCGTGAAAAACCTTGAATTTTTCGAATCAGGCAAAATTTTCAACTTGAAAATTTTTCGGTAAAAAGTCATTTTTTTCGATTTTTCCTGGTCGGGGGTCGCGTGAAAAACCTTGAACTTTTCGAATCAGGCAAAATTTTCAACTTGAAAATTTTTTGGTAAAAAGTCATTTTTTTCGATTTTTCCTGGTCGGGGGTCGCGTGAAAAACCTTGAATTTTTCGAATCAGGCAAAATTTTCAACTTGAAAATTTTTCGGTAAAAAGTCATTTTTTTCGATTTTTCCTGGTCGGGGGTCGCGTGAAAAACCTTGAATTTTTCGAATCAGGCAAAATTTTCAACTTGAAAATTTTTCGGTAAAAAGTCATTTTATTCTATTTTTCCTGGTTGGGGGTCGCGTGAAAAACCTTGAATTTTCCGAATCAGGCAAAATTTTCAACTTGAAAATTTTTCGGTAAAAAGTCATTTTTTTCGATTTTTCCTGGTCGGGGGTCGCGTGAAAAACCTTGAATTTTTCGAATCAGGCAAAATTTTCAACTTGAAAATTTTTCGGTAAAAAGTCATTTTTTTCGATTTTTCCTGGTCGGGGGTCGCGTGAAATACCTTGAATTTTTCGAATCAGGCAAAATTTTCAACTTGAAAATTTTTCGGTAAAAAGTCATTTTTTTCGATTTTTTCTGGTCGGGGGTCGCGTGAAAAACCTTGAATTTTTCGAATCAGGCAACATTTTCAACTTGAAAATTTTTCGGTAAAAAGTCATTTTTTTTCGATTTTTCCTGGTCGGGGGTCATGTGAAAAACCTTGAATTTTTCGAATCAGGCAAAATTTTCAACTTGAAAATTTTTCGGTAAAAAGTCATTTTTTCGATTTTTCCTGGTCGGGGGTCGCGTGAAAAACCTTGAATTTTTCGAATCAGGCAAAATTTTCAACTTGAAAATATTTCGGTAAAAAGTCATTATTTTCGATTTTTCCTGGTCGGGGGTCGCGTGAAAAACCTTGAATTTTTTGAATCAGGCAAAATTTTCAACTTGAAAATTTTTCGGTAAAAAGTCATTTTTTTCGATTTTTCCTGGTCGGGGGTCGCGTGAAAAACCTTGAATTTTTCGAATCAGGCAAAATTTTCAACTTGAAAATTTTTCGGTAAAAAGTCATTTTATTCTATTTTTCCTGGTTGGGGGTCGCGTGAAAAACCTTGAATTTTCCGAATCAGGCAAAATTTTCAACTTGAAAATTTTTCGGTAAAAAGTCATTTTTTTCGATTTTTCCTGGTCGGGGGTCGCGTGAAAAACCTTGAATTTTTCGAATCAGGCAAAATTTTCAACTTGAAAATTTTTCGGTAAAAAGTCATTTTTTTCGATTTTTCCTGGTCGGGGGTCGCGTGAAAAACCTTGAATTTTTCGAATCAGGCAAAATTTTCAACTTGAAAATTTTTCGGTAAAAAGTCATTTTTTTCGATTTTTTCTGGTCGGGGGTCGCGTGAAAAACCTTGAATTTTTCGAATCAGGCAAAATTTTCAACTTGAAAATTTTTCGGTAAAAAGTCATTTTTTTCGATTTTTCCTGGTCGGGGGTCATGTGAAAAACCTTGAATTTTTCGAATCAGGCAAAATTTTCAACTTGAAAATTTTTCGGTAAAAAGTCATTTTTTCGATTTTTCCTGGTCGGGGGTCGCGTGAAAAACCTTGAATTTTTCGAATCAGGCAAAATTTTCAACTTGAAAATATTTCGGTAAAAAGTCATTATTTTCGATTTTTCCTGGTCGGGGGTCGCGTGAAAAACCTTGAATTTTTTGAATCAGGCAAAATTTTCAACTTGAAAATTTTTCGGTAAAAAGCCATTTTTTTCGATTTTTCCTGGTCGGGGGTCGCGTGAAAAACCTTGAATTTTTCGAATCAGGCAAAATTTTCAACTTGAAAATTTTTCGGTAAAAAGTCATTTTATTCTATTTTTCCTGGTTGGGGGTCGCGTGAAAAACCTTGAATTTTCCGAATCAGGCAAAATTTTCAACTTGAAAATTTTTCGGTAAAAAGTCATTTTTTTCGATTTTTCCTGGTCGGGGGTCGCGTGAAAAACCTTGAATTTTTCGAATCAGGCAAAATTTTCAACTTGAAAATTTTTCGGTAAAAAGTCATTTTTTTCGATTTTTCCTGGTCGGGGGTCGCGTGAAAAACCTTGAATTTTTCGAATCAGGCAAAATTTTCAACTTGAAAATTTTTCGGTAAAAAGTCATTTTTTTCGATTTTTTCTGGTCGGGGGTCGCGTGAAAAACCTTGAATTTTTCGAATCAGGCAAAATTTTCAACTTGAAAATTTTTCGGTTAAAAGTTATTTTTTTCGATTTTTCCTGGTCGGGGGTCGCGTGAAAAACCTTGAATTTTTCGAATTAGGCAAAATTTTCAACTTGAAAATTTTTCGGTAAAAAGTCATTTTATTCTATTTTTCCTGGTTGGGGGTCGCGTGAAAAACCTTGAATTTTCCGAATCAGGCAAAATTTTCAACTTGAAAATTTTTCGGTAAAAAGTCATTTTTTTCGATTTTTCCTGGTCGGGGGTCGCGTGAAAAACCTTGAATTTTTCGAATCAGGCAAAATTATCAACTTGAAAATTTTTCGGTAAAAAGTCATTTTTTTCGATTTTTCCTGGTCGGGGGTCGCGTGAAAAACCTTGAATTTTTCAAATCAGGCAAAATTTTCAACTTGAAAATTTTTCGGTAAAAAGTCATTTTTTTCGATTTTTCCTGGTCGGGAGTCGCGTGAAAAACCTTGAATTTTTCGAATCAGGCAAAATTTTCAACTTGAAAATTTTTCGGTAAAAAGTCATTTTTTTCGATTTTTCCTGGTCGGGAGTCGCGTGAAAAACCTTGAATTTTTCGAATCAGGCAAAATTTTCAACTTGAAAATTTTTCGGTAAAAAGTCATTTTTTTCGATTTTTCCTGGTCGGGGGTCGCGTGAAAAACCTTGAATTTTTCGAATCAGGCAAAATTTTCAACTTGAAAATTTTTCGGTAAAAAGTCATTTTTTTCGATTTTTCCTGGTCGGGGGTCGCATGAAAAACCTTGAATTTTTCGAATCAGGCAAAATTTTCAACTTGAAAATTTTTCGGTAAAAAGTCATTTTTTTTCGATTTTTCCTGGTCGGGGGTCGCGTGAAAAACCTTGAATTTTTCGAATCAGGCAACATTTTCAACTTGAAAATTTTTCGGTAAAAAGTCATTTTTTTCGATTTTTCCTGGTCGGGAGTCGCGTGAAAAACCTTGAATTTTTCGAATCAGGCAAAATTTTTAACTTGAAAATTTTTCGGTAAAAAGTAATTTTTTTCGATTTTTCCTGGTCGGGAGTCGCGTGAAAAACCTTGAATTTTTCGAATCAGGCAAAATTTTCAACTTGAAAATTTTTCGGTAAAAAGTCATTTTTTTCGAATTTTCCTGGTCGGGGGTCGCGTGAAAAACCTTGAATTTTTCGAATCAGGCAAAATTTTCAACGTGAAAATTTGTCGGTAAAAAGTCATTTTTTTCTATTTTTCCTGGTCGGGGGTCGCGTGAAAAACCTTGAATTTTTCGAATCAGGCAAAATTTTCAACTTGAAAATATTTCGGTAAAAAGTCATTTTTTTCGATTTTTCCTGGTCGGGGGTCGCGTGAAAAACCTTGAATTTTTCGAATCAGGCAAAATTTTCAACTTGAAAATTTTTCGGTAAAAAGTCATTTTTTTTTCGATTTTTCCTGCTCGGGGGTCGCGTGAAAAACCTTGAATTTTTCGAATCAGGCAAAATTTTCAACTTGAAAATTTTTCGGTAAAAAGTCATTTTTTTCGATTTTTCCTGGTCGGGGGTCGCGTGAAAAACCTTGAATTTTTCGAATCAGGCAAAATTTTCAACTTGAAAATTTTTCGGTAAAAAGTCATTTTTTTCGATTTTTCCTGGTCGGGGGTCGCGTGAAAAACCTTGAATTTTTCGAATCAGGCAAAATTTTCAACTTGAAAATATTTCGGTAAAAAGTCATTATTTTCGATTTTTCCTGGTCGGGGGTCGCGTGAAAAACCTTGAATTTTTCGAATCAGGCAAAATTTTCAACTTGAAAATTTTTCGGTAAAAAGTCATTTTTTTCGATTTTTCCTGGTCGGGGGTCGCGTGAAAAACCTTGAACTTTTCGAATCAGGCAAAATTTTCAACTTGAAAATTTTTTGGTAAAAAGTCATTTTTTTCGATTTTTCCTGGTCGGGGGTCGCGTGAAAAACCTTGAATTTTTCGAATCAGGCAAAATTTTCAACTTGAAAATTTTTCGGTAAAAAGTCATTTTTTTCGATTTTTCCTGGTCGGGGGTCGCGTGAAAAACCTTGAATTTTTCGAATCAGGCAAAATTTTCAACTTGAAAATTTTTCGGTAAAAAGACATTTTTTTCGATTTTTCCTGGTTGGGAGTCGCGTGAAAAACCTTGAATTTTTCGAATCAGGCAAAATTTTCAACTTGAAAATTTTTCGGTTAAAAGTTATTTTTTTCGATTTTTCCTGGTCGGGGGTCGCGTGAAAAACCTTGAATTTTTCGAATTAGGCAAAATTTTCAACTTGAAAATTTTTCGGGAAAAAGTCATTTTATTCTATTTTTCCTGGTTGGGGGTCGCGTGAAAAACCTTGAATTTTCCGAATCAGGCAAAATTTTCAACTTGAAAATTTTTCGGTAAAAAGTCATTTTTTTCGATTTTTCCTGGTCGGGGGTCGCGTGAAAAACCTTGAATTTTTCGAATCAGGCAAAATTTTCAACTTGAAAATTTTTCGGTAAAAAGTAATTTTTTTCGATTTTTCCTGGTCGGGGGTCGCGTGAAAAACCTTGAATTTTTCAAATCAGGCAAAATTTTCAACTTGAAAATTTTTCGGTAAAAAGTCATTTTTTTCGATTTTTCCTGGTCGGGAGTCGCGTGAAAAACCTTGAATTTTTCGAATCAGGCAAAATTTTCAACTTGAAAATTTTTCGGTAAAAAGTCATTTTTTTCGATTTTTCCTGGTCGGGAGTCGCGTGAAAAACCTTGAATTTTTCGAATCAGGCAAAATTTTCAACTTGAAAATTTTTCGGTACAAAGTCATTTTTTTCGATTTTTCCTGGTCGGGGGTCGCGTGAAAAACCTTGAATTTTTCGAATCAGGCAAAATTTTCAACTTGAAAATTTTTCGGTGAAAAGTCATTTTTTTCGATTTTTCCTGGTCGGGGGTCGCGTGAAAAACCTTGAATTTTTCGAATCAGGCAAAATTTTCAATTTGAAAATTTTTCGGTAAAAAGTCATTTTTTTCGATTTTTCCTGGTCGGGGGTCGCGTGAAAAACCTTGAATTTTTCGAATCAGGCAAAATTTTCAACTTGAAAATTTTTCGGTAAAAAGTCATTTTTTTCGATTTTTCCTGGTCGGGAGTCGCGTGAAAAACCTTGAATTTTTCGAATCAGGCAAAATTTTTAACTTGAAAATTTTTCGGTAAAAAGTCATTTTTTTCGATTTTTCCTGGTCGGGGGTCGCGTGAAAAACCTTGAATTTTTCGAATCAGGCAAAATTTTCAATTTGAAAATTTTTCGGTAAAAAGTCATTTTTTTCGATTTTTCCTGGTCGGGGGTCGCGTGAAAAACCTTGAATTTTTCGAATCAGGCAAAATTTTCAACTTGAAAATTTTTCGGTAAAAAGTCATTTTTTTCGATTTTTCCTGGTCGGGGGTCGCGTGAAAAACCTTGAATTTTTCGAATCAGGCAAAATTTTCAACTTGAAAATTTTTCGGTAAAAAGTCATTTTTTTCGATTTTTCCTGGTCGGGAGTCGCGTGAAAAACCTTGAATTTTTCGAATCAGGCAAAATTTTCAACTTGAAAATTTTTCGGTAAAAAGTCATTTTTTTTCGATTTTTCCTGGTCGGGGGTCGCGTGAAAAACCTTGAATTTTTCGAATCAGGCAAAATTTTCAATTTGAAAATTTTTCGGTAAAAAGTCATTTTTTTCGATTTTTCCTGGTCGGGAGTCGCGTGAAAAACCTTGAATTTTTCGAATCAGGCAAAATTTTCAACTTGAAAATTTTTCGGTAAAAAGTCATTTTTTTCGATTTTTCCTGGTCGGGGGTCGCGTGAAAAACCTTGAATTTTTCGAATCAGGCAAAATTTTCAACTTGAAAATTTTTCGGTAAAAAGTCATTTTTTTCGATTTTTCCTGGTCGGGAGTCGCGTGAAAAACCTTGAATTTTTCGAATCAGGCAAAATTTTCAACTTGAAAATTTTTCGGTAAAAAGTCATTTTTTTCGATTTTTCCTGGTCGGGAGTCGCGTGAAAAACCTTGAATTTTTCGAATCAGGCAAAATTTTCAACTTGAAAATTTTTCGGTAAAAAGTCATTTTTTTCGATTTTTCCTGGTCGGGGGTCGCGTGAAAAACCTTGAATTTTTCGAATCAGGCAAAATTTTCAATTTGAAAATTTTTCGGTAAAAAGTCATTTTTTTCGATTTTTCCTGGTCGGGGGTCGCGTGAAAAACCTTGAATTTTTCGAATCAGGCAAAATTTTCAACTTGAAAATTTTTCGGTAAAAAGTCATTTTTTTAGATTTTTCCTGGTCGGGAGTCGCGTGAAAAACCTTGAATTTTTCGAATCAGGCAAAATTTTCAACTTGAAAATTTTTCGGTAAAAAGTCATTTTTTACGATTTTTCCTGGTCGGGGGTCGCGTGAAAAACCTTGAATTTTTCGAATCAGGCAAAATTTTCAATTTGAAAATTTTTCGGTAAAAAGTCATTTTTTTCGATTTTTCCTGGTCGGGGGTCGCGTGAAAAACCTTGAATTTTTCGAATCAGGCAAAATATTCAACTTGAAAATTTTTCGGTAAAAAGTCATTTTTTTCGATTTTTCCTGGTCAGGGGTCGCGTGAAAAACCTTGAATTTTTCGAATCAGGCAAAATTTTCAACTTGAAAATTTTTCGGTAAAAAGTCATTTTATTCTATTTTTCCTGGTCAGGGGTCGCGTTGAAAACCTTGAATTTTTCGAATCAGGCAAAATTTTCAACTTGAAAATTTTTCGGTAAAAAGTCATTTTATTCTATTTTTCCTGGTCAGGGGTCGCGTGAAAAACCTTGAATTTTTCGAATCAGGCAAAATTTTCAACTTGAAAATTTTTCGGTAAAAAGTCATTTTATTCTATTTTTCCTGGTCAGGGGTCGCGTTGAAAACCTTGAATTTTTCGAACTTACTTACTTACTTACTTAATGATCCCGCGCCGATCCACCGGTGCATAGGGCCGTTGTAAAAGACCTCCACTGTTGACGATCCGGAGCCAGCGTCTTCACCTGGTCCCAGTCAAGATTCTCGTCGACAGTTCGGATTTCAGCGGCTAGGCTTCGCCGCCACGAGTTTCTGGGTCTGCCTCTTCTTCGATGACCTTCTGGATTCCAATCTAGCGCTTCTCTGCAAATCTCGTTTTCATCTTTTCGCAGTGTGTGCCCAATCCATCTCCACTTACGTTCCCGAATCTCGATTTCTAGCGCCCTTTGATGACACCGGCGATGTAGTTCCTCATTCGAGATCCAGTTGCCAGGCCACCAAGCGCGGATGATATTCCGCAGGCAGCGGTTTACAAATACTTGCAGTTTTCGCGTCGTCACCGCATATGTGCACCAAGTTTCGCACCCGTACAGCAATACGGATTTGACGTTTGAGTTGAAGATTCGGATTTTTGTTCGTAGAGAGATCTGGCGTGACCGCCAGATGTTTCGGAGACTCGCAAACGCAAATCGGGCCTTTCTGATCCGGGTTTCGATGTCTTTCCTGGTACCACCATCAGGCGTTATCTGGCTACCAAGATACTGGAAGCACTCCACTTTCTCCACTTGTTGCCCAGCTACCATGAAACTGGAGGGATTTGCTGTGTTGATCTCCATAGACTTGGTCTTTCCGACATTGACTTTGAGACCTGCTGCCTTGGAACTTTCGGTGAGGTCGTCGAGTTTGCTCTGCATATCCGGTTGTGTTTGGGCGAGCAAAACAATATCGTCAGCCAGGTCAAGGTCGTTCAGTTGCTCCATTGTTGTAGGATTCCACGGCAATCCTCGGTTCGGTGCACAGTCGATCGATCCAGTCAGAATCTCATCCATTACGATGAGAAAAAGTAGCGGTGATAAAATACATCCTTGTCTCACTCCAGCAGTTACCGGGATTGGTTCGGACAAGACACCATCGTGCAAGACCTTGCATGAAAATGCCTCGTATTGTGCTTCGATGAGATGGACTAGTTTCTCTGGGACCCCTCGTCGCCTTAGAGCCGCCCAGATGTTTTCATGGTTAAGTCGGTCGAATGCTTTTTCGAAATCAACGAACACCAGCAGAAGAGAGTCCTGGAATTCGTTGATTTGTTCCAGTATGATTCGTAGCGTTGTGATGTGGTCCACACATGATCTTCCGGATCGGAATCCAGCTTGTTGCCGTCGGAGTGTAGCGTCAATTTTCTCCTGGATCCTGTTCAGGATCACTTTGCAGAGTACTTTGAGGGTTGTACAGATCAACGTTATGCCTCGCCAGTTACCGCACTCTGTCAGGTCTCCTTTCTTCGGGACCTTTACGAGGATACCCTGCATCCAGTCGGCCGGGAATGTTGCAGTATCCCAGATGTCGGCGAAGAGACGGTGCAACATTTGTGCTGACAGGGCAGGGTCGGCTTTCAGCATTTCAGCAGGGATGCAATCGATCCCAGGTGCTTTGTTGGATTTCATGTTCTTGATTACCGCTTCTATTTCAGCCAGCGAAGGCGCTTCCGAGTTGACGCCATTTATGCGACTTACTGTTGGCGCTTCGAGCTGCGGATTCTGTTGGCCATCGCTATTCGTGACTCGGAAGAGTTGTTCGAAGTGCTCAGTCCATCGTTTGAGCTGATCTGTTCGATCGGTCAATAACTGACCTGCTCGGTCTTTCAGCGGCATTCTTGCATCTGTCCTTGCACCACTGAGGCGGCGAGAAATGTCATAAAGTAATCGGATATCTCCATTGGCGGCGGCTCTTTCTCCCTCTTCGGCTAGGGAGTTTGTCCAGGCTCTCTTGTCTCGTCTACAAGCTCGTTTAACTGCCTTTTCCAGCTCCGCATATCGTAAGCGGGCGGCTGCTTTGGCTGACCCGGTACATGCCTGCTCAATTCCGACTTTCGCCTTTCTCCGATCATCGACCATCCTCCAAGTTTCATCCGACATCCATTCACTTCTTCTTCCACACACTTTACCAAGAGTACCATGGCTCGTCGTGATAAAAGCATTCTTGATTCCACACCACTGTTCTTCGACTGTTCCGTCTGTTGGCAATTCCGAGGCTCGGGATTCTAGCTGTTCAACGTATGCCCTTTTCACCTCTGGATTCTCCAACCGGCGGACGTCGTATCGACACCCGACTTTCTCCTCGCGCCGTTGGACACGCGCAACTCTCAGTCGTATTTCGCCAAGGACGAGGTGATGGTCAGATGCAATGTCTGCGCTTCGTTTGTTGCGGACATCAAGAGGCTCCTTCTCCATTTTCGGCTGATGCAGATGTGGTCAATTTGATTTTCTGTTCGGCCATCTCGGGATACCCAAGTGACCTTATGTGCTGGTCGATGGGGGAAGAGCGATCCACCGATCACCATGTTGTTGTTGCCACAAAATTCTACAAACAGCTCTCCGTTTTCGCTCATCTGTCCTAGACCATGGCGCCCCATGATGCGCTCAAGGTCCTGATTGTCGGAGCCAATCTTTGCGTTGAAGTCGCCCAAATGGATTTGAATGTCACCCTTCGGAATTTTCTCTACCACGCTGTTCAGTTGACTGTAAAACTGCTCTTTCTCCTGCAAGTCGGCAACGTCAGTTGGCGCATAACACTGGACCATTGTAAGGTTTCTAACCCGTGTTCTGAATCTGGCTACGATTATTCTTTCGTTTATTGGTTCCCATCTAATGAGGGCCGCGTAGGCCTGCGGGCTTAACAGGAAACCAACTCCTCGTTCCCGAGTAGCGTGTTCTCCTCGTATGCCAGAGTAAAGCAGGACTTGCCCGGATTGTGTCTTGTGTTCTCCAGTATTAGGCCAACGGACTTCGCTCAGTCCCAGAATTTCAAGCTTGAGGCGGCTAGCCTCTCTAGCAAGTTGTTCCAGTTTGCCTTGTTGGGCAAGGGTTAAAACGTTCCAAGTTCCAATTCGTGTCCGTGTTTTCATGCTAAAAGTCGTTGCCAAAGTTCCAGGTCGGTCATTTCTTTCGGATTCCGTAACAATTTCAAGTCGGGAACAGTAGGTTGTTAGCCTAAAGTCCCTATCCCGCGATGGGGCTGCCATCTTGGCCTTAGCTGGCGGGAGCCGCATTTCATAGATTCAGCCGCTCGCTGCGAGACAGACGCTGCTTGAGCCGCCCCTGACCTGGAGAACAGACGCTCGGTTGTTGTTGCACGCCGCCCCTGACCTGGGGAACAGACGCGTGCGGCCACCTTCTCAGTCTGCATGCGACCAAAGCATCCACCGGGGTTGGGTACCCGATCTCCGCTTAGGTTACTCGCACCCCAGCCGGCACCGCGGGGAGGTAGAGATAGGAGTTGTGAATAAGAGGTGATATGACCACTATGGGGTCTCGTGTTGCACATTATCCACCATTTACCAGCGTACCCCGAATTTTTCGAATCAGGCAAAATTTTCAATTTGAAAATTTTTCGGTAAAAAGTCATTTTTTTCGATTTTTCCTGGTCGGGGGTCGCGTGAAAAACCTTGAATTTTTCGAATCAGGCAAAATTTTCAACTTGAAAATTTTTTGGTAAAAAGTTATTTTTTTCGATTTTTCCTGGTCGGGGGTCGCGTGAAAAACCTTGAATTTTTCGAATCAGGCAAAATTTTCAACTTGAAAATTTTTCGGTAAAAAGTCATTTTTTTCGATTTTTCCTGGTCGGGGGTCGCGTGAAAAACCTTGAATTTTTCGAATCAGGCAAAATTTTCAACTTGAAAATTTTTCGGTAAAAAGTCATTTTATTCTATTTTTCCTGGTCAGGGGTCGCGTGAAAAACCTTGAATTTTTCGAATCAGGCAAAATTTTCAACTTGAAAATTTTTCGGTAAAAAGTCATTTTATTCTATTTTTCCTGGTCAGGGGTCGCGTTGAAAACCTTGAATTTTTCGAATCAGGCAAAATTTTCAACTTGAAAATTTTTCGGTAAAAAGTCATTTTTTTCGATTTTTCCTGGTCGGGGGTCGCGTGAAAAACCTTGAATTTTTCGAATCAGGCAAAATTTTCAACTTGAAAATTTTTCGGTAAAAAGTCATTTTTTTCGATTTTTCCTGGTCGGGGGTCGCGTGAAAAACCTTGAATTTTTCGAATCAGGCAAAATTTTCAACTTGAAAATTTTTCGGTAAAAAGTCATTTTTTTCGATTTTTCCTGGTCGGGGGTCGCGTGAAAAACCTTGAATTTTTCGAATCAGGCAAAATTTTCAACTTGAAAATTTTTCGGTAAAAAGTCATTTTTTTCGATTTTTCCTGGTCGGGGGTCGCGTGAAAAACCTTGAATTTTTCGAATCAGGCAAAATTTTCAACTTGAAAATTTTTCGGTAAAAAGTCATTTTATTCTATTTTTCCTGGTCATGGGTCGCGTGAAAAACCTTGAATTTTTCGAATCAGGCAAAATTTTCAACTTGAAAATTTTTCGGTTAAAAGTTATTTTTTTCGATTTTTCCTGGTCGGGGGTCGCGTGAAAAACCTTGAATTTTTCGAATTAGGCAAAATTTTCAACTTGAAAATTTTTCGGTAAAAAGTCATTTTATTCTATTTTTCCTGGTTGGGGGTCGCGTGAAAAACCTTGAATTTTCCGAATCAGGCAAAATTTTCAACTTGAAAATTTTTCGGTAAAAAGTCATTTTTTTCGATTTTTCCTGGTCGGGGGTCGCGTGAAAAACCTTGAATTTTTCGAATCAGGCAAAATTTTCAACTTGAAAATTTTTCGGTAAAAAGTCATTTTTTTCGATTTTTCCTGGTCGGGGGTCGCGTGAATTTTTCAAATCAGGCAAAATTTTCAACTTGAAAATTTTTCGGTAAAAAGTCATTTTTTTCGATTTTTCCTGGTCGGGAGTCGCGTGAAAAACCTTGAATTTTTCGAATCAGGCAAAATTTTCATTGAAAATTTTTCGGTAAAAAGTCATTTTTTTCGATTTTTCCTGGTCGGGAGTCGCGTGAAAAACCTTGAATTTTTCGAATCAGGCAAAATTTTCAACTTGAAAATTTTTCGGTAAAAAGTCATTTTTTTCGATTTTTCCTGGTCGGGGGTCGCATGAAAAACCTTGAATTTTTCGAATCAGGCAAAATTTTCAACTTGAAAATTTTTCGGTAAAAAGTCATTTTTTTTCGATTTTTCCTGGTCGGGGGTCGCGTGAAAAACCTTGAATTTTTCGAATCAGGCAACATTTTCAACTTGAAAATTTTTCGGTAAAAAGTCATTTTTTTCGATTTTTCCTGGTCGGGAGTCGCGTGAAAAACCTTGAATTTTTCGAATCAGGCAAAATTTTTAACTTGAAAATTTTTCGGTAAAAAGTAATTTTTTTCGATTTTTCCTGGTCGGGAGTCGCGTGAAAAACCTTGAATTTTTCGAATCAGGCAAAATTTTCAACTTGAAAATTTTTCGGTAAAAAGTCATTTTTTTCGAATTTTCCTGGTCGGGGGTCGCGTGAAAAACCTTGAATTTTTCGAATCAGGCAAAATTTTCAACGTGAAAATTTGTCGGTAAAAAGTCATTTTTTTCTATTTTTCCTGGTCGGGGGTCGCGTGAAAAACCTTGAATTTTTCGAATCAGGCAAAATTTTCAACTTGAAAATATTTCGGTAAAAAGTCATTTTTTTCGATTTTTCCTGGTCGGGGGTCGCGTGAAAAACCTTGAATTTTTCGAATCAGGCAAAATTTTCAACTTGAAAATTTTTCGGTAAAAAGTCATTTTTTTTTCGATTTTTCCTGCTCGGGGGTCGCGTGAAAAACCTTGAATTTTTCGAATCAGGCAAAATTTTCAACTTGAAAATTTTTCGGTAAAAAGTCATTTTTTTCGATTTTTCCTGGTCGGGGGTCGCGTGAAAAACCTTGAATTTTTCGAATCAGGCAAAATTTTCAACTTGAAAATTTTTCGGTAAAAAGTCATTTTTTTCGATTTTTCCTGGTCGGGGGTCGCATGAAAAACCTTGAATTTTTCGAATCAGGCAAAATTTTCAACTTGAAAATTTTTCGGTAAAAAGTCATTTTTTTCGATTTTTCCTGGTCGGGGGTCGCGTGAAAAACCTTGAATTTTTCGAATCAGGCAACATTTTCAACTTGAAAATTTTTCGGTAAAAAGTCATTTTTTTTCGATTTTTCCTGGTCGGGGGTCATGTGAAAAACCTTGAATTTTTCGAATCAGGCAAAATTTTCAACTTGAAAATTTTTCGGTAAAAAGTCATTTTATTCTATTTTTCCTGGTCAGGGGTCGCGTGAAAAACCTTGAATTTTTCGAATCAGGCAAAATTTTCAACTTGAAAATTTTTCGGTAAAAAGTCATTTTATTCTATTTTTCCTGGTCAGGGATCGCGTGAAAAACCTTGAATTTTTCGAATCAGGCAAAATTTTCAACTTGAAAATTTTTCGGTAAAAAGTCATTTTTTTCGATTTTTCCTGGTCGGGGGTCGCATGAAAAACCTTGAATTTTTCGAATCAGGCAAAATTTTCAACTTGAAAATATTTCGGTAAAAAGTCATTTTTTTCGATTTTTCCTGGTCGGGGGTCGCGTGAAAAACCTTGAATTTTTCGAATCAGGCAAAATTTTCAACTTGAAAATTTTTCGGTAAAAAGTCTTTTTTTTCGATTTTTCCTGGTCGGGGGTCGCGTGAAAAACCTTGAACTTTTCGAATCAGGCAAAATTTTCAACTTGAAAATTTTTTGGTAAAAAGTCATTTTTTTCGATTTTTCCTGGTCGGGGGTCGCGTGAAAAACCTTGAATTTTTCGAATCAGGCAAAATTTTCAACTTGAAAATTTTTCGGTAAAAAGTCATTTTTTTCGATTTTTCCTGGTCGGGGGTCGCGTGAAAAACCTTGAATTTTTCGAATCAGGCAAAATTTTCAACTTGAAAATTTTTCGGTAAAAAGTCATTTTATTCGAATTTTCCTGGTCGGGGGTCGCGTGAAAAACCTTGAAATTTTCGAATCAGGCAAAATTTTCAACTTGAAAATTTTTCGGTAAAAAGTCATTTTTTTCGATTTTTCCTGGTTGGGAGTCGCGTGAAAAACCTTGAATTTTTCGAATCAGGCAAAATTTTCAACTTGAAAATTTTTCGGTAAAAAGTCATTTTTTTCGATTTTTCCTGGTCGGGGGTCGCGTGAAAAACCTTGAATTTTTCGAATCAGGCAAAATTTTCAACTTGAAAATTTTTCGGTAAAAAGTCATTTTTTTCGATTTTTCCTGGTTGGGAGTCGCGTGAAAAACCTTGAATTTTTCGAATCAGGCAAAATTTTCAACTTGAAAATATTTCGGTAAAAAGTCATTTTTTTCGATTTTTCCTGGTCGGGGGTCGCGTGAAAAACCTTGAATTTTTTGAATCAGGCAAAATTTTCAACTTGAAAATTTTTCGGTAAAAAGTCATTTTTTTCGATTTTTCCTGGTCGGGGGTCGCGTGAAAAACCTTGAACTTTTCGAATCAGGCAAAATTTTCAACTTGAAAATTTTTTGGTAAAAAGTCATTTTTTTCGATTTTTCCTGGTCGGGGGTCGCGTGAAAAACCTTGAATTTTTCGAATCAGGCAAAATTTTCAACTTGAAAATTTTTCGGTAAAAAGTCATTTTTTTCGATTTTTCCTGGTCGGGGGTCGCGTGAAAAACCTTGAATTTTTCGAATCAGGCAAAATTTTCAACTTGAAAATTTTTCGGTAAAAAGTCATTTTATTCTATTTTTCCTGGTTGGGGGTCGCGTGAAAAACCTTGAATTTTCCGAATCAGGTAAAATTTTCAACTTGAAAATTTTTCGGTAAAAAGTCATTTTTTTCGATTTTTCCTGGTCGGGGGTCGCGTGAAAAACCTTGAATTTTTCGAATCAGGCAAAATTTTCAACTTGAAAATTTTTCGGTAAAAAGTCATTTTTTTCGATTTTTCCTGGTCGGGGGTCGCGTGAAAAACCTTGAATTTTTCGAATCAGGCAAAATTTTCAACTTGAAAATTTTTCGGTAAAAAGTCATTTTTTTCGATTTTTCCTGGTCGGGGGTCGCGTGAAATACCTTGAATTTTTCGAATCAGGCAAAATTTTCAACTTGAAAATTTTTCGGTAAAAAGTCATTTTTTTCGATTTTTTCTGGTCGGGGGTCGCGTGAAAAACCTTGAATTTTTCGAATCAGGCAACATTTTCAACTTGAAAATTTTTCGGTAAAAAGTCATTTTTTTTCGATTTTTCCTGGTCGGGGGTCATGTGAAAAACCTTGAATTTTTCGAATCAGGCAAAATTTTCAACTTGAAAATTTTTCGGTAAAAAGTCATTTTTTTCGATTTTTCCTGGTCGGGGGTCGCGTGAAAAACCTTGAATTTTTCGAATCAGGCAAAATTTTCAACTTGAAAATATTTCGGTAAAAAGTCATTATTTTCGATTTTTCCTGGTCGGGGGTCGCGTGAAAAACCTTGAATTTTTCGAATCAGGCAAAATTTTCAACTTGAAAATTTTTCGGTAAAAAGTCATTTTTTTCGATTTTTCCTGGTCGGGGGTCGCGTGAAAAACCTTGAACTTTTCGAATCAGGCAAAATTTTCAACTTGAAAATTTTTTGGTAAAAAGTCATTTTTTTCGATTTTTCCTGGTCGGGGGTCGCGTGAAAAACCTTGAATTTTTCGAATCAGGCAAAATTTTCAACTTGAAAATTTTTCGGTAAAAAGTCATTTTTTCGATTTTTCCTGGTCGGGGGTCGCGTGAAAAACCTTGAATTTTTCGAATCAGGCAAAATTTTCAACTTGAAAATTTTTCGGTAAAAAGTCATTTTTTTCGATTTTTCCTGGTTGGGAGTCGCGTGAAAAACCTTGAATTTTTCGAATCAGGCAAAATTTTCAACTTGAAAATTTTTCGGTTAAAAGTTATTTTTTTCGATTTTTCCTGGTCGGGGGTCGCGTGAAAAACCTTGAATTTTTCGAATTAGGCAAAATTTTCAACTTGAAAATTTTTCGGTAAAAAGTCATTTTATTCTATTTTTCCTGGTTGGGGGTCGCGTGAAAAACCTTGAATTTTCCGAATCAGGCAAAATTTTCAACTTGAAAATTTTTCGGTAAAAAGTCATTTTTTTCGATTTTTCCTGGTCGGGGGTCGCGTGAAAAACCTTGAATTTTTCGAATCAGGCAAAATTTTCAACTTGAAAATTTTTCGGTAAAAAGTCATTTTTTTCGATTTTTCCTGGTCGGGGGTCGCGTGAAAAACCTTGAATTTTTCGAATCAGGCAAAATTTTCAACTTGAAAATTTTTCGGTAAAAAGTCATTTTTTTCGATTTTTCCTGGTCGGGAGTCGCGTGAAAAACCTTGAATTTTTCGAATCAGGCAAAATTTTCAACTTGAAAATTTTTCGGTAAAAAGTCATTTTTTTCGATTTTTCCTGGTCGGGAGTCGCGTGAAAAACCTTGAATTTTTCGAATCAGGCAAAATTTTCAACTTGAAAATTTTTCGGTAAAAAGTCATTTTTTTCGATTTTTCCTGGTCGGGGGTCGCGTGAAAAACCTTGAATTTTTCGAATCAGGCAAAATTTTCAACTTGAAAATTTTTCGGTAAAAAGTCATTTTTTTCGATTTTTCCTGGTCGGGGGTCGCGTGAAAAACCTTGAATTTTTCGAATCAGGCAAAATTTTCAATTTGAAAATTTTTCGGTAAAAAGTCATTTTTTTCGATTTTTCCTGGTCGGGGGTCGCGTGAAAAACCTTGAATTTTTCGAATCAGGCAAAATTTTCAACTTGAAAATTTTTCGGTAAAAAGTCATTTTTTTCGATTTTTCCTGGTCGGGAGTCGCGTGAAAAACCTTGAATTTTTCGAATCAGGCAAAATTTTTAACTTGAAAATTTTTCGGTAAAAAGTCATTTTTTTCGATTTTTCCTGGTCGGGGGTCGCGTGAAAAACCTTGAATTTTTCGAATCAGGCAAAATTTTCAATTTGAAAATTTTTCGGTAAAAAGTCATTTTTTTCGATTTTTCCTGGTCGGGAGTCGCGTGAAAAACCTTGAATTTTTCGAATCAGGCAAAATTTTCAACTTGAAAATTTTTCGGTAAAAAGTCATTTTTTTCGATTTTTCCTGGTCGGGGGTCGCGTGAAAAACCTTGAATTTTTCGAATCAGGCAAAATTTTCAACTTGAAAATTTTTCGGTAAAAAGTCATTTTTTTCGATTTTTCCTGGTCGGGAGTCGCGTGAAAAACCTTGAATTTTTCGAATCAGGCAAAATTTTCAACTTGAAAATTTTTCGGTAAAAAGTCATTTTTTTCGATTTTTCCTGGTCGGGGGTCGCGTGAAAAACCTTGAATTTTTCGAATCAGGCAAAATTTTCAATTTGAAAATTTTTCGGTAAAAAGTCATTTTTTTCGATTTTTCCTGGTCGGGAGTCGCGTGAAAAACCTTGAATTTTTCGAATCAGGCAAAATTTTCAACTTGAAAATTTTTCGGTAAAAAGTCATTTTTTTCGATTTTTCCTGGTCGGGGGTCGCGTGAAAAACCTTGAATTTTTCGAATCAGGCAAAATTTTCAACTTGAAAATTTTTCGGTAAAAAGTCATTTTTTTCGATTTTTCCTGGTCGGGAGTCGCGTGAAAAACCTTGAATTTTTCGAATCAGGCAAATTTTCAACTTGAAAATTTTTCGGTAAAAAGTCATTTTTTTCGATTTTTCCTGGTCGGGAGTCGCGTGAAAAACCTTGAATTTTTCGAATCAGGCAAAATTTTCAACTTGAAAATTTTTCGGTAAAAAGTCATTTTTTTCGATTTTTCCTGGTCGGGAGTCGCGTGAAAAACCTTGAATTTTTCGAATCAGGCAAAATTTTCAACTTGAAAATTTTTCGGTAAAAAGTCATTTTTTTCGATTTTTCCTGGTCGGGGGTCGCGTGAAAAACCTTGAATTTTTCGAATCAGGCAAAATTTTCAATTTGAAAATTTTTCGGTAAAAAGTCATTTTTTTCGATTTTTCCTGGTCGGGGGTCGCGTGAAAAACCTTGAATTTTTCGAATCAGGCAAAATTTTCAACTTGAAAATTTTTCGGTAAAAAGTCATTTTTTTCGATTTTTCCTGGTCAGGGGTCGCGTGAAAAACCTTGAATTTTTCGAATCAGGCAAAATTTTCAACTTGAAAATTTTTCGGTAAAAAGTCATTTTATTCTATTTTTCCTGGTCAGGGGTCGCGTGAAAAACCT
This sequence comes from Uranotaenia lowii, assembly GCF_029784155.1. Classification (NCBI taxonomy): domain Eukaryota; kingdom Metazoa; phylum Arthropoda; class Insecta; order Diptera; family Culicidae; genus Uranotaenia; species Uranotaenia lowii. The sequence continues at coordinate 255,352,518 of NC_073692.1, forward strand.
TGAATTTTTCGAATCAGGCAAAATTTTCAACTTGAAAATTTTTCGGTAAAAAGTCATTTTATTCTATTTTTCCTGGTCAGGGGTCGCGTTGAAAACCTTGAATTTTTCGAATCAGGCAAAATTTTCAATTTGAAAATTTTTCGGTAAAAAGTCATTTTTTTCGATTTTTCCTGGTCGGGGGTCGCGTGAAAAACCTTGAATTTTTCGAATCAGGCAAAATTTTCAACTTGAAAATTTTTTGGTAAAAAGTTATTTTTTTCGATTTTTCCTGGTCGGGGGTCGCGTGAAAAACCTTGAATTTTTCGAATCAGGCAAAATTTTCAACTTGAAAATTTTTCGGTAAAAAGTCATTTTTTTCGATTTTTCCTGGTCGGGGGTCGCGTGAAAAACCTTGAATTTTTCGAATCAGGCAAAATTTTCAACTTGAAAATTTTTCGGTAAAAAGTCATTTTATTCTATTTTTCCTGGTCAGGGGTCGCGTGAAAAACCTTGAATTTTTCGAATCAGGTAAAATTTTCAACTTGAAAATTTTTCGGTAAAAAGTCATTTTATTCTATTTTTCCTGGTCAGGGGTCGCGTTGAAAACCTTGAATTTTTCGAATCAGGCAAAATTTTCAACTTGAAAATTTTTCGGTAAAAAGTCTTTTTTTTCGATTTTTCCTGGTCGGGGGTCGCGTGAAAAACCTTGAATTTTTCGAATCAGGCAAAATTTTCAACTTGAAAATTTTTCGGTAAAAAGTCATTTTTTTCGATTTTTCCTGGTCGGGGGTCGCGTGAAAAACCTTGAATTTTTCGAATCAGGCAAAATTTTCAACTTGAAAATTTTTCGGTAAAAAGTCATTTTTTTCGATTTTTCCTGGTCGGGGGTCGCGTGAAAAACCTTGAATTTTTCGAATCAGGCAAAATTTTCAACTTGAAAATTTTTCGGTAAAAAGTCATTTTTTTCGATTTTTCCTGGTCGGGGGTCGCGTGAAAAACCTTGAATTTTTCGAATCAGGCAAAATTTTCAACTTGAAAATTTTTCGGTAAAAAGTCATTTTATTCTATTTTTCCTGGTCATGGGTCGCGTGAAAAACCTTGAATTTTTCGAATCAGGCAAAATTTTCAACTTGAAAATTTTTCAGTAAAAAGTCATTTTATTCTATTTTTCCTGGTCAGGGGTCGCGTGAAAAACCTTGAATTTTTCGAATCAGGCAAAATTTTCAACTTGAAAATTTTCGGTAAAAAGTCATTTTTTTCGATTTTTCCTGGTCGGGGGTCGCGTGAAAAACCTTGAATTTTTCGAATCAGGCAAAATTTTCAACTTCAAAATATTTCGGTTAAAAGTCATTTTTTTCGATTTTTCCTGGTCGGGGGTCGCGTGAAAAACCTTGAATTTTTCGAATCAGGCAAAATTTTCAACTTGAAAATTTTTCGGTAAAAAGTCATTTTTTTCGATTTTTCCTAGTCGGGAGTCGCGTGAAAAACCTTGAATTTTTCGAATCAGGCAAAATTTTCAATTTGAAAATTTTTCGGTTAAAAGTCATTTTTTTCGATTTTTCCTGGTCGGGGGTCGCGTGAAAAACCTTGACTTTTTCGAATCAGGCAAAATTTTCAACTTGAAAATTTTTTGGTAAAAAGTCATTTTTTTCGATTTTTCCTGGTCGGGGGTCGCGTGAAAAACCTTGAATTTTTCGAATCAGGCAAAATTTTCAACTTGAAAATTTTTCGGTAAAAAGTCATTTTTTTCGATTTTTCCTGGTCGGGGGTCGCGTGAAAAACCTTGAATTTTTCGAATCAGGCAAAATTTTCAACTTGAAAATTTTTCGGTAAAAAGTCATTTTATTCGATTTTTCCTGGTCGGGGGTCGCGTGAAAAACCTTGAATCTTTCGAATCAGGCAAAATTTGCAACTTGAAAATTTTTCGGTAAAAAGTCATTTTATTCTATTTTTCCTGGTCAGGGGTCGCGTGAAAAACCTTGAATTTTTCGAATCAGGCAAAATTTTCAACTTGAAAATTTTTCGGTAAAAAGTCATTTTATTCTATTTTTCCTGGTCAGGGGTCGCGTGAAAAACCTTGAATTTTTCGAATCAGGCAAAATTTTCAACTTGAAAATTTTTCGGTAAAAAGTCATTTTTTTTTATTTTTCCTGGTCGGGGGTCGCGTGAAAAACCTTGAATTTTTCGAATCAGGCAAAATTTTCAACTTGAAAATTTTTCGGTAAAAAGTCATTTTTTTCGATTTTTCCTGGTCGGGGGTTGCGTGAAAAACCTTGAATTTTTCGAATCAGGCAAAATTTTCAACTTGAAAATTTTTCGGTAAAAAGTCATTTTATTCTATTTTTCCTGGTCAGGGGTCGCGTGAAAAACCTTGAATTTTTCGAATCAGGCAAAATTTTCAACTTGAAAATTTTTCGGTAAAAAGTCATTTTATTCTATTTTTCCTGGTCAGGGGTCGCGTGAAAAACCTTGAATTTTTCGAATCAGGCAAAATTTTCAACTTGAAAATTTTTCGGTAAAAAGTCATTTTTTTCGATTTTTCGTGGTCGGGGGTCGCGTGAAAAACCTTGAATTTTTCGAATCAGGCAAAATTTTCAATTTGAAAATTTTTCGGTTAAAAGTCATTTTTTTCGATTTTTCCTGGTCGGGGGTCGCGTGAAAAACCTTGAATTTTTCGAATCAGGCAAAATTTTCAACTTGAAAATTTTTTGGTAAAAAGTCATTTTTTTCGATTTTTCCTGGTCGGGGGTCGCGTGAAAAACCTAGAATTTTTCGAATCAGGCAAAATTTTCAACTTGAAAATTTTTCGGTAAAAAGTCATTTTATTCGATTTTTCCTGGTCGGGGGTCGCGTGAAAAACCTTGAATTTTTCGAATCAGGCAAAATTTTCAACTTGAAAATTTTTCGGTAAAAAATCATTTTATTCTATTTTTCCTGGTCAGGGGTCGCGTGAAAAACCTTGAATTTTTCGAATCAGGCAAAATTTTCAACTTGAAAATTTTTCGGTAAAAAGTCATTTTATTCTATTTTTCCTGGTCAGGGGTCGCGTGAAAAACCTTGAATTTTTCGAATCAGGCAAAATTTTCAACTTGAAAATTTTTCGGTAAAAAGTCATTTTTTTCGATTTTTCCTGGTCGGGGGTCGCGTGAAAAACCTTGAATTTTTCGAATCAGGCAAAATTTTCAACTTGAAAATTTTTCGGTAAAAAGTCATTTTTTTCGATTTTTCCTGGCCGGGGGTTGCGTGAAAAACCTTGAATTTTTCGAATCAGGCAAAATTTTCAACTTGAAAATTTTTCGGTAAAAAGTCATTTTTTTCGAATTTTCCTGGTCGGGGGTTGCGTGAAAAACCTTGAATTTTTCGAATCAGGCAAAATTTTCAACTTGAAAATTTGTCGGTAAAAAGTCATTGTTTTCGATTTTTCCTGGTCGGGGGTCGCGTGAAAAACCTTGAATTTTTCGAATCAGGCAAATTTTCAACTTGAAAATTTTTCGGTAAAAAGTCATTTTATTCGATTTTTCCTGGTCGGGGGTCGCGTGAAAAACCTTGAATTTTTCGAATCAGGCAAAATTTTCAACTTGAAAATTTTTCGGTAAAAAGTCATTTTATTCTATTTTTCCTGGTCAGGGGTCGCGTGAAAAACCTTGAATTTTTCGAATCAGGCAAAATTTTCAACTTGAAAATTTTTCGGTAAAAAGTCATTTTATTCTATTTTTCCTGGTCAGGGGTCGCGTGAAAAACCTTGAATTTTTCGAATCAGGCAAAATTTTCAACTTGAAAATTTTTCGGTAAAAAGTCATTTTTTTCGATTTTTCCTGGTCGGGGGTCGCGTGAAAAACCTTGAATTTTTCGAATCAGGCAAAATTTTCAACTTGAAAATTTTTCGGTAAAAAGTCATTTTTTTCGATTTTTCCTGGTCGGGGGTTGCGTGAAAAACCTTGAATTTTTCGAATCAGGCAAAATTTTCAACTTGAAAATTTTTCGGTAAAAAGTCATTTTTTTCGATTTTTCCTGGTCGGGGGTTGCGTGAAAAACCTTGAATTTTTCGAATCAGGCAAAATTTTCAACTTGAAAATTTGTCGGTAAAAAGTCATTGTTTTCGATTTTTCCTGGTCGGGGGTCGCGTGAAAAACCTTGAATTTTTCGAATCAGGCAAATTTTCAACTTGAAAATTTTTCGGTAAAAAGTCATTTTTTTCGATTTTTCCTGGTCGGGGGTCGCGTGAAAAACCTTGAATTTTTCGAATCAGGCAAAATTTTCAATTTGAAAATTTTTCGGTTAAAAGTCATTTTTTTCGATTTTTCCTGGTCAGGCGAATCAGGCAAAATTTTCAACTTGAAAATTTTTCGGTAAAAAGTCATTTTTTTCGATTTTTCCTGGTCGGGGGTCGCGTGAAAAACCTTGAATTTTTCGAATCAGGCAAAATTTTCAACTTGAAAATTTTTCGGTAAAAAGTCATTTTTTTCGATTTTTCCTGGTCGGGGGTCGCGTGAAAAACCTTGAATTTTTCGAATCAGGCAAAATTTTCAACTTGAAAATTTTTCGGTAAAAAGTCATTTTTTTCGATTTTTTCTGGTCGGGGGTCGCGTGAAAAACCTTGAATTTTTCGAATCAGGCAACATTTTCAACTTGAAAATTTTTCGGTAAAAAGTCATTTTTTTTCGATTTTTCCTGGTCGGGGGTCATGTGAAAAACCTTGAATTTTTCGAATCAGGCAAAATTTTCAACTTGAAAATTTTTCGGTAAAAAGTCATTTTTTTCGATTTTTCCTGGTCGGGGGTCGCGTGAAAAACCTTGAATTTTTCGAATCAGGCAAAATTTTCAACTTGAAAATATTTCGGTAAAAAGTCATTATTTTCGATTTTTCCTGGTCGGGGGTCGCGTGAAAAACCTTGAATTTTTCGAATCAGGCAAAATTTTCAACTTGAAAATTTTTCGGTTAAAAGTTATTTTTTTCGATTTTTCCTGGTCGGGGGTCGCGTGAAAAACCTTGAATTTTTCGAATTAGGCAAAATTTTCAACTTGAAAATTTTTCGGTAAAAAGTCATTTTATTCTATTTTTCCTGGTTGGGGGTCGCGTGAAAAACCTTGAATTTTCCGAATCAGGCAAAATTTTCAACTTGAAAATTTTTCGGTAAAAAGTCATTTTTTTCGATTTTTCCTGGTCGGGGGTCGCGTGAAAAACCTTGAATTTTTCGAATCAGGCAAAATTTTCAACTTGAAAATATTTCGGTAAAAAGTCATTATTTTCGATTTTTCCTGGTCGGGGGTCGCGTGAAAAACCTTGAATTTTTCGAATCAGGCAAAATTTTCAACTTGAAAATTTTTCGGTAAAAAGTCATTTTTTTCGATTTTTCCTGGTCGGGGGTCGCGTGAAAAACCTTGAACTTTTCGAATCAGGCAAAATTTTCAACTTGAAAATTTTTTGGTAAAAAGTCATTTTTTTCGATTTTTCCTGGTCGGGGGTCGCGTGAAAAACCTTGAATTTTTCGAATCAGGCAAAATTTTCAACTTGAAAATTTTTCGGTAAAAAGTCATTTTTTTCGATTTTTCCTGGTCGGGGGTCGCGTGAAAAACCTTGAATTTTTCGAATCAGGCAAAATTTTCAACTTGAAAATTTTTCGGTAAAAAGTCATTTTTTTCGATTTTTCCTGGTTGGGAGTCGCGTGAAAAACCTTGAATTTTTCGAATCAGGCAAAATTTTCAACTTGAAAATTTTTCGGTTAAAAGTTATTTTTTTCGATTTTTCCTGGTCGGGGGTCGCGTGAAAAACCTTGAATTTTTCGAATTAGGCAAAATTTTCAACTTGAAAATTTTTCGGTAAAAAGTCATTTTATTCTATTTTTCCTGGTTGGGGGTCGCGTGAAAAACCTTGAATTTTCCGAATCAGGCAAAATTTTCAACTTGAAAATTTTTCGGTAAAAAGTCATTTTTTTCGATTTTTCCTGGTCGGGGGTCGCGTGAAAAACCTTGAATTTTTCGAATCAGGCAAAATTTTCAACTTGAAAATTTTTCGGTAAAAAGTCATTTTTTTCGATTTTTCCTGGTCGGGGGTCGCGTGAAAAACCTTGAATTTTTCGAATCAGGCAAAATTTTCAACTTGAAAATTTTTCGGTAAAAAGTCATTTTTTTCGATTTTTCCTGGTCGGGAGTCGCGTGAAAAACCTTGAATTTTTCGAATCAGGCTAAATTTTCAACTTGAAAATTTTTCGGTAAAAAGTCATTTTTTTCGATTTTTCCTGGTCGGGAGTCGCGTGAAAAACCTTGAATTTTTCGAATCAGGCAAAATTTTCAACTTGAAAATTTTTCGGTAAAAAGTCATTTTTTTCGATTTTTCCTGGTCGGGGGTCGCGTGAAAAACCTTGAATTTTTCGAATCAGGCAAAATTTTCAACTTGAAAATTTTTCGGTAAAAAGTCATTTTTTTCGATTTTTCCTGGTCGGGGGTCGCGTGAAAAACCTTGAATTTTTCGAATCAGGCAAAATTTTCAATTTGAAAATTTTTCGGTAAAAAGCCATTTTTTTCGATTTTTCCTGGTCGGGGGTCGCGTGAAAAACCTTGAATTTTTCGAATCAGGCAAAATTTTCAACTTGAAAATTTTTCGGTAAAAAGTCATTTTTTTCGATTTTTCCTGGTCGGGAGTCGCGTGAAAAACCTTGAATTTTTCGAATCAGGCAAAATTTTTAACTTGAAAATTTTTCGGTAAAAAGTCATTTTTTTCGATTTTTCCTGGTCGGGGGTCGCGTGAAAAACCTTGAATTTTTCGAATCAGGCAAAATTTTCAATTTGAAAATTTTTCGGTAAAAAGTCATTTTTTTCGATTTTTCCTGGTCGGGAGTCACGTGAAAAACCTTGAATTTTTCGAATCAGGCAAAATTTTCAACTTGAAAATTTTTCGGTAAAAAGTCATTTTTTTCGATTTTTCCTGGTCGGGGGTCGCGTGAAAAACCTTGAATTTTTCGAATCAGGCAAAATTTTCAACTTGAAAATTTTTCGGTAAAAAGTCATTTTTTTCGATTTTTCCTGGTCGGGAGTCGCGTGAAAAACCTTGAATTTTTCGAATCAGGCAACATTTTCAACTTGAAAATTTTTCGGTAAAAAGTCATTTTTTTCGATTTTTCCTGGTCGGGGGTCGCGTGAAAAACCTTGAATTTTTCGAATCAGGCAAAATTTTCAACTTGAAAATTTTTCGGTAAAGAGTCATTTTTTTCGATTTTTCCTGGTCGGGAGTCGCGTGAAAAACCTTGAATTTTTCGAATCAGGCAAAATTTTCAACTTGAAAATTTTTCGGTAAAAAGTCATTTTTTTCGATTTTTCCTGGTCGGGAGTCGCGTGAAAAACCTTGAATTTTTCGAATCAGGCAAATTTTCAACTTGAAAATTTTTCGGTAAAAAGTCATTTTTTTCGATTTTTCCTGGTCGGGAGTCGCGTGAAAAACCTTGAATTTTTCGAATCAGGCAAAATTTTCAACTTGAAAATTTTTCGGTAAAAAGTCATTTTTTTCGATTTTTCCTGGTCGGGAGTCGCGTGAAAAACCTTGAATTTTTCGAATCAGGCAAAATTTTCAACTTGAAAATTTTTCGGTAAAAAGTCATTTTTTTCGATTTTTCCTGGTCGGGGGTCGCGTGAAAAACCTTGAATTTTTCGAATCAGGCAAAATTTTCAATTTGAAAATTTTTCGGTAAAAAGTCATTTTTTTCGATTTTTTCTGGTCGGGGGTCGCGTGAAAAACCTTGAATTTTTCGAATCAGGCAAAATTTTCAACTTGAAAATTTTTCGGTAAAAAGTCATTTTTTTCGATTTTTCCTGGTCAGGGGTCGCGTGAAAAACCTTGAATTTTTCGAATCAGGCAAAATTTTCAACTTGAAAATTTTTCGGTAAAAAGTCATTTTATTCTATTTTTCCTGGTCAGGGGTCGCGTGAAAAACCTTGAATTTTTCGAATCAGGCAAAATTTTCAACTTGAAAATTTTTCGGTAAAAAGTCATTTTATTCTATTTTTCCTGGTCAGGGGTCGCGTTGAAAACCTTGAATTTTTCGAATCAGGCAAAATTTTCAATTTGAAAATTTTTCGGTAAAAAGTCATTTTTTTCGATTTTTCCTGGTCGGGGGTCGCGTGAAAAACCTTGAATTTTTCGAATCAGGCAAAATTTTCAACTTGAAAATTTTTTGGTAAAAAGTTATTTTTTTCGATTTTTCCTGGTCGGGGGTCGCGTGAAAAACCTTGAATTTTTCGAATCAGGCAAAATTTTCAACTTGAAAATTTTTCGGTAAAAAATCATTTTTTTCGATTTTTCCTGGTCGGGGGTCGCGTGAAAAACCTTGAATTTTTCGAATCAGGCAAAATTTTCAACTTGAAAATTTTTCGGTAAAAAGTCATTTTATTCTATTTTTCCTGGTCAGGGGTCGCGTGAAAAACCTTGAATTTTTCGAATCAGGTAAAATTTTCAACTTGAAAATTTTTCGGTAAAAAGTCATTTTATTCTATTTTTCCTGGTCAGGGGTCGCGTTGAAAACCTTGAATTTTTCGAATCAGGCAAAATTTTCAACTTGAAAATTTTTCGGTAAAAAGTCTTTTTTTTCGATTTTTCCTGGTCGGGGGTCGCGTGAAAAACCTTGAATTTTTCGAATCAGGCAAAATTTTCAACTTGAAAATTTTTCGGTAAAAAGTCATTTTTTTCGATTTTTCCTGGTCGGGGGTCGCGTGAAAAACCTTGAATTTTTCGAATCAGGCAAAATTTTCAACTTGAAAATTTTTCGGTAAAAAGTCATTTTTTTCGATTTTTCCTGGTCGGGGGTCGCGTGAAAAACCTTGAATTTTTCGAATCAGGCAAAATTTTCAACTTGAAAATTTTTCGGTAAAAAGTCATTTTTTTCGATTTTTCCTGGTCGGGGGTCGCGTGAAAAACCTTGAATTTTTCGAATCAGGCAAAATTTTCAACTTGAAAATTTTTCGGTAAAAAGTCATTTTATTCTATTTTTCCTGGTCATGGGTCGCGTGAAAAACCTTGAATTTTTCGAATCAGGCAAAATTTTCAACTTGAAAATTTTTCAGTAAAAAGTCATTTTATTCTATTTTTCCTGGTCAGGGGTCGCGTGAAAAACCTTGAATTTTTCGAATCAGGCAAAATTTTCAACTTGAAAATTTTTCGGTAAAAAGTCATTTTTTTCGATTTTTCCTGGTCGGGGGTCGCGTGAAAAACCTTGAATTTTTCGAATCAGGCAAAATTTTCAACTTGAAAATTTTTTGGTAAAAAGTCATTTTTTTCGATTTTTCCTGGTCGGGGGTCGCGTGAAAAACCTTGAATTTTTCGAATCAGGCAAAATTTTCAACTTGAAAATTTTTCGGTAAAAAGTCATTTTTTTCGATTTTTCCTGGTCGGGGGTCGCGTGAAAAACCTTGAATTTTTCGAATCAGGCAAAATTTTCAACTTGAAAATTTTTCGGTAAAAAGTCATTTTATTCTATTTTTCCTGGTCAGGGGTCGCGTGAAAAACCTTGAATTTTTCGAATCAGGCAAAATTTTCAACTTGAAAATTTTTCGGTAAAAAGTCATTTTTTTCGATTTTTCGTGGTCGGGGGTCGCGTGAAAAACCTTGAATTTTTCGAATCAGGCAAAATTTTCAATTTGAAAATTTTTCGGTTAAAAGTCATTTTTTTCGATTTTTCCTGGTCGGGGGTCGCGTGAAAAACCTTGAATTTTTCGAATCAGGCAAAATTTTCAACTTGAAAATTTTTTGGTAAAAAGTCATTTTTTTCGATTTTTCCTGGTCGGGGGTCGCGTGAAAAACCTAGAATTTTTCGAATCAGGCAAAATTTTCAACTTGAAAATTTTTCGGTAAAAAGTCATTTTATTCGATTTTTCCTGGTCGGGGGTCGCGTGAAAAACCTTGAATTTTTCGAATCAGGCAAAATTTTCAACTTGAAAATTTTTCGGTAAAAAGTCATTTTATTCTATTTTTCCTGGTCAGGGGTCGCGTGAAAAACCTTGAATTTTTCGAATCAGGCAAAATTTTCAACTTGAAAATTTTTCGGTAAAAAGTCATTTTATTCTATTTTTCCTGGTCAGGGGTCGCGTGAAAAACCTTGAATTTTTCGAATCAGGCAAAATTTTCAACTTGAAAATTTTTCGGTAAAAAGTCATTTTTTTCGATTTTTCCTGGTCGGGGGTCGCGTGAAAAACCTTGAATTTTTCGAATCAGGCAAAATTTTCAACTTGAAAATTTTTCGGTAAAAAGTCATTTTTTTCGATTTTTCCTGGCCGGGGGTTGCGTGAAAAACCTTGAATTTTTCGAATCAGGCAAAATTTTCAACTTGAAAATTTTTCGGTAAAAAGTCATTTTTTTCGAATTTTCCTGGTCGGGGGTTGCGTGAAAAACCTTGAATTTTTCGAATCAGGCAAAATTTTCAACTTGAAAATTTGTCGGTAAAAAGTCATTGTTTTCGATTTTTCCTGGTCGGGGGTCGCGTGAAAAACCTTGAATTTTTCGAATCAGGCAAATTTTCAACTTGAAAATTTTTCGGTAAAAAGTCATTTTATTCGATTTTTCCTGGTCGGGGGTCGCGTGAAAAACCTTGAATTTTTCGAATCAGGCAAAATTTTCAACTTGAAAATTTTTCGGTAAAAAGTCATTTTATTCTATTTTTCCTGGTCAGGGGTCGCGTGAAAAACCTTGAATTTTTCGAATCAGGCAAAATTTTCAACTTGAAAATTTTTCGGTAAAAAGTCATTTTATTCTATTTTTCCTGGTCAGGGGTCGCGTGAAAAACCTTGAATTTTTCGAATCAGGCAAAATTTTCAACTTGAAAATTTTTCGGTAAAAAGTCATTTTTTTCGATTTTTCCTGGTCGGGGGTCGCGTGAAAAACCTTGAATTTTTCGAATCAGGCAAAATTTTCAACTTGAAAATTTTTCGGTAAAAAGTCATTTTTTTCGATTTTTCCTGGTCGGGGGTTGCGTGAAAAACCTTGAATTTTTCGAATCAGGCAAAATTTTCAACTTGAAAATTTTTCGGTAAAAAGTCATTTTTTTCGATTTTTCCTGGTCGGGGGTTGCGTGAAAAACCTTGAATTTTTCGAATCAGGCAAAATTTTCAACTTGAAAATTTGTCGGTAAAAAGTCATTGTTTTCGATTTTTCCTGGTCGGGGGTCGCGTGAAAAACCTTGAATTTTTCGAATCAGGCAAATTTTCAACTTGAAAATTTTTCGGTAGAAAGTCATTTTTTTCGATTTTTCCTGGTCGGGGGTCGCGTGAAAAACCTTGAATTTTTCGAATCAGGCAAAATTTTCAATTTGAAAATTTTTCGGTTAAAAGTCATTTTTTTCGATTTTTCCTGGTCGGGGTCGCGTGAAAAACCTTGAATTTTTCGAATCAGGCAAAATTTTCAACTTGAAAATTTTTCGGTAAAAAGTCATTTTATTCGATTTTTCCTGGTCGGGGGTCGCGTGAAAAACCTTGAATTTTTCGAATCAGGCAAAATTTTCAACTTGAAAATTTTTCGGTAAAAAGTCATTTTATTTTATTTTTCCTGGTCGGGGGTCGCGTGAAAAACCTTGAATTTTTCGAATCAGGCAAATTTTCAACTTGAAAATTTTTCGGTAAAAAGTCATTTTTTTCGATTTTTCCTGGTCGGGGGTCGCGTGAAAAACCTTGAATTTTTCGAATCAGGCAAAATTTTCAATTTGAAAATTTTTCGGTTAAAAGTCATTTTTTTCGATTTTTCCTGGTCGGGGGTCGCGTGAAAAACCTTGAATTTTTCGAATCAGGCAAAATTTTCAAATTGAAAATTTTTCGGTAAAAAGTCATTTTATTCGATTTTTCCTGGTCGGGGGTCGCGTGAAAAACCTTGAATTTTTCGAATCAGGCAAAATTTTCAACTTGAAAATTTTTCGGTAAAAAGTCATTTTTTTCGATTTTTCCTGGTCGGGGGTCGCGTGAAAAACCTTGAATTTTTCGAATCAGGCAAAATTTTCAACTTGAAAATTTTTCGGTAAAAAGTCATTTTTTTCGATTTTTCCTGGTCGGGGGTTGCGTGAAAAACCTTGAATTTTTCGAATCAGGCAAAATTTTCAACTTGAAAATTTTTCGGTAAAAAGTCATTTTTTTCGATTTTTCCTGGTCGGGGGTTGCGTGAAAAACCTTGAATTTTTCGAATCAGGCAAAATTTTCAACTTGAAAATTTTTCGGTAAAAAGTCATTTTTTTCGATTTTTCCTGGTCGGGGGTTGCGTGAAAAACCTTGAATTTTTCGAATCAGGCAAAATTTTCAACTTGAAAATTTTTCGGCAAAAAGTCATTTTATTCGATTTTTCCTGGTCGGGGGTCGCGTGAAAAACCTTGAATTTTTCGAATCAGGCAAAATTTTCAACTTGAAAATTTTTCGGTAAAAAGTCATTTTATTCTATTTTTCCTGGTCAGGGGTCGCGTGAAAAAACTTGAATTTTTCGAATCAGGCAAAATTTTCAACTTGAAAATTTTTCGGTAAAAAGTCATTTTTTTTCGATTTTTCCTGGTCGGGGGTCGCGTGAAAAACCTTGAATTTTTCGAATCAGGCAAAATTTTCAACTTGAAAATTTTTCGGTTAAAAGTCATTTTTTTCGATTTTTCCTGGTCGGGGGTCGCGTGAAAAACCTTGAATTTTTCGAATCAGGCAAAATTTTCAACTTGAAAATTTTTCGGGAAAAAGTCATTTTTTTCGATTTTTCCTGGTCGCGGGGGTCGCGTGAAAAACCTTGAATTTTTCGAATCAGGCAAAATTTTCAACTTGAAAATTTTTCGGTTAAAAGTCATTTTTTTCGATTTTTCCTGGTCGGGGGTCGCGTGAAAAACCTTGAATTTTTCGAATCAGGCAAAATTTTCAACTTGAAATTTTTTTGGTAAAAAGTCATTTTATTTTATTTTTCCTGGTCAGGGGTCGCGTGAAAAACCTTGAATTTTTCGAATCAGGCAAAATTTTCAACTTGAAAATTTTTCGGTAAAAAGTCATTTTATTCTATTTTTCCTGGTCAGGGGTCGCGTGAAAAAACTTGAATTTTTCGAATCAGGCAAAATTTTCAACTTGAAAATTTTTCGGTAAAAAGTCATTTTTTTCGATTTTTCCTGGTCGGGGGTCGCGTGAAAAACCTTGAATTTTTCGAATCAGGCAAAATTTTCAACTTGAAAATTTTTTGGTAAAAAGTCATTTTTTTCGATTTTTCCTGGTCGGGGGTCGCGTGAAAAACCTAGAATTTTTCGAATCAGGCAAAATTTTCAACTTGAAAATTTTTCGGTAAAAAGTCATTTTATTCGATTTTTCCTGGTCGGGGGTCGCGTGAAAAACCTTGAATTTTTCGAATCAGGCAAAATTTTCAACTTGAAAATTTTTCGGTAAAAAGTCATTTTATTCTATTTTTCCTGGTCAGGGGTCGCGTGAAAAACCTTGAATTTTTCGAATCAGGCAAAATTTTCAACTTGAAAATTTTTCGGTAAAAAGTCATTTTATTCTATTTTTCCTGGTCAGGGGTCGCGTGAAAAACCTTGAATTTTTCGAATCAGGCAAAATTTTCAACTTGAAAATTTTTCGGTAAAAAGTCATTTTTTTCGATTTTTCCTGGTCGGGGGTTGCGTGAAAAACCTTGAATTTTTCGAATCAGGCAAAATTTTCAACTTGAAAATTTTTCGGTAAAAAGTCATTTTTTTCGATTTTTCCTGGTCGGGGGTTGCGTGAAAAACCTTGAATTTTTCGAATCAGGCAAAATTTTCAACTTGAAAATTTGTCGGTAAAAAGTCATTGTTTTCGATTTTTCCTGGTCGGGGGTCGCGTGAAAAACCTTGAATTTTTCGAATCAGGCAAATTTTCAACTTGAAAATTTTTCGGTAAAAAGTCATTTTTTTCGATTTTTCCTGGTCGGGGGTCGCGTGAAAAACCTTGAATTTTTCGAATCAGGCAAAATTTTCAATTTGAAAATTTTTCGGTTAAAAGTCATTTTTTTCGAATTTTCCTGGTCAGGGGTCGCGTGAAAAACCTTGAATTTTTCGAATCAGGCAAAATTTTCAACTTGAAAATTTTTCGGTAAAAAGTCATTTTTTTCGATTTTTCCTGGTCGGGGGTCGCGTGAAAAACCTTGAATTTTTCGAATCAGGCAAAATTTTCAATTTGAAAATTTTTCGGTTAAAAGTCATTTTTTTCGATTTTTCCTGGTCGGGGGTCGCGTGAAAAACCTTGAATTTTTCGAATCAGGCAAAATTTTCAAATTGAAAATTTTTCGGTAAAAAGTCATTTTATTCGATTTTTCCTGGTCGGGGGTCGCGTGAAAAACCTTGAATTTTTCGAATCAGGCAAAATTTTCAACTTGAAAATTTTTCGGTAAAAAGTCATTTTATTCTATTTTTCCTGGTCAGGGGTCGCGTGAAAAACCTTGAATTTTTCGAATCAGGCAAAATTTTCAACAGAAAATTTTTCGGTAAAAAGTCATTTTATTCTATTTTCCCTGGTCAGGGGTCGCGTGAAAAACCTTGAATTTTTCGAATCAGGCAAAATTTTCAACTTGAAAATTTTTCGGTAAAAAGTCATTTTTTTCGATTTTTCCTGGTCGGGGGTCGCGTGAAAAACCTTGAATTTTTCGAATCAGGCAAAATTTTCAACTTGAAAATTTTTCGGTAAAAAGTCATTTTTTTCGATTTTTCCTGGTCGGGGGTTGCGTGAAAAACCTTGAATTTTTCGAATCAGGCAAAATTTTCAACTTGAAAATTTTTCGGTAAAAAGTCATTTTTTTCGATTTTTCCTGGTCGGGGGTTGCGTGAAAAACCTTGAATTTTTCGAATCAGGCAAAATTTTCAACTTGAAAATTTTTCGGTAAAAAGTCATTTTTTTCGATTTTTCCTGGTCGGGGGTTGCGTGAAAAACCTTGAATTTTTCGAATCAGGCAAAATTTTCAACTTGAAAATTTTTCGGCAAAAAGTCATTTTATTCGATTTTTCCTGGTCGGGGGTCGCGTGAAAAACCTTGAATTTTTCGAATCAGGCAAAATTTTCAACTTGAAAATTTTTCGGTAAAAAGTCATTTTATTCTATTTTTCCTGGTCAGGGGTCGCGTGAAAAAACTTGAATTTTTCGAATCAGGCAAAATTTTCAACTTGAAAATTTTTCGGTAAAAAGTCATTTTTTTCGATTTTTCCTGGTCGGGGGTCGCGTGAAAAACCTTGAATTTTTCGAATCAGGCAAAATTTTCAACTTGAAAATTTTTCGGTTAAAAGTCATTTTTTTCGATTTTTCCTGGTCGGGGGTCGCGTGAAAAACCTTGAATTTTTCGAATCAGGCAAAATTTTCAACTTGAAAATTTTTCGGTAAAAAGTCATTTTATTCTATTTTTCCTGGTCAGGGGTCGCGTGAAAAAACTTGAATTTTTCGAATCAGGCAAAATTTTCAACTTGAAAATTTTTCGGTAAAAAGTCATTTTTTTCGATTTTTCCTGGTCGGGGGTCGCGTGAAAAACCTTGAATTTTTCGAATCAGGCAAAATTTTCAACTTGAAAATTTTTCGGTTAAAAGTCATTTTTTTCGATTTTTCCTGGTCGGGGGTCGCGTGAAAAACCTTGAATTTTTCGAATCAGGCAAAATTTTCAACTTGAAAATTTTTCGGGAAAAAGTCATTTTTTTCGATTTTTCCTGGTCGCGGGGGTCGCGTGAAAAACCTTGAATTTTTCGAATCAGGCAAAATTTTCAACTTGAAAATTTTTCGGGAAAAAGTCGTTTTATTCGATTTTTCCTGGTCAGGGGTCGCGTGAAAAACCTTGAATTTTTCGAATCAGGCAAAATTTTCAACTTGAAATTTTTTTGGTAAAAAGTCATTTTATTTTATTTTTCCTGGTCAGGGGTCGCGTGAAAAACCTTGAATTTTTCGAATCAGGCAAAATTTTCAACTTGAAAATTTTTCGGTAAAAAGTCATTTTATTCTATTTTTCCTGGTCAGGGGTCGCGTGAAAAAACTTGAATTTTTCGAATCAGGCAAAATTTTCAACTTGAAAATTTTTCGGTAAAAAGTCATTTTTTTCGATTTTTCCTGGTCGGGGGTCGCGTGAAAAACCTTGAATTTTTCGAATCAGGCAAAATTTTCAACTTGAAAATTTTTTGGTAAAAAGTCATTTTATTCGATTTTTCCTGGTCAGGGGTCGCGTGAAAAACCTTGAATTTTTCGAATCAGGCAAAATTTTCAACTTGAAAATTTTTTGGTAAAAAGTCATTTTATTTTATTTTTCCTGGTCGGGGGTCGCGTGAAAAACCTTGAATTTTTCGAATCAGGCAAAATTTTCAACTTGAAAATTTTTCGGTAAAAAGTCATTTTTTTCGATTTTTCCTGGTCGCGTGAAAAACCTTGAATTTTTCGAATCAGGCAAAATTTTCAACTTGAAAATTTTTCGGGAAAAAGTCATTTTTTTCGATTTTTCCTGGTCGGGGGTCGCGTGAAAACCCTTGAATTTTTCGAATCAGGCAAAATTTTCAACTTGAAAATTTTTCGGGAAAAATTCATTTTTTCGATTTTTCCTGGTCGGGGGTCGCGTGAAAAACCTTGAATTTTTCGAATCAGACAAAATTTTTACCTTGAAAATTTTTCGGTAAAAAGTCATTTTTTTTATTTTTCCTGGTCGAGGGTCGCGTGAAAAACCTTGAATTTTTTGAATCAGGCAAAATTTTCAACTTGAAAATTTTTCGGTAAAAAGTCGTTTTATTCGATTTTTCCTGGTCGGGGGTCGCGTGAAAAACCTTGAATTTTTCGAATCAGGCAAAATTTTCAACTTGAAAATTTTTCGGTAAAAAGTCATTTTTATCGATTTTTCCTGGTCGGGGGTCGCGTGAAAAACCTTGAATTTTTCGAATCAGGCAAAATTTTCAACTTGAAAATTTTTCGGTAAAAAGTCATTTTTTTCGATTTTTCCTGGTCAGGGGTCGCGTGAAAAACCTTGAATTTTTCGAATCAGGCAAAATTTTTAACTTGAAAATTTTTCGGTAAAAAGTCATTTTTTTCGATTTTTCCTGGTCGGGGGTCGCGTGAAAAACCTTGAATTTTTCGAATCAGGCAAAATTTTTAACTTGAAAATTTTTTGGTAAAAAGTCATTTTTTTCGATTTTTCCTGGTCGGGGGTCGCGTGAAAAACCTTGAATTTTTCGAATCAGGCAAAATTTTCAACTTGAAAATTTTTCGGGAAAAAGTCATTTTTTTCGATTTTTCCTGGTCGGGGGTCGCGTGAAAACCCTTGAATTTTTCGAATCAGGCAAAATTTTCAACTTGAAAATTTTTCGGGAAAAATTCATTTTTTCGATTTTTCCTGGTCGGGGGTCGCGTGAAAAACCTTGAATTTTTCGAATCAGACAAAATTTTTACCTTGAAAATTTTTCGGTAAAAAGTCATTTTTTTTATTTTTCCTGGTCGAGGGTCGCGTGAAAAACCTTGAATTTTTTGAATCAGGCAAAATTTTCAACTTGAAAATTTTTCGGTAAAAAGTCGTTTTATTCGATTTTTCCTGGTCAGGAGTCGCGTGAAAAACCTTGAATTTTTCGAATCAGGCAAAATTTTTAACTTGAAAATTTTTCGGTAAAAAGTCATTTTTTTCGATTTTTCCTGGTCGGGGGTCGCGTGAAAAACCTTGAATTTTTCGAATCAGGCAAAATTTTCAACTTGAAAATTTTTCGGGAAAAAGTCATTTTTTTCGATTTTTCCTGGTCGGGGGTCGCGTGAAAAACCTTGAATTTTTCGAATCAGGCAAAATTTTCAACTTGAAAATTTTTCGGTAAAAAGTCATTTTTTTCGATTTTTCCTGGTCAGGGGTCGCGTGAAAAACCTTGAATTTTTCGAATCAGGCAAAATTTTCAACTTGAAAATTTTTCGGTAAAAAGTCATTTTTTTCGATTTTTCCTGGTCGGGGGTCGCGTGAAAAACCTTGAATTTTTCGAATCAGGCAAAATTTTCAACTTGAAAATATTTCGGTAAAAAGTCATTTTTTTTCGATTTTTCCTGGTCAGGGGTCGCGTGAAAAACCTTGAATTTTTCGAATCAGGCAAAATTTTCAACTTGAAAATTTTTCGGTAAAAAGTCATTTTTATCGATTTTTCCTGGTCGGGGGTCGCGTGAAAAACCTTGAATTTTTCGAATCAGGCAAAATTTTCAACTTGAAAATTTTTCGGTAAAAAGTCATTTTTTTTCGATTTTTCCTGGTCAGGGGTCGCGTGAAAAACCTTGAATTTTTCGAATCAGGCAAAATTTTTAACTTGAAAATTTTTCGGTAAAAAGTCATTTTTTTCGATTTTTCCTGGTCGGGGGTCGCGTGAAAAACCTTGAATTTTTCGAATCAGGCAAAATTTTTAACTTGAAAATTTTTTGGTAAAAAGTCATTTTTTTCGATTTTTCCTGGTCGGGGGTCGCGTGAAAAACCTTGAATTTTTCGAATCAGGCAAAATTTTCAACTTGAAAATTTTTCGGTAAAAAGTCATTTTTTTCGATTTTTCCTGGTCGGGGGTCGCGTGAAAATCCTTGAATTTTTCGAATCAGGCAAAATTTTCAACTTGAAAATTTTTCTGTAAAAAGTAATTTTTTTCGATTTTTCCTGGTCGGGGGTCGCGTGAAAAACCTTGAATTTTTCGAATCAGGCAAAATTTTCAACTTGAAAATTTTTCGGTAAAAAGTCATTTTTTTTCGATTTTTCCTGGTCAGGGGTCGCGTGAAAAACCTTGAATTTTTCGAATCAGGCAAAATTTTTAACTTGAAAATTTTTCGGTAAAAAGTCATTTTTTTCGATTTTTCCTGGTCGGGGGTCGCGTGAAAAACCTTGAATTTTTCGAATCAGGCAAAATTTTTAACTTGAAAATTGTTTGGTAAAAAGTCATTTTTTTCGATTTTTCCTGGTCGGGGGTCGCGTGAAAAACCTTGAATTTTTCGAATCAGGCAAAATTTTCAACTTGAAAATTTTTCGGTAAAAAGTCATTTTTTTCGATTTTTCCTGGTCGGGGGTCGCGTGAAAAACCTTGAATTTTTCGAATCAGGCAAAATTTTCAACTTGAAAATTTTTCGGTAAAAAGTCGTTTTATTCGATTTTTCCTGGTCAGGGGTCGCGTGAAAAACCTTGAATTTTTCGAATCAGGCAAAATTTTCAACTTGAAAATTTTTCGGTAAAAAGTCATTTTTTTCGATTTTTCCTGGTCGGGGGTCGCGTGAAAAACCTTGAATTTTTCGAATCAGGCAAAATTTTCAACTTGAAAATTTTTCGGGAAAAAGTCATTTTTTTCGATTTTTCCTGGTCGGGGGTCGCGTGAAAAACCTTGAATTTTTCGAATCAGGCAAAATTTTCAACTTGAAAATTTTTCGGTAAAAAGTCATTTTTTTCGATTTTTCCTGGTCGGGGGTCGCGTGAAAAACCTTGAATTTTTCGAATCAGGCAAAATTTTCAACTTGAAAATTTTTCGGGAAAAAGTCATTTTTTTCGATTTTTCCTGGTCGGGGGTCGCGTGAAAAACCTTGAATTTTTCGAATCAGGCAAAATTTTCAACTTGAAAATTTTTCGGGAAAAAATCATTTTTTTCGATTTTTCCTGGTCGGGGGTCGCGTGAAAAACCTTGAATTTTTCGAATCAGGCAAAATTTTCAACTTGAAAATTTTTCGGTAAAAAGTCATTTTTTTCGATTTTTCCTGGTCGGGGGTCGCGTGAAAAACCTTGAATTTTTCGAATCAGGCAAAATTTTCAACTTGAAAATTTTTCGGTAAAAAGTCATTTTTTTCGATTTTTCCTGGTCGGGGGTCGCGTGAAAAACCTTGAATTTTTCGAATCAGGCAAAATTTTCAACTTGAAAATTTTTCGGTAAAAAGTCATTTTATTCGAATTTTCCTGGTCGGGGGTCGCGTGAAAAACCTTGAATTTTTCGAATCAGGCAAAATTTTCAACTTGAAAATTTTTCGGTAAAAAGTCATTTTTTTCGATTTTTCCTGGTCGGGGGTCGCGTGAAAAACCTTGAATTTTTCGAATCAGGCAAAATTTTCAACTTGAAAATTTTTCGGTAAAAAGTCATTTTTTTCGATTTTTCCTGGTCGGGGGTCGCGTGAAAAACCTTGAATTTTTTGAATCAGGCAAAATTTTCAACTTGAAAATTTTTCGGTTAAAAGTCATTTTTTTTCGATTTTTCCTGGTCGGGGGTCGCGTGAAAAACCTTGAATTTTTCGAATCAGGCAAAATTTTCAACTTGAAAATTTTTCGGTAAAAAGTCATTTTTTTCGATTTTTCCTGGTCGGGGGTCGCGTGAAAAACCTTGAATTTTTCGAATCAGGCAAAATTTTCAACTTGAAAATTTTTCGGTAAAAAGTCATTTTTTTTCGATTTTTTCTGGTCGGGGGTCGCGTGAAAAACCTTGAATTTTTCGAATCAGGCAACATTTTCAACTTGAAAATTTTTCGGTAAAAAGTCATTTTTTTTCGATTTTTCCTGGTCGGGGGTCATGTGAAAAACCTTGAATTTTTCGAATCAGGCAAAATTTTCAACTTGAAAATTTTTCGGTAAAAAGTCATTTTTTTCGATTTTTCCTGGTCGGGGGTCGCGTGAAAAACCTTGAATTTTTCGAATCAGGCAAAATTTTCAACTTGAAAATTTTTCGGGAAAAAGTCATTTTTTTCGATTTTTCCTGGTCGGGGGTCGCGTGAAAAACCTTGAATTTTTCGAATCAGGCAAAATTTTCAACTTGAAAATTTTTCGGTAAAAAGTCATTTTTTTCGATTTTTCCTGGTCGGGGGTCGCGTGAAAAACCTTGAATTTTTTGAATCAGGCAAAATTTTCAACTTGAAAATTTTTCGGTTAAAAGTCATTTTTTTTCGATTTTTCCTGGTCGGGGGTCGCGTGAAAAACCTTGAATTTTTCGAATCAGGCAAAATTTTCAACTTGAAAATTTTTCGGTAAAAAGTCATTTTTTTCGATTTTTCCTGGTCGGGGGTCGCGTGAAAAACCTTGAATTTTTCGAATCAGGCAAAATTTTCAACTTGAAAATTTTTCGGTAAAAAGTCATTTTTTTTCGATTTTTTCTGGTCGGGGGTCGCGTGAAAAACCTTGAATTTTTCGAATCAGGCAACATTTTCAACTTGAAAATTTTTCGGTAAAAAGTCATTTTTTTTCGATTTTTCCTGGTCGGGGGTCATGTGAAAAACCTTGAATTTTTCGAATCAGGCAAAATTTTCAACTTGAAAATTTTTCGGTAAAAAGTCATTTTTTTCGATTTTTCCTGGTCGGGGGTCGCGTGAAAAACCTTGAATTTTTCGAATCAGGCAAAATTTTCAACTTGAAAATTTTTCGGTAAAAAGTCATTTTATTCTATTTTTCCTGGTTGGGGGTCGCGTGAAAAACCTTGAATTTTCCGAATCAGGCAAAATTTTCAACTTGAAAATTTTTCGGTAAAAAGTCATTTTTTTTCGATTTTTCCTGGTCGGGGGTCATGTGAAAAACCTTGAATTTTTCGAATCAGGCAAAATTTTCAACTTGAAAATTTTTCGGTAAAAAGTCATTTTTTTCGATTTTTCCTGGTCGGGGGTCGCGTGAAAAACCTTGAATTTTTCGAATCAGGCAAAATTTTCAACTTGAAAATTTTTCGGGAAAAAGTCATTTTTTTCGATTTTTCCTGGTCGGGGGTCGCGTGAAAAACCTTGAATTTTTCGAATCAGGCAAAATTTTCAACTTGAAAATTTTTCGGGAAAAAATCATTTTTTTCGATTTTTCCTGGTCGGGGGTCGCGTGAAAAACCTTGAATTTTTCGAATCAGGCAAAATTTTCAACTTGAAAATTTTTCGGTAAAAAGTCATTTTTTTCGATTTTTCCTGGTCGGGGGTCGCGTGAAAAACCTTGAATTTTTCGAATCAGGCAAAATTTTCAACTTGAAAATTTTTCGGTAAAAAGTCATTTTTTTCGATTTTTCCTGGTCGGGGGTCGCGTGAAAAACCTTGAATTTTTCGAATCAGGCAAAATTTTCAACTTGAAAATTTTTCGGTAAAAAGTCATTTTATTCGAATTTTCCTGGTCGGGGGTCGCGTGAAAAACCTTGAATTTTTCGAATCAGGCAAAATTTTCAACTTGAAAATTTTTCGGTAAAAAGTCATTTTTTTCGATTTTTCCTGGTCGGGGGTCGCGTGAAAAACCTTGAATTTTTCGAATCAGGCAAAATTTTCAACTTGAAAATTTTTCGGTAAAAAGTCATTTTTTTCGATTTTTCCTGGTCGGGGGTCGCGTGAAAAACCTTGAATTTTTTGAATCAGGCAAAATTTTCAACTTGAAAATTTTTCGGTTAAAAGTCATTTTTTTTCGATTTTTCCTGGTCGGGGGTCGCGTGAAAAACCTTGAATTTTTCGAATCAGGCAAAATTTTCAACTTGAAAATTTTTCGGTAAAAAGTCATTTTTTTCGATTTTTCCTGGTCGGGGGTCGCGTGAAAAACCTTGAATTTTTCGAATCAGGCAAAATTTTCAACTTGAAAATTTTTCGGTAAAAAGTCATTTTTTTCGATTTTTCCTGGTCGGGGGTCGCGTGAAAAACCTTGAATTTTTCGAATCAGGCAAAATTTTCAACTTGAAAATTTTTCGATAAAAAGTCATTTTTTTCGATTTTTCCTGGTCGGGGGTCGCGTGAAAAACCTTGAATTTTTCGAATCAGGCAAAATTTTCAACTTGAAAATTTTTCGGTAAAAAGTCATTTTTTTCGATTTTTTCTGGTCGGGGGTCGCGTGAAAAACCTTGAATTTTTCGAATCAGGCAACATTTTCAACTTGAAAATTTTTCGGTAAAAAGTCATTTTTTTCGATTTTTCCTGGTCGGGGGTCATGTGAAAAACCTTGAATTTTTCGAATCAGGCAAAATTTTCAACTTGAAAATTTTTCGGTAAAAAGTCATTTTTTTCGATTTTTCCTGGTCGGGGGTCGCGTGAAAAACCTTGAATTTTTCGAATCAGGCAAAATTTTCAACTTGAAAATATTTCGGTAAAAAGTCATTTTTTCGATTTTTCCTGGTCGGGGGTCGCGTGAAAAACCTTGAATTTTTCGAATCAGGCAAAATTTTCAACTTGAAAATTTTTCGGTAAAAAGTCATTTTTTTCGATTTTTCCTGGTCGGGGGTCGCGTGAAAAACCTTGAACTTTTCGAATCAGGCAAAATTTTCAACTTGAAAATTTTTTGGTAAAAAGTCATTTTTTTCGATTTTTCCTGGTCGGGGGTCGCGTGAAAAACCTTGAATTTTTCGAATCAGGCAAAATTTTCAACTTGAAAATTTTTCGGTAAAAAGTCATTTTTTTCGATTTTTCCTGGTCGGGGGTCGCGTGAAAAACCTTGAATTTTTCGAATCAGGCAAAATTTTCAACTTGAAAATTTTTCGGTAAAAAGTCATTTTATTCGAATTTTCCTGGTCGGGGGTCGCGTGAAAAACCTTGAATTTTTCGAATCAGGCAAAATTTTCAACTTGAAAATTTTTCGGTAAAAAGTCATTTTTTTCGATTTTTCCTGGTTGGGAGTCGCGTGAAAAACCTTGAATTTTTCGAATCAGGCAAAATTTTCAACTTGAAAATTTTTCGGTAAAAAGTCATTTTTTTCGATTTTTCCTGGTCGGGGGTCGCGTGAAAAACCTTGAATTTTTCGAATCAGGCAAAATTTTCAACTTGAAAATTTTTCGGTAAAAAGTCATTTTATTCTATTTTTCCTGGTTGGGGGTCGCGTGAAAAACCTTGAATTTTCCGAATCAGGCAAAATTTTCAACTTGAAAATTTTTCGGTAAAAAGTCATTTTTTTCGATTTTTCCTGGTCGGGGGTCGCGTGAAAAACCTTGAATTTTTCGAATCAGGCAAAATTTTCAACTTGAAAATTTTTCGGTAAAAAGTCATTTTATTCGAATTTTCCTGGTCGGGGGTCGCGTGAAAAACCTTGAATTTTTCGAATCAGGCAAAATTTTCAACTTGAAAATTTTTCGGTAAAAAGTCATTTTTTTTCGATTTTTTCTGGTCGGGGGTCGCGTGAAAAACCTTGAATTTTTCGAATCAGGCAACATTTTCAACTTGAAAATTTTTCGGTAAAAAGTCATTTTTTTTTCGATTTTTCCTGGTCGGGGGTCATGTGAAAAACCTTGAATTTTTCGAATCAGGCAAAATTTTCAACTTGAAAATTTTTCGGTAAAAAGTCATTTTTTCGATTTTTCCTGGTCGGGGGTCGCGTGAAAAACCTTGAATTTTTCGAATCAGGCAAAATTTTCAACTTGAAAATATTTCGGTAAAAAGTCATTTTTTTCGATTTTTCCTGGTCGGGGGTCGCGTGAAAAACCTTGAATTTTTCGAATCAGGCAAAATTTTCAACTTGAAAATTTTTCGGTACAAAGTCATTTTTTTCGATTTTTCCTGGTCGGGGGTCGCGTGAAAAACCTTGAACTTTTCGAATCAGGCAAAATTTTCAACTTGAAAATTTTTTGGTAAAAAGTCATTTTTTTCGATTTTTCCTGGTCGGGGGTCGCGTGAAAAACCTTGAATTTTTCGAATCAGGCAAAATTTTCAACTTGAAAATTTTTCGGTAAAAAGTCATTTTTTTCGATTTTTCCTGGTCGGGGGTCGCGTGAAAAACCTTGAATTTTTCGAATCAGGCAAAATTTTCAACTTGAAAATTTTTCGGTAAAAAGTCATTTTATTCGAATTTTCCTGGTCGGGGGTCGCGTGAAAAACCTTGAATTTTTCGAATCAGGCAAAATTTTCAACTTGAAAATTTTTCGGTAAAAAGTCATTTTTTTCGATTTTTCCTGGTCGGGGGTCGCGTGAAAAACCTTGAATTTTTCGAATCAGGCAACATTTTCAACTTGAAAAGTTTTCGGTTAAAAGTTATTTTTTTCGATTTTTCCTGGTCGGGGGTCGCGTGAAAAACCTTGAATTTTTTGAATATGGCAACATTTTCAACTTGAAAATTTTTCGGTAAAAAGTCATTTTATTCTATTTTTCCTGGTTGGGGGTCGCGTGAAAAACCTTGAATTTTCCGAATCAGGCAAAATTTTCAACTTGAAAATTTTTCGGTAAAAAGTCATTTTTTTCGATTTTTCCTGGTCGGGGGTCGCGTGAAAAACCTTGAATTTTTCGAATCAGGCAAAATTTTCAACTTGAAAATTTTTCGGTAAAAAGTCATTTTTTTCGATTTTTCCTGGTCGGGGGTCGCGTGAAAAACCTTGAATTTTTCAAATCAGGCAAAATTTTCAACTTGAAAATTTTTCGGTAAAAAGTCATTTTTTTCGATTTTTCCTGGTCGGGAGTCGCGTGAAAAACCTTGAATTTTTCGAATCAGGCAAAATTTTCAACTTGAAAATTTTTCGGTAAAAAGTCATTTTTTTCGATTTTTCCTGGTCGGGAGTCGCGTGAAAAACCTTGAATTTTTCGAATCAGGCAAAATTTTCAACTTGAAAATTTTTCGGTAAAAAGTCATTTTTTTCGATTTTTCCTGGTCGGGGGTCGCGTGAAAAACCTTGAATTTTTCGAATCAGGCAAAATTTTCAACTTGAAAATTTTTCGGTAAAAAGTCATTTTTTTCGATTTTTCCTGGTCGGGGGTCGCGTGAAAAACCTTGAATTTTTCGAATCAGGCAACATTTTCAACTTGAAAATTTTTCGGTAAAAAGTCATTTTTTTCGATTTTTCCTGGTCGGGGGTCGCGTGAAAAACCTTGAATTTTTCGAATCAGGCAAAATTTTCAACTTGAAAATTTTTCGGTAAAAAGTCATTTTTTTCGATTTTTCCTGGTCGGGGGTCGCGTGAAAAACCTTGAATTTTTCGAATCAGGCAAAATTTTCAACTTGAAAATTTTTCGGTAAAAAAGTCATTTTTTTCGATTTTTCCTGGTCGGGGGTCGCGTGAAAAACCTTGAATTTTTCAAATCAGGCAAAATTTTCAACTTGAAAATTTTTCGGTAAAAAGTCATTTTTTTCGATTTTTCCTGGTCGGGAGTCGCGTGAAAAACTTTGAATTTTTCGAATCAGGCAAAATTTTCAACTTGAAAATTTTTCGGTAAAAAGTCATTTTTTTCGATTTTTCCTGGTCGGGGGTCGCGTGAAAAACCTTGAATTTTTCGAATCAGGCAAAATTTTCAACTTGAAAATTTTTCGGTAAAAAGTCATTTTTTTCGATTTTTCCTGGTCGGGGGTCGCGTGAAAAACCTTGAATTTTTCGAATCAGGCAAAATTTTCAACTTGAAAATTTTTCGGTAAAAAGTCATTTTTTTCGATTTTTCCTGGTCGGGAGTCGCGTGAAAAACCTTGAATTTTTCGAATCAGGCAAAATTTTCAACTTGAAAATTTTTCGGTTAAAAGTCATTTTTTTCGATTTTTCCTGGTCGGGGGTCGCGTGAAAAACCTTGAATTTTTCGAATCAGGCAAAATTTTCAACTTGAAAATTTTTCGGTAAAAAGTCATTTTATTCTATTTTTCCTGGTCAGGGGTCGCGTGAAAAACCTTGAATTTTTCGAATCAGGCAAAATTTTCAACTTGAAAATTTTTCGGTAAAAAGTCATTTTTTTCGATTTTTCCTGGTCGGGGGTCGCGTGAAAAACCTTGAATTTTTCGAATCAGGCAAAATTTTCAACTTGAAAATATTTCGGTAAAAAGTCATTTTTTTCGATTTTTCCTGGTCGGGGGTCGCGTGAAAAACCTTGAATTTTTCGAATCAGGCAAAATTTTCAACTTGAAAATTTTTCGGTAAAAAGTCATTTTTTTCGATTTTTCCTAGTCGGGAGTCGCGTGAAAAACCTTGAATTTTTCGAATCAGGCAAAATTTTCAACTTGAAAATTTTTCGGTAAAAAGTCATTTTTTTCGATTTTTCCTGGTCGGGGGTCGCGTGAAAAACCTTGAATTTTTCGAATCAGGCAAAATTTTCAATTTGAAAATTTTTCGGTTAAAAGTCATTTTTTTCGATTTTTCCTGGTCGGGGGTCGCGTGAAAAACCTTGACTTTTTCGAATCAGGCAACATTTTCAACTTGAAAATTTTTTGGTAAAAAGTCATTTTTTTCGATTTTTCCTGGTCGGGGGTCGCGTGAAAAACCTTGAATTTTTCGAATCAGGCAAAATTTTCAACTTGAAAATTTTTCGGTAAAAAGTCATTTTTTTCGATTTTTC
Source organism: Uranotaenia lowii (assembly GCF_029784155.1). Classification (NCBI taxonomy): domain Eukaryota; kingdom Metazoa; phylum Arthropoda; class Insecta; order Diptera; family Culicidae; genus Uranotaenia; species Uranotaenia lowii. The sequence goes on from NC_073692.1 coordinate 255,379,610, forward strand.
CTGGTCGGGGGTCGCGTGAAAAACCTTGAATTTTTCGAATCAGGCAAAATTTTCAACTTGAAAATTTTTCGGTAAAAAGTCATTTTATTCGATTTTTCCTGGTCGGGGGTCGCGTGAAAAACCTTGAATTTTTCGAATCAGGCAAAATTTTCAACTTGAAAATTTTTCGGTAAAAAGTCATTTTATTCTATTTTTCCTGGTCAGGGGTCGCGTGAAAAACCTTGAATTTTTCGAATCAGGCAAAATTTTCAACTTGAAAATTTTTCGGTAAAAAGTCATTTTATTCTATTTTTCCTGGTCAGGGGTCGCGTGAAAAACCTTGAATTTTTCGAATCAGGCAAAATTTTCAACTTGAAAATTTTTCGGTAAAAAGTCATTTTTTTCGATTTTTCCTGGTCGGGGGTCGCGTGAAAAACCTTGAATTTTTCGAATCAGGCAAAATTTTCAACTTGAAAATTTTTCGGTAAAAAGTCATTTTTTTCGATTTTTCCTGGTCGGGGGTTGCGTGAAAAACCTTGAATTTTTCGAATCAGGCAAAATTTTCAACTTGAAAATTTTTCGGTAAAAAGTCATTTTTCTCGATTTTTCCTGGTCGGGGGTCGCGTGAAAAACCTTGAATTTTTCGAATCAGGCAAAATTTTCAACTTGAAAATTTTTCGGTAAAAAGTCATTTTATTCTATTTTTCCTGGTCAGGGGTCGCGTGAAAAACCTTGAATTTTTCGAATCAGGCAAAATTTTCAATTTGAAAATTTTTCGGTTAAAAGTCATTTTTTTCGATTTTTCCTGGTCGGGGGTCGCGTGAAAAACCTTGAATTTTTCGAATCAGGCAAAATTTTTAACTTGAAAATTTTTTGGTAAAAAGTCATTTTTTTCGATTTTTCCTGGTCGGGGGTCGCGTGAAAAACCTAGAATTTTTCGAATCAGGCAAAATTTTCAACTTGAAAATTTTTCGGTAAAAAGTCATTTTATTCGATTTTTCCTGGTCGGGGGTCGCGTGAAAAACCTTGAATTTTTCGAATCAGGCAAAATTTTCAACTTGAAAATTTTTCGGTAAAAAGTCATTTTATTCTATTTTTCCTGGTCAGGGGTCGCGTGAAAAACCTTGAATTTTTCGAATCAGGCAAAATTTTCAACTTGAAAATTTTTCGGTAAAAAGTCATTTTATTCTATTTTTCCTGGTCAGGGGTCGCGTGAAAAACCTTGAATTTTTCGAATCAGGCAAAATTTTCAACTTGAAAATTTTTCGGTAAAAAGTCATTTTTTTCGATTTTTCCTGGTCGGGGGTCGCGTGAAAAACCTTGAATTTTTCGAATCAGGCAAAATTTTCAACTTGAAAATTTTTCGGTTAAAAGTCATTTTATTTTATTTTTCCTGGTCAGGGGTCGCGTGAAAAACCTTGAATTTTTCGAATCAGGCAAAATTTTCAACTTGAAAATTTTTCGGTAAAAAGTCATTTTTTTTGATTTTTTCTGGTCGGGGGTCGCGTGAAAAACCTTGAATTTTTCGAATCAGGCAAAATTTTCAATTTGAAAATTTTTCGGTTAAAAGTCATTTTTTTCGATTTTTCCTGGTCGGGGTCGCGTGAAAAACCTTGAATTTTTCGAATCAGGCAAAATTTTCAACTTGAAAATTTTTCGGTAAAAAGTCATTTTATTCGATTTTTCCTGGTCGGGGGTCGCGTGAAAAACCTTGAATTTTTCGAATCAGGCAAAATTTTCAACTTGAAAATTTTTCGGTAAAAAGTCATTTTTTTCGATTTTTCCTGGTCAGGGGTCGCGTGAAAAACCTTGAATTTTTCGAATCAGGCAAAATTTTTAACTTGAAAATTTTTCGGTTAAAAGTCATTTTTTTCGATTTTTCCTGGTCAGGGGTCGCGTGAAAAACCTTGAATTTTTCGAATCAGGCAAAATTTTCAACTTGAAAATTTTTCGGTAAAAAGTCATTTTTTTCGATTTTTCCTGGTCGGGGGTCGCGTGAAAAACCTTGAATTTTTCGAATCAGGCAAAATTTTCAACTTGAAAATTTTTCGGTTAAAAGTCATTTTTTTCGATTTTTCCTGGTCGGGGGTCGCGTGAAAAACCTTGAATTTTTCGAATCAGGCAAAATTTTCAACTTGAAAATTTTTCGGTAAAAAGTCATTTTATTCGATTTTTCCTGGTCGGGGGTCGCGTGAAAAACCTTGAATTTTTCGAATCAGGCAAAATTTTCAACTTGAAAATTTTTCGGTAAAAAGTCATTTTTTTCGATTTTTCCTGGTCGCGTGAAAAACCTTGAATTTTTCGAATCAGGCAAAGTTTTCAACTTGAAAATTTTTCGGTAAAAAGTCATTTTTTTCGATTTTTCCTGGTCGGGGGTCGCGTGAAAACCCTTGAATTTTTCGAATCAGGCAAAATTTTCAACTTGAAAATTTTTCGGGAAAAAGTCATTTTTTCGATTTTTCCTGGTCGGGGGTCGCGTGAAAAACCTTGAATTTTTCGAATCAGGCAAAATTTTCAACTTGAAAATTTTTCGGTAAAAAGTCATTTTTTTTTATTTTTCCTGGTCGAGGGTCGCGTGAAAAACCTTGAATTTTTTGAATCAGGCAAAATTTTCAACTTGAAAATTTTTCGGTAAAAAGTCGTTTTATTCGATTTTTCCTGGTCAGGAGTCGCGTGAAAAACCTTGAATTTTTCGAATCAGGCAAAATTTTTAACTTGAAAATTTTTCGGTAAAAAGTCATTTTTTTCGATTTTTCCTGGTCGGGGGTCGCGTGAAAAACCTTGAATTTTTCGAATCAGGCAAAATTTTCAACTTGAAAATTTTTCGGGAAAAAGTCATTTTTTTCGATTTTTCCTGGTCGGGGGTCGCGTGAAAAACCTTGAATTTTTCGAATCAGGCAAAATTTTCAACTTGAAAATTTTTCGGTAAAAAGTCATTTTTTTCGATTTTTCCTGGTCGGGGGTCGCGTGAAAAACCTTGAATTTTTCGAATCAGGCAAAATTTTCAACTTGAAAATATTTCGGTAAAAAGTCATTTTTTTTCGATTTTTCCTGGTCAGGGGTCGCGTGAAAAACCTTGAATTTTTCGAATCAGGCAAAATTTTCAACTTGAAAATTTTTCGGTAAAAAGTCATTTTTTTCGATTTTTCCTGGTCGGGGGTCGCGTGAAAAACCTTGAATTTTTCGAATCAGGCAAAATTTTCAACTTGAAAATTTTTCGGTAAAAAGTCATTTTTTTTCGATTTTTCCTGGTCAGGGGTCGCGTGAAAAACCTTGAATTTTTCGAATCAGGCAAAATTTTTAACTTGAAAATTTTTCGGTAAAAAGTCATTTTTTTCGATTTTTCCTGGTCGGGGGTCGCGTGAAAAACCTTGAATTTTTCGAATCAGGCAAAATTTTTAACTTGAAAATTTTTTGGTAAAAAGTCATTTTTTTCGATTTTTCCTGGTCGGGGGTCGCGTGAAAAACCTTGAATTTTTCGAATCAGGCAAAATTTTCAACTTGAAAATTTTTCGGTAAAAAGTCATTTTTTTCGATTTTTCCTGGTCGGGGGTCGCGTGAAAATCCTTGAATTTTTCGAATCAGGCAAAATTTTCAACTTGAAAATTTTTCGGTAAAAAGTCATTTTTTTCGATTTTTCCTGGTCGGGGGTCGCGTGAAAAACCTTGAATTTTTCGAATCAGGCAAAATTTTCAACTTGAAAATTTTTCGGTAAAAAGTCATTTTTTTTCGATTTTTCCTGGTCAGGGGTCGCGTGAAAAACCTTGAATTTTTCGAATCAGGCAAAATTTTTAACTTGAAAATTTTTCGGTAAAAAGTCATTTTTTTTCGATTTTTCCTGGTCGGGGGTCGCGTGAAAAACCTTGAATTTTTCGAATCAGGCAAAATTTTTAACTTGAAAATTTTTTGGTAAAAAGTCATTTTTTTCGATTTTTCCTGGTCGGGGGTCGCGTGAAAAACCTTGAATTTTTCGAATCAGGCAAAATTTTCAACTTGAAAATTTTTCGGGAAAAAGTCATTTTTTTCGATTTTTCCTGGTCGGGGGTCGCGTGAAAAACCTTGAATTTTTCGAATCAGGCAAAATTTTCAACTTGAAAATTTTTCGAGAAAAATCATTTTTTCGATTTTTCCTGGTCGGGGGTCGCGTGAAAAACCTTGAATTTTTCGAATCAGGCAAAATTTTCAACTTGAAAATTTTTCGGTAAAAAGTCATTTTTTTCGATTTTTCCTGGTCGGGGGTCGCGTGAAAAACCTTGAATTTTTCGAATCAGGCAAAATTTTCAACTTGAAAATTTTTCGGGAATAAGTCATTTTTTTCGATTTTTCCTGGTCGGGGGTCGCGTGAAAAACCTTGAATTTTTAGAACCAGGATAAATTTTTAACTTGAAAATTTTTCGGTTAAAAGTCATTTTTTTCGATTTTTCCTGGTCGGGGGTCGCGTGAAAAACCTTGAATTTTTTTAATCAAGCAAAATTTTCAAGTTGAAAATTTTTCGGTAAAAAGTCATTTTATCGATTTTTCCTGGTCGGGGGGTCGCGTGAAAAACCTTGAATTTTTTTATTCAGGCAAAATTTTCAACTTGAAAATTTTTCGGTAAAAAGTCATTTTTTTTTTTATTTTCCTGGTCGGAGGTCGCGTGAAAAACCTTGAATTATTTTAATCAGGCAAAATTTTCAACTTGAAAATTTTTTCGGTAAAAAGTCATTTTTTTCGATTTTTCCTGGTCGGGGGTCGCGTGAAAAACCTTGACTTTTTTGAATATGGCAACATTTTCAACTTGAAAATTTTTCGGTAAAAAGTCATTTTTTTCGATTTTTCCTGGTCGGGGGTCGCGTGAAAAACCTTGAATTTTTCGAATCAGGCAAAATTTTCAACTTGAAAATTTTTCGGTAAAAGTCATTTTTTTCGATTTTTCCTGGTCGGGGGTCGCGTGAAAAACCTTGAATTTTTCAAATCAGGCAAAATTTTCAACTTGAAAATTTTTCGGTAAAAAGTCGTTTTATTCGATTTTTCCTGGTCAGGGGTCGCGTGAAAAACCTTGAATTTTTCGAATCAGGCAAAATTTTCAACTTGAAAATTTTTCGGTAAAAAGTCATTTTTTTCGATTTTTCCTGGTCGGGGGTCGCGTGAAAAACCTTGAATTTTTCGAATCAGGCAAAATTTTTAACTTGAAAATTTTTCGGTAAAAAGTCATTTTTTTCGATTTTTCCTGGTCGGGGGTCGCGTGAAAAACCTTGAATTTTTCGAATCAGGCAAAATTTTTAACTTGAAAATTTTTTGGTTAAAAAGTCATTTTTTTCGATTTTTCCTGGTCGGGGGTCGCGTGAAAAACCTTGAATTTTTCGAATCAGGCAAAATTTTCAACTTGAAAATTTTTCGGTAAAAAGTCATTTTTTTCGATTTTTCCTGGTCGGGGGTCGCGTGAAAAACCTTGAATTTTTCGAATCAGGCAAAATTTTCAACTTGAAAATTTTTCGGTAAAAAGTCGTTTTATTCGATTTTTCCTGGTCAGGGGTCGCGTGAAAAACCTTGAATTTTTCGAATCAGGCAAAATTTTCAACTTGAAAATTTTTCGGTAAAAAGTCATTTTTTTCGATTTTTCCTGGTCGGGGGTCGCGTGAAAAACCTTGAATTTTTCGAATCAGGCAAAATTTTCAACTTGAAAATTTTTCGGGAAAAAGTCATTTTTTTCGATTTTTCCTGGTCGGGGGTCGCGTGAAAAACCTTGAATTTTTCGAATCAGGCAAAATTTTCAACTTGAAAATTTTTCGGGAATAAGTCATTTTTTTCGATTTTTCCTGGTCGGGGGTCGCGTGAAAAACCTTGAATTTTTAGAACCAGGATAAATTTTTAACTTGAAAATTTTTCGGTTAAAAGTCATTTTTTTCGATTTTTCCTGGTCGGGGGTCGCGTGAAAAACCTTGATTTTCTTTAATCAAGCAAAATTTTCAAGTTGAAAATTTTTCGGTAAAAAGTCATTTTATCGATTTTTCCTGGTCGGGGGGTCGCGTGAAAAACCTTGAATTTTTTTATTCAGGCAAAATTTTCAACTTGAAAATTTTTCGGTAAAAAGTCATTTTTTTTTTAATTTTCCTGGTCGGAGGTCGCGTGAAAAACCTTGAATTATTTTAATCAGGCAAAATTTTCAACTTGAAAATTTTTTCGGTAAAAAGTCATTTTTTTCGATTTTTCCTGGTCGGGGGTCGCGTGAAAAACCTTGACTTTTTTGAATATGGCAACATTTTCAACTTGAAAATTTTTCGGTAAAAAGTCATTTTTTTCGATTTTTCCTGGTCGGGGGTTGCGTGAAAAACCTTGAATTTTTCGAATCAGGCAAAATTTTCAACTTGAAAATTTGTCGGTAAAAAGTCATTGTTTTCGATTTTTCCTGGTCGGGGGTCGCGTGAAAAACCTTGAATTTTTCGAATCAGGCAAATTTTCAACTTGAAAATTTTTCGGTAAAAAGTCATTTTTTTCGATTTTTCCTGGTCGGGGGTCGCGTGAAAAACCTTGAATTTTTCGAATCAGGCAAAATTTTTAACTTGAAAATTTTTTGGTTAAAAAGTCATTTTTTTCGATTTTTCCTGGTCGGGGGTCGCGTGAAAAACCTTGAATTTTTCGAATCAGGCAAAATTTTCAACTTGAAAATTTTTCGGTAAAAAGTCATTTTTTTCGATTTTTCCTGGTCGGGGGTCGCGTGAAAAACCTTGAATTTTTCGAATCAGGCAAAATTTTCAACTTGAAAATTTTTCGGTAAAAAGTCGTTTTATTCGATTTTTCCTGGTCAGGGGTCGCGTGAAAAACCTTGAATTTTTCGAATCAGACAAAATTTTCAACTTGAAAATTTTTCGGTAAAAAGTCATTTTTTTCGATTTTTCCTGGTCGGGGGTCGCGTGAAAAACCTTGAATTTTTCGAATCAGGCAAAATTTTCAACTTGAAAATTTTTCGGTAAAAAGTCATTTTTTTCGATTTTTCCTGGTCGGGGGTCGCGTGAAAAACCTTGAATTTTTCGAATCAGGCAAAATTTTCAATTTGAAAATTTTTCGGTTAAAAGTCATTTTTTTCGATTTTTCCTGGTCGGGGGTCGCGTGAAAAACCTTGAATTTTTCGAATCAGGCAAAATTTTCAACTTGAAAATTTTTCGGTAAAAAGTCATTTTATTCGATTTTTCCTGGTCGGGGGTCGCGTGAAAAACCTTGAATTTTTCGAATCAGGCAAAATTTTCAACTTGAAAATTTTTCGGTAAAAAGTCATTTTTTTCGATTTTTCCTGGTCGGGGGTCGCGTGAAAAACCTTGAATTTTTCGAATCAGGCAAAATTTTCAACTTGAAAATTTTTCGGTTAAAAGTCATTTTATTTTATTTTTCCCGGTCAGGGGTCGCGTGAAAAACCTTGAATTTTTCGAATCAGGCAAAATTTTCAACTTGAAAATTTTTCGGTAAAAAGTCATTTTTTTTTATTTTTCCTGGTCGGGGGTCGCGTGAAAAACCTTGAATTTTTCGAATCAGGCAAAATTTTCAACTTGAAAATTTTTCGGTAAAAAGTCATTTTTTTCGATTTTTCCTGGTCGGGGGTCGCGTGAAAAACCTTGAATTTTTCGAATCAGGCAAAATTTTCAACTTGAAAATTTTTCGGTTAAAAGTCATTTTATTTTATTTTTCCCGGTCAGGGGTCGCGTGAAAAACCTTGAATTTTTCGAATCAGGCAAAATTTTCAACTTGAAAATTTTTCGGTAAAAAGTCATTTTTTTTTATTTTTCCTGGTCGGGGGTCGCGTGAAAAACCTTGAATTTTTCGAATCAGGCAAAATTTTCAACTTGAAAATTTTTCGGTAAAAAGTCATTTTTTTCGATTTTTCCTGGTCGGAGGTCGCGTGAAAAACCTTGAATTTTTCGAATCAGGCAAAATTTTCAACTTGAAAATTTTTCGGTTAAAAGTCATTTTTTTCGATTTTTCCTGGTCGGGGGTCGCGTGAAAAACCTTGAATTTTTCGAATCAGGCAAAATTTTCAACTTGAAAATTTTTCGGTAAAAAGTCATTTTTTTCGATTTTTCCTGGTCGGGGGTTGCGTGAAAAACCTTGAATTTTTCGAATCAGGCAAAATTTTCAACTTGAAAATTTTTCGGTAAAAAGTCGTTTTATTCGATTTTTCCTGGTCAGGGGTCGCGTGAAAAACCTTGAATTTTTCGAATCAGGCAAAATTTTCAACTTGAAATTTTTTTGGTAAAAAGTCATTTTATTTTATTTTTCCTGGTCGGGGGTCGCGTGAAAAACCTTGAATTTTTCGAATCAGGCAAAATTTTCAACTTGAAAATTTTTTGGTAAAAAGTCATTTTATTCGATTTTTCCTGGTCAGGGGTCGCGTGAAAAACCTTGAATTTTTCGAATCAGGCAAAATTTTCAACTTGAAAATTTTTTGGTAAAAAGTCATTTTATTTTATTTTTCCTGGTCGGGGGTCGCGTGAAAAACCTTGAATTTTTCGAATCAGGCAAAATTTTCAACTTGAAAATTTTTCGGTAAAAAGTCATTTTTTTCGATTTTTCCTGGTCAGGGGTCGCGTGAAAAACCTTGAATTTTTCGAATCAGGCAAAATTTTCAACTTGAAAATTTTTCGGTAAAAAGTCATTTTTTTCGATTTTTCCTGGTCGGGGGTCGCGTGAAAAACCTTGAATTTTTCGAATCAGGCAAAATTTTCAACTTGAAAATATTTCGGTAAAAAGTCATTTTTTTTCGATTTTTCCTGGTCAGGGGTCGCGTGAAAAACCTTGAATTTTTCGAATCAGGCAAAATTTTCAACTTGAAAATTTTTCGGTAAAAAGTCATTTTTTTCGATTTTTCCTGGTCGGGGGTCGCGTGAAAAACCTTGAATTTTTCGAATCAGGCAAAATTTTCAACTTGAAAATTTTTCGGTAAAAAGTCATTTTTTTTCGATTTTTCCTGGTCAGGGGTCGCGTGAAAAACCTTGAATTTTTCGAATCAGGCAAAATTTTTAACTTGAAAATTTTTCGGTAAAAAGTCATTTTTTTCGATTTTTCCTGGTCGGGGGTCGCGTGAAAAATCTTGAATTTTTCGAATCAGGCAAAATTTTTAACTTGAAAATTTTTTGGTAAAAAGTCATTTTTTTCGATTTTTCCTGGTCGGGGGTCGCGTGAAAAACCTTGAATTTTTCGAATCAGGCAAAATTTTCAACTTGAAAATTTTTCGGTAAAAAGTCGTTTTATTCGATTTTTCCTGGTCAGGGGTCGCGTGAAAAACCTTGAATTTTTCGAATCAGGCAAAATTTTCAACTTGAAAATTTTTCGGTAAAAAGTCATTTTTTTCGATTTTTCCTGGTCGGGGGTCGCGTGAAAAACCTTGAATTTTTCGAATCAGGCAAAATTTTCAACTTGAAAATTTTTCGGGAAAAAGTCATTTTTTTCGATTTTTCCTGGTCGGGGGTCGCGTGAAAAACCTTGAATTTTTCGAATCAGGCAAAATTTTCAACTTGAAAATTTTTCGGTAAAAAGTCATTTTTTTCGATTTTTCCTGGTCGGGGGTCGCGTGAAAAACCTTGAATTTTTCGAATCAGGCAAAATTTTCAACTTGAAAATTTTTCGGGAAAAAGTCATTTTTTTCGATTTTTCCTGGTCGGGGGTCGCGTGAAAAACCTTGAATTTTTCGAATCAGGCAAAATTTTCAACTTGAAAATTTTTCGGTAAAAAGTCATTTTTTTCGATTTTTCCTGGTCGGGGGTCGCGTGAAAAACCTTGAATTTTTCGAATCAGGCAAAATTTTCAACTTGAAAATTTTTCGGGAATAAGTCATTTTTTTCGATTTTTCCTGGTCGGGGGTCGCGTGAAAAACCTTGAATTTTTAGAACCAGGATAAATTTTTAACTTGAAAATTTTTCGGTTAAAAGTCATTTTTTTCGATTTTTCCTGGTCGGGGGTCGCGTGAAAAACCTTGATTTTTTTTAATCAAGCAAAATTTTCAAGTTGAAAATTTTTCGGTAAAAAGTCATTTTATCGATTTTTCCTGGTCGGGGGGTCGCGTGAAAAACCTTGAATTTTTTTATTCAGGCAAAATTTTCAACTTGAAAATTTTTCGGTAAAAAGTCATTTTTTTTTTTAATTTTCCTGGTCGGAGGTCGCGTGAAAAACCTTGAATTATTTTAATCAGGCAAAATTTTCAACTTGAAAATTTTTTCGGTAAAAAGTCATTTTTTTCGATTTTTCCTGGTCGGGGGTCGCGTGAAAAACCTTGACTTTTTTGAATATGGCAACATTTTCAACTTGAAAATTTTTCGGTAAAAAGTCATTTTTTTCGATTTTTCCTGGTCGGGGGTCGCGTGAAAAACCTTGAATTTTTCGAATCAGGCAAAATTTTCAACTTGAAAATTTTTCGGTAAAAAGTCATTTTTTTCGATTTTTCCTGGTCGGGGGTCGCGTGAAAAACCTTGAATTTTTCGAATCAGGCAAAATTTTCAACTTGAAAATTTTTCGGTAAAAAGTCATTTTTTTTCGATTTTTCCTGGTCAGGGGTCGCGTGAAAAACCTTGAATTTTTCGAATCAGGCAAAATTTTTAACTTGAAAATTTTTCGGTAAAAAGTCATTTTTTTCGATTTTTCCTGGTCGGGGGTCGCGTGAAAAACCTTGAATTTTTCGAATCAGGCAAAATTTTTAACTTGAAAATTTTTTGGTAAAAAGTCATTTTTTTCGATTTTTCCTGGTCGGGGGTCGCGTGAAAAACCTTGAATTTTTCGAATCAGGCAAAATTTTCAACTTGAAAATTTTTCGGTAAAAAGTCATTTTTTTCGATTTTTCCTGGTCGGGGGTCGCGTGAAAAACCTTGAATTTTTCGAATCAGGCAAAATTTTCAACTTGAAAATTTTTCGGTAAAAAGTCGTTTTATTCGATTTTTCCTGGTCAGGGGTCGCGTGAAAAACCTTGAATTTTTCGAATCAGGCAAAATTTTCAACTTGAAAATTTTTCGGTAAAAAGTCATTTTTTTCGATTTTTCCTGGTCGGGGGTCGCGTGAAAAACCTTGAATTTTTCGAATCAGGCAAAATTTTCAACTTGAAAATTTTTCGGGAAAAAGTCATTTTTTTCGATTTTTCCTGGTCGGGGGTCGCGTGAAAAACCTTGAATTTTTCGAATCAGGCAAAATTTTCAACTTGAAAATTTTTCGGTAAAAAGTCATTTTTTTCGATTTTTCCTGGTCGGGGGTCGCGTGAAAAACCTTGAATTTTTCGAATCAGGCAAAATTTTCAACTTGAAAATTTTTCGGTAAAAAGTCATTTTTTTCGATTTTTCCTGGTCGGGGGTCGCGTGAAAAACCTTGAATTTTTCGAATCAGGCAAAATTTTCAACTTGAAAATTTTTCGGGAAAAAGTCATTTTTTTCGATTTTTCCTGGTCGGGGGTCGCGTGAAAAACCTTGAATTTTTCGAATCAGGCAAAATTTTCAACTTGAAAATTTTTCGGTAAAAAGTCATTTTTTTTCGATTTTTCCTGGTCGGGGGTCGCGTGAAAAACCTTGAATTTTTCGAATCAGGCAAAATTTTCAACTTGAAAATTTTTCGGGAAAAAGTCATTTTTTTCGATTTTTCCTGGTCGGGGGTCGCGTGAAAAACCTTGAATTTTTAGAACCAGGATAAATTTTTAACTTGAAAATTTTTCGGTTAAAAGTCATTTTTTTCGATTTTTCCTGGTCGGGGGTCGCGTGAAAAACCTTGAATTTTTTTAATCAAGCAAAATTTTCAAGTTGAAAATTTTTCGGTAAAAAGTCATTTTTTCGATTTTTCCTGGTCGGGGGGTCGCGTGAAAAACCTTGAATTTTTTTATTCAGGCAAAATTTTCAACTTGAAAATTTTTCGGTAAAAAGTCATTTTTTTTTTAATTTTCCTGGTCGGAGGTCGCGTGAAAAACCTTGAATTATTTTAATCAGGCAAAATTTTCAACTTGAAAATTTTTTCGGTAAAAAGTCATTTTTTTCGATTTTTCCTGGTCGGGGGTCGCGTGAAAAACCTTGAATTTTTTTAATCAGGCAAAATTTTCAACTTAAACATTTTTCGGTAAAAAGTCATTTTTTTCGATTTTTCCTGGTCGGGGGTCGCGTGAAAAACCTTGACTTTTTTGAATTTAGCAAAATTTTCAACTTGAAAATTTTTCGGTAAAAAGTCATTTTTTTCGATTTTTCCTGGTCGGGGGTCGCGTGAAAAACCTTGAAATTTTAGAATCAGGCAAAATTTTCAACTTGAAAATTTTTCGGAAAAAAGTCATTTTTTTCGATTTTTCCTGGTCGGGGGTCGCGTGAAAAACCTTGAATTTTTTTAATCAGGCAAAATTTTCAACTTGAAAATTTTTCGGTAAAAAGTCATTTTTTTTTTAATTTTCCTGGTCGGGGGTCGCGTGAAAATTTTAAATTTTTCGAATCAGGCAAAATTTTCAACTTGAAAATTTTTCGGTAAAAAGTCTTTTTTTTTATTTTTCCTGGTCGGGGGTCGCGTGAAAAACCTTGAATTTTTCGAATCAGGCAAAATTTTCAACTTGAAAATTTTTCGGTAAAAAGTCATTTTTTTCGATTTTTCCTGGTCGGGGGTCGCGTGAAAAACCTTGAATTTTTCGAATCAGGCAAAATTTTCAACTTGAAAATTTTTCGGGAAAAAGTCATTTTTTTCGATTTTTCCTGGTCGGGGGTCGCGTGAAAAACCTTGAATTTTTCGAATCAGGCAAAATTTTCAACTTGAAAATTTTTCGGTAAAAAGTCATTTTTTTCGATTTTTCCTGGTCGGGGGTCGCGTGAAAAACCTTGAATTTTTCGAATCAGGCAAAATTTTCAACTTGAAAATTTTTCGGGAATAAGTCATTTTTTTCGATTTTTCCTGGTCGGGGGTCGCGTGAAAAACCTTGAATTTTTAGAACCAGGATAAATTTTTAACTTGAAAATTTTTCGGTTAAAAGTCATTTTTTTCGATTTTTCCTGGTCGGGGGTCGCGTGAAAAACCTTGATTTTTTTTAATCAAGCAAAATTTTCAAGTTGAAAATTTTTCGGTAAAAAGTCATTTTATCGATTTTTCCTGGTCGGGGGGTCGCGTGAAAAACCTTGAATTTTTTTATTCAGGCAAAATTTTCAACTTGAAAATTTTTCGGTAAAAAGTCATTTTTTTTTTTAATTTTCCTGGTCGGAGGTCGCGTGAAAAACCTTGAATTATTTTAATCAGGCAAAATTTTCAACTTGAAAATTTTTTCGGTAAAAAGTCATTTTTTTCGATTTTTCCTGGTCGGGGGTCGCGTGAAAAACCTTGACTTTTTTGAATATGGCAACATTTTCAACTTGAAAATTTTTCGGTAAAAAGTCATTTTTTTCGATTTTTCCTGGTCGGGGGTCGCGTGAAAAACCTTGAATTTTTCGAATCAGGCAAAATTTTCAACTTGAAAATTTTTCGGTAAAAAGTCATTTTTTTCGATTTTTCCTGGTCGGGGGTCGCGTGAAAAACCTTGAATTTTTCGAATCAGGCAAAATTTTCAACTTGAAAATTTTTCGGTAAAAAGTCATTTTTTTTCGATTTTTCCTGGTCAGGGGTCGCGTGAAAAACCTTGAATTTTTCGAATCAGGCAAAATTTTTAACTTGAAAATTTTTCGGTAAAAAGTCATTTTTTTCGATTTTTCCTGGTCGGGGGTCGCGTGAAAAACCTTGAATTTTTCGAATCAGGCAAAATTTTTAACTTGAAAATTTTTTGGTAAAAAGTCATTTTTTTCGATTTTTCCTGGTCGGGGGTCGCGTGAAAAACCTTGAATTTTTCGAATCAGGCAAAATTTTCAACTTGAAAATTTTTCGGTAAAAAGTCATTTTTTTCGATTTTTCCTGGTCGGGGGTCGCGTGAAAAACCTTGAATTTTTCGAATCAGGCAAAATTTTCAACTTGAAAATTTTTCGGTAAAAAGTCGTTTTATTCGATTTTTCCTGGTCAGGGGTCGCGTGAAAAACCTTGAATTTTTCGAATCAGGCAAAATTTTCAACTTGAAAATTTTTCGGTAAAAAGTCATTTTTTTCGATTTTTCCTGGTCGGGGGTCGCGTGAAAAACCTTGAATTTTTCGAATCAGGCAAAATTTTCAACTTGAAAATTTTTCGGGAAAAAGTCATTTTTTTCGATTTTTCCTGGTCGGGGGTCGCGTGAAAAACCTTGAATTTTTCGAATCAGGCAAAATTTTCAACTTGAAAATTTTTCGGTAAAAAGTCATTTTTTTCGATTTTTCCTGGTCGGGGGTCGCGTGAAAAACCTTGAATTTTTCGAATCAGGCAAAATTTTCAACTTGAAAATTTTTCGGTAAAAAGTCATTTTTTTCGATTTTTCCTGGTCGGGGGTCGCGTGAAAAACCTTGAATTTTTCGAATCAGGCAAAATTTTCAACTTGAAAATTTTTCGGGAAAAAGTCATTTTTTTCGATTTTTCCTGGTCGGGGGTCGCGTGAAAAACCTTGAATTTTTCGAATCAGGCAAAATTTTCAACTTGAAAATTTTTCGGTAAAAAGTCATTTTTTTTCGATTTTTCCTGGTCGGGGGTCGCGTGAAAAACCTTGAATTTTTCGAATCAGGCAAAATTTTCAACTTGAAAATTTTTCGGGAAAAAGTCATTTTTTTCGATTTTTCCTGGTCGGGGGTCGCGTGAAAAACCTTGAATTTTTAGAACCAGGATAAATTTTTAACTTGAAAATTTTTCGGTTAAAAGTCATTTTTTTCGATTTTTCCTGGTCGGGGGTCGCGTGAAAAACCTTGAATTTTTTTAATCAAGCAAAATTTTCAAGTTGAAAATTTTTCGGTAAAAAGTCATTTTTTCGATTTTTCCTGGTCGGGGGGTCGCGTGAAAAACCTTGAATTTTTTTATTCAGGCAAAATTTTCAACTTGAAAATTTTTCGGTAAAAAGTCATTTTTTTTTTAATTTTCCTGGTCGGAGGTCGCGTGAAAAACCTTGAATTATTTTAATCAGGCAAAATTTTCAACTTGAAAATTTTTTCGGTAAAAAGTCATTTTTTTCGATTTTTCCTGGTCGGGGGTCGCGTGAAAAACCTTGAATTTTTTTAATCAGGCAAAATTTTCAACTTAAACATTTTTCGGTAAAAAGTCATTTTTTTCGATTTTTCCTGGTCGGGGGTCGCGTGAAAAACCTTGACTTTTTTGAATTTAGCAAAATTTTCAACTTGAAAATTTTTCGGTAAAAAGTCATTTTTTTCGATTTTTCCTGGTCGGGGGTCGCGTGAAAAACCTTGAAATTTTAGAATCAGGCAAAATTTTCAACTTGAAAATTTTTCGGAAAAAAGTCATTTTTTTCGATTTTTCCTGGTCGGGGGTCGCGTGAAAAACCTTGAATTTTTTTAATCAGGCAAAATTTTCAACTTAAAAATTTTTCAGTAAAAAGTCATTTTTTTTGTAATTTTCCTGGTCGGGGGTCGCGTGAAAATTTTAAATTTTTCGAATCAGGCAAAATTTTCAACTTGAAAATTTTTCGGTAAAAAGTCTTTTTTTTTATTTTTCCTGGTCGGGGGTCGCGTGAAAAACCTTGAATTTTTCGAATCAGGCAAAATTTTCAACTTGAAAATTTTTCGGGAAAAAGTCATTTTTTTCGATTTTTCCTGGTCGGGGGTCGCGTGAAAAACCTTGAATTTTTTGAAATAGGCATAATTTTCAAGTTGAAAATTTTTTGATGAAAAGCCAATTTTTTCGATTTTATCTGGTCGGAGTTTTCAATTTGAAAATTGTATGTTAAGGTCACTTTTTAATTTTTTTTTGTCTGATCGGGGGTTGCGATCAGAATCCTTATCATTTTGAATCAATTAACATTTTCATGGAGATTTCAAGAGATTTCCAGAGATAGAGAAACTAAATTGATTGGCTCATAATCGTTATTTTTATTTTTTGGCATCCCCACTGCTAGAAGCCAAAAATGCTGTCCAATTTATCCACAATTTCTTTTCCGTCATCACATTTTAGTGATTGTTGCTATGTTGGAATTTCGTATGGAACAATCTTCCAATGGCCACATCTTCAACGGCCATTCCAATCGATTGGAACACGGTTATTCCGCTCGATGGAATAGATTTCCTATTTAACAAAACTTCACCAATTTCCCCAACGATGGTTGACTTCAATCCAGCCAGCTCCTTTTTCGCTCCACTCTGATAGTCTATAAACACTTGGCTCTCGTCGTAGATGTCCTGCGCAAGCTCGGCATGATGCGTTCTACCTGCTCCCAGTGCTGAAACGGTAGTTTATAAGAGCTGTATTTTTACGGTTTTAATCCAACGCACAGTGGGGAAAATGGCCCCTAAATTCCAAACAATTCGAAGCCACAGGTTGGCACATCAAAATCAATTGTACTTATTCTTATGTGAATTTTCTCTGTGTGGATTTGTGTTGAACTATTTTGCTCAAATTACCCAGAGAAAAAAATAATTATCTTATAACCTCTGACATAATTTATCAATTGTTAAGAATGTGTCACTCAGGATATTATTATCTCAAGTCTGCCAACCCCCAAGTTTGATTTTTTCTAGATTGAGGGTCAAAATTTTCCCACTGTGCAAAAAATGGATAATAATTTTACCATTAATGTGTACATTTTCCTTGAGAAAACGTTTGAATACGAGAGGAACGCTCGAACTTGTAGCCGTTACAATTATGTCACAATTCCTCAAGCAATCTTCAACGGAGTCGTGGACCGTTACGGCTACATTGGGATTAACACTTTCTGGAGCTAATTGGATCAACTTGTCTTTCAGCTGTTCGGCCCGGGATTTGGTTCTATTCCATAGCTTTATGTTAGCAAATTTGTGCGTTTTCATGAATCCAATAGCGTGAAATTCGCCCTGAAAAGAACTTTTGTAAAACTTAGGTAAAATATAATGTTTTTACTTCATACTAACCTGAGTTCCAGTTCCAATGATTCCAAGTACCAAGTTTTTAGAATCTGCGTCAGTAACTCTCGGCATAAAAACTTGCTCGGTGGCCACAATCGAAGCTGCGGCCGTCCTCAACCCGGTCAGGTAGTTTGCTTCCAGTGTAGCTCGCAATTTTCCGGTCACCTCATCGAACAGGAATATGTTGCCATTTATGTCCGGCAGGGGTGGAACGCGTTTCGGATTATCTCCGAAGCTGGTAATCAGCTTGCAAGCCAAGGTGGACACTCGATTGGAGTCATTCTTGAAAATCGTGTGATTACCCATGAAACCGGGCATGCACAGGAGGACTCCTGAAAAATATTTAAACTAAACAGTATAAAATAATCAACTGCTGGTGTTAATGAAAATTGTTAAAAGCAAGCGAAAAGAATTAATTTGTAATAAGAAATTCAGTTAAAGGAAAATTAAAAAATAATAATTTGTTTCTGTTATGGCACAAAGTGGTGCAATTGCGATTGGACTTTGATCCCATACCAGGTTCATCGCATCGTCATCAGTTATATCGAACTCAATTATATGGACCCTTCCCGAGCGAGCGCCCCAGCCTTTAAAACCCGGCCACAACAAAGTTGCAATCATCAATCAAAGTGCAACCAAACACCAGAATGTGGCCATTCTCATCGGAACCAGAAGTAAACGTGGAGAACAACATCTCCACACACAACGCGATCGGGTACTCGATCGACGCGTTGTTCGTGGTCATCATCATCATCATAATCATCGTTTGGCGATGGCGACGAAATGTGCGCCGTCTGCAGAAAATGGAGGAATTGGCGGCACGGCTCGCTCGGGAACGAGCCTCGAGTGATGTTTGAAACAACCGAATAAAATCAGTTCAAAGTTGGAACTCGTGTCATTCACTTGGATGACAACCCTTTGTGTGAAAATTCTCGTGTTATGTTTAGACTTAACAGTTTACTTAACATTTTTTGGTGCCGAAACCCGGGAACAATTCCCGTTGCAGCAGTTAGCCTTCACCACGTGGAGTCGCAAGAATTCTCACGGTCCAATTCCAATCATCGCAGGCCCCAGCAGAGCCGAAGAATCGTTTGGTCAGCCGCTCGAAAACTTCAGCGCAGTTTTGCAGCCCAGCAGCAGCGAAGGATTCCGGATTTTCGCCCTCCAGTAGGATTACCGGTAGTTCCAGTCGGTGAGGTTAGGTTGAGCGCATGGTTTGTCATCGAACAAAGGTACGTGAACTTTTGATTGTTTTTTACTAAGAACGACGGAATGGCACCGCTCAAGAAGGCACCCAAGAGCATTAAATTAAAATCTTTGGTTCGCCGTCGTAGTAACATTATCGGTGCTGCCCAACTGATAAAACGCTTTGATGATGACTTTATTGAAGAACAAAGAGGGCAATTGCCTGTTAGAATTGAACGCCTCGAAGAGTTATTTCGCGAATTCGAGCACATTCAAGACGAAATAGAAGATTTGGAGGATGAATTAGAAGAATTTTGTGATCAGCGTCGAGAATTGCATAACCTATATTACGAGTTGAAGTCATCATTGCAATCCAAATTATCTTCCGGACAATTCGCACATAACCCTACTTCTAACAATCAAACCGATTCAGCACCACCTATAGCAAATGTTCGACTTCCAGAAATAAGATTGTCGGAATTTTCTGGTGAATTTGGAAAATGGGAAGCCTTTCGTGATCTTTTTACGTCGCTTATTCACAACAACAGTTCCCTGCCAGCAGTGCAGAAAATGCATTACCTACGTGGTGCCCTAACTGGCGAAGCATCGCGCATTATATCGTCCTTGGAAATTTCGTCGGTGAATTATACTATTGCATGGAAGCTGTTGAAGGAACGATTCGAAAATTCTAACTTTTTGATTAAAAATCATATGGCAGGCCTTCTTTCTGCAACACCACTTAAGAAAGAATCATCATCTGGGCTTTCGGAACTGGCTGATGAGTTTGATCGCCATGTTCAGTTATTAGATAAACTTGAAAATCCTGAAGTTCACTGGAACTCTTTTTTGGTTGAACGTCTGAGCCAATGTCTTGATCCAGCTTCTTTGCGTGAATGGGAAACTACTAATTCGACTACGGTTCGACCCACTTATAAACAGCTTCTGGAGTTTATTCATAAAAGATCACGTCTTATTCAAACTCTAATGCTCTCCCAAAATAATCCTTCCCACTCCGAACCACCAAAACCAAGTAAGTCGCGCCTCACCACAGCCCACGTTGCCTCTGATAACATCCCAAGGTGTGTTTGCTGCAAAAGGGCACACTTTTTATTCCAATGTTCCCAATTTACAAATGACTTCACACCTCGTCAACGCTTTGAGATGGTGAAGAAAAATGGGCTATGCATCAATTGCATGAAGGGAACTCACCTCGCGAAGGATTGCTCCAGTGGGTCTTGTAAAACCTGCTCTAAAAAACACCACACTCTGCTGCACCTACCTCCATTCACACCACACGGGCAGCAGACCTCGCAAAGGGCAGCAATCCCTTCGCAAAGCTGCTTATCGCAGCTCGAGTCGTCGGCCGGTAGCTCAGCGCTTGAGCAGTCACACGCTTCACCACCCGCGAACTCGTCGCCCGCTTCTGATTCGATTCCTCCCACTTCGTCGCGTTTAACGTTAAATTCAGATTCACTACCTCCCACTACCGCCTGTCAAAGTGCTGAAGTTAAATCGAATTCTGGAAGTTTCGTCATGCTGTCAACTGCAGTGATCAAAGTTCTTGATGCTGATAACAAATACCAATTCGCCAGAGCACTACTGGACAGTGGCTCTCAACCAAGCTTTATTTCCGAGTCCCTCTGCCAGCGACTTCGGTTGAAACGAAATAAGCTTAACTCACCTGTAAGCGGTATTGGTCAATCATCCGTGAATGTCCACTTTGGCGTGACTTTGTCCATTGCTTCTCGCTTCGGGGGCTTCGAAACTAGCTTGCAGTGCCTTGTGCTTCCTAAATTAACGGTTGACTTGCCCAGTCATCACATTGATGTTACTCGTTGGCGCATACCTCGTCATCTGCCGCTTGCCGACCCGCAATTCAACGTTCGCCAAGGTATCGACCTCATCTTGGGGGCGGAGTTGTTCTTCGACCTGTTACAACAACAGCGCTTCTCGTTGCCATCTGGGTACCCGTCGCTACAGAAGACCGTTCTGGGTTTCATCGTCTGCGGTAAGGTATCAGCTCCAGCCCCCCAACGAGATAACACTCTAACCAGCCATGTTTGTTCCGACGAAGCTCTTAACGTTCAACTTGAAAGGTTTTGGGAAGTAGAAAATTTCGACGATGGCAAGGCATTGACGACTGAAGAGCTGAGCTGCGAAGAGCACTTCAAGCAAACTGTGCAGAGAGATGATTCCGGAAGATATGTCGTTCGTTTACCCATGCGCACAGAGATGGTTTCGTTGTTAGGAGATTCGTACGCCGTCGCACTCCGTCGTTTCAAGTCAATGGAACGAAAGTTTGCCGCAGATGAAAACCTTCGCCAAGCCTACGTCAATTTCATGGCTGATTACGAGAAGCTTGGACATATGGAGGTGAATCTTCGCGCGTCGTGTAGCCCACAGTTCTTTCTACCCCACCACGCCATCCATCGCCCTGAAAGCACCACTACAAAAATCAGAGTCGTGTTCGACGGTTCTTGTCGTGGTTCCACTCATTTGTGCCTTAATGATGTTCTCTACACTGGTCATTCCGTGCAACCAGCTTTGTACGCCACCGTTATTAACTTTCGAATGCCTCTCTACGTCGTTACTGCCGATATTGAAAAGATGTTTCGCCAAATTTGGGTCCACCCAGAAGATCGAAAGTTCCAGCAAATTCTTTGGAGAGCCAGGCCGTCAGAACCAATCAGCACGTACACACTCAACACCGTTACATACGGTCTCGCCAGTTCGCCATTCCACGCTACTCGAATTCTCGAACAGCTAGCTGCCGATGAAGGAAAATACTACCCATTGGCTGCCCAGATCTTACGAAACGGAACCTACATGGACGATATTCTCACAGGTCACAACGATCCGAAAACTCTCGAAGATAGCTGTCACGAACTCATCGAAATGCTCTCAAAGGCGGGCTTCGTTTTGCGGAAATTCGCCACAAATGACCAGTCAATACTGTCCAAAATACCATCCGAATTGTGGGAATTGAAAAACGTCTTGGAGCTAGACAGAACAGCCGCAATAAAAACCCTGGGTCTCCTTTGGTTTCCACATAGCGACAGCTTACGATTCAAGGTGCCTGTCCTTCCGGAATCAAGCGGTATCACCAAGCGCATCGTAGTGTCGGAAATGGCGCAGTTATTCGACCCCCTGGGCTTGTTAAGTCCTGTAGTAATGCAAGCTAAAATGTTCGTGCAAAGGCTCTGGGCGGAGCATCTACCTTGGGACACAGAACTCGCAGAAGATCTCAGTAGTTGGTGGAAGCAATACCGTAGAACTCTCCAGCGGCTCCTGGATATCGAAATTCCACGCAGAGTGATAGGAAATACTCACCATCAATACACCCTCCACTGCTTCTGTGATGCTTCAAAGGGCGGTTACGGGTGTAGCATCTACGTCGTTTCGCCGGACTTGTTTGGAACGCTTCAGTCTCGCCTACTTACGTCGAAATCTCGCGTCGCCTCCCTGAAGGGTCATTCCATCCCTCGCTATGAGCTCTGTGCTGCACTGTTGGGAAGTCAGTTAGTAGACAACCTTCGTAAAACCACCGTTTACACGCAGCCGGCAATATTCTGGTCGGATTCGACAATTGTGCTTTATTGGATTAAGTCACCGTCACATAAATGGAAGGTATTTGTGTCAAATCGCATAGCCGAAATTCAGCGCCTCACGAAAGATTGTCAATGGAGGCATATACCAACGGAGTTGAATCCTGCCGACAAGGTTTCCCGAGGCGTTCTTGCGAGCGAGATTGTCGGAGACGAATTATGGTGGCATGGTCCGGGGTTTCTAACCTCCCCTGTAGAGCAATGGCCCGATTCGAAGGTTTGTGTGGAGAATTTTCCCGAGCAAGATTGCGAAGCACAAGTTGTGGTATCTCTTCACAGTCAATATCTTGAGACATCACTCATAGATCGAACGTCAGAACTTGCAAAGCTTTTAAAGATTGTGGCATTCTTCTATCGTTTTCACAATAATTGTCGTCTAGAAGAATCTAAGCGGTACAAAACTAGTCTCACACCTTCAGAAATCGATCACGCATTGAAAGTTCTCATTCGTATGGTACAAAGAAGTACCTTCCACCTGGAAATGCAGATTTACGATCTCCAACGTACATCTTCCTCAACTAAGACGGTCAGTTCGAAGTCCCCGCTAAAGAATCTGAACTTGTTCATGGACGAATTTGGCTTGCTCAGATTGAACAGCCGTCTTACAAATCGAAATGCTCCCTTCGACACCAGATGTCCAATACTACTGCCAGCCAAACATCGACTTTCCTGGTTGATTGCAAGATCGATTCACCTTCAAACATTCCACGGTGGACCTGGTCTGGTTCTTGCTACGCTGCGTCAGCGCTTTTGGCCGCTCCAGGGTCGAGTTCTAGTCCGAAGCATCGTTCGTCAGTGCATAACGTGCTTCCGCTGCAATCCAACGCGTAGTACCCAGATGATGGCACCTCTACCCGCAGTTCGCGTTACACCTGCTAAAGTCTTCGCATACACTGGACTAGACTACTGTGGGCCGTTCAACGTGCGTCCGTTAAGTGGGAGAGGCTCGTCGGTCAAAATGTACGTCGCGCTCTTCGTTTGTTTTGTGGTGAAGGCTGTGCACCTCGAAGTTGTGGCGGATTTGACGTCGGTCGCGTGCATCAACGCCATCAAACGCTTTGTGGCAACCCGCGGCCGAGTGTTCGAAATACACTGCGATAATGCGACCGCTTTCGTCGGGGCGGATCGTGAGTTGCGCGCGCTTCGTCGACAGTTCCTGCAGCAGTTTAAAACTCCGGATTGGGACAAATACAGCTTGGATAGTGGAATCACCTTTCGTTTCATCCCTGCCCGGTCACCACACTTCGGCGGACTCTGGGAGGCAGGAATAAAATCGTTCAAGTATCATTTCCGCCGTATCGTCGGACAAAAATCCTACAATGTCGATCACTTTCTAACTATAGTCACCCAAACCCAAGCTATTTTGAATTCCCGACCAATAGCCTCCCATCCTGATCATCCTCAAGACCTAGAGCCCTTAACACCCGGTCATTTTTTGATTGGGGAACCACTAATTTCTATCGCCGAACCAGATATAACTGATCTGAACCCAAATCGTCTCAATCGCCTGCAGGACATGAAACGAACTGTTCAAGATTTCTGGCGCAGGTGGGCCAGAGACTACACGAGTCAGCTACACCAACGCAGCAAGTGGAAGCAGCCAAGTTCTAATGTCCAAGTTGGTCAATTAGTGCTTCTTCAACAAGACAACCTTCCCGTTCTGCAGTGGCCTCTCGGGCGTGTCGAAAAAATATTTCCTGGTAACGATGGTCGAGTACGAGCGGTGCTGGTCCGCACAGCTCAAGGGCAGTACAAACGTGGGGTCACCGAAATCTCCATTCTTCCAATCGACCCAGACGAAGACGAAGGAAAGGTGACAACTGATGAAGGTTTATCGGAAGAAACACAGTTGAACGTGGCAGTTCAACGCCGGCCGGAATGTTAATGAAAATTGTTAAAAGCAAGCGAAAAGAATTAATTTGTAATAAGAAATTCAGTTAAAGGAAAATTAAAAAATAATAATTTGTTTCTGTTATGGCACAAAGTGGTGCAATTGCGATTGGACTTTGATCCCATACCAGGTTCATCGCATCGTCATCAGTTATATCGAACTCAATTATATGGACCCTTCCCGAGCGAGCGCCCCAGCCTTTAAAACCCGGCCACAACAAAGTTGCAATCATCAATCAAAGTGCAACCAAACACCAGAATGTGGCCATTCTCATCGGAACCAGAAGTAAACGTGGAGAACAACATCTCCACACACAACGCGATCGGGTACTCGATCGACGCGTTGTTCGTGGTCATCATCATCATCATAATCATCGTTTGGCGATGGCGACGAAATGTGCGCCGTCTGCAGAAAATGGAGGAATTGGCGGCACGGCTCGCTCGGGAACGAGCCTCGAGTGATGTTTGAAACAACCGAATAAAATCAGTTCAAAGTTGGAACTCGTGTCATTCACTTGGATGACAACCCTTTGTGTGAAAATTCTCGTGTTATGTTTAGACTTAACAGTTTACTTAACAGCTGGTTTTTGGGGTTGTCCCCCTCATGAGATTACATGAAAACCAAGCGAGGTAACCAAGAATGTATTTAGTTTTTTTCGGTCAGCTCTCGTTTTTGAGATTCAAGTGGAATCTTTTAAAAAGAAACATTGATTTTCGGAAATGAGCATGGCTAATTTTGAAACTCCTGTTTAAAACCAATATTTCTCCCTTGTTTCCCAACCGATTATTACAAAGTTTTGGAAACCTACTAAAGTAACTCTAATTTGTTTCTCAGAAAATATTCAACTGCTCCCGTTATTCAAAATCCAATAAAAAAAACGAAAAAACATGCTTCGAAAAAAGACTGTAGATCAGCAAGTACAAAAAAGCTGAAGTAAGAAGCGTTACGTTGCACATGAGGATATTGTTTTAATTTTTTTTGGAGATCAGGACCACAAAAATTTAAAAAAGTGGTGTTGAACCGTACTTTTAGTCAATGAAATTAAAAAGTCACATCAGATAAATTTTGAAGAGAGGATTGAAAAGTTGACGTAATTTGGCACATTTTGCGTTTTTAGATTGTCAAAATATGAAACACAGAACTTTTGACGAATTTTCAAAGGTAGCTTTCGAATTTTTTTGTCAATTTGACATTTCTTAGATTTTTTGCACTTATTTAAATTCAATTTTGCACTGAACTTTGAGTAGAAAGTTTATATTCACCAGAACGCCAATTTTAAACCCATTCTTGTGGTGTAATTTCAAAAGCGCTGTAATAGTTTACAAAAATATGATAAATATTAAACTAAAAGTCTGTTGTCTGTTTTTTAGAAAAGTGGAAATCCCGGGAATCCAAAAATTTCGAAAATTCCCGTTTTCCGGAAATTCCCGACAAAATTTTTTTGTACGACCAGATTTTCAAATTATTTCAAATTTCACTTAAAATCTGAAACGGTCTTTCTCAAAAGGAACAATTTTCATGGCTCAACATCATATCTGAGATCTTATTCAAGAACAGGGAATCCAAAAATCGTTATCCTCCGATAGAATTTGCCGACCAAAACACACGTGAGAGAGATTTTCATCCGCAAGAACACTATAATAACGCTTATCAACTTCATATTTACTCTCGATAAGTTGAGCATTCTGATTCAAATTTATCGTTTCTTTCAACGTTAAGGATAAGTTTTCGCTGCCGGACGAGAGAAAATTTCTCACTATTTAACATGGAGTTAAGGGAGCGGAGAGTCAGAATGAACGTAAATAGCTGGAACCCAGTAAGCGCGTCCTCTCAAAAATCGACAGAGCATGTAAAAAATTGAGAGTTGATTCACCGAACTTAGAATCAGGCTTGTAAGTGGTCACCATCGTTTGAATTTTTCCGGAGACAATCACCACACATCGTTCGTGACAATCGTGGAGAGCGCAATCGTTTGATCGGAGAGCAAAAAAATGTCAAATGAAATTTTGATCTTTGTTGTGGTTAGTCGTTTGACTTTCATCCCTCTTGCGTAGATAATCGAGATAATCATTCCACATTGTTCGACCAACACATCCAAACATCACCCGGCGCTGCAGAGTGGCGAATTTTTTTTCAACAGGAGGGAGTGAATAGAAAAGATTGCATTTGCTTATTGAGTCTGTAAGTTCTGCTGCGTGAGAGATAGGCGATGTCGTAAACTGTCGGGAATTGTGGTCGTATGACCATCATATTATCCCTCTCGTGTACCAAGACACGAAATTTCGTTCGACAATCACACAAAGAAGAATGAATGTCGTTTCGTTTGATGGTAGTCGACTGTTCGGAAAGTGTTTGGTCGCATTTGTTTGATGGCACGAACAATGAAACTGATTAAAGCAGGCTGTGCGACTGTCAGAGAAAATGTCGATGGTTTACAAGTCTGCTTAGAATAAAACGGTTAATTTCGGCGACACTCCAAGAACGCAAATATTCTTATTCAGTTTGTCCTGCCGAGATACCTAGGGGCAACGAATGCTAATGCGTACATGCGAAATCAGTTTGAATCGTACGCTCGTACGGTGCAGTCGACTTCTCAGGCAGACAAACACGCGTCTCGAAGGGAAACATACAAACACGATTCGGGTTGTTTTCGTGTGTTTCTCTGGAGGGCGTGTCTTAGATTATTTCGTGGCACTCACTCAAGGCACGCGTATGGTGTGTTCCTCTCTGCCGATGTGATGATGCAAAATCGCCAGAGAGATCGTTACGATCCCTCTGGCGATTTGAGTTACCTCTCTGCCGATTCATGTTTACTGGAAAAAGCACTCTCTTTACGTTTGTTCTTTCGGTCGCTTCCAGTTTTGTCAAAAAATATTCTCAGAACTAGAACTGACCGAGAGAAAATAATTTCAGACGAGTTATCTTGATCGACATTGATAAGGGATAAGAAGTCATATCGTCCTCATATTTATCGCTAAGTGTTACACAAGTGTTAAACCAGTTATTATTATCAGATCTGCTCGATTTGCTTCCTTGTTCAAGAACGTTTTTTTTTTTTGTTTATACGACATATCAAACGAAGAACGAATAAAAGATTGTTTAAGCTAAAAAGTTGAATATCCTATAGATTATTCAAGTTTTTGATTAAATCTTTCTAGATAGGATAAATTTTAGAGCAAAACTAATGTACGTTCAGCACGTTTAGTCTTTGCAAAACGCTTTATTGAACTAACCCAGGGGATGATCAAGATACGAATATGTGTTTAGGAAAGGTTAAGTATAAGTGAATTATAATAATAAAAGATAACAAAACACTTTCAATATGATAAGCATTCAAATAAATTAGAATTATTCATTTGTTATTCGTATCCTTGAATAGTGCACAATATCCGTTAAAAATATCTATATCGAACTTTTAATTATTTTTTTCAGCATGTCTGACATCAAATTTTTCTCAACTTGTTATTATTCTTATAAGTTCAACAATTACTTGATCAGTTTTATGACCAACTAGCTGATCCCATACGAACTCTGTTTCGCTTTCAACTTAGAATATGCCATGAAAAAGTTGAATGAATGTCAATAACCAAGCATTTTCTAGATACATTTCCGAATGCATTGTTAAGCAATAGTTGAAAAAGGTTTTTTTTTTATAAATTCGTTTATTTGGACGGCTCGAAATGCAAAAATGTTGAACACGTAATATGGACGATCACTTTTTCTGTCGTTTGCTACTAAATTCGAAATCAGGAATCGTGCCGAAAAACCCCGTATATGAATTTTCGTCTCGGTGTGGTACAAACTTACATTTTTATTGCAAAAAGAAACAACAGTAACAGTTATTATGGGAGACTCCCCTTTTTGTCGTTTAATACAAATATTGAAATCAGAGATCAATTGACCGTCCCAACCCCCTTGTGTAAATTTTGACTCGATCGTTGCATAAAAACGGAATTATTGTCAAAAAATTAACCCCTTTCGGTGGGCTCTTTTGCAAATTTCCATTGAATAATAACGTCAATATAGCAAAGAAAAAGTTAATAGTTTATATGGACGACCCCTTTGACCGACCCCTGACCCATAATCAGATAATTGGAATCAATTGTTCGCCCTAAATTCAGCAATAAGTGTAGTCAACGTTTAACGCCAAAAAACTCAACTGGTACAAACCACCTTATGATTTGGTTGTTGTATGTCTATAATATCTGAAAAGCATATTTGATTTATTTGATTTACGAGATATTACGAGGTTTCCATAGCTATAAATTTTGTAAAAATCGGTTGAGAAACAAAAGAAATATAGCGGATTTAAGCGAGGAGTCTCAAATTGACACTCAAGGTGCGTCCCATGAAGGGCTTTCTGTGTGCGTTCATTTTTTTTTGTTGGGTACCTATCACTGCGACTAGTTAGTTGATCTATTGTAATATGTCCCCTGTTTAATATATGCTAAGTCAAGGAAGATCACTTTCATATATTAGATAGTGTCCCTATCTTGAGATTTAGCATTTTCCCAATCTGGTATAACCGCTCTTATGAAGCTGTTCACCTTTTTAGGACCAATTGAAAAAACTTCAGCCTTTTTATTGCCCTCTATACCGCAATGTCCAGGAACCCAGTAAAGATAAACTGAATTTTTTTGAGTTAGTTTTTCCAGGCAATTGATGCATTCTCACACTAATTTTGAAAAGCATGTGTAGGACCTAAGCGATTTAAGAGCTGCTTGACTGTCTGAAAAAATGCATATGTTTGCATTTTTATATTTCCTTTTCAAACAAATGTTCACACATTCTAATATTGCATAGATTTCGGCTTAGAAAACTGTCACCCAATTACCCATAGAAATGTGTGCGTTCATAAAAAAATAATGATTCAAAATTGAAGGTTTCAAGATTTCATTTAGGGTCCCCGAAGAAATTTATAAGAATAATAATAATATGAAGAGATTAATCACCGTAATTTTTGTATGTTACTTTGATTTATCGGCCTAGCGGTGAAAAGTGATGTCCTTTTAGTAGGGACATCTAAAGATTATGAAATTTTTATATAGAGGGATAGAAGGTTAGAAGAAATGAAAGATTGTGAAAATGAGCGGGTAGAATTTGTCTAGAAGCATAACCATCACCACGCTAAGCCTACTAATATGTGGTGGTAGATGCAACTCTATCTGTATCTACCACTTCATGGTAGTAGGCTCGTGAGGAACAAAAATTTGATATGTGATGGTAATGCTTCTAGACAAATTCTACCCGCTCATTTTCACAATCTTTCATTTCTTCTAACCTTCTATCCATCTATATAAAAATTTCATAATCTTTAGATGTCCCTACTAAAAAGGACATCACTTTTCACCGCTAGGCCGATAAATCAAAGTAACAATAATAATAATTTAAATAAATAAAATAACAAACCGCCAAACTTCCAATAGTGTCATATCGACACCCAAAAGTGAACTGCACAGTTATTTGGAAAATAACTTATCTGTATTTTTTTCTTAAAAGTTTGAAGAAAAAGCTTTATTTTTATAAAAAAGATCGTGAATTAAATAATAAATAACTGAAAAGGGGCAATTGATTTTTTTTAATTCTATCTGAAGGGATGAGGGACACCATTCAGATATTCTGAATCGAATCTTAAAAAGGTACAACTGGTGGCTTACAACTCTAAATATTCGAACAAGGAATCGTACACCTGAGGGTTAATCGGCATCGACCGGTAATTGGATCGGGAAATATAAAATTTAAGAACTTTGAATTTGAAGATAATTAGAACTGTAGTAAAATCAAGAAACTATAGCAATAAGTGAATACAAAACCAGAAGAAAATAGTTTTAGTTTTATATCATGTATAAATATTTCAATTAAATATAGTGCAAATTGAAACACTCCAAGTAAAAAGCTGAACAAGTCACCGATCTATGAATTATTTCCATTATAGTATTTTATGTGTATATTATTTTGAGAAAAGCTAGCTTCGCGGGCTACACAATAATATCTAAAGGGCCGAATGCCATGTGTACATCCATGCTGTAGATTATCAAATAGATATTGAAAACAAAGGTTTTCAATCATTAACCCTTCGTTTCATAAGGTAACAAATTAGCAACAATTAATGTATGGAAAAAGAGAAAATCGTTTTTTTTAAATTTTTTTTCTTAATGTACACATCATTTCCGACTGTTTAAAATGATTTTTAAGGAAAAATAAAAAATCATGAAATGAAGGGTTAAGCAACTTTCTCGAAGATCGTGAGTAGTATCGACTTTGTAAAATACGGAAGTTTTGACGAAATTTAATAAATAAACGGAGACTTAGATATTTTCTGAAGCATATATGTCAATACCAGAGATGTACCGAATGTTCGGCGTCGAATACTACTAAAAACCGTTAAGCCAAATATTTAAATAATGTTGGATTATCTATAAAAATATAAAAAAAAAAATTAGAAAAGCGACCCAATAAACAAAAAGCTTCAGTGATACATCTTAGGTGTGTCCGTGTATCTTTCACTGTAGATCGTTCGAAAGAATGCTGACAAGTATCTCTTCATACTTAGATTATCGTTTAATCTAGGCTTTTTTGAATGAATTCAATGAGGAATTCATAATAAGCCAAACCAAACCAGGATGCCCAGATACACCCGTGTACTACAACAATCAAAATAACCGCATGAATGGTGAATGAAAAAAAAACACCTCGACCAGGAATCGAACTCGAGTCTTTTGATCACCTCTCCGACACCTAACCAATAGGCTAAATCGTCAGATGTAAACTAGTCAAGATGTGGCTCTATAATTCAATTGACTTCATCGGGTTGAATTCGCTGGTAGATGCTACGGCAGAAAGTGCTCATCGTGCCCCGATCAATTGTGCTCTGTACGTCCTGAGTCATCAAATAAAAGTAAAGACGTGTTTTAACCCTTCGTTTCATAAAGTAACAAATTTGCAACAATTAATATATGAAAAGAGTGAAAAATCGTATTTTATTTTAATTTTTTTTTTCCTTGATGTACCCATCATTTCCAACTGCTTCAAATGATTTTCAAGGGAAAAAAAATCATGAAATGAAGGGTTAAAATCGATTATAGTGAAAAATCAAAAATTGAGTGAAAATTGAGAAACAATGTGTACATCATGTTTCAGTGCATATCTCATGGAATAAGATGATTTAACGATCATCCGGTGCCCAAAAATTCTAATATTTTTGTCACTTGAGAACCTTGTTGCTTTTTTTTATTATTTCAGTAAAGATGATAAAGAGAGTTATTTTTTGCTGAAAAATTAATACTTTAGGAACTACAAAACTGTTCCTCATGAAAATTTATTTGAGAAAATTTGTACTTCCGTGGAAAAGAGGAGTGCTTACTATGTCCCGGGTGCTCGTTATGCCTTTATCTCCCATATGTAGCACATTTCGAGTACCTCTAGGTGCCTGTGGTGTTTATTGGACCTGTCTCAGTTACCATCAGTTATCAAAAAAGGGATAGGCTTAATAGCAGCAAGTTATCCAATCAAACGAGAAAGCCTAGCCTTTTTAACAGATTTCATCATATAACTGAGAAACCTGAAAACCATAAAAGGATAAGAAAATAAATTCAATATATTAAACAGGGCATAAAGCCGATCCACGTAGGAATTTTGAAGCATTGAGAAGCTCATAACCAAATTGGGTACAAAATGACAGAGCGTTATTTTAGTTTAAATTCTTAGAATAAGATACACTTATTACAGGATAGACGACAAAAAAGAGTTACATATGAGCTGGAATGGTTAGGTTATAGCTGGTCTGCCCAACAGAGCATTACGTACGAATATGCATCTTGATCAGATGCATAATTACGCAATCATTGCATAAACATGAAACAGGAATCCAGTTCCCTTCTATAAACTCTCATGAATAAATTATTGTCTCGATCCGATGCATAATAACAAAATTACTGCAAAAATTTTAAGCAGTTATAATATGAATTTTTCTATCCTTGGATACAACATTTGAAATTAGTAGTAAATCGTCCGTCCTGTGAAACTCCCGTGTACTTATTTTAGCCTCGATCCGATCTATAGTTAGTTACAAAATTATAAAGGGTAGAGCATATACTTGTTTTTATTACTTGTTTTTATTACAATCCGATATATAATCCCGAGAAAATCGCGAACACAGTAAATATTTCATATGATTGACCCCTTTTCCCGACCCCTGGTTCAGAATTGGGCAACTGATATCAGTTGCCCGTCTCTCCCGTGTACAAAATTTGATCTCAATCTGCTGCGTAATCTCAACAATATAGCAAAAACAGTGAGCAATTAATATGGACGTTCCTTTTTGCCGACCCCTGATCCAAAATTTAATACCTGGAATTGATTGCTCGTCACTCAAAACTCCTATATGGAAATTTTCATCTCAAACAAATATCAACGCCAATATCGCTTAAACAATATTTTTCTTCTATGGACGACTCCCTTCAAAAGAAGTCATCTGAAAATATTTTTCATCATTCCTGGTCCTAATGAGCATCGTTCGTTAAAATTGAGGAATTCCATCAAGAGCTTGGCAGATTTTTCTATATGACCTTTTAAAAGGTTGTACGACTTGTTTTGGAAAGTTTTGATATGAAACAAAAAACTATTAAGGCAAAAGAGTAGCTAGTACCACAAATTGTGATTTTCAACGGTTTTTAAGCATTATTCAGCCTACAACACCTGAATTCACTGCGCAAAACTAATCAAAACCTTTATAGGAACAAAAATAACCATTCTATAGCATAAGTCAGTCAATGAAATATGTATGTATGTTGTTTACCTTCACCTGCCCCCACGAAGGAGCGTGCCGGCTGAGAGCTGTACGGTTGATCGGATGCCGTCGTCGTCGTCGTGGCCTTATCTTTGCCATCATCGTTCGACGCTGATATAAACGCTTGCTCGAGAACGTACAAAATCTCCTTCCAATCGGTGAGCGACTTCAGCTCATCTTCACTTATGAACACGGGCTTATCACTTGGCTAAAATAAATTTGATTGAGATTATAATCGAATGTCAATAAGTATTGTTCCCAAATAAACTGAACCATTTTGTTATTTTTCCTAAATTTGGTCAATCCGCCAATGAACTGTGAAGAATAGGCCAGAGCTTAGAATATGTATCTACCAGTTCCCTCCAAGTCGCGGATATAACTAACAAGAATCCAACTATGCTCAGGGTAGACATAAAACGGACTGAAAAAATGCAATCGGTGTTGGCTGTGGTATGTTTTTTTTTTGTTTCTCGCGGCTTGTGGTTTTAAGCTGGAAGATGCTGCTGAAGCATGCAATTCAACGATTGCAAATTCAAAATGCTTTGTTTCAATAAGCAGAGGTCAAAAATATAGAATCCGTTCCGGTTTTTGAACTTTGCAGACGCAAACCCAGTAAACAGTTCTATTTAGATGACGACTTGTAAATTAGTTTGTTGTAATATAAAAACAAAAACTTGAAAAATGTTTTTTTATAATATTATGAAGAATTAAATCACCGTTAGTTATGTTTAGTAAGGGGCCGTTCAAATACCACGTGGACAACTTTTGGGTGGCGGGGGTGTAAATATGGAAATGTCCACGGGGGTAGGGGTTTAGGTCATGTCCACGTGGACATTAAAACACAGATATAGGATCTCAGTGAAACTTCATGTTTCTTTGAAGAGATCTAATTCAAGCTTAACACTTAAGTGTAGGTACATGTTTCAAGGACATGATGGCTAGAATCTTACGAATGCTAAAACTACCAGCTCACAGAAAGAGTACTATATATGCCGTGACCGAGATTCGATCTCATGACCTCTGTCTTAGAAGACTTGAACGCTATCCTCTAGGGCACGGTCCGCGGCAGACATACTTGCTTCCAAAATAATTTCTAATGGTCAATAAATATTAAGATGTTTAAATCAAAATCTTTAAATTAATTTAAGTTTGAACAATTAGTAGCCACTTGAAAGCAAGTGATAAATATGATAATTTAGAAATTTAAAATTTATAAAATTATTTTATATCAGAAAATGCTTATTCGTTTTTTTTACAGAATTACCTATTTCAATAACAAAAAGGCAAAAAGTATTTTTTTGTAACTGTAAAACTTTGGGAAAAAAAAATCAAATTTGTCCACGTGGACCAGTGCTCAAAAAAGTCAAATTCATTTATCACAAAACAAACTGAATGAGAAAAAATTGCTTTCTTGCCCATCTGTTTAGACAGACAGTGAAAAAATATCAGGTTGGCCTAGACCAACTTCATGATGATTGTGAATATTTATGCCTTGTTCCTTCATTCGCTCCACAGTCAGTCATTTCACAAAGTCGTGACATTATGAAAAATGTGAATGGATTTTAATTGTTAAGTTTTTAGAGTAAATTTTTAAGTAGATCAACAATATGAAGAATTAGGAATAGAACACAAAAACAAGAAAATTCTTTAAATTTCTTTTCAAATCTTATAAAAAGCTATTAAACGTTTTAGAATGTCCTTATCTTTCTACATGCTCTCAGACGATTTTTGATTATTCCCATAAAAAAAAACATAATATAAACAACTCCATGCATTTCTCATTCCGAAGTCTTTTTTTGCCTGGAACAACTTTTGTTCCAAATCTATATATATAAAAATGAATGTTTGTCTGTCTGTCTGTTCCCTATAGACTCGAAAACTACTGAACCGATCAATGTGAAACTTGGTATGTAAGAGTTTTTGGGGCCGGGGATGGTTTCTATAATAGTTACAAACCGCTCCGACTTAAGGGAGGAGTGCCTCCCATACAAAATTTGTAGTTTTTCTATACAAATTAAAGTCATGACATCCATTTTCTCGAGATTTTTTTTCCTTTGGGCGGTTTGTTTTCCGTCTCTATGGTCGAGACGTCGCGAGCCAACGTCGTCGCGAGAGGATAGTAACCATGGCATAGCATACTGATCAGTGGGAATATTTTGGCGCGTATTTCTTAATCAAGCATATTTTCAATGCAAGGGGTGGCGATATGAAGCCTTGATGTGATTTTTTTTCTACTTGATTCTTAGCTCATTTGTACAGCACATGGTTATAAATGACGTCTAGATGTGATCCAGATTGGCATTTTGCCGATCGAATAAAACATATACATCATTTTTGCCAAAATCTGAAATTGAAAAGTCATGACATCCAATTTTAGAGATTTTCTTTTTTTTGAGGGGTTTGTTTTTCGTTTCTATGGTCAAGCAAACGTCGTCGCAAGTAGATAGTAACCAAAACATACTGTTCATTGATCGCTGGAAAAATTCAACAATTAGGCGCCTGTTTCTCAACCAAATACCAATATTTCTTATGCACGTGGCGGCGATATGCAACCTAGATGTGTTTTTACTTGCTTAATTGTACACAGCGCGTGGAAATAAATGACGCCTAGATGTGACACGGATTGGTAATTAATCAATCGAATCAAAACCAATTTAAAGATTTGCAAAACTAGTTCGTGTTGTTGTCTAAAAAATATAAATTTAGATCTGATGCTAATGAAATACTGGTATGACACTTTGCGGACAATTGAAAAAAAAACAGAAAGTAACGAATTTACATACAATTTTTTAACCCATTTTACCTACAAGGTTATTTTTTAATCATACTGATTACAGAAATATGAATCAGATGTTTTCTACAGAGATAGATCGGAAACATTTTGTTGAACATGAACAATTTTTATCAAGCGTCATTTAAATTTAAAGAAGATAAAAAAATCCGATCCGACAAATGAACTGATCAAGAGCCTTTTCATGAAATTGAATAAGATAGGACTGGCGTGTGCATAAGTGAAAGGTATCAGTGAATTAAACTGATTATTATTGACCAAAAGTGAGGAAATTCATTTTCTCAAAGAATTTTTATTAAAGGAACACTAGAGCATGTTCAAACGTTCAACATTTCTCTGTTTCAAAAAAATAAAAAATTATGTTTTCTTCTAAAAATTTTTACATTGTCCCAAATACACAACTGAAACGAATTAAGAAATGAAAATGGAAACTTTTTATTTTAAAAAATTCTGAAAAAACGTCGTACCTTTTGCTTACATACCAATTCAAATACGTACTTAACATTAAAAGTGTTATACTTTTGATCTGCTTTTTTTTTTTGAAAAGTGAGACTTTAGAACTGATATTCAACTGGAAGCGTAATTTTTATGAGGAATTTTAAGTGTACCCTTGAAGTGTTAAAAAAAATATAACCTCATGTCAACTTACACGGTGGGGCAAGGGGCAAACGTCGAACTTTTAAAAAAATTATCTGCAAAATGATTTAATATGTTGGAAAGACCAGAAGGGGTATTCTGAATGTTGAAACGGAAGCGGATATTAAAAATTTTCAAATGTCTTTCTAATGAAGGTCATTTGCTTTGAACAGCATTCATTAAAAGTGGAGTAACAAACATAAATTTATACTACAGGAATACTGCAGATATATAAATGAAACTTAATAAAAACAACAAACAGAAATACGCATTAAATCCATTTTAAAGCCTTACTCTGACGCATCTGAAAATAAACTTTGCATTTACACTAGAGCCCCAATATACGGGACAAATGTTTACTTAGAAATTGGTTTTGCCAACATTTTTTAATATTTGACTTTCATAGAGAAATTAAAAAACGCTTAGAATTTATTCAGTGATGCAACTGATGTTTTTTTTTTTTAATATTTGTTTTTTTTGCTTTAATAAATATGTTAGAAAAAAAGTAATTTGCACTGTATAAAATCGATAATTTTCATACCATGACAGGTGCTGTTTGGGAAAACTTTGAGCTGAAATGTCTCATTAGACTGAGTCGATTTGGGGTCATTATTTAATTTCTCAAACCCTGGGGTCTAAAAAGCTTCGTTTTGGTCCAAAACTTATTCATGATTTTTTGCAGAATTTTAAAGTAACGTTTACATGAGTAAATTTGAACTTTTAGGTTTGTATGGGAAAATTGAATATTTTGTACCGAAAAATCAACATCATTTTTGTTTCTTCTGTGGAACCGAGCCAGCTCATGGTTTTTGTGCCAATTTACAAATATCAATGCGAAAAGACATACCCTTATTAAACAGTCTATAACTTTTTTGCCCGATAAGATACGAAGTTATGGTCTTCGACAAAGTTGTTCAGCGGAAAATTTCCTATAGGAAATTCATAAATTGACACAAAAACCATGAGCTGGCTTGGTTCCACAGAAGAAACAAAAATGATGTTGATTTTTCGGTACAAAATATTCAATTTTCCCATACAAACATAAAAGTTCAAATTTACTCATGTAAACGTTACTTAAAAATTCTGCAAAAAATTATGGATGAGTTTTGGACCAAAACGAAGCTTTTTAGACCCCAGGGTTTGAGAAATTCCAAAATGACCCCAAATCGACTCAGTCTAATGGGGATTTTTTTTTATTATCTGACAATTTGCGCCGGGGGTCTTCAGATTTTCCCCAAAATTGAAAATTTGGTTCATTTTTGCGACTTAAAAACACATGTATTTTTTCAGATTTCTAACATTTTTATTTTTTGAGTTAGCTTCGGTTAGATTTTTTTGTCAATAAAAAATAACCACTTTTCAAAGCTACATAACTCTGTTGTTTCTCAACGGAAATTATAAAATAGCACATCAAAATGCATTGAAATTTTATCAGCTTTCCAAATAGAATAGTTGAAAAAAATTAAATAATGACCTTCAACATGAAAAGTTGTAAATATACTTTAAATGGCGTCTAAAAGTACCGTCTGCACCACCGAATATTTTGCAAAAAATACCATTGTATAGCTCGATTCATGATGCAACTTTCATCTGAAGACACCAAAGTGGGCCATTAACACCTTGAAGAGTTATGAAAGAAATAATGACAATAAATCTCTTTTTTTGCATCGAAAACAAACAATGGTCGAACCACTGCACTCACATATGGAGATAGCAAGCACTTCTAACAACATGGAAATAAAAGAACTTACCAAAGCAGGTAAAAAACACTACTTTTTCGTGCTTTGTATAGTGTTTGCAGCAAAACTGACTTAAAATTTTTACCAAAATTCTGAGTACCGTATTGTTTATGTGATATAACTAATAATGGGAATGTTGCTTTTACAACCTGGTCATATATTATATAACTTATTAATTTTTCGATCAAAGATCATTGTGAAGCATAATCAATGCCAATTGTAGAAGGTTAAGTCCCTGTGTTTGGGATCACAAAAATGTGATTAAAAAAATGAAATATAGACATGCTTTACACAGTTTTTATATCGGGAGCTAAGCACTGGACACCAAAATCCTTTCCCATTGAACAAAAAGTATGAGAAAATGGCACAAATGTTGTAGAAATAATCAAAGAGCTCAGTATGGCCAGCCCAGGCTGTAAAATGATGCAAATATGATACTTTTACCGTATTCGTTTTCTACATTCGCCCAGTTTTGAGGTTTACCATACTAGAACGAACATAATTCGTCGTAAGTGTTTTGCTACCTCGATCGCTCACACACGAATCTTCAGTGTTCCACCGTCCATTTTAAATCAAATCTGGGGAGTTACGGATGCAAAACTTAGCGCATAAACTTCTAAAAATGACAGTAAAATGTGCACAACTTGTTGTGACCTGGTGCAAAACTGGGTATAAACGAATACGTTATTAGATTTTTGGATATAACATGAAGTCAGTTAAGCTGCAACAATCTACCGCCCCTTCTTTCATAACAGTCCCATTATACAAATATAAGCAAGCGAGACAATCAGCTTTTTCTGTTTTGGAATACATTTTTAAATTGTGACCACCACTTTCAGCATAGACGAAAATCGTTTCTAGGTTGTCATAATAAATCGTTAGGCCTGAAATTTTCGAAATTGGGTTATTGGTAAGGTCGAGAGCACCATTTTTATTCATTATGGGACTGTATTATGGGACCATATTTGAAACCTTTTTCGAATCTACTAGCATAACAGTCCCATACTAAGACTTAAATTTGATAATTTTTGAACTTCTAAATGCAATTGTCAGAAAAAGAAACATACTTTTGCAAAAAAAATATCATGAATTCAACATTGCAAGTTGAATCTTTTTACGATTTTTTATTGCATCCGATAGTTTTTCGCTCAGGAAGCCATTCCTTATAAAGTCAGACCTGCCTTCGAAAACTAGTGTGCATCATTCGACATCAAGTGAGTTAAAAAAATGTTTAAATGATTCAAAGCAATAAACCAAAGACTATTTCGCCGAAAGAAGCATTGAAAAGCAACCAAATCCATGGTATTTCACATATGGGACTGTTATTCAGGTATATTTCATATAGAACAGCCACGAATTGATTTTTTTTTCGAAATTTCTAGACAAAACCTCTTTTTTTAGTCTTTTATGTTGAAGCCATATGTTGACCTAAAATGACGAAAATTCATATGGGACTGTTATGCGAGTAAGGGCAGTCTGAAAAGGACGAAAAAACAGTGTTTTTACCAGCTTTGATAAGTTCTTTTGTTTCCATGTTGTTAGAAGTGCTTGCTATCTCCATATGTGAGTGCAGTTGTTCGACCATTGTTTGTTTTCGATGCAAAAAAAGAGATTTATTGTCATTATTTCTTTCATAACTCTTCAAGGTGTTAATGGCCCACTTTGGTGTCTTCAGATGAAAGTTGCATCATAAATCGAGCTATACAATGGTATTTTTTGCAAAATATTCGGTGGTGCAGACGGTACTTTTAGACGCCATTTAAAGTTTATTTACAACTTTTCATGTTGAAGGTCATTATTTAATTTTTTTCAACTATTCTATTTGGAAAGCTGATAAAATTTCAATGCATTTTGATGTGCTATTTTATAATTTCCGTTGAGAAACAACAGAGTTATGTAGCTTTGAAAGATGGTTATTTTTTATTGACAAAAAAATCTAACCGAAGCTAACTCAAAAAATAAAAATGTTAGAAATCTGAAAAAATACATGTGTTTTTAAGTCGCAAAAATGAACCAAATTTTCAATTTTGGGGAAAATCTGAATACCCCCGGCGCAAACCCGTCAGATAATAAATAAAAATCCCCTAATGTCTCATGTCCACGAGTTTGGCATATGGCGAAACATTTTTAACCATAACTTTGGCGCAAAAAGGATAGATATTCAAACTGCTTCGAAGGGCGAGGATGGTCAAAAAAGCTGTTCGAAAATGGTTATTAAAAATCTTTTTCATCGTTTTTTCGAATTTCTATAGCTTATTTTTTCAACTCCAAAAATACACCATGTAAAGCTAATCAAGAGCTGGAAGTGCTCATAATACAGAATATTAGGAATACACTCAAAAAATTGTACCGATTCACGCTATTGATCGGTTTTCAAAATTCTATCTCCATAAAGTACAATGTGCGATAAATTCCAATATTCGAATCTTTTTCTTTCAATTAGAAATTAATGTAAACTCGAGCCGGGTTAATCAGCCTACCTTCTTCAAGCAGTGAAAGACAAAATTGGAAAAGATGAGGAAGCTCCCATGTAAGTTTAAGATAAAGAGCTTTTCAAAGAAGAGACCATATTTTATAAGAGAGTTTTTTTGCGTACGGATATTTGGCATAACTCAAAAAAAGTTGTTACAAATGTTTTTATGGAAGTTCGTAACTTCCCACTTTGGGAAAAGGTGGAAAATCCATAATTTTTTACATTATTTAAGGATTATGAAGCTTTTAAAACAGAGTACAAATTTCAAATCATGATAAACAAATTTAGAGATCAAGTTTCAGTAAATAATATATACCATCCTTAAATTGCAATTCGGAACTCCAGCTGCAGCTCTCATTCCAAAGTTGTTGAATCTTAACTATGATGGTTTGACTTAAAAAAATGCTTACAAAAATCCAAATTTGAATGAATTTTTACAAATTACATTTATTTTTGGAAGGTGTAGCAAAGCACACCGGGTCAGCTTGTATAAATATAAACAGCAAAACAATTTTTTTCCAGCCAATGCTTCTCACAACAGCTAGCTAACTGACTTCACTGATTTCAGCATTTTCATGACTGAGATTTTTACAAGATCACGGTCACGAATTTGAAAATGAAGTGACTTTTGATCGTTAATCAGTCAAAGATTGCTTTGTTGAAAATCAGAGGAAATTAAGTTCGGAGTAAAATGTGTACTGTGATTGAAAAATTATTTCACATTCATGCTAGTATGTCAACAGTTTTTAACACTGGACGTGGACATCCGAGGAGGGGGTAGGGGTTTGTCAAATGTCCACTAGACTGCCCCAAATTTGTATGAGAAATTTTAAGTTTGTGAAATGTTATGCGCTGCAGGCATAAATTAATCGTAGGCCTAGCTAGTACAAAGTCTCATGCCAAATTTGGACCAGATCGGATCACGGGAAAAAGTCGCTTAACGAGCCTAAAGTTTGTATGGGATTTCGGGACATTTTGTTGGGGAGGAACGTGAAAATTCAGTTTTTCATGAATAACTGACCGATCTCATAGGGTAACGGACCTATTTTGGACCGCTTTGGGAAGTGGCGATGCTATTTCTTGAAATAAAAATGTATATATAAAATTTTTTCACTACTTTATCTATTCATTTCGTAGATCAAGGCTTTTTCTACCGAAACACAACAAATCGTCGTTTGTTGCAATGCAACATGATTTAAGCCTAAAAACTCGTTTATTCGATAGGTCGGTATTTTGGACCACCCTTGAACGAAATAAGTTTCTTACTTAGTTAACCATTTCTTTTTACTCTCGTAGTGAAGTTTTGTTCACTTTTATTCTTGCGTTAGGCAGCTTCTTCAACTTTTCTTCAACCATTTTCTAAACTTATTTGTTGGATATTTAGTACTTCATAGAACCATCTGATTTTTTTTGTATAACTATGCTGTAAAACAAAAATTGGTGATCTTCGAGGAAGAGTGACCCTATCGGGTTAAACTCCTATCAACAAAAGAAAAAAAAAATGTGATAGGAAGAAGTTACCTACCAACTGAAAAATTCCTCGTTTATACAGTTCAATTCAAAATGTTTAGAAAATTCCGAAAGTACACTGCAATCTAGACGAAATTTCACTTCAGGATCTAATTTTCAAACGCTAATTAAATTATTAACCCTTTTCTTCTCACGACGTTTGTCACGTTTTAAAAATATGTAGATATATTAATTTACAACTAGAGTTCCAGAACAAAAGATGCATAATTTTAGTCTACTTTAATGATCCAGTTGATAAATTTGGGGTTTGAGGTGGATCATATGGGAAGGCTTAAGAGATTAAAAGTACATTTTTTCCTAGATTTAAGACATTTGTAAACGCGAATGGAAGTGTTTTCATTTCGGGTTTGAATCGAAGAAAAGTTACAGTAAAATGGCACTCTCCTCGATTATTTTCAACTCCTGTCATTTTTTCTAACCTTCTTTTATCCATTTATGATCTTAAAAACTAAAAATGTTTTTACTCAAAGAAAATGACATTCACCGATAAGGCTGTAATAATTCAATAGGTTTAACTATTATGAAGTTTCACTGACTTACACTGGAAAAACCTAAATTTATCCTCAATTCAAACTCATTGGTTCAACACAGAAAATCATTTAAACATAATGTTTTTTTTTCTCAAAATTAGCAGCATTTTTACCAAAGTTTATATAAGACTAGATAAAATAACTCGTTTAGTTCGTAGCATTTAAGGTTGCCAGAATATTTTTCAAATCTATCCAGACCGGGCGAATCTGGGCAATTTTATCTTAAAACTTGGCAAAATCCGGGCATCTTATTTCTAAATTTTCAACCCAAAATGGCCAAAATCCGGACAAATTTGGTCAAAACCACAGAATTATTCAATAATAAAAAAAATAAAAAAAAAATTCACTTGAAAATAACTTTTACAACGAAACACATCAGCAGATTTTAAATCGTATGTTTGGCTTCCGCAAAACTGTTCATGATCTGTTAGAATAAACTTGCTAAAAAAATCAGTTTTGGACGCAAAAATTTAAAAATATAATAAACAATTTTAGTTTTTTTTTATTCAATTTTGGAAATAAAGTAAGTAAATGTATGTATGTTTGTAGGTATGTATGTATGTAGTTAAACCCACCAGTGGCTGATAGGTCTTTCGACCCGAGTCGGTATGGGAAGTCTCGATCGCACGTTCAAATATTGTCCATGCTTAACTCACCAACAATATTTGCAGTGCAACCAGGGGGGACGTTACCACTGGTTTGGGATAGGTTTGACTCACCAAACTCTCTTCCAACTGTTCGAAACAAATTAAGAATCATGAAAAGGAACCATAGTATCCTTCTCATGATTCCATATTGGCCGAGATACTCCGGCTGGCTTGAACCCACAATCCATTGTATATCAGTCTTTCGTTTGCTTGGTGACCTATCCAATCCCCCACGTATCCCCTTGAATTGAGTTAAGCTATTTTAAATATATCAATATAATACATTGTAAATATCTTACCTTTTTACCATATAAATAAAAATACATTTTAAACATCTTACCTATTTACCATTTGAAAAGGATACTTATCTTCAAACCGTAAAAGGCATCGGGAATATTTAAAAGGTTTGACTGGTCGCAGCCAAGGTTGCTGATCTTCGCTCAGAATGGTTTTTCACCCCGATCCTAGTCACCAACGAGTTTACTCCTTAACATAGAAAGTCTGTTTTCTTTAGAAACGACGCTTTTCAGCATCGAACGACGCAAACATAGTTTGTTTTTCTTCCCCTCTTTAGTGATCCGTTATTTTCTGAGTTACTATCGGTAACCATCAAACAATCATCATTCGCTTTAAATAAAAACATTGCGCGTAGACGGCGTCGAATTCTTCGACATCTACTCGACTCGCTGACGATTAGCTTCGTCGCGAACGCATCATGAAGGAAAATGAGTTAATTCTTGGAACGCAAGAGATGCCCAAAAACCAAATTTATGCCAAAATTGCCTTATTTTCCTCTCAAGATGTGTTAATTATTTTATTAAATATCGGTCTTAGTCTTTATCCCAGGAATTGATCCCTAGTAGCATTCTTCCTTAAAGGTCTGATTCTGGACATGAATCAACAGCATCGTCATCAACTCGCGCCGAATCAACTCTCAAACGAATTCATTCAGTAGCAAAGCGAATGATTGCTGGAGTAACCAATGACTAAAAATCGGAAAGAGAAATTCAACAAGGAACGCTAGGCAACACAAACAGAACGAAAATTCATAGTACATGGTTCACTAAGACGGCGTTCCTATGTTGTATGTTTTGATTCGTTCGCGATTCAATGCTTAACAGCGTCGTTACTGTGGTTGCGTCGTAACGATTGGAAATTTTGAAGCAAACGAAGCGATTATCAGTAACCCTGGTCGCAGCATGCCGAAAATACTATAGCGATCGCCCAAACATGATTTTTTTTTCCTACACCAGCATGTTCACCAGTTTATTTTGAAAATAACATCAAAATAGTACAGCAATTTTAATGTTTATGCCTCCAACTTGATGTCTTCATTAAGTAGCATCCAAGAATTTGGACTAACAAACACATTTCACTAAATGTGCAAAAATGCAACCATAACCCTTCGTTTCATTCATCCCTTTCTGAGAAGCAGGATACGAATTTCAACAAGGTGAACATGGAGTAACTTATCCATAAGCCTTGCCCATGGATCTGATATCCGTGACCCGAAACACTCTCAGCACTTTAAGTTCACAAAAGAACAATGGTATTCACTTAAATCACTTTACTTTGAAATATAAGATTTAAATTTTTCAGAGCAAAATTCGGAGCAAACAAAAACACGTGCTCTTCGTTTGACAGCCGCCTACTCTTTTTTCACTTTGGAAATAAAGTAAGTAAATCTTTACGAAATCCAGGCTTTTTTCTACAAAACAAGACAACCGGGTCGGACCGAGCTTTTCCTACATTTTGTGTCGAATATCCGACCAAGTGCGGGTAAGACCGGAAAAACTGGCAAGCTTATCTTAGCACTATCATAACAATTGAGTTCAGTTAAGCGTTCTTTGAGCACGTTCTAGCGATGTTAATGTTTTCCTATTGAAGAAAATATTCTCTTCCAAATGATGCTGGCTCAAGCTTTTTCTCGAGAATCCTAGCAAAATTCCTTGAATGTAAAAATTAAGGAAAGCGCGAAAAAAGCTATCTTCAATCAACAACGAATGAATGGACGAGTTAGATTAAATAAATTTGATAGATGTTCAATAACGACTATTTAAAAATGTGAACAATTTCTTCAAATTTCGTATTTTAAATTATACTGAAGTAGAACATATTCGACTGAAGTGTTCGCAGTTTACAAAGATAAAAGTTTTCTTGAGAATTCAATTTTTAAAATAAATTTCTTTTATTCATATTTTATTACTTTCCATGAACTATT
Organism: Uranotaenia lowii; assembly: GCF_029784155.1. Classification (NCBI taxonomy): domain Eukaryota; kingdom Metazoa; phylum Arthropoda; class Insecta; order Diptera; family Culicidae; genus Uranotaenia; species Uranotaenia lowii. The sequence goes on from NC_073692.1 coordinate 255,424,523, forward strand.
TTATCTAAAGGAACATAAACCTACATATGTATGGGAATAATTTTAAAAACTAAGATTTTAAGAGTTTTACAAATATCCCACTTTTTTCTGAAAGTATCTTGTAAGCTTAGACTACAGCTAGTTCCATACAATAAGAAAAGAAACTTTCAATTAATTTCAAAGGCGTTGTGATTTTATTTATTTCCAAGGCGTTGTAATATTTCACTAATTCGAATTACTCGTTCATTAGACCTCGGCTCAATTTTCAATAGCTTTTATTATAACAGTTAATTCGATAAATAAATGTTTAATTACAAATAATTTGTTTCACATATAAATTAGACGATATGGATCATAGGGTACAATATACAATGTGGGGTTTTGTTTTGTTCGACGTTGATCTATATAAGGTGTATTTTTGTTTTCAATGATTATTATTTCAATTTTCTTACTCAATAATTAAGTCATCAACTGGTGTAATAATTTGCAATCTAGAAACTCGTTAAAAATAAAAATTAATGGTCGGTTTAGGTTAAACTAAAACAGAGGTTTAAAAAAATACGCTAAAAACAAGGGATTTTCTCAGAGGTCAGGTCAGGTTAGCAATATCGATTCGAATTTCGTTTCCGATTGTGTTTGTTTTTTTTTTATTTTGTTGAAATTTTTCTTTTTTTAAGGCATTCAGTACAAAAGCACAAGTATTCGTTTAAATGAAAGTTTGTAATATTTGCACTAATTAAACAAAACAATATAATAAAATAACCAACAGAAGTACGTTTGCTCTGTTACAAACTTAAAGATAAGTGAATAATTTAACACTGTATAAAAACGTTCGAATGCGCCTTTTTCCTGTTTCTAATGTTCGGTGATTCAACGTTTCAATGAAATGATGGGAAATTTCAATGGCGGGAGTGTGTGTGTGAGTGCTATCTGCCCCTAACGATTTTATTTTGTACCTATCTCTCCTAAGTATTCATATATCTCGCTTGATGTTCCATCGATTTGAATGAAGATATTCAAACACTTTCCAATCGTTTGACCTTACAGGGAGCGGAAAGTTAAAACATTTACAAAATTTAAAACAGTTTTTCACCTAAGCTAACAGAGTTTAAAATTTGCTACAGAAAGTGTTTATGCAGACACATAGGTAGTGTAGAAGTGTTGATTATAGTTTTGATGAAATTTGTATTCATTTTGAGTTCCAAAGACTTTAAAGCTATGTACTGGGGAGTAAGTAAAGTTGCTTCAATTATATAATGGCGTGATTATCTTGTCTGTATATTGAGAACATATTGGTGTAATATTATATTAGATAAGGTTTGGTTATACGCACAAAAATCGTTGATCGTGGAGGAGTTGTGATTAGTTTTCCGAATATGCATATGGTTGTTTCAAACCTACGAATATGTTGTTGTATTTGAAAACTATTTGTGGTTCAATTGGTAAAGATATGTGTCTATCATTTGTCCCTTCACATTAAAAAGTGACGGTAAAGTTTTGTTGTTTTTTTTCTCTTTTCCTAATGAATTGGAATAATATTACTTATCAACACGTACGCATGTTGGGCTTCAACTAAATTAACCAGACTTTTGCAATGTCTCTTATCGTGTACCGACGACGGGTTGGAAAAAAACGAAAGTTACGCAAAGGACGACGATTCGCAGTTGCTCTCTTCGCCCCCGCCATTGGTCATTCGGCTGGTGCCAGATCGACTTCCGCTGCGTTCCTTCGTCGGTGATCGGGATGATCCCCCAGAGTTGTTCGGTGACGACGATGAAGTGGTCAAGGTGATTCTAGAATGGAATGAAGCTAAACGTTACGTTCGCGTTAAAGGACACGGGCAACTGGATTAGTAGACAATATCATTTTGGTAACCGTTGTGTTATAATCACTCATACGCTACAACTAACACTGGGGAAGGGGGAGCTAAAAACGGGATTAAACAAAATAAAACATTTACTAGAAAGTTGAAGCGTTCGGTTTAGGTGGTCAGCCAAACTGAAAATAATCATCGATAACCATTCAGTGTTATATTTTTATCACAAGAAATTTCAAATTTTAAGCAACGAAGTAGATTCAAGTTTAATATACTGAAAGGTTTTGTTCCCACATTCGATGAAATTATGAGAAGGATAATTTGAGAACGATTCAAAAGGTTGATTATATTGATTTGAATGTTTTCCCTTTTAAGACATAGATATTCGAAATCCATAAAAGAATGTAAAATAAAAATAAAAAACTCGAAAAAAGTTTCTTAACAGAAAGTTTGAATAAAAACTGTGAAAAGGACCCAAGATTTCAAACGACGAAGGTAATTCAAAAATTGATAGGTACCTACTGTGCCTTATTCTGCGCAGTCCGAAATTTTGCGCATTTTTATATTGAAACACAAATATATCTCCCGTGAGCTTTCATTACGTCGTATGAAACAAAATGTAAACAAACAGTTTTATAACAAAAAAATTACAAAAGCTGACATAAACTGGTCGCAACTTTTTGTTTGTAGTTAGTAGTAGACAACATATTCTTTATGTGAAAAACAAATTTTAAAGTTGTTTTTATAACTATTGCAGCAGTTTTATGTGAATTCTCAAGATGTTTCATTCGACGTAATGAAAGCTCACGCGAGATATTATGATTTGATGAATGAAATATCCATAAAAAACGGCCGCACAAAAATGAACTATTAGAAAAACTCATTTTGAGTTTTTTGTTTGGTTTTGCAAATAAGGTGAATAAATCCTGGCAAAACCGGGCTTTTTCAATGAAATACGCGCAACCGGACCATTTCCAAATTTAGTATTGAATATTTGGGCAATAATCCGGCAAGCATAGACTAGATGCTCTACAGAAGCCACCGTTTGCCATTAAATCGGTAATGAAGATTGGATCTAAATATCTCGGCTCAACGAGAAAAGGAATCCAAAATATCGAAAGATCGAATCAAAAATAAACCGATCTAATCGGTTTTTCCTTTGTATATGTTTTGGCGACGGAAAAAGTTTTCTTGTGTTCCCGTGTAAATACAAAATCTAATCGTTCAGTCCCAACTGTGCAGACTTTTCCGACGGCCCCTTTCGAGGTTGGTACAGATTTTTGTCAAAACAGTACAGATGAAAAAGATTTTTTTGCTCGAAAGAACAGATTTGTAATTGGCAAGGTTAAGTCCAGGCGCGGTCCTATGCGGGGTGGGGGGTGATCAACCCCCCTCCCCTCCCCAAGCGGCAAGAAACCGTTACAAAATACTCGTAAATGCTCGAATTTCTATAAAAACGTTTAACTTCCCCTAGTAGATGTGCTTTTGAATTTTCAAAAATTTTCCACTCCGTGGGGGTGTTTAATCAACGAAAAAGTTTGTTTTTCACTTAAAGGCTCAAGATTGAAGAAAAGTCGGTCTACCAAACTCAAGCAGCTGTAACTTGCAATTTTAGGGACCGAATTATACCAATCATATTCTGTTGAATTACTTAGAGTGTTCACTTTGAATTTGCTAACCATTTATCTACTTAACATTTGAGCAAGTTAATGAAATGTAGGGACATTTTTTTTAATTGTCACTAATATCTCTCAAATGCCTAAATTTACATGAGCAAATTGTGATAAATTTTGTATTTGTTTCAAAATCTGAGCCTTATTCTTCATTTTATTTTGAATATTAATGGAATGACATATTTGAAAAAGACAAATAGAGGAGTGAATATTATTGTAACACTGAAATACTTGAAAATTTTTTCTTCTGAAGCCATACATTGATTGCATTTACCATGCAGTTTCTTTTTTTATTCGGTCAGTTATAAGAAAACAATACATATGTAAAGAATCATAAGATTGGCAATTTCCTTTAACTTTCAGAAATTACTATCATGTTTCATGGATTAACAGATCTTGGTCATTCTAAGAAGTGAAAAAATACCTTTGTTCTTGAAGTGTGTAGGCGCTTAAGAAACGTGTGACTTCAATTGACAGTCTTTGGTACCTTATAATCTTTCTGTTTGACACCAATATTTCACAAAATAAATTCAATCGTAATATACAACATGTTTAGGCCGCATGAAATCCATTTTCAAGAAAGATTGGGTAACAGAAAGTTTCTCATTAGGATTTTTTTTGTAGTTCAAAATATCTTAAAAACCGAAGGAATCGGACAAAATATTATAATAAAACTTTACTTCAAAAATAAAAAGCTAAGACGAATCTGTAATTCAAGTATGTATAATTTAGAATTTCCAATTCTGTATTTTTTCCTTTGTTTACAGTTGGTTTATTGACAATTTTAAATCTTTACAAATTGATGTCTAACACATTCCAAAATCCAATGCAGTACTATTCTCACTTGCATTATAATAAGATTGCAAGATAACATTTGACTTGTTGAATCCCAGGAAAGATTCTCTTGCACGAATTCATCTCTCCCTCGATTTCACATCATTCAAATATGAATTATCAAACTAATCTATATTAAGAATTTCCAAAAAACATTAAATGCAATTTAATTTAAATTATTTTGAAATCTATCACATCAAGCATTCATATAATGGATGACCGTAAAATGATTCAAGTACAGACCAAACAGAAATTAAAAAAGAAAATTTAAAATTTTAATAGTTTAAGTTTAAGTTTTAAAAACCTTTTAAAGATTTCTATATTCAAGTTATTGTGTTAATAAAACACAAGAGATTCCAGAGCAACAATAAGTCAAAAGAAGAAATTGTGGGCAGTGTTTGTAATTTTTGCGTTCGCTATGAGTTTTTAGAGCCAAAAAGGAATAAAAATTATTTATGAAAGCTGTTTCAATATGAAGGAATTGGTGTTTTGAGAAAGAGATTTAAATTCATCCTTAAAATTCAAAATCTGCATTCACAATTATAACACAAGGAAACAAAATTCACATTTTCTGAGGTGCAAAGAATTTTAAAACTGACTTATTCAGGGGTACTGAAGGCAAATTTGTATTTTTTCTATCTACTCTGTTTTTTCGGTAGAACTTTTGAAAATACAAGGTTAAAATTCATTGAAAAAATTTGTGCACTTTTTAGCAAAAGTGTACAGTATCAAAAAGATTTGGAAAAAAAAGTTCTAACTTCATGATCAATTTTTCTGAAGACTGTGAGTAATTTACCGTGACTTCCGGGACGACAAAATTATAAAATTAAAAAAAATTTTAATATTTTTTTTAAATCGATGTTTATTTTACGAACAAAATCTGTATCATTTTTTTCGGGAATTTGCCAGTTAGTGGCATTCTTCCCTGAATTATCATTGATCGATTAAACTCTAAACTAATTAGTTTTCTGACAAAAAATCGAGTTAAGGACGCAAAAATTTTCCAAAATCAGTTTGCAAATGATTTATTTTTTCCCTTGTGGATTAATACTTTCCCGTTATCAGTCGATTATTTTTTCGGCAACAAGGCAATCCATCAAGCTAACATTTGAAAGAGCTTTTTGTGACTTTTGATGGATTGCCTTGTTGCCGAAAAAATAATCGACTGATAACGGGAAAGTATTAATCCACAAGGGAAAAAATAAATCAAGTCAAAAGTTTTGACTTATACTGCTGGATTTCAAGATCTACACCAATTAAATCGCCGAAACTGCTTTCAGCTCATCCGCATAATAATTTTGAAATTCTGAGTCCAATCCAGCTTAAGGTTTCATACTCTACATCTGAAAATTTGGCTATTTCAATTGTAATTGATAAATACTCTTCACTAAATTAACCCTTCATGGCTTCTCTTTATAATTGCTTTATAATTGTTGCTATTTTATTTGTTTCAGTACAGTTAAGATTGAAAATTTTGTATTATAGCCGGAAATTCAATAGCAAATTAATTAAAATGAAGTTCCAGAAACTTCATACTGCAGTATCTGATTTTGATCATCTTATTTTCAACTAAATTTATATTTAGAGTGTTGATTTTTATTTTAAGAATTTGAAAAATCAAAACCAGAATTTTGAACGAGGGTTGTGTTTCCAAATTGAAAATAATATTACGAAATTTCCAAATCACTATTCAGTAAATTACTCCAATGAAAATTTTGATCACCGTTAATCAGCTTGAAATTCATAGCAATAATTAACTAAAATTTATCTAAAACTATACTTTTTGTTTGGCCTAGCACTAAGAAGAAGAAGCTCAACAACGTGTCTTTAATTTTCATTCGTAAAATGACATTTTAAACAAAAAATTCTTTAAAGATCTTTGAATGGGACAATTTCAAACTACTAGATATACAAATTATGACAATTTTCTTTTTATTAACATTTTTTGCAGTGATTTTATAAATATGCTGGTTGTTCAATAAATATTGAAAAAGTTTGTTAAAAGATTTCATTATTCATCTCTTATTTCATATTTTTCTAAATACTTCTGATTTTGCTGTACGGAAGCAGTTCCGGCGGGCCACAGAATCGCATTAGCTGAGGGAACTACGCGCTGCTTCTCTCGGCAAATTCGCTGACTGACTGACTGACTGACTGACAGTGAGCCGGAATGTAGCGGCTGAAGGGGTTCTGTGGCCCACCAGAACTACTTCCGTACAAGAAGTTCTCATAATAAGCTTCCGTAACGAATATTTGAACACATGGTGGCTGAGCCTTAAGAAGGTTATTAAAATGTGCAATCATTGGAAAAAATCGGACAACATTAGCTGCAGGAAAAAGTGTCTGCAAGCGAATGTATGAAAAGGTGAAGGAAAGTGTCACAATAAAGTGCTATAAATTCAATGATCCATGGCTTGAATTGGCCCCTTTTCACAATTTGTAATGTAAAGTGTTTAAGATCGCTCCTGATGGCATGGATCGATAGCATCAGAATTTCTTTGTTGGAATTAATAAACTGCACTCATTCTCAAAACATTACAACTATTTTAGTGGACTATACTGAACTTAATTACATATTTGGACTTTCGACACAAAATGGTTCCTTTGCGCCTCCGACTTGGCCGCTCTGGCCACACGGGCCGCTGACTATGTTACTGTCTCCGAGTCTCCGATTATGGTAGGCTGGGAAAAGAGACCTAGCCTTGGACTGGCTGGACCCTTCTGAAAATCTTCTTCGGGGCCGTGGAAAAACCGATAATTTTGGCGCGCATCACGGCCGGTAATGTGCGCTGAATCGCATGTTGTTACTGGGCCTTTTTTACTCTACAGTGCGGCCCATGATAATTTGTTCGTTCCAGAACAACTTTATTCGGCGAGAAACATGGTGTTTAACACCATTTGATTAAATTACATGATTCTCTTATCAGCACAGATGAATTATCAGTATGAAACGGTACATTAATTCAGTTTTTTCAGCGCGCAAATTTAGGAATAAATAGATAATAGTGCACAGAATAAGCAAAAAAAAACCATTCTAATCGAAGGTCAGCAACTTTGTTCAAAATTTTTTTTGCAATTAATTATGTTTGGGACCATTTTTGTGAAAATATTATTAACCTTTCTAGTGGAAAAATTGCAATTTCCACCCCCAAAATTTTGCCAGGTCTAAGATATAAATTCCCGCATTTGCCCGGAAAAAAATCTGGAGAGCTTAGTATTAACTCATCTGGGTTCCGAAAAATGACTAGTCCCAGGTTGCTACTTCCGGAATTTTTTTTTAGAAATAACACCAGATCTCGTCACGTGTGTAAAGCATAGTTAAAAGTTAAAATTTCCATTTTTAGATTCCCCCCTAAATTAAGTCCGAATGAGCTAAAATTTTGCAGAGGTCAGTTTTTGGGCCAATCAACAAAACATACAGTTTTTGAAATTCGATGATGACACCTATTGCCACCCAATTGTTTAGCATCAACAATCAACATTCATTATTGAAGATTCACTATTATTAGAGCCATATTTCAGCGTTTGAGTTACCTAGATAGCATTGAATATCAACTGTTCATAAATTTGAAAATTAAAAATTTCCATCTTGTAATACACATCAGACTTCAGAATGTTAAAACATCATAATCAATAAAAGTCTACCTCGCATTTTTTACAGCAGAGCCAGCAAGAAAACCCAAAAAAAACTGTTTTGAAAAGGCAAGAATGCGCCTATTTACAAACTGGCGTTTAATTTTTTTAACAACAATATTACTTACAGATAACTTTGTCAACCTTGAAATCGTTCGACGTCGAAAACATTAAACTGACTAGAATCTTAATGAAAAAAAACTTAAACCTAGACAAAAATAAACAAAAATCAAAAACATAAAAAAACAGTTTTAAATTAGTCCATTCAATACAATAAAAAAAAACAACGAAACTCATTCAAAAACAATGCCATAATGTTATAAAACAGTTCTTCCTAGATGTATCGATCACCTACAGCGATACTTTCTAACAAAAATCACTACCAAACACACGTTTCACGGGTGCTGCCACCAGTAGTAGAACGCTCGCTGTGGAGATTTGTGGTCCTGCGGTTGTGGTGATGCCACTGCTGGTGGTTTCTGTTCTACGGGGAGGGGCGGTGTTTTGGAAAAGCGAACTCTATTGACGTCATGACGTTTTTCGCCGTTCGATGGAGGAGTTGACGAAGGTTTGGATCTTGAACGGGATGACCGTTGACGGACAACGGCGGCAGCCGGTACGACACGGCGTCGGGATTGGATCGTTATGTTGGAGAAGGAAGGTGGACGGTTGTTGGTGGGAAGCATCCATGTCGGTGCGGGAGATCCAAGGCAGACAATTGTAGGGGGTAGGGACATGGTGGTAGACTTTTTTTTTCTGTTTCCGATTGATTTGCAAATAATGTAATTAAGAAGGATTCGAATGAACTTATGCTGTTATGAACGGTGACAGTTTTCAGAATGTATTGGAAATTTAAAAATTAGTTAGCAATTGGAAAGATTAAATTGGCTCGACTTGATTTTTAAAATCAATTAGCTGGAAAAGGGGATCACTCGAAGCGAAGTCTAAAAATGCTCGTCAAAGTGCTTGCCTTTCATTTGCGCCAGTTTGATCATTTCTTTTTCGATGTGCTGCTTGCGGTATTAACAGTTTGTTGAAGATTACGGCGGTTGGTAGTTTTTGACTGATCCTTTGGCGGCTCTTTCAGTTTTTTGTCAAGTAATAAATTTGGGTTCGATTTGTTCGCTCCTTTGGTGATTAAATTTTTATTCCTTTGTCCAGATTTGAGATTATGCTCGTTGGGCTTGTTGGTTTCCACAGTTTGCCCGTTGACTGGCAGAGACAATTCCTTGGAACAGATTTTCGAGGCTGATTTGCTTTGTTGAATATTTGCAGATGTTTTTGAAGAAGTTCGAGCCAGGCTCGAATGTCTCGATCTCGGCTGTTGTGGTTGTTTTCCAGTTCGATTGTTAGCTTTGTTTGCATACTCGCTCTTGATCGCTTTCCACGGTTCAATCGAACTCTCGTTTGAAGTACCAGATAATCGTGAGACTTTTGGGGGTGATCGTGCCTTCTTTAAACTTTCAGCATAGGAAAGTTGTTTTTGAGGAACCGATTGGGAATCACAGGAAACCTGTGCCGCACCAGATTCAATCACAGCTGTTTCTCGGGGATGTTGGGGGTGATGATCGATCACATCAACTGACACTGCAGAAGCAGCAACAGCAGAGTGCATTATTGGAATAACAACAGAATAAGAGGAACGATCATTGAGCAAAGCCTGCGTATCTACATCTACTAAAGCGCGATCACTTACTTGGTTTGTGATGGGATCTTCAGGGGGGTTTGGTTGGGATGATAGGGAAGGAGAAATTTCAACTACCTTCTTCGAATCAGATGATTTCTGTTTTGCTGTGCGAGCTGCTGCGGCAACAGGGTGATCTCCTTTGGCCAGATCCGAGTAGATTGTGTTATTATTGGTGACAGTTGCTAAGGAATCCGTCAGTGATGGTCGTCTTGAGTTGGGATTGGACTTGGACCCGACGTCTTTAGTGCTGTCCGGTTTAGATTGTCGCTTTAGCGAGGCATGATTGGTTTTGAGCTTGGGTTTGGTCAACACGTTAGTGCATCTAACTTCTGATACCACACGTTTCTCGTCGTTATTATTGTTGTTCTCATCGAATTTTTCTTGAGTTATTTCTGGTGTTGTTTCAATATTTTGACCTTCCAATGAAGTTTCTTTTTTTATGTTCGTAGAAATCTCGCTTAATGTTGTAACCGGTTTTTCTAATAAAACCTGTTGTTCAACCATATCCACATCGTTGGAAACCAATCGATCAACAATCATTTCATTGGTACAACTTGTTATCGGTTCTAATTTTGAATCGTCTGTTGTTGGCTCATCACATCGACATTGTAATTCCGAAGACACGCATACACTCTGCACGACTGTTTCGGTTACAACACCCATCTCGGGAACGACGTTGCTGATCTCGGGTAAAGGCACTGCTGCACTACGAACACGTTTTTCTGAACTATGCTGTTCCATATCTCTCATCAGGTAATCCACGATTCGGTCGACATTTTCACACTTGCACTCCAGTTCACTAGGACAAATGTCGTTGGAGCAGGTTGATAATCGCCGTTCAGGTTTGTCTGGTGGATTGCATGTGATCAACGTATCCACATCTACATCAGTCAAAACTGCTTTTTCTGGTGTTTGTAAGGAGTTTGACGGATTGCAAAGCTCTTCTTTGTCTCCACTGTCGATTGAATTAGTCACAGCTGTTCTGTGTTGATCGCTGTTTTCTGTACTTACTATTGTGTTTTCAGGAATTTGATGTTCACATGTTTGTGGAACATATGATTTGACAATATTCTCATCTTTTCCACAGTCAATCGAATCGTTCTTTGAATCCATTGCATCCGCCATTGTCGAACTTTCTTGGCCAATTTCAACTTCTTTGGCGTCTTTCGAAGTGAAATTTGTTTCAGTGGAAGCTGCATTATATGTGTTTTCAAAAGAAACTGCTGTTGTATTTTCCACACCTTCAATGTGATCACTTCTCTTTGTCGAACTCGAATCCTCTTCCACCCGCTGTTCTGTGATCTTCTCTACAACTAACTGACTATCAATTGGTATGGATTGATTTTGGAAAACACAGTTTTCTGCTTTTCCTACATTAACATCTTCGATCGTTGATTCTAATTTGCTGTCAACGGGAGAGTCCATTTCGGAGCGGGGATCAGTGTTTCCAGAAGTTGTTCCAGGAGAATCTGTTTCGGACTGAAAGATTGAAGCCGTATTGGTTAAAGCGTCCGTCTCCATTGAAATTACACAATTCGGTTTCATGCTATCCGTCACAGGCTCGTCCTTAGTCAAATCTACACTATTAGTTGTCGAAGTAGCTTCGTTCGAATCACTTAAAGCACGATCGCTACCCAAACGATCGTTTGTTACAGCCAAAACATTTTCGCATTGGTGGTTATTAGCACATTCAGCAAGCAAATTTGGCGACATATTATGACGTTCGTCAGCAACATTGACACTTGTAGCAGCGATCAAAAGAGCATCATTCGGTTCACCTTGGTTTATCGAAAACAGAGGTTTCGAACTACTGGTTGAAGGCAGAATTTCCGCATGTTCCGGGACTTTTGCCGATGACACCAAGTCTGTAAGTGAATGGTTTTCCTTCCGTTCGTTTACTGGCGCTGCGGATCCTTCCGATCTTTTCAAAGAAGATGATCTCAAAATCGTTGATTTATGATCGTTACCCTTGCTGATAAAAGCTGCCGTTAAAGTTTTCTTCATTTCGCTAATTTCGCTGATTAGCTGATTCTTATCAACAGTATCCGTCGAAGGACCCGATTCGTCTTGAAGTTTGCGCTTAAGTTGCTGAATTTTTTCCTTGATCGATCGAATGCCATCAACGTTAAGTTGAGAATCAATATGATCCAATTTACTGATCCCTTCGGCCAGTTTATCACTGGATGTTGAACCCAGTTCTGGTTTTGTTTCTTTTTTGAGCGACTCGTTAAAATCATTTGGTAAACGATCTGTTAACGGAGGGGTGTTTGGTTTTTTAATCATTTCAGTCATGTCAATAATTCCATTTGTTTTATCTGGTTTAGGAGAAGACAAAGTTGGAGGGGGTGGGAATTCATATTTTTGGCGGCTTACAAGCTCATTAGCCTCCTCCTTCAGGGTACGGTTTATGTTGCGAATCTTCTCCTTGATCGATTTCAAAGCATCTAAATCGAACCGAGAGTCGTCAGCCTGCACGTGAGCGGCTATCGCGGTAGAAGCGTTGCCTATTTCTCGTACGATTGATGATTCCGAAAGCTTTTCACCTAACCACTTATCGTTGTTGTTTTCATCAGTAAATGCATTTTTCTGCGACACATCTAACTTATCATCCATTTCAGATGGACAGCGCGCTAGGTTATCGCTATTGTCTTTGTTAGCTGAAGTATTGAATACTTTTCTTATTGCTCCGGTATATTTAGGAGGAGGATCAGTTTTGTTCAGTTCCTGATCATCGTCTTCTCCTATGGCATTCTTTATCGATTCAAGTACGGTATCAATCTGAGCGTCAGATTCTTCGTGGAAAGCATCTGATAATAGATTCTTTTTACTGTCGAGCGAAGATCGTAACGTCGATTCATCCTCTTCTTCCTCTTTAATTGTGAATGGAAGACGTCTTCTCGTTATTCGTCCTATCTTAAATTTGGACCTGATTCTACAGAAACAACAACACATTACGGAGAAAATTATGAAGAAATATGTGTCATTATTTTTCCAGTATTTACAACATTACATTGCTTATCCATTACTCATCTTGCTCAAAGCATGAATTTATTAGCTTGCCTTAAGCCAAATGGGACGTAACCTTTATTTGTTTGAGTATTAGAGTAAATTTATTTTGAACTTAAAAGGAAATCAAATAATATCTAACAACAAATGATACCATTTAAGTTTAGAATTCGTTAGCTTATGAATTATTATTCTAAATCCAATCCAGTAGAATATGATAAAATGCGTGATAAGAGATGTGCTGAATGCATGCGTGACAAAGAAAATCGTTTGATTGTGCAGTGAAAAAATTGCTCTAAATTTCGATAATCAGTATATATGGTTTTTTTAAATAGAGAACAGGCAAATAAGATTCATATAAGACATACCTCGGAGTGTTTTCTTTCTCTTCCCTGATGCAAAGTGTTGTGCCACTGCCATTAGTTCCGTTCGTCTCACCAGATCTGCCTCGAATTGAAGACAGCACACTTGGGCTACGGTAGCTGGTTTCGCTAACAGAATCAATTGAGCTGTCGCTATTTTCGCTGGAAAAAATAAAGGGCACATGTTGGATAGAAATTGGCAAAGACGCATGTACCAATTACCTGTCCGAATGATATGAATCTCCCTCTTCCATTGCTTGCTGTAAATCTGCGATCCTTTGAAGCGCAAGTCTCAAATCTGCACGTGCAGATGCAGCTTCTGCTTCAACCGTCTCGTATCGTTTCTCCAAATCTTTTCGTTTGGCTAAACTTTCTTGCTCTTTGTTGACTACCAGGTGCAATTCCTCTCGAAGCTCCCGGATTGTTTTCTGAGCTTTCTTGAGTGCTTCTTGCGCGAGCATTTCTTTAGTACGGATTTGGCTGATTTCACTTTGGGCTTTCTCCAGTGAATCTTTGTGCCGGTTGAGCTGAATTTCCATCCTAGCTCTAGTGGCCTGTTCGAATTCCAAGCGGGATTCTAATTCTTTGGTACGTAGTTCAAGCCGCTTGAACTGTATGCTCGAAGACGAATCGCCGATATTTTCGACACTTTCCAGACGCGTCGTTAGATCGGTGATTTGTTCCTTCAAGGATTTCTTCTCCGATTCCAGTTCGGAGATTTTAAATTCGTAGTCCGCTATGATAGCCTGTTCGGAGCTCAACTGTTTGACTGTAGTGCTGTATTTTTTCATCAGCTCGGCCATCTCTTCTTCGTTTTCGTCTATCTGTGCCTGAAGTTCTGTTCGATCTCGCAGGGCACATTGGGCCTTATCTTCAGCATCAAACCGTGCACGTTGAGCTTCCTCCAGCATCAACTGGACATCTTGTAGCTCGCCTTCCGCAACCTGTCGAGCCTTGACGGCTGTCGACCGGGCGGATTCGGCATCTTCCAGCTGATTTCTTAGCTGTCGTATCAAAGCCTTTCCGGCAGAATCCGTTTTAGCTCGCTCCAGTTGGCTTTGTGCATCACGTAACAGTGCCTTATACTTGCGGAGGTCACGCTTTAGTTTCTGAGAGGCCGCTTCCTCAGCTGCTCGTTCGGCTCGGTCTTGTTCTTCTAAACTGCTCAGTCGCCTTTCCAGATCATGTTTCTCACGCAAAAGAGACGTTCGTTCTTCGTGTTCCTGCTCTAGTTGGCATTCTAGAGACTTAATTTTCTTATACGAACTACCGCGAACTTCTTCCAGCTCATCATCACGCTGTTGTGCTTCTTTCCGAGCATCTTTGCGCATGGTCTCTAAAGACATTTCCAGTCGCAATTTTGCTTGTTCAAGGAGCTGCAAAAATGGTAACAAATTTTATTTTCTAAACTTGAAATTTATAAAAATATTTTTATTTAATAGAACTGAAAATATGAGTTTATAAAGTAAATCTGTTGAGCAGATTTCTATATGTTTTAGTCGTTGAACCTTACCTGTATTTGTCCTGCCATTTCATCCAGTTCCTCTTCCTGCTCCTTGCAGCGCCGGTCGAGATCCATCTTCTGTCGCTTGAGCTGGGCAATTTCTTCTTCGGTACCTCCGCCGAAAGTCATCTCTTCTAGTTCTCTTTGCAAAGCGGTGTATTTTTCCTCCTTCAGTTCTAGCTCCAGTCGAACGTCCTGTCGATATGAAAGCGATAAACTAGTTTCAGAATGTGTCTCCACAAGCTAGCCTGATTGACTGAGTCAAAAGTTTAGTCACTCTACATTCTAATTTTGTTTAAACAAACCACAAAGATAAGACGTCAGAGTAAGCATAAGCAATTTTTAGATATCATAATCGTGTACGCCCATTATCTATGTCGGAGGCAAAGCTCACTAAAACTAAGACCTAACAACGTCTTTTTCTCTTTGATGGGTTTTCGTAACAATTTTTACGGTGCGTTCGGGTTGACTTACCGATAGCGTTTGCTCCAGCGTGAACTTTTCAGCGATAAGTACATCTTTTTCACGTGTTAAACGCTCTTTGGATTGTTTCTCCTGGCGTGCGGAGTCCTAAAAAGTGAGAGAAAATCAACCGATTATGGAACGCATATTTTTTGGGTTGCCTCAATCAACTAACCTGTAACGATTGGCATTCGGAATCGAACTTGCGCTGGCGTTTCTCGAGCAGATTATTGCGACTGTTCTGCTCTTCTAACAGCATGCGTAAGTCGTTCATTTCATTGGTCATCTTTTGGGCTTTCCGTTTCCACTGACCAACGACTTGGCGCTGTTCTTCCACTTCCTCGTATGCATCGGCCAGCTGCAACAATTGCAGAAAACAGGCAATCATTCAATGAAACCCAAAACAACACATTTTAAAGACTTTTTCAAAGAACAAATTTAGAAATAACTGCCTCACGCGTTATCTTAAGAATTTGCATCATCAAAATGGTAAACTTAAATAAAACGTTCATAGATTCAAGTAGACAACAAGTAAAGAAAACAACAGCAATTTGTGGACAACAAAAAATAATTTCGGCAACATAATTCAATGAAAATATTTCTTGGAAATTTTCTTTCTTGAAATAAAAATAAAGGATTTTTTTCTTCTCAAAACTCACCTTCTTCTCCAACTGTTTCTTGAGGCCAATCAGTTGCTCCAAATCGTGCTCATGCTGCGTTTGGAGACGCTTTTTGGTGAACTCCAGCTCTCGCGCCACCCTCTCGTACTTAATCCGGTAGGCATTGCCATCGCCATCGCCGTCGAAATCGTCATCCAGGTCTCCATTGAGATCGGACTTGGCACAGAGCAGCTCCATTTCCAGCTTCTCGGACGATTCCTGCAGGTGCCGGTACTTCTCTTCATGCTCCTTGACCTCCTTTTCCAGCCTCAGTCTTTCGGTGGTTTCTGCATCGAGCCGTTCGCTGATCAAATTGGACGACGAGTGTTCTTCCGCTAGTTCGGCAGTCATCTCGGATAACTGTGAGCGAAAATCAAACGAACAAAGATAGAAGAATTAGAACCTCATTCTCAGATAAATATGCTGTTAAACGCGGCTAAGGGGCAGTTGTTACCTACTACAGGCTACAGATTCAAAGCTGCCTAACATTGTGATTAGCGTTTCTCCGTACATGGTCATTCGCTTGCAGTAATTATCAGTAATTTTCGCACTGTGCTCTACATTCTAACAGCATTGCATTGTTTTCAGTTTATAGGTATCAAACAGCAATCGTGTTTGCGATTGAAACGGAGACGTGGTAAATTTGTAATATTTATTCCGAAATAAGCAACAAACAAAAAATTAATGCTATATCTTAAAATATGATCTTAAACACTAGTTACTGCTGATAAACATGACCTTGTGTTTTTTATTTTCAGAATTGGAAGTTCAACTGTTAACTACGGTTCATTACTAAGAAAGAATCAAGAATGAGATCGTCGAACTATTGAAAGTAGATGCTTATCCGCGTTAGTTCATTGGAAAATTACATCTTTTTCATGAGGCCGCGCTTTAACCTTCGGTACGTCCTTTTAACAAAAATAGATAAGAAAAATGCATTTTTGGCAGAAATGCACATGAACGTGAACACTCAAAATCATCGAGGCAAACCAAAACAAACATTTTGCGATAAAGTTTGCGCTTTTTTTCTCTGTTTGTAAAATATTTCTTGCTGTCTCGATTTTTTTTGCTACTACAGTGTTCATTCAGAGTTGGCGCCTCACAGTTGCTGGTGCTATAGCAGCTCCGATTTGAAAATAAGAAAAATCAACGACGGCGTTCAAACGTAATGAATAAACGTGACAAGCTAGGTCTAGTCTACCCTCATCGTTATCATCATCTTTTTGTCGACATACTCTTGGGAGAATCGCGAACTTTTCTCATAAATGCTCGGAATATATTGTA
Organism: Uranotaenia lowii; assembly: GCF_029784155.1. Taxonomy (NCBI): domain Eukaryota; kingdom Metazoa; phylum Arthropoda; class Insecta; order Diptera; family Culicidae; genus Uranotaenia; species Uranotaenia lowii. The sequence continues at coordinate 255,441,422 of NC_073692.1, forward strand.
AATGTTGGTGTTAATAAAATATCAATGCAGTATTTGATGATTATAGGGGTATTCCGATAAAACATTAAATAAACGCCCTTCCAGCCAGTTACATCTTTATAGAACTCCTTATAAAACTGCTAGTATTTTTTTAAAGTTATACATAATAATAATTCTTGTGTAAAATCAGAATGGGGGGAGGGAGGCATAATAATGTTTTGTGTAATCATTTTTTTTTAATAGAATTTATTTTTCTTTTTTGAAGGCTCAGCTGCCTGATGGCCTAAGGAGCCGAGTGTCTTTTGTGGAGGGAAAAAGCCCATTTGAGTGTGGCTCAAGTCAAACAGTTCGGAAACTGGATAGAACCCTTCTCAAATGGGCGCAAAAACCTCGCATAACGTTATAAATCTTCTGACTGAACGGTTCGTCTGACCTCTGCCTGGGTTCCTTGGGGAATCTGAGCATTTAATTTTTTTTAAATAACATCCGGAAAAATCTAGGCAGAATTAAGTGAATATTCAAAAAAAAATCTCAAGAAAGAAGTGAGGATAGTATTATTCCAAATTATTCCAAATTTCATTATATTTATCGAAACACTTCAGCAACGTTAAAATCGTTTTTAAAACTTCCAAAAATTTAGCCCAACTTGAATTTTCTGTTTTTCCTTACTAATCACTAATCGTACCTCTACAGCCAGAACTTATTAAAAGTGTTTTATTATTCTTCTTGTCTTTCTTCATGTTTTCAACTATTTTAACATAAAAACATTAAAATAATCAAAAGCATAAACTGGTTGGTTCAACTGATTTGGAATTCAATGTACATTCATTTCTGATCATTACCGAGGAAAAAGCGCCTTTAATCGCTGTTGAAAATAAAAAAAAAGAGAATCGGCAGTTAATAGCACATAAACAGCTTTGAGGGCTGTTTAGAACTCGAAAGGTTCTTTTAAAAAAAAATGTTACCCTTATCCCAAGCAACCAAAAGTTCGGATAACATTCCTCTATCAGGGTTTATCAGCTTAATCGAGTATGCTAATACAACTTCTTTTCAGCTCAATTTTTAAGTAGTTAAACGAACTTTAAAGTTGACTAAAAGTTCGCATAAATCGTCAAACAACTTCTAACCAGCTTCAAAACCCACTTTATAGGCAGCATAAAAAATCGAAAAAATTACTCTTCCGCTCCTTCAATTGCCTTTCTCAAGTCTGCTATTTTGATTCGTATTAATCAACTATATTTGTTACTAACTCACATTACATTTAAAAAACATGTTCTTACCAAGCCTCGAACCCGAGCTCACCGCTTGAAAGTTGAGATCCATACTTGTTGCCCTATATGAACATCATGAGTAGGCAACGATTTTACTCGATGTGATGGTTTTCTTTAAAACGACTTTCAGGTTCTTTATTTCTACTTAATTCCCACTTTCAAGCTGTTAAAAAGTTCTTCCGGAACTTAATGTGTACTTCATATAGTTGTTTCCCAAGTAACGATGTGTTTATTTATGCAAACACGTGTTGAAGTTAAAAAAAAGTAGATTTTAGCCTTTGAATCTTCTTCAAAGTTTCTATAATACGAAGTTGCTTTTGAACGCCCGTTTGAACTGATTAAAAACTTTCAAGTTTACAAAATAGTACAACAGAGACTTTTTACGAACTATTGAGTTGTACAAAAAGACTTGCAACCCTTTGATAGCTACTTGATTTTGAAAAAAATGAGGAGTACGTAACAAGTAGATTGTTTTTCTTCATACAAACTTTAAAGTTCCTAAAAAGTAGAAACAGAAACCAAAACAGTACTTCAAAGCTTTTTTTGAGTATTGGCTGAACTTGATAAAGAATGAAGTTCCATGGACCTCGAAAAAGCATTTTGAACAGCAAAAAAGTTCCACAGAACTTTTGTACAGCTATATATGAACTTATTAGTTCGTTCCTTAAGTGATATTCGAACTTTTGGTTGCTTGGGATGTTACCCCTTTAATTAACCAGTATACGGTGCTAAATGTATTTAAGAATCAAACAGAAAAACAGTTATTTGAAATTTAAATTTTGACTTGGCAATGTTTTTTTCAGTAAAATACTACTCTGTGCGATGCCTGCTTAAATTGGTCAACGGGTGTTACCACGTGCAATCATAGTTATCCAATATTCGAATTAGGTCAAATCATAGCAATCAGAATTGTTAGTTATTCGACTGAAAAGATTTCACATTCATCTATAATCACCCAGACCCGAATGACCCGGGTGGTTAAAAGGTCTCTAATAAATTATAATAATAATAATCTATAATCACCATTTAAAGAGTAAAGTCATATTCAACAAACTCCCTTTTGTGAACACAATATTTGACGACGAGATTTTCAAACCCACACCTCAAGATGTTCAAGTTCAACGAAGGAGAATCTTCTGGAAGGCGCATGGAGGAAATTTCCTTATCATTCTGGAGCAGAACAAGCAACTTTCTGAGAAAAACCGACGGATGATGGCCCTAATGGAAAGTTTCAACAATCAAAAAGCACCTAATCGGGCAACGAACAATCCGGAGTTGGTTCTAGAATCCCTTGCATCCAACATCAAGAAATTCCACTATGAGAACGGACACACTTTCGATCGCTAGTTTCAAAAGTATAAAGACCTGCTTCTCCAAGATGGTGCAAAGCTCGAGGATGCGGCAAAGGTGCGACTTTTACTGCGAAGTTTACCCGTAGGTGTCACGACCGGTACATGAATTTTCTGCTTTCGAATCATCCACGTGATTTTCAATTTCACGAAACCGTTCAAAAGTTGAAGCAACTCTTTGGTACACGTGTTTAGTTATTCAGCAAACGGTACCAATGCTTCCAGCTCACCAAACAGGTTGACGAAGACTTCGTGACCTATGCTAGAACCGTTAACAAGCGATGCGAAGACTTCGAATTGAATGCCATTTCTCCTGATCAATTCAAATCCCCCATCTTCATTTGCGATTCACGGTTTCAATTTACGAGGTTCAATCAGTCCAGAATTCACTACCGATGGCCCAAGCTTCTGTTGAAGTGGGAACTCAATTGATCCATGATCCAGAGAATGATGTTCCTCTAGGTATCAATAGCAATGTTCCTTCTAGCCCACCGCGAGATGAAGATTTCCATGACGCTGTTGCTGATTGCGGTTCATCTTCAGAGGTTTTCATTCCTGTATCCATAGGTCGAACTCAACGAACACGAAGGCGCTGGCGCTCACGCCAGATCTCTCTACGAACCAGTGGTTGGATTTGGTTGAGAATGAATTAATCAACCTTCTCTCGCTCAACGCTTTACTCGGAAGCAAAGGTTGCTTTGAGGCAGCGAAAACGACAGAACCGATGATGCATACGCTCTCAACATGGCCCGCCTTCACGAAGCAATATACATTCGAGGCAGCGAATCCAAAAAACCAAACGAATGTCTCTCACTCATCTCCTGTTACATTCTTGAGGGAACCGAATTCAAAAGGCACAGCAAACCCGAGTCCCCTCGTTTGTGCCTGGATCGAAAACCCGAGGTTTTTCTGCTGTTGCTATTATTGCACAGCAACCGCACGCAGGCAGCTTGTGTTTTCGCTTCTTTTTCCTCCCCCTCCTTGCTCCATACGTTGCGGGCCTATGCAATGCAATAAGTTCGGTTGTTGTCGTTGTTGCCTCAACCTTTGCGGCGAGGTTGAAGATGTTCTCCTCAACGACAGCTATCGGCTTGAGTCCATCAAATTCAATAACGTAAATAAATATGTGTGCCTCGTCTTCTTCATGCATCATGTAGCAACCGAACGTTGAGAGAGTTCGTTCGGGGCAGCAAACGAATAGTGTCTCTCAGAGCAGATCCTCCTCATGGGGGGAGGTTTGAATGAATGTATATGTATCGTCTCCTGTATAACTATGCGAGGCCTCAAAGCGTGTATTTTGAGAGCTCCTGATAAGAAAATTGGTGAGGATTTCAATCACTGCTACGAACTAAAATCCGAATCTTCAACTCAAACGTCAAATCCGTATTGTTGTACGGGTACGAAACTTGGTGCCAGTGTTCCGAAAATCACTCAATTCTCATGAGAGACACTGAAACGTTTTCAACAGCGAAAGTAAAACCTAAATTGTCGGTTGGTTTATCTCCCAGCGGGGCAAACATTGTGTTCGACAGCGCTGCTCCGAGAATCAAAGAAATAAAATTTAAAAGAGAGACGTTCCTTCTCCAGTTGGAATTCTCAACTGAGTGAGGAGCTACCTGATTTTCAGTTTCTTCTTTCAGTCAATAACTTTTCTTGCTCAATCACTCACTCACTCACTCGTTTACTGATCGATGATCGAATGCTGTCTGCCTGATACATCTTGCTTTGTTGTTGCTGTTGTTGGGGAGGACCAAAATAGCCATTCAAACTCGCAGGCAGTATGTTCGTACATAGTATCTGCCGCTGTGGAGTGGATTTTCGAATTGGATCTTGTATCAGTAAGTGTCTCAATCACTTCTAATACACCAGGTAGTGAGCTTGAGAGATCGACTTAGATGCAAATCCGCTATCGCTTTTGAATCTTGTTTACATTGACTTCGCATTGTCGCTCTGCCGACTCTCTAGGGAACTACAGGCAGCAGTATTCGGCTTTGAATTTTTCCAACTAGAAACCTATCGTGAGCGTTTTTTCCGAGTGATTTTCGGAACACTGCTTGGTGCACACATGCGGTGACGACGCGAAAACTGCAAGTTTTTGTGAGTCGCTGTAATCAACCTCATCAACCGGTCCATACGGGAGTTGGCGAAAAAAGCTGGGACATCGATCGGAATGGTACAGGCAGCGGATCAAGAAGCGTAACTACCTGAAGACATACAAGAAGCAGAAACGGCTGAACAAAAATCACGAGCCAAAACTAGCGCCCGGAAGTAGTATCATCGGATTTTACAGAAGCCAGATGCGTGTATTCTCATGAACGATGAAACTTATGTTAAAGAGGATTCCAGTACTCTTCCGGGACCACAATTCTAGCAGCTACTGAGGAGGATGTGAGTGACCACCAGAAGTTGATTGAGGTGGAAAAATTTGGCCAGAAAGTCCTTGTGTGGCAGGCAATCCGCTCCTGCGGATTGAAATCGGCGAGTTTATTTACAAAAGGAACAATAAATGCCGATATCTACCAAAAGGAGTGTTGCAGAAAAGGTTGCTGCCACTATATAAGAAACATACGACTCCACCATTGTTCTGGCCGGATTTGGCGTCAACCCACTACGCTAAATCCACTCTTAGATGGTTTGACGATAACGATGTAGATTTCGTTGAGAAAGATATTAATTAACCCACCAAACTGCCCCTAGCTTCGCCCCATAGAACGATATTGGGCTATCGTCAAGAGAGTTTTCAAGAAGAAAGGTAAGTCCAACATGACGGTTTTCAAGAAAAAAATGGAATGCTGCGGCGGTGTGATCAACCAACTGTACAAAAGCTAATGAAACGCGTCAAGTCGAAAGTCCGAGAATATTACCAATAATTACTTTTTTACTTGAATTTCTTTATAAACTGTAAGAATAAGCTTTTTAAAACACTCCCGAACTGTTTCTTTGTTTGAATCATCAATAAAATCAACACACTCCTTACATGAAGACATTCGATGGTTATAGCCCAAAGAAAGAATTTTGTTCATTGAGAGAGATTAGACTCAATCTTGTAAGCACAATTTTTCTCGAACAAAATCTAACAGATTCATGATCATCATTACTCTCTAAACAATTTTGTGTCGCTTACATACTTAGAAAACAAATAAAATTGAAACTATATTTCCATGCAAAGGGGTGAAATTGAATAATTCCAACTCGATACTGTGTTTCCCTACTAAATGGAAACCCTGAAAATAAGGTTTATATGGTTGACGATGCAAAGCCAAATCAGTCATGTATTTATTTGTTCAAACATCAACCTTTTGCCTCATTCATCTGATTAAAGAAATCATAACTGGGCAAAAATATTTAAAATTCTCCTTAACACATTAAGGATAGCAAAGAAATTCTAGCCCGAAAACGCCAAAATTTGGCATTCTCTAGCTTAGAAACCATTGAACCAAATTTTACAAATTTAGTATCTTTAGTTATCTAATGTGCTATACACTTTTTAGGATGAAGTTTCTTTTTAAAATATCTTATTTGAGTTATGATTCTCAGCGAAGCGCACACACGTCCAGCGAAAAAAAAAACGAGATACCTCGTATTTGGTCCGCAATGTGTTGATAGTTGAGAGCGTTGTAATGACGAAGAATAATATATTTGCATAAAAAAAGTTACCTAAATACTGGAATCCGTCAACAGAATCGTGTTTTTCCTAATAAAGTGTTTCTGTACCAAAACATCGAAGTGTTAAAAAAGATGCATGATGATGATGCACAAATATTAAAGCACCTTTTTTATGGAAACACTTTAGAATGTAGAATATGCTTAAGCTACTTATTGGCTACTTATTGCATGGCTTGATTTGTATTATGACCGTATGAGACGCTTTTAGAAATTGATTGCTATACTTTCTCAACTCAAATAAACCCGTGTTGCGATGCGACGCATGTAAGCCGTAAAATACAAATCATTCAATGGAGGTACGAAAGAACGAGAATTCTTTGAGGAAAAATCTCACACATCCATCATTTCTGTTTATTGGCCTATGCCCGAGATCCAATAAACAGGAAATGGGAAATATAATAGGTCTTGACGGCATAAGCGATCAGCACAAGAAAACGGTGCACGTAATGAAAAATGTTTAAAACTTTGAAAGATGCCCCAGTTTCAAAATGTGTCATTGCTCGTTTTCGGCGAAATTTATATTTGCCCGTGTGGGTTCGCGTTCGTGGGTTAATTCGTGTCCGTTCACTTGTTCACGTCAAGCGTAATTTGAGAGGGTTGATATTTATATCGGTACCCTACGTATGGAGTAATATTCTCGTTAAAAAGTAGTTCAGCTGAGGATCAGAATTGATTCGTTGGATTTGACAGGTTTACAACAGCATGGAATTGATGCATAAAACTAATTTGTGAGTAAATTAGTATGTATGGAACGAACTTAAAATCTGTAGCGCTCTTAAAATTCAAGAGATAATTTATGACTTTTCAAAATGTTGCACAATTAATATGCAAATCATAATGGTACCTTTTTCGATGAAAGTCCAAAGTCTACTGATCATTTCATAGCTTCTCGAGGAAACGGACGTAGTCGAATTTAGTTTACATCTCAATAAGGTATCAATGTTTCTAAACTCAAAATTATAATGTTAACAAACTATAGGGTATTTTGAAGGTTTTTCTGTTCACTAGCACTGTAATTGCGGTGCTCATGAATTTTACGTTCTCATATATTGATTGTTGAAAAAGACGATTGTTTATTTTGTTTAAAAAAAAACAGAATCTTTCAAAACCACCCAAATATTGTGTAATACCTAGAGATGCCATAACAATATTGTGCAACCAAACAAACCCGCTTCTTGTTTGGGTGTCGTAAGAAAAGAAAAAAACTACCGCACACTTGTATGAATAAAAAGAAAATGAAAAAAAAAAAACCTACAGCTCGCTGATTGAGATGAGAAGAGCAATTCTACATCGCCGAATATCAGACGACAACAATAACAACAACAAAAGATATCTCAGGGGCGCCGAAACTTTGTGCGACAGACGGCCGACAGAAGCTCTCGGTCATCGCAAAGAATGTATCTTGAAGTTTTTTTTCTCGGGTTTTACAATTGCGATGACCCGTAAAAGCGGAACGCTACATTTTGTCCTAGGGCGCAATCCGCACATTAATGTTGACAAACTAGGTAGGTACCATACCAACCCGAGCTACGAATATAAATCAACTGAGCGGAAATCGGTCATTGGCTTAGGAAATTCTACACTTTCGACTGTTTTGTGAGTGGCCTGTGTGAGTTATGACGTTTTGTATTGATGTTTTATTGCAGGATCACCGTCATAGAGTTAAGTCATCATAAGTGTTTGCTGCCTTTGATCGTTGCAAGAAATGCGTCGTTTTTAGGTTGATCTTAATTTGTAGGAAATTTATCTAGCGGCCCTTTTGACGGGACACGGCTCTTTCTCTTATACACTGAATTCACTTTGACAAGAATGAATCGTCTACGACATGTCATTATCGCGGCTCATCGATTTCAAAAGTAGCCGAACGAGGCAACCAGTTCAAAACACTTAAAACGAAGTGTTTCGGAATAGAATCATATTTAGATTTAATGGATAGCACCCAAGTATCTTAGTTCCGCAAGGTAGGGCCTTTGGACCAATGTTATTTAGGGCTAAGTGGGGTAATTCCGAACAAACGCCGTAAGCGCCGTTGGAGTCATAGTAAGGTCTCAAATCTGATCAAATATGATAGTCTATCATTCTATTGATAAGTTACAGTTAGGTATAACTTGCAATCCTAACTTCATAAATTTTGTAGTAACAGTTACAGTAGTTTTTCGATTTTATCACTATTCGATTCTATCAATACTCGCCGAATTCACGCTCGATTTTATCACGGTTATGGTTTCGATTTTATCACGCTTTTTTAGAAATCATTCAGAAATTATTTTAAGGACCTTAATTTTCGTTCAAAAGCCTATAGCGTTTTTTTTCATGATATTTTTTATGGTTTATGTTATGGTATAGGTATTCAATAATATGAAATGCGATTGAACTGCTTACTTTAGCTGTATAGTGTTTAAAAAATCAACATTTGAATTTTAAAACACTTGTAATAATCGTCATAAATATTTCAACGTAACACTAACACTAGTATTTTTATTTGTGCTTGGTTAGCAGCTCTTAAACAGTAAACTTTTTTGGTTATGCGAATTATATAAAGATGTGGATGAATTTACGTGTTTTTGACAAGAGATAAGTGTCTCTGATTTCTTTTTTTATAATTTGTTTATTTGAAAGGGTGGCGTACGCAATCCTGATGGGACAGCTTTAACTAATGTCTGAATGGATAATTTTGGATGATCAAAATGAAATTCTGCTAGCTTTGGCTTAAAATATGTTAAAAAGACTAAGATTTCTGTTTTTCTACATATGAAAAACAAAGGATTATCTGCACATAAAGGAAATTTCGAGAAACACACTTTAAAAGTTCAAGTTGAGCAAATTTCAAAATATTTTTTGAAAAGGTAAACTTTTTAGTTAATCAAAGGTGTGAAGATTAAAATATTGAAATTTAAAATATTCAGAAGAAATTTTTTTGGTGAATTTTTCTTTAAATTCTTTTTTAAAATCGACTTAAGAGATAACGACTGTTAAATTTCCATGAAAACTAAATAATTCACTTTAATTAGATGTAGACTATCAAATTGATATTCTACACAGTTTTATTTCAAGAAAAAATCTTAAAATTGCTATAGAGAAGAATAATTCGAACTGAAATCGATACTTTGTGTTTAGAAATCTTTGACAATTACATCTTATGTTCAAAATTTTTTGATACAAAACTTTTCCACTACTGAAAACATCATAAATTATTGTTTAAAGACAATAAAAATACCTTTTTCCACTTTAATTTATAGTTTCGCCAAATTCACAGTTTCGCCATATTCACGGTGAAATTTTTTTTGACCGTGATAAAATCGAGAAACTACTGTATTAACAAAATGCATGTCTCTGAGAAACGAAAATCGTTTTGAGACGTGTCTCGTCAATGTGAATGGAGATAAAATGTTGATTTTGAAAGTTTAACGTTTGGTAATTGATGCTCCATGTGGTGTGATATGATTTTATGTTGAAAAAATTTTTCACCCACGCACAAAAAAGTGTTCATATTTACCCCATACTTTTCAAGATGCGGGGTAATTATGAACACGCGTTTTCTCAGCGTTGGATTATGATTAAAATTTACTTTGTACCTTCAAAATCACGATAACCATCCAAATCTTGAACATAAGCCAAAAACATTACTTTATATTTTTTTAAAAAATGGTGGTTCTGTGATTATATGAAAAGAAACCTATGTAAAACTGAAAATATCCTATAACTTCTCAACAGTAAATTTAAAAAATCAACAAATCTCACTAAAATGCACTGTTTAGATGTGGTTTCAATCTAGAATTAAAGCCAATATCAAAAGTCATCACATAACAAGAATCGTTACAGTGTTGATAATTACCCCATAGACAAGGGGGTAATTATGAACAAACGAGGTAATTATGAACAAGCGTTTTACGCTCACAAACTGCAACTTAAAAATTAGAAAAAATAATCTTAAAATGAAGAAGGGAACCAGTCATTCATTTTTGGTTACTTTCCAGAACTTCAACATTAAAGAGCTACTTGTTTGAGTTGATAGTATGAAAAACTGAGCAATTTTGTTCATAATTAACCCACCTAGCCCTACTCTCCTTTTGGTTCAACGTTCCTGAGTTTAAAAAACAGTTTCAACCAGCCGGTTATGATTATATTGACCCGGCTCGGAATAATTCTCTCTCTTATCTTTTAACACTCAAAGTGTTAGGTGTATTTTTAAATTGGTTGCACTTATGAACAGCACGAGAAAATGGAAGCCCAAGTAACACAGATCAAGCCAATTGGCTTTTTTGAGTTTTAATATTGTTTTTTGAAGACTTTTCGATGGCATCCAAAGTTGAAACGGTTTTATTGTAACATAGGAAATGCTTCATTTATCGTGTGTTTTAAAAGAGCCCTGAAAGTTTTGCTAAAACTTGAATAAAACACTATCTGAAGAGTGTTTTAAAAAAGTTGCAAAAGCATTGCTAAAGATTGAATAAAACACATGCTTTCCTGTTTTTATTAGAGCTATGGAATCAGCTAGCGTTCAAGCCAAGATGAAAAACTGTTTTATTGGAACATTGGATGTAGGCATGATAAAACTAAGTGACAAATGATTTGACAATCGAGAAGAACGTATATACGCTTGTACTTTTTTACCTCTTTTTGAGATAGCATAACCAGTTTTGAAAGGAGTATCACTCGAAATTGAGAAAAACGTGCTATTAAAATGATATAAATTAACACAACTAAATTCATCTGAAAAATTAAAACAACTTTGTTGTATCCGCATTCATATTCAACCGCAAATCGTTATTCGTTGAATTCTTATGGTTCGAATAAAAGCAATGCGTGAAAGTGAAAGTGTGAATAAACGTTTTTTTGGAATCGATAAGAATAAATGTATAAGACAAATAATTTTAGAAGTACGCCGAATAAAGTACTTGTTTTATTTATTCATCCCTGTCTCTCAATGCTAAGTTAATCTATATTTACGTCATCCAATCAAGAGTTAACAAAATTCTTCCCGGATCAACCACTCTTGAAAAGTTCTAGAAGACTGCAGTCACCGGCTTCTCCTCAGCAAAGACGGAGAAATTGAGCTTCATTGCAAGCGAAAATGCTCATTCTATACTTTTATCAGCCTCAACAAGTTTCAGATTATATGAATAGTCAGAATGAAGACTACTAGCAATGGCCGATAATTGAAAATTACGATTTATTTAAAGCGTAACGTAGTTCTGATTATCGTAAGCAAAACCTCCGAAGCACGTTTTATAAAATCATTTTATCGCTTCCAATTGCAACAATAACCATTATAGTTGGATATGTTGCAAACTGTTAATTATATCGTTTCCTAAATCGTTAGCATACTGTTTGCAGAAAAGTTTTCCCATACAACAGTTTTAACAGTTTTCAACAGTTACATAACCTAACATATTCAAAATACAATTATTTCGGAATTCACGATTTAGGCAATGTATTTTACAATTTTTATAATCGTTTGCAACGTGCTATTGCGCTTCATCAAATCGTCATTTGACGATTTGAGAAATCGTTTGGTTATAATCCTCAATTATGTGGGTTATTATTAAGCTTTAAGGCCAGGCTTTTGATAACAGAAAATGATCTATTCCAAAACAGTCTGAGATTATTCGAAATCAATACCTACTTTTTATTTAAAGTAATTGATCATCCTCTAATCATAGTCAAAAGGAAACAAAACGAAAAGTTTCATGAATGCCATCATGAGCGTGAATTTCATTTAGAGAAACGTCAAACGAAGTTGTGATTCCAGGTCTCTTAAAACCATTTAAAAACTGTTTGTTGAAATTATTTTATTACAACATTTTTCTAACCGGCATAAAACAATTTTAAAACTGTTTTACAACTGCCTAAAGCTGTTCAACATTAACTTACTGAACGCCATGTTGATTGTGAATTTGAATCGAAATTACTGACGCCATTTTGCTGGAAATAATATTATAATACTAAAAAAAGATATTTTCAACAAATTTGACAATGTTTGCGGTACTATTTGTTGTATAGGTAATGAATTTCAATGCAAAACAAAAATTGCATCATTTGAGCAAATTTTAATGTTACTTTAATCATAAATTTTTAATTAAAAAAAAACTTAAAATTGTGTCAACCTTGATTTTCTTTGAGGCGCCCTTATGTTTTGATGCTATTTCGTATGGGAGAGTGGGGAATCATGGGCCACTTTTTTTCGTGGTTCCATAACTTCGTTATTATAAAAGTTAAAATGAAAATAAAAAATGGTATGGTTTTCTACATTTATAAGGTATCATAAGGTTTTTTTTTTTAATTTTTAATAAGTTATTTTCCGCAAACTCTGACTGTTTGAAAAAAATCAATATTTTTTGGATTTTGAAAAGTGATGGGGAATCGTGGGCCATCAAATCCAAATTGACCAAATAACATGCAAAGTTTATGAGTTGATCCAAAACTGTGATTTCCTAATTCATTCCGTTATTTTAAAGCATTTTCAGATGATGAAATAAAAAAGAGCGCTGCGTATGATCGCATAGATTCCAAAACCTCGCTCGCGAACGTTTTGGCAAAATTTCTTATATAGGATGGACAAAATATTTTTCATAACTCTTCATTTGGCATAAGAAAACTTTACAGATAGGAAAAACGTATTTTAAGTTCTGAATGTGTATAAAAACATAAAAATATAGGTGATTCAAGATATGTGGCCCACGATTCCCCACAAGCTATGATTTGCGAATTGGTTGCGTTTGCGTGACTTATTGATTTTTCGTCAAAAATTCGTTTTCCACGTGAAAGATTATGACAACACTAAGATCATAAGCGTATGAGCATATTTTTGTTATGCACTTTAGGATCCCCATCGATGAAATTAGCGGTTTTTTTTTAATTATGTAAGTAAATTTTTCTTACTTTTTTTAGCTGGATAAATAAAAGAAGCAGATGATGCGTATTTCAGTCAACAACATATAGAAATATATGCTCACGCAAAGCGACGAAGATGACAGTTGGTTTGAGATTTTTATCTCAACACACATCTGAGATATTAAACGTGGCCCACGTTTCCCCATGGCCCACGATACCCCACTCTCCCCTATATATTTCACCAGAAATCTGAGGTTGCACGTTTCATGCTAAGACATATTGAAAATAAAAATGAAAATATTTTTAAAATAATTTAAATGCAATCTTCACCAATCACCAAATGCTTGGGAGAGTAAGTGATAACACGAGAAAAAAACACGTAACAGAAAGCTCCCCCAGTAAAATTTCTATCAGATTCCACAGCTGCCACAGTAAAATTCCTATCAGATTCCACAGCTCCCACAGTACAATTCCTATCAGAATCCGTGACGTAGTTTATTGGGAAAGGAAAGGAAAGGAAAGCCAATAAAAAAATTGGGAATCTCAGCAACAAATCCAAGAACAACAACAGCAACAATTTACGTAATTTAAATAGTAACAACGCCCGAAATGAGGAGCACACCTTCAACTATTACAACTACAACAATGCCAACAACAATAGAAACAGCAACATAGACCAGGATACCCCTTCATGTAGTTACAGCGATTACAATAGTACCAGGATCCCCCACATCAATCATCAACCAGTTATCAACTCTCTGCTTCCGGATAAAAAGCTACTAGCAGCTGCAAAAGCAACATTTTCAAAACCTCCAGTAGAAAATCAGCGTGGTATAAGGTTCCAACGTGGTGAAGTACTGAATCCATATCCGGCAGATCATCAGCTTGCACGAGTAAGCACGGTCTCGACGATAGGAAATCCAGATTTGGCGCGCTCGCCCCAGAGGCCTTCTCCATGTCAAGCGTGTGCATGTAGGCATTCGTGTTTTGCCAGGATCTGACGGGCCCCTTGGAGGACAACAACGATGTAGTTAGGTATGATATGAAAAACTCTGCTTGCAAGAAAATCAATTCCTCTCTATGCGACAGTAAAGAAATAACAATTTATTGTCAAAATTTTAATAGAATGAAAAGTGCCTCCAAATTAAATGAAATTTACAGGCGTGTAGCTGCTTGTAGCTACCCTGTAATATTAGCAACTGAGACGAGTTGGGATTCTTGCGTTAAAAGCTCCGAAGTCTTCGCTGATAAATTTAATGTCTATAGAGACGATCGTGATAAATTGTTATCCGACAAGAAATCCGGGGGTGGCGTTTTAATTGCAATTTCTTCTGATTATGAATCTGAAGAAATCCCATCTAATAAACACAAGGAATTTGACCATGTGTGGGTTAAATCCGTGATAGGAAATAAAGTTCACATTTTTGGATCTGTGTATTTTCCCCCTGAAGGTGCCAAAACTGAGTCCTATAAAATGTTTTTTAGTATTGCTGATAATATAATTTCAAAATTCGAGTCTGACGCCAATGTTCACATATATGGCGACTTTAATCAAAGTGCTGCTGATTTTATTGTAGATGACCAAAACGAATCTCTTTTGATTCCAATAATTGGGGAAAACTCAACACTTCTAACATTATTTGAAAATAGTTCTGAGATTGGACTTAATCAAATAAATCACGTACGAAATCAGAATAACTGCTACCTTGATTTATTGTTTACTAATATGACGGATGATTTTTGTGTGATTGAGGCACCAAATCCACTTTGGAAAAATGAAGTATTTCACTCCGCTATTGAATATTCCATTTTCATTCATGACAACGCCACAATGTCGGATAACAATTTATCTGAACCTTATTTTGACTTCAAACATGCAAACTACGAACTAATTAAAAACAAATTAAACTCGATTGATTGGCAAAGTAGAATTCGTAGTTTATCAACACATCAGGCTGTAACTTTTTTCTACCAAAACATATTCGATATATTAGAGTCTGCAGTACCCAAAAAACGTAGAAAAAAGCCGAATAGAAATCCGAAGTGGTATAGTAAGAAGATACTTAATCTTAAAAATAGAAAGCAGAAAGCCCATAAAAATTATAAAAAAGATGCAAATGATATGAACCTCACAATATATTTGACTATCTGTGATCAACTAAATATAGAAATGAAAATCGCACACGAGGAGTATAATAGAGGAATAGAAAGTAATATCAAATTAGACCCAAAATCATTTTTCAGCCTAGTTAAAGATATACAGAAGTCTAGCAATTTTCCGACAAAAATGCAGTTCAACGACAAAATCGGCAAAAATCCTGCGGAAATCAGTAACTTATTTGCTAATTTTTTTCAAGATGTTTACACAACCCGTAATGAAGAGGATCGAGATTATGATTATTTCTCGTATCTCCCTGAATCTTCATTAAATATCACTGTTGATAATGTATCACCCAATGAAATTTTGAATTCTTTAAACACCTTAGACGCCTCTAAAGGGGCAGGTCCTGATGGATTGCCGCCAGTATTTTTGAAATCATTATCAAATGAGTTAGTGAAACCCTTGTTTTGGTTGTTCAATTCATCTTTAAAAAGCGGCATACTACCCCCCATTTGGAAAGAATCGTATTTGGTTCCAATTTTCAAAACCGGCAAAAAGTCAGATGTTAAAAATTATCGTGGAATTGCTATATTATCTTGCATCCCTAAGTTATTTGAATCAATAATTAATCAACACATTTTTTCTCAAGTTAAAAATGCAATCACTACTAAACAACATGGTTTTATTAGAGGACGTTCTACTTCCACCAATTTACTAAATTTTGTAAATTTCTCGATAAATGCCATAGATGAAGGGAATTATGTTGAAACATTATATACTGATTTTAGCAAAGCATTTGATAGAGTTGATATTCCTTTATTGCTTTTCAAATTATCTAAAATAGGTTTCAATCATAAATTATTAAAGTGGGTTCAGTCATACCTGCACGGAAGAACGCAACTAGTAAGATTTGAAGGAAATTTGTCGTCTGTTGTGCATGTTACATCAGGAGTGCCACAGGGATCCCATCTGGGTCCTTTACTATTTATTTTATTTGTCAATGATGTCGAACACATTTTAAATCATTTAAATGTTTTAATATATGCAGACGACATGAAACTTTTCATGAAAATACGTAAACCATCTGATATTGAATCCTTCCAAAGAGAAGTTGATAATTTTTATGTATGGTGTACAAAAAGCTTGCTAGAGATAAACGTAAAAAAATGCATCTCAATCTCATTTACTAAAAAGCGAAATGTAAGACAGGACACCATCACCATTGGTCAAAAATCTGTTGAAAGATGCAATCAAGTCAGAGACTTAGGAGTCATACTTGATTCTGAACTGACCTTTGTAGAACACTACAATAACATAATTTACAAGGCAAGTAATATGCTCGGGTTTATAAAAAGGTTTAGTTTTCAATTCAATGATCCCTATACCATCAAAACACTGTATGTAACATATGTTAGGCCCCTTCTTGAGTACTGCAGTGTTGTCTGGGCTCCATATCAAGGTACACATAAAGACCGCATTGAGTCAGTACAAAAACAGTTTTTATTATATGCTTTACGCAGGTTAGGTTGGAGCTCGTATCAGCTACCTTCGTATGAATCTCGATGTATGTTAATTAAAATAGATAGTCTTGATAAACGACGTGAGTTTGCAATGTTAGCTTTTATAAATGATGTTATTGGGCAAAGAGTAAATGATGCAAACATTTTAGAAAAACTTAACTTTTATTCTCCCACTCGGTATTTAAGAAACAGGAATCTATTCTACATAAATAAACAAAGAACAAACTATGCCCAAAATGGACCTATAAATAAGATCATGATCTGCTATAACAAATACTGCACCATAATTGATATAACAATGAACAAAAATGAACTGAAGAGAGTGCTTCTATCATAACATTATACTTATATAGATTTAAGGCAAACATGTAAAACGGTCTACGCAAATGATTGACGTCAAATAAAATAGATAAAATAGAAAATAAAAATAGTTTTAAAAGAGCTGTGGATACCCTTAAGAGGGCTCTGAAGGGTGTCTTAATGCTATGTCTATAAGGTCTAATAAAACTATTCAGTTGAATGTTTTATTATAGCGTAAAGAATTAGCTTTAAAGACGTTAACAAAACAGGGCCTTATTGGCCATATGTTAGCTTTAAAGTAGTTGTGCTAATAGCGTGGAATGCGCTTTGGCTTATAAAGTAGCTTTACGAAATAGTCTTAAGCAAACTGTTAAGGTTGGAATAAAACATAAATTGTTACTTGGGAAGGGAACGCCAGATTTTCCATCTTTTATTTAAGAAACTACTGAACCGATTTCTACCAACTTTACACACCATTATTGAGGCATATTTTTTCCGTATGTTTGGATCACTTGCTAATATTAAGTATACCGTTTTTCTGATAACTTTTCAGTTTTTATACTTGAAAAAAAATAAGAAGATGAGTTTATTCGAGTTAAAGTTTGTAATTATTTTGAAAACTGACGACCTAATTAGTAGAGATGTACCGAATATTCGGTCGGCCGAATATTCGGCGCCGAATACCGCCAAAAAACCGTTAAGCCGAATATTCGGCTCACCGAATAGTTGAGCTAAGTATTCGGCCGAATAGGCCGAATAGGCCAAATATTTATTATTTGAAATTTAAATAAAGACTTCTCAAATTTTTCAACAGATGTTGGAAAATTTATTAAATATGAAAAAGCTTTAAAATCATCAAACACTTATGATTTCAGTTAAACATTTCGGATGTATTCGTGTATTTTTCACTGAAGATAGCTATATACTTTGATTATCGTTCATTCCAAATTTTCTTGATATATCCAGGCTTGCCCATAAACCAAATGAAGAATTCGAAAAAAGTTAAACAGTCATAACCAGGATGGCCACATATTTTTTTAAACTTTCCGGATTTAACCCGGGTTTTTGAGATTTTTTGCGTAATCAATTAAAAAAAATCAAATATATCTTTGAAAATTTTTAAATTTTCTGTTACAAAACGATTTTTAGAGTAAATTTATTCGTTAGATACGATATGAACACTGCTGTTGTAATTCGATGAAAACTTTTAATTTCAAGTAATTTTATTTCTTTTTCCTTTTGTATGTTTAAGAATAATGCCTAATTTCTGTTATCAGATTTTCCCTTTTTTTACAAGTATTTAAAAAAAAATCGTTCAGACCCGGCCGTGTGATACGTGTCGTAAAAGGTTTTGTATGCCTAAGATTAAAGATCATCGTTCTTTTTGTCAACTTTTTTGATCACATCTAGCAAAAATAAGACATCTAATTCGATATAAAAAAGCAATTTCAAATAGCTCAACACCTGTTTTTACATGTTTTGTCCCAGATTTTACTGGAACCCAATCTCTTTTGTGATAAACGTCCTAGAAGCGACAAGTCATCTAATGTCGTTTCAGCTTATGGTGATATTTTTGAAATCAAGAGGCATCTACTTTAAAAAGATCCGATACATCTGGTTGGAAATAATCGACTGAAAAACATGAGGGACATTAAGATGGCAGAAGAAGAAGATTTCTATTAGAAATAGCAGTAGAAATAGAAGTATTTCTATTGAAAACTCAATAGAATATTCGACCGAATATTCGGCCGAATATTCGTTTGGCCGAATAGTTGAAAAGGTCAATATTCGGTATTCGGCCGTTCGCCGAATACCACTATTCGGTACATCTCTACTAATTAGATTTCCTTTACACGGCCATAAACCATCAAATTAAAATTCAAGGAACGTAATGGTATATAATTTACATAGGTTTTCGGAACTTTGTAACATGTACTTTTTAACAACAAAAAGCACGGTAGTTGAGCGAACTGACAGGCATTTTCAACACACGCGCTTCATCAAATGATTAATTTCTCAACTGTCAGCCGATTGTTTGCGTTCCGTTTCTGTTTGCTCGTGTTGATATTTTGTTTTGTTTTTAAAATAATATGTTACAAGATTTTGAGAAAAAAAAACAGAAAATTATATTCAAATAGATTATGAAGATTATAATAGCATAATTCTAAATTATATCTCAATAAATAAAAGATATTGCATGCTAAATTATTACCTGAATTTTTAAATGTGACCCAGAGATGGGTTTTGACTCCAACCTTCGGTCAGCGAACTTTTTTTTTGTAAAGCAATGAATTCAGATGTGAAATTTCAAATTTCAAGAAGTAGCTAAGAAGAATGTTGATGTTGGAAAACATGCGAAAAAAATCGCCTTGTCTCTCGGCAGGACTTGAACCCACATCTTGCGGGCCCATGTATTAACCAGCTACAACAAGCTACAACTAGGCATATGGAAATTAAACTGGTCGAGTGTCGAATTCTATCGGCTTGAAGGGAATTATTCCCCCATGTGATCATCATCATCTTCGTTTTCTATTTCTATTATTTTGTGGAAACATTTCTCGACTAAATAATTGATAATAATTTTTGGCTTCAAAACTGTTTGAAGACTATTTGGCTTCAACATTCAAATTGCAGATGAGTTAAATAATTGAAAATATGGGCGAAGTCGAGGTAGTTTTTCAAAAAAATGACGTTTAATATATATCTCATAATTCTTTGATTTTGGAGCAAAAGGACCGACTATTTCTGGAAGTTGGTAGTTTAAGTGTTTTAATGAAACATTTACATCACACCTAAATGTTTTCTAAGACCATTTATTTGCATGGCTGATTTTAACGTTTTCAGATTAAAGTTAAAATTCATAACTTATCCAACAAGTGATATTTTCGCATGTTTTTCTATGGTACAAACGATAGTTTTATAGCTTTTTGTAAGTATTGCCCATTTTCTGTAGAAGTGTTCTAGAAATTTGTTGATTTGATCGAATTCTGATGAAATTTGAATGTTTGTCGATATGCCACATTGTATCAACTGACAAAAAATCAAGTGTTAAAAAGTTCTTGAAAACACCTTGTCCAAAAAACACCTAACTAAGCGACACTATTTTTTAAAAAGTTTCAGATATATGTGCATATCCGAGCAAGATTCTTAAAAAAAATCATTTAAGGTACACCGGGGTAAGTGTGGACGCGGGGTAAGTGTGGACGATGGCTATAAAAACAATACTGTGCACTATTTTTTCAAACTTTTGATGCAGAATGTTCCATTTACTTGTAATCTATCCAATAACTGTGAAAAAGATACGATTCAGACAATAACGGTTGTTTACAGCGACTTTTTCGGAATTTTCTATTTTCAACTACGATGTCGAGTTGATGTGCATCTTTTTCAATTGCAATTTTCTCCTAAACTAGCTGGCTCTCGATGAAAAACTCTACATTGAAACAATCCTTACATTCCAAACAACCAGTTAGGAAAAGAAACGGCGGTTAAAAATTAAGAAAAAAAAGTTTATTTACAAAAAACTAAAATTTTGTCTCCAACCCCTACCTGGGGTAAGTGTGGACGGCTTTAAAAAGACTTGATGTTTACACATTTTTTCAATTTTCTGTCCTTCATCCTTTATGAGTTGTATTATTTAGCTATATTAAGCATTCGGATCATGAAAATTTGAGTAAAGTACTTATTTGTTCTGTGTTTTTGATGAAATCGGATCTCGTGTGTTGTAACATAAATTACACACTATAATTATAGTATCATGAACTTTTTTCAAAATTTTGGACGGTTCAAGCAATAAAGTAACGTATTCAACCAAGAAAACACAATTTTTTGGAAAATTTCCTGAGAAATCAAAGGGAAAATCTACCGTCCACACTTACCCCATAAAGCGGGGTAAGTGAGGACACCAGCCGTCCATAACGATTTGCGTGATAACTTTTTTCGCTTTGCTTCTATCGAGCTCATCTCTTCAGCTTTTGTAAAAAATATGTTCTGCATCACATTGATCGTCAATTTATCGAAATTGCTCCACTGCTGATTTTTTAATGATTTTTTAAAGTTGAACTATACGAAAACCCGTCCACACTTACCCCGGTGTACCTTATAGATTCTTTTTACCGCCTCTTTTGTTATTCTAGACTTTAACAAGTTGAGTTCCTGTATTCAAATTAGGAATTAATTTCAAGATCAATGAAGTGATTAAGTTGCTTTTCAAAATTTGATCAATTTTTGGAATGGAATTCAAACACCATTCAGCAAAAAAAAAACAAAATTCCGAATGCATTGTACCACCCACAAAAAAAAATAAACGCCTTCATCGTGAACTTTCTCCAGCTGTTAGGCTATAACTTACTCGCACAAACTGACATAATCGCACCGCGCCGTGGTTTTATAAATATATCAACTAAATATTCATATGGCGTTTATTTTTCAAAGGTTTTTTTTCTTTGGGATTGACGACGACCAACTTTAGCAGCTATCAAACGATCTTTGGCTAACTTTGAAATGTTGGATTCGCAGACATGTCCACACAAATGAGGTTGGGGGTGAGCGAAAGTTTGAAAACTACCCGTTGCTGCTGATCGAATCTAAATTAGGTTCTTCAGTGGGGATTGCTGTAGTTGCTGACTGCATTTGGTTTTCGAAAAAAAATTGAGGAAAAACACATGAAATCCCCATCTGCCCGTCACTTTGACAGTTTGGTACATTTGTTTGGATTAAAATTAGATAATGCAATATCCAATATCTGGTGGGGTCCGCGACATCAAGTTGAACATTTGGCAGACGCCCAAAAAGCGTCACAGTCGAACAATATAATATATTGAGGGGCGTACATTTTGTGCGACGCGCTGATGATGAACTGGTCGAGTCGGTCGGTCTTGGTATTACGCTTTTTGTTCAAAATGTTACATGATTGTGGCATGTTTGCGATGTGGACCCCGTGATGGAACGGAAAATTTACAACCTAAGCAATACACACGAACACATTTTGGGACAATCTGGGCGAGTTTGATGCACTTCCGGGTGCCAGCTAAAACAACTGATTGTGTTGTATTGTAGCCGTCGTCCGAGATAACTGGTAGCGATGGTTTAATACCCCACACGGGAAGAAAAATCTCACGGTTGTAAATCACGTTTGTTAAAACTGAAAACCTAATTCAGTCTTCAGATAAAAAGTAAAAAGTATAAATTTATTTTTAGAATAAGATCAAATTTTAAACTCATGACAATTTTACAATTCTGCAATCCAGTTTTCAAATTCCGTGTTTTACTGCAAATATAATGGTTTTGTACGGCTATGAAGTGTTCTTATCGCACGCTCTTGGCTCATCTTCATAATCTTTTGTGCTTTCTATCCTGACCCTTTTGTGCGGCCCGCGAACCTTTTTTCAAATTTAACTTAACTTTTTTTATACAATGAATTCTTAAGAAAATTTATATGACTTGATCAAATATGCACTTATCTGCATTTGACTCACAATCATTCAGATTGATAACATTTTTATGGCATTTTAAGCATTTATTATGTTCCGTTCAAGGCGTAAATGCAATATTGTTTATTGGCATAACGTAATAATGTTGTTTTCTTTTATTCAGGATACATTTATCCAAATGACTCCTACCACTTCCAAAATCCATTAAAGTGAGTCGGAAGAGCAACCAAAACTAGGATGCTATTCATGATCGAAGGAATTTCGAGTACGTTAGTGAAGTCATTGTTTTCGTTTCAAGCAAAAATAAAGTTGTATGATAAAAGATTCGCTCAGTAGGATTGTATCGCGAAAGCCCGACGACATTTACATAGAATGAATCATTCGCCAGATTTTTTCCCAGAATGCACCATTTACCAGAAATTTTTCCCCCAGGATGGACCATATCCCAGATTCTTTTTTCCCAGAATGAAACATTTTCTTGAATGCCACAAAACCTAATTTTTTCCTGTAGTTTTGTTTTCCTCTCTAGTTTAATCTTATTAAATTTTGTCTTACAATTTTTTAAAAATTTCCAAGTTATTTTATTTTTGAACCAGTATTGTATTTTGTAAGATTTTGGTACTTTGATTTTATGCTTATTAGTGTGCCTTTCAAAAATCATTTCAGTAGCCGACTTCTCACGCTACGATCTTTCTTTGGCGATTTTCTGTGATGCTTTTTTCAGAAATTTTGATAGAAAATTTAAAACAAACATTTATAACAAGTTATTTCACTTATAATTCGCATTCCACATTACCAAAGTCATAGTATAGCTTTAAAAATCCTATGCTTATAATATCTACGTTAGATTAAAAATTATGAAAATTTCGAAAAAAAATTCTAGAATCAAGAATTTAATTTTGAAGATAGTTGTTTAAAAATATATGAAATTGAACGTTTTTCTGTAATTTCGACAACCTTGCTCATCATCTCAATGCAATGGTCCAATACAGAACTTCAATTTGAAAAAACGGGATTTTTCCCGTTTATAGGATTAAAAATCTAGGCTTTGAAAACAAGTTTTTATTGTGGAAAAAAATTACACAAAGTCAATTTACGATTCAACGTCCAACGCTAAGAAGACGGTGATTTATTAAAATATATGTTTTTCACATTTTTATTTATCACTGTGGTAAGCTTCAGAAGATTTTAAAATGAAAGTGATGACGAAAAGTACCATCGGATTTAACAAGACAGTTGTAAGAACGAATGTCCACCAAGAAGTACAATTACTTACAAAATTGATAGAATTCAAAAATGACAAAGATTAAGTGATGTACCTTTTCAATATCAGGTATTTGAAAAGTCGTGTCGAATTTCTGTTTATAAGCACGTGAATTCGTTTTATCTTTCCTATTTGATATTTGTTTTCATGAAAATTTGTAGTTATAAAAAATGACATGAAGCTCTCCTAATTATAAAAAAAACTTATTTTAACTGCAGCCCGCCGACAACATTTCAAATTTAAAGTGGCCGGTTGGTTCAAAAGGTTGCTCACTCCTGGTTTAAAAGATAAAAATTCATATTCGTAACTGAGATTCTGTTAAGAATACAGATTGTTATGGGGTGGAAATGGATTTATTATATATTTTCAGCAAGCAATTAGCTAATAAATTTCTATTGAAAGTCCAAACGGATTATCCGTTTCAATTTTCTTTTGTTGTTTGACTGATTTATTGATTGTTGGGTGATAAAATTAACATTTGGCCACCAAATTATAGAGAAATAACATCTTTCGTCCACTACTTAAAAATGTTCTTCAAGAAAATATCAATCCAGGCGATAGAAATTTATCGAGGACTTGAAAATGCAGTATTCATCAAAAATCATTATATGCAATTTAGAAAATAGATCTGCTGCATCGCAAGCCATACAAAAAAGTCTAATTTTGTGAAATTATAGTGTCAAAAAAATTAAGGTAACAATATGTATACTAAAAAAACTAAAGTGCAATGTTGAAGTGACGTTGAGCATGCATCCCAGTTTTACAAAGTTTCAAACAGCACTGAAAAAGCTCATATTTATTTTTTAGACTCCACAAATCGAAGTTAAGGTTGAGAATTCGGGATCTGAATTCAGAATCAGATTAATAATTTAAAATCAGAATGTACACAGGCCAACGAACTTGACCAGCAAAGATCTTTCGTTTGAGAAATTAGAATTCAGAAAACAGAACCAGATTTTGTGTGAATCCAAAGACAAAATCAAAAAAAAAATCACTCAAAGAAATAACAAACAAATTTGATTTGAGATCTAGAATACACATTTAGGTGTATTTGAAATTTTAAATCAAATCGAAGAAGGTAGGCTCAGATTTAAGAGTCTGCATTAAAAAACTTTGTAGCTGAGTAGATTGAAGGGGGATAGATCTGAAGACAAATCTTAAATTCTGAATCTCAAGAAAACAAACTTTAATTTAGCATAAAAATCCAGCTATATTTATTTTATTGAACAGTTCAAAGTTCATTATAATTGAAAAAAAAAACAAAAAAAAATTAGAGTCGGAACTTTTATTTATTTTTGATATTACACTCGGATCACAATAGAATATGCAGATAGAATTCACAATACAATCATTTAAACACTTCATCCAGATATAAGATTCTGATTATAATTTTCATAAGATACGTCTTGCAAATTGGTTTTTAGAGTGTAAAATAATTTTCCATAAGAGTCTTATGAACTTCTTTCAGTTTTCATACGAACCCCTTATGGAAAATTAAAGAAATGGTATTGTGAAAAAATGAATACATTCATTTCATTATCGTCGTACGGAGTTGTGGAGTTTCATAGTTTTCCTTAATAGTTGAAAGTGATTTTAAAATGGTAAATTAGAGTTAAAGTTTATTTTTTGTGACCCTTGAGATATTTGTGAATTGAAATACATTTTCATGTTTTTACCAATCAGCAAATCAACCAGCAAAATGCACAAGGTCAAAGGACCGAATGAGGATTAATGGAAAAGAATTACTTTAGTGAATAAAATGAATGTTTTTATCATGAAATATTGTAAATTATTCCCATTACACGTGACATTTCCTGTTTCCATAAGACCCTCTTATGAAAAACAACAACCTCTCACGGAAGAAGGCGTTCATCTGAAGAATTCATTTGCGTCATAAGACAATCTTATGAATTTCAATGATTTTTCATATGGCGCCAGTTCATAAGAGAATCTAATGTCATACGTAAGAGAATTTTTCTGAGTGTAGGTAAATATCAGGTTTGAATACAAAAGTCAGATTCAAAATCATCAGATACCAGAAGACAAATTGAAAACAATTTTTGAATTCAGAAAAGTACATTCAACGTTCAAAATTTCGATCTGCCTTTAAAATTACACTTAAAATGTTGAGGCAGATTCATTACACGGAAAAAATAAAAAGGTAAAATTTATCGAGATAAAAAGGTAAATGCTCGAGAAATCCAAAAACAAAACGTTTTTTTTTATCGAGGTGAACCTCGCCTCACAACGGGGTGAAGTAGAATACAACTAATAAAAATAAATCCTAAAAAGGTAAAGCTTTCTTCGTAGCAAGGTTATCTCTTGGAGATAAAACTTACCTCCTAGCGAGGTGAAGTTGACCTGGATTGAGCTACACATATCTTTATAATTCCAGGGTGGCCAGCGAGTTTCCATTTTAAAATTCCCGGTTTTTTCGATCGAGAATTTATGTTCTTCCCAGTTTGAAAATACATGAATATGATTATCAGGGTTTTTTTAAACCAAAATAAGGCTATTTTTAAATGTTTTATGTAAGGTTATTCAGGTAAAGGTGATGTTTGTTGGGATTTCTGCAGAAAATAGGATAAGAAGGTTTCAATGTAAAGGATTAAGAAAATAATTGATAACCTTAAAATCAGAGGGATAAGGTGCATAAATCCCAAATTTTGGGTTAAGTACATATACCAATCGATTCTTTCAATCTAAATCTACACAAACAGAGTTTTCCAGTTTATTTTTTTGATAATTTTGTCAACACTTTTTCGATTGAATTAAAACGATGATATTTCAATTAAAATTACTTTATCGCACACAGAATTTGACTATTGAGCTTTGGTTTCTGAGTTCTGAAATTTGAAATATAATCATCAACGATGAATTTCGGGTAAATTACGGATCTGTAAATCTGTTTTTATTTTCGTCTTGAATACTGATTAAGGTTTCATCATACATTTTCATTTTTTAGGGCCCGAGTTCTGGGTGCTTGACTTTGGACTTGGCATGTTCATCTAAATTCTGCGATCCTACCAGAACAATTGAATATCGTTATTCAAATTTCAAATTTGAAATCTTGATTGAAATTTTGAAAATTAATCCAAGGCTTGAATCATCTTTTCAAGTTCACTTTTTTATGTGATAATTTCTTAATGTGATTCGTAGCTTATACATTTTTACGATCTGTATTTTTTTTTAAATTTTTTTAATCAATAAAGAATGCGATTATGAGTATAAGGCAAAATGAATAATAGAATCATACAAACATTTGGTTTCTCGTTCTCGTTTTGTGCATTTTATTAATGAACCATGTAACATGGTGGTTACTCATTATGATTTTTTTTTATCGCATTTTCCCCCGCATTATCTTACAAATTCCCGACTCTCGAAGGTTGAAAATTGAATTTAATTGTGACAATTTTTTCAAACATATGAGATAAGTTCTTCGCGCTTTTTGCGATTGTTAAAAAAATGTAAATTCTATTTATAAATGTCAAAAATAAGTAAATTCGCAAAAAAATCTTAATATGTTTTGAAACTCGAACACTTCAGAGCACTAAAAGGTATACGCTGTTCTACAAAAATTTCGATCTTTCATGAAATTCTCGTCTTTTGCCCACATTTTTTCATGGCATTTAGAACCCAATTTTATATCGCTTTTGAGAAAAAAAAATGATAAGATGAATGAAACTTAGAACTCAATAAGTTTATTTAGAGAAAAAATTACCCATAAAAAATTTTCCCGGTTTTGATTTGAAATTCCCGGTTTTTTTCCCGGTTTCCCAGTCCCATTTTCGATTCCCGGTTTTCCCGGTTTGCTGGCCACCCTGTAATTCACCTGGAAAAAGGTAACTTTTTTCTGAAAGCGTATATTGAGGTTGAGCTGTTATTTCATTCAGGAACAAGTTTCGTATGCATGCGCAAAATGTGAAACTCTTAAAAGAACAGTAAATGTAGCTTAAATTTCATTTAGTTGTGCTAGTTATCATAAACTTTAATTTCATTACAAATTGGGCCAGTGAGCTTCGAAGTGTTTTCCACATCATTCCGGAACATCCACAGACAATTAATATTATTCCACAGCTGACCGGACGAGTCGAACGGAGAAGAAAATAAATGTCTAACCAATTTAGAAGAATTCAGCGGCCATGGTTGCGTCCGAGAGAAATCTAATGTGTATTCTTCATCCGACAAAACGGAACATTTCAAACATTGATTTCCAAAACAACAAACAATCTTAAATAAAAATAAAATCTTGAATGAATTTGTGTCTCTGTTTTTTGTATAATTTGATTACAAGCCAAAACAGCTAGCATTTACCTTTTGGGTCAGTGAATGGGAAATTGGTAGAAGGTACATTTTTGGTCAGAAAATCCCATAAAGGTAAAATTTAATGAGAAAAAAAATATAAAATTCACTGTTTTTGCTAGTGAATAAAGAAAAATGTGAAATTTACCTCGAGAGAAGGGTGGAAAAAAATCACCCCTTCTTCTCGGTAAATTTTCCTTTTTTTTCGTGTAACGTTGATCTAGAATTAAGCTTCATAATTGAAATTGATAAATGCCTATAGTCTTTTATTCCATTCTTGATATCAAACTTCGGCTATAGCCCAATCGGTAAAAAGCTATCCTTCTAATACGACTAACAAATAATACAAATCTGCCAACCTTATCATTAATTTGAAGTCAAGACATAACACGCTTATTATCAATACAATAAAAGAAAAAATCAAAATCAATTTCCGACCACAATTTGTCATGTATACCTTCCGGATATTACCAGGATTTTGAGTTACAAATTGAATCAAATGTTCGGATTTTGCCAAATTTTTAGATAAAATAGCCATGATTTGCTTGGCCTGGATACGCACGGGAAAAATTCTGGCGGCGAAAATTACACAATGCAACAAAATTTACATTTTTCCGATGTGAAGAAAGCTTAAGAACTGATCTGGACTAATTGGAGGGCACTGATTCCAACTATGTAATTAGTTTTTTTTCCACCGGCTTTTGTTTTCGAAATAAATTAGGAAAATGGGTAAAAATTCATTCAAACAATTCGTACACTTTTTCGGTAAAGCTGTAGAAGATTACAAAGATTTGGAAATTGAAGGTTTTAATTCAATGATCAAATTTTCTGAAGATCCCGAGGAATTTTGCCTTCAGAGAAAAAAAAAGTTATATGAGTTTTCATATTGTTTATTTTTCCCAACTTTGCAAAATACGACAATTTTGACGAAATTTTGAGAAATTATAACCCAAATTGAATCTTAGATATTCCTTAAATAATAAGTCCAATCGTTTTACAGTCTTCAACGAAGTTCTTAAATAAATTATAATCTTTAATATCAAATACTCGAAGACTTTTTTCACAAGTGTCCGAAATAGTTGTAATGTTATCTATTCAAATTTCTTTAAATTGTAGAATTTCATTTTTTCAAAGCTCTATATCCCTGAATCTATAATATTTAGGCAAAATCTGATACCTTGATTGAATGGAGGATAATAAATAGATTCAAAATCAGTTTTTTTTTCTGTAGGTTTGTTGGTTCATTAGTTATCAAAGATCGATTTTTCTCAAAAAAGATCAATATCAAAATTTCCATACGCCATACCACAAAAACAAGAGCTGGTAGACAATATCTGGCAAATGATTCGAATTCAGGATGCCTAAATCTTCGAAAAACAGTTACTAAAATATAGGCACCAAAAATGCTGTTCCCTAGAGTAATCTATGAACAAACAGAAAAAACAAATTACCTCCATATCATCTACGACGGTACGATTGTCATCATCCATGGCGTCGTGGAAAATATCCCGACTGACCGATGACATCCTCGAGCTGGATCGGGACGCGGAACGAGGATGGTGATGGTGATGATCCCTGAGTAACATCAGCCCCTGGGACATGATGCTGGAAACACTTTTCGATCGCAGAGCACCGACACCACCCATACACAGATCGTTAATTCCACAATCCGAACTTCGTCCCGGTTGACCGACCTTCTTCCACTCCTGCATAACGTGATCGGTGCGCTTCAGGAAGTGATCTATCTTTTCACTGAGGTAGTCCGACTTTTCCGAACGGGCAGGAGACGCTCGGATGATGGGAAAATCGAAGTCATGCTCATCGTAGGACATCGATGACAGGCGTCTAGGCGTAACAGACCGTGATGATTGCCAGGATTCGTAGTTGCTCAGGATAGAGGACGATCGTGTTGTAGACAGAGAATACGGTGAAGGCGATCGGGATATTAGAGATGATTCTTTGGAGAAATCATCGAGGGTACTGTCGCGGGAAAGGGCCAATGACAGCGGCAGTTTATCCATTTTTCCCCAACTTCGGCGTCTTTCCTTCAGGGGAGGTGAACCCTTGTGTTGTAAATGACAGTTCAGCAGAGCAGGTGGTGTCGGGGGTAGCCGCTGGACTGCTTCTACTGCTGCTCCGAGATCGATCGTTTGAGATCGATGGGCTGGAAGCATCGGTCGAATGCTAGGCCGAGTTACTTGTTTGCCGTTTAGAAGCAGATTTGGTGATTCTGGCAGACGCAGATTTGTATCTAGTGTTAGCTCCGGGTTAACGGATGATTTGATTGATATATCAAGCGGAGCAGAAGCAATGGGGTTGTTGGTGTTTTCCAAAATCTTATCTTCTCTGACATGAGGATCAATTGCTTTTTCCGTTTCGGGAGTGTTTTGAACCGGATGAGCTCCATTTGTTAGTGTTTGGTCAGTTATCTCCGGAAGTTGCTGCACTGAATCACTGTCACTGGTTTCAGCCTTCGGTTTTATCACTTTTTTCTTTACGATTTTCACAACCTTCTCAGCTCCTGCATCTGGGTTGGTTAGATCCGTGGAAGATTTTGTAACCACTTTTCGTACTATTTTTTTGACAATTCTTTTTACTTTCACTGGCGCAGCCGATGGTTCAGTGCCATTCTCATTGTTGCTGGTAATCACTTCTGAATTGTCATGATTTCCGTTGATTTTAGGCAGTGTGTCGGATTTTAATGTTGTATCTGATTTGTGCTCCAAATTATTGGACATAGATTGAGTAGGACTTTTCAGAGTATCATCTGAAACTTTTGTACTGCTTAGTGTTATATTCATAACCGATTTAGACTCGGTAATAGGAGAAGATTTGTTATCAGGCGCTATTTTCGCAACAACACTTGATATAAGCCCACTCTGTGGAGGCTCAGATTTAAATGCTGCTTTCGATTCTCCGTTGACTTCATGTTGAGGCATTTCTAATTCATTTTCAGCAATTATGTGAGGAACCGGAGCCGCGCTCGAAGAACTAAGTTCTGTTTTGACTTCATTATTATTTTCGTCAATAGCTTTCGGCTTGACGACCTCCGATGGCGTGTTCTTGACCGACATTGTTGTTGGCGATGTACCATCATTATTGCCATTAATACCGGCTAGCTTGTCCTTGCTAGGTGATGGTTTGATGAAATTTTTCCATGAAACTTTCGGTTTTGAGGTGTCAGCATTTTGCTCGAATTTTGAGATGCTTTCACTTAGAAGAGATATTTTTTTCACCACAGGTGGTGGTTTTTTCGCTAGGGGCAGAATCTCTGCTTGTGATTCGGATTTCGTGAGAGGTTTCTTTATCGCGGGTATCGATAGAGTCGATGATGAGGGTGATAGAGGTGAAGGGATTGGTTTGGATTCGGCATTCGTAGCGTTTCCATTGTTCAATGGTCGTCCGTTAATCTCAGGGTTGCTCGAAGATGACTCATTGGCGTCAGATTGCACTATTTGGTTGACTGAATTATCCACCGTGGCAGTTTTCGTTGGCTTGGCCGCACCGGAAGGCGGAACTAGAGTAATCGGGCGCATTTTTATAAAACTCACTTCAACCTCATGAGCAATTTTTTCCTTAACATATCCTCTCCTATCCTTATACTTTTTACAATGCAAAATCAGGAACTTTATGCTTCACTTAGAGAATACTATGAATCAGTCTGTGTTCTCCAACACATCTGAAACCAATTCTGCAACTCCTTTTCTAATTTATCCGAAGCGATGGTTGAGTTGTGTCTGGCGGAGAAGATGATTATAAAATTTTACCGCTGTACAGCAAAACCACACTTTTCCCAACTATTACTTTAATTTCGAAATAATCTCTGTTTCCACACAGCTTACAGCAGAAATTTTGCAAAGAACGTTACGCGAGGAAATTGTGTAAATCGATGATTCGGAGATTTATATAATACTCGTAAAAAATGGCTGGCGACGGGACTGCCCAGTGGATGATCTCTAAGTTGCAGATACTGAGCGCCACACTTTTCCTTTCGTTGTCGTTGATGGTGGTTTTTCACTCCGTTGCTCTAGGTCTCTGTGAAATTTTCTTCTGACCGCGCACACGCCGACCGACGACTGACCGACCGATCGAAGGAAAAGGAAAATTTGAAGAGATAAAAACAAAAAACAAAACTGAAACGCAACTTGATCTTTCGAGGCCCGAGATCTGCACAGCAGAGCAACCAGCTGAGAACTGATCCGCGTTGTGGGTGCACGGAAAAACGGCGGCCGTCCAAACCATACGCGCTCTTAACTAAACTGATTTTGTCTGTCATCGCATCATAGGGTTTTTTTGCTTGTGAATTTTCTCATTTCGAAGTTGTTTAACGTATTCAATCCGGATTACGGGTCAGTGTTGCTCAATTTAGTTTCAAACCAGCAGCAGCTAATCTGGTTGACGGACTTCTTGTGACGATATGTACTGAGGTTGAGGAATAACCTCGTTGAAGTTAATATTTTAATACATAGGTGCATCTAGACTATAATGTTCTGGGGTAGATATACATTTTTGATGTTGAGTCTAGACCATCCGGAGATTTTATTAAAAAAAAACTTTAACTTTATGCTGCAGTGAGATATGTACATTAAACTGCGTTTAGTAAACAGTTCAAAATGAATTATTTGTTCTTCCTCAGAGGAAATGAAACAGCAAAGCTTGAAAATCACAGAAAATCTCTCAGTGCAAATCTACAGCTTTGTCTTTTTTTCCCGTGAAATCTTTCTTTCTCTTCTCTGCATCGAAACAGCACCCTACCAGTCAGTGGATGATGATATGCGTACTTGGCTATGCGCGGACGCGTATTTCGTATCTTCTTTTTTGATGGGTATTTTTAAAATTTGGCTCAACTCGCGCATACTAATTATCGTCTCATTCAACTGTGAACGACGAATTGCAGTAATGTCCTACGCTACCGGTTAGGGGGAAAGGCGTCTTCTTCGTGTGGTGGGTTCAAAAAGACACTGGATAGTAAATATCGAAGGGGTAAACGCTGCTTTATTGCCTAATCACAAAGATTTTTTTTTGTTTCTAACATTCTGGAACATGTGGAAACTAAATTTAAAGATTCTACTTTATTCTTTTAACAATATCCTCGAATAAAGGTCTTCACCCGAAGAATGATTGACATTAAACGGTACAGTTAAAAAAAAAACAGTGCGTAGGTGTGGGAAGAGAGTGGTGGTTGATCATCAAGTGGACTCGAACATTTCTGCAACATGAACAGGTGGCCAGAGTTATGAGGCAGATTCATTCTATCCTACATACATAGAACGACGCGTTTGCCATCAACAGACGCCATGACCACCTACCGACTAGCAGTGAAGGAAAGTGAGGAAATGCGGATCTTTAAATCGAGAGATAGAGAGTCTGTCTCGCTGTAGGTTAAATTAGAAGTATCATCGTCATACTTGACCAACCGCACAGCGATGTGCAGTGGGGATCAGCTGTTTGATTTATTTATACGCATACGCCACACTACTGGCATTTAAATACCCATCGGTTAGATATTTGGTAACAGGTTGGACACCACCAAAATTAGCACAGTCTGATTCGCGTTAAATGTTTATGCTGCTCGAATCGAATCTGTTCAAGATTTGAAGAATAGAATCTGTTCGATAACAGTTGCTTGAAATTTATTTCCTTTCTTTATTATTTAATAACTAGTTGTTCCTAGTTAGTTCGTATAAATAATAACTATAAAACATTCGTTATATGTCTTGATTCAATAAAAATTCAATCCCGATCTGAATTTCACATCGATGCATTTGATTTGAGTGAGTAGGGTTATTGTTATGGTAGGGTCCAGAAACTTCACGAAATGGCTGATAAATCAACATATTTATTCAGTCCAGTTTGAGGGAAATACGCTTTAACCACATGACATGAGAAATTTAAATGTTATACAAAGTCTGAAAAATATTGAGCTTTGAAAATCTTGTGTACAGAATCTTAAAACAAAAAAATGTTGCGGTTTTATCTTCAAAATCATTAGTAAATCAGAAATTCAACAACTTTAAACTTTTAGTAAAGCTGTAAATGATGAGATTTTGAAGTAAAAGACGGGTTATGGATGCTCATTAGACCG
Source organism: Uranotaenia lowii (assembly GCF_029784155.1). Lineage (NCBI taxonomy): Eukaryota > Metazoa > Arthropoda > Insecta > Diptera > Culicidae > Uranotaenia > Uranotaenia lowii. The sequence goes on from NC_073692.1 coordinate 255,475,525, forward strand.
CTGCAAAAAATGACTTTTTGTTCCATATGTTTTTTCGCCTTTTGGGTCGCCAAGCATCAGTGTATAATTTGAGATGACTTGGTTGATTCCTGAGTTAGCGCAACTCGTTTCAATTTTGTATGAAAATTTGTATGGAAGAAGAAATTTTTGCACATTAAATCACCCATAAAATTCAAATAAGCTTGAAATGAAATCGGTCTTTAATTTTTGGTTTTGAATATTCTTAAGCTTCATTTTTTGCTTACATGACTAGGAGCTAAGAATTTCATGAAAAAAGTTATAACCATTTTAAAACAACAAATCTGAATTCATTGAAAAGTATTCAAAAATGGAAGACTTTACTTGCTAGAGCTGTTAATAATTGCATGATATGTTTTTGCAAAGGCTTTATAAATCAATAAATTCTCTGGAAATGCAAAACAGTTTTTTGAGATTTTTTATTTCCATTCTACTGTTACAAGCTTTCAAACCAGCAGTTAAAAACGATATAATAAATGAATATTGAAAACAAAAATTTTATATAACATTGAATATCTTTTCTGGGGTACAATTAAGGTTGGTGCTTTGTTCACATGAAATGTAATGCAAGAAACAAGGAACATGTTTCATCGAAAGTTATATTTTTTGGAACTTTCAGAACATCTCTGGCGATTTTCGAATGAAAAATTTTGTTTTCCCATACAAATTTCCATACAAAATTAAAGCTCGTTGCGCTAATTCAGGACTGGATGGATCGCTTCCAAAATTTTTATTGCTATTTCTGGCAGCAAAACCAACCAAAAAAAGTTATGGGAGTTGTAAAAATTTAAGAATTTGAAATTTTCATACAAAGCTTGCAGCGGCCTAATGCTCATATCAGGAAGGCCTCTATTAAAAAAGTAAGTTAACCATATAAAATTTATACTTTTTTTCATTGAAACCTTTAATCTAAGTTCTTATCATAATTTTACAGTTGAAATAGAAGAGTTTGATAAAACAATATCATACAGACGAAATATCACCATGAAATGGCATCCATAATTATGTTTTAGGCAAAAGTACGTGTGATATTTAAAATGTTGCCAAAATTTCACCATTAACGTATGCTTATTATGAGTTTCTACCATTTTCAATTAAATTATACGAAGATACGAAGTGGATTTGAAATATTGCTCAAAATATAACTATGCGCATTAAGCCCACCTGGTTTCGGAAATCGGCTATTTTGACTATATTTATTATAAAATAATTGTTTTCAAAAATTATGAGAAACAGGCTTGCTGGCTATTTTTCGTTTTAAAATTAAAAAAATACATCGAAATTTGCTCAAGCGAACCAGCCTGCGACTGAAAACTTCTCAAATATAGACATCGAAATACCATTTTTTCCTGCAATTTCAAAGCTTGGGTGTTATTCATCTTCTACAATATCAAAGCAGCTTGATAACTTGAATGGGCATTTGTCTTACAAAACGTAAAATCATCAGTTTGCAGGAAAATAGTTAGTAATTTTCTGAATGCAGTTATATTAAGGCAAGGCTGAACTTTAATCGTTGGAATGAAATATATTTTTTTTCAGGATAAAGACCTTAGATTTCGACAGGAGCTTGTTTTCGATACAATTTTTACATAAGACATATATTCCAGCGTTCAGCGATCACTTTAATGCATTTGTGTGTTGCTGACCCTCTATAAAAGCTGGTTAAGTTAGAAACCTCTTTAAGCGAGAAAAAAAAAATCAGTTCTTTGAACTCTCACTTATCCAGGTTCGACTGTAATAAGTTTTGTGTTTAGTTTTGTCGACAATAGTTTCGTTATTAAATTTATAACATTGAAATTATGCTTTTAAGTACAGATTTACCGAATAGTGGTATTCGGTCGAATATTCTATTGAGCTTTTAATGAAAAAAACAAACAAGAGTGATTATTTGAATTTCCATCGATTTCTTCCATTTTGATGCCCCTCATATCACCACCAGATGATACTACTAGATTACAAGATCTTTTGCAAGAGGGTCTCTCTGATTTTTAAAATGTAGCTGAATCAACTGAATAACTGGAAGGATATCAGATGAATTGTCGCTTCAAGGGCGTTTATCTTTTAATTCCAGGGATTTTCATCCTATTGGATGATTCAGCCCATTTAGGGCGTTTATCATCAAAGAAATTGGGTTCTTGTGAAATCTGGGACAAAATATGTCGGGAAAGGTGCCAAGCAATTTGAAGTTGCTTATATGATATCGAATTAGATGAAGGCAAGATATCTTAAAATTAGTTATTTAAAAAAACGATGTTCTTTCCTCTATACTTTCTACCACACGTATCCTCAATCGGGCAATTCAGGAAAAATTTTAAAAAATTGTTGAAAAAGGGCAAATCTGAACAAAATCTAGCAATTATTTTAAACATACAAGAGAAAAAGAAAACAAATAATTCGAAATTTAAAGTATCTAAGAATTAAACAAAAATCAATGTTCATTTTGAAATTCGTTTTTAAACACAAAATCTAAAACAATTCTAAGAGAAATTTGAGTTTTTTTATTTGATTTAGCAAATAATCTGAATAAACTCGGGCAAAATCCCAAAAGTTTCAAACAATATCTTGCCATCCCCAGATTTGAGGGTATTCTGTAAAGAACAGGTAAAATAAAAAAAAAACAACACCTCATTTTCAATACATACAAACTTCTTGCAAAATAATAATGCTTGTTATTACGTTAACTTTCTAAGTAATGGTTACTGCACTAAAAAGCAGTTAATTTTGCCAAAACTTGCTCACAGTGCTAAGTGAGAACAGAAAAGCTTTATGATAAACATTTCAGAATTTTAACCGGGAAGTTATTATTATAACTTTTCACTTTTCAATCATTATTATTGAAATTTTCGTTGGTTCATAAATTCTAAACCGTTTTCCTTCCATACTTTTGAAAATAAAATCTTAAAAAAAAACTGTAGTTACATAAATTGGACCAATCGACAGTACAGAACTTCTTTATTGAAATTCCATCTCAATTTCTGCCTTAGACTTGAAATTCTAATTGAAACATTTTCAACTGATTTAACCAAAATTTTATCATCTAGTGAAGTAAATATCCTAAATTCAGCATATTATTTTCCAAATGATCATTCTCAAATTATCAACAAAACGATCTCATAGTTTAGTTGCTTATATCATTGAGTGATTCTCTTAACGTTTAACATGAATATTTCTATGTTTTTAATTTTATCTTTTTCCAGATTCAATTCATTGAGATTTTCAAGTCTTGTGTAGCCTCTCTTACTTACTTACTTAATGATCCCGCGCCGTTCCTCCGGTGCATAGGGCCGTGGTAAAAGACCTCCACTGTTGACGATCCGGAGCCAACGTCTTCACTTGGTCCCAGTCAAGATTCTCGTCGACAGTTCGGATTTCAGCGGCTAGGCTTCGCCGCCACGAGTTTCTGGGTCTGCCTCTTCTTCGATGACCTTCTGGATTCCAATCTAGCGCCTCTCTGCAAATCTCGTCTTCATCTCTTCGCAGCGTGTGCCCAATCCATCTCCACTTACGTTCCCGAATCTCGATTTCTAGCGCCCTTTGATGACACCGGCGATGCAGTTCCTCATTCGAGATCCAGTTGCCAGACCACCAAGCGCGGATGATATTCCGCAAGCAGCGGTTCACAAATACTTGCAGTTTTCGCGTCGTTACCGCATATGTGCACCAAGTTTCGCACCCGTACAGCAATACGGATTTGACGTTTGAGTTGAAGATTCGGATTTTCGTTCGTAGAGAGATCTGGCGTGACCGCCAAATGTTTCGGAGACTCGCAAACGCAAATCGGGCCTTTCTGATCCGGGTTTCGATGTCTTTTCTGGTACCACCATCAGGCGTTATCTGGCTACCAAGATACTGGAAGCACTCCACTTTCTCAACTTGTTGCCCAGCTATCATGAGACTGGAGGGATTTCCTGTGTTGATCTCCATCGACTTGGTCTTTCCGACATTGACTTTGAGACCTGCTGCCTTGGAACTTTCGGTGAGGTCGTCGAGTTTGCTCTGCATATCTGGTTGTGTTTGGGCGAGCAAAGCAATATCGTCTGCCAGGTCAAGGTCGTTCAGTTGCTCCATTGTTGAAGGATTCCACGGATATCCTCGGTTCGGTGCACAGTCGATCGATCCAGTCAGAATCTCATCCATTACGATTAGAAAAAGTAGCGGTGATAGAATACATCCTTGTCTCACTCCAGCAGTTACCGGGATTGGTTCGGACAAGATACCGTCGTGCAAGACCTTGCACGAAAACGCCTCGTATTGTGCTTCGATGAGATGGACTAGTTTCTCTGGGACCCCTCGTCGCCTTAGAGCCGCCCAGATGTTTTCATGGTTAAGTCGGTCAAATGCTTTTTCAAAATCAACGAAAACCAGCAGAAGAGAGTCCTGGAATTCGTTGATTTGTTCCAGTATGATTCGTAGCGTTGTGATGTGGTCCACACATGATCGTCCGGATCGGAATCCAGCTTGTTGCCGTCGGAGTGTAGCGTCAATTTTCTCCTGGATCCTGTTCAGGATCACTTTGCAGAGTACTTTGAGGGTTGTACAGATCAACGTTATGCCTCGCCAGTTACCGCACTCTGTCAGGTCTCCTTTCTTCGGGACCTTTACGAGGATACCCTGCATTCAGTCGACCGGGAATGTTGCAGTATCCCAGATGTCAGCGAAAAGACGGTGCAACATTTGTGCTGATAGGGTAGGGTCGGCTTTCAGCATTTCAGCAGGGATGCAATCGATCCCAGGTGCTTTGTTGGATTTCATGTTTTTGATTGCCGCTTCTATTTCAGCCAGCGAGGGCGCTTCCGAGTTGACGCCATTAATGCGACTTACTGTTGGCGCTTCGAGCTGCGGGTTTTGTTGGCCATCGCTATTCCTGACTCGGAAGAGTTGTTCGAAGTGCTCAGTCCATCGTTTGAGCTGATCTGTTCGATCAGTCAATAACTGACCTGCTCGGTCTTTCAGCGGCATTCTTGCATTAGTCCTTGCACCACTGAGGCGGCGAGAAATGTCATAAAGTAATCGGATATCTCCATTGGCGGCGGCTCTTTCTCCCTCTTCGGCTAGGGAGTTTGTCCAGACTCTCTTGTCTCGTCTACAAGCTCGTTTAACTGCCTTTTCCAGCTCCGCATATCGTAAGCAGGCGGCTGCTTTGGCTGACCCGGTACATGCCTGCTCAATTCCGACTTTCGCCTTTCTCCGATCATCGACCATCCTCCAAGTTTCATCCGACATCCATTCACTCCTTCTTCCACAAACTTTACCGAGAGTACCATGGCTCGTCGTGATAAAGGCATTCTTGATTCCACACCACTGTTCTTCGACTGTTCCGTCTGTCGGCAGCTCCGAGGCTCGGGATTCTAGCTGTTCAACGTATGCCCTTTTCACCTCTGGATTCTCCAACCGGCGGACGTCGCACACAGGGGTAAATGAGCAAAACAGGTGATCATAATTATTTGCGGCCAAACGGTACACGTTAGACATTTGATGACTTCGAGACATTTTATGTAAATTTAATGATCTTTCATATTTCATTAAGTAAAATGTAATTAACTTACTGATGAGGGAGATAAAAAAATTATTTACTGAAATACTTAGTTTTGAAGCTTGATATATTCAATAAAGTTGTAGATCATGTAATTTTAAGAAACTTTGTCGAAGACATCATCAAAATTGCATTTGAACCAAAAAAGTTACAAGCATTTTAAAAAACTGGTGGACTTCTAAATTAATTAACGAACACGAAAACAACAAGGAGGGCACAACTCGAGGCATGCCACGTATAAACGAAAACGTTATTAGTATTGATACTAGATTGGTTGCTTAGTTCATTTCGTTTCGTTTTGATGGATTTTTATAGAGGATTTTACGACTGTTTTTGGGGAAAAACCTATTATTAATAGGAAGTTTGCAAAACTTCCGCTAAAAACCGTTCCTTAATTCAAACATGATTCTGAAACTTATAACTTCAATAACAAAATCCATTCATAAAATCATACGAACTCGTCCGAACTCTCCATGTTTTAACTGTCCGAAAAAAGGCAATTTTCACAATATTAATTGTTTTATCTCATTTGGAAGACGATTTTTCCTATTAAAATGTTCAACAAAGTTGTGTGGTTTTGCAATCCAAACAATTTGTTCTGATATATTAAGTTTCCAAATCATACACAAAAAAAATTATTTAATAAAAACTGAAAAGTACTTATTAATTTTTTAAAATGCTTGTAACTTTTTTGTTTCAAATGCAATTTTGATGATGTCTTCGACAAAGTTTCTTAAAATTACATGATCTACAACTTTACTGAATATGTCAAGCTTCAAAACTAAGTATTTCAATAAATAATTTTTTTATCTCCCTCATCAGTAAGTTAATTACATTTTACTTAATGAAATATGAAAGATCATTAAATTAACATAAAATGTCTCGAAGACATCAAATGTCTAACGTATACCGTTTGGCCGCAAATAATTATGATCACCTTTTTTGCTCATTTACCCCTGTGTGCGTCGTATCGACACCCTGTTGCCTCTCCAGTTACTGAATTTCAGTTTCATAATTTTTCTGAATTTGGAGAGCTCAGGATTCTTTAAAGTACTAAACTCATTTGGATTGCTTATCTGACTTTTTTCGATGATAACTGATTCTGTGTTCACATTTAATCTCTATTCTGATTTTTATTCAACCGATCATTTTTTCACTTATACCCCTTTGGCTTTGAGGGCATCGAATGAAACTTTTGTCACATTAAGAATAACAATTTGATAACAATGTTTTTATCTAATGAGAATCATATTCATAAACATCTCATGAAAAGTTTTTTTTTGTGTTTCAAAGATATGAAATGTAAATTCAATTTTGGTGCAATTTTTGCTTTGGCTCTGATTGTTACTTTGAATCTCTTTTTTTTAATTTAATTCAAATTTTGTTTCTCAAAACTTGATTTGAAATTATGATTTAGATTTGAGACACTGAATTTTGGTTCTGTATATAACCTAATTTAATGTTTTGAATTCTTAAACTTTTATATCTGTATCTCTATGGATTTTAAATTTAGTTATTTTGTTTATTTTTTTTTTTAAATTTTGTACTTTATTTTTCAAATCTTCATGATACTTCCCAATTGTTATTAGGTAAATATTTCTCGATGAAGCACAAACCAGACGAGACAATCAATGATGAAATGAAAATCATTTAAAATATCTATCGGGTCATTTTTCTAAATCAGAGAATTTTAGTTGGTGATAAGAGTCTTATAAAACAGAATTAAATTTTGTATTTTGCAGCTTAAATTAGAGCTTTAATTTTTAAGAAAATTAATGATTAATTAACAATTTTTATTTGAAGATACGAGAAACTATCTTCTACGCAGACAACATGGCTATTTGAAGGCAGTAAAAGTTTTAAAAGGTTTTGTATTCTCTGGGATAGCATTTGAAAAAAAAATCTAATCATAGACACCCCCCCCCCCCCACACACACACACATTTTTTCGTCGATTGGCTATCTGACAAAACTTCCGAGAGAAAATGATCCGATTCTTGTTCACAAAAACAAAATTAAAAATGCCTTTGGGGCAATGTGCAAATATTGGTAGCCTAACATAAGTACTTATTAAAAAGTCTTTTGTTTTAATGGATCACAAAATGTGGGCAGAATGTACCCAAGTAACCATAAGCTTTGCATATTTATAGTTTTATACCACCAATCAAGTGCTAAATAACACTATATCAGCACATCATGTGCAAGTTTGCATTACAACAGCCCTCCGAGTGCTTTGCTGCATCATATTAGAATTATAACACTCTTTTAAAATGCATCTTGTATTTTACCAGCTTTGCACAATCCTTTTGGAATGCAACATAGCTCTAAATCAGAATAACAAATGCTATATTTTATAAGCATTAAATTGGCATCACAAAAGCTTGCCTTAATGCTTCTAAGCACTATGTAAGCTTTACAATGGCATAAGGCCAAAGCCAAGGCCAAAGTTAGCTCCCGTGCCGGTAGAGAAAACAAAAACGATATAAGATGTCTTGAGTTCGATTCCAGGTCATCTTCAACAGAAAAAATTAAAAAATATCAAGTAGAGAATCCAAAGGAGTTCCTTGACTATGAAGCTCACGAACTAGGAAAGCACCACTATTGTTTTTCAACTGGACAACAGCGAAGGGAGCAACTCAGGCAAAAAGAATCATTGTACCAAGCCCACGACCAAAAATTATCCATTACAAGATTCGGAACTCTAGCGAAAATCGACGGACAAAATCAAAAAGTGCCACCATCAAATGCTGCGGCAGAAATGCAACTATTTAGTGAAACACGCTAAGGAAAAAAAACCAATTTATATTACACGGTCGGAAATAACTAGCAGTTAGAGGGTTCATTTGCACGACAAACACACTGAGGTGTTTCTCTACGTGGTTTTGGCTCTCCAGAATTAGTACAGTTTTTCGGTATCAGAGTCTTCAATCGCCATTCAAAGCTTTTTTTCCTTGGGGACTGTTCAGATCAGGGGACTGAGATAAACGGAGAATCATCGTCAATGATCAAAAAATTTTGCAGCCAAAGATTGAATTTTTGGGTAATTTGTTGCAATTTGTTAGAGAGAATTAGAAGGTTTAAGTTAAAATTAGAGAAACCGCTCAGAGAGAGTGAAAATGTGCTAATTGTTGCAAATTGTTGCAATTTGTTAAGCAGTTGTGGAATTTTGATCATTACCATTCCAAATGCAAAGAATTCTCTCTCCACTGCAATCCCTTGGTTCAGATACCAGTTGGACAGAAAAATTAGATTTTAGACCCCCTTCGTGGACAAGCGTGGAAATTTGGCAAACCCCTACCCCAGTCCCCGGATGTGCACGTGGACAGATTTGAATTTTTTTTTTCAAATCTAATTTGAGAGTTGGAAAACACTACTTTTTGCTTTTTTGTTATTGAAATGGCTAATTTGAAAAAAAAAAAAACGAATTAACACTTCCTGATATAAAATAATTTTAAAAGTTATGAATTTCTAAATTATCATATTTATCACATGCTTTCAAGTGGCTACTAGTTGTTTAAACTTAAACTGGAAAGCTTTGCAAATTTAAGATTTTAATTTAAACATCCTAATAAAACTAGATAAAATTTATCAGCATTTGAATGAATTAAACTAAATTAAATTAAAACCTTGGGAAAAAATCTGTAATATATCATAAATCAGGATCCTAATCAAAATAAATACTTGGCCACGTCATCAAAACCCTTAATCGCAATATTCTCAGCACTGTTCCGTGGAATTTGGAATCAATGATCAGGCTCAACGAGATATCCAATACAAATTAGTTATCTGTTTTGATTGAAGATTATTGAGGAATCTAAATACGCAAAAATGAGTGAGGTTCTCAATTAAATTGAGTCAGTGGCATAGCTTTCTTCAAAAATTGCTGAAGGTATGTCAAAGTGCATTTTGCAAATTTATTCAAAAATTGATCAAAAGCATTTTAAACCCCCCGGAACGAGGAATACAAGTGAAAAAATCAATTATCGAGAAATGTTGACCTTTTCTATCAGCAGATGGTGTTAAGTTTTGTTGAAGGATTGTTCGTTGGCATTTATATGCAAAATTTTCAGAGCTAGGTATCTTTGAATATATTATTTTTGCAACGACTCTTACGAAAAAAAAAAACATTTTTATCTTCTTCTACATAATCAAACTTGCTTTATCTATCCAACTTTTAACTTTCAATTCTTTCAGATTATTTTACTAAGAGTTCATCTCGCCGAAATGTCATTAAAATATTTAAATCATAAATTAAATCTCGAAACGTAGGTCAGTTGATTGTACATCAGAATAATATTCGATTACCTTCAAGACTCAAGTTATACGCATTGCTTTAGATGTAGTATCACAAAACTTTTTTTTTGTTACAAGGGGCATGGTTTCATATCATGTTCAACGTCGGATAGCAAAATTCAGGGTTGCTAGCGATTTTTCGTTTTGAAATTCCAAAGTTTTTCCCGGTTTTTCCCAGGTTTTTTCCCGGTTATAAATGATGATTTTTCCGATATTTTTTATACTCGTTTTGATTTAAAATCATGGCGAATAAAAAAAATCAATATAAAAGGCTTCAATTTCTAATAATTGTATCCCAAAACTTGTTAACCGATTAGAAACCATGGCAAATTTTCAAATTTACAGGCTTTCATGATTTTTTTAAAACAAATCTAACAAACTGGGCACCTATTCGTTGTTTTGCTCCACAATTTCAACAATTTGGCAAAAAAAAAGCCCGGTTAGATTGATCTTGAAACTATAATGTAAGTACTTTTTAGCCAATATAAATTTTCTAGAATTTCTATACAGTTCTAGAATAAAAAGTATAATTTATATAGAAATATGTTAACAATACATCGAAACATACTATAAAATCAAATTGAATTAAAAAACTTAGAATCATCAGATTGCCGGAAAATATTTAGTTATTTTCTAAATCCAGTTATATTTTTTTGTACAAATCCAAAGACATGTTTTTGGAAAAAATGTTTTTTTAAAGCAGAACAATGAATAACTATAGTAATAGTCATTTGAACTAAAGATTCGTGAAAATATAGAGACCGTGTATAAAGCACGGCTGATGTTTAATTGTTTGAGTGTAAGATATTAATTTTATCAGGGTTGAGACCTTAGATTTCGGAAACTGTAAGCAATAGCTTAACGTAGGATGAATTAAAAACTTAACACTTGCTATGTAATGCTTCCTTCCTCAGACCAATTAAAACGAAATTCACAACAACAAGACATTGAAAAACCAATATTTTTTTCTGATGAAAAAAAAAAAGGTGTAACTCTGCTTAAAAACGTCTCACGCTGCCAAATTATTTGCTTTTTGCATAAAATAATTTTATGAAATATGTTTATCGAATACTGAAAAATTTTACGTCGAAACTGAAACTAATAAAGCCTAACCTGGATGTGCGAGAAACCACTATAGTGAGAGAAAACAACAAGTCTCAAGATTTGCGAAACAAAAAACCTCTTCAAGTGAGAGTGTAATACCTCCATAAGCTAGAGTCGTTTTCCTGACTAGATCAAGGAAGTTAGAGAAAATAACACTTTTGTACCATATTGAAACTTGCTCAGAAAACTTCGAACTGGTGGCATCAACTGGTGTCAGGTGGATTTTTACCAAATACATATTGAATAGTTGAATTTGTAGATCACTTTAATTCATTTGTATGTTGCTGGCCCTCTATGAAAGAGAACCTGGTTAATTCAGAAACCTCTTTAAGAGAGGAAAAAGAACAGTTTTGTGATTAGTTTTGTCGATAATAGTTTCGTTGTTAAATTAATATCATTTGAGTTATGCTTGTAAGTGTAGCACACATGCGGAGAGCGAAAAATTGAGATAACTCATATTTCTCCGCAATTAGTTAAAAAAGTGATAACATAAACGCTTATTTTACTAATGAACGAAAATAAGCGATTATGAGATAAATCTACATCGAGACTCTCAAAAATACTCTAAAATTTTGAAATAATTCTAAAAATAAGCCGTTTGTTCAGTCTTTCAAAATCACCGTTGAAAAGTTCTGTGAGATAGTTTTAAATTTATCATTATTTTCAATTATTGGTAAGATTAGTTTAGAAATAACATTATAAAAATATCAATTAACAAAATCTAACAGTTCGAGCAGGAAAATCTACTACTGGACCAGACATTAGTCTTCACAAAAATCACATAAAGATGACTATATTGTAGGTAGGATAAAACAGCTTATGCTCAAATCCATTAACTCAACAAAATATGTACAACCTTGTAGTTTTCCCTGAGGATGACCCCAACCTAGTCTCGAAACGTTGGATGAAATAAAATAATCATCATTTCGAAAATAGACTGCAGTGCCGATTTCAGAAAAGAAAGTCAATACCACATCAACAAAAACCAGTCGAAATCTGAACAAAATAAAAAATTCTAAAAATATTTTTCAAACTGCGTGAAAAAATTTCACAAATGTCAATTTTCCCGGTGAGGTGCTGAAATTCCAGGTTTTTTCCCGGTTTCCCGGTGACGTGATGAAATTCCAAAGTTTTTCCCGGTTTTCCCGGTTTTCCCGGTTCGCTAGCAACCCTGAAAATTAAACAGGAATTTTGGAGTGTTACGATGAGCACATGTCAATAATATAGAGTTGATTTTGTCATAACGTTCTTAAATTTGTGTAGAAAACCTTATGAATAACAACACATAAGTTCCAGAAAGAGTTACAAGTTTTAAATCTAATAAGACACATGCAATGCGCTTGTACCGCTCACAAGTGATTTTTATCCGTTCGCGAATCAAAAAAATCTCCAACTCGTCAATTACTTTGATAAATCAAACCACACAAAACCAACGGACAAAGGAGAGATTTTTTTAACATGTTTCTATGCTCTTGAATACCAATTTTTTTTATGGAAAATGTGGAAATTTTGACAATTCTTACAAAATAACTAATGATATTTTTACTCAATTTGCATAACAGTTTTGAAGCCAATAAATACTGCTTCATTGTGTAGAAAAAAAAAGAATTTGTTTATATCCAATGGAATTGTTTCAAAAAGCGATAGAAAACAGTCTCAAATAAGTGAATTCACGCCCCAAAGATGGAAACTTTGAAAATGATGAGACGATTTTTAAAGATTGAATTTATAGAATTGGCTTAGGGGAACATGCCCTATTATGCGCCACCTAAGCGAATCGCTGATTTTCTATGTATTCCACGTACAAATTGTGTTAAAAGTGGGTGCAATCGTTGAAGAAAATTGTTTTCTACAAATGCCTATGATTTTTTATTACTCAAATTGCTTTAGTTGCTTCAAAAACTTGATTTTTAAAAACCTTATTCAAAGCCACAGAACAAAACTGTGTTGCAAATACGCGCCGCCGTGTATTCAATACGCGCCTGACAGCCGAACACACCCGAAAGCAGCCGAAGACCGAAAACACACCAATACTTATAGACACTTTGAATGAAAATAAAATCGAAATGGACTAATCAAAATTTAAAAAAAAATAAAAGTAGATTTTTTTGGGCTGAATTAACACTCAAAATAAGGTTTTAGACTTTTTGTTCATTTTCAATGAAAATTGGCCTTTTTGAAAAATTAATGCTATTTTCAGCCTACTACGAATGCGCGTTATAACGAGCGCATGGGCCGTGATAAAACATACCCATAAAAAGCATACCATAGCGAGTTCGGTATAATTTTTTAACATTAAATCGTAGTTTAGATTCTCCTCTATCGATGTGTCAGAAAATATTGTCTTATTCGTTTTTTTCTTCTTGGTGACACCTTATTGAAAATGTTTTAAAATTTAGATCGAAATGAAGAAAAACCTAAATTGTGAAATTATCACGACACAGGAGCATTTTAAGGAAAAACTCATACTTGCCATGACCAATCACAGCATTTAGAACAAATTGGTAATATTTTGCAGGCTCAAAATGTGTCAGATTCTTCAAAACAAGGGTGGCGCGTATTAGCCACATGGGGCGTTATATGAACTTTTCCCCTAAATCCAGCTGAGTTTCAACAGTGCGGATGAGTGAATTCACGTCACAAAAATGTTTTTTTTAATTAAACAGGGAAATATGCTCTGAAAGTTATTTTGAACGGAGATAACTAATGATTTCTGAGGAACTTCACGTGGCATTTCTGGTAAACTGATCGGTGGGACCGTTTATAACTAATGTTCGAAATCAACATTTTGTTTTGAAATCATAATCATTTGTAGGAAAATCTTAACTTCAATCTGAATTCACAGTGACCATATCTACATTGAAACGCTTAGAAATAAATTTAACACATGTCTTCTGTGACAGTACTTACCCTCATTTCCAGCCGGGAGTTTTCCGTCTTGAGGTTGGTGCGATCGTTTTCCACCTTATCTAGCTTTTCCTTCAGCATCTGCAGCTCGGTCGTGGCGATCTTCAGCTGCTCCTCGGTGCGGTGCACGTTCAACAGAGGCGTAACCCTTACTAACAGTCGCCACCAGGGCCATTCGCGAACTTTTAGGAAGGCTCGCACGTTTCGTTGGATGCATTTGACCGCCAGTTCCTGCCATCGGTTGGTTGGTTGATTGACAAGTTTTCCGGCGACCGGAGGATCGTGCGAAACGGTACCGAAAATAAATGAAACCGAAAGTTAATAAATTCCATTTTTGTTTTTCGGCGTTTGATTTTAAGAAATAAATAGCGCTTGTGCTGGAAGATAGTGGAAACGTGAGGGGGTGATAAAGTGTAACCAATAAAAAGTAGTGTACGTATAAGGTGATGTGGAGCAGTTAATTGAAACACTACGAAGGCAACCGGCGTGTCTACTTAAATGGGTGAACAATAATGGCGGAAATCGTTAGTAGATTGCATAAGTGCTGTTTGCTGTGCGCATAAATATCGATATAGTATTCGGGGTGCGTTACCTGAATGCGCCTCTGGGCCAAACGTTTTCTGGCCAGGTGACCCCTGCAGTACGCCTGAAGTTGAATGATACGATCAGACAGTAGCTCATCACGCTTTGCTTCCAGCTGGTTAAGAACGCCCGAACGGAACAGAACCTGCGTGTATAAAGCAAAATATTAGAATGAGTGCTATAACTAATGAGGACATGCGACATTGCGACTCTGGACGACTCTGGAAGGCTTCATATATGTATAGTAAATTTTTTATTTATGCATGTTTTTTTGCTGAAAAATTTGAAATACACACCATGTTTAAAAGTAAGGTTTATTGCAACATGCCAAAGTGCTTTACAAAAACATTTAATACCTGTAGCTTTCAAGGATTACTTTGTTGTCCGAATAAATAAAAACAACAGGGTGATTCTTCTTCCACACTCGGCTGACAACTTGAACTGCGATTTCGGTTGCTGAGACTTGTTTATGTTAACATTTTGGACTAGATGAATAGATGATGCATATCTCAAGTTTCCCGACAAGTATGGGAGACCTACTGTTTTTTTTTTCAGCAACCAAGATGTAAACATCTCAGTAACCGAAATCGCAGTTCAAGTTTCCGAGTGTCAAAAAAAAATCTAAACTTGTGAAAACATCGAAAACATAAATGTAAATGTCGTTTACATGTTTAGTTGCAAAATACTCAGAACACTAAAAAAAAATATTAAAGAACTATTTGCCGGAAAAAAGGTTCGGTCACTCATACATAGTTTTCCGATTCCTAAAATCTAAGAAAGAATACCACGATGTGTTATTGCTGGCAAAAAAAAAAGATTCCTGAAATCATGAGTTTTGAGAAAGTATTACATTGAACATTAATTTCCTCAAGTAAGCCGTTAACCGTTATGCAACATAACCTCAAATGCTATGTAATATACATCCTTTTATTTTCCACAGGAACATATTTAGTAGAAAGCCCCATCAATCAACACTTTACAGCCGTCATGTCAAAATGATTCCCAGAGATTTTGCACCTCTCTGGACCAGAAGAGCTGTTGTATCAAATAATACAGACGATGAGCCGATAAGCTTCTTACACAACATATCCCCCGTAGAAAGAAGAAGCTAAAAAAAACTCAATAGTACCGCAACAAATTAATTACCTCCGTATTGCACTCGACCGGCTGCTGCCGATGATTGTCGATCTCGTCCGTCCAGCGATCGCAGGAAGTAGCGACAGCATTTTTATCATCATCACTACACTCGGCAGCAATAGCACTTTGGCTACTGCATCGACTGATGCTGCTTCTAATGCTGTCGTCTTCCGATGCTTCTTCCGTTCCGTCATCGTCGTCGTCGTGGTGAGGAACCACTTTCAGCTCACCTTGACTGATGCCGGTGAGATCGTTTGTCAGTTTCGCCTCATTTTTGTCGGGCAGCTTTTTCGTTTCGCTAATGAGGGTCACCAACCTGCTGCTGCTGCCGGTCAAACTTCTATTAGCCAAACTATTTTGAGAAGATTTTATGAATGACTAACTACTTCTTTAAAAACTGATACCAACGGCCTTTTTTGTGAAAAAATTCTAATAAATTCAGCCTTACTAAACAAGCTGTTAAGCTCAATAATGAAAAATACGAAATTAAGAAATTCAGAAGTATTTAAATGATCTAAAACAGTAATAAAATGTTTCATAAATCCATTAAGCTTTCTTTTCGTTTAATCTTATTCAATCAATTCGATACAAAGTTACTGTTTGAGGAAACTCAAATGTAATATTGTATCTCCGAGATTCAAAATTTTTCACCAAAGATCATCGATATCAGTTTTCTGTCCTCTTCTACAAAATCATAACAAAAAATACCACCTACCCATTGTACAACTCATACAAGCCACTATTGCCACTGCTGGCACAGAGACCCACACTCTCGGCAGCATTTTTCCGACACTTTTGCTCGAAGATCTCCAGCAAGCTTTCGGTGAGCTTTCCCGGAATCGGTTTCGCAATCAGCTGCTGCTGTTGCTGCTCTTCGAGTTCGTTATTTTCGTTCGAAATATGGCCGGAATCTTCACTGCAATCACTCTGGTAGGTTTCTTCTTTCTCACTACTGACAAGGCAAGATTTTTTCGCCACCGAGTTATTATTGCTATTTTCCACCACATGTACTACACACTTGAGATGATCGATAACACGTTGTTCTTCCTTGTCGTTATCTTCTTCTTGGGCATCATCATCGTCGTCTTCTTCGTCACCTTGATCCACTACCTGGTCTCGGTACAATTTCAGCAGTTCCGCACTGATATGGCCACTTCTGCTGGCCAGATCAACACTTTCCGGAGAAGAAGAGGGTGGTAGGGGAGAGGGGGGCACTACAATCACCGTCGTTGTGGGCGTCGGCGTTGAAGGCTTTGATGAGGTGAGGAGCGGCGTTGAGGGAGACGATGCCACTGGGGCCGCCGAAGCAAGCACAGGTACTGGAGATGATGTTGGCGATCTTGTACTCGTTACAGACTCATTACGATGGTGCTTCACGGGTGGTGCTTTTGTGGGTGGGTTGTTGTTGGTGGTACTTTCGATTCTATTATCACGATCAGGTAAAATCTCATTAGCCTCGCTTTAAAATGATTTCAAAGAAATGCTCCAACTGTTGGTGGCTTTTTGATGATTGAATAGAACTTCTTATAAACTAGAATACCCCAAAACGTGTGTTAAGTTTGCTAAAATAATACACGAATCAAAACGGTGTGATTGCAATGTATTATCAAGATTCTTTTGTTTTTATGTTTAACTAGCTGACCCGTTGTGCTTTGCTACACCTTCCGGAAATAAATGTAATTTGTAAAAATTTATTAAAATTTAGATTTTAAAGAGCATTGTTTTAAATCAAACCTCATCATACTTCAGAACCAACAACTTTGAAATGAGAGCTGCAGCTGCAGTTCTGAATAGCAATTTAAAGATGGTATATATTATTTACTGATTTCTAAACTCGTTTTTCAAGATCTGAAATTTGTACTCTGTACCCAAAAAAACCTTATTAAATATGGTCCCTTCTTTGAAAAGCTCTTTATCTTAAATTTACATGGGAGCTCTCCCATCTTTTTTAATTTTTTCCCCCACTGCTTGAAGAAGGTAGGCAAATTTAACCGACTCGATATCCAAACAGCACTTATCATGGTAATGAAAAATATATTAAATTAGTTATGTATTAAATACAGTGCAAATTTCTTTTTTTTTAAATAAATTTACTACGGTAAACATATAAATATTTGAAAAAATATCAGTTGCATCACTAAATAAGTTCTCAGAGTTTTTTTTTATTTTCTCTTTGAAAGTCCAATATTCAAAAATGTAGGCAAAAACAAATTTCTAAGTTTACATTTGTCCCGTATATTGGGGCAAGTGTCAATGCAAAGCTTATTTACAGATGCGTCAGAGTAATGGCTTTAAAATGGATTTAATACGAATTCCTGTTTTTTTGTTCTATCAAGTTTCACTGATATATCTGCAGTATTCCTGCAATATAAATTTATGTTTGTTACTCAACTTTTAACGAATGCTGTTCAATGGGAATGACCTTCATTTACAAAGACATTTAAGAATTTTCAATATCCGCTGCAGTTTCAACATTCGGAATACCCCTTCTGGTCTTTCCAACATATCGAATCATTTTGAAGATGAATTTCTTAAAAGTTGAAAAGCTCCCATTTTCATTTCTAAATTCGTTCCAGTTGTGTATTTGAGCCGAAGTAACAATTTCTATAAGAAAACATAATTTTTAAGTTGAACGTTTGAAAATGTTCTAATGTTCCTTGAATGAAAAGTCGCAATTAAGCAAAAAAAACATCTAGGTTGCATATCGCCCACACGTGCATAAGAATGCAGAAGAAACAGGCGCTTGATTGTTAAATTTTCCAGCGATCAATGAACAGTATGCTTTAGTTACTATCCACTTGCTACGACGTTTGCTTGACCATAGAGGCGAAAAACAAACCCTTCAAATAAAAGAAAATTTCTAAAAATTGAGGCCATAACTTTAAAATTTCAGATTTTTGGCAAAAAAAAAGATTATATGTTTTATTCGATCGGCAAAATGTCAATCTGGGTCTCATCTAGGCGTCATTCATAACCATGTGCTGTACAAATGAGCTAGGAATCAAGTAGAAAAAAAATCACATCAAGGCTTCATATCGCCACCCTTGCATTGAAAATATTCTTGGTTGAGAAATACGCGCCAAAATATTCCCACTGATCAGTATGCTATGCCATTGTTACTATCCTCTCGCCGACGCCTCGACCTTGGAGACGAAAAACAAACCGCCCAAAGGAAAAAAAAATCTCAAGAAAATGGATGTCATGACTTTAATTTGTTTCGAAAAACTACAAATTTTCTATGGAAGCATCTCCTTCCTTAAGTCGGATGGAGTTTTAACTATTACAGAAACCATCCCCGGCCGCAAAAACACTCAGATGCTCGTTTTGACGATGATCGGTTCAGTAGTTTCCGAGTCTATAGGGAACAGACAGACAGACAAACATTCATTTTTATATATATAGATTAATGTTAATTAATGTGTAATTAATTTGCCCGAACTCTAAAATTTGACAATACTGGTCATTCAAAAGTCCTTTCTTGAATCCATAGATACTTACTTTAAGCTGTACCTGCTTTCGATTATTTAAAAAAATATTTCATTGACGGTCCAGTTTGGTGTCTGACAGCGTTTTTAAACCGTATATGCTATTGATCAATTGAGATGTTAATGTAAAAAACGCATGTTTATGGAACACACCGAGAACTGAAAGAATATACAGTAGCGTCTAGAGCGGAATAAATTCTCGACATAAACTACAAAATTGTTCTGTTTTTATTTTGAAAATTGAGAGCTATTCGACTTATTTCAACTGATACCGCGAAAACAAACCAAAATTATGAATTTAACTTTTTCATATGAAGGTATCTACTATGTTTCAATTTCAAAACCATCCTGAAATTGTTAATTCTGAATCAAGGTTGTTTAGATAATGTCAAATGTCAATTTACAATCAAAAGTATTTAACCCTCCAAAGCTGTTCGGGTCAATATGACCCGAAGCGCACATTTCAAACATCTTTATCATCATTCCAATATACTGAAGAACTGGGAGTTTTGACAGACCGAGTATGTTCTATGAAAATAATGATCAAAATAACGACAAAAAATTAAAATTTGAGTTTTGAAAATCGGTTAATTGGGAAATGAAATACAGCTAAGCAAAGCCAAAATTGGATGTCGTTATTTTCAAAGTAAGATTTTTTTCTACCGGAAGATCTGAGATAGCGGTCAAAACTTTCATTGGACCCCTTTATATCTATACATTGTCGGATAGATGGATTCTTGACGATTTCAAACATTAATGAAACACTTAAATGAAGAAAAGTTGTCAGAAGTTATGAGTATTTTAAAAATCAAATTGATTTTTAAGCCCTTTTACTTTCTGAACCCGTTTCTGATAACCTGGTAATACATATCGACCTAATTTTGAAATGTTGAGTAATTAGAATAAATTACCTACACAATGAATATATTATCATCAAAATCGAAATCAAACTACAACTCAAGTATCCCCGAAACGGATATTTAGCGAACGGCTTTGGAAGGTTAAGCGTAACTCTAAAGCAAGGTTGCCAAAATCCCAGTAAAACATATAATTTCACAGAAGAATTTTGAGCTCATTTTTAATACAGAATCCGTGTCACAGAACGCAAAATTTGGAAATGTTCACAGATTTCGCAAATTTTTTAAATTTTATGTGAACATGAATTTTGGATTTCCTACTTTGTTTTGGAGAATCATGCTAAGATTGGTAATGTTAAATGATTTTTCTTAAGTGAAATGTGAAAAAGACTCATTTCTTAATGATTTTCAAAGAAATTCATGCTATTTCCATCACATAAAAGAATCACAGAATTTCTGGGTAAAACCACAGAAAGTCAGATTTTAGGCGGATGCGAAAACCACAGAAAGTCAGATTTTTTTTTCGCAATACACAGATTTTTTTTCGGCAACCTGGCTCTAAAAATTGGCATCATTTTGTTAATTAAGTGTAAGTCCAAATTTGTATACATAGAAGATTTTTTCACGCGCTTTTGGACGAAGCTTGTTTCACACAGCTATCGGAAGTTAGCGCGTTTTTAACGCAGTTTTCGCAATCTAAACGGTATACACTGCCGGCCAAAAGTTTGGGATCACCCACTAAAAAACATGCAAATTTTGATCGTTCATATCTCAGCCGTCTTAAGACATATTGAAAATCTTCTGATCTCATTTGAAAGATAATGAGCAATAGCTATCTCGGAGGTATTTTGCCCAAATATAATGTTTTAGTTTTGAACTTAAAACTTCACCTAAAGTTATAACATTTTCAAAAAGTCGCACTCAATATTCAAAGCCGATCATCTCGGGATAGGGTGGACCAAATCTCAAAATTTGAGCGGCATTAGAATTCCTGTTCTTTACTTCTCAAAACACAACCCAAAAAAATTTGAGAAAAAATTCAAGAATGTATTTTTAATAAATAAAATAGACACTTGAGTTATCGTCCAAAAGTTTGGGATCACCTCTTTGTATGGTGAGTTTGGGATCATTCTTATAAAAACATGCAAATTTATTTTATTCATATCTTTCTCATCTAACATCGTATTGCAGAGCTGAAGGGTTCATTTGGAAGCTTAGGAATTGTTGTTTTTTAATAAATTCATTCAAAAATTATATTTTAAGGTGAGAACTATAAAAAAAAAATCTGGGAACTTTCAAAAAAACAATTAATTTCAGGTAATTTTTTTATGGTTATCACTTCAAAATATAATTTTTGAATGAATTTATTAAAAAACAACAATTCCTTAGCTTCCAAATGAACCCTTCAGATCTGCAATAAGATGTTAGATGAGAAAGATATGAATAAAACAAATTTGCATGTTTTTATAAGAATGATCCCAAACTCACCATACAAAGAGGTGATCCCAAACTTTTGGACGATAACTCAAGCGTCTATTTTATTAATTAAAAATACGTTTTTGAATTTTTTCACAAAATTTTTTGATTGTGTTTTGAGAAGTAAAGAACAGGAATTCTAATGCCACTCAAATTTTGAGATTTGGTCCACCCTATCCCGAGATGATCGGCTTTGAATATTGAGTGCGATTTTTTGAAAATGTTACAACTTTAGGTTAAGTTTTAAGTTCAAAATTAAAACATTATATTTGGGCAAAATACCTCCGAGATAGCTATTGCTCATTATCTTTCAAATGAGATCAGAAGATTTTCAATATGTCCTAAGACGGCTGAGATATGAACGATCAAAATTTGCATGTTTTTTAGTGGGTGATCCCAAACTTTTGGCCGGCAGTGTATGAGAGAAAATATTATTAGTTCTTTTCAATGCTAAACTCTTAAGAGTTTTTTTAAAGTTGAAAAATCTTAGCTCTGAAGCTTCGAAGGTGAGACGTGAGACAGGAGGTATGAGACCTGAGACTATGAGCTTGAAACTTGAGACCTGAGGGATGAACTAAGAGATCTGACACCTTAGACATGGAGCCTGAGACTAAAGTTGTTGAAAAAAAATCTGTGTTTTTGCGAGGAAAAAACTCTAACTGTCTGTGATTTTAACCCAAAAAATTTGTGATGGTTTTTTGTGGTGGAAATAGCATAAATTTATTTGAAAAGTCATGAAAAATTCAGTCTTTTTTACATTTCACTTGAGAAAAATCAATAAACATTACCAATTTTATCATAATTTTCCAAAACAAAGTTAAAAATCCAAAATTTATGTTGACATAAATATAATAATTTTGGTAGTATATATGCACAAAATTGAAAAAATCCGTGAAATTTGAGAATATTTTTAAAATTCTGTGTTCTGTGACACAGAATCTGTGATGAAAATTTGCTCAAATTCTGTGAAATTAAAGATTTTTCATGATGGATTTTTCATGGACATGATTCGAGGGACGTGAAACGTGAGAAGTGAGATGTGAGACGTGAGAAGTAAAAAGTGAAAAGTTAAAAGTGAAACATGGGATGCGAGCCGTAAAGAATGAGAAATGAGAAATTAGCCGTAAGAATTGTCAAGCGCGAAATCATGCTTCCGAAAATCAATCATTTTCACTGAGCCATGCTTGACTACATTCAGAGCCAAAAAATCAAAGCAGTCAAATTTTCCTTCTTCAACCAAATCATACAAACAATCATGGATGACAACGACGCTTCTGTATTTGAAACACTTTTGCGATACATGATGAGGTAAAAAAGGACGCAGACTATCAGCAACGAACGTCTCGATGCTGATTTCCTTCCCCTAACGACTTTCAACCTTTAGGATCATAACTGATATGTATCAGTTCTGAGTGATCTATGTAGGCTATCAGATGATTTTTTATTTTTCGTTTTGCCTAGAAGGACAAAATCATGACTAGGTAACCGCAATGAACTGTCCAGCATGTGCTACAGCTTTTTTGAACATGTGGTCCTGGTATTTATTCAGATTTTTTCCTTTTGAAACATTAATGATCGTCTATCAATAACGAGCATTATCAACAATGATGCGAGGATAGACGTTCGGGAATGATTGAGGGAGCGACGTTCAAAATGTATCACCAAGTATGTCGATCACCGTCGATTAGCCACGTGACGAATAGCAACGGTAGCCTCCGGTGGGGCATGGTATATCTTCTTGTATCAAGTTAGTGTTGATTTTCGACATATATTCAATGGGTACTTTTACCACGTGCGTATCACAGCACTCGGAGGTAGCATCATTCTAGCTAGAAACCATTCCTGATTGCTTTTCTTGAGCGATTTTCCGACCACTGCGCGAAATAACCGTGAGAAGTTAGAAAAAAGACGTGAGAAGTGAGAAGTGAGCAATGAGCCGTGAGAAACGAGTGGTGAGGAATGATCCGTGAGAAGTGTGTCGTGAGAAATGAGAAATGAGCCGTGAGAAGCATACAAACCACTTCTCATGCCTCACTTCTCACAACACATTTCTCACATGTCACTTCTAACTTCTCACGTCTCACGTCACAGTCTCAATTTTCACTTCTCAATTCCCACTTCTCTCTACTCACGTCTCACTTCCAATGTCTCACATCTTATTATCTAACGTCTCATGTCTTATGTCTTACGTCTCATGCTCATGCCCCAAGCCTCAGGTGTCAGGCCTCAGGTTTTTGGTATCAGGTTTTTGGTACAAGGTATCAGGCTTCAGGTACCATGTCTTATGTCTCATGTCACAGATCCCAGGTCTCATGTCTCAAGTCTCAGGTACGCGGTACGTTTACCAGCGTAAAGAAAACTTTACTGTATTTATGAATAAAAAAGGAGCAATTAAAGGTGTCTAAAGTTTAACCACAGAGAACAGACGTACAAGCTCGAACAAAAAATCTTCCAAAAAGTGTGTAAAATTTCAAATGCTGACATTCAAAAAATATGTTAGAAATTGACTTGAAATAGCGCCATCTATTGCGCCGTTCAAAAGTTACAAATCAAATTTTCAGGTGGCCAGTTTTCGAAAAGGCCCAGCCAAAAAACCAAAACTATCGTTGGAAATTTTAAATAAGTTTCGTGGGCTAACTTGTATGTCTGTTCTCTGTGGTTCTACTTCTTTGAGCAATGTTTAATACATACTTTGTCACATTTTGATAACTTCCTAAAAAACTACAACTAAGAATCAATCCAAACCAAATGATTAATCCTAATCCGCTCTTGAGTGTCGCAGCCAAAAAGCCCAAACAAAAAAACTCCCCGATCTGACCTTGAGTGTGAATTTGACACTTGAACACTAATGCGGTATGAAATCACTGAATATAAATTTATTACGAAAATCTTGCGTTAATGGACTAAATGTCCTGTGCAAAGTTGAATTTAGTTGTTAGAAAATCTGAGAAATTGACAAAAATTTCGAAAAACAGGTATATGAAAATTCGTCAAAAATTCCGTGGTTCGTATTTTGATAATCTACAGATGCCAAAATGTGCCAAATTAAGTAAACTTTCCAATATTATTTTCAAAATTTATCTGGTGTGACTTAAATTATTTTGACGGTTTATTGATTGAAAAGGAAGTTTTTTACACTACTTTTTTACATTTTTCGTGGTCATGAGCTTAAAAATTCCAAAATCTCTATTCAGATCTCATAAAGAAAAAGTATATCCTTATGCGCAACGTATAGCTTTTAACTTCAGCTTTTTTGAACACTAAGTGATTTTTTGTGTTCCGTAGCTGTTCGACAGTCTTTTTTCTAAAGCATTTTTTTTTTCGGATTTTCCTATCTTAGACTTTGAATAACGGAAAACTGCCGTGTTGTAGTTGAATATCTGAGTTACATTACGAGGTTTCAGTTCACTATAAGTTTTGTAAAAATTGGTTGAGAAACAAAAGAGATATAATGGTTTTAGTCAGGAGTGTGAAATTAAAACTCCAGGAACTCTAACGGGTAAAATTTTTTGGGACGGATGATGGTTGAGATCAGGAGTAGTTACACTTTGAACAACATTTAAATAATTAATTTTAATGGTGGTGAGTCAATTCATTGGAATTAAGCCAGTAAACTGAAAATTAGGATAAAAATAACTTGTATTATGGATTTAAAATAAGTTTATGACAAAACAAAAACATGGCAATTTTCAAGAGTTTCAAAACACTTTCAAATCCAAAGGAGTCCACATATAAAGAGGTGTGTGGAAATTAAATTTAGATAAAAATAATCAGGAAGCTCTATTGTTTGAATTTGGAATTCCATATTTCATAATAGATTGTTTTCTATCTAAGAATAGAAATGAAAGCTTACTTTCAAATAACTTTGATTCAAAATGTTAAGCTTTATACAAAGTTAAACCCTTTTTTTTACATCGAAGGCATGATTTTTTATTGTTTCGATTATAGTCTCATGTCTCATGTCTCGAGTCTCAAGTCTCAAGTCTCAGGTCTCAGGTCTCAGGTCGCATGTTTTTTGTCTCAGGTCTCAAGTCTCAGGTATCAGGTCTGAGGTCTCAGGTCTCATGTATCACGTTCTTAGTCTCAGAGCTAAGATTTTCTCAACTTCAAAAAGATTCTAAGTGTTTTCCATTGAGAAGGACTTTTCTCTCTTATTTTCTCTCAAAACCCGTGTTAATTCGCCAAATCCGTGTAAAAAAAACCGTGTTAATTCCCAAAAACCGTGTAAAAAAGTAGTGTAAAAAAACCGTGTAAAAAATCGCTTAAAAAAACTTTGGTGTACTAATGTTTTTAAATAGTTAAACACTATTTCTCTAGTTCATATATGGCAGCACTATCTTGCAATTAAACCGAACTGATGCCCATTTTCGAATATCCGATATTAATTCAGGTGTGCTGGATGATTTAGATCAAGAAATAGTACTTGGTGTGAACGCCTTGGAAATTCTAAGATCACCAATTCCAAAAAAATAGAGTTGCATCAAGCTCATTAAAAGTGAATTTCTTGGTCCGATAATCAGAATAATGTTGAACATTCTGATGGATTTTGATGGACGAGCAGTATTATTGGCATGATTTGTAATTGAATCGGAATTTAAGATGAGCAGGAATTTTGGCGGTTGCACATGCTTGTGCTTGTGATTTTTTGCAATTCCGGAAAAGCTTTATGCATCGTGAACTCCAGCAAAACTGTGTTGAAAAACTTCCTCGAAATTATGAATATGGGTCTAAATGAACCTGAAAAATCAATATTGAGACTTAATTTGGTTTTAACTGCCAGAAAGTGCTGCCATCTACGACTTGAAGCTGGATAAAAGTGTGGTGTACTGAAAAAAATCAAAGTTTTTGAAATCCAATATGTTTTTTTCTGATTCAAAACAAACCCAGAATGTTTGTTTCATCATTTCACGTTATTTTAATGAAGAAAGTAAGTAGTTTGATAAAGAATAACAGCTCAAATATCAAATTCTTTAGTTTTATTAGAGCATCTTTTTAAACCTCCTTTTTAATACATTTAAAAAACTTTGTAATTTTAGAAAACTACTTAAAATGCAGTTATCCATTCAAATAATTCGTAGAAGCATTATTGTTCACTTTTACACAGTAGATAAATTTTAAGAAATAATCATATTTTTGTTGAAAAACACAAGTGGTACAATTATTATTTCGCACCTTTTTTCATATTTTTGGTCCTCAACGCCAATTGCTACGCCCAAAAACAGTAAAATTATGCTTGATTTATCTGTTAAGCAATTCAAAACAAACTGTAGAAGAAAATTTTGGTGATTTTCAATCATTCATATTTTAAAAAGCAAAACACATAGTGGTACTATTCTTATTTCGCTCACTGTATGTGAAAAATCAAAATACACAAAACATAAGTAGAGCAATAAACCAGATTGCACAATGGCATTTGAATTGGGTCAGACTGTAAATATGTATGTGGAACAAAATATCGCAAATATTGTAAAAAATTGAACATTTGAAAAAATACAGTTGAATAACAATCAACTGTTCACTAACTGATATATAAATTTATTTATTTTTTATAATATGAGTCTAAACTCACACTGTTCCAAAAATGTTTGTGTTGTTGATATATTTTTCATTTCATTATTGAAATTATTTTCAAAAAGCCACACAACAGTTTTGAGCACCTCATTTAATTTTTATAATCCCCATTTATCACTTACCGATCACTAAGGTTCCCGGAAGAACCATCAAGAAAACTGGAAGCAGTGCAGCAGCTATTGCTTTTGACCAGCAGCGGCTTGTTTTGCTTGACCAGTGCAGGCGATTTCAGCACCGGCGGAGGGGCAATTGTCAGTATCGAAATGGTGCTTGCCGATCTCCGCCAGCTTGTCAACGGCGATGATCTCGTCGGCAGAATGGGTGATAACTTTTTGACCAGTTTCGGGTGACCCCCACGAAGAGCACCACCGCCACCACCAATGGACGACGACGATAGGTGCAGACCACCGGACGAGTTTGATTTCACCGACAAGGGGCCCAGGAATCTACTCACTTTTCCGGGGTCATTCTTCAGCGTTGTTGACGATCGAGGAACACTTTTAATGCTACACTGATTTTCAAAATTAGATATGCAATTTTTAACGATGTTTTTACTTTTCACACCCAGGTTGTTCTTCGGCTGTTCCATCGCACTGTGATTGTTCTGGTGAGGCGGCACTCTTGGGGTTGTCGTCATCACGTGATGAGACGGAGATGAAACTGATACCGATTCACGAAAAATTTTGCTATTGGTCTGGGTGGCGGCAGTGTTGTTGTTGTTGTTGTTTTTACTGCTGTTGAGTTTCTGCTTTCTATTCGAGATCACGATCGCATTGTTTGGCGGCTGGTGTTGTTTTCTGTTCGTCGTCCTATTCTCGGCGCTGGAGGGCGAAGGCGTCGATCTGGGACTGGGACTCGATCGTGGAGTGACGCTAACAGGCGTCGTCGCAGTCATTGTGGAGCAGGACGTGGTCTTGTTGAGGACGGAACCCTTTTGAGGATCGAGTTGATGACGCCGGTGCAGAGGGTGAAGAGGATCGTTATTCAGATTTAACTTACTGATCGCGGCGAAGGTCGTTTTGCCGGCTGAGGAAGAAATATGATCTTTGCGAGTGGTGGAATTGGTGGCATTGTTACTTCGGGAGGGTTTCGTTTTGGCACGATAACATCCATCAATCTCATCCGGCTGTGTGGTTAATCGCAGAGAACTACTACAACTGGTGCTGGTTTTAAGACCACCGGAGCTTTGAATTGATGATTTCACGGTCAGTTTAATTCTACCATTAGGGTGTACACTTTGTTGATGATGATGGGTGGTGGTGGTTGTGGTGGAGCTGGAGCTTAATTGTTCAACTTTTTTCAATATCTCATGCCCTTTTTCCAAACATTTGTTCAACAATTCATCACCGTTTTCTTTGGATATTTTGTAGGCTTGTGGTTCCGATCGCAGATTCATTTCACTGATCGCCGATTGGATTCGTCCGGTTACGGGGCGCACGCAAATGGAACTGGTTGAAGTGCTTGATCGCATTTTGTCCGACTTGCCACGATCGCCACTCGGAGATTCGATTGAACAACCGTCATCTTCTTGTAATTTGACCGTCGAAACTGACAGCAGCGACAATGCGCTGTCGGAAGGAAGTATGAAGCTGTTGCTGCGACTTGAGCTCGTGGAAATTGGAATTTTACTACCGGAGTTGGTGCGCGATGCCGGCTTGTGGTTATTTGAAGGTGTGCTGTTGTTATTTCCCAACTCAAAGACGCTCTTTGCTCGCGGTAATTGGCGTTTTTCCGCTTGATTGAATTGCACAGTAGTGTTGCAAATTTTCGGTAGGGGATTTTTCGAGCTATCAGTATCAGATATTATGTTGCTATTTTTTACTTTGTAGGTGTTGTAGTTGTTTGGCACTGATACCCTCTCCATTTTGCTGCCGATCGTAATCGGCGATAGAGATGATTCCCGAGTACTGAACACAAACTCTTCCAAATCTTTCAAGTTTAACAAACTGCGTGCTAAACTAGCGTTGGAATGTTGTGTATTTGGCAAACTACTAGCACTTGAGCGGCCGGAATCTTCACCGGATTGAGACTTCTTCAAGATGCACTTAGATTCGATGATGCTACATGTTTTGGACTTGTGTAATAACTTTGCTGGATTTGGAGGGTACGTCTTCGTATTGGCTTTTTCGAGATTGCGATCTATAGTTGCCTGTCTTTCGTCGACTTTGGTGGTCCCGGGTTGTTGTTTTGCTGGTGGGACACCGTTAGCTGACTGTTTGCATACACTACTACTGTTGATCCCACCCGAGGCAGCCGCGGCCGTACGATCACGTGCAGCCGCTATAATACTACGCGACTTCGTTTTCAAACCCCGTTCATTGTACTCTGATAAAATCCGATCAAAGTTCTCCAAAGCCGCATTAAGCTTGGCCTCGTCGTATGCCACTTTTTCTAGTTCTTCGAAAATTTCGTCTTCCAGAGAACATTTGTACTGGCGTTTGCTAATGGCTTCTTCCTCCTCGGCGTCTTCGTCTTCGAATTCATCCTTATCTGATGAGAAAAGTGCTGCTGCCGTGCCAGTGAGCGGTATCATTCCACCACCTCCATTGCCACGATTCTTGGAGCCGGCTGATCGTGACGGCACTACTAGGACATTCTCGTAGTCATGATGTTCATGTCCGTGCGAGTCAGCTCTTTGCTGCTTTCCTGCTACCGCGTTCTTTCTAGCGGCGATCACTTTTAGCGATAATGTAGGGGCCGGAGTCTGGGGCTGTGTGGGCGGTGTTATAGATGACAATTGGCTCCTTGCCACGGTCTTATTGCTATTGCCACTCCTAGAATGAGGAAACCCGTTGATTTTGTTGATCAGCTTAGAGTACAGCTTGTGCGGAACTGCTCTCGTTGACGATCGTGGCGAGCTGTTCGAATGCATGGTCGATGCGCTTTGGAGTTTGGAGGGAAATCTTTAACACAAACACCACCAAACCTGCACTGCAAAGCGGGGCGGGGATATGCTTGCTGATGATGTCTTGTTTCGAAGAGATGTATGCCGATTGATGATCGTAATTAATTTGCACGTAAAATCATTTTCACTTCTCATACATGCTTGATGGATGCTGGGACTTTGTTTTGCATTTGCCACCGCGGCTGATTGATGCTATTCACTTAACACAAAAAGAAGAAAACACATTCAACACATGAAAAGGAAACACAATCAGATGATGCTGGTGGTGATGATCAGTATTCACTGCACAGTTTTTTGTTTCGCTTTTTCTCTATGTCCAAAGATGTTTTCGCTGGCTGGAACCACTCGCGAAGATGCAATCAATGAATACCCGTGGCTTTGAACTACCTGCAAGCTACCTACATTTCAATGGTGAAACAGTTTATCGTACCGGAAACAACTGATATGTACCTATACGTTGATACAAAAAGTCATAAATTGAAATGAGCTTTCAAATTCATCAAATGTTTGAATTGTATCACATGATGCAGCACGTTTGATAACTGTAAGCATATCTTATCTTGTCATTTCTTGTTTAAAAAAATTTTGGTTTTGAATAGTTTTCAAAAGTGTTCAACTTTTTTTTTTCTCGTTAGTTCAAAATTAACAAAACTGTTTCCTTAAAATGAGATCGCGAGGAAAATTAAACAAAAATTTAAAAAAATATATCTTTAGAAGAAGAAATTAGCTTAGGGCATGATTAACTAACTAATAGATCATTGAATTTTGTGCTAACTCGACAAAAATTTCTTTGAAGGAATTCTTGGCATACTATTCTCTTAAGTTGAAAACCACTTGCTTTTTAACTTTTTTTTTACCTAAAATATGTTAGGTTAAGGATAAGGTTTAAAAAATAAGAAGAAAAAACTTCCGAGGGAAACACGCTTGAAAAATTTCCGCAAGTACTTGTTTTATGATATTCAAGCCTATGAGCATGGGTGAAAGCATGGGCCTACATTTCAAAACTAAAACGCGGAAAAATAGACGTGATAAAAAACAAAACAAATTTAAAAAAATAAAACAAATCAAAAATGAAATAGGAAAAAAATGTTACACCGAAAAAAAAACTGAAATTCAACGCAAGTTTTTTGTCTTTCAAGGTAGGCTAATTGTTTCAAAGAAAAAAAAATAGTTTTCTGTACAGATTTCAAACGCATCTTTAAGTTATGCTTTGGTTTAAATCATAGCCCCTTTTCAATGCCCAAATGTGCGTTGAATGACATGACATTTGAATGAATTATCATATAAACCTAAATAAAACTAGTTTGCAGCATTTTTCAACTATGTAAACTGAAGATCACTTTTAATGTGAATCGGGCGCTGAATCCGAAAATGAAATTTGAAAAAATCTCAGTAGAACAGTTTTTGAGTTAATTATGCTCCGAATAAGAAGTTTTGGAAAAAATAAAAAAATACTTGAACTCAAATTAAAATATCTCAAATTTGAAATTTCTTTTTTGCATATTAAAAATGAATAAACCTTATATATAAAAATGGAGGCGTTTTCTTTGTAACACCGTCACGTAGCAATGGTCGGTCGGAATAAAGTGAAATTTGGTATCCGAGGGTTTTTCGGGCCAGAGATGGTTTGTATAATAGTTTCAAGAATCTCACTTTTTATGGAAGGGGACTCCTAAACAAAATCAGCTGGAAACGGGACAAAACTCGAACAACTTGAAGGCGATTTTAATGAAAACTGATTCACGAGCACGAAGAAGTTAAAGAGCTCTAAACATTTTCCAACGATTTATGAGGCAACAGATAAAACGAAGTTTACCGGGTCAGCTAGTTTTCTATAGATCATCTCAACTTCATTTTTGCGTATGGTCAACAGTATTGATGTTATTAGTTAGTTTATGAGCAAAAAAATTATTAAAAACGCATTTTTTTAGAGAAAATTTTGTTTCAGCAAAAATTTTAGACTCGAAGGTAAAATTTAAAATAATCTTATTTTCTATTGGCTTTAGATATCAATTCAAAACGAAGATTTCAAGGGGTTATTTATCAAAATAGGTTGCAGAAGCACACGGATATAGCATCTCAGTGAAACGGGTATGAATGCTTCTTTACAATAAGCAATCTTTCTAGGAAATGAGGGCCTAGCATCATACAAATGAAGATAGAGTACTATGTATGCCGTGACCGAGACTCGATCTTATGACCTCGTCCTTGGAGAACGTTATCCTCTAGGTCACGGACTGCGGCCAGATAATTTGAATGAAAGCTTTATTTTGGTAATATGAGTATTAAGGTGGAGCATAAAAAGATTTGCACAAATCTATACGAAAAGCCTTAAAATGAAAGCATTTGCAATGTGGATGATTCACCCCATAGATGTTAAAATCCCAATGATCAAATAAATAAAAAAAAAATATCTTGAAATTCTTTTCATTCTTAACAAACTAAGGACCGCGAAGAAACCTGAGACGGGAAACATCAAAATTCAGCAAACTGTATCTCAGAAATCACTTAATGTATTTCTACTAAATTTGCATCTCTGAGTTACTGAAATTATTGTGTTTAATTTTATTGAATAATGTTCTATTTTTAAACTAATAACATTTGAGTTATGCTTCTTGAAGAAACATAACAAAACAAAAAAAACGAGATATGTCGTATTTGGTCCGCAATGTGTTAAACTACTGCGAAATTGAATACATTTTTTGCTATTGTGACTAATAAATATGATTTGTAATGATATATTTTTTACTCGGTTCAAGTTTTGTAATTCAAAAGAGAATCTTTTAGCAATGAAATAAAGATCAAACACCATAGATGTACTTTTTTTTTGTTTCGATTATAGTCGTTTTACCATCTTTATGGCATTCGCGACTTTATCAACGTTACAGTTGGCGGATCGTTATTGAAAAACTTATCCGGTACAACTGTGTTCGAACTCGCGGACATCGGCTCAGGAGACAACAGACTTGCCAACTGAGCTATATCACAAGCCTGTAGATATACTGATTCACCTTAATTTTTTCAAATTGGCGATTGCTTTCATGTCATAGATTGTGTATTTTACAGCATTTCTACAAAACTATACCAGATGACTTAACTTTTTTTAGTAAATAGAATACACAAAGAAAAGGAAATACATTTTTTTTCGAGAAGCAAAGAGTTTAAAAGCTGATCTAGCCTAATTCGGGGGCGCTGAATCGAAATGAGCAATTCGCAGCTCTCGTTTTTAAGATTCGATTAATCATTTTTGAAAATTGGCAAAAAATTATTTTGTGCACATATTTGGTAAAACTTTACATCCTAAATAGATAAATTGAAAATATAGGTTTTAATTTAATCATCAACTTTCTCGAGGACAACGAGGAATTTCGACTTCAGAGAAAAAAGTTATTTTTTTGTGATACGGTACAACTGTGATCGATGTTTACTCTTGGGCTCGAACTCACGGACATCTGCTCAGGCAGCAAATGACTTGCCAACTGAGCTATATCACAAGCCCTTAGAAAAAAGTTATAATGATTTCTTTTAAGTCGTTTTTCCTTAATTTATGAAAAAAACGAAATTTTTGACAAAATTTCAATAAAATTTCAATAAATTTTCTGAAGCATAAGTCGAAAGTCGAATCAAACAAACGGAAAATGAGAATTTTTTCACATGTTCTACATGGTTTTGAATATGTATCAACTTTTTCGATTGAAATAGTGGTAATTTAGAGAACCCTTACAGAATAATTGTTAAAAAAAATTTGGATTGAGAGTTTCATAATCCCGATAACACAATTTGAAGCCAACAAATAATGCTTCATCGAAGAATAAACTAGTTCATACTAATGGAGTATTCTTTTAAAGCGATCAAAAACAATCGCAACAATAAACAATAATAATATCATATGGATAAGATTAGACCTGAATGACTCGGGTGGTTAAGTTCCTCGAGGTTTTGCCGCTTTGCCAATTTTGTGATGAAATTTAAATCCAGATTTATATCCGTTTTAGCGAATGGTTGGCCACCCTGAATTAACGGCTACGTAATGTAAAATTTATGGGAAAACTTTAATCATGATGAATTGAATAAATTATAGCATTCATTATCTAGATTTGTCCATGCAAAAAACCAACCATCACGATCCGCTTGATTCCGGTTTTGCTTCAAAATTGCTGCTTTTTCCCGATTTTCCCGGCTCAATTTTCGATTCCCAGTTTTTCCGGGATTCCTGGTTTTTTCGGTTTTCCTGGATTTTCCGGTTCACTGGCCACCCTGAAACCCCTTTTTCATAACAACGGCGTAAGGTCGCTGGAAAACAAACAACTATTTAGAATCTTAATAACTAGTTCGTTAAGACCCCGTTAACAGAGAGCAATCTCACTGGGGAAATTGGAAAAATCAATTTCCTCACTCAAAATTATCAAACCTAGCACTAATCGTATTTACAAAAAAAAAAAAAAACATAAAAAAAACCTAGTTAGAGGGAGAGAGTCACTGGTCACGGTAATAGACGGTAGTTCGAAATTGGAAAGTTTATTATTCGAGTGTTTGTCTGTTTTCGATTTAAATTATGATTGGTAATTTTTCCAGCATATATTGTTTCACTATTTGACGCTGTTTTGATGAATTTCGCTATACAGAGCTGGTAAAAAATCTTATAGCGAACAGTATTTTAGCTTTTGATTGATGCTGGAAAGGTTTTAACTTTTATTTATTTGATTTGAATAAAATAATATAATACAGTATAAGAGGATTCACCTCTACTAACCTAAAGTTAGGAAAAATACTCCCGTCATATTTATAAAAACTTTATAAGTAACATGCCTTAATAAAACAATTTGTAAATTAAAAAAAATTGTATGAGAGTTCTGAATACGAATCAAACCATTATCTTGTTTCTTCAATTCGTCATCTCATTCACTGGACCTAATAAAGGCTTGACATTTTGATTGAAAACTAAGAAACCAGGAGAAACGGAGATAAAATTTCTGGTAGCTCCATCATTTACCAAGGTGATTTCCATGGCTAATTAACTTATCTCTCAATAATTTAGCGTGCGATTTTGGAGCGATGGCGTACATCCGCACAGTGCAATGTGGTCCAATAGGGCTAAAAGTGGAACTTTTTCGTAGCGCCTCTGTCTTTTATCTTATCTCTTAAGTGTCTTCAGAACATTTGCTTCTTCAAACATGCTTTATAACTTGAAAGCATCAAAAGTTATTCAAAGTCCACTATGAAAAAAATTGAAAATTCTAACTTTTTTAATTCAATAGATTGAGCTTTACTTCATGCTACGAAGTTGTTGAATACTATCTCTTTTCAGAGCAGAGTTATAAAGGTTTTATTTGGAAAGTTATTTATAAGTTAGTTTTTTAAACTTAACTATTGTTAGATGAGGATTTACATGAATAAGATGTTCTGAACATTTGTTGGGGCTTTCAAATCACTTGTTTTGCACAATATTTCAACATTCTACGACGTTTCCTAGCCAACTTTTTGCAACTTTAAGTTTTATTTTGACTCAACTTCACGAGCGTTTATTGCAAAAACGTGCAAGTGAATTTTTGGAACTAATGAACCACATTGAAGCTTGAACTAAGTGCAACAAATTAGTGTTGTTGTCATTTGTCTCCACGCGCTTATATTTGAACACAACAAGTTTATATTTAATGTGTTTTACGTGTTTTCATACGAAAATTATTTTCAACTGCCTTCTGCATTCGTTTTACGTAGCATCTGCGTAGCCTGGAAATTTTCCATTTTTTTTGTATCGAAACACGTAAAACACATTAAATATATGCTTGTTGTGTTCAAATATAAGCGCGTGGAGACAAATGACAACAACACCTGCAAATTGTTGCACTTAGTCCAAGCTTCAATGTGGTTCATTAAGTTTAAAACTTCACTTGCACGTTTTTGCAATAAACGCTCGTGAAGTTGAGTAGAAATAAAACTTAAAGTTGCAATAAGTTGGCTAGGAAACGTCATAGAATGTTGAAATTTTGTGCAAAACGTGTGATTTGAAAGCCCCAACAAATGTTCAGAACATCTTATTCATTAAATCCTCATCTAACAATAGTAAAGTTTAAAAAACTAACTTTTAAATAACTTTTAAAATAAAACCGTTATAACTCTGCTCTGAAAAGAGATAGAGTTTTGATGCATTCAACAAAGTTTCATATTTCACGTATTCTATAACTTTGTAGTATAAAGTAAAGCTCTATCTATTGAATTAAAAAAGTTAGAATTTTCAATTTTTTATAGTGGACTTAGACTAACTTTTGATGCTTTCCAGTTATGAAGCATGTTTGAAGAAGCAAATGTTCTGAAGACACTTAAGAGATAAAAGACAGAGGCGCTTCTTTTTGCTTCATATTTTCAAAATTTTTTAATTTAACATTTAAGAGTTATTTTTTAATTTATTTCATGTTTCATATTTTTAAAATAATATCATAAAAGTTTCTAACAAATTTTAAAGTTTCAATTGGTTCTCATGAATATTGAACAGCAAAAAAGGTTCTATGATTTGAACAATAATCAGAAGAATATTTGAGAAACCGTAATTTAATTATGTTTTGGGAGTTTTCCTAATAGTAAAAATGACAAAGAAACTTATACTGATAGTGCTTCAAAATATGAAAAGGATGTTTTATGAATGGAATTTTGAGAAAAATCAACCTAGAGATCCAATTAAATATCAATTTAGTTCGTGATCCGGGAGGTTATTGCCTTAGAAGTCAAATTTGATGAAAAAAGTGGTTCAACTCTTTGACGTCGTTCTCCAAAAATGGCAAAAAAAGGCAGCCGAATTTGCCATATTTTGTAGCCCATAATTGTGGGAATCTATCCAATGTAAAATTAGAGTGGAGTTATGTGGAGTTTTTTTTTAATCTCTAGTTGAAGTTATAAAATTTAAAATATTTATCGTTTTTCTGCAACTAAATTCCATATAAAAAATTTCAACTTTATTCCAAATCACAAATTTTTATTAGATAAAGTGTAAAATATACCTAACAAAAATATAAAAATAATTGCAATGAATATTTATTATCTATTCATTTTTCAATGTAAGCAAATCTTTGCGAATTTTTCAAAAAATATTCAATCTTTTCTTAGCATTTTGAGAACTCCGAAACGGGTAAACTTAAGACTATCATTTAGCTTAAAAATGCCGGAACACGATGAAATATTTGAATAGATAACTATGAGCGCTTCAAAAATCGACTTTCTGACAGCTTTTCTGGGTTTTGGACCACTGTGAGCCGATCTCTGCATAACAAATCATCACATGTGCTGCACTTCCCTTTCCTCTATCGACTACACAGACTTGGCCAGCCCCGTTATTGGTTCATGTAAAAGATTGAGATTCTCAAATCTGCATGGTGAGATTGTGTTGCTTGTTCCCCGCAATCTTTCATTTGGTTCATTGTGCTCAAGTTAAGTTTTAAAATTAATAACAATAACAATCAACAACTTTATTAAAGGTAACAAAAAATAGGCTGTTTAGGGGCTTACAGAGATTGTTCATTATCTTTCCCATCTCCCGTATAAACCTAAAAATATTCAGAATCATATTTCTATTCGACCACCTATGATGATCTCATAACAAAAATCGACCTCGTTACACTTGTAGCAGCATGATAGGTACCGCTGATGATCGATGTTTTGATCCGACTGGAAATTAAGTCATTTGCAAACAGCCGAGGCGGGCGCAACGTTTGAGTTTGTTGTAAATAATTCAGATCTAAATTACACGATTTCATCCCCTTCTTGGTTGTAACCAATAGGTAAACAAACCATAACAAATCTTTCGTATCGATGATCATCGCATCGCTCTGCCTGTGGTGTTGTGGTGATGATGCGAGCAGCACCAATGAAGCATGCAAAATTATAATAATAGTAGATATGTACCACCGAGTAGCAAAAGTGGAAATGGTTCACGGCCCATGTGAACTTTCTTGGCTTGGAGTGGCGTTGTTTTTATTGCTTCTTCTATTTTTTCTCCGAAACATTCGAAACGAAATGATTTTCACCATTAATGATGGATCGCTGCTAGCAGCCCCGCGTCTTGTGTCGTGTTGCCTATCAATTATGATCGATCGATCATGGTGTTTTCGGTTTTGGTTGGTTAGCATCCAGCGCGAGGTGCGGTGAATGAACCTTGCCAATACTTAATGATTGTGGTGCTCCAGTTCAAGACAATAGTAGTTAGGGAAAACGTCACTCAATGCAGGCATTCATTATGGGTAAATAGTTGTCGTAACGTTGCCAAAGTTTGGCCCTATTCTTCGTAAAAATAGAGAAAACACCAAAAATAGTCACAAAGGTTTTCAACAGCAAACCTTACCAGACGATAATTAAACGTTGTACGGATGTGACTTAATTGAATTACTCAAAAGAAACAAACACTGATAAACTCCTGGGGCGATTAAGATCATGTTCGACTTTCGCTTGTGATTCAACTCTTATTTAAAGCTCCAGCTCAAATGACTTAGAGAAGGTACCTTGACCAATGATGAAGACGACGACGACAACGACGAGAGAAAAAAGTGAAAAACACATGCTGATTGCAATCAACGCACAGCTTCCGAAATTCAAATTTGAAAGCGATATACGAGAGCCTCTGAGTGATTTCTGAGATGGGTGATGTTTGTAGTTTTAGGTAAGTCATTATGTAATGGTGCTAAAAATCGGTATGACCTAAGTGTAGGACTTGCAGTGCGTCTTTGTGTTTGGGGTATTATTTCACCTTTTGGGTGGTGTGACGTAAAATCTTCTGTTTTAGTTTTCTTTTTTTTTTTTGAATCAGTAAACATTGGGAGTTTTATTCCAGAAGATTATGCATCTTCACTAAATTTTCGACATTCTGGGGTATAAAATTAAAAATAAATAAATTACGCAACTGGATCTATCTAAGGACAACAAATTCATACAAAACTCTGGTGTATAATAAAGAGTGTATTCGAAAAAAGCAGTACTTTGTTTTGTGAATAACTTTTGAATGTGTGGATAAAATTGATGAAATTTTCAGCGGGGCTTCCTCGTATTGCAATGATTACATAAGTAAATTTTTATGATGTTCTGTCTTATGTTTTTGAAGACAGGATTGGATGTTTTTCGAAGTTTTTCGTATTTAATTTTTGAACACCACGTGCGCCATTTAAATTGCATACTATGAACCACCCTTTTTCCAAATCAAGGCTAGTTTTGATTACGTTTTCTATTTCCTGAAGCTTGACCTTCAGAAAAACTCAAAATTATTTGATTTGGACGAAGGTATAACAAATTAACTCGATTGCCTCCTTCGGCACAAAAAAATCATATTTGACTTTTTTTTTCTGTACCCCAGTTTTTGCGAAATGGCACGATTCCAGATCCAACTAAAACAGAGTATAAATTTTGCGGGACCTATTGAAGTGCTTTGCAGGGAAAACGGTCACATTTGGAGGCAGTCTTCTTTGTGTATTTAGCCATTCATCGTGTCAATCGTGATTAAACACTGAGTGATTTGCAGTTTCCACAGATCGTTAGCCTCCTCAAGTACTAGACATCAAATTTTCCTTGTTCATCTCCGAAAATTACAGGCGAGACTAGGCAACGAACAGTTTCTGGCTGGAAACCTGCCAAGTGACCGCTTAGGATTTCGTTTTTCTGTTCATTATGAAATTCCCCATTAGCAGTCGAAATATTTTGCGCACGATTTGACCACCGTATTTTGTTTATTTTATCGGTAGTCAGCTCTTGTAACTTGATGAAATGAAGTCATGCCTGTTTGTTTGTCAGCTAGACGAACCAGTCAAAAAATATCTTTTTATCACTTCGTCAATTGATATTTTTGGATTGAGTTTGAAAAAAACATCTCACTTTCCCTAACTTCATGGAATCAATAATCTTCATTTATATTCAAATTTTAGCTCACTCTTGGATCCTCTAGGACTTTTTAAACGATTTACCATGGGAATTTTGGTCGATTAGTTGATTTCCCAAGTAACAATTTTAGCTTGATTATGGTCAGCAAAATATCGTTTGGACTATCGCATTAATCTTCATAAAAAGCTAAAGCGCATTCTATAACATCACCTGGACTCTAATAAAGCCAAAATCAGGCTATTTGGCCCTACCCTAGAAACGTCATCAAGACATATAATTGTTGGTCATCAATGTTGGTCACCAAAGCTTTTAAAAAGCTGTTATTAAACATGTAAGAAATTTTTGTTTTTTTTTCGGTTCTGTCAGTTCTCGGAGTTTTTTTTTTTTATTTTTTCCAGCAACCATAATGGTTGATGAATGATGATTGCATTATTCAGATATGATCTGGTAAAATTAATAGCTAAAAAACCAATGTTTTAACCATATATTGAGCGTCTTTTCTACTGCCAGTCAAAATTTTAGGTAAAATGTATATGAAATAGTATCTTAAAATAAATGCGCCTCGTCAAATCTGATGGTCAATCAAGATGGAATTGATGGAAAAAGGCTTGAAAAAATATTTTCCAATGCTTGCATTGTGAATCCATCAACATGGCGTCATTTTGTGCCCTTCGATTTTGCAACCAACATGGCGTGAGCCAATTCATAGTTTTATTATGGTTTAATGATAACCCCAAAAAAAGCTACGATTTGACGTTTCTCTCGCAAGCCAATCAATTACACGCTAAGGTTGAGTTCCTCATTTCTGAGTTGTTAATCATTAGTACAGTAAATGAGGACAGACTTTTTGAATGAAAAGGGATTGGTTTTGAATGACCCGTGGAATAAATCATGAGTTGAAGTCAAATTTCGTTGTCTGACGCCATCTTGAAATCCAAGATGGCGGCTTCCGCTGAACTTTAAAATGGTGTAAATGATTTGAAATCGCATGAAACCTGAACAAAATGGGTATCGGGTGAAAGGGCTAAACGAGTAGAAGTTGAATTTTGCTATCAGACGCCATCTTGAAATCCAAGATGGCGGCATCCGCTCAACTTTTAATGCATAATGCTGACAAAAAGTCGCATTAAACCACCACTATACGGGTATTGGATGAAAGAGCTAAACTTGATTTCGATTTTTTTCTTTCCGACGCCATCTTGAAATCCAAGATAGCAGCTTCCACTGAATTTAAAATACTGTTAATCAATGAAAATCGGTTGAACTTTTTTTCACGTAATACTACATTAAAACTACTATTTTAAGACAATTTAGATCATTTTAAATCACTTTTATTATTTTTTCATTATGCTTCTAATGCATTTAGCATAAGCTTGCCAGATTACCCGGTTTTATCCGGGTTTGCCCGGATATTTGATGCAAAATTTCGATAAAGTCCGGTCCGGCCCGGTTGCCCGGATATCGTGAAAAAAGTCCGGATATTGCCCGGATTTTTTCACAATTTTCACAAAGAAACCAAAAAAAAATCAAAGTTTTTGAGTAAGTTTCAGCAAAATCGATTAACGGTATGGAAATTTTCAACGGTTGTTTCAAATAATTTCGCTGACTTACTTTTATAAACCTTTGAATATTTAAGTGTTCCAAAAAGTTTTGGAAGTCTGCAATTACATTAATAAAATATTAATTTATTTTTTTTTGCATTTTTTCTTTGCTTTTATGTATAATCACACCTAAATTTTGCTCGGTTTTTGCCCGGTTTTTGGATTTGAAAAATTGAAATCCATGCCCGGATTTTGCCAGGTTTCTGGCAACCTTAATTTAGCACTTTTCTTGTTTTGTTTATAGTTTTTGTTTTTTTTTTGCCATTTATGTAATTCTATTATTCCTATCATGCTATTATGTTTAAATTGTATTGGTCTTATTCTAGCGAAAACTATAAGGTTATGTTGTTTCTGTTAACCGTCTGATTTAGACACATGTGCCAAAATCGAATGTTGCCAAAAACGAACGTGGGTTTTTCAGTCACTTACAGATTTTCAGAGAAACGCGAAAAGAGATATTTGACTTCTATCATTTAGCTCTAGCACCCCATACAA
Organism: Uranotaenia lowii; assembly: GCF_029784155.1. NCBI lineage: Eukaryota > Metazoa > Arthropoda > Insecta > Diptera > Culicidae > Uranotaenia > Uranotaenia lowii. The sequence continues at coordinate 255,517,343 of NC_073692.1, forward strand.
TATATTTGGGAGTTTCATGCTATTTTCATTCATTTACAGTATTTTTAAGTTCAGCTGAAGCCACCATCTTGGATTTCAAGATAGCGTCAGAATGCAAAAACTTTTTATAGCTTATCCCAATTGACAAACACCCATATTTTGGAGGTTTCATGCGATATTCAATGATTTAGAGCATTTTTAAAGTTTATAGAAAACTGCAATCTTGGATTTCAAGATGGCAGTTTTCTTTCAACTTATACCCCTATAGGGTAGACACTCTAGATTTCGACAGGAGCTAGTTTTCGACAAATTTTTAATGAAAGGCTTATTTTTCTATTTGGTGGCTCAAGTTGTCTATGTTCATATTTTTCTATTTTTGTTCTCCCAGTTTAGTATACGTTGAATATAAAACTTCTTATAAATAAGTTGTTAAATAGTAGTAAATCAATAATTGAAAAGTAACATTCTAAATCAAATGTGAAATTCAATGCTATCGACCAAATCAGAATGATTTTGTAAAATGAAAAAACTTCACTTTTATCCGATTGAAAGCAACATAAAAGGAATCAATGGATAGATAAGGTGCTGAAATCAATCTTTTCGGTAATTTATTTCATATTTTTTGCTAACATTTTAAGAAATTTCAACTGTTTTTTGAGCTGTCGAAAACTAGCGCTGAAAACTCACCTAATAATCTATTTTTCGACACCCATCTTCCTGGGTATGTTTATACTGTTTCCATGGTGTAAAAACGCCGTGAAGTAGACAAGCAATCCAGTATGTAAAAATTCATATTCCTGTGCTAACAAAGGAGGTGAAAATGTTCTTGTCGAAAACTAAAACTTTTTGTGTCGAAAACTAAAATTGAATGTCGAAAACTAGATCATCGAAAGGTTTGAGTAAAACGATAATAAAAACTTTGTCTTTAAACTTTCCATCAATAAAAAAGGTAGAGAATGAAAAAAAAAGTATAATTCATAGAACCAATCATATTTGAGATTGAAAACTTAAGTCAATTAGTATATTGACATGGTTTTTCTGACAAAACGAGCAAAAACTGTCGAAATCTAGGTATTTTACCCTAATATAGGTTTTATACGATTTTCAGTCATTTACAGTATTTTCAAGTTGAGTGGTAGCCGCCATCTTGGATTTAAGATGGCGACGGGCAACGAAATTTGACTTCTACTCGTTCCTTACTTTCACCTAATAACCATATTGTGAAGGTTTCACGATATTTTCAGTAATTTACAGCTTTGAAAATAAAAGCGGAAGCCGCCATCTTGAATTAATGATGGCGTCAAGCAACAATTTTTTTCCTACTATTTGGGCCCTTTCACTCAATACTCATATTGTAAAGATATTCATACCACTTTCGGTGATTTCAAGTTTTCAAAGATGTATTTTTTTAATTTTAACTCAAAACCAACACGCATAACTTACCAAAAATGTGTAAAAATGGGAGTTCCAATTCAAATATGTGCTATCTAATCTGAGCGTGTCCTGTTTTGACATCTTGATCGAGAACTGTCACTAAGTTTTATGGCGGTTTAATAATCATGCACTGAGTGCTATTATAGAACATGCAAAAGAAAGCTTGGAGCAAACTTTTAGGTTTGTGTTTTATAAAAGTTTAAAAAGAGCATTCATAACTCTTTCAAAATAACTAAAACAGCATGTTTAATAAAAGTTTTATTAGCGTTTTCAAAACCATCTGAAAACATATGGTCGAAAAAAAAATTATAAGCATTCTGCATGACCATAATAAAACCACCATAAAACGCCATAATTAAACCATAATAAAACTTCCTAATGCTAGTTGGCATAATCTGTGTTACTTGGGTTCCAACTGTTTTTTGGCCTTCTACTGGTACTTTCAAGGACTGTTCTCGATCCTGCCCAAAAAATCAACTTTAGTATTGAACGCTATCTCAAAACAACATCACAAAAATCTGCACATGTAATCATCACATTTGAAAATTCCATCATTTTCCATCCATGCATTCAAAAGTTATTCTCAAAACAAAGTGTTGCAGTGTAAGTCAAATACTCTTCTTACAAAAGCTTCTTAACCCAATCAGAAGCATAGTTTGAACCTCGCAGCTTCATTGTGCAAAGTGCAGTTAATAAATCAGTGAAAGTTTCCATTTCACTTTTTATTTTTCTTCTCCTCTTTTCAAACGCCCGGTCATAAATTTGACGAAACGCAAGCGAACAAAAAAAGTAGCTGCTATGCTATTGCTAACTACCTTCTGATATTCCAGGTGTATGCGCTGCCGCCAGCCAATACAGCAGTAAGAGTTCATCCGTAACAATATTTTTTTTATTTCTTTCAGCATTTCTTATGGTAGCAACTACATACCAACTTCCATTCACAGTTTGGGGTAGGTTGGGGTGGGTTGTGGTTTTTTTTCGGTGTACGATTCAAATTGTGTGCCTACGTTTTTCTCCCTTGTATCAATGAACGACAGTCAGTAATAACAGGGCACGTATGCAAAATAGTTTACGCTATTACAAATAGAGGTATGTATGCGCGAGATACGAGAAATTCAACAAGCTTCACACTTGTTGCGTTTGAAGCGAAGCGAGGAGGAGTGATATCGACAAGTGTGAGTCGGTAGTTCGTATCCAGTAAAAATGATAGGTCATTACCACGATAATGATACGGCTGAACAGGCGTAAAATCGTTAGCAACTGTTATCGAAGTGTGGTTTAGCTGATCTATATGAATATTGTATGTTTGGTTGAAGATGGTTTTCTCAGCGATTGTGGAGAATAAAACTCAACAGTATTCAATTTATTTTCACCCAAGTTCACAACAAAGGAAGTTTTGACCCTTACTCGCTCTAGAGTGTCAATATGACACTATTGAAAGATTAGCGGCTTATAACTTATTTCAGGCGCATAAAAATGTATTCCTCTGGATCACCCATGAATTCCTGAGATCTTTATTTCTGCATCGTGACTTTTTATTGGATGCTACGTAAAAGCACAGACAACAAAAAACTCTCTTGTGGATCTAGACAGGGTTGCTAGCGATTTTTCGTTTTGAAATTCCAAAGTTTTTCCCGGTTTTTTCCGGTTCTGAATGATGAATTTTACATTTAATTTACTAGTTTTTTTTAAAATAAAATCAAGATGAACAAAAAAAAATTGTAAAGGGCCTCAAATTTCTAACAATTGTATCCTAAAACTTGTTAACCGTTTATAAATCATGACAAATACTTCGGCGTCTTTTAACACGTAGTCTTTCTGTATCAAATTGACAGGTTTTCATGATTTTTAAAAAATAATCTAACGAATGACATCTCTTCGTTGTTTTGCTCCACAATTTCATTAGTTTTGCAAAAAAAAAATCGAGGTCAATTGATCTTGAAACTATAATGTAGCACTTTTCAGCCATTGTGAAATTTTCGAGAATTTTTATAGAGTTCCAAAAAAAATTTCTATAGTTTGTATAGAAATATAAAAAAAATACCTCGAAACATTATATCAAATCAGCTTGTCAACTTGAATGGGGATTTGTCTTCCAAAACTTAAAATCATAGGATGGCAGGAAATATTCTGAATGCAGTTATTTTTTTTAGCAAATCCAAAGACATGTTTTAAAAAAAAATTCTTAATACAAAACAATGGATAACTTTAGTAATTTGAACTAAAGATTCGTGAAAATATAGAAAATCGTGTATAGGACAGGGCTGAACTTTAATCATTTGAATGTAAAATATTATTCTGTATCAGGGTAAAGACCTTAGATTTCGACAGTTAATTGTTTTCGATAAAAATTTTACATAAGACATATAAACGTGAAAAAAATTTCAGTCTTTTGGACTCTCACTTATCCAGGTTCGATATTAATAGTTTCAGTATTCAATTTATTACATAAGAGCAATGCTTGCACACTTGCGGAGAGCGAAAAAAATTAGATATGTCATACTCCCACGCAATTTGTGAAAAAACGATCCAAACTTCGTTTGTTTACTAATGAACGAAAGTAAGCGTTTATGAGATGAATCTATATCAAGACTGTCAAAAACTATTCTTAAATTTAGACATAATTTCGCAAATATTTTTGAAATTCCGTAAAAAAATCTCAAGCATGACAATTTTTCCGGTGAGGTGCCGAAATTCCCGGTTTTTTTCCCGGTTTCCCGGTGACGAGATGAAATTCCAAAGTTTTTCCCGGTATTCCCGGTTTTCCCGGTTCGCTAGCAACCCTGTCTAGAGCATGGGTGGCCAAACCGTGGCCCGCGAACGTTAATTCGTGGTCCGCGCAGCTTTGATCAGCTTCAATGTTTTGAAATGAGAACTATGCTTACCAAATTGACCAAGGTAGAAGTCCTCATTAAATTGCAAATTTTAGAATATGTTTTTAAAATTTCACTCTCTGAAATTGGGATCAAATAATGATTCGTTACTTTGGAGGCAGTAAAAATTCGTGGGCACAATTCAAGGTTTAAATTTATTCAACAGTTTGACGCAAAAGTCAGATATAACCAGAATGATAAAAACGTTGAGTTGATATTGGATTTCAAGATTTTCGAAAGCATCGTCTGCTTTTTTATATACCTTACAACAACATTTTCCGTTACGTAAGGTTTTGGGAAGGATCATTACAAATGGAACATTGTGAAAAGCGCTGTTATACCCACTTACCTCCCTGAAGGTCAAGCTTTTTTTGCGCTGAAAAATTTAGAAGAGCTTAGAAATTACAACTTTTGTTCTGCAAAAGACTTAGAAGATGAGGAAATAATTTTGACAAAGTTTTCATAAAGTGCATAGCTACAGGGGCTAAGAAACTTTACATTCAGTGCTTCTTCGGTTTTAATTATTACGGCTGACTCATAGCTTTATTTTTAAAAGTTTTTATAAAAATTATACCATCAACAACTCAGATATTTCAACTTAAACATATACAACTAAAAAAAGTAAATATTTTACATATTTTTCAATTTCCATTCTTTCTTTCCAAACCCCGGTGTAGACGGGGTTTAAGTCGCGTTTTTCTTCTTCAGGATCAATTTTTTTTCTGAAAAAACCAATCCTGAATGGAAATAATTTTTAGGATCGAAATCAGTTTGCTAATTTTTTTTCAGATAGAAAAACCAAGAATTTCCAAGGCTATCAAAATGATAACTTTTAGAAAAAATAGGTCTATTTCAAGTTTTCTCCTCAAATTAGCAGTCGATTTCTAAAAATAAATAAGCATCTGTAAGGATATTATATGCCATTTATTCCAAACCAGAGTTAGAATACAACGTCGATTAAATGACCACCCCCAATTGATATGCAAAAAACAGCTCTTTTGCGGGTATTCAGCATACCATTGGCATACTGCTGGCTTTACAGTGGTTATTTCAGATTGTAGACTAGCTTGAAGTTCATCAATGTTTATGGTGTGCTGGCGTAAATTTTACTTTTGAAATATGTTCACAGAAAAAAGTGTGGTACCGATAATTCTAAGAACGAGAAGGACAGTTTAAATCACCATTTTTTGAGACAATGATTTCAACGGTAAACACGCACAGTTTTCACAACTGAAAGTTCGTTTTCAATGTAAAGCACTAGAAATTCAGCTCGTTCTTTTGGTCTGTATCTATGTACGTTTCGAAATTGCATTTATATCTCGAAATCGACTGAAAAAAGGCGGAGCACGGAGTACGTCTCGGTGGTCGAGTGGTTAGCGTGGTAAGACGGTAATCGCTGGTTCACTGATGGCATGGGTTCGATTCCCACCTCGGTACTGGGTGTTTAATGTTAATCTTGAGTGTTCACGTCATTTATTCAGTCTGTAAAGCCAAAATCGGCTAATACGGTGTATGTCTTTTTTTAATGTAGTAGATATACAATTTTTAAATCTATGATATATTTACAACTTTTGAACGTATTTTGAAAATTTTAAAGAAATAAACATGTTTAAAAAAATATTTATAAAAAAAATGAAACGAAACAAATGTGCTAAGAAAATTTTTGTTGGTCCGCAGACAAATCTCATTTCTAAAATTTGGCCCGCCGGTTGAAAAGGTTGGCCACCCATGATCTAGATTGTCAGTTTGGCACTCCTTGCAGAAAATTGTTAATCTCTCTTGTTCTAAAAAAAGTTTACATGTTTGGAAATCATCCATTTTTACGTTATTCTATTCTATGTCGAAGAAAAAAAATGAAAAAAATGCTTGCGTACTCTTCTTTTTGCGAAATTTTACTGAATGTACTCTTTTTTCTTATAAAACATTTTATAAGAGAGACGAACTTATTTCTTCGAATTCACAAAATTTATGTTTTATATGTACCCAGGCTTCCGAAAAGTACTGGCGAACGACAGTATTCTTGCGAACGTCGCACATGCACCTCGGTGAAAGCTTCCCGAATATTTCTTCCCCGACAGTTTTAAAAGGAGCGGTCGTGCGATGTACAGCGATGCCTTGTTTTACCTCATGCGAGAGTTCTTCGTGGGTATGAAAGTTTTTAAGCTCCGTGACAGTTTTGGGAAAATCTTCGTGACAGCTTTCAATGCGTTGAATTTCGCATGACAGTACTACTTACTCCGTCTGACTGTAGCCAAGATTCGCTCGGGCCGAGTTAATTTCGAACGAACGTATTTTCCTTTTGCTTGAAGCTACTGCGGGTAGTGATCACCCCAATCACCCACCCCTCCCCTTTTCGCCTAACCTGCTCCGGCACCACACATCGCGTTACGCCTCGGTCGTATGCTGCTGCTCGGTGTAAATATATGGCTATATATTCGAACCGAGCAGCAACGCATACGATCGGGCATGGGTACGGTATGGGCACGACAGTCACCCGTGACAGTCCTGCCCAAAACTGTCGACGGTACAGCAACCAACGAGTGGTAAGGAAAACCGAGACAGTTTTTTTGGCAAGAAAAAAGCTTTCATAGCAAAGCTGTACTTTTCGGAAGCCTGTATGTACCTACGAAAATTCCGAAAGAAACCCAACTCTTTATGCGTTCTTTACACGATTAGTACCTACCCTAGGTTATGGCATCGAGCATATTGTTCGCCAGAACGACAAGCCCTTCGGGTCCGAGGGAAACCGTCCAACGTTCCATGTTCAAAATTTATCTTTTTCTAAAAGCTATCGATCTATAATTCTTTTTAATTTGCTATTTCTCTTTCTATCTTTTTCTCCTCTTTTAAAAAAGAGCTATATCTAAGTAATAAATTGTTACAAACACTAAACGAGTTTGGCTTCTTAAAAATCAAAGATATGAGCTGTTTCAAATAAAGAAATTTTAAGAAATATTTATTTTTCAAATGCAGTATTTTATCATGTTTGGTATGTTTTCTCAGAATAATATCCAACAACAACTTGCAATTAATTGGCGGCGTTTGAAGGCTTATACATCCTAGTTTCTCCCGTTTCTCCTAATTTTATTGAAATATGATTTCAATGTACTCTTTTTGGCGTTGCGCGGTATGGTAATCCTAATTTAAGTAAATTTTAGCTTAAAGCTGTATGTTGCGCATATGGAAATAATTCAGTACCAAAATACGTTTTTTTATTCAAACTTTTCTAACACTTTGCACTGAATTTTGAGTAAAATAACGTAGATTTTCGAAATAAAATTATATTCACAGGAAAGGCATCGTTATCCGTTTCTGTGAATTCGGTTTTTTCTATATTCTGTAAAGCGTGATCTAAAGTGCCTCAAGGTAGTCACTTGAGACCGCTTCTGTTATTTTAGTTCATGATAACAACATTACGCCAAAATACTCAATGAATAAAGAATTAAATTCATGGTTTTTAGTTCGAATTGCAGATTCAGATTTGGACGTACAGTACCGTTCATAATTGTATAGAAATTGGAAGCGCGCGCACTGCCACTTCGACTTTGAACTTCCATAACTTTTGACTCTGATGATATTTTTTGATTAAATTTTCTGAGTTAGATAGATCAACTATCACACTGTTATACCACAAAATTTGAGCTTTCTGGAGTTTGTGTGGCCTGAGATACAGTAATTCTACGAAAATCGGACTTTTTGGACTTTTGCAGAGTGATTGTTGAAATATAAAGTAAGCATGTCTGAAGTTTTTGGAAAGTTTTATTGATGGGATCAAAAGTTACGGGAGGTACAATTTTTAAGGCATGAACCTAAAAATGCGATTTCTATAGAATTTTTGACGATTCATGAGAACATAATCGTTTCCATCCACAAATCAGTCAAAAAATGTCTGGCAAAAGCAATGATGAAATGAAAAAATGAAATTAAATAACTATTTGTGTTTTGAAATCAGAATCTCGCAATATGGTTTTGATTTTTTGGTTGAAATAGATTTACTGGTTGTTAAACATAAAATAGGAGTTTCCTATGAAAACAATCGTCCATAATTCTATAGAAACCGCATTTTTAGGTTCATGCCTGAAAAATTGTACCTCGTGTAACTTTTGTTCCCGTCGATAAAACTTTTCAAAAACTTCAGACATGATAGCTTTACATTTCAACAATCACTCTGCAAAATTTCAACAAAAAATGTAGCGTAGTTTCTGAGATATTACAGTTTAAATGAGAAAAGTCGAAAAAGTCCGATTTTCGTAGAATGACTGTATCTCAGGCCACACAAACTCCAGAAAGCTCAAATTTTGTGATATAACAGTGTGATAGTTGATCTATCTAACGCAGAAAATTTGATCGAAAAATATCATCAAAGTCAAAAGTTATGGAAGTTCAAAGTCGAAGTGACAGTGCGCGTGCTTCCAATTTCTATACAATTATGAACGGTACTATATATTCAGAGTTTAAAATAGGGAACTGTGTTTTGGTGCCTAAATATTGATAAAAACTCATTTTGGACGAATTTGAAATCCTGACTTCAAATTTTCCGACAGATGATCGCTTTTGGTTTGGCAATATGGCGTATGATGCCTTTAGAATTATTCAGTTTTCAGTAAAATCAGTCACTGCTAACTTACATTCAATTACAAAATTCAGAGGTTTCTTTAATGTTCTTGTTTCAAGGACACGATGTTTTAAAGAGAATAAATGCTACAATAAAACAAAAACAATAAAAATGTTATATTTATTTCTTCCACCACTGAAGGACGTTTTTCCGTGTTGGATATTGTAGCGCCCCTAAATTTTTTGCACACCGTTATACCGTAAACTTTGTAGAACTATGGAATGAGCAGAAAAAAACATCAATTTAATAATCAATATTAAATCTGACTTGAGCTTAATAAATCCTGGAACCTCAAGCAGAATTAAAATCCATGTTTTTGAGTGTAAGAAATCATGACTTCATCGATTCTTGTTTTCTGGTTAAAAAGAAATATTGAACCTGGTGTGGAAGTCACAATTAATAAAATAAAAAAAAAAAGTTGAATTCTGTCTAATATTACATTTTTTTCCTTCTTATTTTGTTTGAAATATTTTTTATGGCAGGTTTTTCAAGAAATTACAAACTTATTTTTTTTTTAAACTCATAATTTTATCTTTGAAAATTGTATAATACACATATTGTTAAATTAAATCCAACAAACACTTTTTGAAAATACTACGAGTACTTTTTTTTTAATTTTTCAATTTACACAGATTCCTGTTCCAGATTACTGCACGGTCAAAGGAAAAAAAAATCACTAAACACAAATCACGAGAGAGAAAAGACACAAACGCTGTTAAATGTTATAAAGAAAGTTTTCAACAAAAATCTGATAGCATTAGCTACACATTGCGATACCAGCCATAAAATCGTCAGACAAGTCAAGATTGTTACATTTCGGCAAGATAATCTGACAAACAAAAGAGTAGGTAAAACTGTTTGCCCAAGATATGAATCAAGCGATTTGTTTTGAAAAAAAAACCACACTTTTAGGTTGCATTGTTGCTGCGCCCAAAATTCTCATACGGGCGGAAGCATCTCGGAAGTAAATTGAATCTTTCCTATGGGTGCCAGTTGATTAGATAGAACAATAGTGCCATTGAAAAACTAAAACAAGACATCTTCAAGAGAAAAATAAAATAAAACAACAACAAAGGTCACCCGTGTCGTTTCTTTTCCATCAAATGACAAAACAACTTAATCACGCACCACATTCACACATTAATCACAACACAACAGAACGAACGAACGAACGCGAAAGCCAGCCAAAGATTCACCCTGCTAATAATAAGAAAAAAACGAGAAATAGAGACAGCGAATAAAGATGAACATGGGTTGATTGTGAGCATTCGTCTAGAGTTAGAAGTTGAGCATCACACCCACAAATGGTTTTTTTTCGTTACTCATGTTTCAGGTACGTACATACTTTTCGGTCCAACGAGCATCTAGGGTTTCCATTTATCACACTACTTCACGTCGTCGTCTGCTGCTGATAAAAATCTTGTAAACCAATTTAAGGACGGTCAGTGATTAAAGAGCGATTTTTTATATCACTGGTGAATTTTAATAAGAATTAGATTGTATTCGTTCATTTTCATTCAAAAACTTAAAAACTAAAAAAAAAACAAAATGTTTTGATACAATATTTTTTTTATGATTCCCTATTATATAAGTTCTACAATAGTATTTTGTTTAAAACCAATCAGTGTTTTTCACTGATTGAGATGAAATTAAACAGCATCAAGCTTGTTTTCAACCGTGTAACAGCTTAAACCTTTTAGTTACGGTGATCTAATATTTTTTGCGCGCTTTCTTATTATGACTTATTTAAGCCCGGTGCCTTATTAGACTTGCCACCGTGAAAATATGCCGGCAATTGATGGTGGAAGAGAACAATGTGCACAAGCCTTTGAAGGAGAAAAAAAAAACCTCGGAGGCATATCCCCATCTCTCCGTAAATTTCCCTTCGATCATCAACATGCTTCGAACGAAAGAAACAGCCGCGAAAATCTGGACCATAAAGTGGGTGTTGTCTGTTGGGGTTTGTGAGCGGGAAAATTTCACCGTCAATTAGCTCTGAGGGTTGATGTGGTGGGGAAATTGAGGTTCGGTCCTGCTACCTCGAATGTTCAGAATTCACTTTCATAACATGCTTCAATATTGGGTTCCAGTAAATCCAACTTCATTTGAAGATTACAAAATGGGTATGAAATCGATTTCGGTTATTGGGTGTTGAACGGAATTTAGGCAAAAGCTTATTACTTTTTTAACATATATTTTCATACCTACTTGATTTACACAAAAGTTAAAAAAAAATTAAAAATATAAAACACAAATATTACAAAAGTAAGTAACTGGAATTCATACTTCTATTATAAATACATTTACATAAACTAAAAAAAAAACTTTTATTATTCAGGATTAATTAGTCCTTTGATTCAATAAGAAAAAACAACAATGGACTCAATTTACAATATGTTGCTCAAAATTTGTATTTTTTTTAAAATAATAATTAGTCGCTTAAAATTTCGACCAATTTCATTCAATGGCAAGTGCAAGTGAAAAAATATTTTCAAAATGATTCAATCAAACCGCTTCAAACGATGGTAAATTTGAAGCAAACATTCTATGACACACTTATCAGAGCAAGTCCAATGGTGTTGGGAAAAAGTGGTAGGAATTTTGACAGCTGTAGCACAGATGGGAATTTTTGTATCGTGAAAAATAGATCAAAAATGTTGGCCGTCCACCGGTGTGATAGAAAACGAAGGTATAAAATTGGGGGCAACCAGCGATGCCAAGTGCATTTGCTGTTCAGTATTTTTACTATTTTTCCTATTTCGAATTGATCGTTTAAAAATTGAAATCAAATTCACTTTATTGAAATAGTAGTGCTAATACCATTCTTAAAACTTTTTCTAAGTTGTTGAGAGAGTTTTGCATTGGATAAGTATACAAGTTTCACTCAACTGAGCATGTCTCATCTATGAAACAACAGCTTTGTTGATTTTGTTTGGTTCCGGCACGATATTTTTTTTCATAAACGCTTACAAATCTTTTAAAAAAAGTGCTCATTTTCTGCATACCGGCAGCACAACCTAAAATTTGGAATATGGGGTTAAATTATAAAATAATTTGCGTTTGATATGATTGACACTCGACGAATTAACAGCGAGGGTTCCGTTTTCTAAAGATGATGGACCATTAAAGGCGACGTTAAAACTTTGATACCGGACATTCCGACGGAATAACATTTTTCAAATAAAAAAATGAAACTCCTACTCCCGAAAACCGCTCAAACAAACAAAATTTATTTACCCAGCTTTCTGGCATCTCTGCGCCTCGAAATGTATGATAGCCAATTCAATTGGCAAGGGCATGACAAAAATTGGCTGTAGGTTTTAAAGAGTTGATTAACTTCTTTGTAATTAGTATCAATTTAAGTGATAAGAGAATTGTTTACAAAAGAAAATATCACTTTATGTTAAAATCCTGAAATTGGTCAATTTCCTTTATTTTCCCCTCAACTAAGGTTTTGAGCATAAGAAAGATGGCAGCACCGAAGCGTTTCATGCACGAATACTGTATTGCAACACCGACTGTATCACTCGGTTCGGTGTTGCAAAACATCGTGTTTTTCTATCACCCTCGGCCAAAAAGTGTTATACGATACAAATTTTGCAGCGCGAAACTGTTCGAATATCAGATTTTCCCAACACCGGTGTACGGCAAATGTGTTGTGATGTGTTGTAAACCTTCAAAATTTCTATCTCCATCTCAACCAGTGAACTTGCTCTCATGGGGTAAATCGGGACATAAACATAACAATGCAATGTCAGGTTCTGCCCAATCGTAGTAGCTGATGTAAAAATAAAAAAGAAGTGTACTTAAAAGTTGATTCGAGAAAATGACGGCTCATAGCTTTCGGTTGATTTCTGGAAAAATATATCGATTTCTTTGTTTTTTTCCTTGGGTTTAGGTTTTCCCATATGAGCAAGAGTGATAAAAAGCTGTTGGCCTATTGGTAAGGTGTTGTCAGTAGACTCGAGTTCGATTCCTGTTCGAGGGGATTTTTTTTCACACACCATTCATGATTGATTTTTTGACTGTCATATTATACGGCTAGTAGCATCATCCGTCAAACAAAACAAAAGAAACATAATGTATGAGCATGTGTAAATTCTTTGAATTCTACAATTAGACCAAGATTATTTTGTTATTACTTGGTTTGATGACTCTTCGCCTCACTGTTTAGTGCAAAATGCATCGATCATGAATGATAAATGAAAAAAAAATCACCTTGACCAGGAATCGAGTTCGAGTCTACTGATTACCTCTCCGACACCTTGCCAATAGGCCAAATAGTCAGATGAAACAAGTCAAGCTGTAGCTCTATTATTCAGTTGACTTCATCGAGTCGAATTCGCTGCTAGATTCCCCGGCAGAAAACGCTCATCGTGCCCCGATTAATGGTGCTTATACTGCCCCAGGGGGGGTTCTTATTATGCCCCTACAGTGACTGGTTTTCAGCTTTCGGCAAAAAATTCTCAATTGTATAATTAAACGTTTTTATCTACTTTTTCAAGTTTCATCCAATTAGGCAATAGACTAATTTGAGTGTCTGAACATGAAACAATTATGTAATTCATAGCTGTTCTCTATGGTTAAATAAGCGTTTTCCTTAAGGTGGCCATTATGCCCTTATCTCCCCTATCAGGGACGGGATTATGTCATAGTCACGAGCCAAAAATTGCGACTAGTGACCCATTTTTTTCCTCACTTGTCGTTAATTGAAAATTTTCTCGAAATGAAAGCATGCTATGAATGATTGTTTTGGTAAAGAAAGATTTTTCCAATATGTCATTGATCATTGAGATCTTCAATAGTTCGGTCATGACATGATGGTCAAAATGGGTCATGAGAAAATATCACCAGTGCAATTTTAGGCAACTTTGTTTGCCAAGCTAATTTCCAATATGCTGTAATATGACAAATGCTAACTAACAATAGTATAAAAATGAAAATAGAGATAAGCCTTTGTAGAAGCCTTTTTTTTAATATTCCATTTGGTTCCGAATTTCATTCACTGCCCATTCTTCTCATACGTGAAATTTATTTACATCACGTGAATGTGAATTTTATATACATTCACATTATCGGAATATTTCTGTCATGACATGATCCATGACTGATCTTTTTTTTTCTTGGGTATAGTGATCCAAAATAATTTTCACCGTCCTTATGAATGACTGAAAATTTTCAAGCCTGTCCCTTATTGCAAATTTTCAACCACAGCGTAGATACAATTTTATTGTAATTTTTATTTGTCAAGTCTGAATTCACGATGAGTATTCAATTTAAAATTCAAATTTCATTAAAAAATTAGATAAGGCCGGAACAAATTTCAAATCCTTTTTTTGTCTCTCGGAGTTGGAACATCGCAAGTGGTGGGATAATAGAAAAATAATGCGAAAAACAATTGGAATAAATTGCACGAAAGATTGTATTCAACTAAATTGCATACTATATCATTGCATAAAACCTAAAAAATCAAGTATTTTTTATTGACAAATTCAATAAAATCAAGAAAATATACTCCCATCTTCCACAATCTGTTTTTGCTCATTAGAATATTTGATAAATTTTTCAAAATTTCCATGAAATACTTCAAACTTTATTTATTTCCTCCTTCGGGTTTTTTGGAAATTTCAAACGGGGGAGGAGGGGAGGGGGGGGGGGCTAGTGGCGTGGAAAAAGAAGAAATTGGTATCTAAAAAAATCTAAAATCCAGAAACTGGTAAAAGATCAAACATTTATAACATTTTTAAAAAAAAACTGTCCTCAATTTCTAATGCAATTAGCACAGCTAAACACATGATTCTGGCTTTTATGGTGTATTTTAGTCATTTCAACCGAATTCCCTTGATTTTTTTGTCGGTTGTACTCATGCAGGATTGGTCATAACGATCCAAAAGTTCAGGTGTTAGAAAAAGTCACATGAAAATTAAAAAAACACATTGAAAACAGGTTGTCTGTGCCCAATAGTGACACAGGCAAATTTGATGCCGTACATAATGTTGTCCAATTTTTTCCAAAGTTACACATCTTAAAAGCCTTGTAAAGACTCAGTGACCATCTGGTCTAAAAAGCTGATAATTGGTACACTTTAGGGATGAATAACGCGAGAGCGTTGAAATCCCAGAAAAAAAACAAAACAACGATAATTATAATTGGTACGGTTATGAGAACTTTTAGTTCAAATGCAATCCAAATCGGAGACGGCCCCTTTTGAAGGTGTCATCTATATAAACCGTCCAATCTATAATGAGAAATTTTGACCTAAAATACCAAAAAATCGAGCTCGCCCTAACCAGTCAGTAATGACTTTTTTTTACATGTCCTAGCAACAATTATTGAAATTCCATACAGCGGACTTAAATGTTCTTAACCACTCAAAAGATTAAAAAGAAGCTATTTCTAGATGAAAAAATAATAAGACATGATCTTTTTCGCCCTCTTATATCCCTAAGAAGATCAAATCATTTTATAAAATAGTTGCTTTAGGTCTTAAGCTTAAAGCTCAAAAAAGAACTCAAAGGCGCCCAAAGTTTCAGATTTTTAGACTGATTTATGCTCAAGATTTGCAGTTTTGTGTTAGGATCTCTTCAAAAAGTGTATCAATTCATCAATCTTCATGAAATATTCATATCACATTGAAAATGATTCCAACAATTTTTTGGTTAAAAAACTTTTTTGATCTATTCTGTTTTACGAAGTTATCACTGATTGTTTTTTTTTTGGGTAATAAGGGTCAAATAACACTTCGCTCAGGTGTTAGACCGGAGACACTCGACGGCAGAAGTGAATTTTTGTGATAATTGTGCATAATATCAATATTTCTGTTCTTCCAATCTGCGGCTTCGATTTTTTTGAGATTTTGGGTCCACGTTTTCCTACTGTGCGATATTTTGAGAATTTTTATGTCATAATCAAGAGTTTGCTGTTAATATTAAATACATCTCGAGTTTTGATAAACAGTTGTTTTGCACAACGATCTTTAGACAAAAAAAAGTAGTTCTTCATAGCAAAAGCAGTTTAAGTAGTCAAAAATGACGATATTTTTTTAATATGAAGAAATGTTTGCCATAATTATCTTTAAATAAACAAAATTTGCATCAAGGGCATCAATTGACGAGAAATTTTCAATTTTTACAAAAAAAAAAAGACTTTTTGAGTCTAAGTTTGATGATTGGAAATCAACAAATATGAATAATCTGAGTGGAAAACAGTTAACTATAGCACAGAAATTATCGCAATTATTAGTAAATCGTGGTTTAGCTAATTTCATAGTAGATGCCAATTCGAGTTTTTATCAGTTGCATATAATCAAAGAACTATCACATCTTATCAAACGTATCCGTTATGCGGCCAGGTAAAGAATTAAAGGATATACAATAATGGGACAAGAGAAGAATAAGCGAACCAATTGTTGAACGATGCGATATTTTCGCTAGTTATGAATGGATCGTGATTCTTTTTTTTTCGAAAAGCTGCATCTTATTGCTAATGATCCAAACAACAACTTTGCTGAAGAACGTGAAACTCTAAGATGCGTCATTGAAATTTTATGACAACTTCGAAATTGAAAAATTTAATTTCATTTGTTTAACATATTTTTAAATGGCAAAATTAAAAGACTTCACCCACCACAGTAAAAGGGGGTTTCCGTAGGAAATTGACGTAGAATATGACAGAAATCGATTTAATTTGATACCATGGATATTTTCTAACAGCCAAAATACCCTCTCAACCTCGGAAAATATTTTGCGCAAATTCTTGAAAAAAGACCATCTTTACCGTGGTGCGCGAGGTCTTTTTATTCAATGCAATGTTGCTGTGAAAAAAAAACATATGTACCAAATTTGATAGAATTCTTTGGAAATGATTTATGTCATGTTTTACCTCGATTTTATATGGACCCCCCACCCAACTCCCTCCTCCCTTTCCGAGGTTAGATGGGTTTGTAACTTATCAGAAACAATTTCCGGCGAGAAAACCCGTTAAAAAAAAAAATTCTCGTCAATCGAACCAACCAATGACACGAGAACACTTCTGCATATGGGAAAACACGCCAGCTAGTTTCCAAGGTATGATGGCTCCAACCCAATATTCAGTGCAGGGTTGCCATTTGAAAAGATGTGAAAAAAATATGATATTAAACTTTACAATAGGCAAATTTGTTGTTTGAATCTTCATCAATGAGATGCAGCTTAAAGAACTTGAGTTCAGTGCATCAGTGAGGCTGTAGGATTTTTTGAACGAAAAAATCACTAGAGTGTCTGTCCCGGGATTTCCCGAGCGAGAATTCCCGGGAATTTGAAAAATTCGGGAATTCCCGATTCCCGGGGATCATAGTTTCGTTCCCGGGAATTCCCGACATGTAAGAAATTATTTCTCTGGAAAAGCCTGAAAGCCTCCGGAATCATCATTTTTGTTCATTTTGAACAAAACACATTGAGAATATGCCGATTCCTGTGGCAGTAGACATTTTGCAGCCATTTGGAGCAATTTTTTTATTCAAATAGATTAGTTTAAATAGATTATATGTATTTCCACGCCGCATTTATTGAACGAAAACTAACAACAGATCGAAAAATATATGAAAAATCGCGCAGCGTACTTGTTTCCCTTGGCCTTGAAGGCCACATGAACTTGAAAACCTCAAAATGAAGAATACATCGTTTTTTTTTTCATATGAAGAGCAAATATTTAAAGTGTTCAGAAAAAAAAAAGAAAAATGATTGGAATAAACAAACAAATAAATACATTTTTTTTATCAACTCCTAATTGTATGGATGAATTCGCCATTTGACTTATTCAGGTTATTTTATAGTTAGTTAGACTGTTTGATTTATTTGATAAAAATAAGTTTGAAAAATATTATGAAGTGTACATTTTGAACAAATAATGTGCGTGTGCACGAAATGTTCGATAAACTACGTATATTTGAATCGAAGTGCATATATTTTACATATTATTGAATATTTCCCGGGATCCCGGGAATTCCCGGGAAACAGGCCACTAGATTTCCCGATTCCCGGGAATGAGAAAATAGCCGGGAAATGGACACTCTAAAAATCACTTTTTCCAAATTAATTTCCACTTTGAATTTTCTGCTACATCCCATTTCAAGTCCTAGAGCCACAAAAATGCATGGGCTCAAAAGCAACCTAAAACCGTGTGACACTTTTTGGCCAGATTCTGACCAGTATAAATTGTTTAGTGTTGCACGGTTTTCCTTATACTATTTGAAAAGTTGTTATTTTTGTTCCAACAAAAACTTCACTTTGCACTAAATGTATTTTAAAACAAACTCAAAATATATTTATATGTTTATCTCTTTTCATTTTCTTGGGAAATTGTATCAGCTTCTTTAAACTTGAGATGGAAAAAAAATTGTCAAACCTAGAAGAAATAAATATATTTAAATTCAACTAATGACTTCAATATGAGAATTTTTTATCAAATAGTAACAACGAAAATAAAACGATCTCGAAGTAATAAAATTATCTCTAAACAATATATTTATATTTATCAAAAAAATAAATGAAACGAAATTTAGTAAAAATGGCGATTTCTTTGAGCACAAACGACATTTCTAACTAATGTTTTCTCCAGAGGTTTTTCATCCTAAACTTTGTGGAAACATGTAATTACATATTCCTAAGATTTGTTTTAAAACTTTCTACAGGCGCAATTTATGTTAAAGATGAACATTGTTGTTGCTGCCATTTAAGCTCACAAATCACCCATTTACTGTAGAAGCCTACAAAATTAAATTGTTATTAGAAAAGGCTTTATTTAAATAGTATCCATTGAACGTTTCAGTGCAATTTAACAGCACGGTGCGGCTAAGAATTAGTGTTTTCAAATAGCCCCACCACGATTCAGCTGACTGTGACAGTTGAAACTTACACCTGCTGCTAAATTTGTACGCCACTCGATGTCTTAAAATTGTATTGAATGTCGAAAAAATGCGGTTAATCGGCATTTCCTCATAAAAACAATACACGACCTCTCGCCTCAATGGTTGTGAATGATGATGAATGAGGATGATTGTGGCGCGGTGATATATAAATGGGTAGGTAGCATTTTACAAACATCAGCAGACCCTCGGCTCGCCTCGGTTGGACCCCAAATCGATCGCTATTATACGTGGTTGGTTGGTGTTTTGGATCCTCATCCATTGAGAAAATAAGTAAGAGTGGCGCCGCCGCTGCGCGATATCACGTAATACTCGTTTGCCAAATTACTTCGATGCTTATACCATTTGCGGTAATCATTATTTGATATGTTCATTAAGAAGGTATTGAAACTTTAATCGGTTTGTAAATAAACAGAAAACGTTTTTTCGATAACTTTTGTATATTTTCGAAATAAGCATCCACAACATGTGAAACGACAGAAGAAAAATTTGTTTTTTTTTATTAAAACAGATAAAAATTGTCAGATTCTTTATTTCAATACTCGTTACTTCAAACGAACCCAATCTAACTAAAAACCAGCTTTCGTTGCAGTTTATTCTCAACAGCTATTCTACGAAAATTACAAAAACCAATAAAACACTAACCAGTTACGGCTTAGCTACGGAATGTGCCTGTATTTAATGCTGAGACATGCTTTTTATTGGCTTAAGAAACATAACCCGAGCTCTCCATGACTGGCCTTTTCCACGTTCATACACAAGGGATAGGCGTATGTGTAGTGCATCCTATCCAATTCACCCGAAAACGGGAAGAACTAGAACATAATTATCGTCGGTTTGTAATCGATTCTCCTTCCTGTGTGTAGAGCAGCAAAGTCGAATCCATTTAAACCGAGAAAACCGAGCTTAAACCGCATAGCGAGCGCCCTAACCTGAGTTCGGGACAAGGAGAGTCTTCACACGGTACTGACCTCTTTGGCCGGAGCTAGAGTCGAGAATGCCCTTTTTCCCCCCTCGAGGCTTACCGGGTGCGGTGCCTGAGAACGGATCAGTCCAAAGCCCCGGAATTGTTGGTTTGCTGGCTAACTATAATTGACTTAATTTTATTTCAATTTTCGTTTTCCGGTTTTGTTCTCTTTCTTTTGGGTGAATGAGCGTTTTTTTTTTTCGTCGGTTGTTTTCATCCGGCGATTCATCACAACAATATCCACATCTAATGAATCAAACTTACCGGGTGTTCGTTCAATTGGATGTAAGATAAGACGAGGTAGATGAAAATATGAACAATAACGTCGGTTGAGTTCAATACAATTTTAATTCAGTCATCAACAAAAAAGGTAATATTGGATTGGAAGCCATTCACAGTTTACCCAGTTGCATGAAGAAGTTCTATAACCAGTGTAATCACAAATGCTCTCAGAGTCAAAGAGATATAAGTGCAAACATGATCGGTTTTGAGATAATGCCAAACAATTCTACATATTTCAAAAAAATATTATGTGATTTTTTCAGATTTTTTAAATTTATTTACATATTTTTACATTTAAAAGATAAAGGAAGTAGGGGGTAACCCGTTGCCATCGCACGTGTTTGTTTACGTTCCTATGAAATTTATTATTACATTTTTATTTAAAAAGAAATTTTGTGAAAAACTATTTAAAAATGTATTTCATGCATAGACGATTGTGTGCGGAATGGTTAAAAAACGAAAATTACTTCTGAAAGCTTGTGGTTTTGGTTTTACTGCTGCCTAAAATTTGTTCAACAGCCTGTTTATGTTACTGAAGTAAGCTCTCGCAAGGCAAGAAAAATCAAAGTGATGATCTGCATTTTGAGGGATTGGGTTTTGTATGTCCAATAAATACAATAATTTTTAGCGAAGAAAGATAGTCATAATGATTCGGATAAAAAGTGTGGGGCAGAGTTTGAATTTCGTAATATTCTTTCATCATAACTTATCAGCAGTTTTGAAATCGTATTTTAGGCATTCAAAAAAACTTTATTTTTATAAAACTTCCTCAAAAAATTTCGTTTTGGACACACAAAAAGATAATTTAACAACACATTTTTTTATATTTGTTTTGGCAGATAAAGTGAATAAATCCGGGAAAACCCGTACTATTCTCAATGAAATACGGGCAACCGGGCCGGATTGGACTTTTGTTAAATTTTGTATTAAATATCCGAGCGGTGCCGGATAAAACCTTGCAATCTGGCAACGTTAAATAAGTTACAACAAATTATTTTTAAATGAAAAGTAATTATTTTTAACATAAATAAGTAACCATCTTTTATATGAAAAGCTTTATTGACCACACAAATTCTTCAAAACGCTTTAAGGAGTGTATTCGAAAAAAATGCAACTCTTTGTTTGTGAATAATTTCTGAATGCAGTGATAGAAACTGATGAAATTTTCAGTTAAGCTACCTTGTTATGTAATGTTAAAAAAAGGAAGACGATTGATTCCATGAAGTTGTTGAAGTTGAAGTTAAGTATTGCGAGTGGTTTTATCAAGCGCTATCAAAAAGTTCCAACAGGGGCAGTGATAAAAAAGATATATTTTTTTCCAAACTGGTTCGTCTAGCTGACTATTAAACAGTCTTGACTTCATTTCTACAAAGTTTAAAAGCTCGCTACCGGTAAAATAAACAAAATACGATGGTCAAGTCGTGCGCAAAATATTTGGACTGCTAGCGGGAAGAAATTTTGGAAAATTTCGTTATGGACAGCAAAAGAACTCTTTAGCGGGCGCTTACCAAGTTTCCAGCCAGAAAATTTTAGTCGACAAGTGTTCCGGAGATAAATAAGTAAAAAAAATGTGATGTCTAGTACTTGAGAACGCTGACGATCTGTAAAAGCTGCAAATCAGTCAGTGTTTCATAACGTTTGACACGATAAATGGCTTAATATACAAAGAAGACTCCCTCTAAAAGCGACAATTTCTCTGTATAGCACTTCAGTAATTCTAACAAAGTAGATACTCTATTTTGATCGGATCTAGAATCGTGCCATTACGAGAAAACTGTGGTAAAACAGTTAAATATGTTGTTTTTTGCCGAAGGAGTACAATCGGCTAAATTTGTCATAACTTCAACCATAAAGGCATAATAAAAATTTTGAGTTATTTTGAAGGTCAAGCTTCAGTAAACATAAAACGTAATCAAAATAGGCCTTTTATAGAAACAAATGTGGTTCATAGTATATAGTCTAGATGGCGCCCGTGGCGCCCAAAAATTAAAATCGATTTTTTTTTTGCATTAGACGCTATCTTAAAAACCACTTGACAGATCGTCACCATATTCTGAACATGGAAACATTATATTACTAGGAGGCCATTTCACTGAAAATTTGATCGAATTTCATCCATGCATTCGAAAGTTTTTCACAAAACGAAGTGTTGCATTTTTTCGAATACACTCCTTAGTGAGATTAGTGATAGTTTTACGTTCACAAGATGAATACTGGAAGCTGAAATTTTTTTTCGTCCATCGAATTCGGTTTTTCTAAATTCATGATTAAAATAATTCGAATATTCGATTCTGTTAAATTGATATTGTTTGCAATTTTATTGCATAAATACAAGGATTTGTTCGTGATGTCTCCACTCCAAGTGACAAAAGAAGGATTTTCAAATTTATTCCGGCCTTATTGGTGTTTTATCAGCTTTGTGCCATTTGCGACTTTAAAACTCCTTCAGGATTGACAGTTGACACAATTATTTAGAATGAAGCACTTTTCTGTTTCTGCCACTTGCTGTCATTCAGAATTTGAATCACGAAAAGTGATCAAAGTAACCGCATATCTTTGCAAAATAAAAATCAGAAGCAAAGAAAATGTGCTAGTGAATTGTAAATCGTTTAAACAAATCTCGCGTGAGCTTTCATTACGTCGTATGAAACATCTTAAGAATTCACAGAAAAATGCGGCAAAAGTTATCAAAACAACTTTAAAATTTGTATTACAGATATAGAATACAGGGCTTGTGATATAGCTCAGTTGGCAAGTCTGTTGTCTCCTGAGCCGATGTCCGCGAGTTCGAGCGTACCGGATAAGTTTTTCAATAACGGTCCGCCAACTGCACCGTTGATAAAGTCGCGAATGCCATAAAGATGGTAAAACAACTATAATCGAAACAAAAAAAATGATATAGAATATGTTGTCCAGGCTACACATATTCTAAATGGAAAGAAGTTGCGACTAGTTTATGTAAGGTTTTGTGTTTTTTCGTAATAAAACTGTTTGTTTACATTATATTTCATACGACGAAATGAAAGCTCACGCGGGAAATATTGTTTGTAAATCCTTATTTCTCCTAATTCAGTCAGTTAGTTTATCTGCAAGCAGTGGTAGGAACATTAGCATAGATAAATTAAAACTTAACCTAAATTTATCTTCCCAGCCCACGTGCTGCGAAAGCATACAGTCACGTGCTACCAAAGTTGCGAGCACAGATTAGGCAGAAGGAAACTAAACGTAAGTCATTTATTTTATTAAACTATGAAAACTTATTCAATTAAAAGAAATCATAAAGGAATTTTTCTTGGTAATTCTATCATTGAAGGAATTCATTACGCCACCGAATAAACGTATTGTTGAATAAATGTCGTTTAATCAAATCGGAAAATTCTTTTCTTCTGTCTGTCGCTCACGCAAAAGACTGCTTTTTGTATTATTGTTTTGTCAAACTTACTTTATTTCAAACCATTGAAATTTTAATACACTGGATTCTTTCTTAAAACGATCTTATTTTACATGGTTTTATTTTGAAACGATTTTTTTAAACGATTTTCTCTAAAAAAGACGATTTTCGAACATGTCAAAAATAAGTTCTAGACATTCTCGATTTTTTTTTCAACCCACTCTTGGGTGGAAATTGATTCGGACATCGCTTCCCGACAGAAACATGGGCCAAAATGGCCACTTAGAGACTCTGCGGAAGTTCCGGAACAACCGTGGCTTTTAACCCAAAAACAAGTCAATCCAAAGCAAATCTTTGAGCTTCACGATTTCACTCAAAACACTTTAGAATGGTCTACCTGGTTAGAAATGATCGATTTACAGTCCAAGTCGGCGTTAGATAGAAAAACTATCACACTATTATACCACAAAATTTGAGCTTTCTAGAGTTTGTGTGGCCTGAGATACAGCAATTCTACCATCGCATTCTATAGAAATCGCATTTTTAGGTTCATGACTAAAATATTGTATCTCGCATAATTTTTGATCCCATTGATAGAACTTTTCAAAAACTTCAGACATTCTAGCTTTATATTTCAACAATCACTCAGCAAAATTTTAATAAAAAACCCGATTTAATACACTTAACAGTGGATTGGAGCCTTTCTAACAGAGTTTCAATTATATTTGGAAATATATAAAATAATATAGAATATACATGATAGATTCCTTCCCTCTGAATCATATAAGTATGATTTCAGATATTCAAACACGAAAAATTCCAATCTCAATATAAAAAAATGATGCCTGATACGTTTTTTTGGGGAAAAGCGAACTGGTATGTAAGGAGCTCATTTTATGTATGGAAAGAATGGTATTTAAACAGTAGAATTTCCAAGATTTATAACACGCTGAAATGGTGCCGTGGTAGCAACCAGAACTTTCACGTTGCTGGTCACGGTTCGAATCTTACTGTTTTTTTATGCTTTTTTTTTACTGAATAAGTAAAACCAACTACAATATTGATGGATAGCCGTGACGCGTGCCCTAGCATGATACCTTTTTTAGAGCTCAACCATGCATAGAGGAAAAATTCCCACAAAAGGAGGGGAAAGTAATATGACTATTAAATGATTAATCTCATTCTGTAAACTAAATCTGAAATCTTATTCTGATTCTAAAGTTTGAATTTTGAGTTACAACACTTAGTCTAATATTTGAATATAAGTTCCAATTTCAAATTCCAGGTTGATCTTTAATCCAAATTCTTAATCAGAATTCTAAATCTGAATTCTCAATCTGAATTCTGAATCTGAACTCTGAATTTGAATTCTAAATCTGTATTCTGAATCTGAATTCTGAATCTGAATTCTGAATCTGAATTCTGAATCTGAATTCTGAATCTGAATTCTGAATCTGAGTTCTGAATCTGAATTCTGAATCTGAATTCTGAATCTGAATTCTGAATTCTGAATCTGAATTCTGAATCTTAATTCTGAATCTGAATTCTGAATCTGAATTCTGAATCTGAATTCTGAATCTGAATTCTGAATCTGAATTCTGAATCTGAATTCTGAATCTGAATTCTGAATCTAAATTCTGAATCTGAATTCTGAATCTGAATTCTGAATCTGAATTCTGAATCTGAATTCTGAATCTGAATTCTGAATCTGAATTCTGAATCTGAATTCTGAATCTGAATTCTGAATCTGAATTCTGAATCTGAATTCTGAATCGGAATTCTGAATCTGAATTCTGAATCTGAATTCTGAATATGAATTCTGAATCTGAATTCTGGATCTGAATTCTGAATCTGAATTCTGAATCTGAATTCTGAATCTGAATTCTGAATCTGAATTCTGAATCTGAATTCTGAATCTGAATTCTGAATCTGAATTCTGAATCTGAATTCTGAATCTGAATTCTGAATCTGAATTCTGAATCTGAATTCTGAATCTGAATTCTGAATCTGAATTCTGAATCTGAATTCTGAATCTGAATTCTGAATCTGAATTCTGAATCTGAATTCTGAATCTGAATTCTTAATCTTGTAAATCTCATTTTGATTGTTTTGCATCACACGGTTTTCAACATTGAAATTTCTTTCATCCAAATTTTTTTTTATGATTTCGGATTTTACAACTTTTAATAGTATGGTTTTACCCCTAAAAGTATGCAGCAAACTTAATTTCAGAAAAATTGTGAAAAAAAGTTTTCACAAAACAAAATCGTGTTTTCATGCGTAATGATCTTTAAGTCATCGCAAATTTATCAAAAACTGTGCAAATTGGTATTCTTGGAGAAACAATTCCAGAATTGAAAATTGATAAAGTGAGGAGAAATTTTACGGATGATGAAAAGAGCGAAAGAACATTTTTGCAAGGAAAATTTATTAACGTACACCATACTTTACCTCGCAACATCCAGCTTCATCAATTTTTAATTCTGATATTCTTTCTCCATGAATCTAAATTTTTCACCGATATGCCGAAAATAAATTTACAAAAATTCTGAATCTGAATTCTGAATCTGAATTCTGATTCTGAATTCTGAATCTGAATTCTGAATCTGAATTCTGAATCTGAATTCTGATTCTGAATTCTGAATCTGAATTCTGAATCTGAATTCTGAATCTGAATTCTGAATCTGAATTCTGAATCTGAATTCTGAATCTGAATTCTGAATCTGAATTCTGAATCTGAATTCTGAATCTGAATTCTGAATCTGAATTCTGAATCTGAATTCTGAATCTGAATTCTGAATCTGAATTCTGAATCTGAATCTGAATTCTGAATCTGAATTCTGAATCTGAATTCTGAATCTGAATTCTGAATCTGAATTCTGAATCTGAATTCTGAATCTGAATTCTGAATCTGAATTCTGAATCTGAATTCTGAATCTGAATTCTGAATCTGAATTCTGAATCTGAATTCTGAATCTGAATTCTGAATCTGAATTCTGAATCTGAATTCTGAATCTGAATTCTGAATCTGAATTCTGAATCTGAATTCTGAATCTGAATTCTGAATCTGAATTCTGAATCTGAATTCTGAATCTGAATTCTGAATCTGAATTCTTAATCTGAATTCTGAATCTGAATTCTGAATCTAAATTCTGAATCTGAATATGAGTTCTGAATCTGAATTTTGAATTCTGAATTTTGAATCCTGAATTCTGATTCCTAAACCTGTATCCTGAATTTGAAAACTGAATCTGAATTCTGCATCTGAAATTGAATCTAAATTATGTATGAGTATGTAGAAATGAAAAAAAAAACATAAATTCATTCTTCAACACGAGTAAAAAAAACGAGGGTCATAAGATCTTCATATAAATTCCCCCCCAACGCAGTTTCCTGTACGGCTCTGCATTTTGTTGACACCCGGCATGGCTTTAGACACTATAATTTCATAAATGAAATTATAATGTCTATAGGCATGGCGGACTCTGAAGGAAACGCCCATCCGCCATTTGCTGCATTGAAAAGCAAGAAGTGTAAGATATAAACACTGTTGCCGTATTTGCCCCAGCAGACTGAGAAACTGCCCAGACCACGGTGCGTCTTAGTAATGCCTTTTACCTATTTGAGTTTGAGCCGCTTTCAATCAAGCGTGCCGATGGTTTATTGGATAGCGCTTGCAACTTGGGATCTGAAGGGTTTTGGTTCAATTCTCGAGTTAATAAAAATATTATTTTTTTATTTTGATTATCTTCAATTTATAAATGATTGCTGGTGCTGCTGCTTCGAGGCGCCACTAGCAACTTTTTTTTATGCCATAATAAGTATGATATGTATTTGGTAAAGAAAACGGTTTCAACTATTTTGTTTTTTTCCCGTTTTTGAAAGGGTTGTGTAGAAAAAAAAATGCATTCTTTTGAGACTAAAATCATTTTAATTGTGCAGCCCAGTTTCGCAAAAACGTTCTAGACATTTTTAAAATGGCACATACAAATCCACGGACATCAACAGAACTCGTCGAGCTGAGTCGATAGGTACCTATAAAGGTATGTCTAAGACCCATAATTAATGATCTCTCAAATCGACCGATAACCAAACCTTTCTGTTAGAAAGGCAAAAAAACGTTGCCTAGTGTCTGAGATATTGCAGTTTGAATGGTAAAAGTCCAAAAAGTCCGATTTTCGTAGAATTACTGTATCTCCATCCCCACAAACTCTAGAAAGCTCAAACTTTGTGGTATTATAGTGTGATAGTTGATCTATCTAACGCAGAAAAATATCATTAGAGTAAAAAGTTGTAGAAGTTGAAAGTCGAAATGACAGTGCACGTGCTTTCAATTTCTATAAAATTATGAACGCTACTGTATATACACAAACGAATTACAAAACACTCTCAGTTTCCAAATCCTCATTGAGTTTCGGTAACTAAACCTGAAAAATTTCAAGTTTATTGGATTTGCAATAAATTCCAATGCAATATGAAATGAGAAAGTGCATTTCGAAAAGTTATACCTACAGTTGGTGACGAAAGTTAGTAAATAAAACCAATTTCCACCGTCATTTTGTTTATTTGACTAGATTGAACATTAGAGGTTTTTTTTTGCAATGAGCACTAGAGGGTTAAAATAATAACATGAGCCGAATGAAATTGCAAATAAAATCTGGCAACGACCCACAACTTCCTAAGCATGCCAGATTAAATGATTTCGAGCAACAACGAGCAATTTTTATAAAAACTATCATCATACATATCAACACGCAGTCCAAAAATTGTTTTTATGGAAATGAGGGAAACAATAATCCAGAGTTGCAAGAAGTATCAATGATTTATAATAAAAATCGCATCTTAGGATCTACTAAACGAAAATTCATACATGATGTCAATAATCAGAAGCTGATTTTGCCTACTTTGAGACGCTGAATTCAAGTTTCTTTAACAGCTTAAATTCGTGGTGATAAGCAAATGTATCGAAATATGTTACAACCGAGCTTTTTCTGCTTTTTTTTTCCTCAATGTTACAACTGAGAAATAAAAACTATTAAGTTTCAATCAAAATTTTTTACGAAAATTTTCAAATTCAAAATCAGAATGTTTATTGAGAAGATTCAGTTATAAATTCCTCTGTCAATGAGCAGTTTTCGTTGAATGAAAATTATTGATGAAAAAAGATTTCTTTCCGCATTCAAGAATGCAAAATACAGCTAAACAAAATTTGCATTGCAACATTGTTCAAAACTGTCCTTTAGGAATATAAAATTTCCAAAACTCTTTAAAAAGAAGGTAAATTTAATTTTGATGTATTTTAATTTCCATACTTATTTCTGTTTTGTTTAAAACAAATGTATCTATCTAAAAAAAAAAGACTTTTGTTTCTAGACAATATGAAACAGAAACAGTTAATTGTTGACTTATTTTTTTCTACCTGAATAGTTTCCTTGATTGGTAAATCTACAAATAATTATTTTCATTCCAATCAAGCTTACACATTGTGGATATCACTGAAATAATATTTCCTGATGCTTTTGCGAAAACAGAAGCGGCACAACAAATACAAATAGCTCAACCAATTGGATAAACTCCCATCAATCAATCGGAAATAGTTTGTTGCTAAAGCATCTCGTTGTCTGGTCGCCAATCGTTCAAAAGCCTTGACGAGGTGCTTCGAACAATCTCCGAGGAAGTTCTCACATCCTCAGAATCGGTAGAGGCGGTTGTTCTATATAAGGTCCTACGAACGCTACATTTCAAGGATCCCCTCGTAATGATTGATAAAGATCAACTTCCTTTCCTGTGATTCGAACTCCCGTCAACTTCAGCAAACCATACATAATGCTCAGCATCAATTGGTGCGCACAAATGCTTTTACTGCATCATCTCAACAAATCGGTGGCAGTAAGTAATGACATAATTATTCGTATCGTGGTAATTGGTCAGCAGCCATTTAAAGAATAAGTCAATCTTCATTGATTGCATCTTCGGGCATCTTTGGACACGAGCACTTTTTCCATTCACAGCCTGCAATGATCACGTTTCTTATTCACACCTTTTTTAACACTTCTCCGGACAATGATAATTTAATGCATTCAGTCGTTCCGATGATCGCAGCTTCTTGATGGCTTCATTCAAGGAGAAAAAGGCGTCTCCGTACACAAAGCACGCACCACTTTGAGATTATCAACTTAAGCTCGCGTTGTGTTTCGCGCGAAGATAAAACTTCTTATGTATATTCCAAACGGAGGGCAAAGAAACCGGAAACAAGCTGGACTCCGTTTCAAATTTATATATTCCTATTCTCCGAATACAATCGAGAGCTCACATCCATCCAGTGATGGGCTTCAGGTGGGACACTTTTTCCTCCACTTGGACGACGAACGAGTCCAAACCATAGGTATAAAACCCGATCACAGCACACGTGAGAATATCGAGAATCAAGAGCTGCGCGCGCGATCAAGTTGCACCTTAAAGCGACGATTTAAAACTGGAAAACACACATCAGTCAGCGAATGGAAGAAGCGATCGCGGCGCAGAGACTCAGACTCAGGCTCAGACCCAGGCCCAAGCTTGGCCAACCCAAAGAGGCATCGGCATCGGCATAAGCCCATCAGCCAAGTTTCAAGCGAGGAAGGTAAGTGAGTCCGACCGACAAAAAAAAACGACCATACACACCACCCAGCCATCAGTGAGTGTTGTGTACGAGACGATAATATGCTTCTGCGGCGTTTCAACTTTCAGCATATTATTTCTCCTGTTGTATTCGTTTTGTTTTCTTTTGGTGTTTTGCTTGCCCCAACGAAAGCTCTCCTCATGTATGAAGAAAGAGTGTGGTTAAGGTGGTTCTAGCTGTGTACATAGTTCCTTTAATTTAAGTAAAAAGATTTTTTTAACTAAAACTACAGATAATATAGACATGGCAAATATGTATGGAACTTAGTCTTCCGGTGTACACGGATTTGCAATATGAAGTTCGAAGGGTCTTAACGAAACAAGAAAAAAGTTTATAAGGGACCAAAAAACCCTACCGTGAGAGATAAAATGTTATTAATTGAAGAAGTTATACCACGGGTGGCAACCATTTTCAAAAAGCAGGAAATTAAATATGTTCACGAGCCAACCAACAAACTTTTCTAAAATATTCAAGTAAAAAACAGATTTTTGAATACACTATAAATAATTAAAAATTTCTGCATATTCCGGGATTACCTCGGGTACAGATTCATCTTAGTAAGTTTTGTTCCATGCAATCTTTACAAATTCTTTTTCATTTGATAAGGAATTATCGAATAATAATGATAATTATCCATATTATTTCCACAACGAGTTTAATAGATTTCCTTAAGGCCCGAGAAAACAACCGTACACTCAGAAATGAAAAAAATATAAATTTATTTTTTTTCATGTATTTTCCTGCTTTACCGTGCCCACTCCCAGAATTATTTCTCGGCGTGTAATAACTGAAATATTTCTCGTCGAGAAATATCCCGGGTATTAAAATTTTGAGAAATATTTGACAGTGACATCTAGTGGTGATAAATGGAACAAAATTCAAAACGGTGGTTACAGTTTGGGTATATTTTTACTTTTGTGATATTATAAAAAGGGAGATAACTTTTAAAACTTAAATTTTATTAAGAATTTTACAATACACACAAAGGATTTTCAGTTATCTGAACAATTGTCCCTGAGAAGTGAATACTTTTGAAACTGATTGTAACATATAAATCCTTTTAACAAAACAAAGAATCTATTTATCATTATCTGATTTGATAACCTTGAAATGTGGACGCAGATTAAAAAAGGCTCTTTAATGGACAAAAAAAAATGCACCATACACTCATTCACCACTCTGCTGCTCTTCCGTTACATATTTCCTGCTTTATTGTCATAATAATGACCAAGGGGCTTGAACTCTCCATCATCCTGGGTTTTGGAATATTCCAAGAGCTCCTCCCCCAGGCACGAGATTCCAAAATCCGCTTGATCCATGTTCAATAATGACTACCTCGTCCGTAGACACTATTTTGATCATTTCCTCTGCAACTTCAAAATTAATTTGTGGTCAGTTCCAGGTCAATGTTGGATGGCAGTGAAAAATACTTACTGTATTTCGATTTACGAGAACTTCGTTCATTCGTGATCCCAAACGATTACCAAACGAATAAAAATGAGCTTCCATCAACAACAACAACAACGTAACAGCCGAAAAATGACAGATCGAAATGTTTCGGATCTAGATTTTAAGCTCTGAAATATTTCTTCTCGAGTAATATTTCAGATGCATTAAAAAATAATAACTGAATATATTTTTTTTAATAACTGCAATAACTACACGCAAAGAAATTACTGAGTTATTTAATATAAATGTTTTTTATATTTTTTTCATTTCTGAGTGTATGTACCTGTAAGAGATGTATTGGCCGCGTTGGACTTAGTATATATGTCCGAACTTTACCTATTCGTTGAATCTATCGATCTAAGTCTATAGTACTGTTACATTTATATCTGCTATGTACAATAGTATTTACTAGAGAATTATAAAACGCGATAAAAACTGATTTTGTCTCCTTTGAACAAAGTGCATAAGCCGTTTTAAAAAATACATTCTAAAAAAAATAAGGAATTATTCTTAAACTGGTTGAAATATTGATCAACGAGTGTATAAAGTAACGAAAAATTTCATCTTAATCGCACTACATTTCTGAATAAAATTTCTCCAATTATACATATCTTACTGTTTTTTTTTCTCTTTTCAAGGGATTCAAAACCTGGATTAATTATTCAATAAATTTCAAATAGTTTGATGACAATAGACATTCAATCAATTTCATGCTCTCCAAATTAAAAACAAATCGCCGCCTATTTCCAAAGTGTTCAAGATTTCGCTGGAAAATTTGTTAGGTGTTTCGAATCTAGATTAAAAAAAAACTGTAGATTGAAATTGTTGAAAAAAAATAGTACAGTTCATAAGCGCTCGGAATTTTAAAGAATCATCTTTCACCGTACTTTATAAAAATCAATATTAAAAATGTTATAACTAATTGGTTATAACATTTTTAATATTGATTTTTATAAGCACGGAAACCCTCAACTCGTTCGAGTTTAATCTCTAAATTAACCCTTTTTTAATTCGTACATAATAAACAATTTCAGTGATTTTTTAATTTTTCATAATATTAAGTTTTGTTCCGATAAGTGTGTCGGAAAAGCCATCCATAAACAGGATGAAAGTTAATTTGGATTTAAAAATCATCGCAATTATTTTTTCAAAATAAACCAAACTCAAATTTCCTTTTTTACCAGAAAATCTTCATCTTGTTTTCAGTCATTGAATTGAATACTAGAAGGCCCCAAATATGTATTGGGAAACTGAAATCCAGTGAAATGTTATGCGCTGCAATGAAGGCTTGGATTGATCCTAGGCCTAGTAAAAGGTTGCCAAATTTGGGGCAGATCGGATACACGAGAAGGGGTCGCTCAACGAGCCTGCAGTTAGTTTGGGATTTTGAGACATTTTGTTCTGGAGAAACAAAACCCAGTTTTTCATCAATAACTCCGTTCCTTTTTGGACGAATTTTTTTTTGTTTGAAAATGTTTTGTCTTAAACTCCAAATTATGAAAAATATTTTATTCTTAGTTATAATAAAAAAAAAAAGTTGTTAGGCTTCAAAAATGGACTAACTTTTTTAAGGATGATATTCATCACTGTTAATAAAGCGTCAAAAAGTACGACCAACCCGGCCGGAACACTCAAATTGAAATGCATGCCATTTCGTCAAATAATGATCACAGAATCTGTGTCACAGAACACTGAATTTTGAAACATGCACAGATTTCATAGAATTTTTGAAATTTGCATGGATCTCCAAAATTATGATTTTTTTGGCCAGTATAAAATTTAGATTTTTACTTTGAATTAAAGAAGCATGATAAGATTTGTAATTTTAATTGATTTTATCAAACTTAAATTTAAAAAAGACCCAATGAAAATAAAAGAAATAGCCACACAGAAATTCATCACAGAATTTTTGAGTAAAATAACAGAATGTCAGAATCTTTTTCTCTCAAAAAAATGATTTTTTTTTTTCGAAAACCGTGCTCTCAACGCTCAACCAACTGCGAGACCACTTTAAAAACCAATCGGAAAACATTGCCGAATACGTAAGGTTGTCAGAATTTTTTAAGCACGTATCCGGGCCGGACAAACTGGGCAATTTTTATATAAAAACCTGGCAAAATCCAGGCATTCGATTTCAAATTGACGACCACAAATCCGGGCAATATCCGGGCAAATTTATTCAAAACTCAGAAATTCGTCAACAAAAATTAAGAAGAAAAATTAAAAAAAATGTTTTTTCTTCAAACTTTATTGATAGATTTTGAACAGTATTTTGTAACGGGTAGATAAAGTCGAAGCAATATCATTTATTTATTTCTCTACTTTTATCAAACGATTCATACGTTTCTTCCAACGTTAATAATAAGCCTAATATAAATTCAATATTATTGTTTCCAACGGTTTCAAACATGCCAACAGAAATTTTGCTTTTTTTAAAATAATGAAATACAAGAACGAAACAAACACCCATTACCATATGAAGCACCACCCCAAATGAACAATCATCAATCATTAACACATCTGAGTGACCGACACAATTCTGGCGGCAAGCACGTGACTCTAGATGCTATCTTCTGTAGGCCACCGACCACTTTCTTATTTTGGCGTCAGGTGAATGACCTCTTTCTGGGGCTTTTGTGCACTTATTTTGGCAGAGCAAAAGTTGGGCCTCTATTTTCGGGTCCAGAAGGGGAAGACGAGGACTACTCGAAGAATTCGCGAACTGGGATGTAGTTGTTTGACTTCGCGATTAGACTCGTTCGTATCGGGTAGTTCCGGTTGCGAAGTCAGGCTAGAGCAGGTCGATCAGAGGACGATAGAGTTTCTAAGCTCACTTACGTCCGGTGATCAGGAGAGTTAGGGTCCAGTAGTTTAGTTGTACTTTTACTCGGATAGACCGTGCTAGGTTTGAAGGCTAGGACTGCTTAGAGCAGTGCGCAGTGCAATTCAGGGTGCATTTAAATACTGCTTAGCTACAGGTACGACGCATACGCACAGCATCCGCCCCAGGCGACGGACGCCGAACCAGGTACGAACCCGCAGCGGGGACTCCACAACACCGACATCCCGCTGGGTTCATCGACCAAACATCCAGCCGTATTGAAGCGGTGCACGGCATCCGCTTGCGTCACGATCGGCCGACGACAGGCCGGCCACCAAGCTCATAGTCGAGCCAACATTTGCTAAACAAGCCACCGCAGCCAAACCATCGCCGGATGCGACCAATCCTACAGAAGGCCACGCCACAGCCACGAGTTTGCTAGGCGGTGATCGGCCTAAACAAAAAGGGTTCATACCGCCCCGTTTCGTCTACCCGCAAAGGCCTCAACCAGCATACATCAGACGGGAAAGCGATACGGTGCCTAAACGGGAACGCGACAGGACTTCGACTAAGTAACGCCAACAGCTAACAGTCAGACTTAATGGAGTGTTTTTTCCGCTTTTTGGCGGGAAAATCGGGGTTTTCGGACTGGCTAGCCGTCTAAAATAGCCTTTTCACCACCCACGAGGTGAAAAAAAGTCGAAAAACTAAACAAAATTAAATGATTTGTTCGACTCAAAATCACTAAGTAAAATTTGTTAGAAAAGCCAAGCGTCTCCACCTGAATGCACTGCTAGTTAGAAGTTTTGAAAGAGGGAAAGTTTGTTAGGCCTAACAGTAGAATGTAAAACCAACACAACACACATGAATCGACAATAAATCGTACAAATAATTGTAAGCAAAAACTTAACGATGATAGTCTGATTGGGGTAACTGGAAAGGGATAGAGTGTCCATTTCCCGGCCATTTCCCCATTCCCGGGAATCGGGAAATCTGGTTGCCTGTTTCCCGGGAATTCCCGGGATCCCGGGAAACATTCAAAAACATGTAAAATATATGCACTTTGATTCAAATATACATAGCTTATCGAACATTTCTTGTGTACAAGCCCATAATTTGTTCAAAAATAATGTTTTTAGATTTATTTTTAATTAAATTAATAAAAATGTTTTCATCAATGATAAATTAAAACAATCAAACAAACTATAAAATAACCTGAATGAGTCAAATGAAGAAAATTAAGTCATGCAATTAGGGGTTAAAAAAACTTTTTAATTGTTTGATTATTCCAACTTTTTTTCGTTTTTCAGAACACTTTACATATTTGCTCTCATATGGAAAAAAACGATGTATTCTTCACTTTTAAGTTTTGAAAATTTCTGGCTTCCAAAGTCAGAGGGAAACAAGTGCATAAATTGTTACTTTCGAGAAAACACACTCTGTCTAATCTTGAAATCTGGAGGCATTAAAAAGAGTCGGATTTTTCATATATTTTTCGAAGTGTTGTGGGTTTACGTTTAATGAAAACGGTGTGGAAATACATATCTATTTGAATAGAAAAATTGCACCAAATAGCTGCAAAATGTATGTCTACTGTCAAAGGAATCGGCATATTCTCAATGAATTTTGTACGACTACATTTTCAGAAATAATAATAAGAATGGTTCCGGAGGCTATCAGACTTTTCCAGAGAAATAATTTTATACATGTCGGGAATTCCCGGGAATGAAACTATGATTCCCGGGAATTGGGAATTCCCGAATTTTTCAAATTCCCGGGAATTCCCGCCCGGGAAATCCCGGGACAGACACTCTAGAAAGGGAGTCACACGTTGTTCGTTGTTTCGGGATTAATTTGCTTTGTCGCTTTACTGCGGAGATTGGCCGCGAATCCAATCGATCCTTCTTTTCTGGTCCAGGTAACGGGTTTGGTCTTGTCCGATGATTCGAACCCCTAGCTTGCTTTGTAACGAACGACTAACTCCCATTTCCACGGATTTCTCCCGGGTTTTGTCTCGACTTCAGGGCGGCCCTTAAGGGTCGAAGTACGGATCCCTTTTGAGAGTCCCTTCCGCTTCTTTCCCAAAATCGGGAATCAAAAGGAACTCGCGACCGAGTCTCATCAGCTGGGCAAGATAAGAAAGGGTAGGTGGTCTTCCAAACGGAAGTGGCGCTTAAGCCACCTGCTTAAAACCGGAAGCGTGTCGGGCCTCTCGTTATAATTTAAGGCTTCCAAAAAACCTTTCATAATTATTTTTTATAAAACTTTTTCGAAAAATTTCGTTTTGGAGGTGTTTGTTGTTTTTTTTTTGTTTGATTTGTCAAATAAAGTGAATAAATCCGGGCAAAATCTGGGCATTTTTTCAATGAAATCCGGACAACCGGGCCGGGCCGTACTGTTCGTAAATTTAGTATCCAATATCCGGACAAACCGGGCAATCTGACAATCTTCCGAATACGTGATGGAAAGTACAGATAATGTGTCAAATTAAAAATATTGATTGTAATTTTTTTTTTTATCTTTTTTTGAGAAACGGTTACCTTTTGGTAAATTAACATTGTATCAAATGAAGGAAATTTATTCGAATTTTATTTCGATTAATGTTGATGAAGATTTTGGTTTTTTCATTCAATTCGTTAAACTTGGTTTAAAAAAAAAAAAGCTTCGCGGCCTCAAAAAGACAACCGTGGGCCCCAAGATTTATACACTGATAGACAAAAGTATTTGAGACATGCTAACTCAGTTATATGTGAATAGATTCCTAATTACTCTACTAAGATTGATTTTGATTGATTCAGCTTACACTTTTTTATTCGAGCAAATAATTAATTTTCTAACCCTTGTAAATGTGTTTGTAAAAAATTGGTATCCCGAATTCGAATTCATCTTCATTTCTAGTTTTGGCGATGTGGCGCTGGGAAATTACCGTCAAACGGGGCGTCATGCAACAGCAGGGTTAGATACAACATTTGTATGCCACAACACTCATTAAATTTTTATTTAAATATAATATGATTGATAGATTTTTTCAATAATTGTTATTATGTGCGACACTTGAACAAATTTCAAGAGCTTTTTTAATTTTTCATCTCATTCTTCGAGGCGGTTTTTAACTCTAGGTTCCGGTAAAATTAGTGAGTTTGGCTTAACTTTTTTTTTCAGCCCGAGATATTTGGATAAATGTACAAGTACCTACATTTTTTCTTAAAGAAAATTGTCATATTTTGAACATAGCTCAAACCCAGCTCAAAGCAAAATGTCATATTTTGAACATAGCTCAGACCCTATTCTTTTTTTTTTTTACACGAGAACCATTGGTCAGTCAATAAATTATCGTTTGTTTTAACTTGGGAACTTATGTAATACAACATACACGAAATGCGAAAAAATCACACATTCAATCGCGAATATCTCACCGCAGTAAAGTTGTATCGCGTTAAAATCTTCTACAAATAAAAATCTGCAATTCTGCAATTCTGAGCTATATAGCATACTGGAGGAATATTTTAGAACATAAAGAGTGAAAGTATGTTGATTTTTCATACAATTTGCAGAGAATCTCCATACAAATTTGAAGCCGATTGCACCAACTCGTGATTCAACCAATTGAGCTGAAACCTTCAGAAAGTCATTTTTTCACCTAATGGCACCAATATGCCGTATGGAAAAAAATGGACCAGTCTTTTATGACATGTTTTAGCGCCCTCAAAAAGTTAAAAACATGACTGAGATTCTTAACACCTAGGAAAAAAAATTATATTATCTAAAACTTTTTTATGTGTAAAGCACATTCAAATAAAATTTATTCTAAATCTTTTCATGTCGTTTAAGACTAAAAAAAGGTGAATTCTGATTTTTTTTAAAGATAAAACTGGTTTTTATAAAAGCCATGCTAATGCAATATTTGATAGCTTCAAATAAAATCAACAGAATATGTTGCAAAACACGGACGAGGTGAATCGTTTCTTTTTACAGTTGTACTGGTTTATCCGTTAACACAAAAAATTGTCATATCATGCAATTCTCTGCCACGAAAAAGTTCAAATTCATCTATTATCAATTATTTGAAACTTTTAAAATACGAAGTAGGTATGTAACTGAGTAAAATTCCGTGGCAAATCCCCAGTAAACTGTCTGGCAAAGAATCTGGCCTTGATGAATATAAAACCGTGGCCTAGAGGATAGCGGTCACCTTTTCTATAAGCCAGCGCCATGATCTGAATCGGAAGAAAGAAAACGCAGATTGATAATAATTTCGAGTATAGCTACCTTTGAAAAATCGTAAAAAAAATTGTGTTTCGTGTTTTATAAAACTAAAGTTGCCAAAATGTCGAAAATTATGTCAACTTTCTAATTCACTTTTTAAAAAATTTCTATTGTTAATGGAACAGCTTTGGCGGTTGATACATTAAAAAGTACGGTTTTCACCAGTTTTTACATTTTTGTTGCCACGATCTTAAGAATTAAAAAATATATTTCCATACATGCAATATATAGTTTCTTACTCCAGATTTCTCAGACATTAAGTGATTTTTTTTCGAGCGCCTTATATTTGACTGACAGTCTTTTTCCCGAAGCACATTTTTTTGGATTTGTTTCTTAGACTTTGAGAACTTTAAAATTATTTATTGTAGCTGAAGCTGAGTTTTCAAACCTATAAATTTTGTAAAAATCGGTTTAGAAACAAGAGAGAAAAACCAACTATAATAGTAGTCATTTGACCCCTTCCGGCACGTTTAGTGTTAAGTAAATTAGATATCTTCAAAGAAAGATGAAATTTCACTGATAGGATAGGTATAGAATACCTAATGCGTGTGTTCGTTTTTAAAGTGGCCGTAGCATGCATCCCATAGATTCATTCATTTGGTAAATTTTCAAAACAATTTCTAGATTACCCTTTAAATACATAATCCGGAATAAAACTGTGGGATACATTAAGCTTTCCAAGAAATCATGCAGATTTTGAACGATATATTGAACCACCCTATTGCCTCGGCATGTTTTTTTTTTCGGATACACATTAAACCCCACATGAATATGAAGAGAATGAAGGCACTTACAAAAATGCTATGAAATAAACAGCAAAGCACAATACAAACAAAACCGGCTTGCCTGCCATCAGGAGGAGCTCATGTTCGATATAATGTCTGTACGTATGTTGAAAACAGCTTTTCAGCAGCAAACAGGATGGGAATTTTCCCGACAAATAAAAAAGGAATGATCTCGTTGTTTACATTTCAATATTTCGGTAAACATTTCAACATATAACTGTTACTAGTTTTAAAAAGCAAGTAAAAAAGGTACTCCGTAAAAGACAAATCATATCAAAATTAGAAGATCGATCGATAACGAACCGGGGAAAACATATATTTTCTCTCCGTCGTTTGCTTTCAAATTATCATTCTCTTATCTCGGTGCAAACATAAGAAATTGCCGCGAATTAACTCGACATTCATCTATTCTTTCTTTTTTTTTTTTTCAACAACTAACGTTTTGGCGCCCTGTTGCTACTTTTGATGACTTCACACATGACAAGTGGCGGGGAAACTGATTGTTTGTTGAATTTCGGCGCGAATTTCCCATCAAAAATGTTTGCTTCATTCTTCCATGGTGGATGAAAGTCGACTTTTTCGAAAAAATTGCGCACTCACAGCACAGAAGCAGGCAGTCGATAGAAAATAAATTCCAGAAGAGAAACTTCACCAAGTTAGAAACGATAAACACCTGGTTTGTTTGCCGAACCGAAATATGCCACTGCGGACGCCACGCCTTTCCGAGCGCAAATGTGCACATGCCTCACTTATTAATTGGTGCCCTAAAGCGTCCTAAAAGCCATCGTGTGGCCAGTCTGCAAACGCCATATTTTTCTACGGAC
The DNA here is from genome assembly GCF_029784155.1 of Uranotaenia lowii. Lineage (NCBI taxonomy): Eukaryota > Metazoa > Arthropoda > Insecta > Diptera > Culicidae > Uranotaenia > Uranotaenia lowii. Next base: position 255,557,594 of record NC_073692.1, read on the forward strand.
ACCATAAATTAAATTTCTACAACGAGCTTTGGACAGTGTTTGTTTCACTAATGAGATCGCAATCCATTATGTTTGGGAAAATACTCTACAAACATCGACCGAATTTTCAAGTATTATCTTCCATATTGTTGAAATAGCACTTATTTTTCTTAAAACATAGGGGAGAGTGGGGATACTTGATCCCCTTTTCTTATTTTCACGATATCTTTTTGGAAAAATTTAGCAACTCGCCGTCTTTGACATTTTCTGACAGCTTGTAACTTCAAGTTTCTATGCTCCAAAAATTAGAACGATTCTTGAACCCGTTGATGAACTAGAAGCATTTTCGTGGGAGTAAAAAAATTGCGATTTTTCTGAAGTTAGGGGAGACTTGATCCCCTGTTGAAGGAGATTTGATCTTTTATACAGGAAGCCCTAATACTTGTATAAAAATCAAACAAAACCCCAAGATAGAATGTTAATTGACTATTTTGGTCATGTTTGTTCTCATTTCACAACTTATAGCAGACATAAGAAGAAAATTCTATAACTTTGTCTCGACGCTAAAAACATTGCATACTTAAAGGCGCTATTTTTTATAATTAAGAGAAAATTAATAATTTTTGCTCTTTTCTTCAGAAAATTGTTTGAGAAATATTAGTATTTGGACAAATATTAGTAATTTCGTGATCAGCAATCATAACGATCGATTCAAAAGAAGAATATGCCGTTTGGAAGGGGGATCAATTGTACCCAACTCTAGGGGATCAATTATACCCATAATCAACATTTTAGAAAACTTTTTCTGAAAAAAGTTGATGGTTTTCCATTGCTTTGAAAATATGGCATTATGAAGTTCATTTTACGCTCGAACGATTGATACATTGGAACAAATATGTTTTTCATTATTTTCCCATGTAAGGAACATTTTAAAGTGATGAAAAAAGATCTTCAAGTTACATTTTGTGAAATTTTTCAAACAAAGTTCAATTACTCAAACAATTATTTTGTTAAAAAAATTTAAACTACAAGCATTGTTATTTTGCTCATTTTGGCACATTTTTCTAGAACATTTGATCTTTGTAAGACATTCCAGTTTCGAGATATAGCTAAGGAATCAAGTATCCCCAGGGATCAAGTATCCTCATTCTCCCCTACAGTTGCGTTCAAAAAAGAATGAAATCGCGTGAAGCTGCGCACCCACTTCCAACTTTGATAAGCTGCCATTTCACTCTCGGTTAATATTTTTTCATGAAAATTTCACACAATCTAGTTCAACTATCCAACTAACACTCCACAAAATTTGAAGTTTTTTCAATGACGGGAAACAAAGATACAGCTATTCCCGTAAAAAAGGGAAATTTGGAGTTGCTTCACAAAATTTGCTGTATCTTTTACATTTTTCATTGAAAAATTTTGAAATTTGGTCCAAAGATGTAAAAATGTTTGATCCAATACCAGGCCAAGTTTCGTTGAAATCGATGAACGTGATAAAAAATGGTGCCGGATTGAAAATGAGGTTCATTATCGCCCAGCAGACGATTTCATTCTTTTTTGGACGGATGTTTGTATGGAAAGCATCGTAATCAATGTATTCTTGGGTTTTTCTTTAACAAAACCAAAAATTTTCACAAAGAGTGTTGTAAATTGCTAAAAACTTCATTTGTACTTTGTTTCAAAAGAGAAAATGTTTCAACAGGGTTCATAATAAGAAGAAGAGAGTTTCAGAAATGACCTGCTAATTATACCGATATACAAATTTGATCAACGACTAGAGCGAATATTCTATTCGCTATTTTGTTACAATACCAGCTCTGTTGGAACAATTTCTATTTCTAAACACAGCAAGAATGATGTTTTTATCAATTTACAACATTCTTTGTAATAAATGTTGGATTTGTGAAAAAAAATACTAAGAAAACATAGATAACGATGTTTTCCATACAAACATCCGTCCAAAAAAGAATTAAATTGTCTGCTGGGCGATAATGAACCTCATCTTCAACCCAGCACTATTTTTGATCACGTTCATCAATTTTGACGAAACTTGGCTTGGTATTAGATCAAGTATTTTTACATCTTTGGGGCAAATTTCAAGTTTTTTAAATAAAAATTGTCAAAGATACAGCAAATTTAGTGAAGCAACTCCAAACTTCCCTTTTTTACGGGAATAGCTATATCTTTGTTTTTCCTCATTGTAATGACTTCAAATTTTGTGGAGTGTTAGTTGGATAGTTGAACTAGATTGTGTGAAATTTTCATGAAAAAATATAAACCGAGAGAGAATTGGCAGCTTGTCAAATTTAGAAGTGGGTGCGCAGCTTCATGCGATTTCATTCTTTTTTGAACGCAACTGTACATGTTTGTATATTACCTACTAATTTTCCGGGTTTTCAATTTTAAACTCAGTTTCTACATTTCATTTCAGTAGCATAACAAAGCAAATGTTTCTTGTGTACCTCAAAAAAAAAAATCAACACATTCTAACCACTTCCGGAATCCGCAGTGCGGAAGCTTCCGTCACAAACAGTTCCTTTTAACCGACAGACAGCACACCAGGTTCAGGTTCAGTGCACTCGGAGGTGTGCATTTCAACAAGACTTCGTTCGATTAAGGTATGGAGCGGAAAGATGTAAGCGGAGATGAAAAATGCCTTTCTGCTCTCTGCTTCTGTCCGACTCCGAGAGGTGATTCCGTCGTCACTGGCTGGCAATACTGACCTACAAACAAACAAGCAAACAATTGCGAAACAAACGGAGGCAACGATAAAAAAACACCAACGTGCCTTTTGGTCAATCAACCTGTTATCTCGATGCGGTTTGTTGCGCCATCCTAATCTGTCCAGTCCAGTCCCCGCGTCGTGATAATCAGAGCGGTTAAAGAGCTTTAACAGGATACATGTATCAATTTTTTTTCTTAATAGCTAAAGTATAGGAATATCATTTGTGGCTTAAGAAAATTTATTGTCGGCACAGACATTGATCGGTATTTTTTAAACAAGACTTTAGGCGATGTGTTGTACACTTTCATTCAGTTTTGTTGGATTGATTTTAAATCATGAGCTTTACGAATTCCATTTTTTCGACAGTCTGTTGCCTCGAATTTATGTGATAAGTCGTCTGAAAGATCGATTAAAGTAAATTATTTTAAACTTAATGAACTGAAAATCAATTTCAATTTAAAACTGAACCATGAATCCCAAAATGAAGTTAAAAACATCTAAGTAGAGTCTTTCATCTGAGGCCCTCAGAGCCAAAGGGGTATAAGTGCATAAATGATCGATTTTGAGTTGCCAAATGGTTTTTTAAATTAAATACCTAGTATATTTGGTGATTTTTTCAGATTTTAAGAATTATTTTACATGCTTTCACGTTCGAAATAAAAATACAAATTCTTGAGAAAATTGTTCGGCCTAGCGGTGAAAAGTGATGTCCCTTTTAGTAGGGACATCTAAAGATTATGAATTTTTTTTTATATAGGTGGATAGAAGGTTAGATGAAATGAAAGAGGTTGAAAATGAGCGGGTAGAATTTATTGAGAAGCATATCATAACATATCAAGTTTTTGTTCCTCACTGGCCTACTACTATGAAGCGGTAGATACAGATAGAGTGTGGTAGATGCAACTCTATCTATCACATTAGTAGGCCAAGCGTGGTCCGCCCCACAAGGGAAAACTTGCAGTGCGGACGAACAAAAAGATGATATGTGATCGCTCAGATATACTCCCTTTAACTCAGAAACGCATCTATCGATGTTTAGTCTTCTCAGTTTGTTATCATCGCGCTTTTGTTACATCCGGGGTTTGGATGCGAAACAGTACGGTCGATAGTCTGATAGTGACCTATCACCGATGCTATGATGTCGTGTTTTTTATTTCTTTTTGGCCAAAGTTATTTCAATTTTATGAAGGATTAATCACCGTAATTTATATTTGTAGATTTAATTGATCGGCCTAGCGGTAGATGCAACTCTATCTTTCATTTCATCTAACCTTCTATCCACCTATATAAAAAAAATCATAATCTTTAGATGTCCCTACTAAAAAGGACATCACTTTTCACCGCTAAGCCGATCAATTAAATCTACAAATATAAATTACGGTGATTAATCCTTCATAAAATTCTTGAGAAATGTATGGAAAATGATGAAACAGAACAACTAAAAAGCGTGTTTTCTCGAAATTAGCTTTTATGCACTTATACCCCTTTGCAGGGCCGTAGGAAGAACCAGCTCATGGGGGGGTTCTAATGACATTTTTTTCCTAGACCAGTTATGCTTAAACAATGCATGTAAAAGTGAAAAAAATGTATATTTACTAAGTACAAATTATTTAGATTGAAGTTATTTTGCATTAAAAGTTATTTAATTTTAAAAACAAGTCCTAGGAGTTGACAATTTTTTTCATGAAGCTTTAAAAAATATGTCAGTTGCCTCCAGAAAAGTTTTTCAATCACTGGTGTGCCAACTGCATCGTTGATAAAAGTCGCAAGTGACACAAGAAATCAGAAAAGACTATAATCGAAACAAAAAAGGATTTTGAATGCTTTATTAAGAAAAAAAAAACTTTTTTTCTTAACTTATTTAAAAAAGCAAGCAAATTCTTTCGAAGCACGAGCATAACGATTTTAAGCATGGGTGAAATGTATCAAATATTCTAAAATAAAAGTGGAAAAAAAAGGTTACGGTTCAAATAAGGAATATTTTCTACTCTTGTAAACTCCATTAAAATTTAAGATTTTATTTAGAACCATTGATTTTGAAGAATTTGCAATATATGTAAATAATATTGAATGAAATTTCAGCAGAAATTTAAACCTGAGGATAAGAAACAAGTTCATAATTATCATTTATTATTTTATATTTCACAATTTAAATCCTATGATTAAAGTTTTCAAAATTAAAATCTAGATTTTTCGAAAAACAAATTCTTCGAAATGAATCTAGATCTTATCTTTTATATGTGCTTTTCACCAGGTACTAAACTGACTTTGATTGAATCCAAGTTTTAATTTAATTTAATTTTAAATTTAAAAATTTCCTTCAATTTCAATCCTTAAAATAAAAAAATAAAATTTCTCATTGCTATTTTAATATTGAGTACAAAACTTAAACTTGAGCTAAATCGAATGTCAATCTTGAATTTTTGTTCCAAGTCTGAATTCAGCATTATGAACCTGTTTTCAAAACCTACAACAAATCTAAATTTCAGATAAGAAATCCTTTGAATTTAAAACCAAAAAGCAAAATTTGTATCAGAAGCCTTAATTTTTTTTCAATGATTAATTCGTAATTGAATATGTAAATTAAACTTAAATTGTGAAAGATGAAATTGTTTCACATTTTTCAATTAATTCTGGACTTATGAATTTTTCTTATGTTTCAACTTCGCATATAAATTTATGAAAAAAATTTCAGATCCAAATCTTAAAAATGGTTTGAATTTTAAATACTGAAAGTGACCCAAACTTATAATCAAGTGAAATACAGTGGATACTTACTTGATATTTTTTCGTAAGTTTCCGGGCTGGGCAAATCCAGGCAATTTTATCTTAAAACCATGAGGGCGAAATAAGGGCATACAGTTCCAAAAATTTTCCCTAAATCCAGTCAATATGCAGGCAAATTTCGGAATTATTCCATTAAAATCAAGATGAAGACCTTCGATCGAAGTAAGCTGCTGTCGAGTGCGGTCGATTTTCTCTCACGGTCCTGATTTTTCGCGTTTCCTGTGGTTTTGCCAAGATAAGTTTTTTCCTCGATTTATTGTGTAAATGTATCAACTTAAAGTGAAAAAACGCGGATTAAACGAAACTTTTTTAGAAAATTGGTGGCTTTTGAAAGAAGTGCATAAATGAAAGTTATGGCATTTGGCAATTTTTTGTTTATCATGCAGTGCGAGAAACGTGTTGATTGCTTGTTTTGCTGAAAAAGGAAAGTTTAATAGTGCTTAAAGGGAAATTTTCTTTGGGTTTCAGTGTTATGTTAGTGAAATAAACTAAATGGAATTCATTCATGATTCTTTTGAATGTGTTTATTGGATATTTTAAAGAGCATGTCAAACCTACAAAATCGGAGATAAAATCTGATTGCTTTGATGTGTTTTTTTTTTGCTGGTTTGGTTCCGTTTGGATAGAGTGGCTCATTTTGATAATGTGTATAATAAAATGGGCCAAACAAATTTGTTTAGTATTGGAATTTACTTAAACGAAAATTGAGTGCCACCTATGGATTGCTCAAGGGTAAAATCAGAACCAAGCATACCCGAGTTGGAGTCATCAAGTTTATCCAAGCTAAGTATTTTAGTATTAAGATCTTTCAATATGAATAGTTTCTTCCTCACGTATTTAGCCATAAAAGCTTACAGTTTTTAAAATGGTAGAAAATGACCCATTTTTCGCGAGTCAGTCATGCATGTGGACTTTCACAATTATTCCGCAAAATCCTTTGGAAGAGTTGATTCCAAAAGATTTTGTGGTGGTACTAATTTTTTCTCCGTTCTTCCAATATTTATTTTCAAGAGCGAGTAAAGGCGCTATATCCAAGGTCGATGACCAGAGATGATGGTGCACAATAATCCAAAACATGTAGTTTGATTAAACTTTCAGTAAAGTAATTTTTAAATTGCAATTTATCAATTGATTCATTCTATACTGCAATGTTTTGGATTTCTGTGCAGAAAAACCTCATTTCCACTCACAGAAGGACGCCACCATCAAGGATCACATTAAATTTTAGCAACTGTGCTTCCAACGTGAAAACTTCAAACATTTTAAAATCATGGAAACGTATGGTACTATTGTCCACGTTTCTTCCTCCCTGTGTTCCAGTTGTCTCTGCGTCCAATACTGCACAGTGGGCCCGGCCGAGTTAAGATGAGTAGTAAATGTACTATTACTTCTCACCAGGATGCTGACAAGATCTGGCTGTGTATGTATCATAAGCATAAGCATATGCATAAGCATATTCCATTATAATCAAGATGAAGAACTCGTGGAAAACTGTTTTTATTTTATCGAAACACATCAGCCGATTCAGAGTCATATTAAGGCTACCAAAAAATTGTTTATGTTTATATTGACAAAATTTATTTAAAAAAATTATTTGGGCACGAGATACATAATTCTAAGGACTGAACTGAAATTTTCGTTTGATTTTGCAAATAAATAGAGTGAAAAAATCTGGTCAAAACCCGGACAATCTGGTAAGCTTAGCCTAACTTTGTTGGGATTCACTATTTAGGACACAATTACTATCAACAAATGAGAAACTTTTTTAAAAACTGTTGTAGAATTCTGGTCCTGGAATGAAACTCAGATTTTTAAAACGTTATTATCGAGTCTTAAACTGTCGATTAAACCGATTTTTTCTTTTAAAAATGCATTTTTAATTATTTTTTCCATCACAATTTCACTAATATCAACAATACTGTTGATCATATGCAATAGTGAAGTTCGGATGATCGATAGAAACATTTATTCACCTTTAATATACAAAAAAAAAGAGATTACATATTTTTTACAGTCCGAGATATTTGAACATAAGTAGGTACAAGTACTTTTATTTTTATTTTTCGAAAATTTCCTATTTGCAGCATAAATTAAAAACTAGAGATTTTTTTTTTTTTGAATTTCAGTTTACACAGTTACAGTTACGATTTTACATTAAAAAATTTGGGTCTGTCGATGAAGTTAACGATTTTTTTTAAATTTTGTAAACTTGTGTAATTAGAACATTGCTTGTTCAATATTAAAATCATTGTGTTCAATAATTGGAACAAAAATAGTTTCGAATAAAAAAGCTGCCATGAGGATTTTAAAATATATTTTTTTGCGAAAAAACAATAGGTGTTTTGAAGAAAACCTAGCAATGGCTTTTGCTAAACCAAATCGAGCAGTCGAGTAGTCACTTTGAGCAATTGCTGCGGTTGCTATGAATAAAGTTTGTTTTGACAGCTGTTTTCTCTGACAGAATCTTTTACTTTTAGAACAAGCTAGTTTGGTATAAATAAAACCCAAATCTGAAGCCATTGCTTGACAAATCTCCAAGCAATGGCTTTATTTTCTAAGCATTCTCGGTAGCAGACTTTTCTAATAAAAAATTCTTTTATAACGCCATAAATTTATCAAATTGGCAATACTGCGCTTCGAAACAATTCTAATGGGCCTTTCCAACATGGATAAACCAAAAAAAGTGTTAAACCCATTGTTTTTCATATTTTTGGCGTTGTATGGAATGATTCGTCTTATATGAAATTGAACAAATCGAATAGCAAACATTCCAGATTACCGGGAATGGTGGAAGAATTCCCAACTGGCCCGAACTTGGAATAACATTTTAATAATTTTTAACGGTTTTTTTTTTTAACTTTTAACAAAACAAACATTTTTTATTGATTTTAAAGCAGCTTATTTTAATTGGTAAAACATTTTGTTTTTCAGGTGAACAAACTGTTTCTCACTCGCTAGACCAATTGAAATTGTCCTATCAACAAACGAACATTTCAACCTGCGCTTTTTAGAGCTTGGCATGCATTACCTTAAATACTTTCCGATCGTTCTTACCCGTACCGCTGAGATCGTGGCCGTTTTAGCCGTAATTTTTAATGTTCTGATCGTTTTATTTTAATTTACTTAAGAAAACTACAGATTCTGCTTGTTGGATAGCTCTATTTTTCAAAGCAAAAGCTATGTTCTAAAGTTTTGGTACACATCCGCTTAGCAAATGTTTATTCATACCAAACTAAGCAAATGCTTTGAGCTTTTCCTTTGCTTGATTTCGAGCTAAGTAAATGCCACCGAAGCAATTGCTAAACCTTATTCTTACCACTAAATATATCGATTCGAAGCTGAGAAACAAACTTTAGAGCTACACTATCAAAATTTTATCCGAAAAACCTTTCGTTATTATTCATTGACCACAAATACTTTGAATCCCAAAAATGGTATTCAATCTAAAGTGTTCTTACTCTGTAAGGAATCAGATATAAAAAAAATTAAAAATTTCATTAGGTTTTAGATCGTTAATTGAATATTTGATGCATTAAATTGTTTGAGTTCTTTTACAGTACTGAATTGAAGTAAAATGTGAAAAAAATCGAGGACATACATATATGGGCTTGTAGGTAGTAGAATGTTAAAAAAGTCATGCATTAAAGGGTTAAAATGATGTTATGAAGCCCAAGACACTGCTTTTTTCTAATAACAATTTCATATTTTGAGCAAAAATCATAAGAATTGTCGAAAGTTCGTCGAAGCCAGCAATACATGTAGACTTATGTTTTAGAAAATAACAAGTTTTTGTTATTTTCTAAAAAAATCCCTTTAAAATTAAAAAAAACCTATATTTAACAGAACGGAAAAGAAGAAAAAAAAGATAAGAAACGTCGGTTACTTTTTCGGAGAGTCCTTGAACATTTGTAGCCTTTACTCGATTTAAAACTTTTAATTTGGATATCTTAGTGATATCTCACAGAGTTGCCTAAATTTCAAGGCTTCTCAAATAAAGTTTGATTTGTTTCTAAGATCGAAACTCTACGTACTAATCCTAGCCCATTTTAAACATTTGTTTAGTATTATTGACACGAGACCGCTGCAAGCTTTGTATGGAAATTTCAAATTTAAAAATTTATTCTGTCTTCATTTATCGAAACTAATTTGAATTTTATATGTGTATTTGTTTAATAAAGAAATATTTTCATTTTAAACGCACTAGAGATGTACTAGAAAAATACAACATTGGATGAAAAATGTTCCTTGATTCTATCAGTACATTCCTTTTGAATAAACCATAATCCTAAGTTGTACCTAAGAAAAAATGTTTGATGTTTTACAAAAATATTTTTTTTTTCAAATATTTTTACTTTGACTGCTAATTTGTAAGCTGGTGATCCGTAGGATGAAAATAAAAAATCGCAAAAAGCTGCTTTGCACAGGTTGAACCTTGACAAAAACTTCTTATTGGATTAACATTTTTTATTTTATTAATATATTTTTTCCAAAAAATACTTAACTTCTTCTCATGTTAGCAAAAATGAAGCTCAAGAATAGACAAAACAATAATTGAGAAGAAAATTTACTTCAAGTTCATTTGAATTTTCTGAATAAATTTATATGACACAATTTCTTCTTCCATACTTATTTTCAAACAAAATTGTTAACTCGGAATCATCCAAATAATCTCATATTTTACACACATGCTTGGTGACGCAAAGGGCATCGAAAAAATCTACGGCAGCCAAAAGTCAATTTTTGCAGCGTTCTTATTCAAATAGATAATTTTCCGACTCAAGAAAATCAAAATAATTTATTTTATTAAAATAGTTTTAGGAATTTGTCGAAATAAAAAAAAGGAAATGGCCCCTTCCCCCCATTTTGAAACCAAATAAAAAAAAACAGTTGACAAATTTAACGAGATTCTTCAAGACATAAAAACAACATTTACGGAAGCTATCATCTATTATTATTCTTTCCCGCAAAGGAAAAGCTTTCCAAACACCTCTAAAAGCACGTGTACCGTCCGCTTTGACTTTGACATACAAACACGTGTGTGAACTTGGAATTCTTGAACCAGGGCGGAAAACTATCGGAAAAACACTAGTAAATAAGTAGCTATTTGCAACATCTAATCAGACAACAACGGTAGCAAGGTAATTATTTATACACATCGATAGATACCGACGTCTGGTGTGTGTGAAATTTAAGCCAGATCAATGTTTAGAGAATAGAGAGAGAAAAAAAAAACTCATAAAATGCACACAACGCATCGATTTAATAGTTATGCGAATAAACGGACAGCTCTTTTTTGTTACGAGAGAGAAATAAAACAAAACCACAACTTTGTACCGACTTCAAGTGGGAGATCATGTCGATGGGGCGGTTCAACGACACCCTGAACTTGTTGTAGATTGCTACTGCTAGAAGAATGCGAATTAGACGGGAGACATGTACCTATTTCTCGGTTCGTTTGTTGACGTTCGTTTAAGTCTTTCTCGATTCGGACCGATGTTTTATTGGCTATCATCGGAATGACAAATCTCATAGATTGATTTTTTCAATCATTGATATGGTTAATATTTTTATGGAAATCATTCATGAAAATTTATATAGCAACATTATTCATGCTATTGGTAAAAGAGGTTTTAATTTTTTTTAATTGGTTGTAGGTAGGTACGTACCTATTGATATATCTTGAAACAAATTTAGCTTTAAATATAGGTACCTACAAGAAAAAGCAAAAGATCGTTCTATTTAAAAAACAAAAAGAAACTGAATTCATTTCTATAGAATTATTCTATCCGAGATCTCATTAAAAAAAGTAATATTTTTAAAAACAATGAAAACTCCGTTAGTATTTCAAGCTCATTACACGATATTCAAGGCACTGGTGAAATGAACGAGATGAACAGTACACCGTTCGATATCTAACCGAAGTGCGCCTGAAAGGTATGCAATAAACACCTACTCTGCTACAGCATGTCGTCGCGCGACATCTTAGACTTGTCGCACTACATAAGGGATGCGTATTCGAACGATACAACCTCTGCAACGTCTCTCGGAGTTGCACAAGTTGCAATGCAACACATAAAAATCACCTTCCAGAGTCGCATATAGCCGGAGATAAGAATATGTATCACTTTCACTTACCTGACTAGGGCCGATTCGATAAACGGACGAATCGATTTCGTTGTGGTTCAAAATGTTCTCCACGGTGATGTCCCCGCCGAGGGTTCCGTCCGCCAGGAGACCGAACCGTCGAGTGAATTCGGCCAGCGGTACGCTCACCGGAAATCCGAGCCTATGCAGTCGGGCGAACTCCAGTATCTGCGATCCGCGCAACTGTGAGAATCAAAATAACAATCGAAAAAACATGTTATTATTTTCGATGAGGCGCGCTATCACTTGATGCGATTCAAAGCGAAAAAAGACAATCAAAACGAGTCTTACCTGGCTTCTCAGCAGCGGCACATTGACTATGTCTTCGTCGTGTAGGGCTTTGGCATTTTGGTTCATGTAGTTAGTTGTACCGGCGTTGTGTTGCAGAAGATAACAGTGAACAAAGTGCGTGCCGGTGCGCCGCAAAGTATCGATGATGCCATCGACAGTGAACTTGACCTGCAGCATCACCGAGTTACGTTTTATGCCAGCCGAGGTGAACGACCTGCGGATGCTGGAAACTCTTCGGAGTGATTGCGTTCCTTCGGTTCCAACAATCGAACCAAAATACACGGTTCCCCCACTTCTAGTGAAACCTGTCGTGAAAAGACTGGCGATTTCAGCTTTGGTACTGTCCTGCAGTACGCTTATGGCGCATTTAGTGGAGGCATGTTCGTGGCTTGCCTTTAGCCAACCCGACGAGCTGTAGAGCACAGGGTTTGTACCCTGGAGATGTTGCAGAATAAACTGACGCGTGCCAGCACCCTTTCGAATCAACATTTGACTTTCTCGATCTCCATAACTGGAGAATAAACGATCTATAAAAGTGTCGTCACTGGAATTGGGATACATTCCTTCCTCATCCAGCAACCAAAGCAATCCGCGTTTGTCCTGATCCCGAAGATTGCTCTGTGACGTTCGAACTACGTGATTCTGGGGAGCTTTGTCTAACAAATTCACTAAAGGACCAGGATTGCTATCATGTAAAACTCCCGTATCAACTTCAACTAATTCTTGGGCGTAGCGATTTCTCGGTGCGACTAGTGTAACGTGATGGAATAACAATTGTAAACGCTCCTGTAAATAATTGTGCCTCAGATCTGACAGAGAAGCACCCGTTTGTTGGCCACAACTGGCTGGGTTTTGGAAACCCGGAGTATCAATGAGAAGAATGGAAGCGATAGTGTTGTTTGAAGTACTGATTGCTTTGTTAACAAGTGCAACTGCTGCGGCCATCACTTCTGAGTATAGGCCAACCACCAAACCCTCGAGGCTATCGAGAGCTGCTGTCAATACTTCCGTTTGTTCGGACATCGAAGGTGATTTTATCGGTGAACCTGGGTTCGATTTGGGAGTGGCATTGGAGAATGCAGCCGTTGTTAGATCATCCATTGAGATACCCAACAGATTAGCTGCTTTCCGGGCGGCCGAAGGATTCGCAAATTGAACTCGAGCCGTTGCACCGGTCCCAACTACGGCGCAATTGGCACTACCCAGATGAAATATAGCAGCCAGCACATACCAAAGTGCTTTCACTGAAGCTTGATCCACATTCAAAACGCTGAAGGCCTGTTGTAATCGAGCAAAGTCGATGGAAGCGTTCTGCTTGTCCTCTAATTTGGTAGGCAATGTAACGAACAGGTTAATTTCATCGAAGTTGATATTATCCAGATACAGTTCCTTCTGCAGATGACCTTCGGCTCCAGCTAACAATCGACCGAAAACGTGGAATGTAAACTGCTCCTGAGTACTTCGCCTTCCAGCGCGTGATTTTTCCAGCAACAGAATCTGAATCGATGCCGACCCAATTTGGCCACAGTGATCAAAGTCTAAGCTTAGAATTTGCGTGAACCGGGTGGCATTTGCATTGAGGCTAGTCTTAGCATTACCAAAAGCTTCCAAAATAGTGCTCATCGCAGTAACGCGCTCCGCCGAGAGTATTTTGTTGGCTGATCCTGGGGGAAGAAAATGGAAATCATATTAGAAAAATAAAATTATATTACATTACAAGGCTATCGTTACTCAATAAAATTACAATTACAATTACAAATTACATTGTAACAACATACCTGCGGCTAGAGCCAAATAATAAAGGGCGTGCTTGAAGCTGGTAGTTTTCCCGGAACCAGAGCGACCCATAAAGATGAGACTCTGATCGCGGCGTGTTTCTAGCATCGCTCGGTAGGAAGTTTGTGCCAGGGAAAACACATGAGGCGGCATGTCTTCTGATTTGCACCCGCGAAACATCGACACCACCTGAAGACGATAGATTGATAAATCAGTCAAAAGAAAATGACAATTTAGAACAAACGCAACTTTACCTTTTCCGAATAAAGCGATAATGGCGCCATTGGATTTACCACCATCAGGACCGGGCCAGCTCGAGTGTGAATCAGATTGCTCGCGTACCGTTGTCGCAGAACGTTCAAAACCGAGGCTTCGTTGAGGTGCCGCAACTGACAGATATCCTCGACAAGATCCAGTGAGTCAGGATTGGCCTTCTCGATGTCGTCCTCGTCTACGCTTAGCTCTTCGCCGTTGTGCTCCAGCTGGACGAGCACCTTGCCCGGTTCCGAGGTGATGCTGTGCGGAAGTTTGGAAGCTGCCGTGAAACCGCCCCGATGGATGAGCCATATCTTCTCGACGTCTTCGTGGCCGTTTTCCCGATCGGTTGCACCGTTCAGTTGGTTCGGTTTAATCTGCAAAAGGTAAAGAGAAAAATGTTAGTTTGAAGTGCGGTCGAACTAAACAGAAAATAGTGTAACTGTATTCGGCGTATGGAAGAAATTATCAATGATATGTGAGATTGGAAAAAATACAAGAATATCGACTTCCATAAGAATATATGAAAAGGTTTGCCAAATCTTATAAAACTTTAACTAGAATTGCTGGTCGAGTTTATTACATTATTAGTTGAAGTTAAAAATGATACTCATACAAAGCGAATATTATACATAACTTATAATATTTTTAAATTTCAAAATATGGAACAAAAATGAAGTGATGCCCAAAAATATTTTATATATATTTTTAAGATTGCCTCGAATGAGAGTAGGCTGTGGCCGTGAACGACGGGTGTGATTTTTTTTCGCTGCCAATTTTAACTCCTGGAGAAAAATCATTTTTTCTTGTCATTTGTGCTGAAAATTTGTTCAAATGTTAGAGATTCTCAATCTGTTTTCAAGAACGTCCGGAACGATTACCACTTAACAGTTAACAGCAGGCAGTAGTGTCCTCTGCAACCAATGCTTCGGGAAGTAACTTCAACGCTTCGCAACAGGCCAGTTTATTATTAGCTGACCAAAAGGGCTAGCTACAACAGCCCTCGAATTCCTGATCAAGCCACGGGGATTCTGGTGAGGATGTGCCTCATGCGGCCTTTTTCTGGTTGGCTAGCAGAGCACAATTACGAAGAACCTCGGATCGACTTTGACGAGGGGGTGACACTAATCAAGGAATCCAAAATACCGTGTAGTGTGTACCCGAAGAGGTGGTCGGCCAACAGGAAATGCTACTGCGGGATGTCTTGGGGCTCGAAGATCGTACGTGGTGAACCGGGTGGCAATGGTGCTGCCGAACCTTCAATTTCGGAACTCGTTGTACTTTTACGCGTCCCAAATGTTGCTGAGCAATTGCTGTTGCTCGCAAGGTGGGTGTTGTTGGTCATTAGCCGTTTCTCAAACCCTTTCACACGTTGGTCAACCCCCGGTAAGTGCAAGAAGAGCGATTGTTGGCAAATGGCGGATTTGGCTTGCAGGCTTGCCCATTCCTGTCTTTTAAATATTCCCGAAAAATATCCCTTTCAACATGTATCCTTTTCAAATGAAAAAGAGGTAAGATGTTAAAAGTGTTTTTTTTTCATATGTTCAAAATAGCTTAACTCTATTATGGGGTTCAGCGGGGGGTTGGACAGGACATCAAACGATCGGAAGACTGATATACAATGGATTGTGGGTTCAAGCCAGCCGGAGTATCTCGACAAATTTAGAATCATGAGAAGGTTACTTAAGAACCTTTTCAGAATTCTTTATTTGTTTCGAACAGTTGGAAGGGAGTGAGATGAGTCAAACCTGTCCCAAGCCAGTGGTAACGGACCCCTTGGTTGTACTGCAATTATTGTTGATGAGTTAAGCATGAACAATATTTGAATATGCGATCGAGACTTCCCGTACCGCCTCGGGTCGAAAGACCTATCAGCCACTGGTGGGTTTTTCATACATACATACATACATACATTTTTAAGATTGCCTCGAATGCATTTCACTGATCTTTGAAACTGACATACCAATTCCCAATTTCCATTAAGCTACGCATCTCATTACAAACTCGCATTTCTCGCAAGCTGATTCCCAAGCAAACGATTCAAACGGACATGGCACGGCATTATGGACATAAAACAACGATTTCCATTCGGCGATCGTGGAATTGTGTTACCACTTCTATTTCCCCCCTTTATTTTGTGTCATTAACGCAAGCAATTGACCACCAGTCAGTCCCCAAGATCCTCGATCAAGGATTATTGATCAAAATAATAATAATGATTCAATTCAACTCTAATAATATCATTTTAAGACACCATTCAGCCCTTTATATCATGTGCTCAACATTATAATAAATATTGGATAAGAATCAATCTGATTTATACTCTATGGCTACAATAAGCTAACGTTCACTTACATGTATAGTCGCACCTATCTATTGAGCACCGCTGTAAACAAATCCACCAAAACAGCTGACGCTCGACGGGGCCCCGGACTCCTTCATTCGTTTCACACATGCATGCACTCTGCTTCCATGCAATTCAGTATACTGCTGCGCTTGAGGGCACATGCACTCTCTGCCTCGAATCAGCACCAATACTGTCTTGAGTAATTTCCAAGAGGCTGGTCTTGTTTTCAAAACAATCTCAGCGTCGGCGTCGTCACTGTCTGCCTCCAAGCGATTACACTCACACTAATTGAATCTCCTCTCGAAACGCTCGAAACATGCAATACTTCCTTGGAGCGTTTTTAAATCCTATTAGAAAACGCTGTCGTAAGTGTAACTGTTTTGGACTTGCCTCCATTCACAATAATACAACGATCATGCTCCTATGTTATTGTCGTCTTTTCCACTTTCCGCGTATTTACTGACATTCTCCATCAGTTCGGGGATCAACAATTTGTTGCCGACTTCCAGGCGTTTCCTGATGCGGCCAGCATATATTTTGAAAGGCCCTCTGATGAGGACCTTTCTTTTCTTGCTTCTAGATTCAGCAAAACTGGCTTGAGTCGATAGGTTCCTTGCTGGGAAACGAATGCCTTTTCGATCGCCTTTTCCTGATGCCTCGAAAGTGTTATTTCAGTGGAATGTTTCACTGTATGATGGTATTCAACTGTGTACGGTATGTGGTAATCTTTCTCCAGCCTGTCTATGTTTTGGCCAATCCGAGACCGTATGTAGCCGAATGGTTACGGCGATGAAGGTTTGGATTACGGAACCTGGACTGATTCTTTTGTGATTTGTGCGTTCGCCCGACTTGCTTGTGGTCATGAAATGAGATTCAGTCAGGACACGCTTTCTGTCTAGCGTTCCGGCATTCAGTGGTGTCTCTGTTGAGGTCGATTTGTGTTTCCCGATATTGAAACCAGGCTTGATCTAAGCGTTTAGGCCACAAACGAAGAATCGGCTTTGATGGTTATTTTCACAGGCTGAGATGATCTTATTTGGTAGCGGAAGTGATTTTGACAGTTCGTTCCATGGCAAATGTGCATGTCGTGGTTGATTTTAGCGGTTCATCAGTGTGGTTTAGTTTTAGCGGTAGATTTTATATGATACACGATTATTTCGTTTATGCAATCTGCAGCTAATTTAGTTCCAGCGGCAAGTAATGTTACACAACTCCTTTGTAACACCAAAAGAAATTTTCGGGAATATTAACAAATTCCCGAAAATTTCGCTATTTCGCTGATCACTACGGTTTGAATTGATTCGACAAAATTCTCCATTTCGATTTGTTGGACCACGAATACAATTCGCTGACGTAACGTTAATGGTGTTGTCACTGATTCGACAAAATTTCTATGTTTAGAGCTCGAATACAGTTTGCTTGAAGTCACAACGCAAGACATAATCTTCATTAGGTTTGCTTGCGCTCACAACAATTTAGTGACAAAGTAGCAAGGTGTTGTTTCGTTGAATTATGTGTAGTATGGTTAAATCTACTATGTTCACTTATTCGTTAGCTTATTCATTATGTACTATTTTGGTATCTTAAGATCTTGTAGAATAGAGTATAAGATTTTCTTAAAATTTAAATGACAGGGCAGTTTAACTGAATTAGTTTTTAAGCTTTGAGCTTATGAAGGTGTTTTAATTGAATTGAGGTGGTTCAATTGTTTCTGGGTTGCTTTTGCGTGGAATATGGTTTTGAATTCTAGACTTTTGGGGTTCTATGATTGAAGTTGCTTTCAAGTATAGTGGTATTATGTTGTTTGCTCTGCTTTCATTGTCACCGTTGAGTCTCATGGTGGAATGTAGCATGTTTTCGTGGCTTTCAGCTCTTTGGTCAACATTTTAGTGCGTACATAGCTTGGGGTTCAGAGCTTTAGTCTTCCTTGATGTCCTTTGCATGGTAAATACCAGTTTTGCCGGACTTGATATCCTCTAACAAGTAGTTGTTGCAACCTTGTTTTTGGCGTACTATGCAGAGTATAAATTTAGGTCCAAGTTTCTTTGTGCGATGATCTACTGATGAGGATTGCTCGAACGATCGCCTCCACACGACGTCCCCTACGTCGAAGGTCCGACTGCGTGCTCGCAGATCGTAACGTTGTTTGCTGGTTTCGTGAGCTTTTTTGATGCGGCTTAATACGTATTCTTGGATGTTTCTAATGACCTCAATTCGTAGTTCTTGGGCTTTGACTGGATCATCCACTGTGTTGAGGTTGGCTATCGGATAAGCTTCTGTAAATAGAATGTGATCCCTCCCGAAATTGCAGTAATAAGGACTACAGCCTAACGTATCATGTTTGGTTGTGTTTATTGCACAAACTATCTGTTGCAGGTGTTGGTCCCAGTCACGTTGGTCGACGTCGAGGAGAGATCTTATGCATGTGACTAATGTGCGATTCGTACGTTCTGCTGCGTTGCACATAGGAGTGTAAAATGCTGTTTTCATATGTATAACTTTGTATCTTCTAAGCAGTGATTGGAAAACCTGCGACAAAAATTGAGATCCCGAGTCGGAAACGATAATCCTGGGCGTCGAAAATCGTAGAAATACGTAGTTTTCCAGAAAGTTGACCATGTGTTGAGCGTTGGCAGTTCGAAAAGGTTCCACAATAACAAATTTGGTGATCCAATCGACTACGACGAGTAGTACACTGAATCCTTTTCGGGATCTAGTCATGGGTCCAACCCAATCTATTGAGATTAATTCCCAGGGCAATTTAGCTGGTTTAGGGTTTCCTAAGGTAGGAGTGAGGGTGCAATTTGGCGCTTTGGAGGCTTTACAAACTTCACAATTTCTAATAAATTTCTTAATGTCTATTGACATGTTTGGCCAATAATAATCTCGTTGAATTTTTTGAAATGTGCGCTCATATCCCAAGTGTGCAGCTGTGGGAATGTCATGGAATCGTCGCATTATTTCAAGTCTCTCTGGTCCAGGTACGACTCTTTTCCATCGATGTGCACGGCCTCCAACCTCGTTAACAATCGAGCAATTTTTATAAAGAATTCCTGCTACTACTCTAAAGTCTGGAAAGCTGTCCTTTTCCGCAGTAACTTTCTCCCACAATTCATTGTACCATGGATCCATCGTTGAAGGCGAAAGGGTCGAGGAAATTTGGTTTATCATTTCTATCCTGCTTAGACAGTCCGGCACTATGTTGGCGATTCCTTTCCGGTATTTAATGTCAAATGAATACGCATTCAACCTCAAAATCCATCGGGCAAGTAATGGTGTTGGATTTTTCATTGTTTTGAGATACAGGAGGCTAGAGTGATCACAAAAAACCGTGAAGTGAGTACCTTCGAGATATCCGCGAAATTTTTCTATTGATCGTATGACGGCAAGACATTCACGTTGAGTGACGGAGTACTTCCGTTCAGCGGGCGAAAGTTTTTGAGAAAAGTAGCAGATAACCTGCTCTCCTTTTCCAGATTCTTGTGTCAGCACTGCCCCAATTGCAACATCGCTTGCATCGCAGGCTACTGCAAAGGGTTTTGAATAGTCTGGGGTAGTGAGTACAGGCGCAGATGTCAGTTGGTTTTTCAAGGTTTGAAATGCCTTTTCACAATCTTCGGACCATTTGAACTTCGATTTTGCCCGTGTGAGTTCCGTGAGCGGAACCGCTGTTTCTGAAAAGTTTCGTATAAAACGTCGATACCAACCACACATACCGATAAAACGCTGCACTTCCTTTTTGGACGAAGGCGTTGGAAATTTGCTGATCGCCTCAACTTTGGATTCGTCCACATGCCAACCCTTTTCGTCGAGGATGTATCCCAGATAATTAAGACTTTTTCTACAGAAAATGGACTTCTCCGAATTGATGGTCAATCCAGCTTTGCATAATCTGCGCGCGATTTCATTGAGATGAGCCAAGTGATCTTCAAATGTTTCGGTGGCCAGAATTAGGTCATCAAGATAAACGAAGACTCGGGGTTCCAGATCTATAAAAATGTGATTCATGACGCGAGAAAGTGCTTGGCTTGCCGTTGATAATCCAAACGGCACTACTTTAAATTGATAATGGCCTCTCATCGGGATTGTAAACGCCGTTTTTTGTCTAGATGAAGGCTCCAGTGGTATTTGCCAAAAGGCTGACTCCAAATCTATAGACGACAGAAACTTGGATCCACTTAAGTTGTTCATTATGGAGGCTATGTGTGGAATAGGGTAGGCTTCTTGAACGATAATTGAGTTTAGTCTTCTGGCGTCTAGACAAAGCCTCATAGATCCATCCTTTTTCTTGACAGCCACAGTCGCGTTATTCCACGGACAACACATTGCCTCTTCTATCACATTTAACCTCAGCATACGGTCTACCTCTTTGTTCAGGTCATCTAGAACGAATTTTGCCATGGGATAGTGTTTTTGTTTGAAGGGTACTGCATCTCCTGTGTCGATGGTGTGCTGATAAATATTGGTAAGGCCTAGTCTTCCAGTATTCTGTGAGGTTGGGAATTTTGTGATCGCTTGTTTAAGCTTCTGAAGTTCTGTGGTGGAAAGCGAATCCATGATGTCCTTGTTAACTTGCTGTGATAGTGTTACACCACATACCATTGCTCGGACGCTGAACGCCTCCCAGAAGTCCATGCCTAAGATGAAGGACTCTGGCATGGATTCGATGAACAGCACGGGCAAAGTTTGAGTCTTTTTATTGTAAGCTATGGGTAGATAAACGAAGTAAGATACTTGATGAGGAGAGTTGTCCACCGTCCGTATTTCCCCTTTGACGGGATATTTTGTTAAACAGAGTTCGCTGGAAATTTTAGTCAGGTCACCTCCGATAAGCGTACAAGTTGCTCCACTATCCAGCAATCCACGGAAAGTGCGACCAAGAATTGTTACCTCTGCGTAAGGGCGATTGTCCGTGTTACTAGGGTTTACGAGGAGTGATTCCACCTTTCGAAAATGGGGTAGGGAGGAAATGTCGGGAATAATGCTGGAATTGGAAGAGTTCTCCCTCCCCTTTAAAGGCTCTCCCTTTTCCCGTTTCCCGAATACATATTATGACTTTCCGGCGTTAATTGTCTCCATCTAGCTTGGCAACCTGGACAATTTCTTGTTGTACAACCTTTTTTGCCACAGGTAAAACAGAAAACATACGTTTTTGGATTTTTACACATGAGGTACGTGTGTCCTGGAGTTTCACACTGCCAACAAGTAAGCGCTATCTTGGATTTTTGGCCATCCATATTCGAGGATTCCTCTGTATACCTACGATTTCCATTCAGTGATCCTTGTTTTAAATGCAAGGCATTGACGTTTTCAGCCATCATGAGCACTTCCTCGTTTGCGTTCATTGCTGTCTCTAATTTCATGAGCTCCCTTTCTTGATAATCTTCTACATCTGTATCTTGTTCTTGTTCTAATACGCTGTTTGCTACCAAATTCACTTGATGTCGACCTATACTCCTGTACGGCGGTTGTTGCGTAGGTGAAGTATTCGCAGCTCCCCTAGAGTTAGATACTTGGAATGGCCTATTCCATGTTGGACGATAAGTATTGGATGGACGGTTTTTCATAGCATATGACCGAGACACTTCGTAATCCTTACAGACTTTCACCAATTGCTGAACAGTTGTTACTTGGGATGCAGCTGCTATCGGGACAAAATCCGTGTTGAGATGTGACTTGATTATAAAAAGTTTTTCTGATTCAGGCATCGGAGGCTCAATTATCTCAAATATGGCTATCAAATCCCTGTAGAAGGAAGTGAATGATTCGTTGATACCTTGGAACCTTAGATAGAGATCCTGTTTAAAGATTTCGGAGTAATGAGGTGGAAGAAACTCCTTCTTGATCTCTGTTTTAAATGCTTCCCAAGTGTGAAAAAAGCGATATGTTCTTGTGTACCACTCGAATGCTCGACCTTTTAAAAGTTGCTTTACTGAGCGTAAAAGTGTGATGTCGTCCATGCCTTCAGTTTCAGCATACATTTTAATTTGATTTAGAAATTCGCCTAACTTCTGAATGTTGTTTTCGCCTCCGTACTCGTCTATTTTCCATCTGTGTAGTGGCTGTGCAAATCTGCCTGTGTTTCCATGTTCTCCGGCTCTACTGTGCGGCGTGGTGTTAGCATGAAATACAGGAGAGAGGGGCTCGAACATTTCTCTCCGCATTGGATCGCGAGTGTTGTGATTTTGAAATGTCCCTTGCCTTTGGTTTGAAATTTGATGTTCTAGTTGATAGCGTCTTTGCTTCTCCTCCTCTAAGCTTTGCTGAAGCTGGCCATATTGTATCTGTAGCTGGGCGAATTGTTGTATCTGCTCTTGCTGCTGCTTAAGTAAGTTCTGAAACTGATTGTACAAGCTGTGATCCGCTTGCAGAGGCTGTGATGAAGCTTGAATGGGTGCCGATAACCTCGACTGCTGCTGCTGTGCTCCTTGTTGTGTCCACTGTTGACGATCCCACTGTTTCAGTTCTTTAGCGGTGCGTTGTGTCAATGGGTGGTTACTGCCTAAGCCATCTTGGTTGTGATATTCGTCGAGTCCTTGGTGTACTTGCTGCTCTCCTGCATTCCACTGACGTTGTCCTTCAAGCTGTTCGAACGCCTGACCTCGTTGCTGTTCTTTTCGTTGGTATTCCACTCGCTCATTGTTCTGCTGTTGACCAATCAATACATGTTGCTGCACCACCTCTTTAATGCTCGATTGTAGGTTTGAGTGCTTCAACCTGTCTAGAGTTTCTCTGTCTGTCGGAAGAATTTCCTGATCTCCAGGTTGTCCCTCTGTGTTGATGGCCTGCTGTTCTAGACACTCGTCGACTTTACTCAAGGCTGCTTCAAGCTTCGAGATTGTTTTATTCGCGTTAGCTGTTATCATCGAATCTGTTATCAATGCTAACCGAAAGCGATAGTGTAACAATCTTGAACGATACTTCTTAAGTAGTTCAGTTGATTTTTGCCTTATAGCTGCTTCCACGAGATGAACAATGGGCGAAATTTTGGCTTGGCACTGGTATATATTATCGACATCAGACATAACGTTTGTTGAGGAGGTCGGAATATTTTTGTCCTTCGACTCCTTTTCCAGCATGACTTCTAAAGTTTTTAATTTCACCGAACGATCCACGCTTGAATTTTGTTTGACTCCACGCAAGGCTAGCTCGAAAGCAAGCTCGTCGTTCTCCAAATCATTTATATCCATCATTGCACCGAGTCAACTCACAAAGCAACACACTTGACTAATTGCCTAACTAGAACGCGAAATATTTCGTTGACCTACGTGGGTTTATTTCGTTGGGCGCCAATGTTACCACTTCTATTTCCCCCCTTTATTTTGTGTCATTAACGCAAGCAATTGACCACCAGTCAGTCCCCAAGATCCTCGATCAAGGATTATTGATCAAAATAATAATAATGATTCAATTCAACTCTAATAATATCATTTTAAGACACCATTCAGCCCTTTATATCATGTGCTCAACATTATAATAAATATTGGATAAGAATCAATCTGATTTATACTCTATGGCTACAATAAGCTAACGTTCACTTACATGTATAGTCGCACCTATCTATTGAGCACCGCTGTAAACAAATCCACCAAAACAGCTGACGCTCGACGGGGCCCCGGACTCCTTCATTCGTTTCACACATGCATGCACTCTGCTTCCATGCAATTCAGTATACTGCTGCGCTTGAGGGCACATGCACTCTCTGCCTCGAATCAGCACCAATACTGTCTTGAGTAATTTCCAAGAGGCTGGTCTTGTTTTCAAAACAATCTCAGCGTCGGCGTCGTCACTGTCTGCCTCCAAGCGATTACACTCACACTAATTGAATCTCCTCTCGAAACGCTCGAAACATGCAATACTTCCTTGGAGCGTTTTTAAATCCTATTAGAAAACGCTGTCGTAAGTGTAACTGTTTTGGACTTGCCTCCATTCACAATAATACAACGATCATGCTCCTATGTTATTGTCGTCTTTTCCACTTTCCGCGTATTTACTGACATTCTCCATCAGTTCGGGGATCAACAATTTGTTGCCGACTTCCAGGCGTTTCCTGATGCGGCCAGCATATATTTTGAAAGGCCCTCTGATGAGGACCTTTCTTTTCTTGCTTCTAGATTCAGCAAAACTGGCTTGAGTCGATAGGTTCCTTGCTGGGAAACGAATGCCTTTTCGATCGCCTTTTCCTGATGCCTCGAAAGTGTTATTTCAGTGGAATGTTTCACTGTATGATGGTATTCAACTGTGTACGGTATGTGGTAATCTTTCTCCAGCCTGTCTATGTTTTGGCCAATCCGAGACCGTATGTAGCCGAATGGTTACGGCGATGAAGGTTTGGATTACGGAACCTGGACTGATTCTTTTGTGATTTGTGCGTTCGCCCGACTTGCTTGTGGTCATGAAATGAGATTCAGTCAGGACACGCTTTCTGTCTAGCGTTCCGGCATTCAGTGGTGTCTCTGTTGAGGTCGATTTGTGTTTCCCGATATTGAAACCAGGCTTGATCTAAGCGTTTAGGCCACAAACGAAGAATCGGCTTTGATGGTTATTTTCACAGGCTGAGATGATCTTATTTGGTAGCGGAAGTGATTTTGACAGTTCGTTCCATGGCAAATGTGCATGTCGTGGTTGATTTTAGCGGTTCATCAGTGTGGTTTAGTTTTAGCGGTAGATTTTATATGATACACGATTATTTCGTTTATGCAATCTGCAGCTAATTTAGTTCCAGCGGCAAGTAATGTTACAATTGACATGTTATTTTTACAGAAAATAGTCACAACAGATTACCTCCACAAATGTTCTCCATCGTTTGACAGACTGAGAACTCAGAACATTTCAATCGGAACCGAAACTAACGGTCCAAACTGACGATCTTCCATCTGAAGTATATGCATAAAAAGCTGTTCACATCATTGAGGGAAACTTAGCCAGTGCTTCAGATCAGCTAAAGACCAGACCCGGTAAGTACTAAGTCTCTCTCGCTTCATCTTCGCACATATGCGTTCCTATTATTGGTATTATTATTGCTAGATATACGAAATCTCGGAAAGGTGCATGAACTTCACCGAAACAGTTGCTAGTGTTTTCTTCTCCCCGCTGTCTGTCCGGTTTGGTCTCTCTCCCTCAGATCTCCCAGACATAACTTCTGCTTAGTTTCAACTGCACAAATGCGGGTAATGTAAATTAAGTCACTACACAATGGGTGAGTTTGTATTTTCAAACCAACCTAAAGCCGGCAATGCATTGAGATAGAATTTGGTCGAATCCTGTTTATTGTTTTCTTAATAAAAAAAACTACTTGGCGATGACACAAACTACACACTTTAAAAAAATAGGTATAAAAAAAAGAACTCAAAAATAAGAAATAAGATTCTTCTCAGAGCACTTATCTCGTGATTACATAGTCCTGGAAAAGAAATCATATTTTTTGCCTATTATATCATTTTTCCAGCATCTTCAACTTTTAAAAAGGGAACCTTTTACAGTTTCTCTTATCATTCTCACACAAATTTTATTATAGTTAAATCGTTACTATTTTATTTTCTCAAAACTTTAGCCACTTTTCCTGGCCCGTTGTGCCAAATGGCGACAACAACACGGAAAACATTTGAATAAATTAAATTATCTTTGACCGTCTGCCCTGCCCTGTGCTGTGCTGTGATGGTTAGTTGCTGAGGGGACGCACCAGATGAATATGCGGAGAGAAAAAAAATACGCACTAACGCATCGAAAATGACTCACATAGCTAAACAACAGCAACTCACCTAATGGGGTCAGCTATGGTTTATATGGGAATCATCTTCCCGTTCTTAGCTTAACAAGCGAATTAGGTGGCTAGTTATCATCGTTCGTTAGGTGGCATTTAAAAGATGCACTTTACAGAATATGTAACGTTGGTCGCATAGAGATCATCTGTTGCTGTTCGGAAGCTGTCACAGATCAGCAAACAAATCTAGTGATTCATATGTTCAGTTAGTCTTTTTCCTTTTAACATTTTTTCACGTTTCAGAACGAACAAAGGTTGGTTTTTCTTTACCAAACATGACAATATAGATATATAGGTAAACAATAATTCTTTTGGAAAAAAATTGAAAAAAGCATTTTGAGTTTCAAGCAAAAGTTAAACTTGAAAATAATAAACTTAACACTGATACTGAAGAAGATTATAAATTTCAATTAAAAGTTCAAAATAACTTAGTAGAAATTGAAAATTAATTTTTTAATGTGACAAAAATGAAAAAATGAAAATCATTGAAGTAGTTCAATTAGATATTAAAAACAAAAAATAAATAAAATTGATAAATGTAATTAAAAATTGAAAATGAGAATTTAACATTTGAAGTGAAAAAATGAAAATTATAGTAGACAATTTAACCTTCCTTTGCGGTTTAAAAAAGTACAATCAGCCGGTTAGGGTCATATAGACCCGGATTACTATTTTGACTGTACCTTCAAAACTACTGAACCGATTTTCATAAATTATACCATTTTAGATCGTCTACCTGTTCATTATCTATTATTGAAGACTTTTTTTTAGTATTTTGTTGGTGTCTAAAAATTAAACCGAAAGACAAAAATGTCAAAAAAGATGGCGTTTTTGAGCAAAGATAGTCACCATAATGAAATTTCACTATGTCAGCTAAACTTTGGCTGATTTAAAGATTCATTTAAAGTAAAAAAAAATTGGTTTCCAATGTCATATGTCATGAATGGAAATATAAGAAAAAATGAAAAACCATTGATTTTCTTCTTGAAAATCATTGATTTCTTTAAATGAATAATCGTCTTTTACGTATAAACCTGGGCTGATAAAAAGTAATCTATAAAAACATGAAAACCAATAGAAACTAACTAAATTTTATTTTTTGTGATATTTGTATCACATTAAAACAGTAAAAAATATACAACGAGAGATTTAATAAATTTGCGTAGCTAGCCGTACTTCAACATAAGAATGATTAAGTGTGCAGATTTCAAATTCTTGTCGTTTTTGATTCCTTATAATATTATTCAAAAAATAAATTAAATATTTTAGAGTTGTAGTGCTCAGGGTAGCAAAAAGCGTAAATTAAAAGTCGATATACCTCAGATTTGTCTTCAATATATTGAAATTGTATGATTTAATACTATAATTGGTCACCCTAAGGGGCCGTTCACATACCACGTGGACAACTTAGGGGGGGGAGGGGTAGGTGGTGTATGGAAGTGTCCACGCTTGTCCACGGAGAGGGGGGTAGGGGTTTGGGTCATATCCAGGTGAACATAATTTCTTCTCAAATATTCGCTAAAGGTGAATAAATAATAAAATGTTTAAATCAAAATCTTAAAATTGAAAAGGTTTCCAGTTTAAGCATAAACAATTAGCAGCCACCCGAAAGCAAGTAATAAATATATAATTTAGAAATTTAAAATTATTAAAATTATTTTATATCAGGAAATGCTTATCCGTTTTTTTTTAAATCAGCCATTTCAATAACAATAAGGCTAAAAATAGTTTTGTCACACTGTCAAACAAGATTAAAAAAAAAAACAATTTCAAATCTGTCCACGTGGACAGGGTAGGGGGGTAGGGGTTTGTCAAATGTCCACGCTTGTCCACGGAGGGGGTCGAAAATCTCATTTTTCTGTCCACGTGGTATCTTAACGGCCCCCTATCAGTCTCTTCATTACTCATTTATCACTATTAGTTGAAATTGAATGTAATTGAACAGATTTTTTTTCATAAAAATATAGTTACATATGTGATAGTCAACATTTGTACGATTTCAAAATTGTATATTTTATAAAAATCGGTTCAGTGGTTTTGTTTTTATAACCAAAACAATAATCCGGGTCTATATGAACCTAACCGGCTTTTTTTTGCTGGGTGACTCTGGTAACCCTATTAGAAAATCTAAACATGAGAAATTGTAGAGTTTTAGGAAAAGTCAGAAAATAGACCCTAACCGCAAAAGAAGGTTAAGGAGAAATAGACAATTAATTGAAATTAAAAACTGCAAATTGGAAGTAGCAAGTTAAAAAAATTTCAATTACAAATTTAAAATTGTTAACTGAAAATTAACATTTGAAGATACAAAGTAAAAATAAAAACTTTAAATTTTGGAATTACAACTATAAAAGTTAAAACTTAAGTTAAACTTAACAATGCTGATTGAAAATTTTAAGTGAAACTTGAGAACCTGAAGAAAAAAAAATGTGAAAATTGAAAATTTCAAATATCGGAATTGAAAATTGGTATAAAAATATATAAAAAATTTCAATTAAAATTGGAAACTGAAAAATTAAAATTGATAATTCACAGTTGGAAATTGAAAATTTAAAAGTGAAAATAGAAAACTGAATAATGAAATTTGAATAAACGAATAAACGAGAAAAATTATTGATTAGGAAAAACCACTTTGGTAATCCAAAAATTAACATTCAAAATTCAAAAGTCAGGATACAAAATTTGATATTCAAAATTCTGAAGTACAAACTTAGAAAATAAAACAAATTCAAGTTGAAAACCTAAGATTAAAAAATTAAAAGTGAATTCAGAATATGTAAAACAACTAAAGCTAAAATTTCGATTCAAAGTTAAAAGCAATCACAGTCCTATCATAATTTAGTATAAGTACAGAAAAATGTGTAAGTTTAAAATGTCTAGGATATAATTTGCGATTGAAATGAAATATTGAATTCATAATTCGGGAACAATAATTTTCAAAGTTGATTTTTAATCATGTTTGTATGAGATATGTGCCACTAAATTTCGAACGTAAATGTATTTCTAATTTTGCATTGATAAAATTCTTTCAATTTTCCAAATTGCATTGAACACCGACAAATTAGACTTAGTCGATTTGAGGTCATTTTGGAATTTCTCAAACTTTTGAGTTTAAAAAGATTCGTTTTGGTTCAAAACTCATCTATGATTTATTTGGTAGAATTTTTAAGTAACTTTTACATGAGTAAATTTGAACATTAAGCTTTGTATGGGGAAATTAAATATTTTGTACTGAAAAATCAACATCATATTTGTTTCTTCTGTGGAATCGTGCCTGCTTATGGTTTTTATGCCAATTTATAAATTCTCCAAAGGAAACTTTTCGTCGAAAATCATGACTTCGTATCGTATAAGAAAAAAAGTTATTAGGTGTTGAATGGGTGCATATTATTTGGTATTGTAAAAAAACAAAAAATCAATTGACATCACTGCTGGATTCCTAGCGTTCCTAGTATTGCAAGACTAATTTTCATGCAACATTTCGCGAGGCACCAGCAGTGATGTCAATTGAATTTGTTGTTTTTCAATGCCAAACGACATACCCCTGTTAATCAGCTAATAACTTGTTTAACTAATAATATACGAAGTTACGGTCTTCGACAAAGTTGTTTAGTACAAAATTTCCTTTCAAAAAATTATAATTTGGCACAAAAACCATGGGCAGGCTAGGTTCCACAGAAGAAGGGTTCCACGCCAAGTTGCTCTCACTATTTCATCGGCCAGATCCTAATCTTGTGTGATTTTTTTCGAGAAATCGATTGAAGACTATTTGAGCAACCGCACGCCTCAGAAAATGTATTTATTGCTGTTCTACGCTTAATTCCTCTACGTTTTTAATATAAAGTTATTTCTTCTAGAAACGGGACAGTTACGAATGCGTGTATCTCAAACCTCATTCGTTTGATCGAAATACTTTCTATGGAGGAAATAAAGGTAATTTCATGATAATTCATGGAAAAATTGGAAAATAAATATTCATCGTTTTTGTAAGAAATACTTCTTGTTTTTTCTTGGTATCTTCCATCGGCCGGCGCACACTTTTTTCAGCCTTGTTATTGATCAGTTTTTCTCACTTTTTCTTCGTCAAACCTGTGGCTGCGTCTCCCTTTTTCAATTTACGCTACTTTTTGGCTTAATACATCTCTTTTGATAGAAACTTTGTGTAGCCCAAAAACGTTTTGACTGGAATGTCTGTTCGCAAAATCTGACTGACTTGTTCAAAAAGTTCAAACCAAGCATCGTAGTGGAACCCTTGATCTCAAATATAGGTAAAAATTCTTCGAGATGATCCCAATTGGTTTTTTTTTTTCAGATGAATTTGAGTAAAATATCATGATTTTGCAAAGGTTTTACTTCTGTAGTAAAAATAATAAATCAATACATGACTGAAAAAAGGGTGCAAAGATAAACCTTGTTCGAACTGGGAAATTTTGGGGCAAATGAGACTTATCTATTATGTTTTTTTATCCATCTAGAAATCAAATGAAGGCTATTTCCAATTTACGGAGCATGAAGTGGTTCAAACAGCCTTCAATTGATTCCTCGAAAGATAAAATAAGTCTCGTTTGATTTAATATTCAAGTCCGAACATGCTTTTTCTGAAATATTCAATAAATGTAGGGGAATTGAGGTTAAATTAGCCATAACTCCATTTTCTGATGCATTTGATGGCTCAAATAGCCTTCATTAGATTGCTGGGAAATATTCACACTAGATAGGTCTCATTTGCTCCAAAATCTTCCAGTTCGAACAAGTTTTTTCTGAACAATATTAAAAATGTAAAACGGCCATTACTCTAGTTTCTGATGCGTGCGGTGGCTCAACTCAAATAGCTTTTATTTGATTCTTTGGAAAAAAAATACAAGATAAGTCTCATTTGCTTTCAATTTGAACATACGTTTTTCTGAATTAATTGAAAAATAGGGTAATTGAGGCAAATTTGGATCAAAATTTTCAAGTTCAAACTTACTTTTTCCACAATTAATTGAAAAAATTATAGGGGAATCGAGGGTAAAATCAGCCATAACTCCATTTTTCGAAACGAGTGGTGGCTCAAACAGTCTCCTCGGAAAAAATCACACAAGATAAGTCTGTTTTTATTCAAAATTTTTTAGTCCAAAACAGTGCTTTTCTGGTTTCTTTTACAAAATATAGGTAAATTAGGGGTTTAGAAGGCACTATATCTCCGTTCGTAACCTTTAGCGAAAATGAGTTACTGGCGACTCAAAACTGAGTATCTGAAAGTTAGCGAGTAGATTTTAAAAATATATTTTCACGTTTTCCGATTTCATATACCGCTCAAAGATTTAGAAGTGTCAAAGCATTATAATTTAGAATTCTTAGTTAGAGGCATCCATAACAAGAGCAATAAGCAAGAATTTTTCATGAGTATTTTTTCCGGAGCCAGTAAACAAAATTAACATGGTAAGTTTTTGAAATTGATATATGTAATCATCACCCATACTTTTAAACATATCCTCAAAATTTATGTACGGAAAAATGCAGTTTGGTTTCAATTCCAAGTTCAATCAATCAATCACGTTTCAATTTTTTTTTTAATTTCGTTGCTGTTTAAGGATTTCTGTACAAAAATCTACTGTTGCATCATCGGAAATTAACAGAAGACCATTAAAGGGTATAGGTATTTTGTTTGAAACAACTTAGACCTTTAGACAATCAAAACAAACGTTAGGCGGAGACTGCTGAAAAGTTTCATAAGATCCACTGTTCAGATAGTAGCGCTTTAAAAACAACACACCAGCCATCAGCATTTAGCCTATACAGCATTTATGCAATTAGCTTCTATTAGTGGTATGGTAAAATTGGGAAAAATTACTCGGTATTGCCTAATCGAAAATGTCCATAAGTATCGCACGAATCGGCGTTCCAGACCAGACAGACCAAATATGCACAATCACGCACTACACACGGCTGCCATGATAATCCAAAAGGGTTGGAAGGGAGACGAAATTTGGCTCTGCTGGTACTTTCTCTAGGCAGCATAACTTTTTGCGATTGTTCCTAGGCCTACATACATTTCCTCCGTTTCGAATCGAATTGGACATCTAAGTATTTGCCCGACCCTACACATTTCGGTCTCATCGCGATCGGTTCCCTGCCTGCTTGAATGCCTGACTAGCTTTGACCATTGGCCACCTCAGCGTGACCTCAACGAATAATGTTTGCTCCGGGAAGCCACGAGGTGGCACGAATGCAACAAAGTACCTACCTCAACTGAACTCGAATTCAAACATCTATCGGCGGTTGTTGGCTGCTGCTGCTTTTTCTACTTGAAACCGATTCCAAACCCCTACACATAAATTTAAGAAGATCAAACTACATTTCTCCGGTACAAGTTAGCCACTTCTGGCCATCACCTCCTCCATCTTTTTCGTTTTCAGTAGGTATGCCCTGGGTACAAACAATAAGGAATTTTACTTTCAAATCAGCCTCCAACAATCATTTGAACGGTTCATGTTAATGATCTGTGAAGTCATACCGTGCTGCCTGATGGCAGTCAGGTCTCGCCACAACAACAACAACAACAAAAACTGAGCCATGGCCGCGCCACATCCAGCCAGAAAACTATCCAGCATTGGGCAGATACTTAGATATCGAGTGAGTTGACCAACCGCGGCAACGAACTGCTGTGATGCTGTTGTTGTCTGGTTCTGTTAAAATTGGCGTAGGAAACATCGGACATGGGAACACCAGCCGCCCTAGCAGACCAGGCTACCCGCATGTCTGGTCTGCTAGGGATCTACTACACTCTGTGTGGACGGACACCTTCCAATTGTCCCTTCCGCCAAGTGATCTTCGCATACCGTACCGTAAGTTTATTTAAGTACTGTGCTTGTCGGAATTTCGAACGGTAGCAAGAATTTTTAGATACAGATTTCGATTAGAAGAAATCGAAATAATTTGTTGGACAAAATTATAGTTTTTCTTCGAAATACACTTCTGATTAGATGCAAAGTATATTCCAATAAAGTGGTCTTATAACATTTTTAAAACGATTTTTTCAAATAGAACAGAGAAAATACTACACGCTAATTAATTTAGAAATTATATGTAGAAGGAAACGATCCTTTGCAAGGTAAACTATTTATCATTTTGATAATCTTATTTTTATTATTAATTATCTACAATTTTTCACAGGATTCCGCAAATCAACTCGCTGGTAAGAGGTCCCAGAATTGAGTTTTCATTAAAACGAATAAAGTTAGTGACAGTGAACATTTGTGACGATGTGAGCAGTGACGACAGTTAAAATATATTTTATTTACGAATAAACTTAATTTATTTTCTTATTATGTTGCCGAAAGAATAAACGAAAAAAATAAAATTAAAAAAGATCCAAATATCATGTCTGTACTTTACACATTTTACGTAGCTTTCATCATCAAATCGCGTTGAACTTACTAAAATTTCACGTAAGTTGCACGTGAAATTCACCAAGAAAAAATATCTGTTAGGAGATCGTTTACTTGTTTTATTCGTACCTACAAGTTATGTGAAAATTTATTCGATAAAAATTATGTAGTTCTTGACGTACCAGCTACGTACGGATTATTTTGCGTATCCAGTTGTTTGAAGAAGTTTCGTTTGATTATTGTTCTACATTTTGTTTGTTTCGATTTTAGTCGTTTTAACATCTTTATGGCATTCGCGACTTTAAATCAACGTTGCAGTTGGTGGAAAGTCATTGAAAAACTCATCCGGTACAACTGTATTCGAGTTTACACTTGGGTGTATGTTTTGTAAGAAAAATCGAAGCTCTCAGGAAAAAAATACAGATAAAATTCTTATCATGAAATATGATCTGTCCAATCTAACGGGTGGCAAAATTATGGACGCAAAAGGTCTTCGTTCTTATTTTCGTGCCTTTAACAACAAGGATGCACTGAGCCAACGGGATGCCGCCAAAAAATTCAGGCGTTCTCACCAGTACATTGGCAAGACATTGAAGAAAGTGGGAATCAAACAAGAGCCCCAGAATACACTGAGGATCAGATTTTGACTCTAAAATCCCAATGCCGCTGGATGATAAAAAAATATTCCGGAAAATGTTTGGTTTTAGACTACGAAAGTTACTTCCCTCTTTCGAAGACTCACATCCCCTTAGACGATCGATTATATTCCAAGGATAGTTCTATTACATCTCTAAACATTAAATACAAGTTCAAACATCGCCATTTCCGAGAGAGGTATTTTAAGGCCATGGTTCAAACCGTCTGGTTTGGTTATCAATCAAGATGTGTACCAGAATTAATTTTGAAAAATTTCTCTACACAAACATCATGCAGTTGGACAATACGTGTTTTGGCCAGATAAAGCGTTATCACATTATGCCAAAAAAATACACAATCCTTCCTGAATACCCATTCGATCCCATTTGTACCCAAGAACCACAACCCGACAAATGTGCCTCAGTGTCGTCCAATCGAAGTCTATTTCGGAACTTTGAGCTCATTGGTGTAGAAAAATAATTGGAGAGCCAAGAACTACAAACAATTGATTGATAGAATCAAGAGATGTATTCACAAAGTTGACATGAAGGTCGTACAACGCTTCTGTTTCGATCAAGGTTGCCGAAATCACAGAAAAATCTGTTTTATCACAGAATGTTGAGCAAAATTTCGTCACAGAATCTGTGTTCAGGCCCGTGCGAAGGACCCGGGGCGTTGGTTTCGAAATTCAAATTTAGCTAAAAATAATAATAATACCGAAAATACACAACTAACAAGAAAATGAATTCATAACCATTTTCTTACTTATAATTATAACACAAACTCAAAAAATAATAAATTTCACTGATAAAAAAAAATTCCATAACAAATCACAATGCATGTTTCAAATCAATTATATTTTCGTCAATGACAAACTTTCAAAATGATGTTCCTTAGGCTGAACTAGAAATTTGCTTCAAAATAATTCTTAAGCAGTGTAGTTTTCAAAATTGCTAGGGAAATGACAATAATTGTTATTTACTATTCATTTTAATTGACATTTCTTTTCATCATTTTCAACTGAAGGGTTTATTGACAAATTCCGCTGTAGTGTTTTGAATTTGAAAAAAAAATTAATCGCGATTTGAAATGTGAATCAAGTTTATGGTTTTGAAATTAAAAAATCAAAACTGAAAAACATAGACAAACTTATCGACAATATTTCTTAAAATTTAAATAGCTTGTCTTTAAAATTCAATAAATTTATTTCAAAATTAAAAAAAAAACTGTACTTTAAAATTTGGTTAAATAATTTGAAAACTTCAAGAAATATAAAATTGAAAATGATGGAGTTTTTAACATAAAAGAAGGATTTTTTTTTCAATAAACACGACTTACCTTCATAAAAACTTATTTATAGAATTTAATTGATAACTAAGGAGAACAGAATTTTAGTGCTTATGTTTTAAAGATTGATTTGGTTGATTTTAGTGTCATGAACTCGAATCTTTTGTCAAATCTGAACTATCACATTTAGATTTGATTATATGAACGTTTAAATGTGTCAGTTTTGAGTGAAATCAATCTTTGATAACTGTTTAATTATCAAACCTACATTTAAGAAGAAATCTGATTCTAATTTCGTTTATTATATTTCATTCAAATAGGAAATAATATTTTGATGATGAAGATGATGCATATTCTAAAAAAGTAATATTCAACAGTTTTAAAAACTTGGGAAAGATATGATTACAAGTAGATAACTTTGACATTCTTGTCAGAACCATATACCATTTGGTTTAAAACTTCTTTACAAATTCGTTAAATGAGAAAAAGTAAACAAATAGAAAACTTCTAAAACTTACAGAACTCAGTGACTTGATGAAAGTCGATGACTGATTCAAATCTTTCATTTCAAAATGTTACGTTTTTGTTTCCAAGGTTTGCTTGCTTAATTTAACCTTTTTTGAAAAGTTATTTCAATAACAAAAGCTGGTAGAAAAATTGCATATTTTGATTCAGGGCACTCAAAGTAGTTAAAATTACGTTTTAAATTTTTGGCCTGTGTTATTCATCAAAACCTGCTCAAATGTGATGCTGAGAAAAACAAAAATAATATATAGTTGAGACTGAAATTGGTTTCTTGAACAAAATTTTATATCAGTATAATAACATTTTTTAAGACCAGAGGTGCAAAGAGATCCCTACATGTAACATGCAGCGCACGACTTTAAGCCGATTCTAACAGACCGACGTCAGCCACGAAAGAATCGTCTTGCAAAGTTGCAAACTGATTCTTTCTCCCTTATGTACAGAACGTCGAACGTGTCTGCAAGTAAAAGTCAACCGCGCGGTAAATTCCTTTGACTGCACGTTCCGAAAATTTCAAACGATTCTCCGAAGTTAAGATCACTTGCAAACTTGCAAGCCCGAAGATAAAATCCCTTGAGCCGAACAGAAAGAATCATTTCCGAAGATAGCTACAGTCTGCAACTTGCAGACTGCAGACTGTAAGTTGCTTGCATGAAGCGCGATGATGCGATGTACGTTTGTAAACTTGCAAGTTACAGACAGAACCGTAGACTCTTTCTTGTGCTGTACGGTTCGATTCGTTCGTTCGACCAACCTAAAACCGAACCGAATCCATGGAGAACCGAGGTGCCGCCGACTATCCATTCAGTTGCCGTTCAGCCATCGAAGCGTGCGTATGTAGGTATATGGCTATCCGCATAACGCTCGGCGTGCCGTACGACAAGAAGGCACCAATAACAACAACTCCAACATGTCCTTACTCCTTACTCTTGTCGTACGGCACGCCGAGAGTTATGCGGATAATCATATACCTACATACGCACGCTTCGATGGCTGAACGGCAACTGAATGGATAGTCGGCGGCACCTTGTTACATGGTTTCCAAACTTGTCGATGTAGAAGATAAGTGTTCGATTAATTAATTTTGAAGTTAAAATGGTTCGTTTCAAACTCTGTTCTTGTTTAGTTACACTTCTACACTAAGACGAGGTAGGGTTCTTGTAATTCAAGTTTAAAGTTTCAATACAAAAGATTAATCAAAATTGACAATTAAAAAATAGTATCAATTCATGAACGTCATATAGTGTCGTAAAATTAAATGTCTAGTCTTGAGATTCAAGAGTAAATTCCCCGGATGCGAGCCAAATTTATGACTTGCGTGTTAACACTTATTTTTAAACACCTTTTAATGTGTATTTTTTCGATACTACGGTGAAAATTTTACTTGGAAAAAAACTCCATGGGGGGGTTAAACCCCTAAAAAAACCCCCGGCTTTGGCCTGTGTCACAGATCACAGAATTTTTGAAATTTTCACAGAATTCACAGATTTTCTAAATTTTGTACAGATTTCCAAAATTATTATTATTATTATTATTTTGACATTTTCGACTTTTTATTTTTCATGAAAACATGAAAACAAGGTAATATAAATTGATTATTTTCTATTAAACTATAAGAAATTTCCAATTTGTTGATGTTTGACATGAATTCCCTATGAACTTCAAAGAAAAAGCGTCACAGAAAACCGTCAAAGAATTCGAGATTTTTTTTGTCAAAAACATAGATTTTTTTTTTTCGGCGACCATGGTTCCGACATGGACCGTTTTTAACTATTCACTATTTTTTTTAATCATGGACAATGTACCTTTAATTCAAATAAATCAAATCTTCTTCAAGTACACATGACTTGTTCACAGCTTGAAAGAGTAATTTCAAAATTTTAGTTACCACCCGTTATGTAAAAATGTTTAAAAATTTAAGCCTTTTGCATTACAACTCGTTACTTTGCATACAATTGCTTAAAATACAAATTAGTCACTTCGGCATATAAACCTTTATTTTCTTCTAACGATAATCTGACGAAGTGGCGTTTGTCCATAGTTTCATCTTTAAGAGCGCAGCTATCTTATGACCTAGAGATCTAAAATTTGGCATGCATTTTACCAAAAATTATGAAAAACGTGGTTTATTTTGAAAATGTTACGATCCAAAAAGGTCGTACATTGGATTTATTCGAAAACCTGCACACGAACGTTTTCCAGAACTGCCAATTGATTTTAAATTTCAGATTTGAGGTCGATGCATAATGG
Organism: Uranotaenia lowii; assembly: GCF_029784155.1. NCBI lineage: Eukaryota > Metazoa > Arthropoda > Insecta > Diptera > Culicidae > Uranotaenia > Uranotaenia lowii. The sequence goes on from NC_073692.1 coordinate 255,595,729, forward strand.
GTTGCAATTGGCTCATGGGGGTTCCGTGGGACAGTCAATTGAATTCTTTATTGCAATTTTGGTCAAAGGCCAGTTCAAATGGTAGTTTATATAAACTGTTCTTGTTTTGTGATAAGTTCACTAAAAAATCGGATTGACGTTGCTTCGGAAACCAAAATCAAATGCTTTTTTACAAGAATACATCTCTTTGAATCACTTAAAATTGTCGAAAAAAAAATTGTCACAAACGGAAGTCGTCATATTATACTCCATATGACGACTTGATTGTTTTGATATTTTCAAGATTTTCTAAAGATAAACCACCCTATTTATGTAGAAGTTTTCTTAATTGTTAAAATTTGCATTTGTATCAAATTTTTAACAAAAACACGCATATTTAACCCCATTTTGAGGTGGGATGGTGCTCTTTTTTGTTATTATCAGTTAATCATGTTACAATGAGCATATGTTTCAAATTTTAAGAATATTAGCTTATACCGTATTTGTTTATGCCGAGTGTTGCACTAGTGTTGCGCTTGTGTACCACTAGGTGCTGTCAAACTGTTTGTTTATTCGGACAGTGTTGCACTGGTTTTGACCTGGTGTTGCACTGCCATCGGGCGGTGTTGCCCGAAAATTTTGTCAGTGTTGCGAGAGAGCGTGTGAGTGAGTGAGGTAGCAATACACTGGCGACGATTTGTGTTTGTTACGTCACTTCGGCGTCACCGATATAGCCGATAAAATAATTTCTTAAAATAAATTTATGATGATAAACTGTTCATTTTAAAAAGCTTCAAATTCTGATTCAAATTCAAAATTTATCTGAAAAATGATTTGTGATCACGTACTAACTTTTACTAGGCACAGAATATACACGACATATTGTATTCATGTGTATGTCAAATTTAAAATTCTGAAATTTCAATCAAAGTAAAATTAAGATATCAAATCCAGATGCACTCACAACTTAAAACTTACATTTTTGAGTAACTTGAAATTTATCATTAATTTCATCCTAGATATTGCAATTGAGAAAATTTCTCCATGTAAAAAATCGAAACTTTGAGCGCTTTGAGGTACCTATAAATCAAGTTCGATTAAACTGAAATTTTGCACAGTACAGTTTTTGTATCACCACCAGTAAATCTAGAAAGTATAGGTATATGGTCGGTTTTCAAAATTCGATCATGAAATTTTATCCATACATCCATTGCCAGTACATCGCGCTGTATAGTATAAGCGAAAATAATCTAATCTGAACGCTCCAAAAGTCGTCCCAGCACGGTTAATCCAGTAATGTTAGAAATCGTGAGACTTGTGATACACACCGGTACAATCCATTAACATTTCAGTTGCGATTAGGTGATCCTATGCGACCCAAACATTAGTCAGCAATAACCGAACAGCATCAAAAGATGCTCGGGGTGTATGTTGATATTCTTTTTTTACATTCTCGCGCAATATCGAAATCGCAGGTATAGCTATATCATGATTTCTTATCCATATAATTTCCCCGTGATCTATTCTCTATCGACCGCACTCAAGGCAGAAGTCGGCTAGCCAGTGTCTAATAATGTTGCCATTTGCCGAAATTGCCTAAAGCGATTTTCGGTTCAGCTAGCTAGCAGAGTGCTTATTAGGCAGCCGATATCGCATAGCGCACCAGAACACCAGACAGACAGCAACGAACAACACTCGATTCCAAGAGGCTGATGAAGCTGGTGCGAATTCCAAGAACCGTGACCGATGTGTTCTGGTTTGGTACCTTCATCCTCTTGGCAAACAAAATGCTGCAATTTTTGAATGAAACTTATGAAAGTTTTTTCCTGAGTAAGGTTTGAATAAGAATGAAAACTTGAAATGAAACACGAATAACAACACGTAACAACAAAATTTATATTTAACGGGAAAATTTTATTATTTCTAGTAAGTATGAATAAATTTGCTTCAAGAAGCATATAAAATCGTCTAGAACTAACGTAATTGTAAGTTTTTAAAAAGCTTAACATAGATCATCATGATGATTATCATTTCAAAATATGGTGCCAGATAAAATAATTAAGTTTCCTATGAAGGCAACTTACTTTCAAATGACAATTTCTAGCCCTATTGCATACCCAGCTAGCAACCAGAAATATGCTGGAAAAGGCAAATAGAAAAATGATCTACCAACCACCAACTGTGTCAACAAATCATCTGAAAGCTTCGAAATTTTCTTTTCCGGACACATCGAAGACGAAAATGGGGCATCATATTGAATCTGGTGCATCTGCTGTGCATCTTTCGATGCCCTGGATGAATCCCCAGCTACAGTGTTACTTTATCCTAATTGACGTCGAAATGCGACCAAACTGATCCATTCCGAACTCTGACTGTGCGTTTTGAGTTTCGGTTTCATTTTGGAGCTCAGCCTAAAAATAAAGGGCTGTAAATCGGTGCGCTGCATGGTGGAGCAGCTTTGATGTTGGCGTATAATGCGCGTAGATCGGTTTTATTGGTCTGACAGCGATTTTATGACAATTCCAAAACTATCGCCGACAAGACAAACATCAAAACGAAATTATACCCCTTATTTGCTCGTGTGGCACGTATGCTCATTTGAGAGTTGACTGATAGATTTGATGTTAGAGTTGGACAACTATATAACGATTATCTTGTTTTGCTAAAGGATTAAATAAAGTTGGATCTCTAAATGATTGAAGATCTTTGTTGTTGATTTGTATTTTACATCAACGTGTTGTACTCTGAACTATTTGAATAATAATTTTTACAATAAGATTTCCCGTTTCTAGATTTCAACTTTTTTTCATAAACAAAGTCTGACATGAAGGAACTTAAATCTAGCTAGGAACCATGGGAAACAGAATCTATTTTTGAGAAGGGCGCACGAAAAGCGATACACAGATGTTCGTGTTTTGATTTTTTTGGGTGTTCAGGGGTGCTAAGTGCATTGATATTTGGAAAATGATTATATTTTTTTTAATGGCATTGTTATTGAATTTTTTTTCATGAGTACTGAGAATTTGCAACTTTTCCGTAAATTTCTATTCGAATGAAAAATTAAACGCATCATTTATCTGAACGAACTAACAACTGTCTGTATCGCACACTTTAACAATGTATTTTAACGAATTATGTGGATATGTTAAAATAATCGGAGCATGGCGGAGGCGATTATTTTTAAACTTAACATAGACGGAGCTTTCAATAATTTACTTGTTTATAACGGTGAAAGATGTTGCATTCGATTTAAAGTTAGAATCAAATCTTTTTTAATCTACCAAGCAGTACATTAAAATATATTTCAGATGTTTTGAATTCACCTTGAAAATTCATTATCAAAAGATGGTTTATCTTCATCCATTTAAAGTCACCCCGTTATGAATTCAAACGCTTAGCTGTTGATAAAAATTCAATCAATTCAAAAATATTACAATTCGTTTAAAACAAGCAAATACTGATTTTAGTAATGCACCTTGCATCACTGGTGAGGTCGTCAGCAAATCAAAATTTGAGGTTATGGCTGAGGCCAATTTTTCGCCAATTAGGATATATTGACAGTTTTACACGAACACCACCTTAGCAGGAGGCCTCAGCCATAAGAGCCGTTCACTAATTACGTAAGCACAATTTTGGAAATTTTCAAACCCTCCCTCCCCCCCTGGTAAGACAAAGTAAGATTTTTCTAAACCCCCCCTCCCCCCCTTGTAAGATCTTACGTTTTTTAATTTTTGAGAAATTGACACGTTTTTTCAAAAAACAGCTTGAAAATATTAAAATTGTGAATCCATGCTTCAAAGAAAAGCACTTTTGAAGTAAAACTTAATAACTGCATTTGAAGAGCACAATTTATGCAAAACAACAGATGAAATATCTTCATCGATTATAGAAAACATTAAGTTTTAAGGACAGAGCATGTTCGGGGTTACAATAATCTTCAATAAATTTCCACAATGGAGTAAACAGTATAAAATCTCAATTCCGATTTAAAACAAGTGAGAGATCAGGTTAGCACAAGGTACCGTAAAAAATGTTTTGTTTTTGAACTAAAAATCATAGAAGTCTAAAAAAATTATTATTCTATGCTACTAGATATGGTGCGAAAATGTTTAACGACAATTACGTTGTTAATTAACCTAAAGCTGAGATTCACTTCAGCGATAAGCGATATAGTTTTACGATTTTTTTTGGTAAATAGTTTGTAAAATTTAGAGTTGGTAGTGGCTTGGTTGGTATCACTGAAAAAACTGTCTAGAAATTTATTATCTAAAATATCGATTTTTAAAGACTACTACTTGATGAAGTCATTTTTAAAATAAAATGTTTTCAAACCATGGTGTCAGAACGCACAATTTCCCTTTGTGTTTCTGTAAATTTCTCAATTAAAAAGATTATTATGATGAAAAGTGAATAGCAACGATCTTTTTAAATAATGTGATTCAGTGTTTCTGCTCCTGGTGACGTGTTGGTTTAAATTGGTTCTCTATTATATTTATAGAACAAGCAACTTTTGTTATGAACTAAAACAGATTAAAAGATTAATAACATAACATCAAAATTACCAACAAATAGGGCATGCAGGAGATTATTTTCAAAGTCAACATAGACGAGCTTTCATTAAATAACTTTTTTTGTAACAGTTAATGATTTGGCATTCGTTTAGAAGATAGAAACAAATTTTGAATCTATCAAGCAGTATATGAAAACATATTTCAGATGTTTTAAATTCACCTTAAAAATTCATTAGAAAAATATGGCTTATCTTCATCGATTTTGGGACGCCTCATGATGAATTCAAACGTTTAGCTGTTGACATTCAAAAAATTTAATCAATTAAGAAATATTATAATTAGTTGAAATCAAACAAATACTGATTTTAGTAACGCACCTAGCATCACTGGTGAGGCCGCCAGCAAATCAAAGTTTGAGGTTATGGCTGAGGCCAATTCTTCGCCAATACTATCGTCCGTATATACCCTTATACTATCGTCCGTATATACCCTTATAGGGAAAAAGTGCAATCGATGAAATTTGAATTTCTTGTGCCGCTTGCTGCGATATGTTTTTTTCTTGTGATGCGTGGCGGTACGCTTGGGAAAGAATCTTGTAAGTAACGGGGTAGTAATAGGGAATAGAATCTTGATATGCGATGAAATGAACAAAATAGTAAGGTGGAACTTTCCAAAAAACATAGTTTGTAATGCCGGTAGTACCTAGGTATTTATTTTGTGAAATTGAAGAAAATTCTAGAAATTTATTTTTTTAATTTGAAGTTTGTCGAATTCCATTCAAATGTCGAAAATTTGAATGGAATTTAAATTTGATGCAAATTTAGAAATCAGGAATTCTTAGAAATTGAAATTCAGACATTTGAAAATACAGATTACTAAGATATTTTAAAAAGGCAGTACTCAAAATTAGAGAAAATCTGAAAAAAAAATGATGCTAGGATAGTTGAACAACAAAACACAACATTCATCATGGAATCTTGATAATTTCAAACTAATAAATTCGGAAATAAAAAAAAAAAAGAATTTTAAGAAGTTTCGAAATTTTTTGAGAATTTTACAGATTTGGATACTCTTATATTAGAGTATAGTGGGGTAAAAGTACGACCTTAGTGCTATACTTTTTTAAAGAAAATTTTGCAGTTATTTTTCCAACAAACCAAGAACAGAATTTGATTCCTTGGACTTTTATTTATGTTGAAAAAATTAAGAAGGTAATCGATCGACACATTTGATAACAGTAGAGAGAATGTCTAACTGCTATCGAAACGTACTTTTATCCCACCGCTGGGGTAAAAGTTCGAATGATGGGGGGTAAAAGTACGACCATTCAAAATTCCACATTTTTGCATGAAGTCAAAAAAGGAAAATTATTTTATATCAATCTTTGTTTACCGCAGCAGCTTCTGTGTTCGCTTCTGATACAAATCCTATATGTAGGTGAACAAACTGCGCGAATTCGAAGCTCTCCACTTATTTTCCATATTCAACAGGTAAATGAAAAGTTCGCATCGTATTTGAGAAATTTTTCGCGCGAGCCGGTATTTGTAGGAACAAAAATATGCGCTGATGTTTCCGGTGCATTTTTAAAAGAAGTTGAAACTTTCCGATCAGATTAACTTCAGTGGACCCTGTATACAATTCGTACTTTTGCCCCATTTGCAGTTCGTACTTTTGACATCAAGGTTTCTAGTGATTCACAGTTTATTGTGCAAAACAGAGACATATTAATGAAATTCTTTCTTTTGCATTTGATAGTGTTGAAAACAACTAAACAGACACAAAATACTTTCATTGAAATCTAGAATTTTGATTGCTCAAACATGTTTGCCTTTATTTTAAATATTACATCATTTATGCAAAAAAAAAAAGCAACTTTACCTCATTTTTCAGAGTATTTTCAACTTCTACGAAAAAAATATGTCTGCATGGAGGCTTTCTGAATCATTATCAATCCACTCCAAAGTTTAGAACTTTGCTGTTTTCAGTTTGTGATAATCTCAAAACGTACCTTTATCCGACTCGTACTTTTACCCCACCATACTCTAATTGGTAGGTTATGGGAATTTTGTAATGAAAAATGAAGATTTTTTGGAACATTAGCTATCGGAATGTTTAAAAAACTTGGGAGATTAGAGTTTATCGAAATAAGAATTTTAAATTTTAAATACTTACATGTACCTAATTTGTTAACATTGGAATTGTAGAGATTGGTTTACTGGGTGAGTATTACAACAACAAGTAAGATTTGTGTGATTGTGATTTGTCTGAGTGTTTTAAGAAAATAAGATACAAATGCATTACTCCATCAAACGTAGTTTTTCATAACAAATGTGAATATCTGGATGACCAATCACCTTCCAGCTGGGCAGGTATACACACGTGTGCAGAATACCTGTCGAAGATTCATAACATTGAACATGTTATGAATCTTATACGGCTGCGGAAGTGATTGACTCTTTCTTCAAAAAACTCATACATATACACGTAATACATTCATTACAAAACAGTTCACACGAAGTTATGGTGTCGGGTATGTTATTGGTTGCATTGGAGATTCGTCGAACATTGGAGATTCGTTTGGATGTATACATCTAAAAAATGCAATTCAGCACATACGTTGGCGAAACTGCGATGAATCCATGCACTCATGGTGGAAAACTTACATACACATAACCTACATACTTAAATAGCTAACAAAACACGAGCGTGTTCACAAATAACACAATACAAATGTGTGTGAAAAACCAAGTGCTCTTAAATGTATAAAAAAAGAGGTAAGATTGTGTAAGATTTTGTGTAGGTGCCCGTTAGTTTCACGATAACCTGTAGATATCGCTGCGGAACGGGTGCCAAAATCAACTTTCAGTGGTCAGTATGGGTATCTGGTGTCTTTTCACAAGTAACTGCATAGTTTGGTAGAATTTAAATAAGGGTAAAAATAGTAATTGCATGGATACATTTCTAATTAAACCACGAAATGATGTTGAAATTCGGAATTTTTTTTATACCTTATAATATTGCTCTTGTGTTTTTTTATGCAGGGCAAGAGTTTTGCTCCATTTGTAAGGTTTGATTTGAATCAACGAAATTTGTGCAAATATTTTTTGTATTCAATAAATGCAACAAACGCCTCGGACCGCGACCGTAGTGTAGTGGATAGTTTTCCAGTTTCCTGAGCCAACGATCATCAGACCGAATCTCGATCACAGCATACATGGTAGTTTTAGAATTTGTAAGATGATATATCAATCATATTTTTTCAACCTGTTTCCAAATTGTGTAAAGCATTAAACTTGTTAGAAGTCATTTCATTTCTGGCCGCTTTCTTATGTTGGCCACCCCTGATTTAAACTATTAATTGATAGGAAATTTCAAGGTAATATTATGTGGAACAAACATGGGGTCAAGGTTATATTATTTGGAACAATTTGAGTAAATGATCCATATGAACTTAACACATATAAGATCAACTCTAAAGAATGATGCAAATCAGTTCCCAATCAAAAGGCGACCGTGGCATCGACTCCCACCTTGCAGAATACCTTAATCTAAACTCATAAGTATACACCTAGTTGTTAGCTATTGCAGGTTGATATTATAGATTAATCAGCAATACGAATGAACGTTGGTTGCGATCGTTTTGGGTGCTCAAAAATTTCGAAATTTGCATACAAACCGACAATCAATTCTATCTTCAATGCAGCACCACAACTTAAATTAATGAACGCGTCAATTTGAGTTACCATACCACACCACCAACAATACCTAGTGATCTCGAAAACCAAACAATCCACAATGCAGCACCTTGTATTGGATCTCGAAGGCGTACGATTAGGGCAACCAACGGAAACCACTTTGCAGTGAAGTTTACCGTTTACAGGCCAACCAGGCCACTGACCACCCCACAAATAACAGACTTCATGCCAATGCAATGCAATGGATTTCTCGACCACTTAAAGTGGCCTTAAGTGATCCACCAATAACGAGAGTGTGTCACTTTGCCACCATGCCATTATAAGCACATAAACGATGGCGTTTCGGACCCCCACGGCATGTTCCAACATTCCTCGGAAACCTCAGAGAAGGAACGAAAATTGACCACATACCTAGGTAGGTACTTTTTACAATTACCTCGACGCACGCACCCATTCTCGGGCAGCATCGATGCAGGTTGCAAATCGATAAGGTGCTTGGCTGACTGGCCATCAGGTGAGAAGAAGGTGTCAGAAAGAAGGCACAATGTCGTTTTTTACAGTTTACTCAACGATCTTCGATAGAATCGCTTCAGGGGATGGAGAGGTGAAGACCAGAGATGCGAGAGACACTGCTAGCTGCTAGATGGATTGAAATTTGCACTTTGCTCAATGAGATGCAGTCTGGTGATTGGTGTACTCCGACATACTCAGATCAGCTCAGAGCTTGCGACTGCACCGGCTCGGCCGTAGAGTGCAATATGCAATCATGAAAATCCGATGATTGAGTAAGTGAGATCGCTAATTCGATAGGTAATATCTCTCGATAAATAATGCTAAATATTTATGAACTGCCAGTTACACATTTTATGCCGGGGGAAAGATACAAACAAGGTGAATAATATCGGTATTGAATCACACATTCTCGGTTAACGATGCAGTTAATGGGATATTGAAACGAAACGTAAATTATGCTGGATTTGAATAACTTACACGGTAAGAGAATTTTTATTAGATAAATCAATGAAAAGATATTATGGACAGTTGATCATTTATTCGGCAATAATTTTAGATTACTTTTTTTTGGTATTCGAAATAGATTCAAATTTTGTGTAATCTAAATATTGATGGACGTAAGAGCAATAATAAAAAGGGATTTTCAAGCCTAACTAGACTATTTTTTCAGAGAAACAGTTTAGAATACGTTTACGAGTTTCAATGTATCGTGGCCTTCAAGAACCCTGACTCATCTATCTAGTACAGGGGTCAGCAATTTGCAGCTGATGCTGAATTGATAAATTGATAAATCGCTAACAATCAGAGGCGGTAATACAACGAAGTTCTTAGGTGTTGTTGCATACGCTGAAACAATTGGCACTCAAACATTTCAGAACAAATAGTTGATGCCATGCCATGTGTACTCGAGATTGACAACAGGGGATTTTTTTTTATTATCTGACAATTTGCGCCGGGGGTCTTCAGATTTTTCCCAAAATTGAAAATTTGGTTCATTTTTGCGACTTAAAAACACATGTATTTTTTCAGATTTCTAACATTTTTATTTTTTGAGTTAGCTTCGGTTAGATTTTTTTGTAAATAAAAAATAACCATTTTTCAAAGCTACATAACTCTGTTGTTTCTCAACGGAAATTAGAAAATAGCACATCAAAATGCATTGAAATTTTATCAGCTTTCCAAATAGAATAGTTGAAAAAAATTAATTAATGACCTTCAACATGAAAAGTTGTAAATAAACTTTAAATGGCGTCTAAAAGTACCGGCTGCACCACCGAATATTTTGCAAAAAATACCATTGTATAGCTCGATTCATGATGCAACTTTCATCTGAAGACACCAAAGTGGGCCATTAACACCTTGAAGAGTTATGAAAGAAATAATGACAATCAATCTCTATTTTTGCATCGAAAACAAACAATGGTCGAACAACTGCACTCACATATGGAGATAGCAAGCAGTTCTAACAACATGGAAACAAAAGAACTTACCAAAGCAGGTAAAAAACACTACTTTTTCGTGCTTTGTAGAGTGTTTGCAGCAAAACTGACTTTAAATTTTAACCAAAATTCTGAGTATCGTATTGTTTAACTGATATAACTAATAATGGGAATGTTGCTTTTACAACCTGGTCATATAATAACTTATTAATTTTTCGATCAAAGATCATTGTGAAGCATAATCAATGCCAATAGTAGAAGGTTCAGTCCCTGTGTTTGAGATCACAAAAATGTGATTAAAAAAAATGAAATATAGACGTGCTTAACATAGTTTTTCTATCGGGAGCTAAGCACTGGACACCAAAATCCTTTCCCATTGATCAAAAAAGTATGAGAAAGTGGCAGAGATGTTGTAGAAATAATCAAAGAGCTCAGTATGGCCAGCCCAGGCTGTAAAATGATGAAAATATGATACTTTTACCGTATTTGTTTTCTACATTCGCCCAGTTTTGAGGTTTACCATACTAGAACGAACATAATTCGTCGTCAGTGTTTTGCTACCTCGATCGATCACACACGAATCTTCAGTGTTCCACCGTCCATTTTAAATCAAATCTGGGGAATTACGGATGCAAAACTTAGCGCATAAACTTCTAAAAATGACAGTAAAATGTGCATAACTTGTTGTGACCTGGTGCAAAACTGGGTATAAACGAATACGTTATTAGATTTTTGGATATAACATGAAGTCAGTTAAGCTGCAACAATCTACTGCCCCTTCTTTCATAACAGTCCCATATACAAAAATAAGCAAGCGAGACAATCAGCATTTTCTGTTTTGGAATATATTTTTAAATTGTGACCACCACTTTCAGCATAGACGAAAATCGTTTCTAGGTTGTCATAATAAATCGTTAGACCTGAAATTTTCGAAATTGGGTTATTGGTAAGGTCGAGAGCACCATTTTTATTCATTATGGGACTGTTAATCGACCATATTTGAAACCTTTTTCGAATCTACTAGCATAACAGTCCCATACAAAATACATTTTTCTCACCAAGCTACTTTCTAAGACTTAAATTTGATCATTTTTTATCTTCTAAATGCAATTGTCAGAAAAAGACCCATACTTTTGCAAAAAAAAAAAAATATGAATTCCACATTGTAAGTTGAATCTTTTTACGATTTTTGATTGCATCCGATAGTTTTTCGCTCAGGAAGTCATTCCTAAGAAAGTCAGACCTGCCTTCGAAAACTAGTGTGCATCATTCGACATCAAGTGAGTTAAAAAAATGTTTAAACGATTCAAAACAATAAACCAAAGACTATTTCGCCGAAAGAAACATTGAAAAGTAACCAAATCCGTGGTATTTCACATATGGGACTGTTATTCAGGTATATTTCATACAGGACAGCCACGAATTGATATTTATTTTCGAAATTTCTAGAACAAAACCTCTTTTTTAGTCTTTTATGTTGAAGCCTTATGTTGACCTAAAATGACGAGAATTCATATGGGACTGTTATGCGAGTAAGGGCAGCCTGAAAAGGACGAAAAAATAGTGTTTTTTACCTGCTTTGATAAGTTCTTTTGTTTCCATGTTGTTAGAAGTGCTTGCTATCTCCATATGTGAGTGCAGTTGTTCGACCATTGTTTGTTTTCGATGCAAAAAAAGAGATTGATTGTCATTATTTATTTCATAACTCTTCAAGGTGTTAATGGCCCACTTTGGTGTCTTCAGATGAAAGTTGCATCATGAATCGAGCTATACAATGGTATTTTTTGCAAAATATTCGGTGGTGCAGCCGGTACTTTTAGACGCCATTTAAAGTTTATTTACAACTTTTCATGTTGAAGGTCATTAATTAATTTTTTTCAACTATTCTATTTGGAAAGCTGATAAAATTTCAATGCATTTTGATGTGCTATTTTCTAATTTCCGTTGAGAAACAACAGAGTTATGTAGCTTTGAAAAATGGTTATTTTTTATTTACAAAAAAATCTAACCGAAGCTAACTCAAAAAATAAAAATGTTAGAAATCTAAAAAAAAAACATGTGTTTTTAAGTCGCAAAAATGAACCAAATTTTCAATTTTGGGGAAAATCTGAAGACCCCCGGCGCAAACCCGTCAGATAATAAAAAAAAATCCCCAACAGCAAATTTTGGAAAACAGTTTACCATAATCAATTTTTTTTTACAAGAAAAAAAACAGAAAAATATTACTTATAGCAAATTTTAAAATTAATCGAGGGCACTGATGAAAGGGTGTTCGGATCAAAAAGTGTCAACCAGGAAATTTACGCATGAGAGTGTGTGTTCAAAAGCGTTTGCTGCCTTTCCTGAAGAAAAAATACTTGTCTGTGCTGTTTCGGCCGTATTGCCATCATGGAAAAAAGGCCATGGAATGGTATGCCGCTAACAACTTTCAGGTTGTTACTAGGGATAAGAATCCTCTCAACACTTCGCCCAGAACTTCGCCCAATCGAATAATATTTGGCGATAGTTAAGCAGAACCTTAAGAAGACCCAAAAACTGTAAGCAGCGTCAAGCAGTTCAAAGCAAACTGGCATTCTGTGGCCAAAAAATAAGGTGACTGTACAAAATCTGATGGCAGGCGTCAAACAAATTGCATCCGTGGGAGACTTAAAGTACATTACTTTTGTTACTGTTGTGTGCCTTGCGAGGTAATGCATGACTACTATTCACGCAATACTTCGCGGGGCACAAGCAGTGGTGTCAATTGAATTTATTGTTTATCAATGCCGAAAGGCATACCTCTGTTGAACAGCTAATAACTTTTTTGTCTAATAAGATACGAATTTACGGTCTTCGACAAAGTTGTTCAGCGGAAAATTTCCTTTAGGAATTTTATAAATTGGCACAAAAACCACCAGCTGGCGCGGTTGCACAGAAGAAACAAAAATGATGTTGATTTTTCAGTACAAAATATTCAATTTTCCCATACAAACCTAAAAGTCCAAATTTACTCATGTAAACGTTACTTAAAAATTCTGCAAAAAATCATGGATGAGTTTTGGACCAAAACGAAGCTTTTGAGACCCCAGGGCTTGAGAAATTCGAAAATGACCCCAAATCGACTCAGTCTAATGTAATAGCTTTGGTCTGAAAAAATATTGTTTAAGTTTCTTCTGAATGATTATAGATCTTAATTTTTCGCCGGAATCTAAATTTAATTTCCTTTTAACCACATTTTTAGACTCAATTGTCCAAAGTATATAATGATGGAAATTTTCAATTATTTAAAACAAACTGGGAAAAAACGCGCTTACAGCAAAAATCCGCATAAATAGGAGTCATATAAGAAAAAATCAGGCAAAACAATCCGCGTAAAAAACCTTATTGATTTTTTTCTGAACAACTTTGGCTGATGATAAAACACATATAAGTTTCGCTATACAATTAAGCTTTTTAAAGAGTTTCTTAAATGTCCCACTTTTTCAGGAAGAATCTGACAAACCTACATTAAGTGTTAAGTGGGAAATGGAGCTTATGTTAGGCTTGCCAGATGGTTTTCAAAAAAAGCGGGACATTTTGAAAGAAAAAAGCAGGACACAGCCGAAAAAAGCGGGACATTTTAAAAATTTGGTTGAAAAAGTCATGAAATGTTTGTAACGTATGTGAATATGTTTTTTCTACTCTAAAAGTGCGATGCTTTTTTATTATTTGAGTTTAAAGTTGCATAAACGATATTGGAAGCATAGTTCAGTTGAAATAACATCTGTTCCAAGCCAACGTTTATGCTTTCAAATACAGGCGTAAACATCGTACAAAGTTGAAGCTTTTCAATGCCCTTGCGTTGGTAAAAAAAAGTGCGAATGACACAAAAAAGTTAAAACAACATTGACTTAAAAAAAATTAAATCAATGATAAAAAAAATTATCAGTATTAGAAGCGGTTTTTTGTATAAAAAAAGACAAGATGTTTTTTTTATTTCCATACTTGCGATTGAATGTCATGACAAAACAAATGCTTGGATAAGGCTCTCATCATTAGGCAATTCAGCTTACATTTTAACAAAGAAATTATACATATTTAATTTATAAAGTCTGCTTCATTTAATATTGGAACAAATTCTTTTGCTCATTGTGGCGCTCCTAGTGGACGGATTTGGAAACTTTTTTCACCCACGTGTCGGGAAATTCATTACCTTTCACCATGTATTTATGTCATAACACCAAACGATAGCATTTTGTAAACAGCCGCCATGGAAGCCGAACGGAGAGATCAAATTGTGCACAGTTTTCTTACGAGTACGAGTACGAGAATTTCTTCGAAACAGCAATGAATAATTTTTTTAATTTTTTTTTTATGAAAGAGTAAAGAAAATGCTACATTTGTATGAAAAACAAATTATGAATTCGTTAATAAATGACTGAACTACACGCAATTGTTTGTGTTCCAATATTAAATGAAGCAGACTTTACATCCGTCGAACTTGGTCAGCACTTGGTCGTACAGCTTTCGAGCACGGATTCTGGCCACATTGTTCTGCTTCAGCGTCCGATTTGGCTGTTTGCTGGCTCGGAATGACCTTATTCCTTCCCGGAGACGAATTCGTCGCACCGTACTGTGAGCGGCCTGGAACTTATTGGCCAAATCGCGGTCTGAAAGATTGGGATTCCTCTTGACGGCCTTGATGACTTTCCCACGCAGTTTCCGGTCGACAGTTCCACTCCGACGCTTCGAATGCGGCTTCCGAGCCGTCGTCGATGTTTCCTTGTACTGCTTGATAACACGCCATACGGTATTTCTGGGCATTTTAATCTGTTTAGCTAGCTTCGATGCCGACAACAATGGATTTTCAAGAAAACTGTGCACAATTTGATCTCTCCGTTCGGCTTCCATGGCGGTTGTTTACAAAATGCTATCGTTTGGTGTTATGACATAAATACATGGTGAAAGGTAATGAATTTCCCGACACGTGGGTGAAAAAAGTTTCCAAATCCGTCCACTAGGAGCGCCACAATGAGCAAAAGAATTTGTTCCAATATTAAATGAAGCAGACTTTATGTACACTGTGATGTAGGTATTCACTATTTTTTATATATTGGTCTTAAGCTCGAAATTTCTGATTTGTGAAAAAAGTTTCATTATATTTATAAACATTTTTTTTTGCTTCGTTTCAAGATTAAGATTTTAAAATTATAAAAATCAAATGAACTATTCTCCAGAATCCGTTTTAGTGCGAGCTCAGTATGTCATTTTTTAGAAATCTACTATAAGCATTACCCAAAATGTGATCTTTTTTGGTATTTTTTCTACATACGGAAAACTATAAATTACGCCATGCAGCAAATAGTTATTTATACAACAAGTTGCAAAAAGTGGGTTTTCAGCACGAGTCGTAAATTTATCCAACGAGGGTTGCCGAGTCAAATAATTACGTCGAGTGCTGAAAAATCGAGTTTTGCAACGAGTTGTATACACAATTTTATGCAAATTTGCAAAATTATTAAAATTTCAACTAAAAATAAAGTAGGTCGTGGTGTGTACTTTTCGAAACTAAATTCAGTGCTGAAGTGTAGCAATTTTTGATTTTGAATTTATTACCACATAATACAAAAACGATGATCGAATCTTTACATGTTTGCTATGGAAGTTTCTGATCCTATTCATAGCTATTTCGCAATATGACAAATTTTTGAAAATTTGACATTTTTGGAATTGATAAAACGATCATTGAGGACTGAAAAGTCATACATTCCAATTTTAAATGATTCGAATAAGGAGTGTACTCGAAAAAACGCAAAAACACTTTCTTTTGAGAATAAGTTATGAACAAATGAGTTGAAATTCATGAAGGTTTCAGTTAAATTACCTTATAATGCCATGTAAAATGTGCAAAATTTTGTGACGATCTGTCAATTGGTATTTTTAAGACTGCGTCTAATAAAAAAGAGCATCAACTTGCCAACTGTAAATAAGTCACACTTAATATGAACCACCTCTTTTTCAAACCAAAATGATTTTTGGTGACGTTCTCTATTGCCTGAGATTTGATATTCAAAACTGCTCAAAATTCTTTATTTGAATGAAGTTATGAAAAATTTAGTGAATTTTCATCATTCGGCACTAAACCCACATCGTTAAGTTGACTTTTCATCACCTCACCGTAATTTTGCATAATTTCACGATTCCGGATCCAACCAAAATATGGTACTTTGAATTTTAGATTTAAATTTTAAACCATTTTTTTTATTCCATAAAATCGTACTCGTTAATTTTGATAAAACTCGCTAAAAAATTTTTTAAAGCAAAAGAAACAATTTAAAACTTAATTTGAGTATTTTGTCTGATTGTTCAAATAAAGTGATAAAATCCGGACAAAAACCGGCCGGGCCGGACTTTTCCCAAAACTTTGGTTTTTATATTTTCAAACTAACCTTGATGGACCAGATGACTAGTTCTACTGATAAGATATGCTCTTGATTCAAAATTTGAGATAGCAGAAACTTTGGTGTAGGCTCATTCTTGTAGAAATGCAGTGGTTTTGTGACCAAATATAAGTACCCTTTCTTCTATTTTTATGGCTAAACGTAAAGCGGTTTCATTTATGCCCAATAATTATCTTCTAAAAAATTTGACCTACTGTAAAGAAAATTAAGGCGACCGTCATTTTTTTAATACATGGATACTATATTCATTTCACTCAGTGAGCCATCCGAAATGGAGTATATTTTTTCAATTTTTGCATCAATGATTTTCAAAAAATTCACAAGAGGATTTCTGAAAAGTTTATCATCGAGAAATTTATGAATATGGTTATAACATTGTAATGAAATTAATTAATTAGGAAAGAACAAAAATGTGATACCATACCTTGGATGAAGTCAACTTTTCTAGCGTTTTGTACACACCGCCGCTCGGTTTGGCACAGAACGACTGCTCCCAAACATTGACCCACTGCAATCCGGCCCCTCCGTTCTGCCGATTGAGACGGAATGAATTCCTCAGAACTCGATTATTAAATCCGCCTCCACCCACTACTACAGCACCCGAGCCAGGTGATCCCGTTGAGATCGAGTGGGATCGATTGCCTCCATTCATGCTGCCACTAGTAGTAGTCTGGTAGGTCGAATCGACCGGATTGCTGGAACGCCTCTGTATCGCCGAGGTGCCGTTTGCGCATTTCAGGTGCGCGGTCGTTCCATTAGTGGTGGTAGTCTTACTGGTCCCGCCGTTGAGATTCGGTTTAGCCCGCGCCGTGAGCAAGGGTGATCCCGGGCAATCGCTGGGCCGTCGATTGTGCAGGTGGAAACTTTGGCTGTGCTGTAGCTTGGTGGGTTGCTTTGGCGGTGGCTGGGCTGGTGTCCCTGATTCTTTCTTACTGCCATCGGAGGATTTGTCACTTTTGTCGCCGTCACTATAGAGACGGCCGCGAACTTTAAGTCGTTTCGAGCCATGATTTATTTCCTCGGGTGAGGGAATATTGTCGGTGGTTTTGCGGCGAAACGAGGCAAACAGACGCAACTTTCTGGTCGGAGGTTTGCTGCTGTCCGGCCCAGGTGATTGGCGTTCAACAGAATTTTGATGGGAAACATCCGAACTGCTATCACTGATGGTATCCGAACTGAAACTTCCCTTGCGAAAGGAGGATCGTTCCACCGGAATTGGCGTATGTTTGACCGTCTTGAGGGTTCCGCATGCGTGAGCCTTCCCCGTACATCCCCGGTGGATTTCTTTCTTCAGGGGCGTCACCACCGAGGTTGTAATCACTGGCCCATTGCTACCGTATGAAGATCGTAGCGACTGTTCGAAGCTTCTTTGAAACGAATGCATCGACATTGTGCAGCACTTTGATCTACTTTCTTCGTTCACTTAGAACTTTGGACAAGAACACTGTTTTTCACATTTTCATCCATTTAAAACAATTTTCTTACTAAACCGATGAAGCTCTGTTGAAACACATAATTTTATTAAAACACTGGTTGAAATTGAAATTTTTTTATGATGTCGTTAGGTGATTTGGTTTAAACACTTTGGATTTACATTTGTGTCTGTCCGATGAAGGGTTTGATCTAGTAAAATTAAGTAAACATCCTTAAAGTTAAAATTAATTCGTTCGATACCAATTTAGTTCAAATTTATGCCGGTCTGATATCCACGTTGGGTTAATTGATGGGTTATCCATCAATTCAGCATTCTATTTAACGGCCATTCTAACGCTCTCGGGAATCGGTAAATCTGATGATCCTTTTTTCGTGAATTCCGGGAATCCCGGGTGATAGAAATTAATTTAAGAATCATTTCAGAGGATTCTGGTTGTTGGGCTGTGGCTGCAGAAAGACGACGCTTTTTTTCCTGTCGTCAAAATTGAAACAAATTTCTAAATCTCGAAACTAAACGAAGGAAAACTGGATAAATTTTCTGGATGGAACCAATAAAGTGACCTTCAATGGGACTTTCGGAAAGTAAATCATCCCATTCCCGAAGATTCAAGCACCAGTTTCCCTGGCGGACTCCTCCATTAACAAGGATTGGCATTTCATTTGGAATTTCTGGTGAGCCTGTTCCTTAATGTTACTTTTTTTTAATTTTTGTAAGCATTTCAACTATACTAAGGTCAAGGCAAGGTCAATTTCGTTCGATTTGATCAACGTCTAGTAGTCAATGTCGTCGGAGGAATGTCAAAGTCGACTACGAATTGAATGACCAAGCTTCAATGTCAACTTGGTCGAGACATTGTAAGCTTATGTCGCTGACCAAAACTTAGTATCGCATGACATAGACATTCAAGTTGATACTGCTTGAATGTCGACTTGAAGTCAACTGATATTGGCTGTCTGACAATGATTTTTTGCAACTCTGACTAAGGTCGTGCAAATTGTGAGGTTTTACGGGAAAAACTCCATCATCACATCATTAGACCCCATTAAAATGTTTTTTCAGTAAGAATTTTAATTTTCAAAATAATACTTGTTAGTTGTAATTAAATATCTGATCATACTCGATTTTCAGACTGGACAGTTTTATTTAAATCACATGCTTAGTTTCTTTTAAATCTTCCGTGAGCTTAGTTTTGTATTGCCAGGGTGGCCAGCGAGTTTCTATTTTCAAATTCCCGGTTTTTTCCCGGTTTTTCGATCGAAATATTATGATTTTCCCAGTTTTGAAATACATGAATGTGATAATCAGGGTTCTTTTTAAAACCAAAATAAGCCTTTTTTTAATTTTAAAAGTTAGAATTTTCTGATAACGATGATGTCAGTTGGGATTTTTTTCAGAAAATAGTTTAAACAAAGGATGAAGAAAATAATTGAAGCCTTTAGAATCACAGGGATGAGGTGCCAAAATCACCAATTTTATGTTAAGTATAAATACCAATCGATTCTTCATATCTCGATCTACTAATTTAGTCAGCACTTTTCGATTTAATTAAAACGATGATGTTCCAGTTAAAAATTACTTTATCGCACACAGAATTTTACTATTGAGCTGTGGTTTCTGACTATGAAATTTGATATATAATCATCAACGATGAATTTCGTTTGAATTACGAACCTATATATCAAATTAAACAACTTTAAGTATGGATTCATGATTCAAATTTTAACTGATTAGTACAGATTAATATTCTTATCAATCTTTTTCTCTGCAATTTTGAGAACAGAATCCGCTAAATTCCTCCTATTATTCTAAAATTTTTATTTTATTCTCGTCTTAAATGCTGAGTGAGCTTGACCCTGAGTTCTAAGAGCTTGACTTTGGAAACTCTGAGTCTGAATTTGCCATCCAACCAGAAAATTTGAATATCTTAATTCAAATTTCAAATTTGAAGTTCTAA
Organism: Uranotaenia lowii; assembly: GCF_029784155.1. Taxonomy (NCBI): domain Eukaryota; kingdom Metazoa; phylum Arthropoda; class Insecta; order Diptera; family Culicidae; genus Uranotaenia; species Uranotaenia lowii. Next base: position 255,615,674 of record NC_073692.1, read on the forward strand.
CACAAATTTTGAAAATTATTCTAAGGCTTGAATCTGCTTCCAAATTCGCTTTTTTTTGTGATAATATCCTAATGTGATTAATAGCTCATAAATTTTACGATCTCTATTTTTTTGTAATTTTAATCAATAAAGAATGCGATTACCAGTAGAAGCGCAAAACGTTAAATAGAATCACACAAACATTTTGTATCTCTTTCTACCTTTTCGGTATTTTATCAAAGAACCATGTAACATGGTGGTCACTCATTTCGAACGTTTCTGTTTTCTCGGATTTTCCGCATAATCTTATGAATTCCTGACTCTCAAAGGTTAAAAATTGAATTTTTCTGTGAAAACTAAATTTTTAGAACATATGAGAGATACGTTCTTCGCGCTTTTGACACTTGTCAAAAATTTGTAAATAACAAAAATAAGTAAATTAGCAAAAAAAAAACTCAATTATTTAGGAATCCGAACACTTCAGAGCACTAAAAGGTATGTGCTAACCTGAAAATTGTTAATGTTTCAAGAAATTATCGACATTTGTCTACATTTTCTTCATGGAATTGGGATCTCAATTTTATATTGCTTTTGAGAAAAAAAAATCGTATGAATTAACTTTAAAATTCAATAGGTTTATATAAGGGAGAAATGATCCATGAAGATTTTTCCCGGTTTTGATTTGAAATTCCCGGTTTTTTCCCGGTTTTCCCGGTCTAATTTTCAATTCCCGGTTTTTTCCCGGTTTTCCCGGTTTTCCCGGTTCGCTGGCCACCCTGTATTGCTTAATTGTCTAGTTGCAATTGAATGATATTGATATATATATTTTCATAAGTTAATTTACAATTCATTACTAGTCAAAAGTGTCTCCCAATTAATTCTTTTTACTCCATGTCCAACAAAAATTGTTTTTCTAGGATGCAGAGGTAGCCTTGTGCTTTAGCACAAATTAGATCTTTTTCCCATTCTTTTTTTTCAACCTATCCATTGACTACAAAGACGTAGCCGGCGCCATTATTAACGTTCAAAAAGAGAGCACCTGTTTTGTGCAGTGTGAATGAGCTGCTAACCCCAAGCACCATTCATTTGACCTTTGAACAAAATTGGTGGCCTTGGTAAATATCATAAATTTCTAGAAAGATACAACGGCTCACCGGCAGGACTTGAATCCGCGGAAATTGCGGGTTCTTGTCCTGCCGGTGAGCCGTTGTATTGAGAAATTTATTATATTTGAAGCTTATGTTCTATCTTTCTTTGATGATGATTCTCATGTTTCTCTAATATTTCCATCACATTTGAGGATATGAGTAGTTAATCAAGCTAAGCTAAGCATATTCAGATTCGAAGTTCTTAAACTTAATTCTTATGTGGAATTTAAACTAAGGTTGCCAGAATTTTTTCCACTATAAATAGCAATATAGCAATTCCGGGCATTTTTCAAAAAAACCTGGCAAAATCCGGGCATGGATTTCAATTTTTCAAATCCAAAAACCGGGCAGAATTAAGGTGTTATTATATATAAAAGCAAAGAAAAAAAGCAAAAAAAAATGAAATTAATATTTTATTAATGTAGTTGCAGACTTCATAAAACTTTTTGGAACACTCAAATATTGAAAGGTTTATAAAAGTAAATCAGCGAAATTATTTGAAACAACAACGTTGAAAATTTCCATACCGTAATCGATTTTGCTGAAACTTACTCAAAAACTTTTTGGTTTCTTTGTAAAAATTGTGAAAAAAACGGGCAAAATCCGAACTTTTTTCACGATATCCGGGCAACCGGGCCGGACCGGACTTTCTCGAAATTTTGCATCAAATATCCGGGTAAACCCGGATAAAACCGAGCAATCTGACAAGCTTAATTTAAACATAGCAAGGTTTGAAAATTGCGATCGAGAATCGAATACACAAAATCAGATTTATCAACGAAATTTATATTCACAAGTCGGATATTAACTATGTAAATATTCGAAGTAATGAATATAGATTGAAAGTTTCAATTTGAAACCCAAAACATTCTGATTTAAATTATAGATTCAAAATAGAGGGCTCTGAAACAAATTTTACTTCTTGGCTCAAATTGAAAATTCTGATCGTATTGAACTTCGAGAAGAGATTCAAAATTTAAATTTTGAATCCAGGTTCATAATTCAGATTCAGAATTGATATTTAAAATACAGATTCAAATTCAGCTCGTAAATGAGTTTAACATAAGCATGACTCTTTTGAGAATTTCAAATCGCAAGAGTTCGCAGATTTAGATTGATAATACAATTTCCAAATTTCAAATTTTTAATCGAAGCTAGTTTTAATGCAAAATTCAGCTGAAAATCACAAATTTGATATTTTTTGAGAATTTGAGTTTATTTTGCAAGTTTTTTTTACTAAGAATCTCCGATGATGATTAAAATAAGTCCACAGGGCTTCAATTATGGAATTGATTTTTATAAAATATTTGCTGATTATTTAAACATGTCATTTTCAAATAAATAATCGTGAGGGAACTCCACACTTTCTTGGTGTATTATCAATATTGCAGTTTTTCAAGAGCCAAATTTCAAACTATCATCCTTAATTTGGTTCAAGTTTTCAAAAGTCAGATTTGAACCGCATAATTTAAATCTGATTATGTTACCTTTGAAAATTTTATTGATTTTCATACTGACAAAAGAATAGCTACATACATATGGGACAGCTTTGCGCGTACATTTTGTACGCATGTGGAATATACTCGCAAGGCTGTTTCATCATTATTTTCTGTTCTGCATCAGCAAATTTCAAACCAGAAATGCAACGAATGATATTTTACAGCAATTATCTTAATATCTGTAAATAAAAAAACAGTAAAGGTAAAGTTTCAACCGAGAAATCCACGTGTTTTAAATATTTTTGAAGCCGTTTTTCTCGATTCAATTTCTAGATTGGAATTGTTTCATTTTACAGATTTGTTGTTATTGACAACTTGTGTCACTAGGCTTCATTTAAGTCTAAGCCATATTTCAGCAAAGCAGAACAATAATTTTCCTTACAGAAACTAAACAATTTTTCGTCGTGAAAATTTTTAGAAATTAAGCTCTATTTATTGAGTTTGGGAATTCCCGGGATTTTCAAATCGTTCCTGAGAATTCACACTCTAGTCAGCATGAAAATTCAATTACATGGGACTTAAAAGAACCTCAATTTAAACATTCTAGCACATTAAATTCAACGTTTTCTTAAAGCAGACCCTCATAAAAAAATGGTTTACTGTCAGCAGATGAATAGAAAGTAACAGTAGCTATTCTGAATGCTCTATTCCACTATTTTGGCTCGATGCTTTCGATTCATTTTACGTCACTTTCAAACAGTTCGACACACTACAGATAATTTCCCGTTTTCAATTAACCAACAGTAATCAATGGCTATATTTCAAGTTCATTAGATCTCTACCTAACAGTCGAGAGTCGGTTGCAAAAGAAAAGCTTTGATCTATAGTGACCAATATATCACACCCGTAATTGCAACAAGAAAAAAAGTTCAACGGCCAATCTATAATTAACGCGCCAGCCAGCCAGCCCCATGAATGTTGCCTATTTCCACATTCAAACGGGGGGGCATCATATCATATATGTTTGTCTGTCTGTCTGTACGGGCCTATTTAGCTGTATATTGACCATTCATTTTACTTCCATAAACCTTACCATTATTGACTGACTCACTTTTGACGAGTCTGCCATGGGGTACAGTTAGGTCTTTTTCCGGGCATCACTTTCGTACAAATAGGTGGCGCAATACCCATCGTTCGGGTGAAACGGTAGCTGTGCCCTGAGTGAGTATGCCCAATTCAAACGGTTTTTATGTGCCTAATTTTTTTTCTGACACTTTAAAGAATTGCAAACTATTTCCCTATTTGTTTTTGATTCAGTTGAAAGCTTAGTAAATTTGCTTTAGACATATACTTTCTAATTTATGTAATGGATTTTTCTGGGGATCCTAAAATCCAATCCAGAAGTTTTTGCCTAAATTTTTCCCCTTGCAAAATCATTTACATGTTTATGATTTCAACAATTCATTGCTTCACGCGTTTTTTTATTATAACGGATTACTCGAGTCAACATTTTTTTTTTAAATCAAGTCGAAGTAAAAAGCGAAATTTGTATTAGATTCATGGAAAGTAATTTTTGTAAGTGATTTAAATTTTTTTAAGCCAGCTGGTGCTGCACACAATACGGAATGGATCAGTAGTGTTGTCGTTCTTGCAGTAGCCTAAAAAACCAGCAACAGTTACTTTCACATTGAGTTCACCATTATTTTGTTTTTGTTTTGTTTTTGTCCGGCTTCCGTTCATTGACTCAGTCCCATTGGCTAGAGTCGGGAAATGGGAATTAAAGCGGGATAGTTATTTAAATTATGCGAACTTAAAATTCCACTGTGAAAAATGTATTTCTGAGTTATTTCTGTCGAAACATGTAGTTTTGTAGTAAAAATAAACTAACGTTAGTGTGGGTGGGTGAAGAATCTGGAAATTTGATCTGCTCACAAACTCTCGAAACTTCTTCGGAAGCACAAAAATACGTTTAAATTAAAATGAAAGAATTTGAAAAGGCACATAGGTATGGGAGAGTGGGGAATCATGAGCCACTTTTTTCGTTGTTCCATAACTTCTTTATTATAAAAGATAAAATGAAAATAAAAAATGGTATGCTTTTCTACATTTTCAAGGTATCATAAGTTTCTTTTAAAATTTTAATAAGTTATTTTCCCCAAATTCTGACTGTTTAAAAAAAAGCAATATTTTTTGGATTTTGAAAAATGTTGGGGAATCGTGGGCCACCAAATCCAAATTGACCAAATAACATGCAAAGTTTATGAGTTGACCCAAAACTGCGATTTCCTAATACATTTCATTATTTTAAAGCAATTTCAGATGATGAAATAAAAAAGAGAGCTGTGAGAGCGCATAGATTCCAAAACCTGGCTCGCGAACGTTTTGGCAAAATTTCTTCTATAGGATGGACTAAATATTTTTCATAACTCTTCATTTGGCATAAGAAAACTTTACAGATAGGTAAAACGTATTTAAAGTTCTGAATGTGTATAAAAACATAAAAATATAAGTGATTTAAGATGTGTGGCCCACGATTCCCCACAAGCTATGATTTGCAAACTGGTTGCGTTTGTGTGACTTATTGATGTTTCATCAAAAATTTCTTTTCCACGTGAAAGATCATGACAAAACTAAGATTATAAGCGTATAAGCATATTTTTGTTATGCACTTTAGGTTCCCTATCGATCGTTTTTTTAATTATGTAAGTAAATTTTTCTAACTTTTTTTTAGCTTGATAAATAAAAGAAGCATATGATGCGTATTTCAGTCAACAACATATAGGAATATAAGGCCACGCAAAGCGACGACGATGACAGTTGGTTTTAGATTTTTATCTCAACACACATCTGAGATATTAAAAGTGGCCCACGGTACCCCACTCTCCCCTACATAAGCGTCCTAACTTGAATAACCTCAACCGAGGAATAATTGCTGGAGTGTTGTCGGAACGAATGGTTCTATTCTCAAGTTATCTAAGTTAGAAGCTTACCAATCGTCAAAACAAAAAAGGTGCTTCAACTCAAGTGCTTTAAATAAATAATAGTTGTTATCATTTGCCTTAATATTTTGTTTACCAGAATCATTCAAAAATTGACAATATTGACTGTCTGATAAAAGTAGAGTTGAAAAGCTTGATAAAATCATACGCAGTAGTTTTGAATTTGAATCAACAACTGGTAACATTTATGTTTCAATTGTTTTATCTCTATTCATGAAATTAGACGAAAACGAAGGTGTTTTTGTTTAAAAATTTGGTGCAGTTAGCAGTTAGGACATTAGAGAAAATAGCGGTGCGTGTCAAACTGTATACTTTCATCATAATGGGATGTTTCCTCACAGAAACTTCGATTCGAAAGGCCACCCTCTTCTCATTCGAGTAGAAAAAACTGTGCTTTCCCAACCAAAACTAGAATACCTATTAATTTTTTATTTTACCGATCTGCGAAGTCACGTGATGTGACTAGCCAAACTTCATCTGATGCTACTCACATCTGATCACTGTGAGTTTTTCAGCCAACAAACATAAGTTCGATTGAGCTCTAAGACTCAGTTGAAGCTCATCTGGAAATGACACCTTTTTTCATGAAGCGTTGACAGAAATGAAATAAGAGATGAAATTTGTCAAGTAACGTCACGTGATGAACGAGGCCCAATATATGCGAATGTGAGCAAGTGATGTTAGAAATTTGGTGTTGCTAAAACTTACGTACATATCATGCTTCAGAAAACGAATGCTTGTATTGATTATTACTGCTGTTTCTAAAATTTTAAAACCATTCAACGGTTTTAGATAAGTCGTTCGCTGATGAAACAGCTTTGATCCAATGCTACGTTTTTCATTTCATTTTCATATCTTTTCTGATTATCTCGAAAACCGTCCATAACCCAGTAAACTTCGTCTAACCCGGATTCAATAAATCGTTATAAATGCACAACTCCATCTACACTTCTTTGCTAAACAACTTAGAGCAAGTTCACTGGTGTTGGGAAAAAATGGTAGAACTTTTGTCACTTTTTTTACATGTAAAAAAAACTTGAAGGCCACAGACCTTGAAAATGTTTTTGCATGGCAAAATTTTCAAAATGTGCTGAAAGTGACAAAATTTCTACCACTTTTTCCCAACAACAGTGAACTTGCTCTTAGATGTAGCATTCTATGTTTATTACCCATGAATACCGAAAACGTTCTGGCCAGAGTAAACATCGAACACAGTTGTACCGGATAGTTTTTCAATAACGATCCGCCAACTGTAACGTTGATAAAGTCGCGAATGCCATAAAGATGGTAAAACGACTATAATCGAAACAAAAAAAAAAGTTCTGGCCAGAGCTCAAAACAATCACCATCATTGACAGAAAACGGAAAAAGCTCTCTCTTTCATTTTCTTCGACAGTCGATGGATCAGTTTGGAAAGGATAAGCTTCTTGTTGACTGTGAACAGTGGTGTCAACCTTACAGATTCTGTCTGGATCTTCCAGACTTTTTGGACTTTCGTCAGACAAAGTTTCCAGACTTCCAGAATTTTGATATTTCTTCAAGACATTCAAGACTTTTCAGTTGGGACATGGATTTTTTTACAAAACAGTCAAAATTCTAATTTTTTGTTGTAAAATGAAAGAAAATTATCCGAATTAGACATTTCTGAAAAACAGTTGGATCTCTGAATCTCTGACTTTGAATGTCTTCTCTTTAGTTTCACCATTCGTGCCACACTCATTCGTACCACAAAGTCGTGACAGGATGAATCGTTGAAAAATCATTCAGTTCGATATTCTTTGAATGCGTGAGCTAATCATATTCGCCTACGTTACTTTGCAAGAACCGAAAAAAGCGATCAAAATTAATAGCAGCTAAACGGTAAACGATAGACACATGATGTCTTCGAAATAATTCATCTACGCTACAAGAACTTTCGTATTCTATTGAAAAACGTATTAATAATTCATCGAGAAGGGGATAGCAAAATTTATTTTTAAGGAAACTTAATTTAGACTACAAATATATTGAACAAAGTTGTAGATTGTGCAACTTTAAGAAACTTTTTTTAAAACATCAATGAGATCGGATGAAAAATATTAAAGTAACAAGCATTTAAAAAAAAATCTATAATTAAAAATGTCCATTTCAAAGCAATTGTAAGTTCTAATTTAAAATGTATAGTTTAAAGAGTTCGGCTAAGTTCGTACGTCATTGATAATGGATTCATTTATTAAAGTTGTGAGCTTCCAAACGATTTAGGCTCGAAAAATTAATTTCCAAAGGATAAGTTGCAAACTTCCAATCAAAATTGTGGCGTTTCCACCTAAAAACAGTAAAAAATGAACGATAAGTAATCGAGTGTTTAACTATTATAATATAATTATTAGGAGAAACAACTCAACGTGGAATTGAATTGAACAATTTGTTTTAATACACTGATTTTCTGAAAATTATTTTTAAAAAAGGTTATTTATCAATACCTAAAAAAAAAATCTCACTGTATAATAAAAAAATTCGTTTCTTACTTCTTTATAACATTTTTTTTTTCATTTGATTTCTGTAATGTCCTCGATAAAGTTTCTTAAAATTACACGATCTACAACTTTGTTGGATGCATCAGGTGTCTACACAAAGTATTCTAAAAAAATTTTCTATTTCCCTTCTAGTTGAATCAATCATTTATTTTTAAATATAATATGAAAGATCTCGTTGCGTAAATTAAATGTTTCGAAGACATCAAGTGTCTATCGTTTAACGTTTAGCCGCTATTAATTTGATAGCTCAAACGGATTCCATTCATTCAAAATCAGAATGACTGAGTTTAAATCAAAGCTTACAGTCATGCGCCTCGAGGCTGATGGGGAAGATGAGCGAATGAAAATTATAAACAGAGATGCCAATGTGCCGGATTTTTCAGGATTTGCCTGATTTTTTGAGGCTCAGCCAGACGACCTGATAAGCCGTTGAATTTCCATGATTTTTGAAAATATGCCTGATTTTTGCACATGTGATGAAAAATGGGTAGTAAGGAACTGGATTAGGTACCATTGCTTAGAAAGTGAAAATGTGGCTGAATCAAAGCAATCGAAAGATTCCCTTTAATTCTAATTTAAAAAAGGGAATTAAAGGGAATCTTTCGATTGCTTTGATTCAGTAGAATTGTTCAACCAAGTAGGCTCACAACACATATTAGAGTGAAAAAAGGTCATAACTTTGAGCAAAATTTTCCGTTACTTTAACGTAGCCTGATTGACGAATTTTTATTTCATCAGATCCCTGATTTTTGGAGAAAAAAATGTTGGCAGCTCTGATTACGCTGTCAGCAGTGTTGCCAGATCTACGGATTTTCCGTAGATCTACGGATTTTAAGCATTTCTATGGAGCATTTCCTACAGATTATCGAAAAAAAAAATGCGAATAAACAAAAATTATTCTTGACACTCAAAAAGATTGTCATCAAGTTTCATTTTGCCAAAAGCAGTAAAATTTTAGCTTTTCGTTAGCAGTTTGCAATCTGCGCTGGCTGTCAATCAGAGGGTGTTTTTTGAGTAAGAGCAGGCAATGAAGAAAACGGAATACTCTGAATGGAAAGAATTTTCACATTCACGCTGTCGATAGTTTTAAGCTCTTATTCTGGTAAACGAAAAGTTTTGTCAAATATTTTAAAATGGGTTAGTTTTGTCTTTCAGATCTTTAACAAAAATTTAATCTACATTCAATTTTCGTCTAGCTTCAACATCGGTCCAGATAATTTCGCTGTGTCAAAACTTGTATGTGTACCAACATTGTTAGTTTTTTATCGGAGGCCTCTGTTTAGAAATGAGACACATTATTCATTGCAATAAATAATGTTGTAATATGAGACCATGCGTGTGATTATAGTTTCATGAACAAGACATGAACAATTGTATAAGTTTTGTTGACTTTGCTTTGAATTTTGTATGGGAGACCCCGTTTCAAAAGCGAGAGAGGTCAGTTAAGTTGATTTTGTATAAGAGCCACTCTCCCCAATTTTACAAACTGTTATACAAACCTTCTTTTTCATTTTTGGATTTTAGAATTTTTATGGAAAACGGTACAAAAGTGGGAGAGGTCGTTCATTACAATAAATCAGCTTAAACGTTAAAGCATGGTTGTGTACCAAATTCAATCAAAATCGAATGTTGATTTTGGATGGGACCTCCCCGTTATAAATGCGGAAAAAGTCACTTATTTTAATACCAACAATAAAATCACGTGAAAATTGTACGAGATTATTATACAAAACATCCTTGGCCCAAAAAGTTTGTTTGTTTTGTGATTAACTCTGTCTCAATTATCCTCTCAATCGCAGGGCATCGAAACTTAATCTAAGATTGATTTGGTTCAGCTATCGAAACCTTCCCCAAAACAAGGTGAACGATGTTGTCAAATTTTACTGAGAGGACGATTTTCCTTTAATGATGTTTTTCTGACATAAACATAGATACATTTTAAATGAAAGGAAAAAAGGTATCTATATGTGTATGCGATGAAATTTTTTTATGGGTATGTTAAGCAAATAGAAGTTGTACTCGTAGTTGAAACTAAATTACCATACCTGCTACTATATGGAGGGACTTTTTTTAATATTCTCCAGGGAGAATTTTCTTAAAATGCATAGACATTTCGAGAACTCAGAGGATTTTCACGTTGTTTACACACAGTGAAATTAAATACACTTCTGTATATGAAAGCCAAATTTTAACTAAAGGTTATCAAGTAAGTATGCACAATTTAAACTGAAAAATACTTTTGTGCGGCCTGTGAAGATAGAAAATTATCATCATCTCGTCGATATCACAAGTCGTATTATTCTCACGTTTTTTTTGCAGTTATCATAAACATTTCTAAACAGAGACTGATATCTTACTGCTCGATAACGAAGTGCTAATGACGCCAATATTGACACACGTGCAATTGGAAGAAATATCCGTTCCATACTTGGTCTAGAGAATATTTCTAGTTTAAGATAAGGTTGTGCTTTTCATGAACGTTGAAGCTCCATGCGTTTCATCATCATTATCACAATTGATTTACTTGAGAAAAAACAACAGAACCAGAGATGGTAGGTAGTTTAATTAGTGAAACATGAATCGAGGAAAAGAATCCACTTAATTTGCATCGATTGACACATCTTGTCAGAACGATTGGCGATAAAGATTAAACTCATTGTCGTGATAATGAATATTTGTGCCGACGACGACGACGACGACGCGCATAAAATTAAAACCTATCGGGTGCGCTTTTAGAATCACTCATTCAGTTAAACTTCTATGCAAATCAGACTACACCTCAGGCAGCAAAAACCTCAGCGGTGTAAAAAAGGTGTAAAGTGATCGAAAAATTTATAGATTTTTGTCTCGCCACCGCTGTCAGTTGCGCTGGTTGCCGAAATGACTCTACAAGGAATGTTGCTGCCTTTTTCACTGGTACCTCAGCAAAGTTTTGGACGGCATGCAGAGAACAAAAACAAGTTATTATGGGCACGGCAAGGGATTTTCATATTAGGAATGTGGCAGTTAAAACGCACAACCCAATGACTGTTTTTGTTGATCTACCTCCTTCGACTTTTTTATGTGTCTGTTGCAATATTCTAAACTTATTAAAATGCATTCGTAAATCAACTGCCAGATGCCAGATTGCATAATTGTGCCATTCGTTCACTGGAAGTAGAGAGAATCGTCGTTTGGATTGATTGTTGTGTTTCTGAGAAGGATGCCTCCCGCAGCATCCTCGATGGGAGATGCTCCAATGATCATCCGACCAAATTTTGTCGATTAGGATTGTTTATTCACATTTTGATGGTCGTTTTTTTCTTTTTCTGTGTGCACTCTTCAGTATCAGGGAACCTTAAATTTACGATTGCAGTGCTGTTCTCGTTTTGGTAGTATCATATAATCTTGCCCAGCCAGGCGAAGCTGGGTTCTGTCTGTCGAATTGGTCCAGCAAATTCGCACAACCATCTGTTGAATCATTCCTATACCAACCTCAACCCAGACACTTGAGAGTTTATTTTTATTATTATTTATTTTTAATAAAATTTTTGGCGTAGTAGATACATACCCAGTGTCTGCTCAGTAAAGAGGTAGAGAAAAACACAGCCGAAAAGAAATGTACACTCCAGTACAAACTGGTTCGAATTTCAGCAAACGAAACGAACCATACGTCCTAAATATGAATGTTAGATCTAATGGTGGAAACATAATCAAACTCGATCTGATGCCAAAGTCGAGCAGTGAGGTCAGTTAAGTTGAGCCGTTCGGCTCATGTTTGACATGTCAATCTGCTTATGGGTGTGTTTTATGCAGTATGTTTTAAGCTTCTAGTAAGGTGACCAACTTTCAGAAAAAGTATTGATCGATATTAAACACAAAATGTTCCTGTTTGAATGCTTAACGTATATCATATTGAATGTTTGTAAGGTGTAAAATCGAACCCAGTTTATTTTTGAAGCCGCTGTTGAATATCAAAGAAAGGAATTTTCCATAGGTTTTCTCTATTTTTAGAATGATTTACGCTTCGATCCAAACAATTTTGTACTGATTCAAAACGCAAAATTTTAAGCTTGAATTTTTTTTGGCAAAAAATCATTTTTTTCGATTTTTTCTGGTGGGGGGGGGGGTCGCATGAAAAACCTTGAATTTTTTTAATCACGCAAAATTTTAATCTTGCAAATTTTTTGGCAAAAATCATTTTTTTCGATTTTTTCTGGTCGGGGGTCGTGTAAAAAACCTTAAATTTTTTTAATTCACGCAAAATTTCAAACTTGAAAAATTTTCGACAAAAAACATTTTTTTCGGGAATTTAACGCCACGATCATTCTTCCCAAAAGCCTGTACGAAAAATAATTTGAATTTTTCAAAATTTGATCCTTTATTATCAATTTTTAGCTATTTTTTTCTTGAGAGTGGGAATCGTGGAAAATGTTAACGGTTTAGATGTCACCTCTTCCATGCGACCAAGAAAATTTTCTACTTTTTCCTAAATTCTAAATCCTTAATCGGCTAAGGCGGTATTTGTTTCATTTTTTTTCACACTTATTTTTGGTCAGTTTGGTATTTTTTTACACTATTTAGGTCAGAGAAAAGAGATGGCCGATACAAATCATCCAAAGAATTGAAGAACATATTCTTATCCAAATAAACAATTTGATAATGTGAGCCAATGTTCACATCAATCACCCTAAGATTGATATGAACATTGGCTCACATAATTAAATTGTTACTTTATGTATGGCCAGATATAGAGGTCGTGAGATTTTATAAGACGGTTGACTGATTGTTACTTTTTGATTTGGGTAAAGGGTCATATTATCTTGAAAGTATGCTGAATTTAAACATTTTGTCAGATTCATCTACCACTTCTAGTTTCGATTATATGACATTTAAAAGATCGAAAATTTCTCAGTTTTGAGGAAACTCTGTCAACGATAAATAAAATTATGTTAACCAAAAAAAAAAGCTTAAATCAATTATATTTCGTTGATTTTTATTGGGATTCACATTCTTCTATTCTACAATTTATAGAAAATTCCATAGAAAATCATAATTGTTTCTGAAAACTGGAGCACGTTTCGGAGTTTTTTTTTTATTTTTATTTATAACAACTTTTTTTAAAACCACAAAAATATTTGACTTTTGCCTTACAAACAAACAAATGTTTCCTTTCGTTTTGTATGTTTTTAAAATTCGCTTTGAGCAAAAATAATATATACAAAGATACCTAGCTCTTAAATTGTTTTATGCAAATGCTAACGGATAATCTTTTAACAAACCTTCCATCTACTGACAGAAAAGCTCAGCATTTCTTAATAATTGAATTTTTCATTTGTACCCCTCGTTCTAGGGGATTTAAAATGCACTCTTATATGCTTTTATTCAATTTTGGAATACATTTGCAAAATGCACTATGACATACTTTTACCAATTTTTGGAGAAAAGCTGTGCTACGGACTCTATTAAATTGAGTACCTGACTCGTTTTTGCGCATTCCGATTCCTCAATTAAGACAAAATAATCTTCAATTAAAACAGATAATATTGTATATCTCGTTGAGCTTGATCATGGAATCCAAATTCCACGGAACAGTGAGAATAATGCGATTAAGGGTTTTGATGATTTTGATTTATCATGTTTTAAGTTTTAATCGTACCTAGCTATTTATCTTGTTTCATCTTACTTTACCTTTGTATATTTTGGTTTATCCTGTTAACCAAGAAATCAAATTCCCATGTTTTATGTGATTTTTTAGTAATTTACAGAATTTAAAAGCTAAGCGGAAACCGCCATCTTGGTTTTCAATATGGCGTCTTCAACTTCTACTCGCAAGGATTTTTCACTCAATATTCATATTATAGGATTTTCTGCCACTGGGTCATCTTTTGCCAATTCCAAAAAATTCTCAAGTAAAAAAAGCTTTGAATATCGAATGACGACTCTGATACCGAAGAACCGTGCTTATTCTGGGGAGCGAAGACCACGTAGAGTAAGACCTCAGTGCGTTTGTTGTGCAAATAAACCCTCAACCAGCTAGTTATTTCCGACCGTGTAACATAAATCGGTTTTTTCCTTAGCTTGTTTTACTAAATAGTTGCATTTCTGCCGCAGCATTTGATAGTGACGCTTTTTGATTTTGTCCGTCGATTACCGCTAGAGTTCCGAATCTTGTAATGGATAATTTTTGCTTTGAGCTCCCATTGTTAACTGAATTGAAACAAGGAACAAAATAGAAATGTCTGTAACTTTTTTTTTCTCAGAAGTCAAAATAATGTGCGGTTTTGGAAAAAGTTGGCAGATATGTGATTTAAATTATTGAATGTTATTAGCTCGCAATTTTCTACAACGTTAATAAAAATATTGGATTCGTTTTTAACCCCATTATTTGAAATTTTTACAAAAAACTCAAATCAAGTTATTATATTTCCAATAATGATTATTTTACAGCTAAAAAAAATCAACAAACATTTTCTTGGATTCAATATACGAATTTATCGTGACTGTTGTATTCTAAGTGTTTTATCACTTTCCACCACCAGTTTCCATTTTCAAATTCACGGGTTTTCCCGTTTTTACCCGGTTTTTTTCGATCGAGATTTTATGATCTTACCAGTATTAAAATACATAAATATGATTATCAGGGTTTTTTTTAACTAAAATAAGACGTAAACGCGTTAAACGAAAGGTTATTCAGATAACGGTGGTGTTTCTACAGAAAAAAAAATGTTTAAGCAGGTTTGAATGCAAACAATTTAGAAAATAATTAAGGCCCTTAGAATAGGATGGATGAGGTGTAAAATTCGCAGTTTTGAGTTTAGTACATATTCCAATCGGTTTATACATTTGCTGCAAAACTCTGTTTTTTTTTTTAAACCGCAGTCCGTTGCGTAGAGGATAGCCTTCAAGTCTTCTAAGCCAACGGCGTGAGATCGAATCCCGCTCACGGCATACATAGAACACTTTCTGTAGGTTGGTGGTTTCAGCGTTTGTAAGATGCTAGCCATCATATCTTCGAGTGATGTACGCTTAGAGTTAACACTTTCCTTCCCATGGTAGCACAGGTGATCCAAAACTTTGCACAGCTCGCATTTGAACTGGGCGCTATGGATCAACACCATTTTCTCACCGAATGTGTAGATATGAGTTAAGAAACATTGCACGAAATTTGAACAAAATCGATTCGCTAGATCAAAAGCGTCGGATTTTTTTTTTCGAATTTGAATCAAGTTGTCATTTGTTGTTCAATAACTTGACAAGTTTTTATAATTTCCCTCAAATAAAAATACTGACGTGCAGAAGGTTGCTTATGCTAGCAAAATCTAATGATGGTTTACTTAGATTTCAACTAAAACATATAAATTTTCGAGTAAGTAAAGTGGATCACTGGTGATACACTAGGAACAAAACGTACTTTTCTTCTTGTGAAGCTTTTCATCAATACTCATGAAGATCGTTTCTTCAAAAAAAAATTTTCGCTTCAGGATAGTTATTTCATCAGCTTAAATGACCACATGTCTCGAAATATTTGTAAAAGTTCGTAATTTTTTCGAAAATCGGCATGCTTTGTTTTCCTATCGCAAAGTGTCATGGCGGCCATTGTTCAAGGCAATTAAAATTTAAATAATTTCAATTACTAGACTTTCGAGAGATGGTAATACCAATGAAGTTTTTTACCATATAGGATCGTTTTAGTTTGTGATCATAGAGGTGATGAAATTACATGTATTTTTGCCATTATTTCTTTTTTTTTATAAGTACCCTATTTGTAGTTATCTTCCCAATGGAGCATATATGATCCACCTCAAAACCCAAATTTATCGAATGGATCATTAAAGTAGCCTTAAATTATGAATCTTTTCTTTTAGAACTTCAAATGTGAATCAATATTTTTATTTTTAAAACGTGAAAAACCTCGTGGGAAGGAAAAAGTTAAGAAAAAGAAATTTCTTCGGGAAAACATCAAATTTTATTGAGATCCTGTAGGTGTTTGTGTTTAGTTTAAAAAAAAAACATAATTTTAGCTGTTTTGTATCTTTACCTCATGAAATAATCGTTCAAAAACCAAACTACATAAGACCCTCAAGAACTCAAGTCCCAATGGATTTTTAAATGCAAGGTTTATAAATTCCGACGAATATTATCCGAACGCAGTACATTTTATTCACAACAAGTTGTGCTCCTTAAGCTTAATAAAGTAAATAAAGACCATCAGCTAACGAGCACAGAGCAATTCGGAATAAGACAATCAAGAAGTGTTTTCAGAAAGCTATCATTAAGTCTGTTTAATGAAATCTGGTCGAAATAGGTTGAAACAAGCATGAATGAATTGATAGTTGATCACCTGTCTCATTCCAATTTACTTCAATCGATTTGTACCAGGTCGAAACGAATCCTGCTGCTGAGCTTGATCGGTTATGACTAGTTTCAACTTGCTTAATTGAACAACAACCTGACTAGTTTCGACCAAAACATTGGCTCATTGAACAACTACCATAGATCGTATTTTTCGTTCCATCCCTAAAATATTGTTCTTAGTGTAACGTTAGAACTTTTCGTAGTATAACTTTATCTCAGACGAGACAAAATTTTGAAAGCTCAAATTTTTTGAGTGATATTTGATGTATCTTACGCTGAAAATTGGATCAAAGAATATCATCATAGTAAAAATTAATGCGAGTTCATAGTCGAAATGACAGTAGAAAAATAGATCAATAGAGAACTTCTATTGACAGAGAGTTCATTCTTTCTGATTAGATTATTATCAACAATTCAATAGAATTATTGTCTCTATTTATCTAGTTGGAATGAAATATCACTTTCAATT
This sequence comes from Uranotaenia lowii, assembly GCF_029784155.1. Lineage (NCBI taxonomy): Eukaryota > Metazoa > Arthropoda > Insecta > Diptera > Culicidae > Uranotaenia > Uranotaenia lowii. Next base: position 255,632,561 of record NC_073692.1, read on the forward strand.
TTCTTCTATCAGCTCATGGCACTCATGGCTCAGCTGATTTTTTTTTTTTAATAAATATTTCAATCAGAAAACATAAGTCTGCGAACAACATCTGGTGGTGCCAAAATAAGGCAACTTTGTGAAGTGGTAGGAAAAAAACCATTGATCAAACATCTCAACTCGGTATCGGAGAGCAGCAATCAATATAATTAATATCCATTAGCGATGGACGTGCAGCATCTTTTTTGCCTTCCTCTGCGCTCGTCGTGTCGCGACGTGCAGTTTTTCAATCGCATCATAATCGAATAACGACGACGACTATGAAGCTTAATAAAACACTGACTAAGTCTGTTCGATTTTTTGTTTTTTTTTTCGTCGGTGTTTGAGTATAGTGTGTACTAAATATACGGCGCTGATCATCAATAATTGACGATTTCATAATCGCGACTCGTGGCTGGATGAGATACCTACTAGTCAGATAGTCGACGAAGGAGTAGAGACAGTCGGTACCGACTTATTTATACACCACACTGACTGGTAAATCTACTGGACAGTTTAGCAGATCTTGCTTCAACTGTGTTGCAACTGCGTGATGCTACTCTAAAACTGAGCCGCGCACGATGCATATCTGGTGGTCATTCGAGCACTGATCTAATAGAACGATACCAAGCTGAGTAGCATTTGGATCTAGCATTTTTTTATTGAATATGGTTATCGACATTTGTGGGTTTAATATCGCACGTAAAGAAAATATCATTTCAACATTGAAACACTTATTGGTTCCCATTTAGCGTACTGGACTTTTAACTTAATTATACAATCATTATTTGTTTAACTTTCGATTTTATTGATGCATTTAAAAACATTTGAGCTAGCCTTTCATTTACACATTGTATCCCCACGACCAACAACTATCTGCTGTGGTGTAACTCAGTCAATCGATCGATACCGCGATCGATCGTTTGTTTTTTGTTCTCTCAATTTTGTTTTCCTTCGACTAATCAGAATCAACATATTACCATTTTTTGCTGTGTTCGTGGGATTGGACTCACACACGTGATGATGAGTTGAGTTTTTTTCTCTCCTTCACTAGAGACGTGATCGTATGTGCAGGTTCCCCCACAGCTAGCCCAGCTGTTAAGTTTGCGGCAAATTTTTTTTTTTTTTTTTTTTTTTAGCCCACCACACTCCCCCACACCAAAAAGCTCATTAGAGCCCCCTGGTAATGGACGCTACTGTTCTCAGCATGTCTGGCAGCAACAAAAATTAATAAAAAACGCGGGCAAAATTTTACTCATGCTGAGAACTGAAATGTTTAAATTTAGTGCGAGGAAATGTAATGATAATACTAAATTAAATACTACATGGATCTCAATGGAAAACAGATTTCCTTTAAAGAGATCCACTATTTGATATTAATACTACTAAGCAAACATTTAATCAAATAAGACATTATAATTTAAATAATTAATAAAAAAAAAAGAACACACAAAGAAACTAAATTGCTACAAAAATTAATTATAAAAGAAGAAAACTGGTCACTGATCGATCGGTTTTTAACGACTCAATTTTTCTTTTAATAGCTGTATTACTTTGATTTTGAACGTGGAACGGTTGTTGATGGTTTTTATTTCATTAGGCAAGGCATTGTACTTAGTTGGACCAATAAATGATATTCTTTTTTGACCTAAGGATGTCACGGATCGGCTTCGTTGTAAAAAATCTGACTGGCGAGTGTTATGAGTACGCAATCCCGTTGTAAAATGGATGTTTTGATTACTGAAACTTGTGTGTAAATTGTCGTAGACATATATTACAGTTTGTAAATCGCAAAGATCTTTTAATGGAAGAATGTTATGGGCTCTTAAGGTGTAGAGCTGTTGGGTAGGAAAGAGCAACGGTAGTCTATAAATATTTTTTAAGCATCTATTCTGGAGAGTTTGAAGTTTTTGTAAATTTGACAAGGAAGCTCTTCCCCATATCATAATAAGATAGTTAATATGAGAGTGAGAGTGGCTAGTGAAGTAGACAATGTGCAACTCGAGACCCCATACACCCAACCTTCGGGTAGTGGTCATATCACCTCTTGTCTGCAACTCCGATTCTCTACCTCCCCGTGGTACTAGCTGGGGTGCGAGCAACCTTAGCGGAGATCGGGTACCCAACCCCGGTGGATGCTTTGGTCGCATGCAGAATGAGTTAGGGGGCTTCGCACGCGTCTGTTCTCCATGTTAGGGGCGGCGTGCGGAGTGCAACAACGTCCTGGTGGTGTTCGGGACTCAAAACAGCAACATCACGACGGTCCTCCTGCGAGATAGTGGGGTTAGCTGCGGGCCTTGCGAGCCTGTGACTACTAAAAAACATAAGCAACGAATAACGAACAACAAATTTCGGATGGAAATCGGCAAAGACCCACGCGACGAAAAGGGACTAGCGATTGGAAACTTGGAACATGGAACTGCCGATCTCTAAATTTTGTGGGCAGTACCCACGTGCTCTCCAACGAATTGAAGAGCCGCAAATTCGACATCGTAGCGCTGCAGGAGGTATGCTGGAAGGGCTCCACGGTACGAACGTACCCAGATGGTCGTGCCATCTACCAGAGCTGCGGCAACACACACGAGCTTGGAACAGCTTTTATAGTGATGGGAAAGATGCAAAAGCGCGTGATCGGGTGGTGGCCGATCAACTCACGAATGTGCCGGTTGAGAATCAAGGGCCGGTTCTTCAACATCAGCATCATCAACGTGCACAGCCCTCACCTCGGAAGTACCGGTGACGACAAAGACGAATTCTACGCGCAGCTGGAGCGTGAATACGACCGTTGCCCAAAACATGATATCAAGATCGTCATCGGGGATTTCAATGCTCAGGTCGGCCAGGAGGAGGAATTTAAACCGACAATTGGAAGGTTCAGCGCGCACCAGCTGACCAACGAAAACGGCCTCAGACTCATTGATTTCGCCGCCTCCAAACGAATGGCCGGCCGTACGTAGTACCTTTTTTCAGCACCGCCTCCCACACAAGTACACCTGGAGATCACCGTACCAAACGGAATCACAGATCGACCACGTTTTGATCGACAGCCGGCACTTTTCGGACATCATCGACGTCAGATCCTGTCGGGGCGCCAACATCGAGTCGGATCATTATCTGGTGATGGTGAAGATGCGCCCAAAACTCTCCGTAGTGAACAACACGCGAAACCGGCGCCCGCCTCGGTTAAATATCGCGCGACTGAAGCAACCTGAGGTCGCGGCAGACTACGCGCAATCGGTCGAAGCAGCGCTGCCGGCAGAGGGCGAGCTTGACGAAGCCCCTCTCGAGGACTGTTGGGATACCATCAAAACAGCCATCAACAGTGCTGCGGAGAACGTCATCGGTTATGTGGAGCGATCTCGACGGAACGACTGGTTCGACGAGGAGTGTAGGAGGGTGATGGACGAAGAGAATGCCGCGCGGGCGGCAGTAGTGCAAAGAGGCACCCGTCGAAATGTGGAAAATCACCGACAGCGGAAGAGGCAGCGAGTTCGACTTTTCCAGGAGAAAAAGCGCCGCCTGGAGGAGGAGGAGCTCGAGGAGCTGGAGCAGCTGCATCGTTCCCAAGAAACACGAAAGTTCTATCAGAAACTCAACGCATCCCGCAAAGGCTTCGTGCCGCAAGCCGAAATGTGCCGGGATAAGGACGGGGGTATCCTGACGGACAATCGTGAGGTGATCAAAAGGTGGAAGCAGCACTTCGATGAACACCTGAACGGCGCAGGAGATCAAGACGGTGGGGGAAGGTACATCGCCGGCGTAGCCAACGACGAAGAGGAGCCACTCCCAACGATGAGTGAAGTTAAGGAAGCCATTCGCCAGCTGAATAGAAACAAGTCGGCTGGGAAGGATGGCATCGCAGCTGAACTCATCAAAATGGGCCCGGACAGGTTGGCCGATTGCCTACACCGGTTGATAATCCGGATCTGGGACATAGAACAGCTACCGGAGGAGTGGAAGGAAGGGGTAATATGCCCCATCTACAAGAAGGGCGACAAATTGGACTGTGAGAACTACCGAGCGATCACTGTCCTCAATGCCGCCTACAAAGTGTTGTCCCGAATCCTACTCCGCCGCCTCACGCCACAAGCAAACAGATTCGTGGGAAGTCATCAGGCCGGCTTCATGGAGGGACGGTCTACGACGGACCAGATATTCACATTACGGCAAATCCTCCAAAAATGCCGTGAACACCAAGTCCCTACGCATCATCTATTCATCGACTTCAAAGCCGCATACGACACGATCGACCGTAACGAGCTATGGAAAATCATGGACGAGAACGGCTTTTCCGGGAAGCTGATCAGACTGATCAAGGCGACGATGGATGGAACGCAGTGCTGTGTGCGGATTTCGGGTGAATTGTCGAGTTCATTCGAATCGCGCAGGGGGCTTCGACAAGGTGATGGTCTATCCTGCATGATGTTCAACGTGGCGCTAGAAGGTGTTATTCGACGAGCGGTGGGCGAAATGCGGGGCACGATTTTCAACAGATCCAGTCAACTTATCTGCTTTGCCGATGACATTGATATAGTCGGCAGATCATCTGCGGCGGTGGAGGAGATCTACCGCAAACTGAAACGCGAAGCAGGAAGGATTGGGTTGATGATTAATACGTCCAAGACGAAGTACATGCTGGCCTGCGGATCCGAGACCGACCGAACCCGCTTGTCCAGTAATAACAAGGTCACGATCGACGGCGACGAGCTGGAGATAGTCGAAGACTTTGTCTATCTCGGCTCACTGGTGACCGCAGACAATGACACCAGCCGTGAGATCCGGAGGCGAATTATCAGCGGAAGTCGTGCCTACTATGGACTCCACAAGCAACTGCGGTCGAGAAGACTTTGCCCTCGCACGAAGTGTAACCTGTATATGACGCTTATTAGACCGGTTGTTCTCTACGGGCACGAGACATGGATATTGCTCGAGGAGGACCTGCGTACACTCGGGGTATTCGAGCGACGAGTGTTAAGAACCATCTTTGGCGGCGTACAGGAGAACGGAGTGTGGAGGCGAAGGATGAACCACGAGCTCGCGCGACTCTACGGCGAACCCAGTATCCAGAAGGTGGTGAAAGCTGGCCGGATACGCTGGGCGGGACATGTTGCGAGAATGCCGGACGACTGTCCTGCAAAACAGGTGTTCGCTACGAATCCGGTAGGAACAAGACGAGCGGGGGCGCAACGAGCGAGGTGGTTAGACCAAGTGGAGCGTGATCTGGCGAACGTGGGGTGCCCGAGAAATTGGAGAACGGTTGCCATGGACCGAGTGAATTTTAGGAATTATGTTCGTCAAGTTATGTCGTGAGACGGAATACTATGTAAATAATAAATAATAATAATATGAGAGTGAATAAACGCAAAGTAAAATTTCAATAAAACATGTTGAGGCACAAAATTTCTCAATTTCCATAGGATACCACAAAGAGGAGAAACTTTTTTCTCTAGATATTCTGTGTGACGACTCCAACAAAGAGTTTCATCTAGGTAGATTCCTAAATATTTAAAGCATTTTACCCTCTCAATAACATTTCCATTTATCGTTGGGTCAATATTCGGAGGTAATCTTTTATGTGAAGAATGAAATAACATGTATTTGGTTTTCGTATAGTTGAGTGAGAGCAAGTTGGTATTAAAATATTTAGATAACAATTTCAAGTCATTTTCAATTTGTTGAATGATAATATCAGTAGATGCTGCTGAGTAGAAAATTGCTGTATCATCAGCGAATAGGCGTGCTGTGCCTTTTAATGGTAAGTTACAGAGATCATTAACATACAACAAAAAAAGTAACGGACCTATATTGCTACCTTGTGGTACACCTATATCAATATTTCTTACCACGCTTTTGGTATTTTCAATCACTACAAATTGCTTCCGCCCCTCTAAGTAACTGCGAAGGATATTATTAGCTGTTCCTCTTATTCCATATTTGTCTAGTTTGGATAGTAATATTTCGTGATTCAATGTATCGAAAGCTTTTTTAAGGTCCAAAAACAATGCTCCCACAATATTTTTGGAATCAATTTTAGAAATAATGGAGTCGACTAGTTCTGAGATGGCAATTAGTGTGCTCGAGCCGGATCTGAAACCATATTGCAGCTTATAAAGTATGTCATGCTGGTTCAGGAAATTTACAATTCTGGTCACAAGAAGTTTTTCAAACACTTTACTAAAAACACTTAAGGTAGATATTGGACGGTAGTTGTTTATATCATGGGAATCGCCAGCCTTAAAAACAGGAATAACTTTTGCGATTTTGAGGCATTCAGGATAAATTCCAGTCTCTAAAATGTAATTAAAATATTCCTTAAGTATGATAGAGAATTTGTCATGGTAATTTTTTAAGACACTTACTGGGAAATTATCAGGTCCACAGCCCTTCTTATTTTTAAGGGATAGAATGACTACCCTTACCTCATTCACAGTAGCTGGATGTAGAAATATTGTATTTTGTACATGTTCAATACGGGATAAATGGTCAGAGCCAGGGTCAATTGGAATTTCCTCAGCTAACCTTTTGCCAATTGTGGAAAAGTGCCTGTTTAATTTTTCACAAACTTCTAAATTGTTGGTAGTGCTGCCTTCTTCATCAGACAGGTTGATTGATGTGGTTGGTTTGTTTTTACCCATGAGGGTGTTTATATTTCTCCAAAGCTTCGAATGTGGTGTGTTGTTCAGTAAACGTTCATAATATAACTTTTTGCATTCCTGTTTTTTTAAATACAATTTTTTATTTATATGACTCAACATTTGTTTTAGTTGGACATCATCGGGGTGCCTTTTAGAACGTTTTAAATAGTTGTTTTTAATTTTTATGAGTGTCCAAAGATCTAGTGACATCCATGGACAGTAGTTGCCTTTCAATTTTACATTTTTTTTTATTGTCCTAGTAGACATTGATCGAAAATGGCTGTAAGATGTTGTGATATCTTGCAAACCAACATTCACGTTATCTGGTAGTTGAACATTATTCAAATAATTCAAAAATAAATTGTTCAGTTTACAATGATCAGTAATTTCTTTCGTTAAAGTTGCCATTTGTTTATTACTTGATAATTTAAAGGATGTAATAACCTGTAAATGGTCGCTCACATCAGTAAAAATAGTGTCATTTTTCAGTCGGCCTAGATCAATCTGCTTAGAAATGACGTGGTCTAAAATATTATTAGTTTTTGGTCTAGTGGGGAAGGAGTTTGTGCAAACATAACCAAAGGATTCCAAAATCGACTTATATTTCGTAACTGTATTTAAATTGGTTAAATTTATGGGGACATTAAAATCACCTACAATAAGACAAGAATGGTTATCGGCAACAGACGCTAACAAGGATTCAATTTGATCGCAAAATGAGTTAAATGGAAATGCGGGTGGTCTATAGATGCCATGAACACTAAAAACTTGACCACTCAAAGATATTTGAATGCTTATCCTATGGAAACCTTCAATGACCTTATTTTCAGTAATTTTGAACTTTAAATTTGTTTTAATATACATAGCTAGACCTCCATAGGACTGGTCACGGCAAGAAAAGATCGAGGTGTATCCTGGAATGTTATAAATATTACAATTATGCTTCGCAACCCAAGTTTCACAAATAACAATTACATCAATACAGACATTTAAATGTTCAATAGTCTGCAACACACAGTCAAACTTATTTAAACTATTCATACTACATATATTCCATTGCAAAACTCTTAAATTTCCTAAATTGTTATCACAAGTTCTTAAATTAAAATCATCGACATTGTCATGGTATACATTAATTAGATTATCCATTAAATTATTTATATAAAAGGTAATCACAAGACCTTTTACAAATAAAATTTATTTTAATTCTGAATCATTATTCCTTTTGCGTTTAGGAGATGGGGTTTCCTTGGGAATTGATGAAACGCTTTTTCCTTGAGTGATGTGCTTGCTCATAAAATGGTTCATTTCAAGTTTTGTTTTAATAACATCTGGTTTAGAAGTATCTGTTTGTTTTACAAGGATAGCACCGCCTCTACCAGGCCAGACGTATTTTACTCCTAGTAAGTCCTGATATTCACGTAACTCGTTCAGAATTTCCATTGATAAAGGTGTAAGCTCGTCCCTAATTGTGATATTGAATGGTTTTCCGTTTAACACAAATGTCGGGTCAACTAAAGAGGAAGCGAGTTTCCCAAAGCTTCGTTTTTTATTGAATATCTCTTCTTTAACAAAAGTGTCTTTAAGAAATACTTTAATTGGTGGTAACTTTTCGTTGGGTTTATTCGAAGAAAGTAGTCTTACTGCATTTTCTATGTATTCAAGTTTTAAATCGTAACTAAAAGTCCTACATATTTTACGAACAAGTTCTAGAGTATTCTCGCCACTTTGAAACGGTACTCCAAAAATCATTAAATTTTTAGAAATAGCCTCTCTATTGAATCTATCAAGGTTCGTTTCTAGCTTTTGTACTTGATTTGAAAGTTTGGAATGTTTGGATTTGAGACCAGATACTTCTTCTTCAAGAGCATCATTCCGGGATTTTAAATCTTTGAAATCCGTCTGAATTTCTTCAAATTTCGAAGATAAAAATTCCTGTGACGCCTCTATCGCAGAAGTAACTGATCTCATATCCGTTTTTACCGAAGTCAACTCTTTAGAAACAACGTTGCGTGAATTGTCTGAAGGAACTATCGGAAATGAAAGTCAAAGTAGCTTGAACTGGTTGAGTTGTGAATTGAAAGTTTGTATACACTCATGCACATCGCAGATTATGCAAGCGACTTCGAACGCATTGAAGGAAGCGGAAGGGTTGTTATCCTTTCGCCACAAAAAACGATACCTAGGAATTGATTTTGCAATAATACAATGCAATACGGATGATTCCGTGTGTGGATAACAAGCAATCTTTTATCTTTTATGAAGTAGTATATTATTGTTTATTAAAACTAAAATGAAAAAAAAATCGGAATTTTGGCATAAACACAATTGATAAACACAATCTATCAAATGGTATGCAGCGAACAACGTCCAGGAGGTCTCATTGACCTACATGATATCTGATAACCTGTACCACGCAATCGAATTTTATGTTTCCAATTATACTACCGTTATTCGCAAGATTGTCCCATATGTATTTTCATCATTTTTCAGATTATCATCTCAAAAATTGATCTTACACAGTTGGTTCTTCAATTTGGCTTTCATAACTAAGTTTCATAACTTTGTAAGGGCTTGTGATATAGCTCAGTTGGCAAGTTGATTGCTTCCTGAGCCGATATCAGTGAGTTCGAGCCCAAGAGTAAACATCGAACACAGTTGTACAGAATAAGTTATTCAATAACTGTCCGCCAACTGCAACGTTGATATAAAGTCGCGAATGCCATAAAGATGGCAAAACGACTATAATCGAAACAAAAAAAAAAAATAACTTGGTTCCCAACATATATGAAAAAATATCCAGTCATGCTTGTCCCATATAAAATACACCCGCAAAGCAGCCCCATATGCATATTATTATAGAATTCTTTGAAATTGCCTCTCCAATTACCGCTAATTTCACAAACTTTCATAGAAACTGTACGACAAAATAAGCATTCATTGAAAATTTCATATAAGGTTCATTGAATCCTTCGTTGTAAAAAAAAAAGTCTGCTACATAAAAGCCTTATTTTTAAGCTCTTCTCATGTCGTTACTTTTTTATTGTGTTTTTAAAGAATCTATGAACTGAAATAAGTGTACACGTAAGTTTCATTAAATTTATTTTTCTTATTACACATATGCAACCTAGTTGCATTGCAGTGTAGTGATTTTCTCTGAATTCTCAATTCCAAGTTCCAACGATACAATCATCGGTGAGATACCGACAGTTTCAACCGATGATCTTGCTTATCTTAGCGATGTGATTAGAATATTCATAAATGTACCCAGGATGTATGATTTACAATTCAGCAGCAAAGCGAAACTGAAAATACCGAGAACAGTGGACCTATCACTACGTCGACCTTAATTTTTCATTCCAATCAAATCGATGAGCTCATACGATGTAAGAGACTTATTATGAGCAATTAATTTGAATATAAGTTTGCGTACACGTTTGTGGGTGCCCACGATAAAGGAAGAGTCTCATCGACTTCTCCACCTGGTTAATCGATGACTGAAGTTGTGGCAGGAGGCAACATTCATCACCTGAAGCGTTTCCGTTTCTCTGCTAATAAACTCTCGGCTTAATCACAACCATCGGCCGGAGCCACATAGGAAGGTAAGAGTAGGTACCAGTGGATGGCGTCCGGGAGACGTTTAAATTTGCTATCTACGCCACCTTAAATCAAAGGCGCTCGGATGTTTGCTGGAGAATGTGCCGCAGTGAGTGTAGTGTAGTATCTGATTCGTCACTGCAGCAAAAGCACATGCCCGAAAGTATGAGTACGGTTCAAAATTTATTGAAGAAAATTCGTGCAAGTTACTTTTTCGAAGAATGTCGTTTGAAAATTACAGTTACTGTAGCAATTTTGGTAGCTTCCATTAATTTGATAAGTACTACAAAATTATAACAATATGAATGATCGATTTATGGTCAAATGACACATTTCAGCGTCCCGTGGTAACCTTGACTTAATTTTAGAATATTATAACAATGGAAAGTTCAGTTTCACAGGAAGAATAAGAGTTGTTTAGTGGAATGAAAAATTATGAATTAGATAAGAATCAAAAAATCTTTTCTAAGAGATGATTGTCCAGGAAAAACGATTTGTATACATTGGAGTGGCAGCCAAATGGGTCATGTCTAATTTTGAAAAACCGATAATATGCATTTTGTAAATTGGCTCAAAAAAACTGCCTTGGGTAGCATATCAGCTTAATCGGACCTCATTTAGGGGTGCCTCAAAGTGCTCAATGTTTTGATTTTTTATCCTCAAAAATCACGATTTTCTTTGATCCTTTTTAGGCTATTTTTTGCTAGGAAAGTCGATTTTTCAAAAAAAAATTCTAGGTAACACCAGATTTCCGTGTTTGATGCATTTTTAAGTCATTTGGCATCAGAATTATTGGATTTTTCTAATTTCCATAGGTGAAAAAAATTTGAATTTCGTCGAAGTTTTTACAGTTTTAGTCGATAGCCCTCCTTCGGTACAAAAACAACATATTTGACTTTTTATCACTCCACCACCGTTTTAGCTTGATGGCACGATTCAAGATCCGACTTAAACAAAGTATAAACTTTGTGGGACCTATTGAAGTGCTTTGCAGAGAAAACATTCGCATTTGGAGGCAGTCTTCTTTGTATTTTTAGTCATTCATCGTATCAATCGTTACGAAAGACTGAGTAATTTGCAGTTTCCACAGATCGTTAGCCTTCTCAAGTGCTAGACATTAAATTTTTAATTTTTTTTCTGCTAGTTTATCTCCGGGAAATACAGGCAAGACTTGTCAACGAAAAGTTTCAGGTTGAAAACCTGACAGGTGACAACTAAAGAGACTCTCCACAAACAGTCCAAATATTTTTCGTACAATTTGACAACCGTACTTTGTTTATGTTACCGGTGGGCTGCTTTCTTTATTGTAGAAATGAAGATAGGAATATTTATAAGTCAGCTAGACGAACCAGTCAGAAAAATTTGAGTTTTAATCATTTCCTCTATTCACATTCTTCTATTCATTTCCTCATTTCCACCACTCACATTCCTCTCCCTTTATGGTATTGATTCCACTATTATTCACTATTATTCAATTTTTAGCACACTATTGGGTCCTCTAGGACTTCTTAAATTATTTACCCTGTAAACTTTGGTCGAATAGTTGATTTCCAATTGTTTTTGGGTCTCCCACTGACACTTTTCAGGATTTTTCTCGACCCTGCCCAAAAAAAATTGGCAATGAACTTTAGTATTGGACGCTATCTCAAAAACCACTTGACAGATTGTCACTAAATTTTGAACACGGGGCACACAGGGCTGTAGGAAGAACCGACTCATGGGAGGGGGGGCGCTGGGTTGGTTACTGATTTTTTCCTATGATTTTTGCCCAACAATTCACGAATACAAAAAAAAAGGACACAAGTTATGTTTGTAACTTTATGATCATTCATTTTTAAGTACTTTGACATTTAAAGTTTTCGTATTAAATCGTAACTTTAGAAAATCGGTCCTAAACCTAAAAGGTGAGCTAAATTCGCCTTCATCGATGGTTATAATTTTTTAACTTGTTTAGCGGTAGATCAAACTTAGTTGATTTGGGCATAAAATATGCTTTTTTGAGAGAGTCTTCCTTTTCTCAAAAAAAAACTTATTCTAAACTTAAATCGAACAAGCCAAATCTTCAAAATTGTTTTGCAAATTCTAAGATTTTAACCTTTGATGAAAATAAATTGAATTTTCATTAAATAAATAACAGTAAGAGATTAAAATCCTCAGATTTCCCGATCAAATTGACTTGATGCAAAATTGAACCAAATTAATGAATATAGAATGAAATTTGGCATTAAAAGAAATGCATTAAAAAAACTGCAATGTTAATTATATTATTGTTTTTTCGCTTGCCGCTATGCTCCATTAAAAGCATAATTCAAAGATTATGAATCTAATAATGAAACCTCATTCTTCAGAATTTTGTGCAGATTTTCAAGGTGAAGATGTTAAAAGCAAATATTGTTCATAATCGAATCAATTTCATAATGAAAATCCTGCGGATGATTTTTTGAATAAAAAATGGGATTTTCAGATGAACTGAAATTCTACCTTTTATTTGTGATTTTCAGCTGAATTGTGTTTACAAATGAATTTTGTTTGGAAAATTGAAATCTGGAAATTGAATCGACAAGCAATCTTAACACATCAAGAACCGCGAATAAATCTATGATGAGAAACACCAAAATTAGGCATTCTTTATCTGAGAAACTCCTGGAGTAAATTTTACTAATTCAGCATTTTTAAGTTACGGCAAATTCGTTTGTTCAATTTTGTCGAATAAAGTTTAACATTCAAGTTCAGTTCATTCGAGTTACACTTCAAAGTGTAGCACACTGTTGGCAAGCGAAAAAACGAGATATCTCGTATTTGGTCCGCAATATGTTAAGTTTATGATCTCTTAAATTCCGCAACAATTTATGTTCATTGTAAGGCTGGAACAAATATCAATTTTTTCTTTTGTCAAACCCTCCCCCCCCCCTTCGAAATTTCCAAAATCTTGAAGGGGGGAAATAAATAAAGTTTGAAGTATTTCAAGTTAAAATTCAAATAAAAATTCAAATACTCGAAAAATTACAAGACCAAGAACCAAATTTTGGGAGATTCACATTTTGTATTCATGATTTTATTGAATTTTCCGATAAAAAAATACTTGATTTATAGGTTTTATGCAATAATATAGTATGCTATTTGGTTGCATACAAACTTTTGTGCAATTTATTCCAATTTATTTGTTTTTCGCATTATTTTTTATTGTCCCCTCCTCGCGGTGTTACAACTCCGAGTGACAAAAGAAGGATTTGAAATTTGTTCCGGCCTGATTTGATAACTTTAATGAATTTTAAAGCTGCATTCTGAATCTGAATTCAGAACCTGAATTAAAAAATTGCGCTTTCAATCTTTATCCGAATTTCTCATATGAATTTTGAATATACAAAAAAAAACAAATTCCGAATCTTATTTCCGATCAGAATTTTATGACCCAAGCTTCAAGGCCCTCATTCATGAATCTATTATTTAAATTTTGAAGTTCAGGTTTAATCTAAATTCATTATTTAAATTATTTAGGGGAGATGAGGGCATAACGAGCACCCGAGGCATAATGAGAAGTCCATTTTTCTACATAAGTACGTATTTTCTTAAACAAATTTTCATGAGGACTTGTTTCGTACTACCTATAGTATTAATTTTTAACAAAAAAAGAAATATCCTTTTCATATTTACAGAAATATTAAATAATAACCAGCTAGGTTCTCAAGTGACGAAAATATTATAATTTTTGAGCACCACCAAATAAGCTTTTATGACCTTTAAATCATCTTGATCTGAAATGTATGCACTGCAACATGATCTACACATTGTTTCTAAATTTTCAGAATCATAAAATTTTTGATTTTTCACTTTAATCAATTGTAAAACGCGTTTTTACTTTAATTTGTTCACTAGAGGCGAACAGAGCACTTTCAATGAAGGCATATTGAGCATTTTCTGTCGGAGAATCTAGCAGCGAATTCAACTCGATGAAGTCAACTGAATAATAGAGCTACAGCTTAACTTGTATCGTCTGACGATTTGGCCTATTGGTTAGATGTCGGAGAGGTAATCAGTAGACTCGAGTTCGATTCCTGTCCGAGGGGATTTTTTTTGCACATACCATTCATGATTGATTTTTTTTATTGTTACATTATACGGCTAATAGCATCAAAGCATCATCCGTCCAACAAAACACCAGAAACATAATGTATGAACATGTGTTAATTCTTTGAATTCTACAAACAGACCTAGATTATTTTGTTTTTGCTTTGTTTGATGAATCTACGCCTCACCGTTTAGTGCAATCATGATCATAAAGAAAAAAAAAATCACCTCCACCAGGAATCGAACTCGAGCCTACTGATTATCTCTCCGACATCTAACCAATAGGCCAAATCGTCAGACGATACAAGTTGAGCTGTAGCTCTATTACTCAATTGACTTCATCGAGTCGAATTCGCTGCTAGATTCCCCGGCAGAAAATGCTCATTATGCCTTCATTAATGGTGCTCATACTGCCTCGGGGGGTTTCTCATTATGCCTCTACAGTGACTGGTTTTCAGCTTTCGGCAAAATTTTTTAAAATGCATTTTTAAACGTTTTTATCTACTTTTTCAAGTTTCATCCAATTAGACAATAGACTATTTGAGTGTCGGAACACGAAACAAAGATGTAATTCACATATTACAGCTGTTCTCTATGGTTAAATAAGCATTTTCCTTAAGGTGCCCATTATGCCCTCATCTCCCCTATTTGGAATCTGTATTGTGAATTAGAATTAAAATATGAATTTACAAAGACCTGAATCTGAGTTTCAATTTTGATTTGCTTTTCGAAGCTTCAGTTTTTTAATTTTGTGTGAAAAATTTAGTTTAAGAACTTCAAAATTGAATATAAAACAAAATTTCTCTTTTTCATATTCCGAAAACTATTATCAACATATTGAAAATGCATATGATCTCGAAAGACATGATTTAAATTTGATATAAAGTGCAAATCCAAATTGAAACCAGGATTTCAAAGCAGCTTTTCATTTCTAATCAAGAATCAAGAATCAAGAAAATCAAGAATCCTTTTCTAGGATTCAATTCAAGCCAGATGTTATTTGGTTTTGTAAAAATACTCTTCAAAATACTTTACGATCATGCAATACTTTTTGAAGCAAATGCTTTATTTTTAAACTGTGACCCAAAGATGGGTCTTGACTCAAACATTCAGTCAGCGAAACTTTTTTTGTAGAGAAATGAATCCAACTTAGATGAAATTTCAGGGACTAGATAAGGGAAAATTGATGTTGAAAAACATGCGAAAAAAATTCGCCTTGTCTACCGGTGAGACTTGAACCCACATCTTGCGCCTCTCCGGGGCCCATGTATTAACATTCTACTACAGGAGACCAACCTGGCGTATGAATATTATACTGGTTGAGTGTCGATGTCTATCGGAATGAAGTGAATAGTTTTCCCATGTGATCATAATCATTTTTCCTGGTCTATTTCTATTCTCATCTTTTCATCTTACGGTAGTTGGACTCAAATTTGGATATTTTAGGCACGGCAAGATTTGCATTGCCTTCTCATATACTGCACGGGTTGTCAGTTATGATGAGAAATGATGCGTTTGCCGTATTTGGATATCCAACCAAATTCGGTGTTTGGCACCGCCTTATTTTCTATTTTTAAATAGAAAATAAGGCAAACGGCAAACGCATCATTTCTCATCATAACTGACAACCCGTGCAGTATATGAGAAGGCAATGCAAATCTTGCCGTGCCTAAAATATCCAAATTTGAGTCCAACTACCGTAAGATGAAAAGATGGGAATAGAAATAGACCAGGAAAAATGATTATGATCACATGGGAGAACTATTCACTTCATTCCGATAGACATCGACACTCAACCAGTATAATATTCATACGCCAGGTTGGTCTCCTGTAGTAGAATGTTAATACATGGGCCCCGGAGAGGCGCAAGATGTGGGTTCAAGTCTCACCGGTAGACAAGGCGAATTTTTTTCGCATGTTTTTCAACATCAATTTTCCCTTATCTAGTCCCTGAAATTTCATCTAAGTTGGATTCATTTCTCTACAAAAAAAGTTTCGCTGACTGAATGTTTGAGTCAAGACCCATCTTTGGGTCACAGTTTAAAAATAGAAAATAAGGCAGTGCCAAACACCGAATTTGGTTGGATATCCAAATACGGCAAACGCATCATTTCTCATCATAACTGACAACCCGTGCAGTATATGAGAAGGCAATGCAAATCTTGCCGTGCCTAAAATATCCAAATTTGAGTCCAACTACCGTAAGATGAAAAGATGGGAATAGAAATAGACCAGGAAAAATGATTATGATCACATGGGAGAACTATTCACTTCATTCCGATAGACATCGACACTCAACCAGTATAATATTCATACGCCAGGTTGGTCTCCTGTAGTAGAATGTTAATACATGGGCCCCGGAGAGGCGCAAGATGTGGGTTCAAGTCTCACCGGTAGACAAGGCGAATTTTTTTCGCATGTTTTTCAACATCAATTTTCCCTTATCTAGTCCCTGAAATTTCATCTAAGTTGGATTCATTTCTCTACAAAAAAAGCAAATGCTTTATTTTCATTTAAATTCTGACGTTTAAATCACACAGACACTTACATTGTGGTAGGAAGAAGCATTGTAATACCAAAACATGGCCACAATACATTTCTAACAATTTCACATCAGTTGCTTGGTCTCAAGACAAAAGACTTGTGATGTTCCTTTTAAGATTTAAACCATTTGCTATTTCCAAACAAACCAGGAATAGAATTTCTATCAATTTACAACATATTTGATAGAAAATTTTGATTTTTTGAAAACAAAATCTAAAAAAAACAGTGATTCCTAGGTTTCTCATATAAACATCAGTCCAAAAAAGAATGAAATCGCCTGTTGCGCGATGATGAACCTCTTTTTCAAACCAGCACCATTTTCGATCGCGTGTATAAATTTGATATTGACTAGATAGTAGACCAAACATTTTTACATCATGTGACAAAGTTTCATGTTTTTTGAGTGAACATTGTCAAAGATATAACAAATTTTTAGAAGCACTCTCAAATTTCCCTTTTTACAGGAATAGCTTTATCCAGGTTTGAGCTGTTTAAAAAGAAAAAGTTAATCTTTGCAACGGTAATGTGATTACTGATAATAAAATCAAAATTCTGAGCGAGAACCTGGAAGAACCCATGCTAAAAACGGGACAGGAGGACAAAAACATTTTTTATTAAAAAAAGTGTGGTCATCCCTAGCTCCAAAATGTAGTCTTTTGAGAGTTTGTTGACGGTTTTGAACACAAAGTTAAATGAAACCTATGTATAGTATAAAAAAGAGTAGTAGTATTACTGTTATATGGTCTGGCTGGAAAATTACCCTCAACTCGAAAGACCCCTCCACCTCCGAACCACAGTTTAAAGTTTTTCTCAAATTTACCTCCAACCAATTTCGATTTTTGAAATTTAACAGATTTTATGAATCTAATAAACCAATATAATTCGAAAAGAACAAAACTTAACTGATTTTGTAATAGTAAAATTTTAAAAGTATAAATTTTCAAAATTTATGTTTAATCCGCTTCTTTGAATCCATCAACTAAATACATTTAAGAATACCTGCCACATGCGAATTAAAAAGGGGAATCAAGTACAATAACGGAACCACCAGAAAAATTGTTATAAATGAAAAAAAAACCAATCTGGTATGAACCATTCTAGCGGTTAGGTTTAGAAAGAATAGCGACATTTTTATCATCGAGTAACAGCTTTTCATCGACAAAACCCCGCGCAGGAGCGCTTTCCGAGTACCTAGTGAGTGATAGACTGGCCGATAGGAATCTGGTGGTTTTGATTGCCTCATTGGGTGGCGGCAAACTATGGTCATTGATTATAAGGCGGTGCAATTATTTATGCTAATTTCAAAACATCCACTTCTTGCAACTAATCAGCCCTACTGCTGTAGCCATCATTCGCATTATGGCATGAATATTGGCGGCCAAAAAGCCTATATTTTCATCACTATTTGAGAAAAAACGCTCTTACTATTTGCCGTTTATTCAGTAGGGCGAATGGCTTCCGACATTGGGTCTCTTTTATCGGATCGCGCACTACTAATCCCACAACCAATCGATCATCCGCGAAACGTGCGGCATTATTATTACTCCATCAATCAGATTAGACTATGGTAGGATAAACGCAAAGTTGGCAGAAATTGGACAGTTGAAATACCGTGGCCTGGCCTAGGGTTTGTTGGAGGCATAACCTTCCTGTGTGATTGCGATTTTTCAAATTATACGAAAATTAACACATTGTTTACCTATGCAATATTGCTACATTTTGCATCCGGCAATTAGATTTACTTCGATCGACCACTTCGGACAGACACGCGTATTTTTTTTACATCTTCCTCCGTTTGAATCGTGATTCACTTTGGACTTTGTGAAGGGACACGATAATTTTCTAAATCACTCAATTGCATCAATGGAAGCCACGGTCGACGTAACGTGTGATTTTCTTCGGGCCGTGCAATTACTGACAATCACTGGAGACTTCTGAGAAAAGCTCACCATCAACGGAAGCCTCATGCAAGTTTGAAAAACGTTTATCCACTACAAATCGGGAACCTGCTCATTAGCAACTGTTAAAAAGCTCCAAAATTATTCAATCACACTTAAACAGCATTAAAAAAAACCAACGGTCCACCTCCGCGCTGTGGTTCCAACAGAAGCTACACCAAACGAAACCCGATGTACCCGAGGGTTCTTCTGTTGTGGGACAGGTTTTTGTCACCCGATTGAAGACTCAACCTTAAGCACTCTCTTTCATCGATTTGCGCCTACCCACGATCGCGAAATGACCTCGAACTTTTTTTTCTTGTGCCGCCTCACTATCCGATCAACCCAATCTCGTCTTCCTACACGCATCCAGTTGCGTTCGATAGGCAGCACAACACGTCGTCGTCCAAGCTTCCACGCAAAATCCGTGCTGCAGCAGAATCTCAGAAACGGCTAAAACCAACAACATCCAACAACGCACCCAAGTTCCCACGATCACCCACCGAGAAAAACACAACAACAACACGCACGGACAAACTTCACGAGATCGTGCGCGATCACGATGATGCGTCCGTTGCTTAGAAAAGCTCGTATTCAACTGAATGGTTGAGGCTTCTTAGGTGCTCGCGTAGCTCCAGCCAGCACTGTGCCAGGCTGATCAGATTTCTGCCAGGGCCTAGCTTGGGTAGTAGGTGGTATCTCAACGTTTTGGCCACCACAAAACAGCGCGCGCATGTGGATTTGACCGGGGCAGGATGTTTACTGTGGGTGGGTGGATTGGATTTTGAGTGCCAACCGCGCGCGAGAGAAGAGCGTGAGTGCCACGCGTAGACCTAGACACGGAACGCAAGTAGTACGCACACGCGCCAAACGGGATGCATCGCGCGTCTCTACTCGATATGCGCATCAGCAGCCCGCGGGAGATAAATTTGAACTCTGCTGAAAACGTGCTGCTGGACGATATGATCTGCGATGAGGTACGTATGAACCTATCTATCTGCAGCGCAAGACGACGACCGCGTGTTTGAACAGATGTTATTTCTTGTCATGTGGTCGCGAGATAACTTCTGGATAATGTTTGTACGGGTAAATGTAGAAACATCTACTGATATTGGATGAAAAAGGCACAAAAGGAAGTTTTGCAAGCCTCATGCAAACACTTAAACATAACTTATGGAAAATTTTCCCGTTAAGCTTAATAGTTCAGTTCATAAATTCATCAGTTCGAATGTTTTTGTTGCATTTGTATATTCATAAGTTTCATTCGAAAAACGAAAACGTTAGAAGAATATCTAGGTCTGATTAGATGATATTTCTAGCATAAATAATTCAAACCGTGGATTGATAAATTTCATTGTCTTTTTACTGTTTAACAAGTTTTCTACGTTTGTCCGTAGCAGAATAGATAAGTAAGATAAATATCTGGATGGAAATGAAGTTTTGAACTTTTGCTCCTGGCTCCGTCAAGTAAAATTACGAGTTGTTGGTAATGGTTTTAATGGAAATTCTACTTACGAATACAGCGGAGTTTTATGTACCTGTAATTATAAAGAAGAATTTGATTATTATTATTGTTCGGATCATTCATTGATTCAATTTTAGTTACAGGTATGCATATCAATTTACAATGGAGGTAGTTGTACAACCAAAATATCAATTAAAATAGAGTTACACAATTACTTTCTTTTAACAATAATTGTCACTTGTTCCAGAACAACTTCCCTCTGATCCATTTTCATTGTCTTCAATTCCATTGAATTGTGTTATTTTCATGTTTTCACTAACAGTACATATTTCAATTCTATTTTACATTTTTCCTCATTTTATTTTATGACCAAACCAAATTCCTAGACCTTATAAAAGGCAGAAATTTCAATTATTTTTTATTGACAAAACAATAATGATTCCTTAAACAAAATTTTATTAAAAAAAAAGTCCTGATGTTTTTCAAGCACACTCTCTAAACCCATTTATTTCAATCAGCTCGTAGGGATTTATTCCTAAAAGATACAAATTTATGGCAGTAGACTAACATAGAATTAGCATGAAATAAGGTCATTTTTTTCATTTTGAGAAATATGCAGTGCCGTAGGAAGAACTTCATCCCCCCTCATGGGGAGGGGGAGGGGGGTTTGGTGACCTATTTTTTCTATGATTTATTGGTTCAAACAATCCACGAATTAAAAAAAATCGAAGAAATATTTCTCATTACTTTTTGACTTAAACATTTTTAAGTTCTTTTACATCAATAGTTTGATGTATTACATATAAAACTTTGAAAAAACATCAAAAAAATTGATAAATCGTTAACTAGATTTGTATCCTTTAGTCCTTTAGGAACAAATTAGAGAACTTACTTTCATCGATGGTTGGAATCTTTGATTTGCTCTTAAATTTGGTAAATTTAGCTTTTTTTATTTGAACAAAGAACTTTTCATAAGAAAACCATTGATTTGATGAGAAAAAAAAATGTCAATGCTCATATCAAATAAGATAAATCTACCAAACCTCATTACCTCAAACAACTTTTTATTCCTGTAAGAAATTCTAGAACTTTTAATTTTGTTATTCCACTTCATAGCTCTGTCTATTACAATAATTCGTTTCTCATAAGAGGCATCTCGAACTGGATTAATCTTCCTACCCACATAAAATCCATTATATCGAAATCGGAATTCAAGAAAGCTTCACTATCAAGATTTGCAGTTATACGGTAACAATTAATGATTTTAGTTAGATATGAAAGTGCATCAGAAACATTGAGATTGAAATTATATAATACCAACCCAACTGTAACACTTAAAAAAGATTGTATCTTATGTTACACGAATAAAAATGAATTATTATTATTAAAAAAAAACTCTTGAACAAATTCAAAGATTTTAATCATTAGTGAAAATAAATTAAATATTCAAAAGTAAATTAATTGGTTGAAGTTTTGCGGTTCAAACCTGATACTTGCAATCTCGATCGAAATTCAAGTTTTAGTTTAAAATTTGGCTCTTGATAAAACTGCAATAATAATATTATTAAATTGCATGCTTCTTATCCGCAAATACTTTTCGTAAAAATGAATTCCCTCAGTGAAATCCGGATGAGGTTTTTTTTTGAAAATAAAAACTGACCGACTTTCGTTACGAAAATTTGAAAATTTGAAATTGTAATACAAATCAAAATTATAAATCTTCGATCTCTTTCAATTTTAGTTCCTCAACTAAATACTAATCTTGAAACTCGGAAAAAAGATAAAAAATTCAAATTTCTCAATTAGAAATTTTGATAATTTAAACTTATTTATAAGCTTAATCTGAATTTTGGGCATTAATTCTGAATATGAATTCATGTTCATAATTCAGATACAGAATTAATATTCAAAATTCAGATTGAGCTCACAAATGAGTTAAAATTATCAAGACCACTTGTTGAGAAATTTGAATCTTGGATCTTTCTCTAAGTTTCAATAGGATTTCTGAAATACAAAAAAAAACTATTTCTGAATTTAGATTCCATGTTTTCAATATTTCGATATGAGCCAAGAATTGAAGTTAGTTTCAGAGCCTTCAATCATCAATTTAGTATTTTATATTTGATGTCTTGGGTTTCAATCTGAATTCATTATTTCATAAATTTTATTTTTAATCTGAATTAAAACATGAATTTTGAATGATGAATATTAATTTGAGTTTTAAATTCTAGATTGGCATTTCGAAGTTTTGAATTCTGAAAAATAATTAGGTTTAAGAACTTCGGATTTGAATATGAAACAAAAATTCAGGATTATTTCAAAAGGAATGATCATTTAGAGTCCGGCACTTCATTTCGGTGATAAATTAAAATACATTCTTAGGGATAGGATATGTAAAATTTTGGAAGCGTAAAATCTTCGGGGACCCTCAATGCATTCTTGAAATCGTTACTTTTTTATGGGCGCAACCTGGAAACCCAAACAGAGAAAACTCCCTAATCAGATTTTGAGAGTTAATTTGACATCCCTCGCTTTAAATCTTGTTTTCAATCGCTTTTTACAATATTTTTAGTTTTGGAAATCTCATAATGTTATTCAAATATTATTCTCAGACAATATTCAGCTAAAACACTTCAGTTTTCCGTTATTCAAAGTCTTAAACAAATAAAATCAGAAAAGAATAGGCTTCGTAAAGAAGACTGTAGTAGATCAGTTACGAAATGCTCAAAAAAATGTCACTTAGTGTTGGACACTAAGCTGAAGTTAGGAGCTATACGTTGCGAACATGGGTATATTTTATAGTTTTTTTAAGATCATGTAAAAAAGTGGTGAAAAACCGTACTTTTCAATCAATTAACCGTCAAAATTGTTTAAGTCACTCCAGATAAATTTGGAAAAAAAGGATTGGAAAGTTGACGTGATTTGGCACATTTTCACATTTTTAGATTCTCAAAATACAAATTTTTGACGAATTTTCAGCGAATTTTTGACGAATTTCCAAAAATAGCTGTTTTTAAAGTTTTTGTCAATTTGCAATATCACATTTCAAGCTAAGTTTATTTTGAAAATTGTCCCTCTCATAAAATTACATAAAAGCTACATCTAAAGAACTGAATTTTTATTGTCACTAGAAAAAATATGTTAAAATTTCACAAAATTTAAGCGTTGTAGCATGACCTGAAAAATTTAACTTTTGAACTCGAATTTTCCACGAGGCAGATCAATTATTTTAATCACCAATCATAGAAGTCTCATTTCACATTTACATCAAAAGACCTAATTTTATCATCCCTAGTATCTCTAAGTCAAGTGAAAAATATTGGACGGGGTAAAATTTGCACACCATCAATTAAAATGATAACAGAATTCGGAACTGTCGTGTGCAATTTTGAGCGTAGCCCCCGCCCCCGTAGACATACAACTAAACAAGTTCGCCAGACGAAATGCAAAATAAAAAATGCCAAGGCTCTCGACAAGCAACGTCCGCTATTGACATAGAAAAGCCTCACACTTATAATATTTAGGTGTTGGCTGATCTGGTATGCACTTAATTGAATAAACTTGTTTACCTACGGGCACACATAATTTCAGTTGGGAAATTGGACTAGACCCTGGTACATTTGCCACCCACAGTTTGTTTTGATTATTTTATTGGGTCCAATCCTCCACTTCAAAGTCGAAACCCTCACACTCAGCAGCTCGCTCTTTAGCCAGCTAGCTCCTCATGAATGAGTAAGCCCACAAGATATGACGACGACTGCATATCTCAATGGCTTGCATATCTTGCTTGTTGTGTTGATCACCTCACTTCTCTCGTCGAGTGGATGCGGTCGCCATTTCTGACGCCTCGTTAATAGCTGTGGCACTTTAGTTTCGTAAAACCTACTCTTCCCTGCCAATGTCTCTCTCTGGGTGCACAGCGGATTTGCCTTGGATTTTTTACGGGAAAAATCTTGATCTGTCAACTCAACTAGCGATTATTTTTGAAACTACTAATACAATGTGCGCCCAGGCGATTACTTGAAAGTTTTATTTTATGTTTTTAAACGCATGTAGTAAGAAAATTAGAAATTTCTAAATAAAATCATATTAAGCTAATACTAGCGAGAAAGTAAAAAATAAAAACATGGCAGCTAAACATCAGCTTATTTGGTTGTATTGTTTATCAATGCGAAAAGACATACCCCTGTTAAACAGTTAATAACTTTTTTGCCTAATAAGATACGAAGTTATGATCTTGAACAAAGTTGTTCAGCGAAAAATTTCCTCTAGAGAATTCATAGATTGGCACAAAAAACCATCAGCTGGCTGGGTTCCACAGAAGAACCAAAAATGATGTTGATTTTTTAGTATAAAATATTCATTTTTTCCATATAAACCTAAAAGTTCAAATTTACTCATGTAAACGTTACTTGAAAATTCTTCAAAAAATGATGAATGAATTTTGGATCAAGTCGAAGCTTTTTAGACCCCAGGGTTCAAAAAATTCAAAAATGACACCAAATCGTTTCAGTCTAATGGACATGGTATTTTTTTTTTTTTTCATATATGTTGGGACCGAAGTTATGAAAGTTTTTAATTTTCATTGAAGAACTAACTGTATTAGAACGATTTTTGAGATAAACTAAGAAATGATGAAAATTCATATGGAACGGCCTTGTGAATAGCAGCACTTTAGTTTTATGATACAACTTGTATCCAAACTCCTCAATATTAAAACTAGAGTCCGCTTGAGCGCTCTTCATACCAAGGATATGTAGTTACCAAAACCCAATCGGAAAATATTGAAAAACGTGTGATGGAATTTACAGATAATTTGTAAAATACCGTACAATCGATTTTTGAGAAGGGCACACGATAAACGCGGTTTTCCGGTACTAATATCAACAAATTCGCCCTGTGGAAAAGCGATACACAGATTTTCGTGTTTTTTTTTTGTGTTTTGGGGTGCGTTGATATTTGGAAAATAATTATTTTTTTTTATTGCATTGTTATGGAAAAACCTTTTCATGAGTACTAAGAATTTGCAACTTTCCCGTAGAATTCTATTTGTATTTATCATTTATCTGAACGAAATAACAACTTACTGTATCGCAGACTTAAACGATGTAGCGAATTATGTGGATATGTTTAAAATAATCAGAGCATATAGGCGATTATTTTCAAAGTCGACATAGACGGGGCTTTCATTAATTTACTTGTTTGTAACAGTGAATGGTTTTGCATTCGTTTAAAAGTTGGAAACAACTCTTTTTGAATCTACCAAACAGTACATGAAAATATATTTCAGATGTTTTGAATTCACCTTGAAAATTCATTTGCAAAAGATGGCTTATCTTCATCCATTTAGGGACGCCCCGTAATCAATTCAGAAATATTAGATTAGTTTTGAAAATAGCAAATACTGATTTTAGTGACGCACCTAGCATCACTGATGAGGCCGCCAGTAAATCAAAATTTGAGGTTATGGCTGATGCCAATTTTTCGCCAATACTATCATCGGTATATACCCTTATAGATGTAAAAATGATTGATTTTGAGTAAATAATCCCAAACGATTCTTAATTTTTCACACAATTGGTGATTTTTTCAGATTTTAAAATTATACGCATACTTTTATGTTCGAAAGAAAATTGCAAATGTTCGAAAAATATATGAAAAATAGCCAAACCCAAAATTTGAAAAGCGTGTTTTCTTTAAATTAGTTTTAATATACTTTTATCCCTTTGACTTATATCAATTCAAAGAGATTATCGAATCTTTGTTTGAATTTAGTTAGTGTAGATTCAGATATATTTATCCAAATGATATATGCAGACCAAAAAAACGATCAATTCTTAGAACATAGTTTTTTTTTCCAAAATAAGCTTCGCGGGCCATAAAAAGTTAGTCGCGGGCCATGGTTTGGCCATGGGTGGTGGTATATTGTATGCTAGTTTGTTGCATGTATGCTTTTGTACAATTTGTTCCAATTTATTGAAAATTTGGATTATTTTTTATAGCCCAACCCCCTCGTGATGTTCCAACTCCAAGTGACAACAGAAGCCCAAGTAACAATTTAAGTTTTATTCCAACCTTAACAGTCCGCTTAAGACTATTTCCTAAAGCTACTTTATAAGCCAAAGAGCATTCTACGCTATTAGCCCAACTACTTTAAAACTAACATATGGCCAAAAGGGACCATTTTGTTAACATTTTTAAAGCTAATTCTATACGCTATAATAAAACATCTAACAGAATAGTTTTATTCGACCTTATAGACATAGCTTTAAGAAACCTTTCAGAGCTCTCTTAAGACTATCCACAGCTGTTTTAAAACTACGTCATGGAATCTGATAGGAATTTCACTGTGGGAGCTGTGGAATCTGATAGGAATTTTACTGTGGGAGCTTTCTGTTCCGTTTTTTCTCGTGTTATCACTTCCTCTCCCAAACATTTGGTGGTTGGTAATGATTGCATTTAAATTATTTTAACCTTCCCATGCCGTTCGCAAAATATCCGTTTCGGGGAAATTTGAGTTGTAGTTTGATTTCGTTCTCCTGGCTGTAAATGTTAACCGATTTTGATGATATTATATTCATTGTGTAGGTAATTTGTTCTTATAACTCAAAATTTTAAAATAAAGTCGATATGTATTACCAAGTTATCAGAAACTGGTTCAGAAAGTAAAAAGTCCGAAAAATCAATTTTATTTTTAAAATGCTCATAACTTTTAACAGCTTTTCTGTATTTAAGTGTTTCATAAATGTTTGAAATCGTCAAGAATCCATCTATCCGACAATGTATAGATATGTTGGGGTCCAATGAAAGTTTTGACCGCTATCTCAGATCTTCTGGTAGAAAAAAATCTAACTTCAAAAAATCGTTATCCAATTTTTGCTTTGCTTAGCTGTATTTCATTTCCCAATGAACCGATTTTCAAAACTCAAATTTCAATTTTTTGACGTTAATTTGATCATTATTTTCATAGAACATACTTGGTCTGTTAAAATTCCTAGTTCTTCAGTATATTGGAATGATGATAAAGAGATTTTAAATGTGCGCTTCGGGTCCTATTGACCCGAACGGCATGGGAAGGTTAAAAATATTTTAATTTTTATTTTTAATATGTCTTAGCATAAAACTTCCTGCAACCTCAGATTTCTGGTGAAATATATACGAAATAGCATCAAAAAATATGCGCGGCTCAAAGAAAATCAAGGTTGACACAATTTTAAGAATTTTTTCAATTAAAAAATAATAATTTAAGTAACATTTAAATTTGGTCAAATTATGCAATTTTTGTTTTGTATTGAAATTCATTACCTATACAACAAATAGTATCGCAAACATTGTCAAATGTGTTAAAAATGTCTAGTTTATAGTATTTTAATATTATTTCCAGCAACATGGCGTCAGTAAATTCGATTCAATTTCACAATCAACATGGCGTTCAGTAAGTTAATGTTGAACATCTTAAGGCAGTTGTAAAACAGTTTTGAAATTGTTTTTTGCCGGTTTGAAAAATGTTGTAATAAAACAATTTCAACAAACAGTTTTAAAATGGTTTTAAGAGACCTTGAATCACAACTTCGTTTGACTTTTCTCTAAATGGAATACACGCTCATGATGGATTCATCCATTTTTGAGTTATGTTTTGAATCTGAATCAGTTTTAAATTCTTGATAGTATTTTTTAACCTTTGTACGTATTTTCTCTCGAGAAGGGTATGCGAATAGTTCATATGTAATACATGCATTTGCACAAGCTGTATTCTTCCATATTTTCTCGTTTTACCAATTTAGAATAGGATTTTTCATTTAACAAATCTCTTTGCTCTCCTAGTAACTCCGTTCAATAAAATCTCTTCACAAGTGTTCAAATGTGAATCGCAAACGCATCGCTTACGGTCCCATTGCTTCTGGCTATCTGTTAATATTAACCGATTTGAAATCATAGAAGAATATGATCTAAATTACATCAGTTATATCTGTTACGTCAAGTGCAAAATTAGTGTATTTTCCTTATAATGGACAAGTATTCTGTCCCTTCTATCTTTGGATTGGCAACAGAATTTTGTGGAGGTAAATGTCCGTTCATATAAAGATATTTAATTGTAAAAATTGCATCATGGTTATTCAATCATTGAAGCCGTACAAATATCGTTTCCGTGGAAAAAAAAAATTCAAAAAAAAAAAATATATATATATATATATACTTTTTTTAGGGTTGCCAAAAGGCTTCAATATTCCCTATTAAATCAAGTTTTTGATCAAAACTTGTATCGCATGTCGACAGTCATATCTGTTTCACCTAATATGTCACTTCTCTTGTATTGACACATGTTCCCTTAGCTTTAGAATGGTTATAGTGTTAAGAAGAGTCAAAGCTCCTTTAATATCGTACTCTGATATTTCGTATCATACGTCAATCCTGGTTCTGGAATCCACTGTCACAGCTTCGTGCAGTGTTAATATCGCTTGTTTCAAATTTGGCGTCACAGAAGCTCATTGTAGTCGTCTAACCAGAGCGCTAACTGGTCAGTTAAATAAAAATATATAAAATCAAGACTTTGTGTTCTGAATCTCCTGTATGGTTAAGCTATGATTCAGAGGTACTATTGTACCTACATTTACCTTCCACTTAGTGTTTACATGTCCCTCTTTTGCCCGACTTCATTTTTTTTTTAATGAATGTCAGAATTTAACAAAGGAAGTTAAAAAAAGTCCTTATTTCCAATATTTTGATTGAAAAAAAGCTTCATTGCTTAAAAATCCATATGTGGATAGGCTAAATGCCAACTTTGCCATTATTAAATCGTTTATTTGCCCTCATTGTAGCATCCTGGTTAGAACATTTTGTGATCATTGTAAACTCAAATCTCCTGAATTTTGTAGTTGTGAATCAATAATGTATGATTCTTTTAGCTCATATATGCCTGTTTTTCGATTGCTAGAAAGCTTTTATGTACTCTCGCCTATCCTGATATAAGTGTATCTCATTCTAAGAATTTAAACTAAAATAACAATCTGTCATCTCATCACCCAATGTGGTTATAAGCTTCAATGCTTCAAAATTCCTACGTAGATCGGCTTTATGCCCTAAATATTTATTTATTTTCTAATCCTTTTATGGTTTTCAGGTTTCTCAGGTAGATGATGAAATCTGTAAAAAAAAGGCTAGGCACAATTTTCCCGTTTGTTTGGATAACGTGCCGCTATCAAGCCTACCCCTTTTCTGATACCTGATACCTGAAGATAAGTTTGTCGCAATAAATGAGATCATCTTGATTTGTTGCTTGTCAAAAGGCGTTCATGAAACTTTTCGTTTTGTTTCCTTTTGACCATGATTAGAAGATGGTCAATTACCTTTAAATAACAAGTAGGTATTGATATCAAATAATGTCAGACTGTTTAGAAATAGATCATTTTCTGTAATCAAAAGCCTGGCCTTAAAGCTTAATAATAACCCGTATAATTGAGGATTATAACCAAACGATTTCTTAAATCGACAAATGACGATTTAATAAAGCTCAATAACACGTTTAGCAAACGATTATAGAAATAGTAAAATACATTGCCTGAATCGTGAATTCCGAAATAATTGTATTTTGAATATGTAGTTAGGTTATGTAACTGTTAAAAACTGTTAAAACAGTTGTATTGGAGAACTTTTCTGCAAACAGTATGCTAACGATTTAGGTAACGATATTATTGATAGTATGCAACATATAAAACTATAATGGTTATTGTTGCAATTGGAAGCGATAAAACGATTTTATAAAACGTGCATCGGATATCTTGCTTACGATGATCAAAACTATGTTACGCTTCAAATAAATCGTAATTTTCAATGATCGGCCATTGCTAGTAGTCTTCATCCTGACTATTTATATCATCTGAAACTTGTTGAGGCTGATGAAAGTATAGAATGAGCATTTTCACTTGTAATGAAGCTCAATTTCTCCGTTTTTGCTGAGGAGAAGCCGGTGGCTGCAGTCTTCTAGAACTTTTCAAGAGTGGTCGATCCGAAAAGAATTTCGTTGACTTTTGATTGGATGACGTAATTATAGATTAACTTCGCATTGAGAGACAGGGACGGATAAATAAAACAAGTACTTTATTCGGCATACTTGTAAATTAATTGTCTTATACATTTATTTTCGATTCTAAAAAAAACGTTCATTCACAGTGTGCTTTTATTCGAACCCTAAGAATTGAGCGAATATCGATTTGCGGTTGTTTTGAAATTCGAATGCGGATACAACAAATTTGTTTTTAATTTTCAGATGAATTTAGCTGGGTTAATTTATATCATTTTGATAGCACGTTTTTCTCAATTTTGTGTGATAATCCTTTCAAAACAGGTTATGCTATCTCAAAAAGAGGTAAACAAGTTTAAGCGTGTATACGTTCTTCTCGATTGTCAAATCATCTGTCACTTAGTTGTATCATGCCTATATCCAATGTTCCAATAAAACAGTTTTTCAACTTGGCTTGAACGCTAGTTTTAAAAGCGCATTGAGCGCATTATTAAAACTGGTACCAAAGCTCCAATAAAAACAGGAAATTATGTGCTTTATTAAATCTTCAGCGATACTATTGAAACATTTTTACAACACTCTTAAGATAGTGTTTTATTCAAGCTTTAGCAAAACTTTCAGGGATCTTTTAAAACACACGATAAATGAAGCATTTCCTATGTTACAATAAAACCGTTTTAAGAATTGGATACCATCTAAAAGCCTTCATAAAACAATATTAAAACTCAAAAAGCCAATTGGCTTGATCTGTGTTACTTGGGAAGGTTTTGAATTTTTTTTCGGCCTAATCGACAAATTTAAGTCGATTTGTTACGTAGCGAATCAACTGTTACTATCTATACAGCGAAAACAAATTCGAAGATGAAAACGAAATCAAGCAAACCTAGGTAGAAACAAAAAAAATAGAAAAAACTAATAATGAAATTTTCCCTGCTGCCATTCTTTTGGACGTCCTTGCCGTATCGATTGCCATCAAGACTTTTACATTCTCATTTGAACCCATTTTATTTTGTTCCTATTGCAAGCTATCTAAAATATAGGTTCTAATGTTTGAAATTTTTACTATTATTATTTTCCATCGTTACAAAATGGCGGCAAGTGATCTATTATGAAGAATCCGAAAAAACATGCTTCTGGAAAAAGCTGTAAGTCAGTTATTAAGAGCTAAAAAAATCACTTAGTACTTGAGAGAGCTGAAGTTAGAAGCAATATGTTGCACTTATGGATTTTTTTTTAAATTTCTTTTGACTGTGAAAAAGATACGATTCCGACAGTAACGGATGTTTACAGCGATTTTTTGGGAGTTTTCTATTTTCAACTCCGATGTCGAATTGATGTGCAACTTTTTCAATTGCAAATTTCTCGTAAACTAGCTGGCTCTTGACGAAAAACTCTACATTGAAAAAATCCTTACATTCGAAACAACCAGTAAGGAAAAGAAACGGCGGTTAAAAATGGAGAATAAAGAGTTTATTTACAAAAATCTAAAATTTCCCTGTTTATTTTCTAAAATCTAAACCCTACCTGGGGTAAGTGGGAACGGCTTTATACATATTTGATGTTTACACATTTTTTCAATTTTCTCTCCTTCATCCAATACAATTAAGCTTTATTTAGCATTCGGATCATGAAAAGTTGGGAAAAGTACTTGTTTGTTCTGGAATAAGTAACTACATATATATTTTCGATAAAATCGGATTTCGTGTATTGCAACATAAATTACACACATTAATCATTGAAATATGCTTTACTGATAGTACCATGAAATTTTTTCAACATTTTGGACAGTTCGAGCAATAAAGTAACGTATTGAGCTAAGAAAACACAAATGCGTTGAAAATTTCCTGATAAATCAAAGGTAAAATCTACCGTCCAAACTTACTCCATAAAGCGGGGTAAGTGAAGACACCAGCAGTCTATAACAATTTACGTGAAACTTTTCTCGCTTTGCGTCTATCAAGCTCATCTCTTCAGCATTTGTGAACAACATGTTCTGCATCACATTAAATGCGATTTTATAAAAATTCATCGACTGCAGATTTTTTAATGATTTTTTTAAAGTTGAACTATACGAAAAACCGTAGTAAAAATCCAGTGCAAAGCCGAAATCGGCTGTACGAATGGTCTCAGAAAATGCAGATTGATAAAAATTTTGAAAAACAGTCATCATTTGAATAGCCGTCAAGAATTCTATGTTTTGTTTTTAATAAATCTAAATGTCACAAATTACGCCAACTTTCTAATTCTTTTTTCAAAAAATGTCTACTCTGTGATTAGAACAGCTTTGACGGTTGATTCATTAGAGCAAGTTCACTGGTGTTGGGAAAAAGTGGTTAACACCAACATCGGTACGAATTCCATCTTAAAATGATTTTATCCATATTTTTCCAAGCGACATTATCTTCTTATGTTATGTTTTTGCGTTTTTGTCGGAAAAGGTCTGACGAAGCTTTACCCTTCATGTATAAGTTGGGCAAAACTCGATTCTCTAAAACTTTAAGTTTTGACGATCGTGGGAATCTTTCAAAACCTTGAAATAGTAGGCTTATTAGTTCTCAAAAAGAAACTTCAAAAAAATACATAAATAATAAAAAAAAAATACATAAATGCTTAGGCAATATGTATATTAGGGTGTCCCAAAATTGCATAACTTCTGGGAATCTGGGGGCTCACCCTCCAAATGGTAGATTAGGATGTGCAGAACAAACTTTTGTATGGGGTCGACTTAAAAAAAATCATGTTTAGAGGTTCCGCAAGCGCGATCTTTGAAAAAAGTTCACCTTCAAAAGATTTGATTTTAAATGAATTCTAGGTCCAAAAATTTTCATAAAATTTAAATATTTTATATTTTTTTAAATTTTGTTTGAGTCAAATGCTATACGTAAAAAATGAAAAATGAACCAAATTTGTATCAAAATGTAAAACAAGCAAGCTATTTCTAAGAAAAAAATTATTTTTGGTCCAAAAATTTTGTTTTAAACTGACCAAAATGTGTACCAAGCGTAAAATATTTTTAATACCAATGCCATCAAAAGATGCGGATTTTAGTGCTCTTAAACTTTACTGAACAAAACATGTTGTTTGTATCATCCTGTGAAGAGCTATTCACGGTTTAATCCTTAATAAAAATCACAATTTAGGATAATTTTTATTTAATTTATCAAATTTGTCATAATAAATACCTACTTTAAAATCAAAATATTTGCAAAAAAAAAGACTTGGATGGTTTGAGGGAGTCATCAGAAGATGACATGCCAAATTTGAGCGGAATCGAACAACAGAAAGGGGTTGCACTGAATCTCAAGTGTGAACAGGATTCTGAGACATATAGTATCAAAAATAATACAAATAATGGATAATTTTTGATAGTATTCTAAAGAAGCATTAAAATCTGGTTTTTCATCATATATTTTTGTCTTTACCAATCTATTGCTTGATAATTTAGATTTTATTGAAATTTCAATTAAGACTAACATTTCACCTGAAGACTGCAACTCAATTGGACTTAAAACAAAAAAGTTATGGCTGTTCCAAGATTGTATTTTTGTGGCAAATTGTCGTTTAACACACAATGAGTACATTTTACTCATTGCGTTTTTCAGGACAATTTGTAACCAAAATACATTCTTTGAACAGCCATAACTTTTTTGTTTTAAGTCCAATTGAGTTGCAGTCTTCAGGTTAGTCTTAATTGAAATTTCAATAAAATCTACATTATCAAGCAATAGATTGGTAAAGACAAAACACGGTGTGTTTCACAGAAGGACTAAAGAAAAAAAATACAGTAACGCTAATTTTTGCATGGGCAGAAAGTAGAGCTTTTCCCGGTTCATTTTCCACCAAAAATTAAAATATTTGGTCGGTGACCCCCCATACAATTTTTTTTTTCGAAATTTCCTATTTGAAATCTTTAACAAATATGCATATATTTCAAGTGTTTTTTAAATTCAGGGGTGTTAATTCCCTTAGTTCTAACTTTCTATATTTTCAAAATAAACTCAAGGATCATGTCGAAAACTTTGAAAATTTTTCAAAATTATTTCAAACTACACAGAGCTATTAAAACGAAGAAAATCGCATAAAAATATCTTCTAATCCTGAAATTTTTAAATCAGCAGGCAAATCCTGTCAGCAGTCTGAGAGGGTGAAATTATCTGAAAATTTTAGAATTATCTGGAATAATTTGAATCCATTTGAATCCATTATCTTTGGATATTCTGATTGTGGAAACACTGGAGAGTATTTCATTTAAAAAGGATTAAAAAAGTCAGTTAACACAAGAAACTGCTATAATTTTTTTTGTGATAACGCTTATTGTGTTGCGCTCTGGAGTAGAAACGTTTGTCTTGATTTAAGCTTTTAGAAAATTAGAAAAAATAATCAATATTCAAAAGTAAACGATTTGTTAAAAACAATTGTTGATGAGAATTCAGTTTTTATACTTTTTCTGAGTCAAATGTCTAAAAATCCCATTCGCACTTCAGACTCAATGCAAATCCGTACAGCAGTTTAATCTTGCTTAAATTTTGCATGTTACTTTCATTTCATAAAATGATTATTTTTATTTTTAAGCCCGATTTTAGTAACTCTCCTGTACTCTGTGATTCTCCCATTGTATTCCAATAGCAAAAATTCCTTTTAAGGTTAAATAATCCTAGCTCCTACAGTTCTCAACCCACTATACAATTATTATAATTCCTTGTATTCTTTATTTTAAATTGAATTTTGAAGTTGAAACCTGAGCTAAATTTTAAATTATTCAAAAAAATGCATTCCCATCTTTTTGTTGATCATAAATTCACAAAAATTCAAAAGTATTGTTGGCAAAAGTGAATTGAAAATGATCGATAGCGAACTAGCCTGAGTCGCGTTAGATTCATCATGTTTTGTTCTTCCCATACTTATTTTAGTTATTGAACTGAACACTGCAGTCCTTTTCTGTTATTTATAAAAACATTAATGAAGCATTAATGTAACAGGAAAAAACATAATTTCTTCAATTTTATTTCAGTTGTGGTAAAAACCTCAAGAAATCATTACTTTAAATTAACCATAGAAATCTATAAAAACTAAAAAAAAATAAAGAGCAAAAATCTGGTCTAAAACTGTCGATAAAATTGAAACTTCTCCTGAAAAAAAAAGTTTTTCATCTTTTATTCATTTATTCAAAATTATCAACAGTATACAAAGTCTTACGTTAAAATGAAGTTCAGGTGATTGATAAAAAATTTATTCACCTTCAATATTAGGAAAAGTAATTTGAAATTGATTTTTTGTAGCCGAAGATGTACGGATTTCAGTGCAATTACTTTTACTTTTAACTAAACTTTATATTTTAAATTTTATTGAAAACTGGTCTGCTGAGATTTGTCTAAACTTTAATCTTAGTGAAAAGAAATTGAAAAATACTGAAACGAGTTGAATCATCAAAAAATTTTTTTTTCAAAAATGCACATCCATCTAAGCATACAAATATTGTGTAATTAATTCAAAAACAAGGTTGAAAAAAGAAGACTTTTTTTTTATTACTTTGTTGGAAACCTATCAAAGGATGTTGGACCGTTCTTAATCATTTCTCTTTAAATTTCATTAAACCAGAAATAGTTTTCCAAGATATAAACATATGAATGTAAATTTAGGTTACATTTGAATAACACCAGTTATAACAAAGATATTCCAAATAATAAATTTAAAATAAAATATTCATATGAAATTAGTTTTTTATTCCAAATTAGTAATTTTAAATTACTAATCTTTCTAGGCGTTGAAATATTTTTATGTTTTCAAAAAGAAAAAAATAAATTTATAAAGATAAAGATTGCAATTCGATTGCAATTCGATTGCACTGGAATATAGACTATAAATCTTCAAAAAAACAAATCGTATGGGGACTCACCGACCAAATATTTTAATTTTGCCTGGAAATGAGTCAGAAAAGGCTAAATTTTCAATTTCTGAAAAAACTAGAGTTACTGTTTTTTTTCTCTTAAACATCTTCTAGAAACACACCGTGAAAAATGTATGATGAAAAACCAAATTTTCATGCTTCTTTAGAACACTATGTCTCAGAATCCTCTTCACACTTGAGATTCAGTGCAACCCCTTCCTGTTGTTCGATTCCGCTCAAATTTGGCATATGGCCTTCTGATGACTCCCTCAAACCATCTAAGTCTTTTTTTTTTGCAAATATTTTGATTTTAAAGTACACCCAAAATTCAGCCTCTGTGCCAATGGCGTGTAGTCAATTTCATAGCATCATTGGTACAAGAAGATAACGCGACCGGCACTGATTCGATTTGCGCCCACCGGCATTAACCTCCCAGCGCAACCGAATTGCGTATGTCTGAATGAAACAAAATAAAAACGTTTTCGCGTCCCTCCCCATCGCATCACAAGCCGAAGAAGGATGGAAATAAATACCGGCCAACACCAGGCAGCCAGCGAACCGAGCACTGTACGTGTGAATGTAGCAAAAGCAACAACAAAAACATCCTTCTAATTCAATCGACCGGCAAACACGGCTAAGCTGTGCGTGTGTATGTAGCAAAAGCAACAACTAAAACATTCCTTCAATTCACCGGCAAACAACACCGGCCAAGCTGCCCGGCTTTAGCAGCTGTGTATATGTAGCGTGTGTATGTAATAGCAGGCAGTAAGCAAAGCACAGTTCTCATTCAATGGGTTTCCCGTTCCTTCACTCCCGTTCCCTTTCCCGTTTCCATCTTAAGACAAAGGAATGCATTGAAAGGAGGCCAAACGCCGGGAAGCCGCCGTTGTACGTTTTTTTAGTGATTGATCGGTAACAGAAAGCCTATGACAAATATACCTCGTCCTGCATGAAGCTCGAATAGTACACTGGTTAGAATGTCAGACTGGCAAGACGATACAATAGAGTATTTCCTGAGACAGATTGTGGTAGGGTAACGTTTTGTTTTTGTTTTGAAAAATGTAAACACCAACTGGTCGCCATTTTGATCTTTGATGATAAGCATTGCTCAATACGTTCTTTTAAAAACTTTTTTAATTAAAATCATTAACATACATTCATTTCTCAACTTGTTATGAATTTACAATTAATTAAATAATTAATTTATATTCTCCTCACCAAGGTGCGCTTGTAAAATCACTTCAATTGCATTGCTTATTTTATTTCGTTACTATCTGGTCATTAAACATGCGTAATGTTGTTGTTATTTTTACCCTACCACGATATGCCGAGAAAATGTAAACATGAGAAATCAGCTGTTCGCTTGACAAGTGGGGAAATGGCTTATTGGTGATTTGAGTTCGATTCTCACTACAGCGCTGTGGTTTTAATTTTTATTTTCTTGTTTCTGTGATGCATTATCCAATAGGAAGGAAATCCCATAAAATGTTTTTCTTGTTTCGCTTGAATGTAGTGGTCATCATTTTAGTTGGGAGCCGAGTCCTTATGCCAGTTAGGGTTTTTCAAACATACCGTCTTCGGCACAGTGCACATTTCAGCGCATTATCGGCACAGAGATTTGCTAAATAGGCATTGGATTTTTGCAACCTCTTCTATGGGTGTAGGTATTTATTATGACAAATTTGATAAATTAAATAAAAATTATCCTAAATTGTGATTTTTTTAAGGATTAAACCGTGAATAGCTCTTTACAGGATGATACAAACAACATGTTTTGTTCAGCAAAGTTTAAGTGCACTAAAATCCGCATCTTTTGATGGCATTCGTATCAAAAATATTCTACGCTTGGTACACATTATGGACAGTTGAATACAAAATTTTTGGACCAAAAATTTTTTTTTCTTAGAAATAGCTTGCTTGTTTTACATTTTGATACAAATTTGGTTTCATTTTTCATTTTTTACGTATAGCATTTTACTCAAACAAAATTTAAAAAATATAAAATATTTGAATTTTATGAAAATTTTTGGACCTAGAATTTATTTAAAATCAAATCTTTTGAAAGTGAACTTTTTTCAAAGATCGTGCTTGCGGAACCTCTAAACACTATTTTTTTAAGTCGGCCCCATACAAAAGTTTGTTCTGCACATCCTAATCTACCATTTGGAGGGTGAGCCCCCAGATTCCCATAAGTTATGCAAGTTTGGGACACCCAAATTTATATGCAAAAAAAACAAATCTAATGATAGATACACCCATAGAAGAGGTTGCAAAAATCCAATGCCTATTTAGCAAATCTCTGTGCCGATAATGCGCTGAAATGTGCACTGTGCCGAAGATGATATGTTTGAAAAACCGTAACTGGCATAAGGACTCGGTTCCCAACTAAAATGATGCATGACCACTACATTGAAGCGAAACAAGAAAAACATTTTATGGGATTTCCTTCCTATTGGATAATTCATCCCAGAAACAAGAAAATAAAAATATAAACTACAGCGCCCGTAAGGAGAGTCGAACTCAAATCGCCGACTATATCGTCTTTCCAGTCCGTCATCCTAACCAGTGTACTATTTGAGCTTCATGCAGGACGAGGGATTTCTGCCACCGAACAATCACAAAAAATCAAACGGTGGCTCCCGGCGTTTGGCCGTCTTTCAAGGTAATCCTTTGTCTTGCGATGGTAACGGGAAAGGGAACGGGAGTGAAGGCAAAGGGAAACCCATTGAATGAGAACTGTGCTTTGCTTACTGCCTGCTATTACATACACACGCTACATATACACAGCTGCTAAAGCCGGGCAGCTTGGCCGATGGTTGTTTGCCGGTAAATTGAAGGAATGTTTTTGTTGTTGCTTTTGCTACATACACACGCACAACTCAGCCGTGGTTGTTTGCCGGTGGATTGAATTGAAGCAATGTTTTTTTTTGTTACTTTTACTGCATACACACGCACAGCTTGGCCGTGGTTGTTTGCCGGTTGATTGAGGGGATTGAAATAGAAGGATGTTTTTGTTGTTGCTTTTGCTACATTCACACGCACAGTGCTCGGTTCGCTGGCTGCCTGGTGTTGGCCGGTATTTATTTCCATCCTTCTTCGTCTTGTGATGCGGTAGGGAGGGACGTGAAAGCGTTTTTATTTTGTTTCTTTCAGACATACGCAATTCGTTTAACTTGGGAGATTAATGCCGGTGGGAGCAAATCGAATCAGCACCGGTCGCGTTATCTTCTTGTACCAATGATGCTATGTAATTGACTACACGCCATTGGCACAGAGGCTGAATTTTGGGTGTAGGTAAAATATTTCTTAAACAGTTTTTAGTAAAATGCGATCAGAAATTCAAATGTTGAAAAGTATCTATGAATAATTCTTATAACATGTTGGAAGATTTTGAAGTGTAACTTGGAGAATTTGATATTTGGTAGTTTGAACTCTCGAGATGAATCATCCCAGTATGGAAATCCTAGAAAAGCAGTAGCTTCAACACTATTTTTTGACTATTGGCAAAACCGTGTAAAAATATGCCACAATAGATAATATTCCTTTATATTTCAAGAGGAAGAATGACCATGTTGGTAAAAATCCTCTCAAATGAAACAAATTAGAATAAGAATATTATTTTCAACTACAGCTACACCTCAAAGGAAAAAGGCATCAACTATTTGGGTGAGCAAATAATCATTGTTCGGTAGCTAGTTGACAGCGTAGTTGCACATATGTAACTGTTTATCTTTCTAAGAAACTTCTAACTAAACATGACTCATATTAATCAACATACCTCAGCTTTGAATCGTTTGCTAGCACTCCGTCGCAGAGTATTGCACTCAATAACATCCACTGAGGTCGTACGATCGGTTGCGTCATTCACAATTGTCATGCAGCGCCGGGAAAGTTCTACGAGTTCTGCAACAGGTTGGACCTAGAAAAAAAAGTATCAATGATTAGCTGTTCTAGAAATTGCTGCAGTTCCATGCAACAGGGTCATTTTTTTCAAAAAGTACTCACCTGTACCGTTACACTCTCGCCGCTGTTACGAATCATTTCTATTATCGTTTCACGACTCAGTTCTTCCACCGATAGCCCGTTTACTTTGAGTAACCGGTCTCCGGGTAGCAAACCAGTTGATGTGTTACTATTGGCACTGGGTTCGGCAAAGATAACCGGCCGCAATGTGGGCGATAACAGAGATGAGGCTCGATCAAGTACCATAGCCTTTCGCAGACTGAACCCGAAATCATTCCGTGGCGTTTTCTGCCGATTGATTACCAGCTCTCGTGGCGGTGGCAGATCAACTAATTTAATCGGTGGTAACGGAAGGCTCACATCTTCGAAAGCCTGAACCCGGGACCAACGGTAAAGTCCCTGGGATTCGCCAACCGGACTCAACGAGAAAGGTGGTGTAGCAAAGGAAGAATTAGTTGTATCGGTGAGGCTGTCGGCGCTGGGGGATGGCGACGTGGCAACAAGTAGGTGGTTGGTGTTCACCGGACTCATCTGTGGATGATAGAAATCGGTAACAATTAGCAATGCACAAAAAAGTAGATTAATTTCTTGCTCTAACAGATATTACCTCTCCCATAAGTCTCAAATTTTCGGCTGAGTAGCGCGACGACTGACCCATCGGATAACTGATTCGCTCATTTTGCAAAGTATTTCGCATTAATACTGTTTTCGAATCCGATGACATGGGACTGTAAGGGCCACCTCCGCTGTCCGATCCGGATTCGTTTAGATTCAGACGCGACCCTTTGAGAATACCGCGCTTCGGGGGCCTCGGAGGAGCTTGAGGCAATATTTTTGTCTGTAAGTAACAAAAAACATGCATTATTAATTTTTTTTTTGTTTCATTCGTTTTCGATCAAATTGAATTCTGCTGATATAAATGAAGGCATCGCAAATTCTTCTCCAGAGACCTTGAGTTGTAAATTTATTTCAACTTGAAAGCTCAAATAAAAAACTCTGAAATGAGAGGGTTAATACTTTTGAAAAAACGGCTATAAAAAGCGAAATGCAGAACAATAGAACCGCAAAATGTAAAACCAATTCAGGATCAAAAATCCAGATCAGAATAAACAATCAAAGATAATTCAAATTTCAGATCAGTGCTCATGTGCAAATAAATCAATAAAAGTACAAACAAGAGCTATTCAGAATCACAAATCAGAATTCAGAATCAGAGTTCAAGATTCAGAAAAAAACATAATATAGACAGCATTCTAAAACAGAATTCGGATTCATAATTAGTTATCTGGTTTTGAAATAAAAATTTAATTTATTAGAACTAAAAACATAATTCAGAACCAATACTTAAAAACAGTTTTTTTTTCAAATAAATGAATTTGAAATGAAAAAGAATATCTTTATTGAAAATTCAGAAATCAACTTTCATAATTCAGAATCAGAATGGATAATCATCGGAGGACAGGGACAGGACTAAGATGTAATAATCGAAATATTTTGTTATTTTAATTTGATTACCGCTCATAGGTAGGATCGTTTTATTGATGTTTTTCCATGATAACAGTGAAAACTGTTTAATTACTTCGTCATAATATCATTGAAAAATATCAATCATCAAGATGATAAAAATCATAAAATCAAATTCAAATGGCTTTGAAACTAAGGATAAAATTTAAAAAAAAAACTTGACCATTAATCGACCCTTGCTTTTATTATTTGATACGATATAGTTTTCCTTGAAAGTACTACTTTATTTCGGCACGCTAGTTGATAGGAGATGTCAATTTGACTAGTATTGTAAAATTGAAGGGGCTTCCAAATTATGTTAAATAGTCCGAAAAGTGCAGTGGATTGCTAGCAATTTTTCGTTTCGAAATTCCACAAATCTCCTAGTTGAAAATAATGATATTTCTCGGTTTTTATAAAGGTAAACCGGCATAAGTGCGGACGGCTGG
This sequence comes from Uranotaenia lowii, assembly GCF_029784155.1. Classification (NCBI taxonomy): domain Eukaryota; kingdom Metazoa; phylum Arthropoda; class Insecta; order Diptera; family Culicidae; genus Uranotaenia; species Uranotaenia lowii. Next base: position 255,674,648 of record NC_073692.1, read on the forward strand.
CTATTCAAACAATGGTGTTAGCTTTTTCTTTTCAAAATTTTGTTGCAAAATGTTAAATCTAAGTGATGTTCACAGTGACTTTTTGTTTACTTTCGATTTTTAACTACGCTATCGAGTTGATGTGCAACATTTTCAATTCAGGGTTGCTAGCGATTTTTCGATCTGAAATTCAAAGTTTTTCTAGGTTTTTCTCCGGTTTTTTTACCCGGTTATAAATGATGATTTTTCCATTTATCATAGATACTCGTTTTTTAATATAAAATCATGCTGAACAAAAAAAAAACACTGTAAAGGGCCTCAAATTACTAACAATTGTATCCCAACTTGTTAACCGGTTAGAGATCATGACAAATACCTCGGCGTCTTTTAACACGTAAACTTCATGATTTTTTTAAACGATCCTAAAGAAATTAGCATCTTTTCGTATTTTGCTTTACAATTTCAACTATTTTGTAAAAATAAGCTCGGGTCAATTGATCTCAACCACTATGAAATATTTTAAGAATGTTTATAGAGTTCTAGAAAAAAATTGTGTAATTTGTTTAGAAATATGTTAAAAAAAACATCGAAACACAACATCAAATCATGCTGATTTTTTAAAGATTTTTTAATGTTGAACGATACAATAAAAAACCGTTCCCACTTACCACGGTGTACCTTATACTTATTTTTGAACATGAAAACATGTCGATCATGGTGATGAATAATTATTTGTATTTTAACACGTAGGCTTTTCACATCAAGATCTGTAAAGGTTTGAAACGAATCTAATAAAATTCGCAGCTATTCATTGTTTGATCCATAATTTCAACTATTTTGCAAAAACAAGTTCGGCTGACTTGATTTTAAAATTTCAACGGTTTTGACGTTCTTTTGAGTCGCTATTGAAATTTCAGTTTTTTTCTAAAATATGTTCAGAGTTGTAGCAAAAAAAATTAAAGTTTGTATAGAAATATAAAAAATACACCGAATTATAAAAGTCTTTGAGTTCTTTTTTTCAAATTTGATGGGAAAAATTTAATTTTGTAATCATGGATATATACGTAGTAAAGGGGAAACTACAGCCTGAGATGCCGATTTTTTAGTCTTAATTAATTCACACTCCTGCGGACTGAACTTTATAAACTTTTAAAAATTTTGATGAAAAGTTATTGTGAACTTCTTTGAGGTCTTGGAAAACATGTTTGTAATCTTGGACCGTTTCTAGGAAAAGATTTGGCAACTAAGCTGAGTTTTACGTAAAAATCACCACTATATTTTCCTTTTCATAACGAGATGAGCCACCGTGTTTAAAATCTTAGAAAACTTGGAATAAGGTACACCGGGGTAAGTGAGGACGGTTTTTCGCATAGATCAACTTTAAAAAATCATTAAAAAATCAGCAGTGGGTCAATTTTGATAAAAACGCGTTCAATGTGATGCAGAACATGTTGTTCACAAATGCTGAAGAGATGAGCTTGATAGACGCAAAGCGAAAAAAGTTATCACGTAAATTGTTATGGACTGCTGGTGTCTTCGTAGATTTTCCCTTTGATTTCTCAGGAAATTTTCAACAAATTTAGATTTTTTTTGGTTGAATACGTTACTTTATTGCTCGAACCGTTCGAAATTTTGAAAAAAGTTCATGGTACTATTAATAAGGCATCTTTCAATGATTATTGTGTGTAATCCGATATTATCGAAAATATATACTTAATTTAGAAAAAACAAGTACTTTTCCAACTTTTCATGATCTGAATGCTAAATAAAGCTAAATTGTATTGAATGAAGGAGAGGAAATTGAAAAAATGTGTAAACATCAAGTATGTATAAAGCCGTCCCCACTTACCCCAGGTAGGGTTTGGAGACAAAATTTTAGATTTTTGCAAATAAACCCTTTTTCCTCAATTTTTAACCGTGTCGTTTCTTTTCCTAACTGGTTATTTCGAATGTAAGGATTGTTTCAATGTAGAGTTTTTCGTCAAGAGCCACCTAGTTTACGAGAAATTTGCGATTGAAAAAGATGCACATCAACTCCACATCGTAGTTAAAAATAGAAAATTTACAAAAAGTCACCGTAAACATCTGAAATTGTCTGATCCGTATCTCTTTTACAGTTATTGGATAGATTACAAGTAAATTTAACATTCCGCATTGAAAGTTTGAAAAAATAGTTCACAGTATTGTTTTAATAGCCACCGTCTCCACTTACCCCGCGTCCCCACTTACCCCGGTGTACCTTACTTTTTTGAAATTTCTAAAGAGAAGTCGAAGTGCCTGAATTAGTCATTTGAGCATAAGATTCGTGAAAATATATAAAATCGTGGAAGAGACAGGACTGCACTTTAACTGTTTGAATAAAATCAACGGAAAATGGAACGAGATTATTTTTTTTAGAGGCCTCAGTTTGCGACAGTAAATTTTCCCGGTTATGATCTGAAATTCCAGGTTTTACTGGTTCCTCACCGGGACAATTAAATTCAAAAGTTTTTCCCGATATTCCGGGTTTTGTCTGTTCGCTAGCCACCAAAGCAAGAAGTACAAAAAAACTAACATCTTAAGAAATTTGTCAAAAATTCAACGATTAACAGCATGTATCGTAATCAGGCGCGAATTAAGTAAGGATTAAAATTTTCAACTTGGTACGAAGCTTCATTTTTTCGGAGTCCTAGTATTGAATCAACACTTTAGAACTAAAACGAGGTACCCTTTTCCAGGTTTTCAAGGTGCTAATAGGTAATGATGTTGTATTAAATTAAAGATTTCTAGAATTATTTTCAAAACGAGTCCCAGAAAAATATACAGATTTAAATCCCTTAAAAGAGGTACTAACCTTCTTTAAGTGATTCAAAATGTTTCACACTCTTTTTATGGAAAAATCGCTAGCAAAATTCAAGCGCAGCATATTTCATGTACCTTCGATGGAAGTTCGTGTTGTTCTAGCAGAATACGCACATTTGGCACATTTACCTGATTAACGGTTACCGAGTTCATCGACGTTTCGGAACTGTCCGACTGTTGCGACACATTGGTAGCGGCAAATGAAACCCGCTCAACCATCTCGCCATTGCTATCGATGTAGGTTGTCGTATTGGCCAGCGCTAGAACCTCCTCCGTGCCCCGGTCCTGCTCCCGGTCCACATCCAGCTGGGCGAAGAACGATGCACTGTAGTCAGCAGTGATTCCACTGGGTAGTTTTTCCTTCTCTTTCCGACGACCCCGAATCTTCAGTGATCTGCGCACCTGTAACGGAAGAAAACAGTCGGAAGCAAAACCGAAACTTTAGTTAATCGTGTTAAAATGGAATGCTGATATTTTCATTTGAACCCTACCGAAGGCTTGAAAATAAATAATAATATTTTATTTTAGACCATTTGTTAGCAAGCTGCTGAAAAAAAAACGAACTAGCATTCTGAGCGCTTATTTATCATCGCAACTCCTATCGCTTGTTTGCTCGAGTGATTTCAAATATCCGCGTGTAAGTTGATACTTTCCGGTGCACATGGCCAAATATGAGCTAGCCATTCCATCTCAGCATGGCAACAAAAGTACAAAGAAAATGAATTATCCCACTTTTTTTCTCTTGCCTCGTTGCCCTACCTTTGGTTATTTTTGGCAAATGATCAAATTTTGGTTGTATAATTGAAGCATTTTTGTGTCTAGGCATTTTGGCATTCATAAAACGAGGTCATACTAACCCCGCAGCACGAGCAAATGGAAATCCGAACAAAACAGGTCAATCACCTTACGATTTAGGAACTAAGAATAAAGAGTTTTAAAAAAACTGTTGATGCAAATGCAATCATAAAATTACCAATTGTTTTTAAAAGGTTGTTTTCTCATGTACGAGAAAGTATAAAAGTATAAATATTAATAACTATTGATATTAACAGTTTTTCATGGAAGATTATAAAAATCTTATGAATTGGAATAGGCAAAGTAATTTTTACAGTTTAACTTTATATGGTTCTACAAAAAATCAACATCCTTCAAATTTTGCAAAACTATAAAAGCTACTATTTTTTTTATTGTTATACAGCACAACATCTCTAAAATATTGATCAATTTTAGAGGATATTTTAGACCATATATTATTTGAATGATCTTCTATCCTACACAAATTAAGAAACACGTTTGCTGAATATCTGAGGAAATTAATTTCTTAGGACTGAAAACATCTGAGGAGAATAGTTTTTAAGACGATTAAAAAAAATGGAACATTTAAAAGAAATTCGTGTATAGATGTGGAACACAAACATTTTTGTAGGTGTATATTTAAAATGTCCTCTTTACAAATGGTGGAAAGTTTCTACAGTTTACGGTATTTCGAATAAGCATCCATTAGACTGGTCAGAATCGGGGCAAAAATGTATCAAACGCCAAAAAATGTATCAATAACATCTGTGCAAATTTTTGGTGGCTCTAGAATTTGAAATGGGCTGTAGCAAAACATTTGAATTTTTTGTCCGTTCGGCACATGTGCACTCACATGGCGGTCGAACCATCTATAATTAACTATATCGAAAAAAGGTAGTGCCTCCTTTACTGGGTACTACTTCTTCAATACAGTTAATTGGTGCGGGACAAAGAATTTAGTATGGGTCAAGCTTATATTCCAAATGCTCTTCTCACCACTTTACAATTTTCTTCTGATCTTCTATCTATCTTTCATTTCAACTCTTCAACCCTCACCGATAAAGCCGCAACTTAGTACCTATTATAAAAAAAAATCACGGTTATTTCCCTTCTTAAAATAAAAAAAAAAGAAAATTTTTGTTCAAAAAGTCTCACTGTTACACTGAACTCAAATTCTTCAAGCTGTCGATTTTATATCGGACCTCCCATTTCCAAAGTGGAAGGAGTTTGTGACTTATCAGAAACAATTTCTGGCCCAAACTTTTATGACAAATGAACTTATCAATGACACGAATGACGAAAACACTTCTACATATGGGAAAATACGCCAGCTAGTTTCCAACGTATAATGGCTTCTACCGGTACCAACATTCAGTAGATATATTAGGATTTTTTTTTAAATAAAAAAAAACAACTTTTTCCATAAATAATTTCCATACAAACTTTGAATTTTTTGCTACAGCCCATTTTAAATCCAGCCACCCAAATTTTCACTGTTGTTATTGGGCTAAAAAGGAACCCAAAACCATTTGATAGTTTTGATAGTTTTGATAGACGATTCTGACCAAACAAGTTTCTGTCATCACTATAAATAATTTTTAAGTGCTTCTAAACGAGTGTAGTTTTTTTTTAAATTAATGTGTATTGCAGGCTTGAAACAATTTGCTTCCAAGAAGAAAGTTACAAATATAATTCTGGAGTGATTACACATATGTTTCTGAATATTTCATTTATGTGTATGCGGATCAAGCGATAATGTAAATAAGGGTTATGTGGCGGCCTGTTACTTATTTATGAGATTGAGCTGATCATCTAGATTAAGATTTTCATACCAATTTTTTCTCCTTGTTTTTTTTCCGGAATATCCAGACAAGGATTTGGCCCAAGTTCGTCCACATTATCTTTAAATATATATAAAAAGCAATTTCTGTGAATTTGTTTGTTTGTTTGTCCTCTATAGGCTCAGCCGTCTTAAGAGCGAGAGATTAGCATGGATGCTCATTAGGACTTTCGGATGACCCCTTTTGAAGGGGGTCGTCCATACAAGACAAATATTGTTTTTGCGATATTGATGTCAATTTTCGTCGGATTGGGATGAAAATTTGCACATAGGAATTTTGAGAGATGGGCAATTGATTTCCGGTATTGAATTTTAAGTCAGTGGTCGGCAAAGGGGGTCGTCCATATAAACTTTTCAATATTTTCGTGATACTGACGATATTTTACATCGGATTGAGATGAAAGCTTACAGATAGGAATTACTAAGGTCGAACACTTGATTCCAATTATCCAAATTTAGGTCAGGGTCGGCCAAAGGGACCCGTCAATATTTGCAATTATGGCTTAACAATGCATTCGGAAATGCATCTGGAAAATGCTTGGCAATTGACATTCATTCAAACTGTTCATGACATAATCTAATTTGAAAGCGAAACAGAGTGCGTATGGGATCAGCTAGTCTATATGAGGCTATGATCATTTAGAATCCGGACAGTTGTGTGTATTATAAAAAATAAACATTTGATCGGAAAACTTTCTATGAAGGAAATGAAGGTGTTAATAGGACATTTAATGTAGAAATATAAAAAAAATATTAATGATTCAAGAAATACTCTTACTTTTTCAAAAAATCTCTTTTTTATCTTTGCACACTTTTTTAAGTCATGTATTGATCTATTATTTTTACCACAGAAGCAAAACCTTTGCAAAATCGTGATATTTTACACAAACTCCCCTGGAAAAAGCAATTGGAATCTGGTTGGAACCTTTTCATGAGTAGGCATCTCGAAGAATATGACCTCTTAAATTCGGTTTTATTGTAGATTTCATTGTCTATCAGAACGCATTTGTCACATTGTGTTAAAAACCGGTTGCACAGATTGCGATCCATGGAACTGCTCATTATTAGTTATTTACTCGGTGTCCTCTAGTCAGGCAACACTTTTTGCCAGTAGGAAACGGATTTACTGCATAGTTCAGCGGTCTACTTTTAGTTATTCTCAATAACCATAGTTTTTTACCCATATTTGAGATCAAGGGTCCCACTACGATGCTTGGTTTGAACTTCGTGAGCATCCTAAAGTAGCTCCTTGTACTTCTTAACCATTTGAGCCAAAAAAAAATTTAGTAAAAATCAACAGTTCATGAGTTTTCAAGTCGACAATGAAGAATTTCCGAGGTGATTGTGCAAACTTATTTTTACCATGTCTTTTTGCATCGTAAATATCTCAAACACACGTAAACTTAAAAATTTATCAAAAATGGGCATGATAGCCCTTTTTATAACCAACACAACGCTACTAAAGTTTTGCATATCCGAGCTCTAGTAAAGTAGCTATCACCATTGTTAGAGATGGCAGTTGTAGTAGCAGATTGTTACAAATTGAGATGTTTTATGGTTTTTTTACGATTTCGCTCAAAACTTTTGGTCTACTAATTTCTTTACTGAACGCTATCTACAAAATGAAAAGTAAAATTAACACAGCTGAACCGGTGTGAGCTTTGCTACACCTTCCAAAAATAAATTAAATTTGTAAAAATTATTTAAATTTTCTTATTTTGTAGTCATCATTCACATTTCAAGATTATTCAGGAGCAACAAGTTTAAAATGAGATTTGCGGTTGAAGTATCGAATAGCAATACAAAAATGATTTCAAATTATTTACTGAAACTTGATGTCTTAATTTGCTTTTCAAGATTTGAAACTTTTACTCAGTTTATAAAGCTTCATGATTTCTTTAGTTAAGCTATGCAAAAAAATTATATGCTGCCCCCAATAAAGGTGTATGAGGCGGGGGGAGGGCGGGGGGGTGGTGGGATTGAATGTACACGAAGGTTGAAATTCTCTTTAAACAAATAAAAAAAAATGTATTAGAGCGCCACTCTTTCCTTCCTATCTTCCCAAAAGCAGAAGTGAGGGTTCTAAAATAATTATTGAAATACTTGTTGTATTCAAATACTCTCCTATGCCAAATTCGGTTCCATTTGCTTGAATAATTTTCGAGTTATGTTATCGTATAGAAATATTTCGCGTAACCCTAACCCGTAACCGTAACCCCTCCCCCCCCCCCCCTTCCCATACAGAATTTGGTTTAATTTGTTTGAATGGTTCTAAAGTTATGCAAACATTCCGTTTTTGCTTGGGAGACCCCCTCCCCACTTCCACATTGTGACCAGCGAGTTTCCATTTTCAAATTCCCGATTTTTTCCCGGTTTTCCCTATTGAGATTTTATGGGTTTCCCTGATTCAAAAATGCGCAAATAAATATAATAAATCGGGGTTTTTTGACCAATAATGAAGATATTTTTATGCAAATTGAACGTAAAAATGTGAGAGAACTTAATTTTTTTTAATTTGATCTTTAAACTCAAAGGTTATTCTGAATATGGAGAAGGTAATACGGTAAGAAAATAATTCTAGCTGTGCTAACTTTAACCGAAAATGCTTTATTTTTATTATTTGCATGAAATAAATTATAGTTTCGATATGATGCCATGTATATAATACTTTTAAAATTTCAAGAACTGAATTTTACTGTAGAAATCTTGCTTCTGAATTCTGAAATTTGAAACATATTCATGCGCGATGAATTTCGTATTGAATCGCGAATCCATAAATCAACTTAATTTCAAGTTTGGATTCATCCTTCAAATTTCCTTTTCTCACGCATATTTTATTTTCGGAATGAGAAATCAAGTTTTGATTTATAGCTAGGCTACAGATTGATATTCTAATATTTTTCTTCTATAATTATTATCTAAATTTTATTTTAGAATGCAATGAGCTGTAGATGCCCAAATCTTTTTAACTGAATTCTGATAAATTTATTTAAAATCTAAGTTTTTTTGTTTCGATTATAGTCGTTTTACCATCTTTATGGCATTCGCGACTTTATCAACGTTGCAGTTGGCGGATCGTTATTGAAAAACTATCCGGTACAACTGTGTTCGATTACTCTTGGGCTCGAACTCACGGACATCGGCTCAGAAGACAACAGACTTGCCAACTGAGCTATATCACAAGCCCTAAAAAATCTTAGTTTGAATTTTCAGTTTTATCACAAAATTGCATGCTTTTATTCGATTTTTAAATTTTGAACGAACTGGTTGAATTGAAAAACGTATACTGGAATAACACAAAAACTTGGTAGTTTGTTACACTTTCTGCCTTCTGTGCGTTTACTAATTACCAAATAAAATGGTGGCATCTGATTTAATTTTTTTGTTTCCGGCATTTTTCCCACATGGGAAAATTCCTGATTCTCAAAAGTTAAAATTGCACTGAATTAGAAGAAAATAATAATCAGTCGTTTGCCAGAAATTTAATGTTTGATTTTTGAAATTATGTTTTGATAGTTTTGACAATTTGTAGTGTGTTAGTAGATATAACACAAACAAATAAATTGGATTATTTTTAACATTTTATCCATCAAATGAAAACTTGAAGAATGATTATGAATATTTTTGAATTTTGATAAAGGCACCGTAAGCTCAATTGAAAAAAAAGCTGAAAACAAGTAAAGTCACGCCAAAAACGTTTTTCATTTTTTTTTTCAAATTATTTAAAAACAACATTTGGTTAGTTATAAGATATTTGTAATAAAGCATTTCAGAAAAATAATTGACCGAGTTAGGATAAATAACTGAATTCATATCTCTCTTTAAACGTTCTATTAACATTCAATGTTTTCACCAAATTAAATAAAATAAACGTACAACAACAACAACAACAACAACAACAACAACCAAATTAATTCGATATTTTTATCAGACTCTTCAAAATAGCTCTCCCAGTTTAAAAGTGTTTGTTAGATTTCTACTAATTTTTCAAGTGCCGTTTCAGCATAACGAGTTTTTCTGTAAAAAATGAGCTCCTAATACAGATTCGAACATCATCAATTCTGAATTAATGTATAATAATTCCAGTTATAAGATAAGTGTTAAGCTTAAGTAAATCTAAGTTTTGGAGATTCAATCGAAAACTGTCTGATTTCAAAGTGAGAACGAAAAAGTTGCAGCATTTGGATTCTTTTTAGATTCCTTTTACTTAATTCTTCATTCAGGTTTTTAAGGTCTATTTTTTCCAGATATTTGTAAAGAAAGTGCACAACGGAACAAAATCTTTGATTTAATTACTCTATGAATGTTAACTATCAAGACTTAGAATTAAAACTTCACAGTTGTGAAAAGTATATTTAATTTACAAACTTTTTTTACATTCACTGCACTGCAGCTAAGAAATATTTTATGCTCGGGAAATTTTTTCACGACGATTCTTTGCTTGACAAATGAATTCGCAGAATTCAAAAATCAATTTATTTAAAATGATTAATTTCCGGCATTCTACTAATTTATCCCGACATTTTCTCACTCTTGTTTCACTATCCTTAAATAAACGACTATGGATTGTAAAGCTTCAGAGAAAAAGTTTCGTAATGTTAAAATGAAGGAATTTTAGTATTTGATAGCTTTATATATGGGAAAAAATAATCTATAATTAATTTTCCCGGTTTTGATTTGAAAATCCAGGTTTTTTCCCGGTTTTCCCGGTCCCATTTTCAATTCCCGGTTTTCCCAGTTCGCTGGTCACCCTGCTTCCAGTAAGAGGGAGGGGTCTCAAACGGCAATGGGAACCTTTCCCGACCTCTAAAGCTCCCACCTGCCAAGTTTCAAGAAAATCGGTTCAGTAGTTTCCGAGTCTATATGGAACAGACAGACAGACATAAATCCATTCCATCCAAAAATAATAAAAATGGCTTGGGGTTCTCAAAAATGACAAAAATGATGAAAATTTCCAAACAAATAAATGATTAGAAATGAAAAGAAAGCACTAACAAAATAATGATAAATTACAAAAATTTTAAGTAAATCAAGAAAAGTGCTAAATGCATTTTTAACATGGAAAAATAATATATTTTTTTAATTATTAAAAGTTGACTTAAAATTGAGCTAATGATAATAACAAAAGTATATTTAAAGTAATAGGCAAAAAAGATCGAAAAACCCGTTCATGTTGTCATGTTGTCATGTTGCCAAAATCGAAACAGGCCTGTATGTTAAAAGGTAGCTATAATTTTTAAACTTTCAACAATCATTTGATCCAGCGAACATGATTCACGGACTGGATTTTAGTATAAAATATCAATTCTGTGATTAATTTGGAGACACAAATGCTCGGTTTTTTCCAGAAACTCTAGATGTAGCAAATAAAAGAAATAATTTCGCTAATTAAATCAAAATAAGTAATATAAAAAAGAGATGAACACTCTTCAAAAACTACTTTATTTTGTTCGCATGCAATTTTCAATTCCAATAACCTTGAAAAGTTGATTCGTAATTACCTTTAATTAAATACAAAGAAAAAAAACAAAAAGCATAAACAAAACGTGCAAGTTTTCAAAGAAAGAGAAAACAGCAAAAAACAACTCCAGCTATTATCAGCTGTTTCGAGTATTGCCTGTCTCTCGATGATGAACAGTTTACCGGTACGATGATTCTTCAGCGAGACTTTCTTTAGGAAGCCGGTATGCTTTTTTATGCTTTCATTAGCAAACGATGAATTGGTGTAGTGGCATTCGATCAATTAATTTGATCTTTCGAATGAATTATTCATTTTGCAGGTTCGACTTGGAATTGCCTATACCTTGCCCATATTGAAAATCCATGCATCATTACCTTCTTTGTGTTTGTAATGGGTTGTCATAAAATGAAAAATGTCCAATCAAATTTCACTAAGTACTTTCGGGCGAAAATAGATTGGCAAGCTGATCTATGCAAAAAAAAGGATTGAGAAAAATCCAGAAGCAAACTAATAGAACACAAACGAAACAAATAAAATATGTTTCTTTAGTTGGAAAATTGGAAATTCAATCAGTATGATTCGATATTTTTCATAGACGCTTCGAGTTTCATGAATCAAAACCTCGATGATTTTTCATGTATGTATGTAAGTATGAATGTATGTAAGAACAAATGTATCATTGGTAATTCACCTGAATTTAAGATAAACTTCTTTGTCTATTTGAATAAAATTATTACAATTTGCTGACATAAATAGAACGACTAAAAATGTAACAATATTTTTTTTTAAAAAAAACCTGAATCTGGTTTTCGGTAAGAACCTTGCTACCAGAGACCGTGTTAGTGATTTGTAATTCAATTCGCAAACCCTTCTTGTTGTGAGCCTACGACGGCGACCAGAAAATTAGAAGATCCACGTTCGAGGGTTAGTTCATGTCCATACATATATCCACAGACACACCCTCTTGATAAAATTGCAAGAACAGGCGACTGGCGAAATATGCCGAGGAAAGACGCAAAAATTGTGCTTCCACTTTCCGAATTCATTACAACCCGGCATGGCACAGTCCGGATAGGTCGGCCCGCTTTCCGCGCCAGGTTTTTATTTTGCCAGCTCGTAGATTCACCTAGAGCGCGTAAGATTAGAGCGTGTAAAAGTTAATCTCGGTTGTGGTGAATGAAATTTTATCGATTTCCAGTTTTTCACAGACTGGTTTTCAGCACTTCTTTCTTCTTTTTGTCAGTTGTTTCTACGTCCACCCAGACTTCGGTTCCGCGTGCAAGTCATATTCCCTAATGCTCCGGGTTGGGACTCGTCGCTGCAACCAACTCTCTAATCTGGCGATAAGTCAGAGAAACGAGAAAAAGTAATGTATTTACCATGTTTTGAAACGAATATCCACTAGCCACAGAAATCAAGTCGCCCGCTTCTAATTCACATTTCTTTGTTCCGGCTGCTGCTAAACTTGCATTCGGAACAGATAGAAAGGGATTTTAGTCATTTTTGATTTTTTTTTCTTAACAAAAGTATCAGAACGATTAGGAAATATAACTTCTGAATATATAAATAAACACTGATTACGCTTCTGAAGAGTTTTGTTTCATTAAGACACCCCCATCTTTTGGATGCCTAACATCATGAATCAAAATCTGCGGGTGTCATCCGCCTCTATAGGGGCCGTTTAAATATTACGTAACGCAATTTTCGAGCACGTAACACATTCATCTTAAAATTTCTAAGCAAAATTCACAAAGCGTAACTTCTATACCCCCTCCCCCCCCCCCCTTAAACCGTTACGTAATATTTGAATGGTCCCATACGACATCGCCAATGAAGACTACACCCATAGAAGAGGTTGCAAAAATCCAATGCCTATTTAGCAAATCTCTGTGCCGATAATGCGCTAAAATGTGCACTGTGCCGAAGACGGTATGTTTGAAAAACCGTAACTGGCATAAGGACTCGGCTCCCAACCAAAATTATGACCACTACATTCAAGCGAAACAAGAAAAACATTTTATGGGATTTCCTTCCTATTGGATAATTCATCCCAGAAACAAGAAAATAAAAATTAAAACCACAGCGCTGTAGTAAGAATCGAACTCACATCACCAATTGTATCGTCTTGCCAGTCCGACATTCTAACCAGTGATTATTCGAGCTTCATGCAGGACGAGGTATATTTGTCATAGGCTTTCTGTTACCGATCAATTACAAAAAACGTACAACGGCGGCTTCCCGGCGTTTGGCCTCCTTTCAATGCATTCCTTTGTCTTAAGATGGAAACGGGAAAGGGAACGGGAGTGAAGGAACGGGAAACCCATTGAATGAGAACTGTGCTTTGCTTACTGCCTGCTATTACATACACACGCTACATATACACAGCTGCTAAAGCCGGGCAGCTTGGCCGGTGTTGTTTGCCGGTAAATTGAAGGAATGTTTTAGTTGTTGCTTTTGCTACATACACACGCACAGCTTAGCCGTGTTTGCCGGTTGACTGAATTAGAAGGATGTTTTTGTTGTTGCTTTTGCTACATTCACACGCACAGTGCTCGGTTCGCTGGCTGCCTGGTGTTGGCCGGTATTTATTTCCATCCTTCTTCGGCTTGTGATGCGATGGGGAGGGACGCCAAAATGTTTTTATTTTGTTTCATTCAGACATACGCAATTCGGTTGCGCTGGGAGCTTAATGCCGGTGGGCGCAAATCGAATCAGTGCCGGTCGCGTTATCTTCTTGTACCAATGATGCTATGAAATTGACTACACGCCATTGGCACAGAGGCTGAATTTTGGGTGTATAATAGCTTGATTATCGGTATACAAGGACATTTCAACTTCATTTTATATTTGAATGAGTTTATGAAAAAAGGCCAAGGTCCAAGGTGGATAAATTAAATAATTTTTAACACTAGATGGACCGGCAAATTTAATAAACCCGTTCTGAACATCTACAGTCAAAATGACTGGTAAAGAAGAATTTTTTAATAACACAATATTTTTTTACTTTTTTCTTCTGATATTATTTTGTAACTTACTCGAGAATGTTTTTGTTATAAAATGAAAACATCTTTTCACCATGGGTGCAGGGAATCACCTCATTTTCTCATAGTTGACGATTGCTTGTGTGTCATTAATTGAGTATTTTAAATAAGTATCAAACACTTCAAACACAGTATCAATCTTTGTAGAAAATTATGTTAATAATTATGGATATTGATCATGAGTGCACGGTTTCACCTCAATTTCGTTGTAGTAGACATTATCTATCACTTATTTCTCTGAAGTTTTCAACATATTCCTAACAAATTATACCTGATGTTGTAGGTTTTCAAGCATAGTTTTTCTATAAGTAGAGCAATTCCTCTTGGGTGCACAGATTCACCGCTATTCGTCCAAAATCAACTTTTTGCATGCCAAAGGTAGAGAGTAACCGCTGTGTGTTATATACATGGTTCTTTACTTCTGTGCACGAGAAGCACCCCATTTCAACTAAAGATAATCCTTTTTTGCATATTTTTGAAAGTGTTTTTACAAATCTTCACTATACGAAACTCGAAACTATGTCCTTACATTCAGTTTAAATAAACAAGTTTTATTTATAATTGCGTTTTTTATTTTCATTTCTGGAAAAAAAAAGTGTTAATCATATCTTGAAGCATTTACTAAGATTAATATTCATTATTATAATACAGGTATTTCCAATGGTTAATTTATCTAATTAGATGGTAATTGAATCAATATTGTTGAATTTATTTGCAAATTAAACCAAAAGCAATTTTTTATCTTATTTGAGTTATAGGGCTGTGAAATTTACCAGTCATTTGGACTGGTTTACGGTCCGAGTGTCTATGGCGAAATTTATCTCGCTTATTAAAAGAGCTAGTGAAATAAAAAATATACAGATTTGTAGAGATTTAAAATTCACGAGAAGACGTACATATTTTGCGAATTTTTATTACAAAGTATTTAAAAGATATCCAACAAACAAAGTGTCGAAAGACAGTCATTTTGACTGATGCGGTCTTTCTAGTGACAAGAAATCCGCAGAAATTGTTAATCATCACTAAAAGGTAGTTTTGTAAAAATAAATGCCTCTACATTTCATTACGTAGCTCGAATTTCTGAAATGTACAGTAGATGAATGTCCAATGAATTCAAACTTAACACTCTAAGTAACTTGACAAAATTGATTTGGTGAGATTCGGCTCTGGAAATCACGGTTTTAGTTGGAAGGGCCGGTTTGGACCTTTAGGTAAGTGTTAATTCAGTTACTATCAAATACTAATATTTGTTTACTATTGATTTCCTTTTTATTAAATCAATTCTGTAAAATAAGTTCCCTATGCATTTAGGTGAAGAGAACAGATTTTTAACAATAAAGATTCCCTGATTTGTGCATTTTGTCATACTCTTTAGGCTAGTCGCTATCCGAAGATTTTTGTTATTAAGAAACTAGCGAGATTCATTGAAGTCAAGTTTGTTCATAAATTATCGATATTGTTTTCTAGCAGTACTGTTTTTCAATATTGGAACACTGTAAAGATTCCATTGGTAATAATTGGACTTAAAGAAACTAAGCTAAGCAAATAAATGAACAAATGAGATATAATACAAATTTGAATAAGAAAGAAAGCTTAGCTCATAGTATGAACAAAGTTTTATTTCGACAGTATTTGTAAAATTTTCAAAAATTTTACTTCAACAAGACAGTTGGGTATAAATAAAACAAAAGAATTAAGCATTTGCTTGGCAGTTGATTTGATTTCCTTGGCTAACTAATTTTAAAATTTTCTTTCAAATTCGTCTAGAATTTTATATTTAAAAAAAATAAATAAGCATTGTTGAAAACAAGGATAAACAAACATCGAAGTGAAAACGGAAAATGTGGCTGTTTTCATACAAATGAAATAGGAATTGTAGCATAAAAAATAGCAATGAAACACTCCCGAACATTATTTATTTTCCGTATTTTGTCTTAAACTCAATGTAAGTTTTGAAACATTTTGATGTATTTGAAAGCCGTAAAATTTGTGAAAATTTCGATTATTCAAGCATTTTAAGACGATGATATGAGATAATTAATAATTTTCGCCATGTTCAATTAAATTATGTAGGTAAGTTAGGTTAGGTATTATGGATTATATACCTAAACATTTCCAGGTCGGTCATTTCTTTCGGATTCCATAACAATTTTATGAATCGGGTTCTAAATAGTTTTCATGAAATTCGTCGATAACCCCAGTTAATCTACAGGGTCCGTTCAATAAGTAATAGACAGTTTCGTGTTATCGTGACAACAAAGGAAAGGTGGAAAGCTCCGATTTTCTGTAAAATTGTTAAGAACATCGTATTGATCGAGCTAATGCTCTGATAAATAAATTATTATCAGTGAAGAGACTGACAAACCAAATCAGAAACTCTTCCGATGAGGAACTTATGCGTGGCAATGGCGCTGAAATTCTTGAATCAGAAACAAAACCGTAGTGAGGATAAATTTATGAATTTTGGAATACATATTTCCAGAAAGTTTAAAAATTTCATGACAATGGTATAAACAACGCCAACAAGCTCAAAAACGTGACTTGTTAAATCTACTGATAAACGGTGTCCACGATGGAATTGCCACACACAAAATTGATTCGTAAAATTCGAGTTTTCATCTGAATGCCATCAAATTTTCAGGGATTGAAAAATAACTATTAAACTTCATTTTACCATTTTACTCGTATTTTTTTACAGTCCAAAAGCAAATGCCCGCACCTTGGCCTTAACCTCGGCCATTAGATTCTGCACAACCTGTGAATTAACCGTTTTTTGCATGTAAACCCATACTTTCTTCAGTTGCTCGATTGTCTTCACTACCTTAGGTCGTTTAAGAAGGTGCTGCTTCATAATCGCAGAGTACTTCTCGATGGACGGAGCTCCGGAGTGTTGGGAGGGTTGAACATTTTCGGCACGAAATTGACCTTTTTGTCTGCATACCACTTCAGCACGTCCTTGGAGTAGTGGCATGAGGCCAAAAGATTATTGGGACGTTGTGGGCCTTCAGGAGAGGAAGCAGCCGCTTCTGGAGGCACTCTTCCATATACACCTGTCCATGCATCGTATCCTGGGTTACGAAAGGTGCACTCCGCTTCCCGCAAATAGCTTGCCAAACCAGGAATTTATTCGCAAATTTGGACATTTTCTGAGTGCGGACATGCTGCGGAACGCTGAACTTGTCCTTGGCCGTGAAAAACAGGTTGGGATCTGTTTGAAGTCGGCGTTCACATATGTTTCGTCGTCTATGAGGCAGCATTAAACTTTCATCAGCATGTTGATGTACAACTTCCTGGCACGGGTTTTGGCGGACATGTTCTGCTTCTCGTCGCGATCAGGAGCCTTTTGTACCTTTGTACATTCGAAGCCTAGCCTTAATTTTGGTCTTCTGGACAAAACTTCGGCTTATGTGCAGCTTTTTAGCCATGCGCAAGATTTTATCACGCACGAGCTGTTCTTTCGACTCCATTTCCGCGAATTTTGATCACAAGACTTCAAAACTTGCAGGATGTAAACAATGGACTATGAACTAAATCCATCCAAATTTTCATCAAATTTTACCCAACGGTTAAAAAGTTAGAGCAATTTAATAGTGAGGCAATATCATCTCGGGCACCCTTTACTAAAAGATTTTTTGAAATTATCAAGTTTAATTAAGAGATTTTCAATAAATAATTTGGGAAAATGGATGAAATGAAGATACTTTTCGTAATTAAATTTCACAAGAAATATAAAACTTGTTTTAACTAAATTACCTTCAGTTTTTATGTGTAAAAAAGTGTGGAACCAGTTCTTATTATTAGATTTTTTACATGTTTTTAATAGAGATACCGTTTCCAAAAAGTTTTGAGAATTACTTTAAAAATTTAAAAATTATTTTTAATTTGGGAAGCTGGTAAAAAAAAAGATAAGTTTCAATATTCGGATGTTAGGTATCACAGTCTACGTTTCAGGTATCGCATGAGATGATACAATTATGCTGCAATACAATTCCCGTCTGAAAAAGTGCCCTTATCCTCGAGAGCAATCCAGCCATAGTTCGCGAAAAGGGTTGTGTCGTGTTTTGACGGGAAAAGTAAGAAGCATGAGAAGGAATAACAGAAAACGCCGTTCAGCGGCTGCATGATAATTACCTCGTCCAGGCGTAGCAGTTCCTCGGTGCTCATACTTCCAGAAACACCAGCAGCACTTTTGCCCTCTTTCCGCATTTTCTTCTCCCGTTTTCGGCGCTCCTTTTCATCGCGATCGTCACCCACTCCAACGCCTTTCTTCATGAAATTGAACATATTTACGCCGTACGAGTGGGAGAGGAGGACTTATCAATCGACCAAATACGATAGTGGGAGATGGGTTGGCGACGAGGGGAAATACACTGATTCACTTGTAGCTCTATAGTAAGCCAATGCAGACCTTGATCTTTTAATCCTAAACACCAGCTACACTTTCCAGATTTTTTTTCGTACAAACTCAAAACACTTAGTGTAACAATCTCACATTAAGTACTTTCTCTCGATACTGGACTCTTATGCCATATTCGTTTTCATCTGGTGGAAAGATGGTTGTGCACCAACTGCTGTCAACTTCATATAAAAAAAACGCTTTGACAGCACTTGGTGCACTACCGGTGCACCACCAGAATGAAAACGAATATGGCATTAGTAATTGTACTCGACTTTTATTTCTACACATACTCATGAAATCAACGTAAGAAAACAAGTAAGCAGTGCATTTCTTCATAACTTTGATAACAAATGATAACACCCTTTAATCAAAAACATTTCACTGATCCCTATCGTAATGGCACACCCTGGGAATGAACTAATAATCGCTAGACAACATAAAGACGAGGACGGCCCACTTTCTTCGCCAAATATGAATTCCATTCCGTTTCATTCCGCTTTATGAATCACTTTGTTTCTTCGACGATGACCATCGCAAAAGCGGGAGGGACGGGTCACGGGTATGTAGATTGGTAACCCGTGATATCAGCAAGAAAGGGGACTCAGACGGTATTTGCTTCACACAATTTTAATGTTAACTGTACAAATAAATCGATTGATGTCTCAAAATTCGTCGCACCGATAGTAGTAGGTAAACCACAGTTAAATCAAATGCATTCTATCTAAGGTCTTCACTGCTCTCTTTTTTTCGGGGTCTCCGATTTTCGAAAGTTGGAAATATGCGGAACACATTCGACGTTTTAGTCTCGCGCGCGACACACACTGAGAAAAGATTTACATTGGACAGCAGACTCAGCCAGCAGACGGACTATCCAGAAGGCCCAGCCTACAGAGTGTCCCAGTCTCAGCACTTTTAGCGATTTGCTTGCTAGCTGTGGTGCTGTGCTGCAAAGAGGATACACAAACAACAGAGAGACAGGGCCAATGTTTTCTGTGAGTTGGCTCAGTTTGCTGGCTGCATGGGCTGGTCTGGTCGTCGTGAAACTCTCTTTTTGATTTTGATTTTTTCTTCATCATCATTTTACTATACGCGTGCTCACTGGACCCGTACCTACTATACTACATTTTCAGTTTTCATCAGCTTCAGCAATTACATGCACCATTTGATCAGCCAAATGCAAAGCCTTTACAAACAAAATGATATCGGGTGTTAGAAGAAATTTGTCGCTAACCCATGATAATCATTCAACTTTAATCGACTGAATTGTATTAGTGAATGTATTCTTGAATTTAGGGGGAAAAATCAAAAATGTAGATCTATGTAAACTGAAGTTTCTACTTAAAGCGAAATATTATAGGGCCAAGTTTGACGTTTTCGTAATTATAATTGTTTACAAAATACAACTTGATAGTAACAACAATTAATTTATTCTTATCTGTACGTACTAGCTTTAAGAAATTATTCTAAAGGGAAAACTGCCTTAAACGAAGAAAATAGTGTTTTCTGTCTTACAGGTAGTGCCTAGACCGCATAAGCCGAGTAACATAAATACAAAAAAACGAAGGGTTCATTCGTTCAATGGTTATTTCAAATGAATCAACAAAATAGCCCTTATACTTTTTTTTACTTTTTTTTATAGGAATTTCAAAAACAACACATATTTTCTAATTTGACATTACTTTAAAAATTTGATTCATTTTGTAAAACTTGAATAAAAGATAATCAAATCGAAACAGTTGACACCCCTACAATGGAGAGAGAGCATTCTATCATATGCAATCAATAGCATCATTATCGTCAACATTTGAAGAGAGAACATGCATGCATGATAAACATAAGCCTAAACTGAGGCAGCTAAGCACTATTAAAGTGTCGGTCTAAAATCATTCTGTTTAAATTTTGATGATTTATAATACTTAAGTTGAAATTTTCAAATATTTTTCACATGTTTCCATAAAAAAAACCCGGTGAATAATCGCCAAACATTTTGACAGTGTATGCGTTATCGAGCTCTCTCAACATCTCCACAACACGATCGGAGAGCACAGCTATTTTGTGAGAAGTTGAATGGCACTGTTTGAGACGCACACTACCGCACGCTGATGGCTGCTGGATATTTTTGGCAGCCCTCGGAATTGTTTTCTTCCATCAAATTGCATTCACAAATTGATCTGGTTTAGACTGACAGTCCCCTATAATTACCACTTAAACCCACACACTTATCACTCCGAACGCACAAAACATCACCGAAAACCGATATAAACTACCGAAAACAACACTTTTTTTACGCGACAATCTAGCGAAAAAACGAAACACGACCCGATTCGTTCCCATCAATTCTCTACTCTGGCTGAACATTGAGCATGTATTGCTGATGTTGACGGATGGCTGGCTCTGGCCAAATCGGCCAAGTAATGCGAGCAAGCGAGCTAGCAGCAACGACATCGATTACGCTTTCTTTCACTCTTCCTCATCAATGCAAAACCGCAGCCCGCAGGAGATTTGAGCAATTTGTGTGCTCAATACACGGTTAGAGTAAGTTACTAGCCTTTTCAAAAACTTAAAAGCAATGATTCTGAAATATTTATTGAAAAATTTGAATAAACTTTGAACCGTCAAGAATATTCCGGATAAGCACAGAAATTTACAAATTCAAAGATTTAGGCAAAGTCGTAAAAAAACTTAATCAGGGACATGAGGAAGAGACTAGGTAAAATGTGATAATGCGTTTCATTAGAATCAGGAGCCAGATGGGAAATGCGAAATTTAATGCATTTAATGCTTCTCATCACATCCAAGAATAAGATTTTAAATTTTCAATCTGTTTTCATGTCTACATCTCGAATGTCTATAGCTAAATTTTAAGCCAGATGCATTGAAATTTTTAACCAAAGATCTTATTCTAATGTCTTGCAGTAAATTTAAAATTTAGAATCTAATTCAAAAAATGTTCATACATTAAAAAAAAATTCACTCAATATTTGAAATTTTCCATGATGTCTAACCAGCATGGAGGGGGAAAAAAGTCACACTACTTCATAGATACACTATAGAAAGCAATGAAAAATTTACAAAAATTACTAAAATAACAAAAAATTCAAAAATTGCCAAAAAAAATACACACAAATAAAAAAAAAAGCTATAATAGCCAAAACCAAAATCATCAATTTACAAAACCTACATAAATTATAATATAAAAAAAAAACTTCAAAAGCTACAAAACTTACAAAAAATTAAAATACCTACTAGAAAAATAATAAAAATATCAAAATTACAAGAGTTACATAACATCAAATATATTAATAATTATTTACAATAACAAAAATAATAATAATAGCGAAAATAAAAACATACAAAACCACCAAAATATCATAAGATACAAAAAACTTAAAAGCTATAAAAATGCAATAGTTGCAAAGCTGTTCAAAACTACAAAAATTACAAAGATCTAGAAAATTTCCAACCATACAAAAAATACAAATACAAAAGTTAATTTAATTAGCAAAAAAAATACAAAAATGGCAAAAATAACAGTTATTAAAAAAATAACAAAAATGGCATAAATTACCAAAACTATAAAAATTTCAAAAACTTTTTTTTTCTATTTTTTACAGATGATTGGAAATGGAATTTTTATTTGTATTATTGATGAAATATTTTCAAATAATGAATAGAAAAATGATTTCAACTACAAGCATTTTATAACAATAACGCGAAATCGTCAATGCTATTTCATTCCATTTAGCTCGTGGAAATTTTGATCAAAGAGAAAAAAGGTTGAAAATTGACAAAGGTAAGAAAGATTAAAGAAAAGGAAGAAAACTCCGTCTATATATGAAAAAATGTACCGAGAATATCATCAAATGATTGCAAAATTATTTTGAATGGAATTATTCTTTCAATAGAGAAATATTTTCAAAACAGTTTTTCTAGGTACAGTTAACAATTTGCCGCTGTTTGTATGTAATAGGTGCATTTTACATGGGACAAAAGCGAACGGATATACATATAAAAGACTTGTGATAAAGCAGTTAAAATGTTTATCAGTCAAGAAAAGTTAATATTGCATGAAAAATGAAATTAGTTGAAATTTTTCATAATAAGAACTTTCCCTTTCAGAGTTCCATGTGCGTAGATATTGCAACAAGATATTTTTATGTTCAGTATTTTTACTAGAAAAAAAGTTTTCATATCTTCATTTTTTTTTTGAATGCTTCAGTTACGCTGGAATAAATATGAAGCCAGGAAATGATTCTACCATTCCATTTTGCCATTTTACCATGTCAATCCGTACGCAACTGAGAATAATGCATCTCGTAGTCAGCAAACTTTTACTATCGATTACGGAATAAAATTTCTGGTCACGTTTAACGCAATAGACAAGCGTATTGATGGATGGATATCGTAGCCGGGGAGAGGCGTGAAAAATAAAGAATCTTAAATTGAGAATGAAAATGTCAACGCACCACCTACCTAACTGGATATATGTATGTCATCAATAACGTCATATATGTACGTGACGTGACACACCCTTTATTTGTAAAAAAAAGCCTGTGGCCAGTTGCTTCCTGATTAAGTAAAACAGAAAGTAGGCAAGCACAAAGGGCATAAAAAACAAACCAAGAAACCAAATTTTTACGAACTCATTCTAAACATCGTTTTGTAAAGAACATGTGTAGGGGAGATTGGGGATACTTGATCCCCTTTTCTTATTTTCATCATATCTTTTTGGAAAAAATTAGCAACTCGCACTTTTTTACACTTTCTGACAGCGTGTAACTTCAAGTTTCCATGGTCCTAAAATTAGAACGATACTTGAACCCGTAGATGAACTAGAAGCATTTTCGTGGGAGTAAAAAAAATGCGATATTTTTGAAGTTAAGGGAGACTTGATCCTTTATTCAGGAAGCAATAATCCATGAAAAATCAAACAAAACCCCAAGATAGAATGTTAATTGACTATTTTGGTCATGTTTGTTCTCATTTAACAATCTATAATTGTCAGAAAAAAAAATCTATAGCTTATTCTCAACCCTTAAGATATTGCATACTTACGGGCGCAATTTTTTATAAACAAGAGAAAATCAATTATTTTAGCCCTTTTCTTCAGATAATTGATGGATTAATATTAGCTATTGGATAAATATTAGTAATCTCGTAATCAGCAATGACCACGATCCATTGAGAAAAAGAATATACCGGGATCATTTGTACCCATATATTAGGGATTAATTGTACCCAAAATCAACATTTTAGAAAACTTTTTCTGAAAAAAAGTTGGGAGTTTTCCATCGCTTTGAAAATATTGTATTTTGAAGTTCATTTTGCACTCGAAAGATTGATGTATTGGAATAAATATTTTTGTTATAATATTTCCATGTTAGGAACATTTTAAAATGATGAAAAAAGATATTCAAGTCACATTTTGTGAAATTCTTTAAACAAAGTTCAATAACCCAAAAACTTATTTTGTTAAAATTTTTTGAGCCTCAACCGTTGCTGTTTTGTTCCATTTGGCACATTTTTCTAGAACATTTGATCTTTGTACGACATTCCAGTTTTGGAGATATAGCTAAGGAATCAAGTATCCCCAGGGATCATGTATCCTCATTCTCCCCTACTGTTTAGTTTCTGATGAAAAATCCTTCCCCTATCCCACGAAGGTTCATCATAAGATAACTACACAACATGATCTACTCCGTATTAAAATTCGAAATTCTTCTTTCCAGAGTTCCAAATCGAAAATTGAGAATTAAGACATCCAGTTTTCAGATTTTAGATTCAGAATTGAATTTTAGATATCAAATTCAGATTGTAGACTTTTATTTCAGATTTAAGATTATGGTTTCTTCAGAATGATAAAATGAAATCGTCTTTTAATTTTAGTTTACGATTTGAGATACTTACTTACTTAATGATCCCGCGCCGATCCTCCGGTGCATAGGGCCGTGGTAAAAGACCTCCACTGTTGACGATCCGGAGCCAGCGTCTTCACCTGGTCCCAGTCAAGATTCTCGTCGACAGTTCGGATTTCAGCGGCTAGACTTCGCCGCCACGAATTTCTGGGTCTGCCTCTTCTTCGATGACCTTGTGGATTCCAATCTAGCGCCTCTCTGCAAATCTCGTTTTCATCTCTTCGCAGCGTGTGCCCAATCCATCTCCACTTACGTTCCCGAATCTCGATTTCTAGCGCCTTTTGATGACACCGGCGATGTAGTTCCTCATTCGAGATCCAGTTGCCAGGCCACCAAGCGCGGATGATATTCCGCAGGCAGCGGTTTACAAATACTTGCAGTTTTCGCGTCGTTACCGCATATGTGCACCAAGTTTCGCACCCGTACAGCAATACGGATTTGACGTTTGAGTTGAAGATTCGGATTTTTGTTCGTAGAGAGATCTGGCGTGACCGCCAGATGTTTCGGAGACTCGCAAACGCAAATCGGGCCTTTCTGATCCGTGTTTCGATGTCTTTTCTGGTACCACCATCAGGCGTAATCTGGCTACCAAGATACTGGAAGCACTCCACTTTCTCAACTTGTTGCCCAGCTACCAGGAAACAGGAGGGATCTCCTGTGTTGATCTCCATCGACTTGGTCTTTCCGACATTGACTTTGAGACCTGCTGCCTTGGAACTTTCGGTGAGGTCGTCGAGTTTGCTCTGCATATCTGGTTGTGTTTGGGCGAGCAAAACAATATCGTCAGCCAGGTCAAGGTCGTTCAGTTGCTCCATTGTTGAAGGATTCCACGGCAATCCTCGGTTCGGTGCACAGTCAATCGATCCAATCAGAATCTCATCCATTACGATTAGAAAAAGTAGCGGTGATAGAATACATCCTTGTCTCACTCCAGCAGTTACCGGGATTGGTTCGGACAAGACACCGTCGTGCAAGACCTTGCACGAAAATGCCTCATACTGTGCTTCGATGAGATGGACTAGTTTCTCTGGGACCCCTCGTCGCCTTAGAGCCGCCCAGATGTTTTCATGGTTAAGTCGGTCAAATGCTTTTTCGAAATCAACGAACACCAGCAGAAGAGAGTCCTGGAATTCGTTGATTTGTTCCAGTATGATTCGGAGCGTTGTGATGTGGTCCACACATGATCGTCGAGATCGGAATCCAGCTTGTTGCCGTCGGAGTGTGGCGTCTATTTTCTCCTGGATCCTGTTCAGAATCACTTTGCAGAGTACTTTGAGGGTTGTACAGATCAACGTTATGCCTCGCCAGTTACCGCACTCTGTCAGGTCTCCTTTCTTCGGGACCTTTACGAGGATACCCTGCATCCAGTCGGCCGGGAATGTTGCAGTATCCCAGATGTCAGCGAAAACACGGTGCAACATTTGTGCTGATAGGGCAGGGTCGGCTTTCAGCATTTCAGCAGGGATGCAATCGATCCCAGGTGCTTTGTTGGATTTCATGTTTTTGATTGCCGCTTCTATTTCAGCCAGCGAAGGCGCTTCCGAGTTGACGCCATTTATGCGACTTACTGTTGGCGCTTCGAGCTGCAGATTCTGTTGGCCATCGCTATTCGTGACTCGGAAGAGTTGTTCGAAGTGCTCAGTCCATCGTTTGAGCTGATCTGTTCGATCGGTCAATAACTGACCTGCTCGGTCTTTTAGCGGCATTCTTGCATTAGTCCTTGCACCACTGAGGCGGCGAGAAATGTCATAAAGTAATCGGATATCTCCATTGGCGGCGGCTCTTTCTCCCTCTTCGGCTAGGGAGTTTGTCCAGGCTCTCTTGTCTCGTCTACAAGCTCGTTTAACTGCCTTTTCCAGCTCCTTTTCCAGCTTTTTTAATCTGTGCTCATTTTTAATGTTATCTATTTCTGACTGATTTTTATGTCCGAAGATCAAAATTCATATTTTATTGAAATTTTAATTCGTTTTCCTTTTAATGGTGTTTCGCAAATTTGTAAACTAGACTACATAAATTTTGTTTTCAATCAAATTTCTAACCAAGAAAAACGACTATCTATTTGAACAATTTATTAATGACTTACGTAAAAATATTGAATATTGGCTTCTGATTAACTTTAAGGGGAGGGGGGGTAGGGTCTAACGGATAAAAAAAACATCATTTTCACGATTTTTTTTATAGAGCTCTCGTTCAAACAAATGTATTCCAATTTTTTGTATTATACAAAGCATTGTTAAAAGAACATTTAGTAATTTTTTGGTAGAAAAATATTGAAAAATGAGCCGGTGACGGAGCACTTTCGAGAATGCCTTTTAGAAAACAGGATTTGCGGTGGACACTGTATCTCAGCACAGAATCATCTGAAGTCAAAAAATCAGAGCAAAATATTTTTAATAGATGTTTTCTGGACCCCAACGTTTTTATTTAACTTAAAAAAAAATTCTATCTGTAAAAACTCCCCAAAGTAAAAAAAAAAGAAAAACGTTGGGGTCTGGTATTTTATATACAGTAAATATATTCCAATTTTGAAAAGAATCGGATAAGTAGTTTTGAAATGACGATGTCCACGGACTTTAAAAATGTGCTTTCGAGAAAAACGCGTTTGAAGTTTCTGCTCTTGCTTTCTTGCAGTATCAAATAGGAGGAGATAAAGGCCTATAATTTCTACACTTTTGCTTCAATTGACTTGAAAATTTGACACAACATTCTTGAAATGTTTTACAATAAAAAAATAAAAAAAATCGATTTTTTTAAAGTGTTAGACCCTACCCCCCCTTAAATCATTACAGAAAAATTTATTAATAACTCAAGTCTGTGTCATGTTCATAAGTAGAAAAATACTTTTAGAAACCAATTTATATATTGTGCATTTTTGGTATTGTTATTACTTCTAGCTGAATTTGAATTTTGAAACCGAAAAACCGTCCACACTTACCCCGGAGTACCTTATCTTATTTTGTTCAATTGATTTGATATGTTTACGTAAGTTTTCGGAAAAGAAAAAAAGGAACGAAAATCAATCAAATAAATTAAAATGAAAACAGCAAATTTATCAAATTTACAACGGAATTTGGAGGATTCTGCTTCTTTTTTCAATAGATGTTTAAGTAAGCTGTTGCAGAACTAAATATTAATACTGGGATTTTGAACATCCTTAACTTTCCTTAACGGTTAAAAAGGACAATTAGCCGGTTTGAGTCTAATACTATTTTGGCTGTACGTTTCATCAAAACTACCATTATCATAAATTTTATCATTTTAGAATCGGCTACATGTTCACTATCTATTTTTGAAAAAAAAATTTTAATTTTGTTGGTGTCTGAAAGACAAAGCCGAAAGACAAAAAGGTAAAAAAAAATGGCGATTTTGAACGAAGATTGTGATCATCCCGATTCGAATAATGAAATTTCACTATGTCTGCTAAGCTTTGGCTGATTTAAAGATTCAATTAAAGTAAAAAAAGTTTGTGATTTCCGATGTCATATTTCATGAATGAAAATATAAGAAAAAATGAAAAAATCAATGATTTCCTTCTTGAAAACCAACAAGTTTTATCATAAGTTAACATCGTATCCTGAATGATCTAGACTGCCCCAAATTTGTATGGGAAATTCAAAACCTGTAAAATGTTTTGCGCTGCAGGCTAAAATTGATCCTAGTCCTAGTACAAGATCGCATGCCGAATTTGGCCCAGATCGGATCACGGAAAGTGGTCGCTCAACGAGCCTGAAGTTTGTATGAGATTTTGAGACATTTTGTTCGAGAGAAACATGAAAAACCAGTTTTTCATCAATAACTTTGGTTCCCTTTGGCGGATTTCTTTCAAAAATGGTTTCTCTTAAAGCCTAAATTATGACAAACATTTCATCCGAAGACTGCATTTCGATAAGAGTTAAGATAAAAAAGTTATTAGGCTTCAAAAATGGGCTAACTTTTTTAAGGATGGTATTCATCATTGATAATGAGTCGGGGCGGTCGAACATATTGACGTCTCATTAACAGTGATGAATACCACCTTTAAAAAAGTTAGCCTATTTTTGCAGCCTAATAACTTTTTTATCTTAACTCTTATCGAAATGCAGTCTTCGGATGAAATATTTTTCATAATTTAAGAAAACCCGTTTTCGAAAGAAATTCGCCGACGGGAACCAAAGTTATTGATGAAAAACTGTTTTTTCATGTTTCTCCCGAACAAAATTTCTCAAAATCCCATACAAATTTTAGGCTCCTTGAGCGAACCCTTCCCGTGATCCGATCTGGCCCAAATTTGGCATGAGATCTTGTACAATGCCTAGGATCAATTTCAGCCTGCAGCGCATAACTTTTTCAAAAGTCAGGTCATTTGTGGCACTTTAAATGACCATATATTTATCGTATTTATATTTTTGCTTCAATTGGTTCATTAAACTAGGCTTGCCAGATGTTTTTTATAAAAAGCGGGACATTTTGAGAAAAAAAAGCGGGGCACAGCCGAAAAAAGTTCGGAAAAGTCATGAAATGCATGTACACATACGTAAATATGTTTTTTTCTACTCTCAAAGTACTTTTTTACTTGAGTATAAAGTTCTAATAATCGATAATGGAAGCATAGTTCAGTTGATATAACATTTGTTTTCCGATTCAACGTCTATGCTTTCAAATCCAAGCGTAAACATCGATCAAATTTGAAGCTTTTCAATGCCCTTTCGTTGGGAAAAAAGTGCGAATGACACAAAGACGTTAAAACAACATTGATTGAAACAACAATTAAATAAATTTATAAAAATTTATCAGCATTACAAGCGGTTCTTTTTATTTTAAAAATGTCAAGATATTTTCTTGATTCTTAAAATACTTGCGATTGAATGTCATGAAAAAATAAATTCTTGGATAAGGCTCTCATTAGGTAACTCAGCCAACATTTGAAACAATGAAACCAATTTTGTTTTTATACATATTTAATTCATAAGTACAAGTACAGTGTAGATATACACTGATTTTTATGGAATGTTCTTAAGCTTGGATTTTCTGGTTTGTGAAAAGAGTTTCATTATATTTACAGCATTTTTTTCACTGTAAAAGTCAAATAAGCTTTATTTCAAGATTAAAAAGATTTCAAAATTATAAAAATCAAATGAACCATCCTCCAGAATCCATTTTAGTGCGAAATCAGAGTGTCATTTTTAGTGACCTATCACTAGCATTATCCAAAATAAAATCTTTTTTATAATTTTTCAAAATACTGAAAAGCTAAAGTTTCGCCATGCAGGAAATTGTTATTTAGGCAATAAGTAGCAAAAATTGGTTTTAACACCCGAGTCATAAATTTATCTAACTATATTGACCGAGTCAAATAAATACGTCGAGTGCTAAAGAAATCGAGTTTTGCATCGAGTTTCATACACATTTTTATGCGAATTCGCAAAATTCATTTATAAGCCAACAAGAAGGGCATCTCAACAAATAACAACATGTGGCCGACCATGCGAACAACTAAAAATTTATGATCAAGTAGGTCGTGCAGTAGGGGAAAGGCGGGCTATATGCGCATATTAAGGAAAGCACTCATTTTCTCCCATATTCCAATAGATAGGAGTCTAAAACCTATATACACATGAGCGGACATCTGTTTTATATACGGTAGAGCAATTTTTCTGTTAAAATCTCTCACAGTTTTTGTGAAAATAATTTTATACTAAAAGAAGTCAGAATAGTCGATTTCCGAAACTGGCAAAAGAAGTCAGAATAGTCGATTTCCGAAACTGGCGGGCTAAATGCGCATATTTATGTTTTGAGCTATATTTCATTAACACTTGCAATATTTTGATATTATTTAATTGAAAATGGTAGAAACGGATGTTAAGCATACGTCAAGGCTGAAATTTTGGTGAAATTTTTTACATCACTAGTTTTTTTGCATGAAACATTGTTAGGTATGTCATATGGCCATATTTCATGGTAATATTTTGTTCTTATCGTATTTTTATCGGATCAGTATGAAGTTCTTCTTTTTTCGCTGTAAGATCGTGATTTGAGCGTAGATTTTATGTTTAGATGATAAAAAGTAAAAAATTAATAAGACTAATCTATTTTTCTTGATATAGGCATTTAACCTGCCTTGATATGGGCATTCAGAACCTGTCTCTTATTCCAATATCTTATCATTTACAACTTTGCCAAAAGCTTAAATTTGTTGAATTTCCGATTTCGAGATGAATAAGAAAGAAAAACCATTAAAATTTTTGTTCACATAATCTGTACGCACGATAATTAAAGTTCAATATATTATAACAAAACTGACAAAAACCTTGTTTGAATTTTTAAATATTTTCGACTTTATATAGCAATCTAATTTTTTCATGCCATTTGTTAAAAGCATATTACCCTCATACTGCACTGATTAGATATGATGAATCTCCAGCCATATCGTCAATCGGCTGTATGCGCATATTACCCAATATGCGCATTTAGGAACACTTCCCCCTATACTTTTCGAAACTGAATTCAGTGCTGCAATGTAGAACTTTTCGATACTGTTTTCAGTGTCCAAATGTTCAATTTTCAACACTAAATTGCATAAACGGTACTTTGAATAAAGAAAATGCTTGTTAGCATTGATTTACATGTGATTTCCACCAGTTTTAAAAATAGAAAAATAGTATGAGTCATATGGCGTATCACAATATGACACT
Organism: Uranotaenia lowii; assembly: GCF_029784155.1. Lineage (NCBI taxonomy): Eukaryota > Metazoa > Arthropoda > Insecta > Diptera > Culicidae > Uranotaenia > Uranotaenia lowii. The sequence goes on from NC_073692.1 coordinate 255,705,590, forward strand.
GTCACAAACTCAAATGGAGCTTGAAATAATTAGGAATTGCATAAAAAAAAATTGAAGATAATTCCCAAAGAAATGAGGTATCACATCTTATTTGTGTGATGTGCAGTTTTGAAACAGAAAAATAAATCAAACGTAGGCAAACTTTTTTTTTAATTGAAAACTTAGTTGAAAAAAAGCGGGACATTTCGAGTAAAAAGCGGGACGGCGGGACATTTACCAAACAAGCGGGACATGTCCCTCTTTTGCGGGACGGATGGCAACCCTACATTAAACTAATCACTCCATTGATCACTGCACTGGCCAAATCGAATCACCCCCTTAAAAACATGAAAATTTTGATCAGCCATATCTCAGCCATCATATGGCGTATAAGAATTCTTTTGATCTCATTCGAGAGATCGTAAGCAAAACCTTATTTTTATGTATTTGACAAAATGCTTAAAGTTGGAGAATTTTCCAAAAACTTAACTTAAAAATCAAACCCGATCATCTCAGGGTGGGGTTGGCCTAAATTTCAAAATTCGAGTTGCATTCGAATCCTTTTTTCATACTTATTAAAATATATTTGTTTAATTTTGTGCGAAAAATTTGCAATATACCTAAAATATATAAAATAGCTACTTAAGTCGTCGTCCAAAAGTTTGGGATCACCCCGTAGTATGGGGTATTTCATAATTAAGTGTAGAAGTGTAGTCAGTCTTCAAAAATATTTCAACTAAATATTCACAAAGCAAATTCAACTCATCAGCTTCCAAACCAGCTTACCACATGAACAATACGTTGTTTGATAACAGAGATACGCGTGAAATAAAAATGCATGTTTTAGAAGTCTGATCCAAAACTTTTGGCCGTTACACCATACTACGCGGTGATCCCAAACTTTTGGACGACGACTTAAGTAGCTATTTTATATATTTTAAGTACATTGCAAATTTTTCGCTCAAAATAAAACAAATGTTTTTTGTATAGTATGAAAAAAAGATTCGAATGCAACTCGAATTTTGAAATTTGGTTCACCCCACCCTGAGATGATGGGGTTTGAATTTTAAGTTCAGTTTTTGAAAAAAAGTTCCAACTTTAAGCTAAATTTAAGTCATATAATCTCAATATTAACATTTTGTCAAATACATACAAAAAAGATTTTGCTTACGATCTCTTGGATGATGTCAAAAGAACTCCAATATGTCATAATAGCTGAGATATGGCTGATCAAAATTTTCATGTTTTTAAGGGGTGATCCCAAACTTTTGGCCGGCAGTGTATCGTGTTTTAACCACACATCTCCAGATAGTAACTTTATCCGGAATCATTTGTTTGAATAAGGCAGAACAATTATAGTTTTAAAAAAATCTGAAACGATAAGCTAGCCATTTTTTTTTTGGTGATGGAAGTCCATCATTTTGAGTTAAATGTCGAACGATAAAATTCAGAGAGTAAATATTGGACTCGATTAATTCTAAGAAATTTCCAAGAATGAGCGCTCACTTCAAACAACGGACCAATAAAACCTTGTAGTAGCGACTGACATGAGGTGTTAAAACTAAGTAAAGTTTACGAATTCAAACACTTCTTAGAATAGGACGCACATCCATTTCCATTACCGATATTTACTTTAATAGACATTGCATTGTAAGGGCGGATAAAGGTAATAAAATTACCGATGCGCTGTTAATAAACTTTTGACTTTCGATTTGTCATTTTCTGCCTCAAAACTTGGAAAATATCAATAATGATCAATGTGTGCATCAAATATCGGGAAAGTGAATTCCCTTGTACTATAAGGTAGGGTTCGTCGCCTTTTCTTGATCACCAGCAACCAATGGAGTCACTAAACTTAGTTGGTTATCACGACGACGCGGTTTGCTGATAAAATCAACGCAAATCCTCTGCCGTTGGGTTCTGCAGCAATGCTTCTCTACCTACCTACCTACCTACCAGCCGGCATAAGACAATTTTATTCATTCTTGGCTGTGATAGAATCTCGGCCATATGAAGAACAAAGTTTCGCCCGCTGCTGATCAGATCGCGCAGATAGGTATAAATTCTCATGCGCCGTTTTGCAGCACAATCAGTTGCAGAGATTAGCTCGTTCGAGAACGAGAATTTCTGTTTGCAGAATCTAATGAAAAAATAAAATCTAGCGATTTTAAGTGTCATTGAAGTGAAAGTGAAATAGTGAAAATTTTGTGATAAGTAGTCAAAGCCAGAGTATTCCATTATGCCTAGAATAACGTGTTTGGTGATTATAACGACTATCACACACTTTTGTGTATCTAAGGATTTGCGTAAGTGTTTTTTAAAACGGTTCGAGCATAGTTTATGAGAAGACGTCAGTTATGCCAGTACCACGAATAAAACACGAAGAAAATGTGTTTTCCAGCTATAAAACGATTCATAAATTTTCATTTTAAAGCGAAATTTACTTATTATTTTTTCTTATTTCTGATTTTTAAACCCTTACTTCGTTTTTCAAATCTGTAAGCTCAAGCTTACAGCCTAACTTACCTATTTTTCCGAAAAAATGATAGTTCATTTCATCATTCTACAAAAAGTGTAAAAATAGTGTACATGTGGATTTAAAATAAATAAAGTGGTTGTCATAAACGCCTGGAGTATGTAAGAAACAACAACAAAAATTTCAACAATGATAAACGAAAACCAATATCAAAAGATTTTCCGGATTAAAAGATTATTTCAAACAATGAAGTGAATCGGCTTAGGACTAAAAGCTTTCTGTTGTAAGCACTATTATTCCATGAAAACAATAACATTTATCAAAGAGCTTCATGCAAGTGTAAAATTGGAATCACATTTTATATCATAATTTCAGATTCAGGTTTTAAATTTAAAGTTCAATTGAGCCATAGGTATGATCGTCAGATTTTACATTTGAATGAATGTCAGAACTGTAGATTTTCATTTTCAACTGACCGCTGTGGATTCAATAATCGGGATCGATCATTTGAGAATCTGTGAGAAGTTTGTTATAACCTTTTACTGCCGTTCAATGTTAAAGTGTCCCATGTGACTATTTGGTCAGTTTAATTTTTCTGCATGAAACTGTCTTTTCAAGTGTAAACTTATACATAAAAATACATATAAGACTAAATATACTTTGTTCCTAACTATATTTTCTCTATTTTGATGTTTGTAGGCAACAAAGCTCACTCAAACCGTATTTTGCTAATTGTTGTTATGATTAGTTTTTGCAGTTTCCATAGTGATTTATGAACTTGAACTATTTAAAGGATTAAATCGTTGATGTTACTTCATTTTAAGAGAAAAACTAAAAAAAAAATGAATGAAATGTCAATAGCTTTTTCTCGATTGCTTGTTTTTTCACATGAGACAATGTTGCTAGGCCAATAAAACAGCAAGACCCAGCATTTTCAATGATTCATAAAAATTTTTCACGTTTGTTTGAAACAAATCATTTTTCGATAGTTAATCGATATGACCCAAGACCCAAATGAATCAGGAGAAGAATATAACAAAACTCTGGATCAAAACGAGTTCATATCTGTGCCAACAGGTTGATAACGGTTAAGAATTTAATTTGAATGGCAAACCTGCTGCCAGAAAATACCACCTCTAGAAGCCGCCAAAAATAGACTCAAAAGGCTCAAACCTGATTTTTGCACCGATTGACGCACCCGCGAATATTTTTCGCGTGCGTTTTGTGATCAAACACTAATCCGAAATATTACATGCAGGAATAAATTTATCGATCCAGAGGTTGATTAACATCTGTGGTTGATTCCAGAATTTCTAAGAATTAACGTAGATCTAAAATTACCCTTGTCTAGCATCCACCTTTCAACGATGCCAACGGGAAGAATCCGATTTCGACAGTTGCCTCATGGAGGCCATCAATGGCGCCATCCCGCAGCTAACGAACGGAATGTCCGAGTTTGGAATACTACCGATCGATCCACTGCTGGTGAATTCGCTGACCATCGAACAAGGCACATCTTCCCCGATCAATCTGAAACAGGACTTCAAGAACGTTAAACTGAAGAGACTGAGCCAATCGAAGGTCACTAGCATTAAGTAAGAATTACCTTTTCCGTAATTTTGATTGTCACCTCATAACATTCCGTATGAAAATGATTTACAGAACAGACTTGAAAAAATTCAGCATCAAAGCGGAGGCCATCACACCTTACATGGAGTTTATCGGCGATTATGTGATGACCGGGCGTGTGTTGCTCCTTCCGGTTACCGGTAAGGGCTTTTCAAACATAACTCTTCAAGGGTTGACGACGAAGCATGAACTCATCGGCGAGCCGGTTAAGAAAAAGGACCAAACGTACATGCGCATCAAGAAGTACATCGTGAAATTCGAGGATCCGAAACTGGTGACGGTTAAATTCGAGAACCTCTTCAATGGGGACAAAGCCCTGGGTTAGTATGCATGTTGTTTCTGTTCTATTCTATTTTGTTAATTTGTAGAGGATTACAACAAACTTGATCATTCGTCCTGTTTCTTAGTCTTAACAGCCCGTTTAGACTCTGATTCCGACCAAAGCAACCGCATTCCTGGTCCATTATACCAGTTTAAACTCAACTTTCTTTTTAGAGGATTGGTCCAAAAGTGATAAGATTTGGACCCAATTGACCGTTTGACAGTAAAGATGGAACACGAGTGGGGTAGCCAGTATTTTCACTGGATTGGCTCTAATTTCATTGGTTCCATTCTTGTATGAATTAGACCACCTAGATCACTTTTAAATTGTATTTGACGAATATAGACCAGTCATTTACCAAAATGTGTTTTCACCGCATAAAAATAAGAGATGATTTTGGCAAATAACACTATGCGAAATTTTATCGTCTTTAAATCCATAACATCTTAATTTTCGATTCAAGTTATCATAATTTTACCAATTATTCAATATAAATGATACCTTATAATTAAAATAAAATAAAGTTTGAACAAATGAATACTTACTTATCTGAATAATTTTAATAAATCATGAACTTTCCGATTCTTCTTATAATTTGTAGTCAATCGCAGCAATCGGTCACAACTGCAATAGTCATCGCTTGTTCTTTACAAGCCAGTTTGCGAGCTCAATATTGCAGAATAAAATTTAGTAGTAAACGACGCTTTAATCGAAAATTTCACGAAAAATACTTTAATGTGGTGCTTCTGATCGCATTGCAGGCCAAGCATCTTGGCTGAAGTAAAGTAACTTCACCGTGATTCTTATTTTTTCACTTCCTTATAAGAAAAAAAACACAATTTTTACTAACACTTTTCCACTTCGATCAGTCAAAGTTCCGAATGATTTTTACCATTAAGTTACTCAAATATCACTTGAAATTTCCTAGCAACGTGTTGATCACTTTTCTATCACGATAGGGGAAAATTATTCTTCAAACTGGTTCACAAAATATTTTAAATTGATCAAACAAGTTTGGATAAAAAAAAGCATTCCCCATCGAGGGTTCCTCACTTGAAAGCTCCGTGGATGTACACAGCATGCTTACAAACCAACAAAAATAGTTATGAAAATTTGGCAGTTTCATACAGAATGACAATCGAAATTATTAATTTCTCCGTCGATAGTCAAACGATATTTTTGGAAAGGACTTCAGATTAAAGATTGATTCTACAGACTTATAGGGACTATTTATTGCATTGGATTTTCAAATCTGGACAATAATATTGAGCATTTGATAAATGATCTAATCTAGTTCATAATTCTGTGATAAATAGTCAATTTGTTTGAATTTTCACTCAAATCGCACAAATAAAAAAAATTACCAAATTTTGATTTGAAATCCATATAAAGCCCATTGCATATTAATTGAGGCTGTGTCGAAAAGCCAAATATTGTTCGTTGAAACATTTTGTTCCGGAGAAACATGAAACACCAGTTTTTCATCAATAACTTTGATTCCCTTCGGCCAATTTCGAATACGGTTTTTCTTAAAGTCTCAATTATGACAAACATTTCATCCGAAGACTGCATTTTTATAGGAGTTAAGATAAAAAAGTTTTTTGGCTTCAAAAATGGTCTAACTTTTTTAAGGGTGGTATTCACCAATGTTAACTAGGCGTCAATATGTTCGAGTTAGGGCTCATTAACAGTGATGAATACCATCCTTAAAAAAGTTAGCCTACTTTTGAAGCCTTATAACAATAAGTTAACTTCTTTACCCGAACTCAAATCGAAACGCAGTGTTCGGATGGAATATTTGCCATAATTTATGCTTTAAGACTGTTAAAACCGTTTTCAAAAGATATCGGCCCAAAGGGAATTAAAGTTATTGATGATATAAACTTCAGGCTCGTTGAGCGACCCCTTCCCGTGATCCGATCTGGCCCAAATTTGGCATGAGATCTTCTACTAAACATAGGATCAATTTTAGTCCGCAGGGCATACAATTTTCAAATCTCGGGCCATTTGGGGCACTCTATTGTCTATTTTTAGAAAAGAAAAAAATGGTTTTCTGATAAATTCTATACATTTTTTAGGATTTTCTATATTTTTCGGGGCCTCTAACCAATATGTTTGAAGAGAGCGGAATAGCACCTTCACAGCAAAAAAGTGTTGCGATATGACAAAAAAAAAAACATGCACATAACTTGAGTCCCCAATGGTACCTAAAATTACATTCTTTTGATGTCAATAAATGTATCGTAGTAGACAAATCAGAGTAAGAAATAATGTTCTAGACGCTATCATATAAGATTTTCCTTAAACTTTGTGATGCTTTATTGATTCAGAATTCAGATAAGGGGTTTTTATCGAGTCGAAAAGGGTTGTCGAATTTTAATAAAAAAAAAAACAAATTGAGCCATAAACTTTATAGCAATTCAAAATTTATTATAAATTGATGTGTTACGTTTATTTTTATTAAAATTACTTATCCCATACAAAGCTCCAAGCCTGACTGAATTCAACTTTCATCAACATTTTCTGTACAGCATTCTTCTTATCTTGAAGTGGGACTTCTATGCTGGAGCTGCCCGAATATGGGGAATTACGCTGAATCCTCATTAATTTTCGGATTCAGACTTCATGTTGAAATGATCACTGGACAGTTATCCTTCCAAGTTTTGTTAGGTTCAAAACTTATCAATGATTTTTTGCAGTATTTTTAAGTGGCGTTTACATGAGTAAATTTGAACTTTTAGGGTTGTATGGGAAAACTGCATATTTTCTACTGGAAAATCAACATAATTTTTATTTCTTCTGTTGATATGAGCCTGCTTATGGTTTTTGTGCCAATTTATAAAATTTTTAAAGGAAATTTTCTGCTGAACAACTTTGTGCAAAACCGTAACTTCGTATCTTATAAGACAAAAAAGTTATAAGCTGTTAAATGGGGGCATGTCTTTTGGCATTGAATAACAATAAATTCAATTCACATCACTGCTGGTGTTTAGCGAGGTATAACATTGCTCGATTCTGTGGTGTATGTCCATCTGATTTATGAGTCTTCATATGGAATTTGGTTGGTGGTCAGTGTCTCCGTATATGAAGAAGAAGACTATTTATTATAATTTACTATTACAATTAATTTATTTAAGAACTGGGTCATTATTAGACAAACAAATGTGACTGCATTATACTTCGATATTTTCTGTGAATATATGTTTAGTAAGTTTGTCTCTTCCGACCAAAAAGGTTGCAGTCCTCTAAAAACTGGGTGGTAGTAATATAACAGCAAACTTCATTTAAACTATCGAATTAACATTCACAGCTCAGCTAAGGTTTGTTAAAATGGGTGGCTCAAAATGGCATTCATATCCAAATGATAGATTCGGGTATATAAAACAACTTTTGTATGAGAGTTATCGAAAATAAATAAAGTGTCGAGGTGGCACTGATTTTTTTTTAAATACCTATCTTGCGTTGTGAATCCTGTTTGAAGTGTGAAAGATTCATTTCTTATTCAGACGTATCAAACTCATGATGGTGAGCTGGCTGCATAATGGGGTGTTTGAGATTTCACCAGTCGCATACAATATGTTTTATGATCTAGCAGACAAAAAGAAACAGTTTTTTGAAAAATTTGAAACAGCTCAATAATAAATAACATAAATGGTATATTTGTCAATTTATAAACTTTTAAAAATTGCTTGGACGTGGAACGTTTTTTTAAAGCCCAGACAATCTTTGAAGCTTTTTTTGTGACAACTCTTTAGACACATAATAATAATACTAATATACTAATAGAAGAATATGCACAATAAATCGTTAAACACAACCATGCCGTTAAATATCATCATATATTAGAAAAATTATCACTAAACCATCACTTCCCGCTTTCTTTTCAAACCAGGGGACGCAATGAACAAGGTCATGAACGACAACTGGCTATTGATGTTCAACGAGCTTCGGGGAGCCTACGAAGATACGTTCGGATATATCTTCAGAGATATAAGCAATAAAATTTTCCTAAAGGTTCCAATGAATAAAATATTTTTAGAAAATTACTTGAACGTGTTTTATTAGACGAATGATCACAAAAAAAGCTGTCCATAAAGAGATGGTAGGTATGGAGCGATCAATTCCACTTGAAGGGCGTTACTTTAATGGTTATGGCAGTCGTTTGGATCCATGTCAAATAGTCATCACCCGTGGTAAGTCATAGATCGCAAACGAGATCACCAACGGTACTAATCGGTGCTGAAGATAATTATATCTTTGCCGGTTGCCCTTGTTCCGAGTTTAAGGTTCTCCTGTGAGTTTGTAGGCTTTGGCTTGATCCATCTTAACCCTTTACGGCATGAAGCACTCGCAGTCTTAAGTTGTTTTTAATCCTTTGATTAAAGTTAACAAGTTTTGTTTTAAAATTTGTTGGCTTTAAGTAGATTTGTTTTAGAAAATAGAGGGGTTTGATAGAAATCAGAAAATTAAAAAAAACAGTCGTAGCAACTTTATCAAAATTTATATCGTTGTTAATATTTATTGATAATTGATATTATTGAATTTAAAGAAATACATTATTTGCTGATAACCAGGATTCGCAGTTGGCCTTGGACGAGTACGATTGTGTTTTTTTTCGGTAGCGCGTTTCGTCTGCGTTCTCATTGCTTCACATTTCTTTACATTGCATAGAATAACGTTGATGTAAAGGGTAATGATATGTAAAGTTTGGAAAGCAGCTTTCTGGGATATATTAATTGTGATTAAAAAAAAAGTGTTTGAAAGGAAAGTAAAGAAAAATGGCTTTCGGTGTGATCAGTGATCTGATTTTCACTTACGCAGTGCCAAATTTAGCGATTGAGATTCTCATGCGTATTTTCTGATACAAAAATGTGCTGGTGGTCGATGGCTGGTGAAATCAGAAATTGTTGTTGTAAAAGACAGAGTTATCTAAAAAATTTGAAAAAAAGCAATGCAGTGGCGCAGCATAATTTAAGGAGAAAAAGGGAAAAGTCCGCGATGGGCGGAAAATGAGGTTCTTTTCTCTGATTTCTGCGAAGCGCGTTGCTTGTAGGCGACAGATATTTTTCAAAATATTTGGTTGCAACTCGTTTAAGTTCACTCAAATCAGGAAGAATTGTGAGACAGCACCGGACTAAACTTTCTATACCTAGGATTACTATCCTGCAACGCCAAAAAGAGTACATTGCGAATAAAATATAAAGACCAACGCCATTTGTTCAAAAACCATGACGTTTTAGGTTGTTCAAAAACCGCCAAATTATTGTAAGGTACATAACTTACATGACAAATGCTCAGAATTTTAAGTTGGATTATTCAAAGTTTTCGATTATATGCTGAGAAAGCACACAAAAGTTGATAAAAAAACTGCATTTCTTTGTAACAACATCACATATGAATGGTCGGTCGGAATGAAGTGAAATTTGGTATCCGAGGGTTTTTTGGGTCAGAGATGGTTTGTATAATAGTTTCAAGAATCTCACTTTTGATGAAAGGGGGGTCCCCATACAAAATTAGCTCTTCACATCTTATATAGAAAAATGGAGGCGTTTTCTTTGTAACAACATCACGTATCCGAGGGTTTTTTGGGTCAGAGATGGTTTGTATAATAGTTTCAAGAATCTCGCTTTTGATGAAAGGGGGTCCCATACAAAATTAGCTCTTCACATCTTATATATAAAAATGGAGGCGTTTTCTTTGTAACAACATCACGTATGAATGGTCGGTCGGAATGAAGTGAAATTTGGTATCCGAGGGTCTTTTGGGTCAGAGATGGTTTGTATAATAGTTTCAAGAATCTCACTTTTGATGAAAAGGGGGTCCCCATACAAAATTAACTCTTCACATCTTATATAGAAAAATGGAGGCGTTTTCTTTGTAACAATGGGTGGTATGAAAAAAACCTAGTAATTGCTTTTGCTAAGCTAAATCGAGCAGTCGAGCAGTCGCTTAAAGCAATTGCTTCGGTTGTTATGAATAAAGTTTTTTTGACAGCTGTTTTCTCAGTCAGGAGCTTTTACTTTTAGAACAAGCTAGTTTGGTATGAATAAAGCTCGAATCTAAAGCAATTGCTCGGCAAATCTCCAAGCAATTGCTCTATTTTCTAAGCATGCTCGGTAGCAGACTTTTTCAATAAAAAAATTCTTTAATAAGGTTATGAATTTATCAAATAAGCAATATTTCACTTCAAAACAATTTTAAAAGGCATTTTCAACATGGATAAAGAAAAGTCGAAGTGATAACCCAACTTTTTTCATATTCTTGTCGTTGTATAAAATTATTCGTCTCAGATGAAATTAAACAAATCAATTAGTAAATATGTCAAATTAAAAAAAATCCGGCTTTAGTGGATGAAGTCCCAATTGGCTCAAAGTAAGAAATAAATTATAATAATTTAAAACATTATACAGATCTCTCATTTTTATATAATTCTAAGATTTAAGAAAAAATATCTAAATTAAAATGCGCGCCTATTGCCTATTTTTTATACATTGGGGGGGGGGGGGGGGGGGGGGAGAACTTATGATAAATATTAAAGTTAGGCCATTTTTTGTTTGACAATACTTGAATATGTATTCATTTTTCTTTAAACATCAACTTACGAGCACAAATTAACCAAAAAATCCGATCGTTCTTACACCCACCACCCGATTCGTCGACTTCAAGGCTCCTTTAGCCGTACTTTTCAATTTTCTGATCGTCTTCTTTCATTTTACTTTAGAAAACTTCAGATTCTGCTGGTTGGATAGCTCTATTTTTCGAAGCAAAAGCTATGTTCTAAGATTTTAGTACACATCCGCTAAGCAAATGTTTATTCATACCAAACTAAGCAAATGCTTTGGACTTTTGCTTTGATTGATTTCGAGCAAAGTAAAAGCTACCGAAGCAATTGCTAAACCTTATTCATATCACTAAATATCACGTTTGAATGGTCGGTCGGAATGAAGTGAAATTTGGTATCCGAGGGTTTTTGGGTCAGAGATGGTTTGTTTAATAGTTTCAAGAATCTTACTTTTTATGAAAGGTGGTTCCAATACAAATTCAACTTGATTTGTTACGATTTCCATAAGAATCTATTCGCGAGCACGATGCAGTTAAGGACGTGTAGATAAAATTAAACATTTATTACGATTTATACTTTAGAAGGTAAAACGAAGTTTACCGGGTCAGCTAGTTTTTTATATAGGCGAATTTTTTGATTCTTTTAAAATATTATTGCTGATTCGTGTTGTTGTTGTTATGCATATTGCCATTTGTCCTGGAATTTATTGCATAATCTAAGGCGCTTATTTTCAGTGTTCGGCATCGCTAACTGAAAGATTAGCGCCGCTAATTAAATCGCTAACGCATGCAAAGTTAGCGATCGCTTATCAAAACCGCTAAATGAGCTGGAAAAGTTATCGCTTCAAGCTTAAAGCGCTATTCGCTAATCACTAACTGTTTACCAAGTTATGTATATTTTTTGAATTTCATGTTAAATCAGGATTTATGGTACACATTTTACTAGCCATTTTTAAACCACTCCAAACAGCCGGTTTAGACTCTAGCTCTTATTCCAACCAACCACCATCGGAGACGGAGCACGGTAACAAAATCAGCGGCTTTTGGGGCCAAGTCAGAGGCCAGCATGGCCATAGTCAGAGGTCTAAAAAGGGATCATAGTTTGTGTCGGAAAGTCAATAATTGTAATTAGTCTAAGTTGTTTGAAGTTATAATACAGTCCACTAAGTTTGTAATGTTTTGAATGAGTGCGGTTTTTATTTCATCAAAGAATATCTGATGCTATCGATCAAGCCATCAGGGGCAATCCTGAACAATGCCACAAATTCGTGTCAGAACTCAAGTCAGTGATTTAATAAACGTGTACGTAACACTAGAAACCAAAAAACAGTTTCCATTCGAAATTGAAACAAAGGCTAATTGAATTGTTAACAGCATTTGACAATTCATAGTACGACAAAACGTATACTTCTATCAGTAATCTTTGGTGAGTTTTCAACAAATATATGAGAAATAGCGCTCTTCAATTAGCGGAACTAAAAATTAGCGGAACTTTCTAATACGCTAGCTTGATGAAAATCTAGCGGTAAAATTTAACCGCTAACAAAATGTTAGCGGACTAATTAGCGATTAGCGGTTTAGCGCTCTTGTGCCGAACACTGCTTATTTTGAACGAAAAATCCCGATTGAAAATGTGAATGTATTCGTGATTCCCTCCATTGGTATTTATCCTTTGAAACATTCAACAAAAGAAGCATAACTGAAGTGTTGTTGTGCAACAAATGCATAAAAAGTCGGTTCTTTTGTATTTATAAGGATACAATATTTATATATCGGAAGAAATAAGTTGATTTATATATGAAAGTTTTATTTACACAAAAAAAAGAGTACATTTCGTAAAATTTCACAAAAAGAAGAGTACGCTCATTTTTCGATGGAAAAAGAGTACATGTACTCTTAAAAGAGTACGTATGGTAACCCTGTCTATACCTTTTAATGGACTTTGGTGAGATGGATTCTTTTTAGATATTTAATGCTTTATTTCTTTTATCAGTCTTATTTACCAAGTAGGATTTCCCGTATTATCCCTTCCCCTTTTTATCTGAATACAGATCCTGGATCGTATGAATTGAATTCTCTACACCTGAGAGCAAGTTCACTAGTGTTGGGAAAAAGTGGTAGAAATTTTGACACTTACGGCACGTTTTGAAAATTTTGCCATGCAAAAACATTTCCAAGATCTGTGGCCTTCTAGTTTTTTGAAAACACGTGTTGTATTTTCGCATGCTGTGATGCAAAAATAGCAATATTTCTATCATATACGGCTGAAATGGAAACAGTGTTGTAAAAAAAATACAACGCCCCAAGATCTTGAAAACATTTTTGCATGGTAAAATTTTCAAAATGTCAAAATTTCTTCCACTTTTTCCCAACACCAGTGAACTTGCTCTGAAAAGTTTATTCTGCTGTATCGGATCATCACCGTTATGATTACATTGACTTGTCGTGGTGTGCATTATTATACTACACTTATTTTTAAAACCAACACTTGAAACGAATAATGAATCCAGATACTCGTTTTGGCATCGTGTGTTCGTTTTGATGATTAAGTTTTACTTTGTGTATCAGCCAATGCAATATGTGTGTAGCCACCCAATGCTATGCTATGCTATAAATTATGTTGTGATAACCAATGAATTGAAACTGAAATGCCGTATATTAATCAATTGATTTGAAATTCATAACATGTATCTCACGCTGATCAATTATCAATTTTCGATCGATTACCTACAATAGTAATTATTAAAATTTTAATTTAATTGGTACATACAGGAATTTAATAAAAACTCACTGACCTCAGATCAACTATCTTGACAAACTTATCTGACGAAATTTTACGTATATCTGACTTAAGATAAAATTGCGCTAGGAAAATTTTATTTTCAAATGTTTAGTTCTGATATAAATTAAGCATCCAGATTCAGAACTTAAATTTTGAACCATATTTTAAATACAGTTTTCAAATTAAGTTCAACTATCAAGTTATTAGACTCAGATTTTAGACTCGACTCCTTAAATTGATCTTTCATACGTACCTTACGCTAGATTTACTAAGGCGATTTTCTAAATGTAATTTCATAAATACTCGCAATTAGTGAAAAAGCTGGAAACGGTAATAACAGATAAAACAGAAAGAAAATTGAAAAAAGAATTGTTGGAAAAGTTTGATGGGAAAAAATAAGCTACACTTGGGCAAACTAAATCGAGTTGAGCCATGCGATAAACTCAAAAACAACACTAACTGAAAAAAAATGCATTATTCCAATAATGTTTTAACACCCTGGAAATCAGTCTCGTTTGAACTACGGTACGTTGCACATCGTGTGTGTGAGCTGAATCGAAATCTAATTTATTTTTCTTCTCTCCTTCCACACGCTATTGTCGAGCGGTGCAATGACCCACAACGATACACCAAGGTCATCGAAAAATGAAGTTCGAGTGCGGAAATATCACGAAAATTATGCTGGGCCATATCTCGTTATGGCTGAAACAAATGTCGGAAATATATCTGCTGCGAAGATTGCTAAAAGTCTGGTGAAGAAATTTGGTGACGATTTTATACGTGCTATGCCGGTTTCTAAAACCAAAATGAAAATTTTGATGCGATCGAGGGATGCTGCTAATGAAATAGCAGGCATCGGTACCTCAAATGAAGTGCGTTTTTTTATCCCCCAACGGCTGGTGGAGTGCCTTGGGGTAGCCTATATTGAGCCGGATATTTGTGATGAAGAATTGAAGTTTGTGTTAACAGTTTATCACCGCTGGTTTATGATTTTAATTTAATGATTAATGGCATTTCGGTGAATTATACATTCTAATAGGAAGAATTTCAAATGAAAGTAATGAAAATTATAGACGGATAGATTAGATTAGGAAGCATGAAAGGTGTTGAAAATGAGCCAAGAGCGTGATTTGAGAAAACTTCTTGCCGCACAAGACCATTTGTCCCACATCGTATTATTGTCTAGAAGAAGCAAAGTCGATAGGCTGACTTTGCATTGATCTATACAATGATACATGGATGGATCGAAGCACGTGTTTTTCGTACCCCGATCGGACAAAAGGAAATGTACGGCCGGCTCAGATGAAGTTTTCTATTGCGAGAGCTGGTTCGATCGATGTGTAAGCTGTTTTCGGGTGTTCGTTGTTTGCACGGCGACGCTACTACTTTATTGTTTCGCGCACTTTGAGTAACCGTCAACGTCCCTACTTGTTAAGCCATGCACATCAATTAGTGAACTGCATTTTTATTTCCCCATATTTCCCCCCCTTTTTCTTTGCCAATTGATTTTGTGTTAACAGTTTATCACCGCTGGTTTATGATTTTAATTTAATGATTAATGGCATTTCGGTGAATTATACATTCTAATAGGAAGAATTTCAAATGAAAGTAATGAAAATTATAGACGGATAGATTAGATTAGGAAGCATGAAAGGTGTTGAAAATGAGCCAAGAGCGTGATTTGAGAAAACTTCTTGCCGCACAAGACCATTTGTCCCACATCGTATTATTGTCTAGAAGAAGCAAAGTCGATAGGCTGACTTTGCATTGATCTATACAATGATACATGGATCATTGTATCCATCCATGTATCATTGTATAGATCAATGCAAAGTCAGCCTATCGACTTTGCTTCTTCTAGACAATAATACGATGTGGGACAAATGGTCTTGTGCGGCAAGAAGTTTTCTCAAATCACGCTCTTGGCTCATTTTCAACACCTTTCATGCTTCCTAATCTAATCTATCCGTCTATAATTTTCATTACTTTCATTTGAAATTCTTCCTATTAGAATGTATAATTCACCGAAATGCCATTAATCATTAAATTAAAATCATAAACCAGCGGTGATAAACTGTTAACACAAAATCAATTGGCAAAGAAAAAGGGGGGGAAATATGGGGAAATAAAAATGCAGTTCACTAATTGATGTGCATGGCTTAACAAGTAGGGACGTTGACGGTTACTCAAAGTGCGCGAAACAATAAAGTAGTAGCGTCGCCGTGCAAACAACGAACACCCGAAAACAGCTTACACATCGATCGAACCAGCTCTCGCAATAGAAAACTTCATCTGAGCCGGCCGTACATTTCCTTTTGTCCGATCGGGGTACGAAAAACACGTGCTTCGATCCATCCATGTATCATTGTATAGATCAATGCAAAGTCAGCCTATCGACTTTGCTTCTTCTAGACAATAATACGATGTGGGACAAATGGTCTTGTGCGGCAAGAAGTTTTCTCAAATCACGCTCTTGGCTCATTTTCAACACCTTTCATGCTTCCTAATCTAATCTATCCGTCTATAATTTTCATTACTTTCATTTGAAATTCTTCCTATTAGAATGTATAATTCACCGAAATGCCATTAATCATTAAATTAAAAGAATTGAAGTTTGCTAATGCGTACGATAAACGCAAGTCGAATCAAGTTGATAACCCGGAGATAGTTCATGCTCGTCGTGTGCTTAGAAAATTAGCTGATGATAAAGAGGAAGCCCTGTTTACGGTGATTTTTACTTTCGCTGGGCAGAGTTTACCTACTCACATCGAGTTGAATAGAGTGCTTTATTCTGTTAAGCAGTACATTTATCCTGTCCGCCAGTGTGGTAACTGCTGGCGCTTGGGACATGATAAAAAAGGATGCAAGAGTGCTAAACGCTGTAACCAATGCTTGGAGCAAGTGGGCGGCGAAGATCATGCATGTGAAAATAGTGAGCCCCAGTGCGTTAACTGTTTGGGCTCCCATCGGGCCAATGATCACAAGCTTTGTCCGAAAATAATTCAAAAAAAGAAAACCGATAAAGAGCGGCGCGACACTTTTTCACAAGGACGTGTCGATTGGTTTTGTGGAACAACTTCAAATGAATCATCAAACTCACTAACTATCATCTCCCAACCAACAACAAAATCCACCGTGGCAGTTGCTTGCCAAACAAGTAATGTTGACAAGAATGGGTCTAATCCTTCCAGCAAACGTCGTCATAATGTCGATTCGGACGATGAGCTTCCCCAACTTGAAGTTAACATTTCTGACGGGGTTTGCGATTCGATCCGATCGACGATTGAATCTACTGAGGTCATCGATATCGTTGCAGAGGCTCTGGAAGTTCCTGAGGAAGATGTTGAAACTCGACAAAAAATTCAACAAATGGTTTTGGAGAGAATTTCGGATGTTGTAAGTGATAAAATGAAAGGATATTTTGCTAATCTCAGATTATGAAAAACACCACACCGAGCACTTTAACAGCCACCGTTCCTCTGCAATGTCTACAATGGAATTGTAGAGGGATAAATAGTAAACGCTCATCTTTAATCCAGCTCATAAATACACACAATATCAATATTTCGCTTTTGAGTGAAACACATCTCGACAATCACACAAACTTTAGTCTACCGCAGCACACCATTTTTCGTAAAGATCACAGACGAAACTCGATGGGCGTAGCCATCGCGATTCGTTCAGAACTGAATCCCGTAGCATTTCCTATTGCACTGTCAGCGGATATTCAAGCCGTTGCCTGCCAGATCAAATACATCTCCGGGTTGATCACTATTGTATCTGTGTACATACACCCGCAAGCCAACATATCGCAGACTCAGTTTGATAATTTTTTATCAACCGTTCCGAAACCGTGCATCATTGGAGGAGACTTTAACGCAAAACATCACCTATGGGGAAGCGATCATGGAAACACACGTGGAGACCGTCTTCATCAAGCCATCGAAACATCTCATCTCGTCATTCTCAACAATGGTCAGCCAACTAGGTTTGATGTAAACCGGTCGTGGGGCGCAATTGATATCACGCTGGTTTCTTCGAGCCTTAGTTTGTGCTTCGACTGGGAGGTTTTGGATTCACCAAATGGAAGCGATCATTTTCCGATAGTTTTTCATTCGAGTACTACATGCGCGATGAAATTCTACTCTGGAATCAATGTTCGGAAAATCGACTGGGAACGTTTTACCGGAAGCCTCGAGGAATCATTCGTCGAAAATGGAGAACCGGATAGCTTTGATGTCTTCTTTGAGCTGATTTGGCAAGCACTGCGCAGATCCTGTCCATCAGTAAACTCGAACCACACTCGCCGAATACCGCAACCCTATTGGGACGAAGAGCTAACAGAAGCGAAGAAAGCCACCAGAGTTGCTTTCCGCGCTTGGAAACGAGAGCTGTCAACCGAAGCTTACGAAGGGTACGCTAATACAGAACGAAGGTTCAGAAATTTGGTACGCGAGAAGAAGAGGAAAAGTTGGCAACATTTTTGTGATAGTTGTGATAGTTCTACGTCCCTCACAACCTTATGGAGGATGGCTAGAAGATTCAAAGGGCGCGGAGAGCCATCAAAAAACCTTAGAATTTCGGACAATTTGGCCAACGATGTTTTGGACAAGTTGGCTCCCTCATCTGCCAAAAATCCACCCCCGGCTTTTCTACAATGTTCGTGTTGCCCTCAAACTGGTTTACCATTCTCAGTATCTGATATTCAAGCAGTTTTAAAAATCGGTAAAGATTCGGCTCCTGGTTTGGATGGTGTTCCATATTCCGTCATAAATCATCTCCCATGGGCGGCGCTTAGTCAGTTGCGAAAAATCTATTGCCAAATTTTTGCTTCAGGAAGAATTCCGGAAAGCTGGAAAACCTTTAAAATTGTACCGATTCCTAAAAGTGGTCATGATCCGATTTCTCCTTCTGCTGTTCGCCCAATCGCGTTAGCTTCATGTTTTCGCAAAGTGTATGAACTCATAATCAAAGATCGACTAGAACATTTCATCGAAAACAACAACTTATTCCCTTCAGCTATCAACGGTTTTAGGAAAGGACGAGGAACAATGGATGCGTTGTTTCCCCTGATTAATGAAGCTTCTTTAGCTTTGAAAAGAAGAGAGCATGTGGTGATATGTAGCCTCGATATCAAAGCCGCCTACGACAACGTGGAAATTAATGTTCTGGTCCGCGAATTACGCTCATTAACAGTCCCTGAATGCCTAGTAAGAAGTATCTTCCATCTTTTTGAAGAAAGGAATTTGTGCATTTCAAATGGATTAGATTCAATATCTAGGACAACGTGGAAAGGCCTTCCTCAGGGATCTCCACTAAGTCCGTTATGCTTTAATGTTGTGATCAGTGGATTGATCAACAGTGTCCCTCCTGATGTGATAACCGTAAATTACGCCGATGACACAACAATTGCTGTAAGAGGAACCTCGCTGGAGCATAGTTGCGAATCTCTCCAAAGGGCAGTGGATATAGTTGTGGAAAATATTTTCGACCTTGGGTTAGAACTTTCGCCCACGAAATGTAAGTGCCTTCTGATCTCGACACAACAATGCGATAATCCCCCAGAAATAAATATCGGCGGTTGCACTTTGGAATACGTCAGATCCCTGAGGTTACTCGGCATGTACCTCACACGAAATCTGTCGTGGTCGTGTCATATTAGAGAGGTACAAAAACGTACGGCTCCGTATCTTAACTTTCTACGAAGCATATCGGGCCAGTCATGGGGAGCACATCCAGCAGCAATGTTAGCTATTTTCAAGTCATGTGTGAGATCAATATTGGAATACGGTTCCATATTTATGACGGAGTTAACACAAAAAGAAGCCATCGTTTTGGATAGACTACAATGGGCAGGAATTCGAATCTGTTTGGGCTCCACAAAAACCACCCACACAGGTTCACTCGAAGTGATGGCTGGTATTATTCCGCTGCAACAAAGAAGAGAACTTGCTGTCATGCGTTTTGTAAATAAAAGAGCGTCACTTTCTTCTTGGCATGGTCAATACTCCAGACCGATCTTGGAAGGTGGCTTAGTGGCTACGGGAATACACCGCGCCATAAGAATGCTTAACGAATTTATTCCACTTGAACAGCCTCTAAATAATCTCCCATGCTACATGGTCAACCGTGAAGTTGTAAGAACAATAATATCCATTGATCTCACTGTTAAACGGTTATGTTCAGAACACCAGAACTCATCGGCAGCTGATTTGGTTTCAAACTATCTCTTGGAAGTGTATGCCAACGCGAAAATCTTGGCAACTGACGGGTCGAAAGATATACACGGCACAGGTTATGCTGTGGTAAATAGTTTTGGAGCGCCTGCAGAAGGGATCAAACTCGACAGTAAAGCATCAGTTTATATGGCAGAGCTTCTAGCAATCAGGCATGCTGCGAAAATGATCGTAAGCCTTCCTGTTGCTCAGTATATTATTCTAACCGATAGTTTGAGTTGTCTCACGAGCCTTCAAAAAATCAACATCAATCAAAAATATCCCGTTGCTTGGTACGATATAAAAGCTTCCATTCTTGAAGGACAAAGAATGGGGCACGAGATCCATCTGATATGGGTTCCGTCTCACAGAGGTATTCCAATGAACGAGTTGGCAGATCAAGAGGCGAAAAGTGCGTGCATCAATGGTGGTACAGCAGATTATATTTTAACATCATTCGACATCCAGTTTCCGATTCGGCGTACAACAGTGCACAAATGGCAAGCAAAGTGGAATGCAGGAACTAAAGGACGTTTCTGTCACAGCATCATCTCTAACGTTTCGCTCCAACCATGGTTTAGTAGCTTGGATCTCAACCGCAGACAAATTGTAATCCTTTCCAAATTAATATCAAATCATTCACGGCTCCCTGCTCATCTGACTAGAAATGGTATCCTATTGGACGCGACGTGCAGTTGTGGCGAATCCATCGCAGATCCTGATCACATTATCTTCGCATGCAGCAGATTTGAAAATCTTCGTAGACCTATTTGGCGAATTTTAATGAAAAAAGGAATTCCACCCGATATTCATTTGATACTAAAAAAGAAAGACATTGAATTATATAAAACGATAGCTAATTTTGTAATTGAATGTAAAATAGACATGTAAGTAGAAGAGTAATTAACACTTGGCCGGTTATGTTATAGAGGTAAAGCCAATAAAAAAATTAAAAAAAAAAAAAAAAAAAAAAAAAAAAAAAAAAAAAAAAAAAAAAAAAAAAAAACACCCTGGAAATAAACTTTATAGCAGCATGATAAGGCTGAAATTTAAACGAAACATTAGGAAAATTAAAAAAAAAAAGAATCCTTTTTTCTATGACCGAACGCCATATTGTTTTCTATGAAAAAAATATTCAAAATTAAACATGAAACTTTTATTTCTTCATCTCTACAGCACCCTCAAATGGTTAGCAGAAGATAAGAATTCAAAAGGAAAATATTTTAGTCCTCTGAGAAACTTTGAATTTTGCTGTCCGATCATAAACAATTTTTCTCTAGTTTTTTCGAAACAAATGTTTCATTCTGGTTTGTCAAAAAAAAAAAAAACTTTTATGGAAGGCAGTATTCAAAAACCCGTACTAACAAGACCTGTGCAAGTGATTTGAGCCATTTTGCTACGTAGCAACTTTGGTGAAGTAATCCGTAGTGCCCGACCGTAGACAACACTCTTGGAAATGAGTGAAAAATCATTTCTTGAAAATTATTTTTTTCTAATATAGTTCAGTTCTAATATAGTAAAGTGTCCGATAGTAGACAAGTTCCCCCTACCTAATTCGTTTTGGAATAAACTTATAATATATTAATGAATTTCAAGATTTATACATTTCATAAAAATACAAAAAATAGCTTCAAATTTCCCGATTGTGTTAGTTGAATAAAAGAACAAGTTAGTAATTTGACTGCATAAACATTTCATATACTTACCCATTCAAAAAAACATGCGTTTAAGTGTAAAGTTCTTGATATCAAAGTGGAATAAAAAGTATTTTTAATAATATCGTTCTATAGAACTATAGTTTCAAGAAATCGCGTGCTCCAACACGCGTGCTGTTTAGATCAATCTCCATAAAGTCTTCACACAGGATGGTGATATGTTTAGATAATAATGTTAAAACCAGTTCATGATATTTTGACCATTTTGATTTAAGATATTGTTTATTACACCAGAGTTTTGTTCTCATTTGCATCCGCAATGCATGATGTTGGTTGCAATCGTGCGCTTTTGTTCCCCATTGGTTCCACGATGTAAGGGTTCATTTGAAGTCAGTTTAAGTTATTATCTTATTTCATTAGTTCGTATTCACAAAATTCAAGACTTTTGCTCCGTGTCACCGTTAGGGCTTCTTTTTTATTTTATTGTTTTTTTTTTCTAACTTTGTGTTTTTGTGTCTACGAGTGAATGTATGTTCTACTTTTGATCGCCAAATTGAGTTGTCTGAAGTTTGTTGTCTCAATCGTTCCCTCTTTCGCTATCATATGGATGTTTTGTCTGAATATTAAGGTATTAATTTTATGAAAAATTGTCCTACTGCATCTTACGCTGCGTCTGAAAAAAAAAGATTTTTTTGCTAGTGTGATTTGCGCTTTTGCTGGAGCAACTGCGATTCCGTTGTTTGTTGTCTTGTGGTGCCAGGCGACGATGACGATGAGGCAGTAGGAACAGATCCCTTTCTGGATGCTGCAACCGACCCCATTTGATGTTGTTGCATCATACGATGGCTCAGCTCTAACGGGGGCGGCATCAACAGTGGCAAACTTGTTCTTTTCACTACTGGCCTACCACCGGCGGTATTAGTGGGTCTTGGTGGGTGATGAGGAAGCGTAGCAGTTTTGTCCTTATCCGAAACAGGTGATATCTGCTGTTCACCTTCCGCGGAATCGGATTCGTCGTCGAGTTTAGGTTTCCGGCTGTTTTTTTTCATTTTCGCGGAAGCATAAGTTCCATCATTAGTCGGCCCTTTTTTATTTTTTTTTTCAATTTAGTCACCAGGTTCATTCACTTTTCATGTTGCAGTTATAGACTCTATGAATGTTTAGCAGCACATATGTAATTTAAATTATTTGATAGAAATTTTCAGTTTGCACATAGAAAAATTGATGAATGTTTTGAATGCTTAACATTTATTTTTATGTCTACAAGTTTCAACTGTATGGCTAGGGACGGTTCGGAGTGTGTATAACCGCGGTCAATTTAGATGCATATAAAACTTGCTTCGTTCAAAATATTTGAACACCGTATCCCCGCTCAGACAGACTAGCGCTTGTAATGAATTTGAGTTACTATTTTGAATTAGTAGTTTCAAGTTTTTGTCCCTAAATATGCATGAAGAGTCAAAAAATAAACTTTGGTACGAAACACTTGCATGAACTGGGAAAAATAAGAACAGCAACAAAAACAAATAAAAAACAATAAGAAATCAAGGAAGGTACTTGGAAAAATTTGGTGGTAAAGTGTCATAAATAAACCTAAAAAAAAAAAACTTGGAAAAATGGTCTCAATCATGAGGTTTTTGTTTCTGGGTCTCATCTTTCTAAGCGATTAAATGCAGACGATTCATGTAACCTATTGAACGAACTTCAAGAGTGTCAATATTAATACATTATCGTCATATCGCTTGTTAGTCGTTATTGGTCAACCGGTATTCGGCCTAAAACAGGTTGCCTCCATGCCACACAATGCATTAGGAGGTCATAATAATCCTCCCGGTAGCATTTTGCAACGTTGTGTCCATTTCCTTCAGTGAGATGACATAAAATTATTATCAACTGTCATAATTGTAATACAAATTCGAACGATTTGTATTCAAATACTTAATGACATTACTATAATTGTGCGAGCAGGTTTAGAAACGTTAGAAAAGTATTAAAAATGTGGAATTTTTTATCAGTCATGATTGAAAAATGCTATTATTTTTATGAAAAAAAAACCAACAAACATAATTTACACTCTACAGCAAACATTAACCAGGCAAAGACTTTGACAAAAATCAATAAGAAACAAAAAAACGAAAAAGAGGAGAAACCAACGAGTGATGCAGAAACGAAGGGTAATGCAAACAAATACTCACAGTCGGAGTAAGCGTAAGACTTTCGACCATTTGCCCTTAAAATTTGCTGTTTTTGGCCAGTTTTTGGAAGCCACCTAGGCGATAGGTTAAAGAGATCCGTTCATTAATTTGAAAACACAAAAACACTTGCGAACACGTCGCAAGCAGGATGAATAGAAGTTTAGATAAAGGGACCTGAATTTTCTGCAGCCAAAAATTATGTTCAATTTATTTTTGATTTCCGGGGTAGGAGGTATATTTTTCAATCATTCTTTTGTATTTGCCATTTAGTATGCGTCACAAAAAATACTTTCTAGAGATATACGTTCATTATTTTGCATAGCAATGTAACCAATAAATCAACTTCGCGACATTCTTTACGAAAACTGTATTCATTAGTTGGATAATTTGTCCCAATGCTGTTCCTTTTCGTTTCTCTTGTGAACCTAATTATTTATTGTGAACTCAATCCTGCTGTTTTGTAGCGATAAATAAACTAATAAATCATTTCAGTGGAGTTCAAAAGATTTTGATACGTTTAACTATCTGTGTCACAAAAAACATTGAACCACTTTGTTAAAATAAATTCCTTTATTCCGACACAGCGTCTAAATCGAGGAGCAGGAGAACAAAAACTATAATTTTTCTTCCTTCAAGCGAAGCACAATTTTTATTTCGGCGAAATGAGTAACGAGAATAATTAAAACAGTATCGCTATTGGATGTCAATCAATGCATAATAAACTTTATTCTCTTAATTTTGCTATATGAATCACCTTGGAAAAATAAAATAAAAAGACGAGAAAGCTGATGAGGATTTGCGATAATAATGAGCTGGCTTCTTACTGCTTGCTGATAAGAAGGAAAACATTACGTGATATTCAATGTTTTTTTTTTAAATTTAAACCGTTATGAATCCTTCATTGAGTCGCATTTGATGTTTGCTTCTATTGTTTTATCTGATGCTGGTATCTGATCAAGTTCTACTACAAAACGCACCCTCACGTAAGCTCCAGCGTTTTGTTTATATTTTCATATTATGAAGTTATTCCTGAACATTATTTTTTTCCTAAACAAGTTTTGCTGTTTGTTTGTGTGTATTGTGATTTTGTTTTACATGCTAGTCCTTTAAATTAATGTTAAATTGTTTCTTGTTGTATGCATTTTCCTCAGAGTTGTATTATTTGCTTCAACTTTGTAAGTCATCATGTTTTGTTTAACTTGATTTTAAACGTGTGTTGTTTTACCTTTTTTTTTTTAAATATACCTCTTCTTAGCTATTCTCAGTTTATTTCTTTTTGTTTTTACCGTAACCTCGGGGCGGAGTTACCGGTCGTCCAGAGTTTATGCCACCGTATTGAAACTTACGTTTGTCAGCTGGTTTCAGAATCTGGAAGGAACACATCAGCGTGTCGTCAACAGACATCATTGCTCCTGAGAAGAAAAAAAAAGGGTTAATAAAAATTAAACTTTATAGAAAGACCAGGTTCCTTACCGGCATTATCGAACTCGCCACAGTAGTTGGGAGCCGAGAAAAGCGTAACCAATTGGCGTTTGGCGAAGAACTCGTAACCATCCTCGACCACCTGGTGGGCTCGGCATATCAAATCGAAGTCATGTTTACTCAAGAATTTGCCAACAATCTGAAATGATCAAAAGAAGCATAGTTTGTTGGAAAATTATTTTGCTTTTGTGACGTTAGAAATTCACTGGGAAAGTGTTTGATGGATTGTATTTTTCCTTTCACGTAAAACTTCAACACAGTGAATTTAATTGAATATGTTTTTTGCTTTCAAACCGTGAATATTAGGGTATAATATTATTAAAACCTAATTCAAAATAATGCTCGCTATGCTATGACTGCAAGCTGGTATTCTTGGAATTTTTTAGTTTAGTTTAGTTTAGTATTTTTTAGCTTAGTTGAATTTATGATTATTTAGAATAATTGAATCTACTCAAGCGCGATTACAAAAAGTGGATTCTACTCAAATAACACCTTAAAATAATCATTCAGAGAAAACGTCAAATATCTGATTTTATATTCTCAACAAAAGAATTGCGGATTATGTAAGGATTTTAAGGATTATTATAAAAAAAATAGTTTCGATTCATGAGAACTTTGCCAATATAAATCACAGCGTCTCCAATCAGCCGCAATAGGTTAATAAGATGACGACGAACTGTTTCTAGTCTTCTGTGTACAAATCCCAGAGCACGATTATGCGACATGGTCAATATTCCAGAGCGGTTTATGAATAATGAATAGACAAACAATCTAGAGCAATCCATCTCGTATAACTTGAATGGACACTTCGTGCAAGTTGCTG
Organism: Uranotaenia lowii; assembly: GCF_029784155.1. Lineage (NCBI taxonomy): Eukaryota > Metazoa > Arthropoda > Insecta > Diptera > Culicidae > Uranotaenia > Uranotaenia lowii. The sequence goes on from NC_073692.1 coordinate 255,731,709, forward strand.
ATATGTAAAATGCACTAACAATGGACATATACACTGTAGACTATTCAAGTAGGTAGTGCATTTTCGTTCCAACACACGCGGAAACACGTGCTGCTTCGCGATAATCAAACTTCTCTTCGCCGGATGACAATAATTATCAATCTTAAGTGGAAGGCTGTTGTAGTTTGTTGAGCATTAGTTTTCAAAAAACGTTTCATGTTTTTAAGATTCCAGCAGACTTTGAGTCAAAAAAAATAGCAATCAAAAAACTTACATCCACTCCAAACGTAAAGCTGACGCCACGATCATTCTCGCCATAGCCGTTGGTGTCCTTGTCCGGGTCAGACCACAGAAGATCACACAGCAGTCCCTGATCGGGTACGTCCGTCGGTCTCATGATGCGCCGAATTTGTTCCATCGATTGTAGATCAGGACTGAGACCGCCGTGGCAGCAGAAAATTTTCTCGTCCACGATGGCTGCCACCGGTAAACAGTTGAAGCAATCGGTGAAAGTTTTCCACATCTTGATGTTGTAGCGCCGCTTGCACTCATCGTAGAACCTGTTGGGTACCGGAAAAGGAGCAATTTTAATAAGTTACAGAAGATATGCGAGGAATGGAAATAAGCTATGATACTGGCACAAACTTCATCATCTTGATAAAATTATCGTAAAATTACAATGCTTAAATTTTTTCATTCGCATTTAGTTTACTGATTCAGTAAATTATTTCATTCCCTCTTTCTGCCGGGTAAGATTGATTAATTAATCTTTTATTCTATGATGTCCATTGATTTTCTACCGCTACTCTTTAGCCTAATATACTTATACATAGAGACATGCAATGATGACCCTCGGACCATTTTTTTTTTCACTCGCCGTGTTTTCCTCTTCAAAACAACCAAAATAGCGTATGTATTGATTTTTACTGTTAGCAGCTTACCGGCGTGTAAGCAATAAATATAGGTGTTGGCGCAGTATTTTATATCAATAGTGCCATCTGAACACGAAAACAAATAAACAATTACAACGAAAATCATATGATTTCTCAATAAAACTTAATATGCATCAGCATAACAGGAGGTACATTTTGCTATAGTCTAAATATTTGTATAAAAGTCTAATTCTGTCTCAAAAAAAAAGAGTGTACCTAGTTTTTTTCGGGTTTTTCTAAATAATGTGAAAGCATCTTCCATCATTTTATGCACTTACCCATATATTCTGTTGATGCTAGCGCACTCATGGTTCCCTCTCAGTAAGAAGAAATTCTCCGGATATTTGATTTTGTAGGCAAGCAGTAAGCAAATGGTTTCCAACGATTGCTTTCCTCTGTCGACGTAATCGCCCAGGAAGAGGTAATTCGACTCTGGTGGAAAGCTGCCGTACTCGAAGAGGCGCAGCAGATCATAATACTGACCATGGATGTCACCTGTGAAAGATTTGGAAAGATTTGAGAACGAGAAAATGAAATAGAAAAAAAAAACACGACTTAGAGCACTAATCGCAAACAAAATGGTACAAGCAATTGAAATGTAACGTAGGTTTTTCTGTAGTTATACATATGATGTCACTGTTTTGAAGGTCGGAATGCAATTCTATTGCACTGTGCCCTGAAGTGTACATATGAACAGACGGACGAGTGGTAGATATTGGTAGAAAAATCAATAGATTATCGTCGTGTCAGCAATAAAACTGGCTCCATTATTTAGTGCGTAGTAATTTCAAGTAAAAGAATCACAATATTAATCGGTGGAGGCATCCTGAATTTGAAAATGTTGCACAATATATCTATACTTTTTACGACAAAATTCAAATGAAGTCATAAAATCCGAAATTAAAGGTGAAAATAAATTTAAAGATTGCTTTTACGAATAAAAGTTACGAAATAGGCAATTAAGAACATGTTAATAATAATTACAGGGTGGCCACTCAAAATCAATTTTTGATTTCCCGCTTTTTTCCGTCTTTTTCCCGCATGGTCTCACTAAATTCCCGGTATTATACAACAGAAAACCAAACAAAATTCCGAATATTCAATTTTGAAACCATAAAAACGAAAATCGACTCTTCTCGGTTTGGTTTTCGACTAGGCATTTCGCGTTAATGGAAAATCTTCTTTCCATCGTCGCGTTACCATGAAACAAAATTAGAATTTTCTTCAATAAGGTCGTCAAATTGAAGAACTCCTTTTTCGATTCGCCAATAAGTTCCATCCAAAAAATGTCCAATCGTTGTGTTTTTCTTCGATATCCCAAAATGATGTTTTCATTGAAGATATTGCACATAATTGTCCGAATTCGTCCTTAATTTTATCGGCACAAGCTCCATTTAAGTGCTGCTTGTCAACAAGTACTTCTAGACACAGGTCTAAACGATTTTTGGCAATATCTGGATAGTGTGCAATCACATCGTAATTATCGCACGATAAATACCGAGCGATGCGATAAGTCAAGGGAGATCGTATAGCCATTTTATTCAAAAATCCACAGTACGACGAACGATAGCTATTTCTGAATACAAGGATATCTTTGTCGGAAACATGACCAGAATCTTTTGCTTTCTTAATTGCCGATTTAGTTAAGAATCCAATTTATAAGTTTCCAGGAGGTAGAAGACTTATTTCTGAGAGTTCAATTCCAATAAGTGTTTTGGAAGTACACATTTTCATACTTGGTTAGCAAATTTTTCTAAAATTGAGACCCTAACTACACCTCGTTTCTTGAGAGCTTGGAGAGCACAGTGATGCCAATATATGGAATCACATATTTTCCAACGATAGTTAAATTTGACATCATTATGCTCTCAAATCTTTTGAAAACATGGGGTATAGTTCATGTTTCAGTTATAGCAAAAAGTGGCATCATGTTCCTAACCAAGTACTCAAAATATGCTTTCATTTTTTCTGAGTACCACCTTATGTCAAGCAAAATTAGAGCAAATTTGACTTTCAAGGCATGATAGCAAAAAATTTTTTTTTTTGTTTCGATTATAGTCGTTTTAATTATAGCAAAATTTGCTATAATTCAACCATACTATTATTCTCGGGATAAATTTTTCTTTGGTGAATACCGTTCCGTTTTTTTGATTTCTTTTTTTCGCAATTCAAAATTTCTAGTTAACCTCGTTTAATATTCGCCTTCACTTAGGAAATCTTAAGTTACCATGCGGTTATTTCTTGTTATCATTGAAAAACATTTCATTCAAACAATTTGGGATATGTTTGTCCCTTAAAAGTTTAAACTAATCAAGTCGAAAAAGCATATCTTTTGGTTTAGATTTTTCTACGAGAGTAAATGTAAAAAAAGAATAGAAAAATATTCACATAACTTGAGAAAATGTTGTTTTGTTGTATTATTTGGGATTTTAGAGCAGAATGCTCGGATGTTGCCAAAATCAAACGGGGTCTGTAGTTAGTTTGAGAGTTTAAACCGTAATGAATAAATTTCTTACCACATTACATAAATTTTGATTTCAGGTTTGAGTTCACAAAATGATGTATAACTCGATGATGCGTAATTTTTGGGTAAATTGTACAGCAAATGTTGCTATAACTTTGGTCCCAGTTTTGAGTTTTGTATGATGGCTTATTTTGCTATCGGTATAAGTTCTACAGCAAGTTTTGCTTCAATTATGCTGTTAATGCAAAGTTGGTCTCAGCTTGCTATCAATAAAAGTAAATTTGAAACCATAGTTATGCATTATTCTGCTTTCAAACTTAATTTGACATAAAAAAGTGCTATCCTTTTGGCCTAGATAGCTCATTTTGGTTACTGTTTGTTATCGATTTAGGCATCAAAGTCTGCTCGGGTTTCAACATGGTTTCTGTCAACTGGTAGTTGTTCAATGAGCCAATGTTTTGGTCGAAACTAGTCAGGTCGTTGTTCAATGAAGCAAGTTCAAACTAATCAAAACCGATCCAGCTCGGCAGGAGGATTCGTTTCGACCTGGTAGAAATCGGTCGAAGTCAATTGGAAAGAGACTGGTGATCAACAGTCAATTTCCACTTGTTTCGACCTATTGCGACTAAAATTCATTGAAAAGACTTTCATTGAGCCCAAAATTCCCGACTTTTCGAAAAAAATCCCGTCTTTTTCCCGCTTTTCCCGGATGGGTGGCCACCCTGTAATTATGACCGGATTATGTTAAACGTTCGTTTGTTTAGTCTTTTTATTAATAATTTTTTCAAGACAAAAATTGACCTTTTTATTAATTTTCGTGTATTTTATATTCAGTTTGCCAAAATCAAATGCCTATTTAGCAAAACTCTGTGCCGAAAATGCGCTAAAAAGTGTAGAGAGACTTGAGCTCCCAAGCAAAAAGATGCATGGCCACTACATTCTAGCGAAATAAGAAAAACTTTTTTTTAGATTTTTATCCAATTGAATAGTTTACCCCGAAAAAAAATATAGTGAGCATCGAACTCACTGCAACCTTTAATCACGGCTTGCCAGCAAGGTTGCCGGAATCACAGAAAAATCTATAATTTCACAGAATTTTGAGCAAATTTTTATCACAGAATATGTGTCTCAGAAAACAGAATTTTAAGAAATTTTTACAGATGTCACAGAATTTCAAATTGCATACAATCTTCCAAAATTGATTTTTTTACGTCAATATTCTATTCTATTTTTATTTGGAGAGGATTATAATCTTCGTGGTCGTGCACCTTCCGTATGCGTCAATATAACTTTTAAAAAAGACGCAATTTGACATGACTTTTATTAAAAAAAAGCATCACATAAAACCATTACAGGATTTTTGGGTAAAATCACATAAACAGGGTTGCTGCTTTCGTTTTGAAATTCCAAAGTTTTTCCCGGTTAAAAATGATGATTTTCCCGTATTTATTTTACTCTTTTTTTAATATAAAATCATGATGAATAAAAAAAATCATTGTAAAATTTCTAACAATTGTTTCTCAAAACTTGTTAACCAATAAGGAATCAAGAAAAATCTTTCGACGTATTTTAACATGTAGTCTTTTGGTATCAAATTAACAGGTTTTCATAAATTTGCAACAAAATTAGCATCTATTATTGTTCAACTTCAACAATTTTGCAAAAACAAGTCCGGCTAGTAATGTGGTTTTTCGAGCCACTGCGCCACAATTTCAGTTTTTCTAGAATTTGTATGGAGTTGTTAAAAAAAATTGTATAGTTTGTATATCGCGGAATAGCCATTATCTCTTGCATTCCCAGGCTTTTTGAAGCAATTATAAACGAAAAATTATTTTCCCAAATTAAGAACCGAATAACTGACAGGCAACATGGCTTTTTCAAAGGCCGTTCAACCGCAACTAATTTAATTGAATTTATAGACTTTTCATTGAATGCAATGGATAATGGCAACCATGTGGAAGCTCTTTATACAGACTTTAGTAAGGCATTTCATCTCAGACATACCAAGGCTTCTTTTCAAATGACAAAAAATTGGAATAAAATCCAAACTCCTGAAATGGCTTGAATCATACCTCTAACGAATCGCCAACAAATAATAAATTTCAATGGAAAGAAATTGCTCCCTATTCAAGTCACTTCAGGAGTTCCGCAAGGATCTCCAGGGTTGCTAGCGATTTTTCGTTTTGAAATTCCAAAGTTTTTCCCGGTTTTTCCCAGGTTTTTTCCCGGTTATAAATGATGGTCTTCTCGATATTTATTATACTCGTCTTATATATAAAAATGGAGGCGTGTTCTTTGTAACAACATCACGTACAAACGGACGGTCGGAATGAAGTGAAATTAGGTATCCGAGGGCCAGAGATGGTTTGTATTTTAGTTTTGGGAATGTCACATTTTATGAAAGGGGGGCTCCCATACAAAACCAACCAGAAATGGGACACAACTCGAACAACTTGAAGACGATTTTCATGAAAACTGATTCCCGAGCACGAAGAAATTAAAGATGTGTTGATGAAACATTTTCTAACGATTTATTGAGTAACAGGTGAAACGAAGTTTACCGGGTCAACTAGTTTTCATATAAAATCATGGTGAATAAAAAAAATCAATATACAGGGCTTCAAATTTTTAATAAATGTATCCCAAAACTTGTAAACCGGTTAGAAATCATGGCAAACACTTCGGCGTCTTCTAACACGTAGTATTTTCGTATCAATTGACAGGTTTTCATGATTTTTTTTAACAAATCTAACGAACGGGGCATCTATTCGTTGTTTTGCTCCGCAATTTCATCAATTTTGCAAAAATAAGTCCGATTGATTGATCTTGAAACTATGATGTAGTACTTACAGCCAATATAATTTTCAAGATTTTTATAAAGTTCTAGAAAAAAAAGGTATAATTTGTATAGAAATCTGTTAAAAAGACATCGAAACATACTATAAAAGCATTATTTTCCAAATGCAGTTACATTTGTTGGTACAAATTCGAAGACATGTTTTTGAAAAAAATGTTTAACTTAAATGAACAATGAATAACTTTAGTAATAGTCATTTGAACTAAAGGTTCGTGAAAATATAGAAATCTCGCCTGATCTTTCATTACGTCGTTTGAAACATCTTAAGAATTCACAGAAAACTGCTGAAAAAGTTATCAAAACAACTTTAAATTTTGTATTTTACATATAGAATATGTTGTCCAGGCTACAAATATTCTAAATGGAAGAAGTTGCAACTGCTCATTTTTTTCATACGACGTAATGAAAGCTCATGCAAGAAATCGTGTATAAGACAGGGCTGAGCTTTAATTGTTTGAGTGTAGGATATTATTTTTGATCAGGGTTAAGACCTTAGATTTCGGACACTTTAAGCAACACCTTAACGTAGAATGAATTCAAAATTTAACACTTGCAATGTAATGCTTCGTTCCTCAGGCCAATTCAAAAGAAATACAGAACAACAATAACATTGGAAAACCAATAAAAAAGAAGTATAACTCTGCTGAAAAACGTCTATAATTGTTTCATTGTTAAATTTACAACATTTGAGTTATGCTTGTAAGTGTAGCACACTTGCGGAGAGCGAAAAAAATGAGATAACTCATATTTTCCGCAATTTGTTAAAAAAGCGATTCAAACTTCGATTGTTTACTAATGAACGAATAAGCGTTTATGAAATAATTCTATATCGAGACTCTTAAAAAAAATTTGGAATAATTTTAAAAATATCTTTGAAACTCTGTGAAAAAGTTTCGAACATGTCAATTTTCCCGGTGAGGTGCCGAAATTCCCGGTTTTTTCCCGGTTTCCCGGTGAGATGATGAAATTTCAAAGTTTTTCCCGGTTTTCCCGGTTTTCCCGGTTCGCTAGCAACCGTGGATCTCATTTAGGACCTCTACTTTTCATTCTTTATGTAAACGACATTTCCTTTATTCTCAAAAATCTCAAAATGCTCGTTTATGCCGACGACATGAAGCTCTATTTGGAAATAAGAAATGAAGAAGACATCAGCATATTCCAGAATGAAATTCACATTTTCTACTTGTGGTGCAAAAAAGCCTTCTGAAGCTCAATGTAAAAAAATGCAATTTAATATCATTTAGCAGAAAAAGAACAACACCAAACATCACAATCACATTAGGAGATCAGAATGTAGAAAAATGTGAACGAGTCAGAGATTTAGGAATTATCTTAGACTCTAAACTTACTTTCGCAGACCATTACAATACTATCATCCAAAGAGCAAATAACATGCTGGGCTTTATTAAGCGCTTTTGCTTTAATTTTCAAGACCCATACACAATAAAAACACCATATATTGCCTATGTAAGTTCTTTACTGGAATATTGCAGCGTTGTTTGGTCCCCATATTCAATTTCACACGAAGAAAGAATAGAATCAGTACAAAAGCAATTTCTACTATATGCCCTTCATAAATTAGGTTGGACATCACTTCCATCATATAAAGCGCGCTGCATGCTCATTGACATACAAACACTAAAAGAACGCCGCGAATATGCAATGGTTTCATTTGTAAACGATATCGTTTCGTGCACCTTCTCGGCAACTCCAAAATCGAAATTTATTTTTCATTAATCACTATCGAAAAACGGGCCAATAAATCGCATGAAGGCCTCTTACAATCAATACTGCGAAACCATTGACTTTACAATGTCTCGGCAAAAACTCAAACAATATTTTAATCGAAGAAAACTAAACTCTTAAGGATAATTGTAAAGCAGACACAGGCTTCGGACGGCTCCTGAGGTGCCGCTCATAAGTGCAAGAGCAAAGCTTCACAAAGAGGTGTGGAACCCACAATCTTGTGAGCAGCAAACCGCACACACTCTGCTCATGCTTCCCGAAAAATAAATGTTCGACACTCACTCACATGAGTGATGAGTGCTCCGCCAGTGTTGCTCGTAGAGCGTACTCTTAGTGTAAACACTCAGGGAAGTTAAGTGTGTTTTAGGAAATCGTCCTTCCTATCGTAACAAAAACAGACGCTCGCAAATGGATTCTTTTAGGCAGCGCTTCGAAAACACAGCACGCAAGCGCGTCTTAGCAGAGCAACATATTTTCAAAACCAAACTTTTACGTACATGTTGATGACTGTTTGATGTGAAATGTCTTAGAAATTCCATAAAACGTCTGGCACTGTCTGGGCCAGATCGGACCACGGGTAGGGATCGCTTAACGAGCCTGAAGTTTGTATGTGATTTGCATACATTTTGTTTGGGTAGAAAATCCCCTCCGGCTGATTTCTTTTAAATACAGTTTTTCTAATAGCTTAAGTTATGACAAATATTTCATCCCAAGGCTGTAATACGTTTGAAGTTAGGATATTAAAGTTATTAAGCTTTAAAAACAGGCTAATATTTTAAAGGATTCATCACTACTACAGAGGCGTCAGAATTTTCGACCGGCCCGTCCGAAACGCTCTATTTGAAAAGAAAAATTGTATCGTATAAGAAATGTTTTGAAAGTTTTCAATAAAATTGCATAATTACAGGGGCTAAGCATTATGTCTTTCAGTACTTTTTCGGTTACAGTTTTTACACAAATAACAAAAAAACCTGAATTTAGAAATCTTCTAAGACTGACCCAAAGTAATTTTATTATATAATTCTTGTCAAAATTGTTTCGCAAATAACTGAGATTTTATCAACACAATTTATTCAAGACAATTCACTCTTACTCGAATAAAACACTTTGTTTAAATAACAGACAGTAAAACGATAGTTATCTTCATTCTCGATTAAAAAAAAATTTATACATATGTACAATGTTGAACAATGTTGTGGTATGTACAATATTTTCTTTTCGAATAAGTTAACTTATCTCAGTTATTTGTGTAAAATCTTTGACAAGAATTATATCAAAATGAGTAAGTCCTAATTTAGGAAAAAAATGAAGTGTGTAAAAACTACATCCGAAAAAGTACTGAAAGTCATGTTGCTTAGCCCCTGTAGTTATGCAATTTAAGTAAAAATTATCAAAAAAAATCTCAACGATAAAATTTTTCCTTAAAAAAAAAGTTGTAAATAATCTTAAACAGAGCTTTTGTGAATCAAATCGATCGAATATACCTCTAGTTTTACCGACAAATAACACAGAGTTTCAAAAGTCACTAAATGGAAAATTTACCAGAAAGTTAAAAACGATAAAAATACAGAATTTTACATCCAGTATAGAGATGAGAATCAATCCCATACCATCAGTGGACTAGCGATTACCATCTTACCACGCTAACCGCTCGGAAATTTAGAAAAATAACTTGAATGAATGAAATTTCGTTTAAAAATGTAAGAAAAAAAAAATCCAATCCATTTGATCTTATAACTCACAGTAATTCGAAAATAAATTACCTCAAAAAGGTTTTTCTTTATATATTTGAAATTTATTTTTTTCTCGGTTTTTCCCTATTTTATGATATTTTAATACACTCAGGAGAAAAAACGTGCCTTATTCAAGATCGTTGTTGTCATTTTTATGATTTTAAAATAAACCAAATCCAAAACAAAGATTTCGTAATTAAAAAAACTCCTTCAATATGAAAACAATATATGGAAGGCTCCTGTATAAAAACAAAAAATAAAAGCTATTTGTTCGAAGCAATCAACTTGTGCATTAAAAATAAGACAAAATGGATGGTATGCCATATTGGTTTTGGTGACATGGTTTTCAAAAAAAGAAAATAAAAAGTAAAAAAGAAATATTGTTATTTGAACTTTTTGAGGAAGGAGACATTTATTTGAAGTTTAAGTTTAATTTCAAGGAAGATTGTCATCAAGATTTGTTTTGAATGGATTTCTTAATTGGATGTGTTGCAACGCACACAGCAGTATATATACAAAAATAAAATTGAAACAGGTCATCACGCAATAAACTTCGCAAGTTGCAAATTTAGACCTTATCGTGAAGAGATTGCCCCTTGACTGGATAGTTTATTACGAATAGAAGTTTGTTAATCAATGCCAATTTTTTAACCAAAGTGTATGGTTTATTTCGATTTGATGTTATTATCTTAAAAAAAAACAGCAAAAAGATGAACCATAGCGAACAACACCATCAATTTATTACTTGTACGCACTATGTGTACACTTCAAGAGTGCTCTTTGGGAGACGCACTTAAAGAGTACTCATTTTAATTTTGAGTGTTTTGTGAGTGACGAAAAATGCTCCCTGTGTGTATCGTCACTCTGCTCCAATCAACCACTCTTGCTCCACTCACAACAACATTGAAAGAGCGGAGCAGAAAAATACACCGCTCTTGTATTGCTCTGAGATGCGTCCGAAGCCTGAGCAGACACTGCTTAAACCTATTCTTAAGGAAATGCCATTGTTTCAGATTGACTGTTTAACGTATTGTACTGTCAATTTCTTAAAGACATTTAAGTTTGAACTGTCTTTGATGTTCAGCGGCAGGTTAATATACATCTTCAGTCCGTTGTAGAAAACAGAACGTTTTTTCATCTCTTTTTTCGTGTTTGGTAATCTAAAATCGTGAGCTCTTCTTGTATTGCATCTGTGTATATCGATACCACACTGCAGACCGTCCAATAAATAAGATGGTAACATTTCTTTCTTCATTTTGTGTATGAAAATCAAACTGTTGTAAGCAATTCTCTGCTTAGCTGTCAACCATTGCAGCATATCAAGCATAAGAGCACTTGGAGTATATCGATTGCATCGTAACTACTCGCATTATCTTGTTTTGTATTCTCTGCAGTCTTTTCGTTTGTGAATCTGATGCAAGAAGAAATATGGTAGCGCAATAATCAAAGTGTGGCATAATAACAGATTTAACGTAGATAATTTTTGATCAGAAAGTCATATATCTGCTTATCCGACCAAGTATTCCATATTTCATGGCAATCTTCTTGACAGTGTAGTCGATATGAGCTACGAAATTCAGCTTTTCATCTATTTGTGCTCCTACAAACCGCTCCGACTTGAGGGGGGCTCCCATACAACTTTTGTTTTTATTCCCACGAACCAAAAGTCATGGCACCCATTTTGTCAAGCAATTTTCGTTTCCTTTGGCGGGGTTATTTTCACCATGGGCCGGGCGTTAGAAGCAACCATATTCACGTGTACTGGATAGCAAATCAAAGCTTGCTAAGCATTAAAAACTTGAAAGGAGAAATTTTGGCGGATGTTTTTTTTCCTTCTACTGTTTAAAGCACGTGGTACCCGGTACGAGATATTTGGATGCAATTATGAGCCTACATGTTGGATTGACAAATACTACAAACCTGTTAGGAACATATTGACAAAAATTGTAGTGGCTTTCAAAGTGCTCTTTACCGCTGCTGGGGGGCTTTGAGGGTCTACAAAAACAAACACTGTACAATGAATTCACTTTTTCTATTCGGACTGAGTGCTGAAAAACTGATAAACCGATTTCCATAAATTTCAGCTTTTAAAAGCCAACCATTTTCATATTTTTGGAAATCCTCATAGAGAAAGAAAAATTAATTAGTTTCTGAGTTATAAGGCCAAGGCTGCGATTTCAGAGCTTCAAGAGTCTTCGAGAAATTTTAACGGGAGATTAGAAATTTGATTAGATAATTAAATCTGAGGTTTTGAGTTTTAAACAATTCAATTTTATTGGCCAATTTCTAACTTTTTATGACCAATGTAGTCGATTTAACCATCCAATTTTGAGAAAATTGATTGTAAAACTGTTTAGTACTGCGAATTCAAACAAACGATATCTTAGTTTTTAACATATATTACTCTTCAAAATAATTAATGGGAGGTTTGGGTCCAAGAATAGAAAAATTGAATTGGTGACTTCGGTTCAGAGATGATCTTAAGTTAAAAAGCGAAAAAATACACACATACAATTGAAAACATGCAAAGAAAGTTTTTATCATGGTTCAACTAAGTTCGGAAGTTTTCTTAGAAATTTCTGAGTAAATAAAATTTAAACAAGATACAACAAGATGTACAACAAGATTATCCATCTTGAAAAGTGAGATAATCTCCAACAGAGATTTTCATTAGATAGGGAAAAGGAAAGATAAAAAAACAGTTTCATCTTCTGAAGAAAAAAAAAAGCCAAATCTATTCAAGCTTCCTAAAAATGATGGATGTAAAAAATGTTTTTCGTGAAAGGATGAAGTAGCATTCAAGGAAAATTGTTGCAAATTTTTTTAATCAAAACCTCATAACAATATTTTTTTCAATAATTTGAAAACGATTAACAGAGTGAATAATTTTGATAAAAACTTTAAAAAGTCTATGGCCGGACATCGCCTATGGCCGGACGGATTTTTCGAAAACATAATATCCTAATAATGTTTTAACGCTATGAAAATAAAGTAAATTGTAGCCTGATATGGTGTTAGAATTATGGTAATCCAATCTGAAAAGGTAAACCAATGATAGGCATCTAAAGCTTTTGCCTAGTAGTACGGAGAGGATCGCCTAAACTTTGCTTTTGTATTGTGGTCAGTTTTGTCGGCTTGTAAAATTTGAACTGCACATGAACGACATCGTTGATTGGTTATCTTTCGACTACAGTAGATATAAGATAATAAAACGGAAGTTCAAACGAAACATTAGGAAAATTAAAAAAAAAATGCGATTTGTCTATTACCGGACACCAAGTTGTTGTCTATGACCGGACAAAAAAATATTAATAATTATAGATGATTTCTACTTGAAACTTTCATTTTTTCATCTCCATAGCACCCTCAAATGGTTAGCAGAAGATAAGGATTCAATAACGAAACTATTTTGGTCTTCTGAGAAAGTTAGGATTTTGCTGTCCAGTCATAGACAATTTTTCTCTACTTTTTTCGAAACAAATGTTTCATTCTGGTTTGTCAAAAAAACTTTTATGACTGGATTCATAGAACGTTCAGTATTGGAAAATACATACTCACAAGACCTGCGCAAGTGATTTCAGTCATTTGGCTACGTTTTTGTGCCATTGGTGACAACTTTGGTGAAGTAATTCGTAGTGTCCGGCCATAGACAACACTTTTGGAAATGAGCAAAAACAAACATGAAATGATTTCTCTTACCACATGAATATGTTGTTCATCAATTTTTTTTCTAATATAGTTAAGTGATCATAATATTGATACTCTTTAAATCAGTACAGGAACCAATATTTACAAAAATCTATTTTTGAAGTTATTGCTTAAAAACCTTAAGAGCACCTGCAACGGTTCAGGCATAAATATTGGTTTTAAGTATACCAGTATTAGCACAACTTGAAATTTTAGAATCGGCAAAAACACCCACTCCCCACCAGTGTATGAGCAAATTTAAAACGGAAACACTTTCATTGCAGACACTCAATAATTGAGAAGAAAAAACCCATTTTATTAGAAAAATTGCATAAGTTTTGGGTTTTACGGTTAATTGTCTTAAAATTAATTCTACGAATATTCTTTTTGACAGAACAATGATTTCAACTATTCTACCAGGATTTCTTTAATTTAAAAGCAAAAATGACTACACAACGAGGAAAAAAGGTCAATTGAAACAATTCTTCAATTATTTCAATCAAATTGCTTTGAATCAATGGAATAAGGTTTTGTTAAAATGAAATGAAAAGCAATATTTTTTTCAAGTTATTGCTGACATTGATAAAGGAAATGAGAAATGTTTATCCCAAAGTCAAAGGAAATTCTCCTTTGATTTGTCGACATTTTTGTTTGACAAAAACTTGTTTCACTTTGTAAATTTATGTATGGATACAGAAAAATATGCTGATATTGACGAAAACTCCGAGCACTCTACACGAAACTAAAAATCTCAAATAAAACAAAAATTATAGAACAAACAATAAACATTTATTTTACCTCATCGAAAAAGTATTAAAATTTTCTTTACGTTTATTTTTTTCAAATTTTAGAACGCTGACTGGATTCACAATCCGTCGAGCCCAAATGAAAAGCTTTTTATTTAATTATATTAAATCGAGAATAATGTGACATCTATTATTTATACTTGATATGGTTTTTATTAACATCTTTTCTCAATTTATGTAACGTATAGGCTGGTTGAAGCGAAAAAAAAACAATCAAATAATATCTCAAAAAGAAACTATTATCACACCCAATGTTACCCAAACATGTGTGAAAGGAATCATTGTTGGCTAAAATTTTCTCACCGTGAACTAAATCGGTCTGTCGTATAATTTGAAATCCTGTTCCAAATTTGCATGAATTTGGAACAAAGGCGTATAACTGTTGGGAATTTTGAAATCGATAACTGTGCTAAAACCAGGGTGGCCACAACTTTTTCATTTTGAAATTCCCGGTTTTTTCCCGGTTTTCCCGGACAAAAATTCAAGGTTTTCCAGACTTTGATTGTCCATTTTCATCGGCATATAGCAAAATTTTCAACATATTTCATTAATTTGGTTGTATCAAAACACTCAAATAATTGAACACTTAGACGAATTGGATTCTATTTTAAGGTTTTCTTCACATTTATATAAATGATAGGAAAACATCCTACATAAAATCGTTATGGGGTTTTAAATCATGTTTACAAAAAATGTATAAATGGTGTGTTAAACGGGACTTTTTAATTTTTGGATCGTTATTATAATTGTAATTTAAGCAATTCAGTGCTAAAAAGTTAACTTTTAGACACTGAAAACATTAAGCGGTAATTTTCAATACAAACTGTTTTTTTGTCTGCAAAAGTTCAGTCCACGATCTACTTCATCACAAATTTTCAGTAATTCGGCAAAGTTTTTGACATGTGGTTATTTACAAGATGCAGAAATTAACTTTTTGCAACTTGTTTCAATGAATAAGTCATTAGAAACCATTCACTTAACATTGTTTTTGCATCTTGAATTCAAACTTCAAAAGTTATAAAAAAATATTGGCAACAACTCACAAAGTCTTTATTAATCAGTTTCAAGGATTATTTAACAGCATATCATAGTTTAAGATATAGACTAAATTTGAAACATTTATTCACTTCAAATTCACCTATTGTTTTTTTTATTAATTTTAAACTAAGGAATTTCAGTTTCGAAATGAAAGTAACAAAATGTGCAAAAGGAATTCAAAATTATTATATCTAAATTTATTATAATAAAATCAAAAGTATCGTTAATTAATAAAAATAAGAAACATTTATTTTTGATTTTCAAAGCGTAGTAAAATTGAAATTTAAAATTTTGGTTTAAATTTATTGACAATAAATTTGAACTACCTATACTATTAAAAAAAACTGAAATTCAGGACTCATAGTTTTTTTTTACAGTTTTTTTACAAGTTTTAGTTTAAGGATACATTAAAATTGAAAATTTTGAAAGAGTTTTAAAAGAAACAATGCAATTTTTTGTAATAGCCATAAAAAGTGAAAAAAAAGACTGAATCCTCTACTGCATACGATTGAAAATTTGGTTTCGAACTTTTTTTTATAAATATTTTTAGCATGATTTAGTACTGTAAAACATAGCAAACTATATTTATAATTTAAAAAAAAACTCATTTCGTACTTTATTTTAACAATTAAAAAATATTTCCATAAAAATAAATTCTCAAGATTTTCATTTTTCATTCAGTAGAGGATTAGCTTTGTTATGCAGAAAAATGTGGATTAGATTAAAATGAAAAAAGTAACAGTTAATTGTTCAACATATTTTTTTTATTTTCAGTCAATTTCTCGGGGTAAAATTATGAAAATTAGATAACTGTTCCGATTACTAATAAAGTTATATCGTATTTCGTAATCTTTGCTTGGAAACAACCCCTTATCAGGAAAACAAATCTTATAAGTTTCTCAAACATATGCTAAGCTAAGACTAACATTAAGGATTTATGCAAAAAACACGTTGAAAAGCGGAAAAAAAGGTTTGAAAAATCAAAGAGAATCAACAGTAAACATAAAATTTTCATACACTTCATAAACAGATTACAATAAAAACATGTTATGTACATGTTTTTAAATCTGTAAAGCCGTCCTTAATTCGAATTATTTGTCAGATTCTGTCAAATCTAGTTCTGGTGATATTAGGTTTTGAAATTTATAAATTACTAAGTTTTGAGTTAAATAAATCATTGACAACAAATGAACCGGCAAGCCTTTATAAAAACAAAAACAGATTTCTAATTTATTTAATATCCGTCATTTGTTAGAGGATTAAGATATTATCAATGCTTTAAAAAACCTCAAGTTATGAAAATGCAATAGAAAAAATGTATCTATTTGTGACATCATTGAAGAACATTTATAAGCTTTCGATATCAAGGATTTTATTTTTATTTAGAATTTTGTTGAGAACTTCAAATATTTTTTGACTTATGCTTTAAAAAAATTGATTCATTTTTATTAAAAAATATTTCAAAATATCCTTAAATTCTCATATTTTACCAGACTGTGAAAAACAAACTTAAAGAACGCCTCAAATTTCTCAAAAGTGTCAACTATTCGCGATCTTGGTAAAAGTTGATCATCCATTCGAAACCTACGATTTAAGTATCTTTCAAAAGTTATAAAATGTTGCTTAAAAATTTCTTTAGTTAACTCTTAAATCTCGAAAACTAGAGCTAGCAGAAAAAAACCAAACTGCAAATTTGGAAATGTCGCCCTAAAATTAGTCAAATTTGCTGGCAAACGGAAGAACGTAAATTTGGTTGACTTGTGCTATCGAAAAGAAATAAACTAAAAGTAATCAATATTATTGCAATAATTTTGTTATTTGAACACGGGTCTTTTTTAACATTCGAATTCAAGGATTTTTTTCTTAAATGCTGCACTCAAAATACAAATACATGTATATTTTAAGGAAAGTACCATGCAATGTTGAATCATTTTAAGATATTTGAAGAATTTATATATTGTCGTCTATCGACATAAACACACCCTCATGAAAAAGGAAAAATTTTCACTGGATTTTTCTAAATTTTATTTCAATTTTTGTTACGGATCAGGTTAGAGATCAGTTCATTCAAAATTTTCGTAAATTTTCAAAGGAATCTTAAAATATTCAAGCTTTAAAAAATGTAATTTGAATTTTTCTGGATAAATTATGACCAGTGATTGAAAAAAGTTAATTTTCTAAACAGTGCGTTTGGTAGGAGATGGTTTCAGCTATTATTATAGAATTTATTATTATAAGGCTACGAAAAAAAACACCGTGTCGTGCAAAAAGATGATTGTCTTGTGTTTAACTATTAAATCTAACACTATCACTGGAAAATAATAATATAAGTATCTTTTTACATTTCCAAATTTGCAACAAAGAGTTCTAGATTCGAAATTTAACTTTAATTTGCTTGCTTTATATGATTGGTAGATTTTTTAATAATTGTAATGATGCAATACTTGAACAAATTTTAAGAGACTTTTTTAATTTTTCATCTCATTTTTCGAGGCAGTTTTAAATTCTAGGGTCCGGTAAAATTCGTGAGTTTTTTTTTCAATTTAGAGGTAGTTTAAGACAATTCAGAGAGTAGCTTAAAAATTTCCAAACTCATGATATTCTTCTTACACATTTTTGAACTGTTGAATTCTGACTTGGACATAGAATTTTGAATTTTTGGTTGAATCCCTGATCTTAGAACTGAACAACTGAATTTCGGTTTCCTTTTGTTAATTTTCCCGGTTTTGGGTCTGAATTCCCGGTTTTTTCCCGGTTTTCCCGGTTCGATTTTCAATTCCCGGTTTTTTCCCGGTTTTCCCGGTTCTGTGGCCACCCTGTAAAACAGCAATTTACGCCACCGGTGCCAGCCGGATTGTTTTAGCGTGGTCGAAAACCGCGTTTTGCATCTACCGTTGGGACAGCCCTAAGTGTCCGGTAGTAGACGACTTCCCCCTACACTCGAAAACTACTGAACCGATTTGCGTGAATCTTGGCAGATATTTCAGCCACCTCTCTTCTTCCAGGGGGGAGCAGTACTACTTACTTACTTAATGATCCCGCGCCGATCCTCCGGTGCATAGGGCCGTGGTAAAAGACCTCCACTGTTGACGATCCGGAGCCAGCGTCTTCACCTGGTCCCAGTCAAGATTCTCGTCGACAGTTCGGATTTCAGCGGCTAGGCTTCGCCGCCACGAATTTCTGGGTCTGCCTCTTCTTCGATGACCTTCTGGATTCCAATCTAGCGCCTCTCTGCAAATCTCGTTTTCATCTCTTCGCAGCGTGTGCCCAATCCATCTCCACTTACGTTCCGAATCTCGATTTCTAGCGCCTTTTGATGACACCGGCGATGTAGTTCCTCATTCGAGATCCAGTTGCCAGGCCACCAAGCGCGGATGATATTCCGCAGGCAGCGGTTTACAAATACTTGCAGTTTTCGCGTCGTTACCGCATATGTGCACCAAGTTTCGCACCCGTACAGCAATACGGATTTGACGTTTGAGTTGAAGATTCGGATTTTTGTTCGTAGAGAGATCTGGCGTGACCGCCAGATGTTTCCGGAGACTCGCAAACGCAAATCGGGCCTTTCTGATCCGTGTTTCGATGTCTTTTCTGGTACCACCATCAGGCGTAATCTGGCTACCAAGATACTGGAAGCACTCCACTGTCTCAACTTGTTGCCCAGCTACCATGAAACCGGAGGGATTTCCTGTGATCTCCATCGACTTGGTCTTTCCGACATTGACTTTGAGACCTGCTGCCTTGGAACTTTCGGTGAGGTCGTCGAGTTTGCTCTGCATATCTGGTTGTGTTTGGGCGAGCAAAACAATATCGTCAGCCAGGTCAAGGTCGTTCAGTTGCTCCATTGTTGAAGGATTCCACGGCAATCCTCGGTTCGGTGCACAGTCAATCGATCCAATCAGAATCTCATCCATTACGATTAGAAAAAGTAGCGGTGATAAAATACATCCTTGTCTCACTCCAGCAGTTACCGGGATTGGTTCGGACAAGACACCGTCGTGCAAGACCTTGCACGAAAATGCCTCATACTGTGCTTCGATGAGATGGACTAGTTTCTCTGGGACCCCTCGTCGCCTTAGAGCCGCCCAGATGTTTTCATGGTTAAGTCGGTCGAATGCTTTTTCGAAATCAACGAACACCAGCAGAAGAGAGTCCTGGAATTCGTTGATTTGTTCCAGTATGATTGTAGCGTTGTGATGTGGTCCACACATGATCGTCGAGATCGGAATCCAGCTTGTTGCCGTCGGAGTGTAGCGTCTATTTTCTCCTGGATCCTGTTCAGAATCACTTTGCAGAGTACTTTGAGGGTTGTACAGATCAACGTTATGTCTCGCCAGAGACATGTTTTTACGATTGTTATAGATCCTTGCAGTACGAAGAGGGTAGGAAAGCAAGGGTTTTCATATATTTTTTTAATTTTTCAATCAATGTGATTATTTTTTTTTTTTGGTACGGAATAAATGGATATCACTGATATGATTATTAAAGACCCCGACTTCATTCCGGCTGTGGAGGATGGGACGGACAGAAGGGGCATACGTTTTTTGGCATAAATCGAAAACATATGAAGCAATGGAACCATATTTTATAAGATAGGTTGTATTATGCGTATGGACGATTCGCGGGAAGAAAGAGGTAAGCATATTCATATTTTATTTGACACTAGCTGATTTTACCCGGCCTTGCTCGGGTTCATCAAAATATAAATCAAAATGAGTCGTTTGACTTTTTGAAATTTCGAAAGCTTTATATTCATTTTTGTAAGTTATATTTTTTTTAAGTTTTGATTGAGATTATCTACTGTATTTATCGATTTCATATTATTGAAAGACTTATAGTTATGAGGTTTTCTTTAAAAGATATTTTAAATAATTTTCCTTGTATGCTATTAATTCTATCACGAAAAACATTATTTATCCACCATTTTTAGGACACTTCAATAGATATGACAATATATTTTTTTGTTTTTAAATGAGAAAACTGTTTTTTTTTATCTTTCCTATCCCGCATCTAATGAAAATCCCGCTTTTCAACATGGATGATCCCCCTGTTAAGTGGTATATTTGAGTTTTATTTACTTAGAAACTTCTATAAAAATAAACTTCCGAACCTCGGAGGCTCACTTTGCATGTTTCCAATTCTATGTGTGTTTTTTTTTCGCTATTTTATTTCACACTGTTTAATGATAAGTTTTTCTTGAATGTTGAAATTCCTACTAATAGTTTTTTAAGTAATCGAAAACAAATCATCTCGATATCGCCCATTTTATAATATTATGATAAAGGTTGTATTTGAGTTCTATTTAAATTTTTCTTTTCTTGGACACAATTAGTCCGCAGCAAATTTTAAATCCTTCTTTTGTCACTCGGAGCTGGAACATCGCGAGAAGGGGGGGGGGGGGGGGCATAATAAAACATAATGCCAAAAACAAATAAATAGGAATAAATTGCACGGAAGCTTGTATGCAACAAAATTTTATTATTTTTCATTGCACAAAACCTATGAATCAAGAATTAAAAAGGTGAAAAAACTCCAGTCAGTCTTTCCATTCTGTTTTGGTTATTAGAATTGGATGGTAGAATTGAAAACCTTGATGACGAATAATGACTCAAATGTTATAGATTGGCCGATGAATTTGAATTGTAAAAAACTCAAAACTCTCTGATTTAGTTATCTAATAAATTTTCTAATCTCCCGATTGATTTCCCCGATGGTTATCAATGCGTTGAAATCGTAACTTTTCTTTTTCTATGGAAACTCCAGGAATATCAAAATGGTTGGTTCTAAAAAGCTAGAATTTATGAAAATCGTTTGATTAGTTTTCAGAACTCAGTCCAAATAGATATTCAGCTAAAAAAGTTAATTCACTGTTCACTATATATGATTGAAGACTCTCAAAGCCGCCCCCAAGGGCGGTACGGAGCACTTTGAATAGTTCTACAATTCTAGTCAAAATATTACTAACAGGCAATCCAAAATGTTGGCTGATTATTGCATCTGAATATCTCGTACCAGTACCGCGTGATTCGAACAGAAGAAAGAATAAAAACACCCGCCAAAATTTCCCCATTCAAATATTTAATGCTTAGCAAGCTTTGATTTGCTTTCAGTACACGTGAACTCTGGATGGTCGTTTCTAATGCCCGGCCCATGGTGATGGTGAAAATAACCCCGCCAAAGGAAAAAAATTCGGATGACAAAATGGGTGCCATGACTTTTGATTCGTGTCAATAAAACCGAAAGTTGTATGGGAGGGTCCCTTTTCTTAAGTGGGAGGGGCTCAGAACTATTACTAAAACCTTACCCTGGTTCAACTACATCTCTGTACCAAATTTCAGGCTGATCGGTTAAGCGGTGTGGATTTGTATAAGGTGCATACAAACAAACAAACATATATAGGGTAAATGTACCTAAGACAACGGCTTAAGGAAGCTTTTTTCATCAATTCAATAGAATTGCCTTCCATGTTGATTTGAAACTGATATTTATTCATTGAACTATATTTCGAATACTGTTTTATGAAACTATGAAGGAAATAGATCAATCCATTACGTACTTTTGAGTCAATTTATGATTTATTTTCCTCATTCAAGTTCCTTCATTGTCGTACCAGGTTCCTAATTCCGTCGTACAAGGAGACCGAAATTGTCTCAATTTATTCCACCCTCTTCAGAAATACATTTAAAACTTTGCGGTTGCGGTTCACGCAATTGGCATCAGCTTACATCGAACGGATCAACCGCGCAGGATAACAGCAGAAGTTCTCTCGAGTAACCAGTCGCAATAAGCTATGAAACTAGGATAGCTTTATTGTAAAAAGATCTACCATTGTGTGGCTAATGCATCTGCAGGCAGCAAAATATTATACCTTTATTCAATTATACCGAAATTGTCTCAAACTATTCCTCCCTCATGAGGTATAGATTTGAAATTTTGCGGTTGCGGATCATATAAATGCGATTATTTACTTCGCACGGATCGACCGCGCAGGATAACTGCAAAGTTCAAATGAGATCTAAGTCGCAATAAAATTGACTTGCCAAGAAATCCCAAGGTAGCGTTTTTGCATCTAGGTACCATTGCTTGCCTAAGGCAATTGCAGGCAGCACAATATTACACCTTACAAATTGAATCCACCTTGTAAATGTATTTCGTACCAACACACTCTCCAACGGACAGAGCTGCCATGATCCAAGATTTGTCTGTAAAATAAGATTTTATAACATTCAAACAGACATTTTTCACAAATTAAATGGCACAAACTTACACAGTAACTGCAGATATTTAAAGAACATCAACATTTGTAATAGTACTATATGTTTTTCTACGCAATGAGACTGAATAGTAAGACATTTGAAGAGAGGCAGAATAACACTTGCGTTTTGTCAACATGTGTATTCTTATGCATGTGGGAACCCTGGCGAAGGATATCGACACAAAGCGAAGCCACGTTAATGCGAGTAATGCGCATTAGACTGGTTCAGCTCATCTATTCAAGTATTTTTGCGAGCGATAAAAATTTTTTCAAAAGTGTTTTTTTTTCGGAAATTGACGCTTCGTTATTCTAACATTTTGTTGTTTGGGTTCAAATTTTTGGGAAATGACGTAGAGTAATCCCACTGAAATTAAACTTTTTGACTTTTTTCATTCAAATTGTAATATGTCAAAAACGACAAAACATCTTTTGTTGAAAATTCACTGAGAATTTATAAAAATGCAGCAAATATGAGTCAAGTATTAAAACTTATATGGTAGAAATCAGAATATAAGCGGGTTTGATTTTGTTGAATTTTGAACGATTATATGTACAAAAAATCATATCTACCGATTTTTTATCCAAACTTGTATTTAGATCCAAACCAGAGACTCATGAACTCTTATTTCAAAGTTTAAATGATCTATTCATCCAAATTCTCTTGTCATTTTGACCTACAACGGGAATTTTTTGCATCGTTTTTCTATGCATCGTAAAGATTCAATAAAAATAAATCGAGGTTTTCGGTCCAGGAATTGAAATTTTTCCTCGAGTTGATCCCAATTTAGAGAATTTTTGTAAACTGCAGACCATTCTGTAGAGCAAAGCGTTTGGTCGTATGTGAGATATTACAGTTTGAATGCAAAAAGTTTAAAAAGTCTAATTTTTAAACAATTGATGTATCTCATGTTTCAAACACTTAAGAAAGGTTTAGTGGAATCAGATAATAGATCAAATCAAATAATTAAATCATAAAATATGAAATAATTTTGAAGAAACAATGTCATTGGAGTTGAATGTTAGAAATGTGAAAGTTGGAGATATTCTTGCGTGAACCCAAACGTCTATTTAATAATGCACGATACTGTTAGTAAATATTTTGTAAAACACCAACCACTAAGCTAAAAAATCCATCAATTCTTTGTTAATTTGAAACCATGCATCATAAGCAATGCTGAATACATTCAAGTAATTTATTAATATAAATAGACTTTTTGCACTTATCTCCCAGCCAAGGCCGGATTAAAGGGGGGGCAAAAGGGGCAATTGCCCCGGCCCCCCCGGCTCAGGGGGGCCCCCCGAGGGAAAAAAAAGTTTTAACATTACTTTAATCATACTACTACAAATCCATGAAAAGAAATCAAAACTCGAATATCGAAATGAAAACTTGAAATATACAAACTAAAGGGCCCACGTGAAAAAATATCTAGATTAGTTTTTGTCTTAAAAAGTTCCCTTATTTTAACTTAACCCCCTAGAGTAAGCAGTGAAGAAGCTCTCCCACATTTTGCGAGCTGAGAATATCAAAACTTTCTGGATAAAACCGAATTCGAAAAAAAATTAAGAAGAATATGAGGCAAAGCACCTCAAAATTTAATTTTTTATCGAAACGTATCAGTTACGATGTTCTGTACAGAACAGGTGAAATTAAAAAAAAAACATCTCCTCATTTTCATTACATTCAAACGTCTTGCACAAAAATAAGGTTTCTTGTTACGTTAAGTTTCCAAGTTATGGTTTTCTGCTTTTAAATAGCAGCTAATTTCGCTTTATGATAAACATTTCAGAATTTTACCCGGTCAGTATCCGGGTGATTACCGCGTATTATAATAACTATTCACCTTTCAATCATTATTATTGAAATTTTCATTGGTTTATAAATTCTTAACCCTTTTCCCTCCATATTTTTGAAAGTAAAATCTTAAAAAAAACTGTAGTTGCTTAAATTAGACCAATCGACAGTACAGGGTTTGAATTTCCATACCAATTTCTGTCTTAGACTTGAAATTTTGTACTGGAATATTTTCAACTGATTTAACCAAAATTTTATCATCTACTGAAGTGAATATCCTTAATTCAGCAGATCATTTTCTAAATGATCATTCTCAAATTATAAAAACGATTGAGTGATTTTCTTAATATGAATATTTCTATGATCTTTTTCCAGATTCAATTCATTGGGATTTTCAAGTCTTGTGTTGTTTCTTCAGTTTCTGAAGTTCAGTTTCATCATTTTTCTGAATTTTGAGAATTCAGGATATTTATTTAGAGTAAGGCTGCCAGAATTTTTTCATCACGTACCCGGGCCGAACAAATCCAGACTAAAGTCTGCTTCATTTAATATTGGAACAAATTCTTTTGCTCATTGTGGCGCTGCTAGTGGACGGATTTGGAAACTTTTTTCACCCACGTGTCGGGAAATTCATTACCTTTCACCATGTATTTATGTCATAACACCAAACGATAGCATTTTGTAAACAACCGCCATGGAAGCCGAACGGAGAGATCAAATTGTGCACAGTTTTCTTGAAAATCCATTGTTGTCGGCATCGAAGCTATCTAAACAGCTTAAAATGCCCAGAAATACCGTATGGCGTGTTATCAAGCAGTACAAGGAAACATTGACGACGGCTCGGAAGCCGCATTCGAAGCGTCGGAGTGGAACTGTCGACCGGAAACTGCGTGGGAAAGTCATCAAGGCCGTCAAGAGGAATCCCAATCTTTCAGACCGCGATTTGGCCAATAAGTTCCAGGCCGCTCACAGTACGGTGCGACGAATTCGTCTCCGGGAAGGAATAAGGTCATTCCGAGCCAGCAAACAGCCAAATCGGACGCTGAAGCAGAACAATGTGGCCAGAATCCGTGCTCGAAAGCTGTACGACCAAGTGCTGACCAAGTTCGACGGATGTATTCTGATGGACGATGAAACCTATGGAAGGCGGACTTTGGGCAAATCCCAGGTCAAAAATTTTATTTGGCGACGGCTCGGGGGGATGTACCTGCAAAATTTAAGTTCGTGTTTGCGGATAAATTCGCCCGCAAGTACATGATTTGGCAGGGGATATGCAGTTGTGGACAGAAAACCAAAGTCTTTCTCACTGACAAGACAATGACATCAGAAGTCTACAAAAAAGAGTGCCTACAGAAACGGATTCTGCCGTTTATTCGTGCCCACGACCGTCCAGTAATGTTTTGGCCGGACCTCACAAGCTGCCATTACAGCAAAACGGTTATGGAATGGTACGCAACGAACGGGGTCAGCGTAATACCGAAGGACCTCAACCCCCCAAACTGCCCCCAGTTCCGGCCGATAGAGAAATACTGGGCAATCACGAAGCGGAGGCTTAAGGCAAAGGGAAAACTTGTTAGGAACATGACTCAAATGAAGAACTGGTGGAATCAAATAGCCAAAACGGTGGACGAAAAGGGTGTGCGCCGCCTAATGTGCCGTATTACGGCAAAAGTACGAGAATTTCTTCGAAACAGCAATGAACAATTTTTTAATTTTTTTTTATGAAAGAGTAAAGAAAATGCTTCATTTGTATGAAAAACAAATTATGAATTCGTTAATAAATGACTGAACTACACGCAATTGTTTGTGTTCCAATATTAAATGAAGCAGACTTTAAAAACCTGGCAAAATCCGGGCATTTGATACCAAAATGTAGACTAAAAATCCGGGCAATATCTGGGCAAAATAGATCAAATCCCAGGAAATAATTAATACAAATCGAGAAAAAAACTTGATTTTTTTCTCATCAGCAATTTCTAAATCGTATTTTAAGCTTTCAAAAAAAACTTTTCATTATAAATTTTATAAAACTTGCTCAAAAAGTTCCGTTTTGGAACAGAACAACACAATATGATTTTCTCTGTTTGTTTTGGCAAACAATGTGAATCAATCCAGGCAAAATCCGGGCTTTTTTCAATGTAATCCGGATAATCGGCCCGGACCGGACTTTTGTAAAATTTTGTGTTAAATATCCGGACAAACCCGGATAAAACCGGGCCATCTGTCAACCTTAGTTTATAGCACTAAACTCATTTGGATTCCGTATCTGATTTTTTTCAATGATAACTGATTCTATGTTTTAAACATTTAATCTTTATTCTCAATTTTTTTTCAATCGATCATTTTTGCACTTATACCCCTTCACTCATAAAAATACTATTATGTATGCCATAAGATTCTCTTATGAAGTGGCGCCATAAGAAAAATTAATGAAATTCATAAGATTGTCTTATGACGCGAATGAATTCTGAAGATGAACGCCTTCTTCAATGAGAGGTTGTTGCTTTTCATAAGAGATTCTTATGGAAACAGTAAATCACTTTCTAATAAGAAAAATTCTCGATATTTCATGCTGAAAACATGCTCTTTATTGTTTTCCAAATTCGTTTAAAATTAAATCCTTCATTGTCACCATCAGCAGCGCATCAACAGACGGCTCCATCAAGGTTTTTTTTGCCGCATCTTAATCTTCGACCTTTCGTTTTTTACCGATCAGCTTGCTGAAAAGTAAACAAATAATGTATTTTTGTTTACTAATATATTCAACGTTCACACCAAAAACAGCAAATCGAACTTACCATTCCGGAGATAACAATAACATTTAACATTGAGGGAAAACTATAATAACTATGAACTGGCGATTGCTTCGTACTGTTAGATGATGAAAAAAAAACTGATGCTATGAATTTATGTGTTCATCATTTTTTCACAATGCCGTTTCTTCTATTTTTCATAAGAACATCGTATGAAAATTGAAAGAATTTCATAAGACTCTTATGAAAAATTAGTTTGGACGCAAAAAAGTGGTTCATAAGATGTATCTTATGAAATTTATAATAAGATTTCCTCTGAGTGTTTGGCTTTGAGGGCATCGAATGAAACTTTCGTCACGTTTAGGATAACAATTTGATAAAAAAATATTTTATCTGATGAGAATCATATTCAAAAAACATCTCAGGAAAAGATTTTTTTTGTGTTTCAAAGACATAAAATTGAAATTCACATTTGGTGCAATTTCTGCTATTGCTCTGATTGTAACTTTGTATCTCTTTTTTTTAAATTTAATTCATTTTTTTTCTAAAAACTTGATTTGAAATTATGATTTAGATTTGGGAATTTAGATTGAATTTTGGTTCTGAATATAACGTGATTTTAAGTTTTGAATTCTTAAACTCTTATATCTGTATCTCTATGGAATATGGATTTAGATATTTAGTTTATTTTTTTTTAACTTTTGTTTTCTATGTTTCAAATCTTCATGATGCTTCCTAATTGTCACTAGGTAAATATTTCTCGAATTAGCACAAACCAAACGATCAATGATTATATGAAAATCAATTAAAATATCTATCCGGCCATTTTTTTTAAATTAGAGAATTTTAGTTGGTGATAAGGGTTTAAAGAAAAAACAATTAAATTTAGCATTTTGCAGCTTAAATTAGAATTTTCATTTCTAAGAAATTTTTAAACTCTTCCGCAATGTTTGCACGTGATTGATTAACAATTTTTATTTGAAGATACTGGAAACTATTTTCTACGCAGACAACATGTCTATTTGAAGATAGTATACTGAACTCATCTCCAGTTTTTTAACACGTTTAAAAGCTTTTGTATTTTCTGGGTAGCATTTAAAAAAAAATCGAATTATAGGGGCCCCCCGAGAAAAATTGCCCCGGGCCCCCCGATGGCTTAATCCGGCCCTGCTCCCAGCGCATCAAGTTCCTAGCTTCAAAATAAACAAAACTACTGTATTGTGTTGTGATTACTTGGAAATCCATTATGTTCATTCTCTATAAGTCCGGCTGTGTTCAGCAAAAAATAGTAAAAATGAACCGGTCTAATTCCAATTCTTGCAAAACGGTTTCCTATTCCTGTCGTAAAATTACGACGAATGATGGGGCCCGAGCGGTTCGATTTCAATCGAATATTGGCAAATTTATATAGTTCAGATTAGTTTGAAATCATTTTTCTAATTTTATTTCAACACTTTTCTGTCGAATTTTATGATTTTGATCGTTATATGCATTGACAGGAAGTGATAAAACAAAGAATCACGTGGGGGGGATCACTAAGTTCGTTTTACAATATGGCGGAGTGCGTCAATAATTTAATTCACTTCGCGATTTCAATATCAAATAAATTAAGAAATTGTTTTAAAAGTGACAAATTTGTGATAGAAAATAAATTCACAAGCTTAAGTTTATCATGTGAAGTAGCCAATTAAAGTGGAAAGTGATTTATCGGCTCTAAAACATGCATTCTTGAATTGCGACGAATCAGAGGGATACGACGGAGGAGGGTACACCTACCCTAGTCCAACTCATCTTTATATATTAGATAGCTCGAAAACTCTTATCAAACAAATGGAGCCAAATGCTGCATGTGACATTTTTCAGATACTCAAGTATTTCTGTTGTATACTTCGTGAACCCTTCCCGCATTGGAAGGGGGAGAAGGTGGGGAATTTATATTAATTAATTAATTAATTGTAGAACTTATGAAGCTTATAAAATGAGATTTGAAATTTCAAATCTTGGAAACAAATTAAGATATCAAGTTTCAGAAAATTAGTAAAAAATATAAATAATATGTAATCATAATTTTATAAAGGCGTAGCAAAGCACAGACCAAGTCGATGGAGATCAACACAGGAAATCCCTCCAGTTTCATGATAGCTGGGAAACAAGTTGAGAAAGTGGAGTGCTTCCAGTATCTTGGTAGCCAGATTACGCCTGATGGTGGTACCAGAAAAGACATCGAAACACGGATCAGAAAGGCCCGATTTGCGTTTGCGAGTCTCCGGAAACATCTGGCGGTCACGCCAGATCTCTCTACGAACAAAAATCCGAATCTTCAACTCAAACGTCAAATCCGTATTGCTGTACGGGTGCGAAACTTGGTGCACATATGCGGTAACGACGCGAAAACTGCAAGTATTTGTAAACCGCTGCCTGCGGAATATCATCCGCGCTTGGTGGCCTGGCAACTGGATCTCGAATGAGGAACTACATCGCCGGTGTCATCAAAAGGCGCTAGAAATCGAGATTCGGAACGTAAGTGGAGATGGATTGGGCACACGCTGCGAAGAGATGAAAACGAGATTTGCAGAGAGGCGCTAGATTGGAATCCAGAAGGTCATCGAAGAAGAGGCAGACCCAGAAATTCGTGGCGGCGAAGCCTAGCCACTGAAATCCGAACTGTCGACGAGAATCTTGACTGGGACCAGGTGAAGACGCTGGCTCCGGATCGTCAACAGTGGAGGTCTTTTACCACGGCCCTATGCACCGGAGGATCGGCGCGGGATCATTAAGTAAGTAAGTAAGTAGCAAAGCACACCGGGTCAGCTAGTTCATAAATAAATAATGGTTTTTTTCAATTCAAATGAGAAAAAAAAACAAACAAATCACACCTAAAAGCTTCACATCATATCAATCGCTGAAATGTATCAAATCGAAATATAATCCACTCAGATCTTATCAGACTAAGAAACAATTTTGCCAATCTACCTTAGAAGAATATTCCATGGCTCTATAATACTCGAGACAAACACGGGATGGATGCGATAAACAAGTGCCAGCAATAAATGATTACGGTTTTGCACAGTATCGCACCTTGACCGACGAAGTGTGAGTTTTGCCACAGCCGTGTGATGATTGTTTCGATAAACGTAGTTTTTTTTTAAACTCCTGTTATGATTCCCCTTCTTGGATTGATGTTTGTTCGAACTCACACCAAAACGATGCAAGACTGTTGATAAATCTACCTAACAAATCGCTAGAAACCCTTCAAAGTCAACACATGGCCTGATGTACCTATATCATTAGCTTCTACACGTACAATCATCCCGAAATACGAAATGGTCGTGTGCGTTTTTAATTGAATGACTAATCGTCCCGTGCAGAGCCAAGTCAAAGTCTACCCTGCCGCGCTTTAGTTTATTTATTTTCGTCGTGAATGCCAATGTCGTTTTCGTTCTTAATTTTCATTCGTGTCATCTGCTTTGGCTAGAAATACGCAGTCACGCACCAACAGCAATCAAATAAAGCATATGTTTGTTTTTTAGGCTAAAGATAGACCCATTCAAACTCATTATGGATCTAAGATCCTGCCAAATTCGGGTCGCATCCAGTGTTTGTTACTTTGGATCACGTTTTCCAATCTACTGGTGCCAGGTAACTAGTAGATGCCTCATCGAACAAACCATTACTGTCGCAGTTGTTTATCTTTCGGTTGAGCTGTTATCAACGTTATTTAAGGGTACAGCTACAGATAATTATTAAATTCCAATTGAGAATTTGGTGCTTATTAACACATTAGGGACTACGAAAAAAAATCTATTTCGGGAAACGCCGAAATTCTGTATCTCAAAAACCTTTGGATAAAATTTTAAAAATTAGTTGCTTTGAGTTACTGAAAGTGTTGTGTTGAATTTTGTTGAATACAGTTTCATTTTTGAATTTAATATTCGAGTTATGGTTCTGAGAGTGAATTTTTTTAAGATAATGACCACAAAAAATGTAAAAAAATAAGTGTAAAACCGTATTTTTTAATCGATGACCCGTCAAAATTGTTTAAGTCACACCAGATAAGTTTTAAAAATAGAATATAAAAGTTGTTGTTTGGCACATTTTCGCATCTTTATATTTTCAAAATACGAAACACAGAACTTTTGACAAATTTTCAAAGGTCAATTTGCAACAGGTTGGATTTGATTTAAATCAAACTGATTTAAACTATGATTCAAACCACAATGCAAATCACTTGATTTATCTTTTCTTGGACCTAATGGACATTCCACAAGTTGTGATTGACGAGGATGACCAGTTGGTCAGAACCCGCAATAAGAACTGAGATCAATAATTTCTTTCGGTCACAATGGGGCCGGTTTCGGACTGTAGATGGAATAATAACAGGAACGTTAGGGGTCATTCACATTCCACGTGGAAATCCAAGGGGGGGGGGGGCGGAGGTTGATTATGGAAATGTCCATACTTGTCCACGAAAGAGGGGGGGGGGGGGGGTAGGGGTTTGGAAAATGTCCACGGGGACATCTTCTATATACAGGGTTGCTAGCGATTTTTAGTTTTGAAATTCCAAAGTTTTTCCCGGTTTTCCCTCGGCTTTTTCCCGGTCGAAATGATGATTTTCCCGTATTTATTATACTTGTTTTTGAATATAGAATCATGGTGAATAAAAAAAATCAATGTAAAGCCCTCAAATTTTTATCAATTGTTTTTCAAAACTTATTAACCAATAAGAAATCGAGAAAAAACTTTCGACGTAAATTAACATGTTGTCTTTTCGTATCAAATTAACAGGTTTGCATAAATTTTTGGAACGAATGCAACGAAATTGGCATCTATTATTGTTCAACTTCCAAAATATAATGTGACTTTTTGAGCAACTGTGGCACAATTTCAGTTTTTCTAGAATTAGTTGTTAAAAAAATGTATAGTTTGTATAAAAAAATGTAGAAAATATACATCGACACATAGCGTCAAATCAGATTGCAACTTGAATAGAGATTTCCATACAAAACTGAAAATCATCAGATTACAGGAGAATATTTAGTTAGTATTTTTTTTGTACAAATTCAAAGACATGTTTTAGAAAAAAAATTGTGTTTAACAAAACAAACAATAACTTTAGTAGTGGCATTTGAACTAAAGATCCGTGAAAATACACACGCTCTTTTTTTTTAAACTCAAAATTAAGTAGTTTTGGTTCAAAACAGCACTTCGGTGGCATCGGTGGCACTTCGGTGGCTTATTTTCAGGGAATTAAATGATGATTAAAATTTGTTGTACCCGGATGTTGCTGTTCCGGTACATTGCATTGCAATTATATACAGAGCGGTGGAAAGTTTTGACACTCCCGGTCAAAGAAAACTTCCGGATGTTATTTCCCACGGGAAGTAAACAACATCCGGAAGTTTCCGGACATTCCAAGCCACTCACCATATGATGACAATGACGGACTGAATTTTACGCTGAAACGGTGAACATGCATTTCATTATGAAGTTCCTTCATAGTCTTCCGGTAATTGTTCCGGAACGACAAAATTTTGCGACGTGTTCGTTGGTTGCTGTTCCAGTTCGGACTGAACTTGCTAAGTGTTTTCAGTCTAACAAAGAGAGTTCAATTTTTAGTTCATAAGGTTGAACTCAGCTTTGATCCCTCGCTGAAGGAAAAAAAGGGATCAATTTTGAGTTCGCAGTTCGAACTCCGTTTTGATCCAACGCAAGGAGGAAAAAGGGTACTTAACTTTAAGTTCATAGAATCAAACTATGTTTTGAACCTCGGTCATACTTAATTTTGAGTTAAAAAAAAGAGCGTGCAGAAAATCGTGAATAGGACAGGGCTGAACTTTATGGTTTTAATGCAGATATTATTTTGTATCAACATAAAGACCTTACATTTCGATAGGAGCTTGTTTTTGACACAATTTTTACATAAGACATAACATAAGACATATGTATATTGAAAAACAAAACATAACATATAAGGCTTCGTTCCTCAGGCCAATTCAAATGATATAAATACCCAACAAGAACAATCCAAAACAATATCTTTTCTGGTGAAAAAGTGATTCCTTTGGTCAGAAAAATGTAACTTTTCTTAAAAACTACTTGCTACACTGCCAAAATATTTGTTTTTTTTTCATAAAATAATGTTATGAAACATGTAAATTGAACATTGAATCATTTGACGTCGAAAGCTAAAACTGGTATGTAGTCGGAAATTAGTTAACATGAAAGGTCATTAGAAACATTAAGGCCCTAAGAAATTTACGCCGAGAAACACTAAAATTCGGCACGCTATATCTATATCTATCAGAAATCACTGGTGAAAATTGTACAAGCTTGGTATCATTGAGTTACCAAACATTTTTTTTTTAATTTTGTTGATTAGAGTTTAGCTTTTAAATGTATAACATTTGAGTTCTGCTTGTAAATGGAGCACGCTTGCGGAGAGGGAAAAATTAGATATCTCTTATTCGCTCCGCAAAATTAGTTAAAGGCGATTGTACCTTCGTTTG
This sequence comes from Uranotaenia lowii, assembly GCF_029784155.1. Lineage (NCBI taxonomy): Eukaryota > Metazoa > Arthropoda > Insecta > Diptera > Culicidae > Uranotaenia > Uranotaenia lowii. The sequence continues at coordinate 255,765,257 of NC_073692.1, forward strand.
TCAACTAATGAACGGAAATAAGCGTTGATGATGTCAATCTTTATCGAGACTGTCGAAACTACTCTTACAATTAAATATAAATTTAAAAATATTTTGCTAATTCAGTGAAAAATTTTCAAACATGACAATTTTCCCGGTGAGGTGCGAAATTCCCGGTTTTTTCCCGGTTTCCCGGTGACGCGATGAAATTCCAAAGTTTTTCCCGGTATTCTCGGTTCGCTAGCAACCCCGTAACATATAAAAAGCAATTTCTGTATGTTTGTTTGTCCTCTATAGGTTCAGTCGTCTTAAGACCTAGAGAGCTGAAATTTGGCAAGGAGGCTCATTAGGACCAGGAATAAAGAAAAATGTTCTTAGATCATCGGATGACCCCTTTTGAAGGAAGTCGTCCATACACAGACAAATATTGTTTTAGCGATATTGGAGTTATCGGATTGTAATAAAAATTTGCACATGAGTGTTTTGAGAGACTAGCAATCCATTTTAGGTATCAAAATTAGGAAGAGGAACCGCCAAAAGGATCGTTCATTTCAACTTTTTGATGTTTTTGCAATACTGACGCTATCAAATGTGATGCAAATTTCCACATAGAAGTTTAGAGTGACGAGCAATCGATTCCAAGTATATTGAATTCGGGGTCAGGGGTCGGCAACAGGGGTCGTCTATATTATCTGTTGACTATTTTTACGATTTTATCTAAGGTACACCGGGATAAGTGGGGACGGCATCTTTTTCAATCGCAAATTTCTCTTAAACTAGCTGGCTCTTGACGAAAAACTCTACATTGAAACAATCCTTGCATTCGAAACAACAAGTTAGGAAAAGAAACGACGATTAATAATTAAGAAAAAAGAGTTTATTTTCAAAAATCTAGAATGTTGTCTCCAAACCCTACCTGGGGTAAGTGGGGACGGCTTTATATATGGGTCATTCCATGTCAAGTGTGCACAGCGAAAAAAAAAATCTTATCGAAAATTCGCTAAACTTGGCCGAAAGACTTTCTGAGGCCTACAAAATACATCCTCAATTTTTGAGAATGATCCGCCCACCCCTCGTTCCAGGACCCTCCCTTCTTTTTTTCACGATTTTGAAAAATTCATCATTTTTAAAATACTATATCTCCGGACTGAAAAATCATACCAAAATGACAAAATATGCGTTGTGTAGGTTTTATTAAAATCTATCAATTGATGTTATTCACTTTTTGAAAAAGTGACATTTTAAACGTCAAAACAAAGCTCTAAAAATAGAACGTTATTTTTTGCAAGGAAAGTATATTTTTTTCTTGAAATTTATGATTTCATTGTTTTTTTGAGAAAATTTTACGTAAGAACCAACCAAAATCCCAATATAATATTTCTTGTTTTCGAGATATGAAAGATTTAAGTTGAATTGTCTAACAAATATTTACTCGCAGCACTCAGTGGTTTCACTAGAGTGCACCAATCGTCGAAATTTTAGTCACACCTTCCATGCTTGAACAGATTTTTTGTTTTCATGATTTATTTTATAACTAAAGAAAATTTGAAATAACATTTTGAATGAAAGGAAAACAATATTTTCAGTTTATGAAATATTTTTATTCGAAATATAACTATTTTGTTTCTTCTTTTTTTTCGTTCAAACACTGCAAGTTAAATCATCTTTAGATTGTCTTTTCTTTTTGCATACATTGAATATTTTAAATTCCGTGGAGCTTGAAAATGTTTTCATTCCATTTTTTCCAGCATCTAAAGGGATTGCGGCGTGAAACGAACGAGTTCTTTTGATTGCCACAGATGCTTCAAACCTTCCAGTCAATGTTTTAATGATTTGAAAACATTCAACATAAGCAACATTTTGCGAAACAGGATACAATTTACCAAACTTGTTAGAATGGTTTTTGCAGATAGACTTTAGATTATGCACTTCTGATCGCAAATTGAACAAATTCCACTCCCTTGAAGTAAAAAGTCGTGTGTTCTTAAAAAAATTATCCACTGAACATCGCTTATGAAGTTCTTTTCCAATTCAACACTTTGCTTTTGTCATGCTCGGAAAACTGTTCACGACTATTTATAAGCTTAACAATAAAAGTCACTAAGATAACTCCGTTGTAATGCAGTAATAGGAGGCAACTGGATATTTCAACAGCAATCTTCGATTTTAGATGTTGTATTCATAACTACTAGCAAGTAGCAGCAAGCGAGCAGTTGCGGCAACAATTCGTTCACAATGGTCAGAGAATCAGTTAAAAAAAAAGTTATTGTTCAGTGCCACTCGGTGTTAACAAAAAAAATCTGCTGTGCTTACTTTGCATAAATAAAGGCTATATACAATAAACATATGCTGAGCGTCAATAGACAGTATTGTTAGACCACAATCGCCATAATTCATGCAATTTTAGTAGGTAATCAACATACGAGCAGATTCTTGACATTTACACATTTTCAGTGAATAAGTTTAACAGTTTTATGGAAAAATGATCCTCACATTAATTCATCCGCAGCATTCGCTAAGGAAGCTCTTGCTTAATGATTTTATACAGTGTGATAATGAATAACATTTTCATCCAATAGCAAAACGAATTGAAACAAAAAGTGTTATTTTATTTTTTAAGCATAATATATTTACAAAAATTTGCTGTTCACTAGAATAAACTAGGTAACATCATTTGTATGCTGATTTTGAATTTAATTCGTCCAGAAAATCGTGAATGGGATTACCAAAAGTTTATGGGGATACTGTAAGAAAATATTTGATTGACAATAAAACTTTAATCTTTCATATCTCGAAAACAAGAAATATTATATTGGGATTTTGGTTGGTTCTTACGTAAAATTTTCTCAAAAAAACAATGAAATCATAAATTTCAAGAAAAAAAATATACTTTCCTTGCGAAAAATAACGTTTTATTTTTAGAGCTTTGTTTTGACGTTTAAAATGTCACTTTTTCAAAAAGTGAATAACATCAATTGATAGATTTTAATAAAACCTACACAACGCATATTTTGTCATTTTGGTATGATTTTTCAGTCCGGAGATATAGTATTTTAAAAATGATGAATTTTTCAAAATCGTGAAAAAAAGAAGGGAGGGTCCTGGAACGAGGGGTGGGCGGATCATCCTCAAAAATTGAGGATTTATTTTGTAGGCCTCAGAAAGTCTTTTGGCCAAGTTTAGCGAATTTTCGATAAGATTTTTTTTTCGCTGTGCACACTTGACATGGAATGACCCATATACTTGATGTTTACACATTTTTTCAATTTTCTCTCCTTCATTCAATACATTTTAGCTTTATTGAGCATTCGGATCATGGAAAGTTGGGAAAAGTTCTGGAATAAGTAGGGGAGAGTGGGGTAACGTGGGCCATGGGGAAACGTGGGCCACTTCAAATATCTCAGCTGTGTGTTGAGATAAAAATCCCAATCCAACTGTCATCGTCGTCGCTTTGCGTAAGCATGTTTTTCTATATGTTGTTGACTTATGTACGTATCATATGCTCCTTTAATGAAACTAGCCTAGAAAAATGTACTTACATAATTAAACAAGCACCCGCAAAATTGCATCCGTTCGAGACCTCAAGTACATAACAAAAATACGCTTATACGCTTATGATCTTGGTTTTGTCATGTTCTTTCACGTGGAAAAGGAATTTTTGATGAAACATAACTAGGTCACACAAACGTAAGCAATTTCCAAATCATTGCTTGTGGGGAATCGTGGGCCACATTTTGTGGGGTATCTTAGGCCACCTTTATTTTGGTGTTTTTATACACGTTCAGAACTTAAAATACATTATTACTATTTGTAAAGTTTTCTTATGCCAAATGAAGAATTATGAAAAATGTTTTGACCATCTTTTCTAATGCGATAGAGACGAACAAAAATCCCATATATGGAATTTTGCCGAAACGTTCGCGCGCCAGGTTTTAGGATCTATTCGACCATACACAACTCTCTTTTTAGTTTCCTCATCTGAAATCGCTTTAAAATAACTAAATGAATTATGAAATTTCAGTTTCGGGTAAACTCATAAACTTAGCACGCAATCTAGTCAATTTGGATTTGGTGGCCCACGTTTCCCCACAGTTTTTCAAAATCCAAAAAAAATTACTTTTTTTCAATCAGTCAAAACTCGGGAAATTGATGCATTTAAAAAATAATAAAAAATGCCTAATGATACCTAAAAAATGTGGAAAACCTTTTCATTTATTTTTTTTTATTTTTTCTTTTCTTATAAAGAAGTTATGAAACAAAGAAAAAAGTGGCCCATGATACCCCACTCTCCCCTACATATATATTTTCGATAAAATCGAATCTCGTGTGTTGCAACATAAATTAAACACAATAATCACTACCATTAACTTTTTTCAAAAATTTGGACGGATCGAGCAATAAAGTAACGTATTCAACCAAGAAAACACAAATTTGTTGAAATTTTCCTGAGAAATCAAAGGGAAAATCTACTGTCCCCACTTACCCGATAAAGCGGGGTAAGTGAAGACACCATAACAATTTGCGAGATAAGTTTTTTCGCTTTTCGTCTATCAAGCTCATCTTTTCCGCATTTGTAAACAACACGTTCTGCATCCCATTGAATGCGATTTTATCGAAATTGATCCACTGCTGATTTTTTAATGATTTTTTAAAGTTGAACTATACGAAAAACCGTCCCCACTTACCCCGGTGTACCTTATATATATTGTTCATAGGATTGTAATGAAAATTGGCACATGGGAGTTTCACAGTAAGACATTTGATTTCAGGTGTCAAGTTTTGGATCGTGGTGCAAAAAGGGGTCGCCCATCTTAGTTGTTCACTATGTTCGCGATATTGTTGTGATTATACATCGGATTGAGATGAAAATCTGCAGATGGGGGTTATGAGATATGACTATGAGCAATTGATTCCTGGCAGTACCTAAGTTCCGGGTGAAGGATCGGAAAAGGGGTTGTCTTTATTAACTGTTCACTGTTTGTTCAAGTTATTGACGTTATTATACATATGATTTAAAGAGAAAACATTGCACAAGAGAGTTTTGAGGGACGTAAAATTGGTTTCAATTATCGAATTCCGGGCCATGGGACGATAGAAAAGGTTGTCCACATTAAATGATCAGTGTTTTGTGCAATTATTTTGTGGGAGGCAGTTAATTGATACTTAATATACAATTTTAGTGTAAAGGTCAATGGAGTCGTGCATATAAACAAATAGTAGGTACATGTTTCTGTCATTATGTCGCGATTTTGCATCTGATCAAGAAGTCAACACTCTCACATAAATTTTATTAAAAAGCCAATCAACCTCTTAATTTGAATTTCAAGTTGAAGAACAAGACAAAGTGGCGACTTAAAACACTCTTGAATGTTTTACCCAATATGTATTGTCGAAAAATCGCATCGGATTCAATATTCTAAACTTTTCTTGACGTTTTGATGATTGAAAGCGAAACGAATTCGTACGGGATCAGCTTGTACTTCATAAATATTACCACATTGAATTTAAAGCGGGCCATAGACTATACCACATTTGTACAAATGCGATTAAGTTTCATGACATTCTATATTTTGCACAAACCATCCTCTGTGGCATTGTGTATGGTGCTGTTTGTACAAAATTCAGGGCATTTACTCAGCCTCAGCCGGGGTGGAGGTGGTTTTTTATTGTTTCGCCAGCTATCGTTTGTGTTCGCGCAAAGTTTGTTTGTATCGTGTGTGGGCGAGCATAGATCAAACAATCGTCGTGGAATCATCGAATTTGCACACGCCATTTGTGTAGTCTATGGCCCGCTTAAGGCACGCTACATCTAAAATTGAGTAGAAAAAGTGATTGTGCAATTTAGATTCATTTAGAAAAAAATAGCTTTGGGTCCGTTTTCTCGAAATCATCATTTTGGCACTTGCGAAGTATCGGATCCTAAGCGCTTCAGTTCAAATTGGACAATATCAATATGACATTAGCAATAAAGTTAAATATTCCGGTTGCACACGGTCGTCTAACACAAACTTCGCATAGTTCATCAGGGACAGCCAAAACTCACACTCCTTGAAGGTCAATGCCGTCAAAAGTGATGGCCGGAAACGTCCAGGAAAATTCTCAAGGGTTAGTCACACAAAGAAATAAGCCGCGATGCCCTTAAGCGGCAACTTCCACGTGTTCGTTGGATAAGAGTATTGTTCAAACATTTCTACAAGCAACTCCGCAGTGCTTAGAAATGCAATAGGTCGAAATTACATCTTCATTGATGAAAACAAAACTTATGCAAATTTGGCTAAGGACCTTCTGATAAGCCAATGATCGATTTTTGCCTGATGTGATTTGGTCAAGTTTTATTTTTCCTATCCAAATTTGGGCCATTCAGGTTTTTCGGTATCGAATTTCGAATTTGCATTCGAAGTTTGACAGCTTTATAAGCTCCCAGCAAATATATTATTTTGTTTTTTTTTCCTCGAAAACCAAATATCTTTCAGATAACTTTGTACAATCAAAATGCAAAATCAAAATTCAGATAACTTTGTAGGTACTACTTTGAACAATCAAAAAACTTCTTCACCAAGCTGATAACTACTTTTGTAAATATCAAACGTGTAGAATTCTGGGCTGTTGTTGTTATGTTATTAGGCTCTGAACTTCGGTTTTCCCGTTTAGATTTACCCCGCACAATGCTAATTTTGAATTGGATAGATAGATGGCCAGATTTTCCATGATTGCAGTTAGCCAATCCAGCTAATTACAATCATGAAAAGTACTTTCAAAATATGAATACCTACGCTGTAAAAATACTGAATTTATTTACCAAAAGTATCATTTTTACCGGTTCAAGAAAACAAAAACAAGAGATTCATGACATGTGCTGTCCTGAATGATGTTTTATTTGCGAACAAGGCAATTTATCAACTCAATTCGAAATGTCATCATTAGATTAGAGGTTTATTTCTATTGAACAGTTCCGTTCAATAACGAAAAAAAATCTTGCTCAGTATCAATTACAAAATTTCGATTGTAACATTGTATTGGATCAATTGGTTCATCATTTGGACAGTTACTACAAACTCTGTGCGATTAGTATCACAAACAATCGCTGCTAGTTCGAAATAAAAAAATCTTTATTGTTTTTACTGTTTATCTCTTCCAGTATTTTTTTCGCCTTACCATACGACATATTTCAATTAAAAATTGCTTATTTACAAAAAGGTTTGAATGATCAAATTTGAAAAAATAGAAATAAAGATTCATCGTGAAAAATCTCTACTTGTTTAAAAATTCCTTTGCGATAATATTTCATTTTTTGAACATTGGGAAAATTCCAGTGTCTTCTTTTTCCAGTCGTTTTGTCTTGTTTTAGTACGGTTAACATTAGCGAGTTTCTTTTTACGTCAGTTGGCGGAAAACTTACCACAAATTTTCAGCGGCGCTTCCAATTCCAGAAGGATTGGTTGTGATAGGAAAATTTCCCGAGACTTCAAACACAATCCTCGGATTTCGCTTTCGGACAGTTGAACATTTTTTCCTGGTCTTGCACCACGAACTGTGAAAAATTAAAAGAAAAAAAAATCGTTCAATGTAACGCACTCGATGCAGTCGGCCAAATTCATGCTTATATCGAAAATTGCACATTCAAAGAGTAAGAAAAACTATTCCAATTCCCGTCAAGGTGCCATCGACTCCGTCATTGAATTTTTATTATTCGATCTGCCGCTCGTTCATTTGACATAATAGCGGGGAACATTTTTCTTTCCTCCTTGAGGGTGAATTTTCTGCTTGGGATTTTGGTCGGGCGTTGTCCATGAAGTCACTTTTCGACACATATCAGTAGGCCAATACTTTATTTCACTGGCAACTATCGAAAATGACTCATTCCCAATCTGAAAATTGTTCCGAAAACGAAAATACTACCTTCTAAAAGCATAGCAATCAGATGATCGATGTTTAATGCGTCTGGGTCCGACATTTTGTAGGAATTTACTTCTCACACACTCGCTCTTCTTCCGTTATTTCTTCTTCTTTTGCACGTTCGATGGATAGCCTCTTGCCTTGCCACAAGCCAGCACTTTTTTCTTTACTTTCGCTCGTGAGTGGAAAAAATCGTACGATTCCACTAGCGAACCCCGATAATCCCGGAAACAACTTTGTGCACTTGACCGCAGTCGCCCGCCACTAATGAGAACAACCCGTTCCGAATCCGGAAAACGGGGAAAATTCACAGAAAAAAAAATTTAGGAACGAGACGACGGAGAAACCAACGCGGACTTTTTGCGCGAGGCGACGACGACGACGATCGGCGACGGGATGCGAAAAAAGTGAGTTGACCGCTGCTGGCTGCCAAGCAGTGCTGCCAATTTAGCTACAGTTATTGGGATTGGAATGTTTGTTTTTTAATAATCTCGGGCAGAATAAAAAACTGCTGAACTTGACATAAAACAGAAGTAAGCGTTTTATGAATAATGTACGTTCAAACTTTGAACCAAATTTTAATTGAATATCAACAACCGTATCAATTTCGATTTATTGTAAACTCTTATACTGATCTTTTACTTTCATCGATCATTAAATTATAAACGTCGTTGATAAGCATTAAACAATGTCTGTGCAGCTATAATATATCGTATAATACCAAAACGGCAAAAACTATTCGTATAGGGAAATATTTTAGAACCGATTTTTGAATGAAAGCTTTCGAAATTAATTTCTTACAAAATAAATATTAATGTTTATTGTTGGGAGTACGTGAGCATGTCAGTTATAAAATATAGTTCAGTTTAAGGATATGTAACATAAGGATTTCACTAGTTGATGTTCAAATAGAGGGGAAATAAAACCTAGATCTAATCTTAATCCATGGATGTATCTCTAGAATGCACTATTCAATGCTTCCTCAAAGCTACGTAGATTACTTGACTCTTTCACGGAAATTGGCTGACTGTTCCAGTAGGAGGCACCGTACTGAAGAATACTTTTTTTACAGCTGGTTGTATGGCGCGGCAGGATATTAGATCCTAGTTATGCATTGTATAAATAGTTAATTATGTCTTATTGAATATTTGTGAAAAACCTTATCAATACCAATTTCCATAGCTTGGTGAATAATTTGGAAAAAAAATGGATATTTAAATTTTATGGCATCACTTAAACCTGTATGCTGTCACTTATCGATATTTTTATCGACATTTTTGACATATCTGAACGTCACAAATTGTCAAAATTAATGGTAGTACCAGATTGAGTGGTTGCGGACTAGAGGTGCCAGGTATCCTGATTTTTCAGTATTTGTCCTGATTTTTCAAAATCGCTTGAATTGTCCTGATTTTTGAAAATTGGTTTTTTAATTGTCCTAAATGCTATGGAAAATCATGGACGAGAACGGCTTTTCCGGGAAGCTGATCAGACTGATCAAGGCGACGATGGATGGAACGCAGTGCTGTGTGCGGATTTCGGGTGAATTGTCGAGTTCATTCGAATCGCGCAGGGAGCTTCGACAAGGTGATGGTCTATCCTGCATGATGTTCAACGTGGCGCTAGAAGGTGTTATTCGACGAGCGGTGGGCGAAATGCGGGGCACGATTTTCAACAGATCCAGTCAACTTATCTGCTTTGCCGATGACATTGATATAGTCGGCAGATCATCTGCGGCGGTGGAGGAGATCTACCGCAAACTGAAACGCGAAGCAGGAAGGATTGGGTTGATGATTAATACGTCCAAGACGAAGTACATGCTGGCCTGCGGATCCGAGACCGACCGAACCCGCTTGTCCAGTAATAACAAGATCACGATCGACGGCGACGAGCTGGAGATAGTCGATAGTTATTTCGTAAGACGGAATACTATGTAAACAAAAAATAATAATAAAATAAATTGTCCTAAATTTTCTCATTTTACCGTAACCGTGTCTTCATGAATACCTTAAACTCCAATTTCATTATTCACAATACTGAACTCGCAAGTATGAATTTTGAATTTAAAATCCACAATTTGCCATAATTTTTTGAAAAAAAATCACGATTGAAAATTGGTTCTCAGTAATAGTTTATTTCATATTCATATAAACCTAGCCGTGCGGGTGATTCATTCAGTCTAATATAGGGGGAAAGCAGATTTCGAGAGCACGACCGGTGGAGTAGAACCACTGATCATACTGACAGGACACTTAAAACAAAAATTCGATCATTTTCTGGCTAATTGTTTTCGTCAAATTTAGCAGGTTCGCAATAACGACGGTGGGTGGCGAACCTACCATTTTGCCGATTCAAATGCCCTGTAGGAAAAATGAACCTATTTAGCCCGATTTTATCGTCGAAATTGCCTAATTTTTTCGAAAGTTGGTTGGCTAATTCTAACTGGGATAACATTTCTTCAAATCGATCGATGCGCACTCTGGAATCGATATTGCGTACTGTTGGAAAAATTTCCAACAAACGAAATCGAGTGTCCAGTCAGTATGGTCAGTGGTAGAACCATGACTTTTGTTCGGTCTAAGTTCACCCAGGGGGGTTGTAGAGCGCGAGTAGTTATCTATCGACCCGCTTGCTAAAAACATTTGAAAATCCGGTCGAATTCCAACATCTTTCAGTAAATGCAGAAAACGTTGCTACATTTTTTTGAAAAACCTCACAAAAAGATTTTAATCTATCACTAGGGATATAAAAAGTGGACAGTTTTAATTAAAATTTTGGAGAAACTAGGATAACAAAATGAGGACTTCGCACATCTTAATAGCCAGGCACGAAAACTACAAATTTTTGTTTTTTCATTCTTGCATTACGAATAACAGTAAAATTTGAGATACTCTATACTATGTAGGTGTATTCAGTGAAAATGATGATAATGTTATCAAAATGAAACTAAAACTTGAACCACTCGATAGTGTTGCACCGTCCCGGCCAAAAACGAACCTAAATCGAGTTTTGCCCTCGCGGTTGGTGTGCGTAAAATCTTTAAAATACAAAAATTTTATAGAATTTTTGAAAAAGTTTTAAACTAAATTAAATTTAAAAAAAAATTTAAACTAAAATAAAATGTTTTGCAAGACTCAACTAATTTGTTAAATGAAATAAAATCTTTCTTTAGTAACGAAAAAAATAGTTGTAATAATAGTACCGTCAACTGGGGCAACATGCAACACTTCAATGGCTTCTAAAAAACTGGTAACAAACTTTGATTTTCATGAAAAATCTAATGAAAACCTATGTAAATGTATAGTTTTTAATAAATAAAAACACATAAAAACACCAATTGCTTGCAGTAATTTCTGGTTCTGTCGAAACTAATTTTTACACATTTTCTGAACATAAAGATTTGCATACATTCAGGGGCAAAAAATACTACAAAAAATTCTACCAAGCTGAAACCATAAAAAATTAAAATAAATGTGTGGATGAATGAAATTGCAATGTTGACAAATGTGTGATGCAAAACAATCATATTCGAGCACATGGAAACGAGATTTAGAAGGTGTCTCTTTGATTTGCATTTTGTTGCATCTTACTCCAGGCAGAAAACTGAATTATTTATTTTTTTTAATTGGCGATTGTACGAAAAATATGTTTGCACCAACAGTGTTGGTACAGGATAAGGAAACGAGTAAAAAGTTTGTAAGTGATATCATTAAGCCAATCCGTCATACTGGGTAAAGTTTTTTACGGCATCGAAAAATGTTAAAATTTAGACATTTATTGATGGATTTTTTAAATTTTGAATGAAAATGAAAAACTTGCGGTATTGTTATTATTTCTACCTAAATGCACATGTATTGGCAAAAGCATAGCTCGTGTTATCATGACTTCACTTATCACTGGTCTCCGCTCTAAAAGTAGTTTCACACCAAATCTTTTAAGTTTCTGCATCCTAACGGATTTCAATTTGAGTGAATAAAAATTAAAAAACTTTTAGCATTTCCGGTAACATCATTTAATGTCTTCATAACTTTAACGATATGACCTTTTGCAGTTTAGAAGAGTCCAAACATATTGGATATAGATTTGACTTTAATTCTCTTACTCTCGTCAACTTTTTTTGCTTCCTCCATGTGCAGAAAGAACTCTCTGTAATCCATCGTACTTTGATACAGATTATCTGAAAAATTAAAAAAAAAAAAAAAACTTCACAAAACTGTTTTAGTTGACTCAGATTGATGAATGTGCTCTTAACCTGCCATTATTGACCTCGAAGGAGCGTTTCCATCGTATTCGATCGGGAACATCGCTTGAGGTACATTTGGGAAAACAGTCTCAACCTTTTGGTGAATTTGAAACATCTCCAACAGTTCTTTCTTGATAAAAGGTTTGATCATCATTAAAATCTTATCGATGAAAGGAACTACATTTATCAGATGTATAGATTTGAGACGAATCGGGAGGGCTTCTTGAATATACCAGATGAAATTTTTCAATGTGAACACTCCCAGCTTGGACAGATGTCCGATGTGTAGACCATTCATGTCAATCATTAAAATAGCTCCCTCGTCACAACCGTCTTCTAATAAAATTTTATCCAAACACATGAAAGCCCTGAAAATATTTAAAACAAAACAAGTTAGGAACCTAGTTTTGAATAGGAATTGTTCGCGGTCCGTGAAGGATACTTACATTTTCAGTAAGTTTGCTAAGTTGAATTTTTTGGTATCCGAGTCTATAATTTTAGCTAGAAGCACTCGATATCCCAACGGTGTTAGTCCTGGTAGAATGTTTATTGAACTGAAATAGTGGAAAAATAGGAATTATATAGGCAATCTAAGGGATCAAATCAATTTTATTTAGCTTATGGATGGTTGGTCTGGATCAATGATACAAGAATTAGAATTTTGGCATTTATTCTGTGGAGGTGTGTATTCGTTTCTATTCTTTCTTAAAATTCTCGGATATGGATGTTTAGAATCCTGGAATAATTCGCATATTACGAATTATTCCATAAGTATTATATACTAAATTTAACAAACATTTTTCGAAATAATTTCCTTCTTCGTCGGTTTGATTAGTATCGTGCATATTTCAGTCGTATAAAACCCATTAACAATTGGTCTCCGGATTTCAAAACTCTTTTGATAATGGGGTCAATAAAACATTGTTTTTCATTCTTGGAACAACAAGTTTAGATTAGCTTTGACAACCCACGATAGAGTAAAGTGAGTCTAAAGAATTCACAAATAATTCTTCTTTTAAACTTGTTTGAATATGTCTGGATTGACGTCACATTAAGTGTTCTTTAATTTTTTTTTTAATTTCATTGTTTGAAGCAACTTGAAAGCATTGAACAATGCTCGGCAATTGTTGTGATTAAAATTTAAAGAAAACTGTTATTCCACACTCTCTCAAGGTTTTAAAGTTTTTCCAGTTTATGCATATCAGAACTTCTGACTGACTCAGAAGCATCAAGTGAGTATACTTATACATTTTTTTTATTTAAATAGTTTTGCAATATCTGCTTAGCTTAGTTTGATGGATTACTCTCATCCACCTTAAGCCGTTAAACCCACTTAAATTGAAAACACTTTCTTTTTCCTCTGGTTTGCATACCATCCGGGCGCATAGCACGCTTATTCTTGCCTGAACCTGGTGGCTCGGAGAACACGGAAACGGGGTTCTACTGTAATTTAAATATTTTCGCTAATTGTTTCTCAAATTGGAAAATACGACTGGGAAAAACTACAACTGGTGATGAGCCAAGAGATCTGTCCTTTACCAGGTGGCTCATTTAAGCTTTCAGGTGTGGGGGAGTGAGATGGTGCGCTAGATCGAAAAAAAATCCAAATATCTTGAAATAGTGAATCATTTTGCTCTTAGCAGCCTGAATAAATGCATCACACTAAAGCTTTTCTTGAACTTAATCGTGGATGACAGCAAAGGTGTCAAAAATGGCTGGTATAAAATGAACGAAAAATGAAAGCTTTAAAATAGATATACATAATTGATATAAAACAGTATAAATTAATGAAACAATCAAAACAATTGGCCGTCTAAACACATTGAGACCTGCGCCTGTGTTACCACACAATTAAAAAAGGGTACTTTAAGTACCGTCAAACGGGGATGCTGAATTTGTGAACCGCAACAATTATTCAAATTTTATTTTAATATAATATAAAAAAGTTATCATTTAATGATAACAAAATGGTGATGACATAGATTCTCACATCGTGAGCGTGAGATAGTTTCTTTTAAGTATTTGGTTCTCATAGAAAATTAAAAAAATCGAGCAATAGATTTACATTTTTTTACATTTTTCGATTCCGTAGAAAACTTTACCCAGTATGACGGAATGGTTTAATGATATCACCTCACCTACAAACTTTATATTACTTTTATTATCCTACATCAGCACTGTTGGTGTAAAAATATTTGTCGTATAATCACCAATTTTTTTTAAATAAATATTTTTATAATTCAGTCATCAGTCTGGGCTAAAATGCAAATAAATTTGCAATTTTGTAGTTTTTTTTACCCCTAAATGTATGCAGCACCCCTATACTGTTTTTTTTAAAAAACGTTTTTGATAGAAAAAATGTATAATAATTCTAACAAAGTCAAAAATTACTGAAATTGGTGCTTTATGCTTTATGATATCACAAATATATAACAAACAATAAATATTCAAAAGTTTTTCACATGATTATTCATCAAAAACAAAGTTTGTTGCAGCTTTCCCCTTTTTCTTAGTGGGGTGAAAGTCGCATGTTTTTGTAAACGTCAATTTGATGTCTTAACCATCAACCTTAAAACTTTAAGGTACAAGCGGTAGGATTATCTGTGGACATTAAGTTTTTAGAAACCTTTGAAGTTTAAAAGTGTTGCATGATGCCCCAGTTGACGGTAATCATTAATCATGTCTACTTTTTATTCCTTAGTTTTTGTCTTTTTCAAGTTCATAAAACAGACAATCTAAACAAATCGTGGGCTGAAAAGATGAATTTCACAGAATTATTGTGATAAAAGTTCAAAAAGTGCACCAATTCACCCAATCGACAGTATGTTTGCTCAGAAATCGTTAAATTTGATGATCCATCCCAGTGGTCGGCAACCTTTTGAGTCAGAAGTGCCAAAACTTCAAATATTCAAAATTTCAGAGCTTGAAAGAGCCGTATTAAAGATTTATTGTTTTTGTTTTCAATTTAAAAAAAATATAATAGGTACATATATGAATGATCAATGAATATTAGATTTTCGAAAATAACTTCAAATCCATTAGGTTTTTTTTCTATTCGTTGTATTTTCTATTAAATATGTTTCTGATTACCATTAAGTATATTGATTTTAATCTAGACTCTTCGAATATGGTTTGATTTTATATCAATTTTAATACATATATCGAGTAAAGAAAATTTTAAATCCATATAAAGCTTCAATGAATTCTTTGCATGATGTTAAAGAGAATGATATGAACATATTTACATAAGCAGAATACTTATAATTTCTTCGGCAAAGAAAAGCTTTTAAAATAACAACGGGAAGGAAAATAAATGTTATGAAAATAATCAAGCTCTTTATTACATTCCCCAGATTAAGCTTATCATTTCCAGAAGTATGAGGTGAAACTTATCTTAAATTAATGTAGCCGAAAATTTTAATCTTAAAAAATTATGCTCCTGACCTGACAACTGGTAGAATTTTATAAATTCTTGACATCAAGCGAACGTGTCTTCAGAATTTTATGCATCCGGAAAATTAAAAAAATCTCGTTTTATGTCACATGGGATTCTTCAGTATTATGCGTCAAATTGAACGAAAAATGAAATTCAATATATTGTTTACTATTCATCAGTGCGTGCTAACACTTAGATTACTGCAAAAAAAATCTGTGGTTTGACCAGTATAAATCTGCAATGATGTGCTTTGTAACCTTCATAGAGAATTCGTGACAAATAATAAAGAAACAGTACATTTTAACTAGCAAAATCAGTTCAAGAGTTTAAAGTTTAAAAACGAAAATTAATAAAAAATAAATCAGCATTGGTTAACTATTGGTCGAAAGTGAAAAAAATGTTCGCTCATGAAACTTCATTCAAAATTTATGTGCTTTGATGAACATTGGCTGCACGCATCACACTTGAAATTTTAAATGTGTGTAAAGTTTTATAAAAAAATGCCTCGGGGTGTAAAGGTCAATTTGCATAGTTATTGATTATAAGTATTCAGCCTATGATTGAGTTTTAAAACCCGGCAATCTGGAATGCTAATGAGATAATTGAGATATATTAAAATTATCGATTTCAATTCAATTAACTAAGATAGGATTGAGGTGGTTTACCAGTATTTGTATGTTGATACGCGTCAAAGTTGTAAATATTTTCGGAACGGCTGATACGAACGGCTTTAATACGATTTTGGACATTTCAACTGATCAAGAATCATAGAGGACAAAAAATGATTGCTAGTTCTTAAACTTTAAATTATTTTTTGCATTTACTGTTAATGATAATTTAAATCTGGCTGATGTTTCAAAAACAGTAAAATGACAAAAATTGTGAAATAAGGCTTCAAAAAATGATTTTTGCCATACTATCATTTCCGCTTGTTCTTACAAGCGTATTTTATGCAATTTTAAAAATTCTCTTGTAGACCTATGAAAATCCGTGTGCCAGGTCAAAAGACTCAATTATCGCTTTAGCACGATTTTATAAATATTTTATTTAAAATTATGTTTATATTTGGGCAGTGAACTAAAGAGCCGCAGATTTTCATCAAAAGAGCCACATGCGGCTCGCGAGCCGCAGGTTGCCGACCATCCAAATCTTAAAGATTTTAATGATATTTTGCATTGTTTAGCATTGATATATTTATACTTACACCACATCCATAGCTTGACGCATCGATGGCTCCAGAATGTCTCGATTGCCGAAAAAATCCTTGTAACTCGATCGAAAGGTGTAGTAAGCTTCGATTGTCCTCTTGGCAGCATCCATGTCAAAATAGTTCGAGTGTATAAATAAGATCAATTCCAGCTCTGTACAAATTGAGATAAAATATATTCTCGATGGAAATGGTTAACGGAAGTTAGCTTCCCAAATACCTGTCACTTCTGGTAGGTGTGGTTGTTCCTTGACCCACGCGTCCAGATCGCGGACATCCTTTTTCCTCAGATCGGGACACCGAGCGTAAAGATTGTCCACGTTGGCGTAATCCAGCACTTTCATCGCGACTATTTGGTTGCTGTGCGTAAGTATACCAGCCCTGAGAAACAAACAAGCCGAGTCGATGTTTCAAGCTCCAAATAACGTTCAACACTGTTCCGGAGATAGCGGCTTTTGTGCACGTGAACAAACAGCATCCAAATTAACGACAGCACAAAGTTTAAGTTTTTGTGCATTCTAGCTCCGGTTAACGATCTAATTCCATCCACTCACCTGATCCGTGCTACGTGATTGTTTTTTTTTGCGCACTTAAGTAGTCAATTAAGATACTTTTCCGGAAGTTTCTATGTGTAATGTCTTTGCAAAACGTTAACAGTCATAAGTTCATCTTTACACAAACTTTAACAAAATGTAGATTCCAACTGATTTTTTTTTCGGTGACTCGAAAAACTGGCCTTGATGAATATAATGGTTTTGTTTCATTTAGATCGTTACCAATTAACGAGAGCTTTACGGAAAAAATCAAATAACATTCAAAATTTAACAATTCAAATGAACTGCTCTTGTATCGCCATGATGGTCTCCTCTTTTATTCGTTAAAGATATATTACCTACTGTTTTATTCGACTAGTAGTGATGGGCCCAGCTTTTTTTTAATTTTGACAACAAATTTGAGTAAGGTACTTTGGGGTAAATGGGGACGTGGGTCAGTGAAGACTAAATATGGCTATTTCAACAATACTTTGCCCCATTTTTTTTCAAACTATTGATACAGAATTTAATCTATTCAATAGATATAAAAAAAACTCCTACCCTACCTGGGGTAAGTTGGGATGGATTTATACAGGCTTGATGCTTATACAATATTTCAATTTTGCTTTGTGTCATTCAGTACAATACAGATTCGGATGATGCAAAGTTGAGAAAAGTACCGTCAAACGAGGCATCATGCAACATTTGTATACCACAGCACTGATATAATTTTTAATTTTATAAAATGTATTCGAGTTATCTTTTATAGACTATAAAATTATGATGAAATAATTTCTGAAATCTTAAGCTAGTATTTAAAAGTTTTTCATTTTCATTCAAAATTTAAAAAATCTATCAATAAATGTACAAATTCTAAAATTATTCGATGCCGTAAAAAAACTTTACCCAGTATGAAGGATTGACTTAATGATATCACCTACATACTTTTTACTGGTTTAATCATTCTATTCCAACACTGTTGGTGTAAGAATATTCTTCGTACAATCACCAAATTTTATAAAATAAATATTTTTATAATTCAGTCAACTGCCTGGGGTAAGATGCAACAAAATGCAAATCAAAGAGACACCTTGTAAATCTCGTTTCAATATGCTCGAATATATGATTGCTTTGCATCACGCATTTGTCAACATTGCAATTTCATTCATTCAAACATGTATTTTTATCATTTCAGCTAGTCAAGTTTTTTATAGTACTTTTTCACCCCCTCCTTATGTTAAAAAATATGTAAAAATTAATTTCAACAGAAACAGATATTACTGTGATTGGTTTTTTTTGTTTCGATTATAGTCGTTTTACCATCTTTATGGCATTCGCGACTTTATCAACGCTACAGTTGGCGGATCGTTATTGAAAAATTTACCCGGTACAATTCGATGTTTACTCTTGGGCTCGAACTCGCGGACATCGGCTCAGGAGACAACAGACTTGCCAACTGAGCTATATCACAAGCCCACTGTGATTGGCGTTTTAATGCGTAATGGCTATTATGGCATCAACAATTTATCAAAAACTATACAATTACATACATTTTCATCAGATTTTTCATTAAAATCAAAGTTTGTTGCAACTTCTTGACTTCTAGGAAATCGCATGATTTGAAAAATTAAAAATAACTGAAGAACCCAGTAATTTTTCTGATTACGTCAGTTTGACGTCCCACTAACCTTAAAACTTTTGATGGGTATGATTATCTGTGGACGTGAATTTTTTAGAAGCCATTGAAATTGAAAAGTGTTGCATGTTGCCCCAGTTGACGGTACTTATTTCAATAACTGTAGCTATACATTTCCGTTAAATTTGATTCGAGTGTTTTGCAACATAATTATAAAATTCTCTCTCACAATGCACTTTCAATAAATGTATGGCAGAGCGATCAATAGAGTAACGTATTCAACCAAGACAACGCAAATGTGTTTAAAATTTCCTGAGAAATCGAAGCGAAACACTATCATCCTACTGTCTTTACCCCAGAAAGTCAGCCTGCCGTTACAATTAACGTGATAACTTTTTCCGTTTATCATCTATCAAGCTAATCTTTTCAGCATTTTTAAACAACATGTCTCCATATACCCCGGTGTACCTTACCTACATTTTTTTTGAAAATGTTTGCAAGCGAGACTGTTTGAATTGTTCAGGTGGTCCTGCGTCTAAAATGTTTCTTATAAATAGTTCATGGAAGACTTTTGATAAATGCTCTACTTACCCACGTTGTACTTCGGACGTTTAAAAGAAATAACACACACCAATGTTAAGAAATTTGAAGCTAGTAATTTTATTTACTGTCTTCTTAATTGAGATTATATACAATTTGCTTATTTCCTTGTGTGAAAGTGAGCTTTATTTATCACTTGATTTCATACTGATCGTTGTATGATGCTGAATCTGTTTGTTCCATTTTTTTTTCATTGAAAGAATAAAAACGTCTGGTGCGAAATTTCAATTATATTCGGCAGAATAAAAGTGACCCATAATTCTTACAGCACTCATCAAATTCCACACAATCATGGGTCACTTTTTTGCATGCAAAACAAAACATTCCTTAGTACCTACTCCATTCCATTCCATTCAATAGTACTTTGAAATATATTTATTTACCAAGTACTAGGTACTATGGGATGCTATTTCAACCCAATTGCCCCTGGAATGTATACTGGCAAAGAATGCCCCTGAATGTTTGCTAGAAATTTGGTGATTTCCATGTTGATATTCGGGTGTTGCCATGGACTTTTTTGTGTGACTAATAGTATTGTGAAAAATTAGACTTATAACATTTTTTGCGGGTTACAATTTTGAACCATAACTGTGGTTTTGAAAAACGTTGATTGTTTCGGTAAATTATGTTATTTTTTAACAAAATTTAAAATAAAAACATATTTGAACTCAAAGAGGAAGAATTTAATGACTGAAATTCATGCAAAGCTTGATATTTGATCTACTAACACCCGAATAAACGAACACTTTGTGGTGAAACAATACGTTAAGTGACTAATGATTGTGGAGGACTGTAGTTAGAATATAAAATTTAAAGTAATAACGTTTCTAAAACTTAATACCTAAGCTTTTTTTTATTTAATGTCTTTATTATAGAGATTTTCAGCTTTCAGCTGGTTCATCTCTTAACTTAATAAGCTAATTTTCTCAACTAGATATTCCTAAATATTCTTTATTGAAAGAATTTCATACATTTAAAAAAAGGTACCTTTAAAAGGGGACAGTTTTTATTATACAATATGGTGTAAAATTTAGCTCTTTCAGCTCACGGTTTGGTTTGGATGGTGAATTTTATGAGTTTAAACATCATCTAAACACCGATACATTGATAAAAAAAACTAAAGAAATTAAGTCAAATGGGGCATCATGCAACAACATTTGTATACCACAACACTTATTCAATTTTAATATCATGTAATAAAGCTATCATTTGATGATATAGAAATGAAAATGACATAGCTTGTCAAATCGTGAGGTAGTTTTTTATCCATCCAAACATTAATTTTTATGATTTAGGCTTATACAAGTTTTTGTAGTATTTTTTACCCCTTAATGTATGCAGCTTATACAGCACTCTTATGCTTTTTCTTTAAAAACTTTTTTGACAGAAAAATTGTAAAATTAAATTCGAACAAAACTTGAAATTACTGAAATTGGTGTTCTATGCGTTATGCTATCACAAATATATCAAGAACTATAATTTTCAAATGTTTTCTATTTGATTTTGATTTCATTTGATTAATTTTAAAAACAAAGTTTGTTGCAACTTACCCCTTTTTCTTAGTAGAGTAAAAACCGCATGTTTTTGTAAATTTAAAAATAACTGTTTAAGCCAATAAATTTTTTTGACTTCGTCAATTTGATGTCCCATTAACCTCAAAACTTTGGATTTACAAGCTGAATGTTTATCTGTGGACATTAAGTTTTTAGAGGCCATTGAAGTTGAAAAGTGTTGGATGATGTCCCAGCTGAAGGTACCGTAAAATGATAAAAACGCTCTTATTTGTCATTTACACCTTTTTAAACGTAAGTCAGTGCATAGTTTTTCGCGTTGTATCATCTATTAGTTCCTCAGAACCTAGTTTCTAGACTCTCATTCCGTCATTCCGATATGCTCAAGCATGGCTTGAGCATATCGGAAGAATTTTTAATGTAGATGCATAAGTTTAGGGGCCTTTGAAACCTTTTCAAAATTTTCATTGAAATTTCAGCGAAATCCAAATTTACCGGATTAACTCAAAGGTATACAGATTTTCTCCTGTTCAACATAGTTTTTTTATGGTTGTAGAGGATTCTGGACAATTTTATAATTAGCCCCATGATAAACATAATTTGTTAGAATGAGTCATCATTTAAAGTAGTTTGAATTAAATGTCATTCTTTTTTCACAAACTTGATGTTAGAAGAACTCGAACTTACAGACATGTCTTCACTGTTATTAGTGTTCTGAAATCAAATTGGTCTTGGAGTGAAATAAAGCAATATTTATGTATATTAAACTACTTTTTCACTTCAAATTATGGCATTTGTGATCAAAAAAAATATTTTTAAGTTGAAACATATTTTTCCCAAAATTGTTTTATCACGCGTTGGGTTGAGATGACTTAAAACATCATTGAAACAGCCTAATGTCAGGCGTTTTTAACTTTCATTTGCAAAATATGACCAAACTTACATTGCGATGAGTGTTATTGAATTCAGATTAATGTTTTCCTATTTTGCTTCCAAATAATTTAAAGAAGGCAACACCCAAAAAAAAAACGAAAAAAATCTTAGCTAATTTCACTAAGATCCCAAATGATAATGACTCTCCCAACCACAGATAACATTCTGAAATTGTTTGAAGGTCTACTAAATCTCATATGGGAACCCCTCTTGAATCTCGGGACGCTTCATTTTTCCTGAAATCCGGGACAACATTTCAACGAATGCACAGGAACTCGAACAACAGTTCTGTATTACGAGAAAACTTCAGCTGTCAAAATATTTTTGTCGCGTTTTTTTCTAGTTAATCCTATTCTATCATATGCGTGATGTTCCATATAGGGGAGAGTGGGGATAATTGATCCCCTTTTCTTATTTTCACCATATCTTTTTGGAAAAAATTAGCAACTCGCCGTCTTTGACATTTTCTGACAGTTTGAAACATCAAGTTTCTATGCTTCAAAAACTAGAACGATACTTGAACCCGTTGATGAACTAGAAGCATTTTCGTGGGAGTAAAAAAATTGCGATTTTTCTGAAGTTAGGGGAGACTTGATCCCCTATTGAAGGAGACTTGATGTTTTATTCAGGAAGCCCTAATCCTTGTATAAAAATCAAACAAAACTCCAAGATAGAATGTTAATTGACTATTTTGGTCATGTTTGTTCTCATTTCACAATTTATAGCAGACATAAGAAGACAATTCTATAACTTTGTCTCAACGCTAATGACATTGCATTACTTAAAGGCGCTATTTTTTATAATTAAGAAAATTAATTATTTTTGCTCTTTTCTTCAGACAATTGTTTGATAAATATTAGTTTTTGGATAAATATTAGTAATTTCGTAATCAGCAATCATACCGATCAATTCAGAAGAAGAATATGCCGTTTGGAAGTGGGATCAATTGTACCCAACTCTAGGGGATCAATTGTACCCATAATCAACATTTTAGAAAACTTTTTCTGAAAAAAATTGAGAGTTTTCCATTGCTTTGAAAATATGGAATTATGAAGTTCATTTTACGCTCGAACGATTGATAGATTAGAAAAAATATTTTTTTCATAATTTTCCCATGTAAGGAACATTTTAAAGTGATGAAAAAAGATCTTCAAGTTACATTTTGTGAAATTTTTCAAACAAAGTTCAATTACTCAAACAATTATTTTGTTAAAAATTTTCAAACTACAAGCATTGTTATTTTGATCATTTTGGCCCATTATTCTAGAACATTTGATCTTTGTAGGAATTCCAGTTTCGAGATATAGCTAAGGAATCAAGTATCCCCAGGGATCAAGTATCCTCATTCTCCCCTATAGTTTCTGCTCGGGCAGTAAATTAACAGTCTTTCAGTTGGCGGAAGTTGCTCAAAGTTTGCATGGAGGGATCGTTTATTGCTAAGGATCCACTGGCAAATTAGTTTAAAATCTGTGCGCATCATTCGGATGAGATTGTAAGTGAATTTGCATACTAAATGAAATAAAATACATTGAGGATTTCTTGAGTATTTTTTAAAGTAAAAAATCCTTGATTTTCATGTAAACCTGAAACTGAACAGTCTCGAACCTACAGGAAAATTTGAAAGTTGCCTACAATTTACAGATAAAAACCTGCTTCAAACCTACAGGTGAATTTGACAGATAATTTCATGAGCTATTGTCTGTCCCGAGATTGTCCTGTAAATTCAGCTGTTGAAAATACAGATCGAGCTAGTGCCGATCACAGGAGAAAAGATTAAGTGCGATTACCTTCATAAACTTGAAGATATTTTTAATATCAAAACTATTCATACGAATCTCTACACCAAGTATGAATTGGTAATGGCTTAAAATTATCGAAATCTGAGAATTTAGCATTTGGAAAATTTGTAGTATTTTATTAAGATACATGTATTGAAAGCTCTTTAAAGAAAAAGATTTAGTAGACCTGTCAAGACAAGAATTGGTGATCTAGCCGTAGAATATTTATTTTGCACGTTTTGATGTCGGAGATCAAAATTGCTACGAGTATCTATCAGCTTGGGAGAATCTGTTACGGGCTGTCGGATAATTTGCTCAGATACTTAAGCTTCCATACTCTCGTAAATAAAATATCATGTGCTGCCTACCATAAAATTTGTGTCTATGAATGAACAGGCGTGAGAGAGAGAATCGGTTTAAGCCATTCGAGAGTCTGACCGGTTTAAAATCTAGTCGAACCTCAGTCATTGATTGACATGTATCCGTAAACTTGCAGTTGCAAAACGTTGATGATTAAATCGTTATCAATATTGCTCTATAGGTATGAGATAAACAAACGCGACCCAAGTTCAAACAAGTACAGTGCAAGCTTTCATTGATAGTCAAAGCCGTTCGGTTTGCTGACATAAAACTGCAGTGAGTTCAAGTTGATATCCAGCATAAATCAACCGAAATGATGGCAGAGCAAGCGGATGCAGTCTCAAAATCCGACATCGAAGCGGTTCAGGAATGGCTCAAAACTCAACCACACCTGCCAGCTATAACAGGTAAACAAATCCGTACATGCGTCTGTTTGACTTTCGTGACGCAATTCAAACTTTAATGTTTCCATCCTCTTAACGATGATTTGCAGAAAGCGACATCAAAGTTTTCCTGCACTGTAACTATCAAGATGTTGAAGCCGCCAAAGTTAACATTGAAAAGTATTACACGTTTCGAACGAGTTGCACAGATTTTTTCACCAATCGTGACTGTCGCGATGAGACGATTCAAGTTGCTATGAGCTTATCGTAAGTTGATTGAGTCGAGATTAAACTCATAATAGATCGCCATAGATTACACCCTATCTGACGATTTGTCCAACTTCTCAGGATGTTTAGCGTGCTGCCCAAATCAACACCTGAGGGATATCGCGTGGCTTACTGTCGGCTGTTGAACCCTGATACGACCAACTATGTTCATTTGCACGCCATACGAATGTAAGTTTTAGTTATGACAAAAATGTGGACAAATTTCCCGTTCATGGATGATAGTTTTTAGATCTTAGAGCATTTTCTTAAAATAATTATAGAAAAACATTCATATGAGGTTAATATACAGTGAGCGAAATAAGAATAGCACCACTATGTGTTTTGCTTGTTAAACTATGAATGATTGAAAATTAAGAAAATTTTCTTCCACAGTTTGTTCTGAATTGCTTAACGGATAAATCAAGCATAAGTTTACTTTTTTTGGACGTAGCAATTGGCGTTGAGGAACAAAAATGTGAAAAAGGGGTGCGAAATAAGAATAGCACCACTTGGGTTTTTCAACAAAAACAAGATTATTTTTAAAAAATTACTGTGTAAAAGTGAATAATAATGCTTCTACGAATTATTTGAATAGATAACTGCATTTTAAGGAGTTTTCCAGAATTCCAAAGCTTTTCAATGGTATAAAGAGGGGGTTTTAAGAGATGTTCCTCTACCGTTAAGGAATTTGATATTTGAGCTATAAAACTTTATCAAACTGCTTGATTTCTTCATTAACGTTCATAAGTATGATGCAAAATGATGAAACATAGATTTGAGGCTGAGTTTGAATCCAAAAAGCAGGTTGGAATTCAAAAATACTAATGTTTTTTAATATTCAAACACTACTTCTCTAGTTTTAAGTCATAGATGGCAGCACTATCTTGCCATTGAACCAAATTCATGCCCATTTTCGAATACCCGGGATTAATTAGGGAGTGCTGGAAAATTTTGGTCAAGAAATAAATACATGTACTGTGTGAACGCTTTGGAAATTCTAAGATAACTAAATCCAAAAAAAAAGAGAATTGCATCAAGGTCACTAAAAGTGAATTTTTTGGACCGATTATCCGAATAAAGTTATACTTTGCGATGGAGCTTGATGGAGCAGACGGCTAGCAGTATTATTGGTATGATTTGCAATTCAATCGGAAGTTGAGATGAGCAGGAATTTTTTCGGTTGTACAGTTTTGTGCTGGAAAAGCTTTCTGCAGCGTGAACTTCCACAAAACTGTGATGGGAAAAAATCTCAAAATGATGAATTTGGGCCTCAATAAACCTGGAAAATCAGTATTGAGACTTAATTTTGTTTTAACTGCAAGATAGTGCTGCCATCTATGACTTGAAACTGGAAAAAGTGTGGTTTTCTGAACAAAATCAAAGTTTTTGATTTCCAACCTATTTTTTCCTGATTCAAAATTAATCACAAATTTTTGTTTCATCATTCCACGTCATTATAATGAAGAAAATAAGTAGTTTGGTAAAGAATTACTGCTCAAATATCAAACTCCTTAACGCTAGAGGAGCATCTCTTAAAACCCCCTCTTAATACCTTTGAAAACCTTTGGAATTCTGAAAAACTCCTTAAAATGCAGTTAATTATTCAAATAACTCGTAGAAGCATTATTATTCACTTTTACACAGTAATTTTTTAAAAATAATCTTGTTTTTGTTGAAAAACCCAAGTGGTGCTATTCTTATTTCGCATCCTTTTTTCACATTTTTGATCCTCAACGCCAATTGCTACGTCCAAAAAAAGGAAACTTATACTTGATTTATCCGTTGAACAATTCAGAACAAACTGTGGAAGAAAATTTTCGTAATTTTCAATCATTCATATTTTAACAAGCAAAACACATAGTGGTGCTATTCTTATTTCGCTCACTGTATCACAACAACGACCTGTATGACCTGGGGAAGGTTTATCATCTCAATGACTTGACTTCAATCTTCATCGAAAGTCATATGCTGATGCAAGCTTTCTCATGGAAGATAAGCGTTGTGTAACTTACAACGACAATCGTTAAATATAGGTCCGTTTGAAACGTGTGTTAGACCGCTGCAAGCTTTGTATGTAAATTTATAAATTTTTACACCTCCCATAGCTTATTTGGGTTGTTTTAACTGTAAGAAAAAATAATAAAAATTTTGTAAGCAATTCGTTCAGTCCGGACTGGCGCAACGAGTTATAATTTTGTATTGAAACTTGTATGGGAAAACATAAATTTTCATTCAAAAATCTCCAGAGAGGTTCGAACTGCCAAATATAACTTTGGATATTGAATATTCCTTGATTCTTGCAGTCAATTTTATGTGAACAAACCTTAAACCTAACTATTACTGCAGAAAAAAATATTCGATGTTTTACAAAAACAAAATCGTATTTTTTTTTTCAATTTAAGCGTTTTTGACTGCTATTTGAAAGCAGTTTAACCGCATGATGAAAATAAAAAATCACAAAAAATGACTTTGCTTAGCCAATAAATTAGTTGATTTACTTAACCATAGCAAAAACATTTCATGAAATAATTGTTAGCTCTAGCTAGAAAAGTCACCCATTTTCAAAGACTTTTTTTTAATAAACAATGGTAGAAACTTTTTTCATGAAAAACTTTGTTTCTCCTCGTGTGAGGAAAAATTGAAGGACTCGAAAAAACATATGAGAGTAATAAGTCATTTTTGCAGCGGTCTAGTGTGTATAGTGTAAAGGCCCATTTACAGTTCTCGTGAAATGGACGCGAAAAATCTTATTTCACCAAAACCGTGCGATTTTTAACGATACTGTACAACGTTCACCAATTGAAACTCATTTTTTTAAACATTTTGTATATTAAAACTCATATCTTGACACTCAAAAACCCTTCCTCGTCTTTAAAACGGATTTTCTTTAAGAAGTGTAACTAAAGAAGTTCAGAACTTGAAATCTTACGATTTACTTCTCAATATATTCAAGAGAATCAGCAAATAATATCTGAATCCTAGAATCCAGTATACTTTATTACTAATCACTTTGATTATAGAAAACCGAGTACCGAAAAACGGGGTAACATTGCTCACCGGGTTAACTTTGTTCAACATGAAATTTTTCCACATTATCATCAATAACTAAGTCTCAAGTTAAAATACCTCAAATCTTTTTTCTACGTTTAAAAACCTATGGTAAAAGGTTATTCCAAAATCTTGAAATATCATTTTTTTTCGAAGGCTCGCAAACACACAAAGCGTTTAGAAGCAGCAGGCAGATTTATGAGAGAATTAAACTTTTTTCCTTAACAAATGTATAGTTTTGGTGTAATTTTTGTTATATTTTGAGGTAAATTTTTTATATTTAAAAACCGAAGAAATTTAAACCAAGAAACACCGAAATTCAGCATTGTATATCTTAGAATTCACTGGACCAAAAGTTACAAATTTAGTATCTTTGAGTCACTGAAAGTGTTGTGTAGAGTTTCATTTATTAAATGTTATATCATTTGAGTTTGTTCCGAACGGCCTTAACAATTGATAAACTAGCCTTTTTAAGTTTTGTGAAGGTGTTTTTTTTATCCTTCAATCTTTATGATCAAGAAAACTCGTTAAAACCGTCAAAATAGAGACTGGTTAATGTACTCCAAAGCATCAAATTCTAAACAAAGACGAATTCGATTTTTCAATCAAATTTAAAGTACCGTAAACTGGGGGAACTTTGATCACCGTGGTAACTTTGATCAACATGAAATTTTTAAGGATTATCATCATTAACTAAGTCTGAAGTTAAAATATCTAAAAACAGATTTCTACATTTGGAAGCCTATTGATTGAGTATCAAATAGGCTTCATTTGGGTTTGTAGTTGAAGATTTTTTTTTATAATACATAAAATGAAGTTTTAAAATATCTGTTTTTTCGAAGAATCAAAAACAAACACTTCTCCTGATAAAATGACAGCATTCAGAAGCAATTGGGTTGTTTTATATGAAAGTTAAACTTTTTTCCTTTGTATAGGTATAGTTTCACAGGTATTATTTTGGTTATTATATCATAATTTTTGTGTATTAAAAAAGGACATACCATCAACTGGGGCAACATGCAACACTTTTCAACTTCAATGGCTTCTAAAATCTAAATGCTTACAGATAATCATTCCTCTTGTACATCAAAAGTTTTAAGGTTGATGGGACACCAAACTGACGTTGTCAGAAAAGTTATTGGTTTTACCAGTTATTTTTAAATTTACAAAAACATGCGATTTTCACCCGTTTAAGAGAAAGGGGTGAGTTGCAACAAACTCTGTAATTATTGAAAAATCCAATGAAAACGTTTGAAAATTTAAAGTTTTTGATATATTTGTGATGTCATAACGCATAAAGCACCAATTGCAGTCATTTTTGGTTTTGTTTGAATTAAATTTTACATTTTGTCTTTCAAAACTGTTTTAAAGAAAAAAGTGTTAATCTGCTGCATACATTTAGGGGTAAAAAAATACTACAAAATATTCTATTATCTTAAATCATGTAAATAAATCTTAGGATGGATGAAATTTAAATGTTAACAAACGCATAATGCAAAACAATCATATCCCAGCATATGGAAACGTGATTTATGAGATTTAGTTCTGATTTGCATTTTGTTGCAATTTGCCCCAGTCTGCTAACTGAATTATAAAAATATTTATATAAAAATAATTGGTGATTGTCCGAAAAATATTTCTATACCAACAGTGTTGGTATTGGATAATGAAAGCAATATAAAGTTTCTAGGTGATATTATTTAGCCAATCCGTCATACGAGGTAAAGTTTTTTACGGCATCGAAAAATGTAAAAAATTTGTACATCTAATGTTCGATTTTTTAAATTTTTTATGAGAATCAAAAACTTGAAAAAACTCTTTCACAATGTTAAACACTATGTCATCATCAATTTGTTATCATTCAATGATAACTTTATTACAGTATATTGAAATAAAAATTGAATGAGTGTTGTGGTATACAAATGTTGCATCTAACCCTGCTTTTGCATGATGCCCCGTTTGACGGTAGGTATTCTATGAGAAAGCCTTTATAGCACAAATGGCTAAAAACCCTATTAAATGGTTAAGTTAAAAAAGAATATAGGAACAGTGGATGGACCTAGGGAATTTCATAAAGATAAAATTTCATTTGTTCTTGAGCTATAAATATTGAGAAATGTTTATAATGTTTGCCCCTAAATGTATGCAGCAACATTGTCCATCTTTTGAGTATATTTGGTTTTGAAAGAAAACGTTAAAAAATTCTATTAAGTCCAAACAAAAAATTACTGTTACTGATGTTTTAAGCCTTCTGTGGAAATTGGCTTCTAAACAATAATTCTGAAGATGTTGAGATACGTTAAAACCATAGGGGAGAATAAGGATACTTGATCCTTGGGGATACTTGATTCCTTAGCTATATCTCGAAACTGGATTGTCTTACAAAGATCAAATGTTCTAAAAAAATGTGCCAAATAGATCAAAATAACAATGCTTGCAATTTAAATTTTTATAACAAAATAATTGTTTGAGTAGTTGAACTTTGTTTAAAAAAATTCACAAAATGTAACTTGAAGATCTTTTTTCATCACTTTAAAATGTTCCTTACATGGAAAAAACATAAAAAAATATTTTTTTTCCAATATATCAATCGTTCGAGCGTAATATGAACTTCATAATGCCGCATTTTTAAAGCAATGAAAAACTTTCAACTTTTTTTAGAAAGAGTTTTCTAAAATGTTAATTATGGGTTCAATAGATCCCTAGTGGTAAAAACGGCCTATTCTTATTCTGAATTCATCGTTATCTTTGCTGATTACGAGATTACTAATATTTATCCCAAAACTAATATTTATCCGACAATTGTCTGAAGAAAAGGGCTAAAATAATTAATTTTCTCTTAATTATAAAAAAATAGCGCCTTTAAGTATGCAATGTTATTAGCGTTGAAACAAAGTTATAGAATTTTCTTCTTCTGTCAGCTATAAATTGTGAAATGAGAACAAACATGGCCGAAATAGTTAATTAACATTCTATCTTGGGGTTTTGTTTGATTTTTATACAAGGATTAAGGCTTCCTGAGTAAAAGATCAAGTCTCCTTCAATAGGGGATCAAGTCTCCTCTAACTTCAGAAAAATCGCAATTTTTTTACTCCCACGAAAATGATTCTAGTTCATCTACGGGTACAAGTATCGTTCTAATTTTTGGAGCATAGAAACTTGAAGTTACAAGCTATCAGAAAATGTGAAAGACGGCGAATTGCTAAATTTTTCCAAAAAGATATGGTAAAAATAAGAAAAGGGGATCCAGTATCCCCACTCTCCCCTAGGGATCAAAGCTACCCCGTAACATGAAATCTGGTTTTGTAACAAACATTTTTTCATAGCCACTAATGTTGTTTGAATATTCTGCTACCAATGATCATGCTTTATACTTTTTACCTCAGTAAGTATTTTAAAAAATTTTAGTGTTACAAAAAAGCAACTCCTTCCAAAATATTGAAAATGATTAAAAAAAATTATCAATGTTCCCCCAGTATACGGTAATTAATTTCGATAATCTCTATCTATAGGTTGGTGATGCATCTTGATCTTTGGATGAAAGAAGAGGCATTGGCTCCGGGCCATGTCATCCTTATCGATATGACTGGTATGCATCTGGGCCATCTGAGCAAAATAAGAATGGGAGTTGTAAAGAATTACAGCTACTACACTCAGGAAGCCATCCCGATTCGGTTGAAACAGTTGCACTTCTTGAACGTGGTTTCCTTCATGGACAAAATTATGTGGCTGGCGAAGCCGTTTATGAAAAAGGAAATAATGGAGTTGATCCACATGCATACGAGTATCGATACGCTGATAAAATACATTCCATTAGATTGCTTACCTCAGGAGTACGGCGGAGGAGCGGGTCCATACGAGGATCTTAACAGTGAGAAAAACGAAATTGAGGCATTTCAAATTAATCTGTTTGAGTCTTTTTCATCATTTTCAGAACTGTACCGCCAAAAGCTGTTCGACCATAGGGAAGAATTTCTCGAAGAAGAGCGCTCGAAACGTGGACATGTCGACGAATCCAAACGAATTGCCAAGCCTAAGCGTTACATGTTCGGTTTGTTTGGTTGAAGTTATAGACTTTTTCTTAAAGTGGTATAACCCATTCACTTTATTGACCATATCCGAAAGCTTTAACCAGAAATCCGAAACGACCAGATTCTCTAACCCGTCTACTTTCATCAACCCTATGATTTTTTTCATTCAGCAAAAACGTATCACGATTGTTCACAACCTTTTTGTAGAAGTTTTCTGAAATGGATAAAAACCGATAAGTTTTAAAGTTTGGCGTTTCATAAATAATAAGCTAACCTTTTAAATGCTGGTACTTTCCAGCGCTTCCGCCGTATTCATCCGGGAGACATTTACTGGGAACAATCTCGAGAAGTGATTCCACATTCGTGTGAAGTTTCAGAGCATCGAAAAGTTCCTTCTTCATGAATGGTTTGATTATGAATAAAATCTTATCCATAAAGGAAACGGTATTCAGGAACTGGAATCCTTTGAGACGGATCGGGGACGCTTCCTGGAGAA
This sequence comes from Uranotaenia lowii, assembly GCF_029784155.1. Lineage (NCBI taxonomy): Eukaryota > Metazoa > Arthropoda > Insecta > Diptera > Culicidae > Uranotaenia > Uranotaenia lowii. Next base: position 255,797,594 of record NC_073692.1, read on the forward strand.
AGTAGAGGTAGTTTTTCGCTACAAACACGCTGACCCGAGCCAAATGTCCCAGTGTCGCTCCAGTCATGTCGTAAATAATCACGTGACCCTCTGCCATTCCATCGTCCTGTAGCCAAACTTCTGAGCACATGATCATGCTAGAAAATCCAATTTTTTCTTAGTTACATGTGGTTTTATTAAGGCATTTTACTTATAAACTTTTTATGTGTTCGTGAGTTCGTAGTGGCGACTCAACTGTTAGTTAGATTATAGGATAGGAAGGGGGATTATGAAAATCAAATAGAAATGAAGAAATATACGCGATTGATGTACATTGGAGGATTTGCATCAGTTTAGTTTGTTTTGTTACCGTCAAACGGGGCATCATGCAACAGCAGGGTTATATGCAACATTTGTTTACCACAGCACTTATTCAATTTTTATTTCAATATCATCTAATAAATTTATCATTTGATGATAATGAAATAATGATAACATAGTTTCTCACATTGTGAGATAGTTTTAGTTCTTGATTGTTATCTAAAATTTAAAAAAAATGATGTACAATTTTTTTTGTAGTATTTTTTACTCCTAAATGTATGCAGCATCTTCTGGTATCAGAATGGGGTAGGCTTAATAGCAGCACGTTATCCAAACATACGGGAAAATTGTGCCTACCTTTATGTTTTTCTTTGAAAAAAAGTTTTCAAAGAAAAGCATAAACAGACAGAAAAATATAAAATTCAAAAATTACTGCCATTGGCGCTTTGTGCGTTATGACATCACAAATATATGAAGAACTATTAAATTTCAAACGTTTTCGTATGATTTTTAATTTAAAACAAAGTTTGTTGCAACATACCCATTTTTCTAAGCAGGGTGAAAATCGCATGTACAGTACCGTTCATAATTGAATAGAAATTGGAAGCAAGCGCACTGTCACTTCGACTTTGAACTTCCATAACTTTTTACTCTTATAATATTTTTTGATCAAATTTTTTGCTTTAGATAGACCAACTATCACACTATTATATCACAAAATTTGAGTACTCTGGAGTTTGTGTGGCCTGTGAAACAGTAATTCTACGAAAATCGGACTTTTTGGGCTTTTCTCATTCAAACTGCAATATCTCTGAAACTACGCTACATTTTTTATTGAAATTTTGCACAGTGATTGTTGAAATATGAAGCTAGCATGTCTGAAGTTTTCGAAAAGTTCTATCGATGAGATCAAAAGTTACGCGAGGTGCAATATTTCAAGCATGAACCTAGAAATGCGATTTCTATAGAATTTTGGACGATTCATGAAAACAATATCGTTTCCTCCACCAATCAGCCAAAAAATGTCTGGCAAAAGCAATGAAGAAAAGAAAAAATGGAATAAATGATCCATTTGTGTTTTGAAATCAGAATCTCGCGATATGGTTGTGATTTTTTGGTTGAAATAGATTTAATGGTTGTTAAACAGAGAATATGATTTTCCTATGGAAACATTCGTCCAAAATTCTATAGAAATCGCATTTCTAGATCCATGCCTGAAATATTGCACCTCGTGTAACTTTTGATCTCATCGATAGAACTTTTCGAAAACTTCAGACATGCTAGCTTCATATTTCAACAATCCCTGTGCAAAATTTCAATAAAAAATGTAGCGTAGTTTCAGAGATACTGCAGTTTGAATGAAAAAAGTCCAAAAAGTCCTATTTTTGTATAATTACTGTTTCTCAGGCCACACAAATTCCAGAAAGCCCAAATTTTGTGTTATATTAGTGTGATAGTTGATCTATCCAAAGAAAAAAATTTGATCAAAAAATATCATCAGAGCAAAAAGTAATGGAAGTTCAAATTCGAAGTGACAGTGCGCTTGCTTTCAATTTCTATACAATTATGAACGGTACTGTATTTGTGATTTGAAAAATGACTGGTGAAGCCAATAATTTTTCTGACTACGTGAATTTGGTGTCCAATCAACCTTAAAACTTTTGATGTACAAGCGGAATGATTATCTGCGGACATTAATTTTTAGGAAGCCATTGAAGTTGAAAAGTGTTACATGGTGCACCAGTTGGCGGTATTTTTTCTAATACAGCAAAACAAATATTATTTTCAATTATTTTAAAAAGTCATAGCGAAATTTTTTGACATAGCGAAGACGCACATTATTTCACTAAGGGTAAATGAAAACAACTCAGAGCATCTCTAAAAGTCTAAAACAAAAGTTTTGTGATCTTTTTGGGAACAAAAGTTAGGCGTACGGGCGACCGGTAAAAATTGCATGGTTGCAGGTTGCATGAATATCAGAATATCAAGATCCTGCATATCCGAGCTCTGGTTATTCGAGTCACCGGGTTGATACAACATTTTCATACATATTTGCCGAGATATACACCTAGGTGATATGCAAAACAGGATCACAGAGATAGTGTTCCCAATTTACAGTAAAATCATGCTTATCGGAGGTAGTGGGGGGTAAGACCACTTGGCGAAACCTTCTTTTTAACTCGAAAAACATTGAAAACACTTTCTTTTTTTCCGGTGTGGCATATATACGAGCACGTAGTTTGGTGAATATGGGCATTTCGTATGTGCCCGGTTGATCGGACAACGCAGAAGCTCGGATAATCGGAGCTCAAATAAGCAGAGTTCTACTGTATTTAGTCTCATCAAAGGTTAAGCTTATCCAAGGTAGGGTTACCATATCCCGCGACACCAAAAAGAGTACATTACTATCATTTATCCAAAAAGTTAGTAGAAACTTTAAACAGCAGAATCCCAGCCATCAGGTTGACACAAGATCCATATATTATCGAGCGTTGCGCCCGGATGGCATGCAAAAGGATGTAGGTAGAGTATGGTGGGGTAAAAGTACGACCTTAGTGCAGTTATATTCAAAAAAAAAATGCGGATATTTTCCTAAAAACCAAGAACAGCATTTGATTTCTTAGACTTTTACATCTCTTCTAAAAAAAAAAACGAAGACAATCGATGGACGCATTTGATAGCAGTAGTGAAAATGCCTAACTGCTATCGAAACGTACTCTTACCCCACCTCTGGGGTAAAAGTTTGAATGATGTGGGGTAAAAGTACGACCATTCAAGATTCCTTATATTTGTATGAAGTCAAGAGAAAAATTATTTTATACCAATTTTTGCTTACAGCAGCAACTTCTGTGTTCGCTTCTGATACAAATACTATACATGGGCGAAAAACCAGCGCATATTTGTAGTTCTTCCCTAATTGTCCATTTTTTACAGGTTCACAGAATACAGTTCTCATCGTATTTGAGCAATTTGTTGTGCGAGCAGGTCTTTGTAGGAACAACAGTATGCGCTGATGTTTCCGGTCCATTTGAAAAAAAAAAAATATTAAAATAATCCGTTCAAATTTACTTCAGTGGGCCCTGTATATCATTCGTAGTTTTGCCCCATTTGCAGTTCGCACTTTTGCCCCTTGTGCTTGAAAACAACTAAATAAACACATTTACACTTTCATTGAAAGCCAGAATACCGATTGCTCAAACATGTTTGCCGCTATTTTAAATATTACATCATTTATGCAGAAAAGCTATTTAACTCTTTTTTCGGAGTATTTTCAACTTCTACGAAAAAAAAATTATGTCTGGATGTAGGATTTCTAAATCATTATCAATCCGGAGTTTTGAATTTAGTTGTTATCAGTTTGTGATAATCTCAAAACGTACTTTTACCCCACCCTATTCTACAGTAGAACCTCGCTTACATGATAATTATAAATTTTCTTTTAAAGCCGGCCGGCCGGTCATTGAAAAATGCCTGGATTTCGCCGAGATTTATTCACTTTATTTGGTAAATCAAACAAAAAAAAAAAACTAATTGTGATGTATAATTTATTTATTTATGCCTCCAAAACGAAATTTATTTTAATTTTATGAAAATAATCATGAAAGGTTTTTTATAAGCCTAAAATTCGATGTAAAATCGATGGAAGCGTTTGGATGAAAAATTTTTTTTTCAGTTTTATTTTTTGTTTTTTTTTTGGTGATCAATTTCGAGATTTTGACAAAATTTGCCTGGATATTGCCAGGATTTTTGGTCGTCAATTTTGAAATAAAATGCCCGGATTTTGCCAGGTTATTTTATTAAATTGCCCGCATTTGTCCGGCCCGAATACGTGCCGAAAAAAATTCGGGCAAACTTAACGATACCTTAATTTTGTGCATATTGATAATTGATTGCATACTTAAAGGCGCTTATCGCGCGTCTCTCAACAAAAAAATAGAGTACATTTGGTAAAGTTTTACAGCAAGAAGAGTACGCCCATTTTTCGATCGAAAATCCTCTGTAGAAAATTTATACAAAAAATTGTGGCTCTGAGATTTTTCATCTGAATTATCGATCTAAACAAGCAAATTTAGAAACAGACTTTTTAATAAAAATTTTATCATTAAAAGTCTTTATTCATAATTTTTGAAAGAGTGGTAGCTGATCGTTTGGAATTTCAGTAGGGGAGAGTGAGGAGACTTAATCCACGGTGTTATCTTACAATGATCAATTATGCCAAATGGAGCAAATTAATTATGCTGAAGCTCGCGAAATTTCAACAATTTTTTTAGTTATTGAACTTAACAATATTCGATAATGTTTTACATCACTTTTGAAAAGTTCCAACATGAAAAAAAATTAAATAAAAATACTTATTCCAATATGTGAATCATTAGAGTATAATATGAACTATAAAATGCCATATTTGTAAAGCAGTGATAACGTCTCTACTTTTTTTCTAGACAATGATTTCCTAAAATGTTATTTCAAAAAGAAATATTTATACTTATCCGGTAAAATGATGAAAAAACAAGTTTCCATAGATATTCTTAAACTTTAAGCTTAAATTCTTCAGAAAGATTTTTTCAAAGCAAAATTTCTCGAAAATACGTTTTAAATGAGCCAGGAGTGTGAATTCGAAACTCGAAACAATATGCTAAAAACCGTAGCCGTTCAGCAGGGAAAAAAATGGAAATTTTGTAACCATTTATTATGATGCATGTATTTAAGTATGAATTTCGATCAGCAAAAGCACCTATCACACTTTTAGCCTCAGTGTGGGTGGGTTTTCAATAAGTTCGTGAAACCCCTCGTTCGACTTACATGTCAAAAGGAAAATATAAGAAAACGAAAATGAAATTTCGCTCAGTGGAGGAAAAAACGGAAAAAGAGTGGCGTGACTCGCGCTTTTTCGGTCGCGGATTAAGTTGGTGGTGCGAAACACGGATAAGTTGGACCAGAACCGGAACTCGAACGGATCGGCGTGGTCAACCAGTCCGCCAAAAACAGCTAACATTGCTGAAGCGGTACCAGATCTACGGAACTGCTCAACAACCGTACCACAGTGGCTGCTGGTGAGTGAACAAAATATCTTTTTTGCAACAACGCGTTAATATGCCCCGTACCTTTGTCAGGTTGTCCCGCCGTATTCAAACGGAAGCTCGACAAAATCGAAGCAAGAGCCCATCGTGTCGAAATCCAACCAGCGAGAAAAGGGCAACAAGCGAGTGTCGCACACGGGGCGCAAGAAACGGAAACATAAACGGTGAGTTAACCTCAAAAAGCAATGAGATTATGCACATCAAGTACATGTTGCGCTCTTGTAATTTAGGCTCCCAATATCGCCAGTGTCACGCCTTGGAAAAGGCAGGATTTGGTGTGCACAACAGCCCCTGCAACGGGTAAGCCGAAAGCGTACAGCAAGCAAATCAAGAACTCGGAACTAAAGAGGTTATGTCCTCAAGGCTTTTTTGCTTCTCTATTTTTTCTCAGCTTCCACTGGTGGTATCGGCGAAAGGCTTTCGTTGTTAGACCTGTTAGACCGGTTCAAAGCGAAAATCATCAGACTAGGAAAACCGTTCGGGGATCCAGGATTCCAGGAGTCAGCTCGCAGGCGAAGTCTCTCAAGAGCAGAAAGGAAGTGGGCTTCCCGGATAAGGGGCGCCTCTGCGTCTTCATTGATCACCCACACGGTCTCCAGTACTGTGCATTCAGCATCCTGCGTAACCTCCGGTGTCTCGAGAACACGGGCTCACTTCAACCACATCATTTGTTGTCGGCCAGACAATATCGCAGCAAAAGGGTGCACGGAGCAAAGCCGTTAGATTGCCTGTTGGTTCCGGAAGTCCGGTGTCCGGATACTTGCGTGGTGGGCTTCGAATCGACAACCGACCACCGACGATTTGCCAGTCATGATGCCGAATTCATGCAGGCAGCGCAGCGTCAGGCGGCGCTAATCATCCTGCACCAGTCATTGCAACACCAGTAGGTTTTGGATGTTCGGTGCCCGAGCCTGCTGGTAACTATCAACATACTATCACAACCAACAACCCGACGGTGGAAGGATAATGGCGTGGAAGAAGTGATGCCGTCAAGAAGAAGCAGAACATCTGGTGCGGCGTGCGTCAAATGATGACCGAACATGTGAGTTTTTCCTTTGCTATGATCCACTAAATACATGCGAAATGAAAATCCTAAATTATATAGTTGTGGCTAGCCTTTTTAATTTTGCAGAGTTGACTTTAAAGCCCTTTCACTCTTGCCATATGTAGCTATATATGTAGAAAATCTCCAACAATTTTCAACCAGCGATAACTGCCTAATATCTCGAGAATTGGCTAAAAATCTGTGGTTCTACCATCTGGATGATTCTTAAAAATACTGAATATGGCCATCGGAAAAAAATTGATTCGATATGTTGACAGATTTGATGACTTTGCATTCAGCATATAATTTGATTGATGTTCATTTCAGACGCTCCAAACACCTCAAATTCCCTCAAAATGCATTGATAAATATGCTCATAGAACTCTAGATACAGGTTATTTAAAGCCACAATAGTAAATTTTAGCTCTTGGGTTCAAAAAAATAGCATGAGTATGAACGACTTCTGGCAAGAAACTTTGCTTGTTCCCAGGGGCGGTCCAAGAGTTGGCTCTTGGGGGGGGTGATTTTCCAAATTTTCAAAAATCAGTCTATAAGGAGGATCGTGAATATCTGGCGAAAAAACGTTTATTTTGACAAACAGAGTGAAGGAGAGGGGGAGGACCAGAGGAGGGTTACAGTTGCAAATAGGACTTGTATTTTGTAGGTTTGTATAGTTATAGGTGTGTAATTTAAATAGTTTGAAATCAGAGAAAAATAGTAAAAACTTTTAACAAATTTTACACTTGTTTTGATATCTTTTTATAAAACAATCTGCGAATCTTAGATGCTCACTGCGAAAAAGTATTGATAAAAAGATTATTTTCGCAATTTTTAACAATTGGTAAAAATTATAACTTTAAGTATTCTTTAAAGAATTTTCCGATATAAACGTCATTTCACAAATGAAAATTAAACACACATTTTCGTAGAAGAAAACGTAAAAAAAATCTTCAAGTTATCCACAATATTTTACTGGGCTTCAATCAGCGTAAGACCCTCACCAAAATTTTAATGATTCTCGTTTTGCAACAATTCCAAAACCATTATTCAAAAAAAAGTGTTCGTTTATAATTGCTTTGAATTAAAAACTGAATATTTAATTATTTTTCTGAAGCATTTTGCTGAATCGTTGTTTCGTTTTCGAATTATTATTAATTCTTGTTCCAATTCTTCAATTTTAAAAATAAATTTAATTCTAAATAAGAACATCAAAATAATATTTTTCTTCACGCTCTCAATATTTCCAATCTTTTTGTATAATGTGTGAATAAAATAAAAGAATATTGAATAAAGAGTTAATTTCTGAAAGTTAATACTCTTTCAATATTTCAGTGAAAAGTCATAATCAATTGCAATTGAAATAACCAAACTTTCAGATTCAGAAAGGATTTTTAACCTAAATTATCAAGCTGGATTTCTACTCAAAAGTTTAAATATTATTGTGTAGATGAGCTTAAAACAATATCGGCGATATAATTGGTGTGAATCCTGAAATCTAGCTGTGTTGGTCAAAAATCAGAAAAAAATTCTTCCGAATGTTCAACTTGAACGATTGCCTTGTTTCCGAAAAAATAGTCGGGGATGAAGGAATAATTTTATTTCACCTGGGAAAAATAAAAAAAAATTGGCAAGTTTTTGTAACCTATACTGTATAAACTGATTTTGCAAATAATATTCTGAACTCGTTTTTTTATCAGATTTTATCCATCACCTTTAGTTTTAAAAGAAGTATTTTCAGTATTTTTAGAAAATTGAATCATTAGAGATGTACCGAATAGTGCTAAATAGGGAAAAACACTATTTTCTGAGCTTTGTATAGGACTCGGAGCGTAACTGATATCAAGTTTCAACCAATAATCTAAGTTTCGTATTTTTAATGTTATTTTTTATTACCATAAAATCCCCATGATTGAAATTTATTTTTATAACTTTATCGTAACAATTTCTTACTTAATTAACTTTATTTTGAAAGTTTTAAATTAAAGAATGGATTTTTTTTATAAAAACTATGGATCATTATAAAAATAGTTTAATTGTGATAACGGCTCAAAATGCACGACGTCCTCCGAGCCAAAGGGGTACAAGTGCATAAAAGCTAATGGAAGACGTAAAATATTACAGAAAACGAGTCTTCGAAAGAAAATTAAATGATTAATTAAAAAAAAAAATATTTCAAGATAACACATGTTGAATTTGATGTGTTTGACCATTTTCCATATATTTATCTAAAATTTCTATTTCTTTTTCAATCGTAAAAGTATGTAAATTAAAAAATTCTAAATTATGAAGAATCGTTATATATCAATAAATTAAAATCGATCATTTTTGCTACTTCGAGGCCAATACAATCAAAGCAAATTTTTTTCAAAAACGTTCCAAAATAAGAAATAACAACAACAAAAATCGAATTTGTCTAGGTGGACATCTGGAGAAGGGAGGTAGGGGTTGCCGAATATCCACATTTGTGCACGGAGAGTTGGAAAGGGGTAAAAATCTTATTTTTTTTTGTCCACGTGGTATCTGAACGGCTCCAAAGGCAATTTAACACTTAAAGTCTCAAATTAACTTAAGTAGCTAATTTATCTATTTAAAGCACTATGCAAATTTTAAGCACAAAATTTAAAAAAATGTGTTTTGATATTTATGAAAAAAGATTCAAATGGAACACAAATTTTTAAATTCGGTCCACCCAATCCTGAACTGATCGGGTTTAAATATAAAGTGCGATTTTTAGGAAATTTTCCAACTTTAAGCCAAGTTTAAGTCATATGAGGTTAACATATACATTTTGCCAATAACATACGAAGAAGGTTTTGCTCATCGACTTCAGAATGAGATCAAAAGAAATGCAATATGGCATAAGATGACTGCGATATGGCTAAACAAATTAGCTTTTTTTAAAGGGGGTGATCCCAAACTTATGGCCGGAAGCATATATGGTCAGCAAATTCGAATTCAATGCTGTAATTACCTCAACAAAAGTTATTTGGTGAAATTCGGTCCAGGAAATTGCAAGTTTCAGCTGTTTTAGCTTTGCGGACCGACTTTTTTTTTAATTTTAAGTTTTTAAGTAATTAATAAATTCAACAAACCCCCCACGGAGTGGGAAAATTTGAGAATTCGAAAGTACACCTACTAAGAAAAGTTCTAAGTTTTTATATAAAATCCAGCGTTTGCGAATACTTCGTAACGGTTTTTTGCCGCTTGGGGGGGGGTGATCACCCCGATCACCCCCCCCATAGGACCGCACCTGCTTGTTCCAGACATCGATAATCTTTACAAAAAAAAAGTACGGACAGAAGACTTAAAACCAGTACTTGAAAATAAATTGACAAATATTAGAAATAGGTATTCAAAAGTTATATCTGGTAGTAGACTACCGCTTACTACATATAGCGTGCTGAGCCACTACGGGGTTTGGCATTGTGCTACTTATTCGTTGTTTTGGGTTTACAAGTAAATTTGGTTTGGAAAAATCCTACCTCACGGTTTTTTGCCTGAAGTTTACGAATATCTATGGAAACTAGCTTTTCACAATCTTATCGGATTCTTATCGTGCCCTGAAAAGAATAAACATATAAGAAAACTATATGATAAACCCATAGTTTTAACGGGGTTTGCAGGGAGTTGAATCCTTTTTTATTTATAAGAAGCCGGAACCATGCTCTATGTAGCGAAATAGCGATCTGTTAAGGGTATTAAGAATGAGTACTTTATTTTGTCCATGCTAAACCTAAGTTTAAGTGTGAAGAATGAAGTTGTAGACAAAAATTTTTCGCCAGTCTAGTGTATTAAAACAACTTTAATTCATCTAAATATTTTGAAACAATCTTTCTTGCGTACAAAGATATACAGTGATACAGTGATAGCGCCTTTGAGTATGCTATGACATGAGGGTTATTGACCAAATTTTGAATTTTCTTTTTCTGGCCCTTGTAACTGTGAAATGAAAAGTAATATGACCAAAAAAAGCCAATAAACCTTTTATATTTAGATTTGGCCAAGGGTTAGCGCCCCTGAATAAAGGATCAAGTCTCCTTTAACTTTAAAAATATCATTGCTGATATGATAAAAAATGGAAAATTGTATCAAATCAAGTCAAGATCAAATTGGATTACTAGTTCAACCTGCTCCTTAAATGTATACTAGGAGATGCCCTAAATGTATGCAATCAAACATTATAAATATTTAAAGTTCTATTAAAAATTGAATTTTTTATGTTCGATAGTTGATACAAAAATAATTAAGAGGATTAAACGATAGTTGCAAAAAACTTTTCACGAGAAAAAAAATCTCTTCTTTCCATAGCTATGAAACAACATCAAGACGTATTCACGTTTATCTTGAGTGACTTACATATTTAGAACAAATTCCCCGATTCAAAGAGATGGGTGGATTTTGAAATAAGCAACTTTAACTTCATTCATATAAAATATCAAACTCTGTTTAAATCACACATTTGTAAGAAGTCAACGACATGAAAGATCATCAAAACGGTTAAAATTCTTGCGAAGAAAGAATCAAACTTACAATTTAGTTATTTGCGCGTGGGAAAATTGTCGAGTGTCCGTATTGGCCAATTTCACCAAAGCTAGCTTGAAACCTTCCGGCGTTGGCCTGGGTAGTGGTACGAAATCGATCGTATCCATCGCCACTCTCATTTCCGTTGACTCCAGATCTTGTCCGGTAAATAATGCCGTACAGCTTGTGCGGAAAGTGAAATAATTTTCGATCGTAGTTTTAGTTCGCGCCAGTTCGTAGTAATTGCAATGTAAAAACAGTAAAATAAATTCATCTAAAAAAAAGATGGATATGTCATATCAGCAAAAGGTTAAGGATGTGCGAATGTTGATACCTTCAATTTTCGGCAAATGCGGTTGACTCTCAATCCAAGTTTTTATCAGAGCAACGGAATCGCCATATTTCGCCATATAGACTTCCTTAGCTGTAGGTGCCTCCATGCTTCGTGTTAGACTGAGACTCTAAAATGAGCGCGAAATATTTACGTTGAACGTTTTGCAAATCATCAGACTCGCAAGGTGAGGTGCATCTGCACTATGTGCTTTAGAACAATAATATTAACATGCGTGTCATAAAAAAGCTACCTAATTAGTTCCCAAGCTCTAGGCTAGACTATTTTTGATGCGAGCACGGCAAACGCGGCAGACTATCGGCAAGCTATCGGAAACTTAACACATTTGAGGCCTTTTGAGTCAAAAGGGTAAAAGTGGCTCGAAAAAGCTGTTTTCAAGAAAACATTTTTTTAATTTTCATATTTCCCACTTTTACATGAAAGCATTCTCAGCTCAGAATTAAACATTTTAGCACTTCAACTCCTTTGGCTTTGAGAGCTTTTTATTGGTTCCTGAGCAAACAGGAACTACTGCTGTGTTTTGACATTGACAAGGTGTACTGGAAGTAAAATAAGTGCTTATAGATATGTATATAGAGGATCATTTTTATTTTTCATATTAAAAAAAATAGATAAACAGCATCGTATTTCTAGCTACGCATAAGAGATGCGAGAGTGCAAAATCAACCCGATTGAAGATTTGTGTTGAGGGAAGAAATTTTGCTGTCTACGAAATGTTGATTGAATGATTTGTAAATTATATGGTGAATATGAACGAAACACTGATCATCTCAACAGCACCGGGATAGAAGCTGTGATGATTTTACGGATCATTATCACACAAGTCACGTGAAAGTTGCGCTGTTTGTTAGTAAAAAGATGTTATCCAATCATCAATACCGAATGGAAATATTTCAGTATTGCTAACTTTGAGGTATTGCAGACTGTACATGAGAATACATGGGTAGATGTAGGTTTAAACGTTTCATCACAGGTTATAGGGCGATGATTTATTGCCATGCGTCAGTGAGATGGACCACGTGCGACACAATGACTTGTTTGTTTTGGTCAACGACTGTAGGTACTCTATATTGAAACCTGTTACGTCGTTTACGATTTTAATACTGCATGACCCTTTAATATCGATAAATCTGTGTTGAAACAAATGCAATAGGTATAGTTTAGTTACTTTACTTACCTTCATAAAATCTGTTAAAGGAGTGAAATTTATTTTAAATATAGCGCTTCGTAAAGAAGTCGTTCTATGGTAAAGTGTCACTTATAAAACTAAATAATAATTAGTAGTTCATCTGTTCTTCTCCTCTTAACACGTTCGTCGCCAAGAGTGGGTGACGCAAAATACGTCGAAATTTGAAAAGTCAAAACACAAAATTGGAGATATATTTTTTATTCAAAATTATCTCGGATTGAAACCATATTCTTCTCCGTTCTCTAGCCGAAATTTGGAGCCGAAACGATATTTCCTGTTGATGATATGGCCTTTCAAAGTTGGACAATTTTTGAGTGGGTGACGCTTGGCGACGAACGTGTTAATGGCGAGCTTGTTCAGAATAGTTCATCTATATAAGTTAAGGGGCTGATAGAAGAAAATTTCCGAACTGACGTTTTGGTACCAAAATGCCGTTGAAATCAAAGGGGAACTGACGTTCTGGTTCCAAAAAGTCAGTACGGATTTGACAGTTGCTTCAGTCCTTTGGTGTAAATAGTACGGATAATCGATCAAGTGCTGAAATATAAGGACACCTGGCACTTGTGGAAATATATGCACGCAAAATAATTTTCACTTGAAAAATAAGTGACATCTGTAGTAAATTCTCGCCATACGTAATTTCATTTGAATTTTAAGTGATGGGTCAAGTGAATTCATTTATGTGACCGGTCAAGTGAATTACACTATGACGTTCGAGTGAAATTTATCTGAATTTCTAAGTAAGTTTCTAATTAATTATCTATCGCGTTTTTAAATAAAAGAACATTTATAGAACACCACTTCAATTTCAAATACTTACATTACGCTTTCGCCATAAATTTATTGATTGGAAAATTCCATCATAACCCAAGGCAGATCGGTTACTACGGATAGTTCGACTTCTAAATATTCCCTGCTGCAAACCAGAAAATCTGTCCAGTTCAATCCACAAGCTGAAAAATAATAACACCTTTAAATAACTTTTTCTTACATCACGTTTAACACAAACTACCGCCAAAATCGCCTAGTAAAGAATTGGGAAAATCAAAATCCAGCATAAGCTTTAAACACTGCTCTTTAGAATTTGCCATTTTGAACTCTGAAAATAAACACAATTTCAACCCGACACTCACTTGAAATTCAAGTGATGGGGTAGTGAATATTTTTTCTCACTTCAAATTCAAGTGACGACTGAAGTGAATGTGGATGAATTCACTTGAAATTTAAGTGACTGCCAAGTGAAATGTATATGTCGCACTTGAATGGAAGAAAATCACTGGAATCTTGTTTTTAAGTGAAAAATCATGTGTATTTTAAGAGTGAATTTGGGTTCAGTGTGTGCTAACCTCTAACCAAATTCCATAAGCAGGGGAAAACTATAATAGACGCACCATAATCGCTATTTACAGCGATACCAATCATTTAAGAATCAAATTGAAAGTTTACGACGATTCAGGGATCAGATTTACGTATTATCAAAAAGAAAATCAATCAAAGTACGTCTCGGTGGTCGAGTGATTAGCGTAGTAAGACGGTAATCGCTGGTCCACGGATGGCATGGGTTCGATTCCCATCTCGGTACTGGGTGTTAAATGTTAATCTTGAGTTGTCCACGTCATTTATTTAGTCTGTAAAGCCTTACGGCGCCCGCACGATAGCCCGCTGGAGGTCGCGTCGCATCAGCGTCGCGTTGACATTTCATTTTGGGGATACCGTTTTCCGTTTGAGCCACCACAATGGTGCGTCGCGTCAGTGACAGCATTGTACTAAAACGCTAAACTTGTTCTAAACAGCAGCGTTCTCCAGCGTCGACGTTTTTGTTTTGAAATAAATCAAAATTTCAGCGCGTCAACATGGTTTAGAATATTTTTTTTGATGCTTTTTTTGTTAAAGTTTAAGGCCGATGACATAGTGAGTGCGATGCGATGCGAATTGGCGGAAAATTTACGGACGCAGCCTACGCGAACTCGAGCGGCGGAACAAATTGACATCTGCTTCGCCGCGTTGAGTATGTCAGGTTTAAGCGATTCACCGCATTGAATCGCATTCACCGCATCGCATCGCGTCGTATTCACTATGTCATCGGCCTATGTCATCGACCTAAGATGGTGTATGTCTTTTCAAAAATATGATAAAAACAAGATTTGTCTTATATTTTTGTAAAAAACTTAAACAGCCAGAAAACAAACCACGGGGTAGAACGCCAAAACTAGTCGACAGAACGCACCAAACCGAAAGGGGGGTAAGGGAACATCCATAAATGACGTAGCTTTTTTCTTGAGTTTTTATACCCCCTCTCCCCCCCTCGTAGCATATCGCCACAAAGTCATAGACCCCCCTAGATAATAACGTAGCTTTAATAAACCCCCCCCCTCCATTTTTAAAAATCGGTTTTTAATTTTTACTTTTATTATCAGCATTTTGCAAGAATAATACAAAATAACAAAAAAAGGGAAAGAAGTTATAAATGGAAGTTTAAAAAAGCATATCAATCAGTCTAAAAAAATCAAGCTACCTTTCATTCAACAAACAGGATAGCTAGTAAGTATTAAATCAGTTGCGTCGGTCCAAATTATCTCCTTTCAGGATTCCAATGAAATGGGGTGGGCAGCTTTGCTCCATGCATCGTCTGTTCGGCTGGAATAATTACATCTGCGATGTCAGCTGCCTCCACCGAGTCTCTATCGTCCTTCGGAGTGATGACCAGCACTTCGTGTTCTCTTTTGCCTACAATTCGCTTTGGACAAACCTTTCTATTCGAGGCTGGGGCCTTGTGGATTTGCTCCTTTTGGAGAACATTTGAAGCAAAATATAAATTGCATTTCTTGCATGTACGCTCTTTGATACGCTTGAAAACAGTCGGGCAGTAGGAGTCAAAAGCTACATGTTCAGACTGGGTTGAATTAGGCATAATTTTGCTCAAATTTGATTTTTTTTCGATATTTAATTAAAGCTACGTAGCTTTACTTGAACCCCTACCCCCCCTCTCGTCACACATCGTCACACAAAGTCAAACTCCCCCCCTCCCTCTCAAATGCTACGTCATTTATGGATGTTCCCTAATGATAAATTTTTGATATTTAAAATATAAGGACATTTTCCAAGAGTAAGCCCGTATTGGACAAATGGAGAGGAACCCTATCAAATCGTTAACTTTGTAGAAAAAATGAAAATGGAAATAATGGGAGGGCCTAGGGGAATGTTTGATAGTGAAGTTTCATTTGAATTTTGAACCTCAAACTATTTAGAATTTATTATAATTTTTGCCCCTAAATGTAGGCAGCATCATAGTTATTTTTTGATTATAAATATTTTTAAAATAAAACGTTGAAAATCAAGGTTAAATTGATAATAGTACATGTAAATATTATGGAGGTATTTTTTTCCTTTATGATCAAGAAAATTCGTTATAACCATCAGAATAGAGAATGATCAATGTCACCCCAAAGTATCAGATTCTGAACAGAGACGAAAATGATTTTAAAATCAAATTTAAAGTAGTTTAATAAATTGCTGCATCCATGTTTTACGTTCATATAGGAGTCCAGTACAGGTTTTAAAAATATGAAACATACCACATTCCCATTAACAGGAAAAATAATCGAAATATATTGAAAAAAGTGATCAATCTAACCCCGGATAACGGTACTCAAGAAGATAGGTGTTGAAAAATAAATAATTAGGTGAGTTTTCAGCGATAGTTTTCGACATCTGAAAAAACAGTTGAAATTTCAATAAATGTTAGCAAACATATGAAATAAATTAGTAGAACATTGATTTCAGAACCTTATCCATCCATTGATTCCTTTTATGTTGCTTTTAATCGAATGAAAGAGGAGTTTTTCATGATTCAAAATCATTCTTATTCGGTCTATGGCATTGAATTTTACAGGTGATTTAGAATGTTACTCTTAAATTATTGATTTACTACTATTCAACAACTTATTTCGAAGAATTTTTATATTCAACGTATACTAAACTAAACGTATACTTCATTAAAAATTTGTCAAAAACTAAGCTCCTGTCGAAATCTAGATTATCTACCCTATTTATCAGCACGATAACGCCTTAATGTATGCAATCAGGAAGACAAAATACTATTCAGGAGTATTTGCAGTGCGCAGCAAATTTGAAACACCTTATATTATCGACAAATCAAAATTTCTTATTACAGCAAGACGTGTTCAGGATTTTTTAGTTTTGCATTTATACCGTTCAAGGAGTAACCTTTTAATCGAAAAGATTATTCTAAAAGAAACTCAGTGTTTATATAGTTCCGCTAGATACCGCAATACTAAATTTGGCAGCGAAAGTGCCAAGAAGAAAATTGACTGCGTTCTTTAATTTTGACAGGTTACATAAGGGGAAGTGTGTGGAAAATCTTGCATTCGCTATTTGGAATACTTCGTTCGGTAAAGTCTGGAAGATTTGTGATTTTCTGCTCCATTTTCTAATAATTGTCTCCGGAAGTTTGCAGCACAAGATCAACCATGGCCGCCAGACGCATCGCCCAATCGAGTATCAACTGGGCTTCCCTTGCCGAGCGGGTTCCACCGAACCAGAAGCCTAACCTCGCCGTCTTCAAATCGATGAGCGACAAATACTTGCGAAGGTAAGAGAAGAATAAATGACGGTGCTCTTGCAAAAATATGGAAGCCTAATGTTTGCGTAATCAGCGCAAAAAGATAATTATAAAAAAATACCTGAGTTTTTATGTGTTTTTGACAAAGTTGGACATAGAGTCATAAATAAAAATCAGGCTTCAGAGCTTCAGAGCGACTCTGTTGTATGTTTTAACAAATAGGTCCTTACTGGCCCTTGAAAACAGTCGGTTAAGGGATGTGTAGCCAATAGGAATATAAATTTAAAAAGCACATAAAAAAACCTAGACCTTGATTTTATTAGATGTCTTTGGTACCCAATTTGATTTCGTTTTTAAAAACACTTGAGGCTTGTCCATGAAATGATTATTTTAAGTCTGAACCAACCAAAGAAAATGAGTATATTTAGGTGAGTAATTTAACGTTGCCCTACCATTTTTATTTTACGTTCAGATGGAATAGAACCAATGCAATGTTCTATTGCGGCGAGGAGTAAAAATCTTCCATATAAAATATTTTGTTTCCATAGTTACAATTTATTTTCTAACACATTAAATTCCTCCATTATACTTGAACAGCGTACTTGCCAACCCAGAAGCTCCCCCGAAAATTGACTGGGCCTTCTACCAGAAGAATGTGCCAATCGCTGGAATGGTCGATAAGTTCCAGAAGGCTTACGAGGCCCTGCAGATCCCTTACCCGGCCGACACTGTCACCGCTCAGATCGATGCCCAAGAAAAGCAGGTGCGCGATGAGATTTCTAAATTCTGCAAGGATTCGGAGAGCCGTATCGCCGATTACCAAGCTCAGATTTCCGCCATGAAGTCTCAGCTTCCGTTCGATCAAATGACTATGGAAGATTTCCGCGATGCTTACCCAGAGGTAATTAATTAAAAAATTCAGCCTTTAACATTGAAGTAACATTCATAATCCATATTTCAATTACAGCTTGCTTTGGATCCGCTCAACAAACCTACCTTCTGGCCACACAACCCCGAGGAACAACCCATTGGAGCTCCAAATGCTGAGCCACATCATTAAAAAATTTGGATCGAAGTTCATATTTGCTCCAAGAAGTTTGTTAGAAATTTCCAGGTAATATTGAAAACAAAGTGATTGTGTAAAATTCCGGAAAAGTTTTCGTTTTTATTGAAAGAATTCATTTTGCTATGGACCAAAACTCCTCCATAGCAAACTAGCCTTAGCTGATATAACTGATCAACGCTGTATATTTGATAATTCCATACCATAATTCCTAGCGACCATACCAACTTTCCGCAGAATGGATCTGTTATTGGAAACATCCACAAAATTCTAAGATTTGTAATCCACTGCGTTGGTAAAAGCAAAGAAAGCGTTCAGATAGTTTTCTTTTAGTTAATTTTTTTGTACAGTTTACTCTAAATAGTATACAATTTATATACCTACATATTTCCCAAATTTCGAGATAAAACATCATTAAAGATGAAAATCCCTGAAAAATAGTAGTGGATTGTGAATCGCAATTTCAAAAGGGACAGTTCGAGAGAACTATTGATGAAACACAATTTATTAGTCAAACATTATTCATTTCTTCATCTCTGGCTTTCAATCATAAAGATGACTGTTGAGATGATTGGGACATTTGAGAAGCAGAAATTCCCTCTTCACCGTCTAATGCGTCACGTTTTCTCTTTCGGTGGTTGGTAACTAGTTCTGTTGATTTGATATTCACAGCCTTTTCCTGCAACCAGTCCGAAAACATTTTATGACTTCGACTACCCTCTTCGTACAGCATCCGTTCGATGTATTCCAGCTTTTTGTTGTCAGTCAGATTTTCACTGCTGACGTTGTTGCACATATCTTTGATTCCCTTGATGCGTTCCTGGGCGGTATCGAAGAGCATCTCCGCGAGGTCGTCACTGTTAGAAAATCGGCACAGATACATTCCAAGTTCGTAGTAGAATTTGTTGAGCTTCCCCAGCTCTACATAGTTGGCATCTGCTTTGTAGATTTCCTTGTAGGCCGTGGTAAAAATGTCCGGAATTACCAATCTGAAAAATTACATTAGATTAGATTTAGATAGATTTAAAAATTTTGAAGATAATTGATTTGATCAATACTTTGTGCTGAGGCATTATTTTAAATCCAATTAACCGTATTTTGGTAAAGTATGAATTGAAATTTATTATTTTGATCTATTCCTTAACCACTTTTATGTTACATGGCATTTAATTTGATTCATTTATTGAAAATACGGAAGCCTCAAAATCACATGGTCATATTTTTAACTTTAAGAGGCCAAGAACAACCCAGTAGATGAAAATACTCACTCGAAGTTAGGATTACGGTCATCCTGCTGCAAAAGATACCATAACGGAAGCTCAAGTTGTTGGTTCGGCTCCAGATGCTCAGATTTTTCCGAGCTGTCCAGGAAACCTGCAAAGAAAGTCTCAAATTATCAATTCATTACGTTCTTAAAAGTCGTTACTAACCCATTTGGTAGAGGTGATGAATTGTACGGGAAGGAATCCGTTCTTGAGTAACCATTATGTCGTCAATTGAATAATAATTAGGATAGTAACTTGGTTTATTCATTATAGAAAATATGCGTCTACAGGAGTTAATTTAACAAAAAGAATATCACTATTTTTAAATTCACAATGTTTGTTTATAAACCCGTCTTTAAATGTTCACAAATGGCGCGGTTTTTCGCACATCCCATTTTATGACAGAGAGAGAGATATAGAGATAGAAAGAGAGGGTGGAGAGAGTGTATTTCATGTCTGTTCAATCAACTCTAGTCGAAACGGGTCGAACAAGTAGAAATGGATTGACAGTTAATCACCTGTCTCTTTCCAATTGACTTCGACCGATTTCTACCAAGTCGAAACTAATCCTGCTGCCGAGCTGGATTGGTTTCGACTAGTTTCAACTTGCTCCAATGAACAACGACCTGACTAGTTTCGACCAAAACATTGGCTCGTTGAACATCTATCAGTTAACAGAAACCAGTTGAAACCGATTTTTACTAACGATTGAACGAAGCTTTCATAAACAAGGCCATTTCATTAATTTGAATATGGGTAATTTTAATACAAAATTGAGCAAATTGGTTTGAAAAGTGTTGACTTGAAACAAACTTCTATGAATAGATACATAAAAGTATTTATGGATAATATTTCAGTAATAATAGTTAGAAAGTATGCACATTAACCGGAGAACATTTTCGTAGGTAACATAATATGTAGACTAGCTCCTATTAACTCAATCCGAAAAGCTAAAACGGAACTTATGATTTCTACGATTAGCGAGTCACACTAAATTTCCGTGTACCAAAACGCGTTTAAATCGCGTCAGTCCAGCTGCACTGCTGCCAGCTGAGAACATTTTCAATCCGAGTGAGCTCAGATGTAAACAAACTGAGCATAATTATGTGATTTTGAAATAGTGTTTTAGAAAGGTTTTAAAGGTTTATTTGGTCCGTTTCTTCGGTAAGGTTGCTGTTTAATGTAAGTTTTATCAAATTCTGTTTAAAGATTAAAAATTTGGCTAAGGATATAGTGATAAAAGATGAATACATATTCATGGTTCATTCCTTCACCAAATTTAACCGTACGAAAAATATTATTTTATGATAAATTCTCTTTTAAAACCACTTTTTCTATTTAATCATCAAATAGTTAACATATTACTAGGTTCAAATCTATTTTCCACAGAATTTTGCGAATTGCTATATATCCTTTTTTCGTGACCTGAAATCTCCGTTTATATGAGTGCAATTCCATGCAATGTCGAGTGATCGGATCAATCTGTGCTCCGTCGACTATGGACAATTGTATTAGAACTGAGGAAATAAATCATCATGGTAAGAGTTTCGTTTTTTTTAATGTTTCTTAAATAAAATTATATGAAATAATCATCAGTTTCTTTTCTCATTGCACAGGAAAGGGATCAACGTTTTACCATGTTTCTCAGCTACGCTTTGGTACAAATAATTGGCTCAAACTGTGGAGTGTTAACTAACGTGCCCAATCCTGATATTTTTTTTCGTTCACCTAATTCCTTACCATATTGGTTATTCACTTCAAATTGGGATATAAATTAGGCTATCGTTAAACTTGAAACCCCAAAAATTCGCTCAAGGACTCGAGGAAAAGCTTAAGCTAAACGGTTTAGATGTGAAAATCCCAAATAAACTTGAAATCCCGGAAAAAGTCTCTGATTCCAGCAGCTTAACTTGTGGCTAAACGTTACTTCAAAGTTATAGTTAAGAAAAAGTTCTCATTTGGATCGTGATAAATAATTAAATTAATAATTTAATTCTAAGTGTTTTTTCCAGATAAGCCAAAGCATGAATGGAAAATATTATTTTTTAATTAAAGGTCATATCGGATCTACCGGAAATTTTACCCCTTTTATGACGACATTGTCATGGTGATGGTCCGTCATGATCATTTTTGTATCATATCTGAGGTTTCGGAAATGCGTGATTTATATCGGCAAATCGATTTCAACGAATATCGGAAAATAGATTTTGTTCGAAACCATTTAAATTTTAAAATAAATCATATGCAAGCGCATACAATTTGTTAAACTCCGACTATTATTTGTGCCTGTCCTTGCGAAATTTCTTAAAACATATGAAGCCATCATCATTCAAATGAAATCATTCTCATAAAGTTTACTTTAAGTACTCATATTAAAAGTTTTATTGTTTTTGTTTTTAAATTCAATGCTAATATAACATCATTTCCATAACAATTTCCTTTGTTTACTTTACCGATGATGCATATAATTTAATCGAATCATATCCAAAAACATACAAAATGATGCGAAAAATTAGCCTACTTCGAAGACGATTTCACACAGGTTAGCAGCTATATAAATACAAAACCCTATTACTGGTGATTGTTCAACTATCTCTCTTCAATATAAAGTAGAAAAAAGTTGAACATTACTACTTTTTTATTGATAAGTTCACTATTTAAATAAGGTCTATTTCATGATCAAATTATCAGCACTCACTTTAACCGCACAGTACTCGACTAAACTTAGTTTAATAAAATAAAAGCGCAATGCTAAAAGATTTTTGAAGCTTCATTAAAACTTTTGTAATCATCAGTTTCTGCGAACTAATTTGTATAAGCTGAAAAATTCAAAATTGAAATCGCACTTTTTATGCAACTTTTGTTTACGTTTGCCTTCACTCTATTCAGCTGTCAAAAATCAGTGGGCCCGACCCGAAAAGGGGCAAAAGCGGCAAAAGGTAAAAAAGCAAATTAATGGCCAAGTAAGTTGGTATCCCTCTTTCAGCTGTCAAATATTTTCACGGCTGCTGTTCGGTCAGTTTGTGGCATGCATTTTTGGTGTACGGTCACGATTCCGGAGGGACGGACTTTTATATTTTCCTAACCTCGATTGGATTGAACATCAGTGCAGACGAGCAACAATTTTTCGTCAAAATTTACCGGTGTAATACTGCTCTGGATTTTGTTTCGAACGTGACCGCAGCTTCTATATCTGGTCAATATTGAACAGAATCATTTTCCAGGAGAATTAACTCAGCTGGTAAGCTTTTTGCCGGCACATCCTTTTTCCACGTGTTAATAGTTCTAGTATCTAATATGAACTTTATTTTCCTTTCCGAATCTTATTACATTCATATCAGCGTTGGCACTTACTACAAGGCATCTTTAAGTCGTAAATTGATACCATCGAGAAAGAATTCAACAATGGCCATGGCGAATGGAGTCAATCTTCAGGACGGACTGTCCTGCGAAGATTTGTTTAAGAACGGTGACGGATTGACATACAAGTAAGTTCATTTTAATTCGCGGTTGCCCTAATTAGCTTAACTATGTTAGTGTTTCTCAAATCTATTTTTTTTTAAGTTAAAGGCACTCAAGTGCTATGATCGGGATGTAAAAACCTATTGAACTGGCCAGGCCGAGATCTTATCTTGCCTCCAGCATGTGTTCTAAGATTCTTAATAACTTTGAAATAGTTCATCTCAATGATTCGTATTTTAAGGTTCATACCAGAAAAATATCAATAAAATATTTGAAAAACACTAGTTTAACTAGCTTTTTTTATAAGGCTTCTTTGTCAGATGGTCAGATGGATAATTTATATATTTGTGTATGTATAATCATATCTTGTTTTCGTCCTGTTGCATCTACGTATTCTTCTTTTCAGCGATTTCATCATTTTGCCTGGTTACATTGATTTTACTCCCGACGATGTGGATCTTTCTTCACCTCTGACTAGAAAAATTACACTACGTGCACCGCTCGTTTCATCGCCTATGGATACGGTTACCGAGGCAGATATGGCCATCTCTATGGCGGTAAGTAAATCTTAACAAGTAATTTATAATTTATTAACTTTAAAATAGCCTGTCAAGTGTCAGTTACAATAAACTATTAGTTCAGGTTAAGGATATAGGCATCTTGGATAAAGGCGAAACCTAAAAAATTGATAATAATTATAGATAATAGAATAAAATAAGGTACTTAGTAGTTGTAGAATATTTAAGTACCTATCTAAAAATAATACTAATAATTTCCCATGGATTCAAAACATGAAATCTTAAATCCCATATTAGCAAACTTGATAGTACAAAACGATATGTATTTGTTAAGTGCTTTACGTATACTAAGTAGCATTCCATTACTAATGTAATTTTGAATTCATTTCTTCAGCTTTGTGGGGGTATAGGCATCATCCATCACAACTGTAGTCCAGAATTTCAGGCAAATGAGGTGCACAAAGTAAAAAAGTACAAACATGGTTTTATCCGCGATCCGGTTGTCATGAGCCCAGAAAACACGGTAGCTGATGTGCTGGAAGCCAAAAGAAAGAACGGCTTTACGGGATATCCCATCACCGAACATGGACGATTGGGGGAACGCCTGATCGGTATCGTAACCTCGAGAGATATCGATTTTCGCGAGGAAGATGTAGACGTCAAGCTACGAGATATTATGAGTAAAATTGAAGACATGGTGACAGCCCCAAGCGGAGTTACACTGCAGGAAGCCAATCACATTTTGGAAAAAAGCAAAAAAGGTAAACTTCCAATTGTAAATAAAAACGGCGAGCTGGTTGCTCTCATTGCAAGAACTGATTTGAAGAAAGCACGAAGTTATCCCAACGCATCCAAAGATAGTAATAAACAGCTATTGGTTGGGGCTGCAATTTCTACCAGAGAAGAAGATAAAGAACGATTGGAGTTGTTAGTTCAAAATGGAGTCGACGTTGTAGTTTTGGATTCTTCCCAAGGAAATTCTATATATCAGATTGAAATGATAAAATACATTAAACAAAAGTATCCTGATTTACAAGTTATTGCTGGCAATGTTGTAACTCGTCAACAAGCTATGAATTTGATCCAAGCAGGGTGTGATGCCCTTCGAGTGGGTATGGGCTCTGGCTCTATTTGTATCACCCAAGAAGTAATGGCATGTGGCTGCCCTCAAGCAACAGCTGTGTATCAAGTAAGTAAGCTTGCTCGCGAATATGGAGTGCCTGTAATTGCTGACGGCGGTATTCAGAACATTGGCCATATCATGAAGGCTCTTTCTTTGGGAGCTTCATCTGTTATGATGGGTTCATTGCTAGCTGGAACTTCAGAGGCTCCTGGAGAGTATTACTTCAGCGACGGAGTTCGCCTGAAGAAATATCGCGGAATGGGTAGTTTGGAAGCAATGGAACGGAAAGATGCTAAAGGCGCAGCTGGATCGCGTTACTATCACACCGATATTGATAAGTTGCGTGTAGCCCAAGGAGTCAGCGGGAGTATTGTCGACAAAGGATCAGTTCTACGATTTGTCCCATATTTGCAATGTGGTTTACAACACAGTTGTCAAGATATCGGTACCAAGTCTATAACTAATTTGAGGTATAAAATTGTTACATTATTTAAAAGATGAATATTAATTTTTATTTTTTTCTTCAGGAAAATGATCTATGAAGGTGAGCTTCGTTTCATGAAACGCACTCATTCAGCACAGGCTGAAGGAAACGTGCACGGTTTATTTTCGTATGAGAAACGGCTGTTTTGAAAAACTTCGTATGGTGAATAGTACTTTCGGTTGAAGAACCAAACAGTAAATCATCTTGTGAAACTCACCGAATTGTTTAGCACCCTAATTTGCTTATTAACAGTACTTTAAGTCAAAAGTAATTATGCTATGAAAAAGTCAAATGTGTCAAACAATATCTCAGATAAAAATATTCCAGCTAAAAATGATGAATGTTAGAAACATTGAAACAAAATGAAAATCTATGATGATCAAGTGTCTAGTTTTACCCAATGAGTGTTTATGTAACAAAACTGTGAGAAATTGGAAAATCCCTATAAGACTTAACTTATGAAAAACGATTGGTTTCAAAATTGAAATGAAAAAATCCGTACGTCAAAATATAGGAGGAATTACCACAAAACTCTTAAACAAGTTTATTTTTATAATCATGTTTTAAACTATGTTAGATTACTCAAAGAAAATAAAATAAAAAGTCATATTAATTATGTGTTGTTTGGATTGTTGGTGAACTTTCTTTGTTGTGAGACCCGAGAAAATGTACATAGAACTCAGTCGTAGCTGAAAAATAGATTTATTTTATTGTCTATTCGCTAGTGGATATTCTTATATTTCAATAGATTATGCGCTTAAACGGGTTATTATTATAGTATCCGTAAAACGGAGTACCTAGCTTCTAAAAATGCGTTTCGCTCTTGCTGAGTAGAATGGTTATTATTTGTCAACTCAAAAAAAAAACAAACAAAAGCTACGTTACGTTGATACAAATTTTGATCAACATTTTTTCTTGTACCGAAGGGGACATTAAAGAAATGAAATTCTTCCCTGAATGTCACCGGCACCAGCAGATATTACTTTAGAAGAGACTCTTGAAAATCAAGATGTATTACCCGGAAAATGGTGGAGATACGTCGATGAGATTTTTGTGTAGTAAATAAACATTTTCTTGAAAAACTTCTAACATCCATAAATGGTGTGTATAAGAATATTAAATTCACTTGCAAAATAGAAGAAGACTGGAAATTTCCTTTCCTGGATATCCTGGTAAGAAGAGATGATGGCCTATTCAAATTCGAAATTTATAGAAAGCCTACAAATACCAAGAGGGTAATACCGAGCACCTTCAACCACTCGTTCCAGCATAAGATGGCAGCGTTCCACCACATGATCCATCGAATGAATTCTTTTCCTCTCTCATCTGAAGGAAGAGAAAAGGAACTTCAATATATTTTCCAAACGGCTATTAAAAATGGATACCAAAGTAGATCCATTCAAGCCATCATAAGGAAAAAAGAAAGTTTGCTTCAACGGAAATCTTTCACTAATTTAACCCCCATTCAGAAGAAGTTTCAACGAAGGTCCAAAGAGTTCAACAGTGTCTACGCAGTTGAATCACAGACTGTGGTTGAATTGCGACAAAAGTTGACAAAGTATTATATTGAACTAGTGTTCACTAGCTCAAATAATCAATTGAAATCCAGTGGATCTCCTTCATAGATCTGGCGTGTATAAAATCAGTTGTTCCAACTGTGATAAGGTGTACATTGGACACACCAAAAGGAAATTGATTAATAGATTCGAGGAACACATGGCTATAGCTAGATCTGACTCAAAGAAGAAAATCCTTCCTTCACAGAATCTTAGATCTGCAGTAGCATTACACATGTGTGAATCTGGTCACTCTATTGATCGAAGAAATGTCTCGCTGATTCGGTCTTTGAATAGAAATTCACTTAAATTGGATGTTGCTGAAAGCATTGAAATTTTCAAACAAAAATCAGTTCATCTCTTAAACGGAGACACCGGACCAGGACACACCTGGTTGTTCAAATTCTTAGGTAAAAAGAAATACTTACAATAATTTACCTGACAACCGTCACAAACGGGTAGAAAATAATAAAGAAAAAACCCAAAATAGGGTAGGTAGACCCAAAAAAAACAGACCACGGCACAACTGCCGAGCATTCGGAGGTTTTTGCCAGTAGCTTATTTAACTCGGATAATATAAGGGAGAAAAACGATACACATTCATCAATCGAAAACGCTCACTGAAGAAGGTAGTAAGTTGCTATAGAAATACCGATATCTGAACTTTTCATTTACCGTGGTTGAATTTAAAGGAATCTTTCGATTGCTTTGATTCAGCGGATTCTACCATCAATCAGTACTAGTACCAATCATCCAACTCGTTACAAAACCATGTCACTCGAAGGCCATGACCAGTAACCTACCTACTGTTTTTCGCCTAAATTTTGTTGATTCAATAATACAAACCTTCTATGTACAACAAGGAGTCGATATCGGAAGATAGTAAGTAATCGTAATTAAAATTTCGTTTAATTAAATTTAAATTAATTTAAAATTAATCGAATTAAAATTTCGTATTGACGTCCCTATCTTAGGAGATAGGGGCACGTCCCTATAGAACTAAAAATAATTGAGTCAAAGAATGGCAATATACCTACCCAATAGATTTTTTTTATTTAGAACAGTTTTCCTAATTGTAGATTATTGACTGTTTTCATTTTCAGCAAATCCGGCAATCGGAGGATGATCGGATCTAAAAGTTAGAGGAACCCAAAACTGCAGCCCTAAATTACAATGAATGCCCGCCCAAGCAAAGATTGAATTACACACCTGGTTGCAGAATGTATCCTAACAGCAACATTACCAAGTTATAGTAGTAGGATATTCGCCAGTATGATTAGGAAGCAGATTAGTAACACTAATGTGTAGTGCAGTTTTTTTTTCAAATTTTTATTCAAATTAGCGTCTTACAAAATACATATAAAAATGGCAAACAATTCAACATTTATTAGAATTAAATGAAATGAAAATATATTGAAAACTAATCTTATTTCTATTTAACACTCACTGAGCATTATACTGCCATAGATCTACTGTCAAATCATTTATATGCGCATTCTTTTTTGGTTCCATATTCTTCAACTTGAAGTTAATAAATCATTTAGATAGCTTATATTTGATGTTGTGACATGTTGGTAAAGTGTCGTTGATAGAACTACCCATGATTGATAACAATGAATCTACTAAGTTGATGTTTTTAAGATTTTTAAAATTCTCTCTGAACAGGAGCTCCATTTTCAAGAAAAATGTAAATGTTTTCTCATTCACATATACAAGAGAGTGTCCTGTATAATACCTAATGGTTATAAACTTTGTATAACTCTGTTCGAAAGGTTTATCAGAAACGCAATTTTTTATACAAATTTTACATTGTATAGATCTTAATACTTTTCGTACTATAGCTCTTGCTATATGATACAATACATTTAGCTCAGATGGGTTTAGTTTCTTAAATAAAGTGGTCTCGTCAATGACATCAGTTTTTGCCACAATTTTTGGAACAGCGTTTGAATTGTTATTCGAAACTGTTTTAATATTTTCCGAAAAATTCAACAACCATTTGCGATCATCTGAATCGTAAGACGAACCTTTTACTGCAGATAACAGTTGAGAAACGCATATACTTTTTAGTAGATTTTTGAATTGCAAGGCTGATGGCTTTCTTTGTCGCATTCTTATTTGACTGAACAAATTTTTTATGCAGTCTTGAGAAAATCTAGCAGTAAAAATAAAATTAAATTTTTTAGTGTCTAGAAAATACTGTTACAAACGAAGGATAGAATTAACGCTTAAAATAATTGAAGCTTGCCTGGAAAACTTGGCTGCAACTTCCAACATGAATAGAGTAAATAAATGTTCGGAAATTTTTAAAAAAAGTTAAAACTGCGTCGTATGCTACCATGTTAGCTGCAAATAGAAAATGTATCAGACTAAAGAATGCTTAGGCGATTAATTTTTACCTTTGCTTAAAGCTAGAACATGAGTTCTGTTGGTGGAGAGCAAGAACCATTTTGCCAAACATTCTACAAAGAATGTAGTCGTCAGAACTTCAGGACGATTACTTTCAGAACTATAAAATTTTTATGCAGCAGCAACATTTTGGTTCACGTACTTATACGAATTTAGCACCTTCATCGTATCGAAGTTATTAGATCTTCTAGTATCGAATTGAACATCAATCAAGTTCAACTTAGAAGCCATTTTTAAGGTATTCGTTTGCTCAAAAACAACCAGATCAAAAATATGATTTATGTTCACAAATCAAACCTTTTTGCTGTTGAACGCTTTCGGGGATTTGGATAATTTTATTGGTAATCCATCCTTGCACACTGCTTTTAAACACGTGCACTGCATCCGGCAGAGTTTCTAGACGTCTACAGTCTCTTTTGAGAACAAAAGCCCTTCGTCTTTCCAGGTACAGATTCGGAATCCAACAGTTTCTGACAAGTCAATGATTTCGTGAATGACTTCTTTTATTTCGTTTTCACCGATGCTATTCCCGGTGAAATGATAAGCAATCACTTGTTTCCATCGGGAACGTACGCCAACAAGCATAAATGCTAAAGCATTTGTAGCTATTACAGTACTTTGCGATATGGTCACATTTCCGAAGTACTTTTTTGTTCCTTGACAAAATGATTTCACTTCAGAAATTGACATTTCGTCAAAGACGATTCCACAATCAGCGTCCTCGTCTATCATGGATTGTCGTTTTATTGAAAGTATGTAGAATACTTCATGTAGAAACCCAACATCGAATTGCAGGGCCTCTAGACGCTGTTGCAATGTTCGAGATGAAGGAAGGACAAGTTTTTGTCTAATCTTTTCATAACCAGTTATGCCACACATAAACCTGGTTTGGATTCCTTCGATGATAGTATCTTCCGACCACTGCTTCGCTCTTGATTGTCCATATAGCATTATATCGACTTGGTCAGGATTGAACCGCGTACTTAATGCCTTGAAAGCCGTGTCGTTATTATTTTTGTTGGCTTTCCTTTTCCGATAGTCCCGTTCTTGTGTAACACGGTGTAGTTTGGATTGCCGGTTTTCCAAGCGACTGAAAGACATGAAACTTAATTTTTTTTTATTAATAGCTAAACTGTATGCATCCTTACTCGTAAAATGCCTTTTTCGTTTTGGAACATATAAACTCATGGTCATCTGAATTTTCACAAGGAACGATTATTTCAAAACATGTGTTGTTTTCCATCCCTACGGACCGATTTTCCTCGGACGTTTCAACAGTAAAGTTTTGGTTTTTTCTTTTGCGGTTCAGGTTCTACCTCCTCACAACAATCAGAATCGTGGCGAAGATATTCGATTCTTCCGGCTTCCAGACATTGCAACTCTACTTTTGAAATTTTAATGCGGTAAGTATCTTCACCTTTTTGTTTTTCTAGTTTACGAGTTCTTACCTTCTTGGCCAGTTGAAAAATTGGGTGTTACAGGAATCATATCGCAAACCTGGGGAACAACAACAAATTCGGGTACCGTGCCGGGAACTTTCAAAACTTTTCCTTCAGATGAGTTTAAATCGAGCTCGTTGCAGTTGAAATGAAGCTAAAATCAAAAATAAAAGCATTCAAATTTAAATTCATTGAAACATTCATGGTCATAAAAGGAGTATTCGTACACTGCACAAACGGCTCATGTTTGTAGTCACAAAATCAACGGGTTTGTTGCAGAATTCAAGCCACTTTTTCCTTAAATCCCGTTCCTTTGGGAATCGAAAAAAAATTGTTGTTTTTAAACCCCTTTGTTTTGCGATTAGAACAAAACGGTGCTAGACACTTCATATTAAACACAATAAAACTTTTATACACTTTTCAAATTTGCTAAAAGTTCGCCAAAATTAAAGAAAACAAAGAAATCCACCTGAAGAACCTGAGAAGTAGTTTGTTTGTTCGACAATCTCGCTAATTTTGAAATACCCAGAGCCCGGCTGCATTTTACTCAGACATCACCTGTTGTATGACGCAGCCGTCGCTTGATCTAAAACGACTCAGTTTTTCAGAGTGAAAGCTACTCAGACGACACGAAATTTGGCACTCAGCGAATTCGAGTGCTTGAAGGCGACAACTGAGTAAATGTTGATCAGTTTGCTCAAGACCTTCCATCATTTATCGCTTTTGTCTACAATAAATACCGGAAAAACCAAATTCTTAAGGTAAATATTAACTTTTGATAATAATTTGTGAAGAATCAGACGGTATAAGTTTTATTTCAGGATAAAATAAAGGAATATGCGAAGAAGGATTGTTCTCGGAGCGGCACTAGCAGTAGCAAGGCTAAACAAAATCCGGTTTCGGGGCCAAATAAATTCTGTTGCTCGAACGGATACGGAAAGATGATTCCGTTGGAGAAGCAGTTGTTCCGGAGCGGAAAAAGTGAAAAGATACGAAGCATGATCATAAAATTGTTAATTTTTTGAAATTTTATAAATATAGATTTATTTTAAAATATTAAAAATGTTCACTTTTTAATATTCTGGTCAACATATATTGTTGTAAACTGGGGTAGCACGGATACAAGGTAATAAATAACACGTAGTTACTTAACACTACATATTAAAAAGACGATTTATTGACGAGGTAAAATCACGTCGCGACTTAACGTTTACAAAACAAAACATAAAGTGATTGGTTGTTGTTGTTGTATTCTACCCGCTGGTTGGCGCGTCGATCGGCTGACAGATAGGCTGCCAGCAGTGAGCCCAGCGGTATTGTTTGTAGGGTGTTTCACGCCCTAACATCTCCTCCCTTAATACAGCCGGTGCTGGTTGAACCGGATCGGCAGTCTTCTGGTCTGCGAAGAACGACGAGGCACCTGCACAGCTGTTCGTTGGTCTCTACTGGATCAGCAGAGCTTGATGATGATGGAGAAGGAGACGTTGAGAGAGAGACGGGACATCGGTGAAATATTTGGAGATTATTGGAACCGAACTTCTCCCCTCTCGAATGTCTCGAAATGGTTCAGCCTTGCTGTGGGATTGTGCTGTGGTGAAGTGCTGGATGCTGAATTTTTGGAACGTGGTGCTGCCTCAAATGACTCCAACGATGTGGATGGTTTGGCACTCTGGTTGCAAAAAGAAGAAATCGGCACCGACCAGAGCCCAAAAGCGTCGAGCAAATCGATTCCGAACACGTTGAACGATTTGTCGACCACGTGAAATGTCCCACGGCGCTGCTGGCCATTGACGTTGACGTCACACTGGAACTTGAAAAGGAGTTCGAGGGGGGCACCAGAAGCCGTAGATGCATTTCCTAGTGCGGGGGTGGTGGAAGGCTTCCCGATTTTCTCCCACACACGCTTCGATACCACACTGATGTCGGATCCAGTGTCCAACTGCAGTTGCACTTCAGCACCGTTGAGATGAGCATGAACAAATTTTTGGTTTTGTTGCACTGCATTCACTTTCACTGCATTTGCCCGAAAAGTTCTATTTTTGTTCTTGTGATAGGGCTTTGCACTTTTGTTTTCGGATAAACAATAACCGTCACGGTGTCCGTTGTTGCCACAATCACTACACTTGTGGTCCTTGTATGGGCACTCACGAGTGTAGTGCATTGCGCCGCACTTCCAACAAGGGGTTGGGGGAATGTTTTTGTGTTCACTATTTTGCTTCACTTTTTTCGGAGAACTTTTAGAAAATTGCTGCCGATTATAGTTCCGCTCCACGAACTGCACTGCTGGTGGTCCGGATGTTCCCTCGATCAAAGCAGTGTCTCTCTTCAGACACATCAGCCGCTGGCAGTCTTCAGAAAGCTGCTCCAGGGTCACGTCGTTCCGGTCCTCGATTTTTGCCAACAGTCTAGTACGCACCTCTGCATCACACTCCGCTTTCATGCCGCAAACAAATAATAAACATTTGAACTGCTCCTCCGTCAATTTACTCAGCTCAAAATCGACCGCGTTCTTGTTTACACGGCATGAAAACGAAACGTAATCTTCGGTGGACTTTTTCGTTGTCTGCAGGCAACGATACCGCTTGCTGATGAGCGATTCAGCAGCACCAAACAGGATTCCCAATTTCCGAACAGTTTCGTCAAATTGGTACTCTTTCGGTAGTTTCGGAAGGATGAAATTAACATACTGTTCATGTTCGGCGGAACCCATCTTCCGGAGGAGCAAACGGACTTTTGCATCGCTGTCGAGCCGGGAAGCGTCTTGCTCAAACAGGTCCTTGTACCGCGCGTACCAAGCCGCAAACGTAATGTTGTTTTCCGGATCGTACCGGAACTCCTTGATGTGATGCGAAAGTGAGTCTAAAATCACTTCAGGGTTAGATGGTACCTGCACGCTCAACGATGACATTGTACGGAGGAACATCTCCTGCTGCTGTCGCATAAACTCCTGCTGCTGATTGAGCATTTGTGTCGCAAATGCTTGCTGCTGTTCGAGGAGCTGAGAAAGGAGTGCGTCGAATGATGAGAGGTGGTGTGTTGATTGATACGACTGTTGCTGCTGCTGCCCGGGGAACTGTTGAGAAAGTCCCGTCGGTGGCTGCTGACCGAACTGTGTGGGGCGAATAAAGCTTGCCATGCCAGCTGGGAGGAACTGCTGTCCACTGGGGAGCCCGTTGATGGTCCCATTTGATCCAGCGGCTAGATCCGAAGTACGGTTATGTTCTTCCGAATCCATTTCACACCGTTGTCGTTTCCGCGTGGGGGAATTAATTTTGCGATAATTCGGTGGATTTCGCGAAAATTAAACGACCGACTCGTCGCCACTGTTGTAAACTGGGGTAGCACGGATACAAGGTAATAAATAACACGTAGTTACTTAACACTACATATTAAAAAGACGATTTATTGACGAGGTAAAATCACGTCGCGACTTAACGTTTACAAAACAAAACATAAAGTGATTGGTTGTTGTTGTTGTATTCTACCCGCTGGTTGGCGCGTCGATCGGCTGACAGATAGGCTGCCAGCAGTGAGCCCAGCGGTATTGTTTGTAGGGTGTTTCACGCCCTAACATATATAACTACATTCTTATTCATTTAACTGGATTTTACTATTACTACCATAAAAAGCGGCCAGAATCCGCTCCAAAATCATTCAGCATTCTGAGTAACCCTGACTCAGTTGTCGCGAAAAGGGCGATTAGTCAGATCTGAGTAAAGGCCATTTAGTCAGAACTGAGTAGGTGCGGTTTTAGCGACAACTGAGTAACCGTCACTCTGAACTGAGTAGCTGAAAGTTAGCGAGATGAGCATTCACTTTAAAGCTTGAACACTGAGTCAAGAAACAGTGTTGCAAACTTTTAATTTGGAGGTTGTGGAAATGTGGCCAGATATTTTATTTTTATAGGGATCAGATGTCGCTTCTCTTATATACAAGTTCACTATAGTTAGATCTAAAATTTCCTCTTTTAGGAGTTTTTCTTTAAGTTCTGGAGATTGAGGGATGAATCGTCCTTCGGGATGAAAATCCCGAGAAAAAGAAAAAAAAAGTTCGAGAGGGGCAAACATTAAAACTTTATCGATAATTCATATTTCTCTCAAGTGCTTAAAAATTGCAAAATTGCAACTTTTGGCTTGATCTGAGCAGCGAATCAAAAATTTCTATAGAGCTGCCAAAAAAAACTACACTCTGGATTTCTCGTTGGAGCGATTTCATTAAACTCGTGCCTTTCAAATTTTTTTTTCGGTAAAGAATATTTTAAAATAATCTTCTTTAGATGAGCAGTTTTCAGCATTATGAATTTCTATAGAATAATATAAATTTCTTGATTTCGTTGAATCTTTTTCTCCACTAGCAGCAACGATCACTTCAATATTTCTACGTAACCATTCTTTTCTTACTTTCATATCAGAAAGATGATCAAATTCAAATGGTAAAATATTCAATCTTTCAATTCTTATGAATTGAATTGGAAAGAAAAAAAATGAATTCAATATTTAGATTCCCTTCGGGCCCAAAGAAAACCACTCTGCACCCCAGTAAGAGATGTACTAGCTGCGATAGACATTGATTACATGTTCGAAATATACCTTTTCCTAAAAGCTATTGATATGAATCTATAATTTTTTTTATTTTCATATCTCCCTATCTATTTCCTGTTCTTTTCAAAAAGTGATGATCTAGACTTAAGTAAAAATTGTAATCATACAAAACGAGTTTGTCTCCTTAAAGCCGTCTCAAATAAAGAAATTACAAAAAAAAAATGATTGTAGCTGAATATTGTCAATTAATCATATTCTATTCACGTTATAAGCTTGATAAAACTTTAAATTTTGTAAAAATCGGTTGAGAAACAAGAGAGTTTTAGCGGATAAATGTTGAGGATATTTGACCCATGGCTGTATGAATAAATTTGGGGAAAATGTCGATACTTGATCCCTGGGGATACTTGATTCCTTCGCTATATCTCGAAACCGGAATGTCTTACAAATATCAAATGTTCTAGAAAAATTTGCCAAATAGAACAACACTACAATGCTGTTATCTCAACAAATTTTGACATTTTTATTTTTCGAGTTATTGAACTTTATTTGAAAAGTTTAACAAAATGTGATTTGAAGATCTTTTTTTATCACTTTAAAATGTTTGTCAAATGAGAAAATTGTAATATAAATATTAATTCTTATAAGGCAATCGTTATAATATGCACTTCATAATGACATATCTTCAAAGCAATAGTGAACTCTCAATTTTTATAAAGAAGAAGTTTTCTAAAATGTATGTTATGAGTATAATTGATCCCTAGAGCCCAAAATGATACTTATATTTTTCTTCTGAATGGATCGTGTACATTGGTTATCATGTCGTGAAATATTAATTGCGCCTTAAACTATGCAATGAACATAGGGTAGAAGACAAACTTTTAGAATTCTCTTTGTCTGATACCCACAGACTGTGAGATAAGAACAAATATGGCAAAAATTAGTCACCGGACCTTTTATCTTCGGATTTCATTAGATATTTGCCTAGTGCCAGGGCAATTAAGGATCAACTCTCCTTGAGTTTCAAGTTTCCTGTAACTTAAAAAAATCGCAATTTTTTGAGTCTCACGAAAATGCTTCTAATTTATCTACGAGTTCATGTATCGTTCCAACTTTTGGAGCAAATAAACTTGAAATTTAATTAATTTGTATAGCAGATTGTTACGCATTGTGGACTTTAATTGAAAATGTGATGTGAAAGTGTTACGTAGGGGGAAGGGCGGGTCGAAAATGATCGAAAGTTTAGTGACGTAATATTTGAACGACCCCTTATGTCATTCGTTCGGTTTATTTGTTGGTGAACATTTTGCTAAAGGTTTTTGTTATTGTTTATTAAAGACCCTTTAACCACCTTTAACTATTTATTGTCAATCGGGTCAAATTTGGTTGAAGATGCAATTCATTCAAATGTTTTAACTTACCTCTATCCTAAATTTATCTAAATAACAATCATGAAATATGTTGTACAATTTTGCTCCGGCAAACGCGTCACAGCATCACTTGATACGTGGGACAAAAATTTGCTGAAACCATTAGGAGTAAAATATGCTAGCATGTATCATGTGATAAGATCTGGTAAAATGTTTCTAACCGCAAACCATCCAAAACGAATGATAGCACAGGCAACGTGTAACGTCATATGACCGCGATTTCGCTGTCCTACAGTAGCCTACCTTCTGTCTTGATGGCCAGAGCTCTAAATTTACATCAGTTGCTGGATGGAACTTGAGATAGAGGTAGGTTCTAACATTTGCTGGAATGTGCGGTACGGATATGCTTGCTTCTTAAATGACAGCGCCTGTGGGCTTAGCGACAGCAGTAGTAGGATATCAACGAAATGTAGAGGAAAAGATTTGGTGGAACTCTCAGTTGAACAAAATTTCGATTATCAAACGAACGAGAAGAGCCTATAGTGGGCAAGCGATTTCCCAAGATGCCAAAAAAAGTGATGGCATGCATTATTTCGATGTTTATATTCTCTGGTAGGAATTTAACTCTTACTACTCAAAGTTCCCTCACAGCCAAGGGTCACACACAATTCTTAGTAATTTACTTAACATTTCAACAGCTGACATCTACCGTAGAAATTAATTTATATTATTATTTTGAATTGAATGACGCTTTTAATTGCTATTGAAAAAATATTTGGTTTGGTACGACAGTACACTGCAATCTCGACGAAATTTGTTCTGGCCAGTTGGCTTATCTTTAGTGTAGGATATACATCAACGGATACATCCGATGTCTATGGTTTGATCGACGAATAATAACATGGGAGAGTATATGTAAGAGTTGGTAAGCGAACGAGTCGCGTGTTGGTTGATTTATAGAATCCTAATAAAAAACCATGAGATTAAACCGATTAAGTGTTATGTGTTTTAAATGTTGAATAAAAGTCCCAAAGTACCGATGCTACAATTTGGCGACCGTGGATAGGATCGAATCCAAAAGTGACAGTTTTTTTTCCTAATAAAACAATTTTTTATCGATGTTTTGTGCGTGAGAATCTCGGATAAGCAGCGGTCGAGGAGTGATGAGACAGTGTCCAAAGTATGATTGTCCAGGAACTTTTCTGAACCAGAAAATGGTGATACCAATGGATAAGTTCTGTCGAGCAAATAGAGTGCAAGAGCGGAATATGCTGAGGAGCGCTGAAGTGCGAGTTCCATAGAAACAGACGCATAATCGCATAATTTAGCTAGCCCAACAATGTTTGGAGAGCTTTACCCAATCTGATGAGTTGGTAGTAAAACCTAATCGCAAGAGTTGGTTGTTGTGAGAAATGCCTAATCTGATGAGTTGGTAGTTGTACCTAATCAAAAGAGTTGGTAGTTTTGAGAAATGCCTAATCTGACGAGTTGGTAGTTGTTTGAATTGCCTAATCTGATGAGTTGGTAGCTTTACCTAATCGAAAGAGTTGGTAGTGGTGAGTAAGCTAATCCTAGAAAGAAAAGCTGAGCAAATTTTTGGGAGCTTGATTTTTGGAATGATAAGGCTGAGCATCTGAACAGTAAAACTCTATCTCTTAATCGAGCGGAGAGAAATGATTTCGGTCAACGAACACTTTTCTTGAAGAGAAGGAAAAAAAGCTCCCCGACACTGGTCACCTTGTCAGAGAAAAATCAACAAGGAACTAATTTTGAGAGAGAAGGGAGAGCTTTTGCGACTTGCGATAATGTATGCGCGAGCGGAGTAAACACACACAAACAGAGAAATGTAATTCTATGCTATTTCACACGTTTTATAGAGAAACGGGAGAACATGGCGTACACGAGCGAATGACACTCACACTAGAAGGAAAAATTTCCGCTGTTCAATTTTTGCATGTGCTTTTTCATTTCCGAGTAGTTCTTGGAGGAAGAAGTACGTCTAGTGAGTTGATTAAGTGAACAACTGTGCGATTTTCGAATTGTGTGTTCTGTTACCACTCCGCCATTTGTGAAAAAGTAGATTGTTGATCAATTTCAATTTGTTTATTGAATAGCTGGATTTCAAAGGTAGGTGTGAGGTTTTCAAAAAACGATGTTTTGAAGAATTAAAAAAATATTCATTTTGTGCTCGTGATTCCAGAAAATGGAAAATCGCCAAGCGTGGCCGTTAGAACCATTCAACGATGGTGTTGATGTCCAAGATCTGGGCAGAGAGTGGGAAGAATGGAAGAGAGCATTTGAGCTCATTCTCGAGTTGCAACAATTCCAATCTCAACATGATAAGTTGGTGTTCATGCTCGCCCGTGGCGGCCGTGGCCTCCAAAGGATTTATTATAACTTACGACCGGTGGCTGAGGAGTACTATCCGGAACCGGTGAAAGTTCCATTGAGGCCTGCGGAAATTCCGGAGTACGATAACGCGGTTATCCGACTGGACAAATTTTTCGTTGGGAAACGGAACGACCGTGTGGAGTTGGAATTGTTCCGGTCGTTGAGGCAGATGAACGATGAGCCTTTCAGCCAGTTTCTTCTGAAACTTCGCGCCCAAGCTGCACGGTGCGACTTCAAGGATCGTGAAGAAACCGAAATTCTTCAGCAAATTTCAATGGCGGCACACGATGAAAGGGTTCGTGACAAGGGCCTCGAAGGAGTTATGAAATTAGATGACTTAACCAGCTATGCTATTAACCGTGAATTGATGGTGAAACAGAAAGCAAAGTCGAAGCAGTTTGCCGAAACAAACACTGGTTTGTTAGCTGCGGTCTCTCAGCCATCGGCGCGGGCTAGAAACGGACTCCGACCAAATCGTTCAGAAAGATGGGGGGGGAGTAACCCAAACCGTGCTTGGCGTGATCGTCGAAACATGTGGAGCAAGTTCGGATGCGAAAATTGCGGATTCGAGGGTCATGCTGCTGGATCTGCCAATTGCAAAGCTAAACATGCCGTGTGTAACAGGTGTTCTGACACAGGCCATTATGCCAGGAAATGTCCCAACTGGCGCAGCGTCGAGCGCAATCATAACCAAGGAAACATCCAACGGATGAAACGGCCATACAATGTAGCAAACTCGTTGCAGTCTTCTGAGGATTGGAAGGAAGAGTTGCCAAAAGTTCCTGAACGCAAGGATATTGCTAAGGTGGAGTAACTGCTAACAATTATTCTTCGCTAGGAAGTACTTCTGAGCCACAATAAACTTCTGTTTCAATAAATTTGTTTCATTTTAAAACTTTGCGTTTTTTTTTAAACCTTTCATGTTTCAAAATTTTAGGTTTCGGATTGGCCAAAGAATGACTGTGTGCAAATTGGATAATTATTCAGTAGAATTTCTAATCGATTCAGGAGCGTCCATTAATACAATTACAGAAGAAGTATGGCAATCGATTAAATTTAATCGGGTCAAAATTTTCAACCTGAAGCATGATTGTGATCGACAGTTCTTGGCCTACGCCAGTCAAACTCCGTTGCAAGTCCTAGCAGTATTTGAAGCCCACATTTCTGTCGACGCATCGAAGCCGAAAACTTATGCTGAGTTTTTCGTGGTGGAATGTGCTAATAGATGTTTATTAAGCAAACGCACAGCAGAGGAAATGAAAGTTCTCAAAGTGGGTCTAGAAGTACAACAGATATCTGATCACGTAGAACCGTTTCCCAAGTTTCCGGGTATTCAGCTTAAGCTTTCGATAGATCCTAAAGTGGCTCCAAAGAAAATAGCATACATTCGGATTCCTATTGCCATGGAGGCAAAAGTGGATGCTAAAATACAGGAGATGTTGGACTCTGATGTGATCGAACCGGCTACGGGTCCAACAGATTGGATTTCCCCGATGGTCGTAGTACCCAAGGGCAAGAGTGACATCCGAATTTGTATCAACATGAAGTACCCAAATGAAGCCATTCATCGTGAACATTTTCCGTTACCTGTCATAGAAACGTTCCTGAACAAGTTAAGAGGAGCGAGATATTTTTCGAAACTTGATATAGTTTCGGCTTATCATCACGTAGAGTTGCATCCGGAATCCCGGGCTATTACCACCTTTATGACAGCTCGTGGCTTGATGCGCTTCAAGCGGCTGATGTTTGGCATCAACTGCGCACCCGAAATTTATCAGAGGATAATGACGGAGATGCTTGCAGGAATCGATGGTGTCATTGTTTATATTGATGACATTGTGGTTGTTGGTGCGACGAGAGAACAACACGACTCCCGACTAATGCATGTACTGTCTGTTTTGAAGCAAAATAAAGCTAAAATAAATGATGGCAAATGTTTGTTCGGAGTCAAAGAGCTGGATATTCTAGGATTCAAAGTTAATGCAGGCGGAATTCGCCCCTCCGATGAAAAAATAGCTGCAATCAAAAATTTTCGACAACCCAAATCAAAAGAAGAGGTACGCAGCTTTCTTGGTCTGGTGAATTTCGTAGGACATTTTATACCGCACCTTTCAACGAGATCTGAACCTCTTCGCAAGTATATCCGAGGGGAAATTGAAACATTTGACAAAGATCAGCAGGTGAGGAGTTAGATATTTAAGTTAGAATTACTAATGGTTTACTATTCTATTTTACTTTAAAAAACAGAATGCATTTGACGACTTGCGTAATGAACTTTCTACAAATGTGAGAAAGTTAGGCTACTTTGACCCAAATGGAGTAACTGAGTTATATGTGGATGCTTCTCCAGTGGGCCTCGGCGCCGTCCTAGTACAGAGGACTGAAGATAACACACCCCGTATTATAAGCTTCGCTTCTAAAGGTTTGACGGATACCGAAAAACTTTATCCGCAGACCCAACGAGAAGCCTTGGCGGTGGTATGGGCGGTGGAAAAGTTTTATTTGTATCTCTTTGGACTCAAATTCACTATTTTCACCGACCACAAAACACTCCAATACATTTATGGAGGTAAATATCGGGATGGCCGACGGGCGTGTTCAAGAGCCGAGAGTTGGGCCTTGCGGTTACAACCATACGATTTTGAAATGAAATATATTCCGGGGAAAAGTAATATTTCCGATATCGTATCTCGGTTGTGTCCAACAGTAGACAAAGAGTTTGACGATAATTCAGAACATTACCTTTGTGCGCTAGGTGAGGATTTAGAGGCCATTACGTTAGATGCCATACGGCGTGAAACCGAAACCGATTCAATTTTGAAAGACGTGTGTACGGCTTTAAAGGAAGGGAGCTGGCCCACTCATCTTTACCAGTACCAAGCATTCGCAAAAGAACTCGGCATGATAAACGGAATTTTAGTGCGGGACGAGAGAATAGTGTTGCCCCAAAGTCTACAAATCAGAGCTCTCTCTATAGCACACAGAGGGCATCCTGGCATCATAGCCATGCGCCGAAATCTAAGAGAAAGATTATGGTGGCCACGTATGGACGATGATGTTCAGAAGAAAGTTAAGCTTTGTCTTGGTTGTACCGTTGTAAGTCGACAAAATCCTCCTGAGCCAATGATTCGGAGTGAGATGCCGGAACGTGCTTGGCAGGACATTGCGATAGATTTTTTTACGGCTAAGGAGTATGCAACTTTTCTAGTGGTTGTAGATTATTTTAGTCGGTTCCTTAAAGTAATCGAAATGAAGGGGACATCAGCTTCAAAAACTATAGATGCACTGGAAACCATTTTCAACGAACATGCATATCCAGAGAGCATTCGGTGTGACAATGGTCCACCATTCTCAAGTGATGAATTTTCGGAATATTGTTTAAAGAAAAACGTCCGATTAATTAAATGTATCCCGTACTGGCCGCAGATGAATGGGCTTGTAGAGCGGCAGAACCAGGGAATCCTGAAGACTCTCCGGATAGCCAAAGCCACAAAGAGTGACTGGAAGAAAGCCATTAAGGAATACGTGTATATGCACAATACTACACCTAATTCGGTAACAGGTAAAGCCCCTCTGGAGCTCATGACAGGTCGTCCGGTGAAAGACATGCTTCCATCTTTGCGAACGGAAAGGTTAAGGAATAAAAACGAAGAAATAAGCGACAGGGATGCCATATTGAAGATGAAAGGCAAACTGTATGCCGATGCCCGCACACAAGCACGACCATCTGATATTAAAAAAGGTGACATAGTAATGATGAGGAATTTCGATTCGGGAAAACTAGAGCCTAGTTTTCATATGGAAAAAATTCGAAGTTGTTGGAAGAAACGGATCCGATGTTTGTATCCAAAATGAGGCAGGTGTCCGCTATCGTCGCTCAGTGACACATCTAAAAAAATGGCCAGCACCATTGGATGATAACTCAAAATCGGTGGTCGTACAGAAACCTGAAGCTGAAACAATCGAAAATGAAGCAGATGTTGGAAATGATCTCGACTATGAACAATTTAAAAGGAAGTCTGGGTCGGACGACGAACATGACCAGGAAGGAAATCGTCCAAAGAGATCTCGCAAATTACCTGCTCGGTTTCTAGACTAGTATGTATTTCTGTAGAGTGTGCAATTTTTTTTTTGTTCTTCGCGTTAATAAATATATTAATTTCTTTCTTTCATTACAGAGTAGGAGAGGGATGTAGGATATACATCAACGGATACATCCGATGTCTATGGTTTGATCGACGAATAATAACATGGGAGAGTATATGTAAGAGTTGGTAAGCGAACGAGTCGCGTGTTGGTTGATTTATAGAATCCTAATAAAAAACCATGAGATTAAACCGATTACGTGTTATGTGTTTTAAATGTTGAATAAAAGTCCCAAAGTACCGATGCTTTAGAACGCCATATCCTTCAGGCGATCCAATAATAAGTTAAGAAAGTCTGAAATCCTCTACTCCGTAACATCAATTGATGCATTTCGACTTCCAAAACCAAATCCACTGAGATTAAGAGAATAATTGTAAATATAGCTGAAATTTCAATTGAGTTTTTCTCGTTTGTACGTTTTTTCAAATGTGACAATCTTGCTTGGGACAACAGTTCAGTTCTGTAGAATATATAGATTAAAAAAGTGCGAGTTTTATCTTTGGAACAACCTTTGTTGTATGAAAAAAAATTTTCGTTGTATTTGATTTTTAACAGTTTTTTTTCTTCAAAGATTGCATAACCATAGGGGCTGAAAAACTAGATGTTTAGTACTTTTTCGCTTGTTATTTTAACACATTTCAACATTTTCTCCTAAGTTTTGAAACATATTAAGACTATCCCATATTATTTCAAGGTAGTCGATGATTCCTTTGAATTCAGCCACAGTATTTGAAAGACCCAAATACTAGTATTTCACTAGCTATTTGCTAGCATCCTCAGTGGGTTATCCCACTGCTAACTAGCTAGCTAGTTAGCAAGTGGGTAGTGAATGTGGGTCTTTCAAATACTGTTGCTGAATTCAAAGGAATCATCGACTACTTTGAAATCATAGTTTCATTCAGCTAAGAGGTGCTTCAAGCCTTCTCTTTTATCATAATTTTTGTTGAAATTGTTCTACTATTAATTGAGATATTTCAACTGTTACAAAAATCAAACTCGTTACATATTTGCCGATTTTTAGTGGTTTTATCCCAACCCCTCCTTTAGACGGGGATTATAGTTCTTTTCTATCTAACCAAGTTTTTTTTTCTCGAAAATCAACCACGAATGATTGTAGCTTTTAGACCAAACCGTCAATAATTTTTCAAGAAGCATAAAAAATAATGACTTAATAAAAAATTGTTACATGTCCATTATTTCCATGTGTTTAGCTTCTTTAAGCTGTAGCTTTTGACAACTGCTTATCAAAGAGTTGCTATCAATGTGGATTGTTAGATCAACGTGGTTTAAACATAGTCCACAAAAAGTAAGTTAAAACAGGTTAAAACAATGGTTGATTTGGTTTTTGTCGGTTAAAGTGAACCCCGTCTAAAGGCGGGTTTGGGCTTTAGCAAATTTATTAAATAAAATAGCCAAAGCCAAAACTCCAAATTTTATTTAAAATAAGCGTTTGAAATAGTGTGCAAAGTTCTTTTCATATCATCGTGCAGCGTCTTATTACGTTCATGAACATTTACAACCCAGGTTTTGTTCAGTGGTCCAAAATAAGTCCCTAATGAATTAAGTAGGACCTATTTTCGACATAGGTCA
This sequence comes from Uranotaenia lowii, assembly GCF_029784155.1. Taxonomy (NCBI): domain Eukaryota; kingdom Metazoa; phylum Arthropoda; class Insecta; order Diptera; family Culicidae; genus Uranotaenia; species Uranotaenia lowii. The sequence goes on from NC_073692.1 coordinate 255,842,021, forward strand.
AATTGCTATAAAAACGAGTTTCAAGTGGACACATAGGAAACTGAGCGGAAAAAAACAATAATATTTGGCAAATAAAAGGAACCTATAATTGTCACAGCATTCACCAAATTCCTTACAATCATGGGTCACTTATAAGTAAAACAACATTTCTTGGTTGCCAAAGGGGATGAATAAGCCTTAGATGCTTAAAATCCTGGCAAAAAAAAAATCTTGGTAGCTTGCTCATCCCAAATTGCCCTTTAAATGTAGGTATACTAACTAGGATTGTTCGATCTTCAGGAAATGATCGATCTCCAAGATCGATTCAGAAGAACGGTTCTGGGATCGATCCATCTAAAAAATCGGAGCTTGAAGATCGATCTCCGATTAATCGATCTTTTACATTTGTAACAAGAGTGACCTGCTTTTTATTAAAAATATTCAAAAGAGAAACAAAGTTTCAAATTTGTATAGTTTATGAAAGGTAAACCGTAGTTAGTGTTTTAAAACAACATTAATCAAAATCCAAATATTTCGGAATTGCTTTGATATTTATAAGTAACTAGCTAATCCCGTACGAACTTCGTTTCGCTTTAAATCATTGGTACGTCAAAGTGAGTTTAGAAAATGAATTCGAAACATTCTTTCAACAATTTTGGGGAAAAAAATCAACAGTGTTTAAATTTGCTACTATTACTATTAATTGAAATTCAAATTAAACGGTTGATTGGCTTTTTATTAAAATTTATGTGAGAGTGTTTTCTTCTCGATCGGTTGCAAAATCTAGACATTATGGCAGAAACATGTACTATTTCTTTATGTGCACGACTCTTTTGCTTGACCTTCACACTTAAATTGGTATCAATTAACTGCCTCCAACAAAATTATTGCACAAAACACTGAACTTTCAATGAAACCCTCTTTTTCTGTCCCATGGCCCGAAATTCGTTAATTAAAACCAACTTTACGTTCCTCAAAACTCCCTTGTGCCATTTTTTCTTTTCAAATTATGTGTAAAATAACGTCAGGAACTTGAAAACAGTGAACAGTGAATATAGACGCCCTTTTCACCGACCCTTGACACGGAACATGCTACCTGGAGTCAATTGCTCATAGTTTATAACCCTCATCCTTACATTTTCATCTCAATCCGATGCATGATCACGACAATATCGCGAAAACAGTGAGCAACTGACATGGACGGCCTTTTTTGACCACGATTCAAAACTTGACACCTAAAATCAATCATCTTTTCTGTTAAACTCCAATGTGTCAATTTTCATTACAATTCTATGCTCAATCAAGAGAATATCGTAAAAACAGTGAACAGATAATATCCCCTTTTGCCGACCCCTGAGTCAAGATTTGAAACCTGAAAGCAAAAGAGCGTCCCTAAAAACTCCTATGCGGAAATTTTCATCTCAATCCAATGTAGAATAACGTCAAATTTGCAAAAACATTAATCAGTCAATATGGACGACCCCTTTGGCCGACCCCTGACCCTAAATTTGATAACTGTAATCGATTTTTCGTCTCTCAAAACACTCATGTGCAAATTTTCATCACAATCCAATGTAAAATAAAGCCAATATCGCAAAAAAATTAATCAGTTGATATGGACGACCCCTTTTGCCGACCCCTAACCCTAAATTTAATAACTGTAATCGATTGCTCGTCTCTCAAAATACTCATGTGCAAATTTTCATCACAATCCGATGTACAATAACGCCAATATCGCAAAAACATTGATCAGTGATTATGGACGACCCCTTTGGCCAACCTTTGACTCTAAATGTGATAACTGTAATCGATTGTTCGTCTCTCAAAACACTCATGTGCTAATTTTCATCACAATCTGGTGTATAATAACGCCAATATCGCAAAAACATTAATCAGTGAATATGGACGACCCCTTTGGCTGACCCCTGACCCTAAATTTGATAACTGTAATCGATTTCTCGTCTCTCAAAACACTCATGTGCAAATTTTCATCACAATCCGGTGTACAATAACGCCAATATCGCAAAAACATTAATCAGAGAATATGGACGACCCCTTTGGCCGACCCCTGACCTTAAATTTGATAACTGTAATCGATTTCTCGTCTCTCAAAACACTCATGTGCAAATTTTCATCACAATCTGGTGTATAATAACGTCAATATCGCAAAAACATTCATAAGATGATATGGACGACCCCTTTGGCCGTCCCCTGACCCTAAATTTGATAACTGCAATCGATTTCTCGTCTTTCAAAATACTCAAATTTTCAACACGATCCGACAAAAAATAACGTCAATATCGTGAAAACCATATTTGTGTTGTATGGACGACCCCCTTCAGAAGGGGTCATCCAAAAATCTGAAAACATTTTTCATCCTTCCTGGACCTAATGAGTATCCATGCCAAATTTCAGACCTCTAGCTCTTAAAACGGCTGAGTCTATAGAGGACAAACAAACAAACAAACAAACAAACAAACATACAGATAATTGCTTTATATATATATATATAGATGTACTGACAAGAAATATTTACGAGTTAAAAAAATAATTTCAAGGTATTTTTTATTAAAATTTTTTAATATATATAAGAGATATCGAACAAAATAAGCAGAAAAAAGTGTAAAATCATTTTTTTTTATAAAAAAAGTAACTTCTGAATAATAGCTGTTATTTCTTAAGATTAGCGAATTCTAGGATTTTTTTTAAATCTTAATCAATCACAAACACCTTTCTGCACCCAATTCACAAGGTTTGTAAAGAGTTTGCAAAACCGTAGTGAAATAAATTTGAAATTTCATAAATTATTTTTCAACTGATCATGAACCAAACCAAATGAAAAAAAAATCGCCTCGACTAGGAATCGAGCTCGAGTTTTCTGATTATCTCTCCGATACCTTACAAATTAGTAGATGTCAGATGTAAACTGCTAGATGTTACGCAGAAAACGCTCATCGTGCCCCGATTGCTGGTGCTTATACTGCCCCTGATTTTCAGATTTCGGCACAATAATTTCATTTTAAACGTTGTTGAATCTCAACACTATTGGTCTCCCTGAGAGGTTTGTGAAAACGCCTAGGTGTATACTAGCTGATTGATTTGTTTGGACTATCGCTATAATGTTGCCAGGAATCAAAGCATATTTTTTATTCGCTAAGATTTACGCGGTAAAAATTGTAATCGTTATGCAAAGACAATAAAATATTCTCTTAAGTTTGAGTCATCGACAAGAGAAGGTGTCTTGTCCGTTTCCCATCCAAAATATAACCAGAAAGAGCAAACGTTAACTTATTTTAAGTTTCACCCAGTTGGGAAGTTGACTTTTTGAGTGTCTAAACACGATACAATAATGAAACTCACATATTATAGCTGTTTTCTATGGTTAAACAAGCATACTCCTTAAGGTGGTCATTATGCCCTTATTTTCCCTAAATAAGAAAAAAAAGATCGAAAGATCGAATCGAAAATAAACCGATCTAATCGATTTTTTCCTAGCCGAAGAATCGATCCGAAAAATCGAAAATCGGAATTGAAAAGATCGATCTTCCAAGGATCGATCCAAGATCGACCAATCCTAATACTAACAAAGAATGCCCCGAAATGTTTGCCATAAAAACGATCATTTTCATGCTGATACTCGGGTGCTGCCATGGACATCAATGTGACTAATAATATTGACCAATTGGACTAATATAACACTACATAGTTTACAAAATTGAAAATAAAACTGTGAACTTCATCGACTTACTCAAAATTTTAAAGTAAAATAGGGCGCTGAATCCGAAAATGAAATTTAAAGAAATCTCAATAGAACAGTTTTTGAGTTATGCTCCAAATATGAAATTTTGGGAAATTAAAAAAGGTACTTGTACTTATATTCAAATATCTCGGACTGCATAGCATCAATTTGGAATCTCTTTTTTGAATATTGAATTTGATTTTTGCGCATGATCGACAGTATTGCTGATATAAGTGAAGTTGTGATAGAAAAAATTATAAAAAAAATACTTATTTTAGTTAAAATTTTGTTTTATTAACAGTTTTAGACTTGATGGTAACATTTAAAAAATTCTGATTCTCCATGGACCGTAAATGTTCATTTAAATTGAAGATTTGTAGTAGTTATTTATTAAAATCGGTTAAAAATTTAAAAAATTGAATTTTTTTTTCTGTAGAACTTTATTTGAAACGGCTTGTACCTTCAGGTTTTAAGGAGCCAAACTCCTTGATTTTGTTTTTACAATTGTTTAAAAAAAAATTAAATTGAAATTATGGTTATTTTACTAAAACAGTTATTTTTGCATTTTTGAAAAATTTAACGAACCACAGTGTACTTATTTTAATATAGGAAGAATTGAACATGATAAATCTCACTCGCTCCAAGCTAAAATTGATTATTAACTTTCCAGAAGGTCACATGCCAAATGAAGTAAGATCTGACCATAGGGAGGGGTTGCTTGAGCCTTCTGCTATCAAGTTGTATCAAACTTCGTCTGTTCAAAACCATAATTTATCCACATTTCATTTATGCTTGCGAATTACTTCTGAATGCATCTGCAGCATCTATTTATCGACTTAAAATGGCACTGAACTGTTGTATTCTCTGGATCTATGATCTAAGTAGAATTTCAAGAGTAACTCATCTTCAGAGTAACTTAGTAGGATGTAAATTTAATTGTTTTTTAAAAGTACGGTCATGTATAGCCTTGTTTAGAATTATTCGTTTCGCCCAACCACAGTACCTTTTTAAGAAATTAGTTCCGTTCCGAAGTAGACGTATGTTTAACTTTCTCTTTCCCAGCCATAATACATCACATTATGGCAATAGTTTCTTCGTACGTAGTATTGATATTTGAAATACTTTTCCTAACGATTTAAAATCTCTTAATTCGCTTGCAACGTTTCGTGAAAAGTGTATGTTATGGTGCAACAGAGAAAATAATTAATGCCTGAAATTGAAACAAAGCCTGAATTGAAACAAATATTTCATCTGAAGACTGTAACACGATTGAACTTAAAGCAAAAAAGTTATTGCGGTTCAAAGATAGTATTTTGACTGCAAATTGTCGTCTAACTCGTAATGAGTACATTTTACGCATTGCGTTTCAAGTTCAGATGTTTGATACAAAAAAGAGATTCCAAATTAATGCTATGTAGTCCAAGATATTTGAATATAAGTACAAGTACTTTTTTCATTTTTTCAAAATATCATATTTGGAAAAATGTTTTTCTTTTTTTCATTTGGAAAGGGATTTGGAGACTTGAAGACTAATTAAAAAAATAGCTATTAAATAAATTGATAATTTTCTTATTCTTGTCAGGAGTAGGCGGTGAAAGATTGACATCGCACGCGTTTTTTTCGCTTCGCTGATAATTGCATTTTCGTTATTTAATTGAGTGAATCTTCATAAACTGGATCTAAGTGGTATCAACGTGTGGCTGGATTTTCACAGCAGAGATGGCTACCAAATAAGTGCTCCAAACTTAAGGAAAGTGTCTTAGTATTGAAATTTGCCTCATGGAGTTGAAAGAGCCTTGCTTGATTTCGGGTTTGTTTTTCGTGCCAGTACTTGGATTTCGTTTTTCATTCAATGGACCTGAAAGTGATATTTTTCAAACATGTGTTGTTTGATCTTGTTAATTCCCACGATTTCAATAATATGCTGAACTGCTAAAAAATGTGAAAACCATGGTGATAATCGTCAATTCGACTCCAAAGGTTTTTGGATGGAGCAAATATTTACGAATTGGCGCTCGGGATGAAGAATTGAGTTGCTTCGATTGAAAAGTGTGAGAAGAACGTACCGCAACGGATGACAAATCGTCATATCCAACACTCCTGGACGACGAGGGACTTTTGGTGAGATTGTTTCATGTTTCATGTTTCATTCATTCTATCATTCATCAATCCTATCTGCCAAGTAGGATTTCCTCAAATGCACCCTTCCAATTCCTATCTGAAACAGCTTTATGGGTCGTATGAGTTCTCTGCACCTAAAGAGTTATTTTGCTGTTTCAGATGTTTCCTACCACGATTACATTGACTTGTCACGGTGTGCATTATGGTACCACACTAATTTTCAAAATCAACATTTGAAATGAGAATTGAATCCAGATTCTCATTTTGGCATCTTATGCTGGTTTTGATTATTAGTTGTACCATGTGTATCAGCCAATGCAAGATGTGTGTAGTCACCCCATGCTATGCTATGCTATGCTATGCTGATAATTTTCTTATTCTTGTGTGTGTTATTTTGGTATTCTCGCAAAATTCTCTCAACATTTTTATGTCTTAGATTCATAAGCCTTCATTTCGAATCCGAGAAAGCTTCTTATGTTTTGGGTGGTATGTGCACCCACAAATCAAACTTCACTCCAATAATGAACGCATTTGTAGGTGGAATTATCGGTATAAGATTCTGTGCCGGAGCAGTATTAACTAACTTTCTAATATTAGAAAGTTAGTTAATACTGGTCCGGCACAGAATCTTATACCGATAATTCCACCTACAAATGCGTTCATTATTGGAGCGAAGTCTGATTTGATATGGCCATATTGCATCCCTTACTATGTTTAATGCAGAAGGACTAGTGATATCTTAAAATTCGCTAAAATGTCAGCCTTGACGTATAGCCAAAAAAAGAGATGTCCGCTCACGTGAATAGGGGAGAATGAGGATACTTGACTCCTGGAGATTCTTGATTCCTTAGCTGCCGTTAACTGTGGCAACATGCAACACTTTTCAACTTCAATTGCTTCTAACAAACCCAGGTCCACAGATAATCAGACCATTTATGCTTCAAAAGTTTTAAGGTTAGTGGATCATCGAATTGACGTAGTCAGAAAAAAATTTGGTTTCTTCAGTTATTTTTAATTTTCATAAAACATGCGATTTTCACTTTACTAAGAAAAAGGGGTAACTTGCAACAAATTTAGTTTTTAATTCAAAATCTAATGAAAACGTAAATAAATTTATAGTTTTTGATAAATTTTTGATACCACGAAAACCATTACGCATAAAACACCAGTTGCAGGAATTTTCGGATCTGTAAAAACTTATTTTTACTATTTTTTCTGAACATAAGGATCCTGCATAAATTTAGGGGTAAAAATACTTATAGCTGAAATCATAAAAATAAATGTATGGGTGAATGAAATTTCAATGTTGACAAACGCGTTATGCAAAACATTCATATTCCAGCACATGGTGTCTCTTCGATTTGCATTTTGTTGCATCTTACCCCAGACAGGTAACTGAATTATAAAAATATTTATTTAAAAAAATGATGATTGTTCGAAAAATATGTTTATACCATCAGTGTAGGAGTAGGATGATTAAACCAGTAAAAAGTTTGTATGTGATATCATTAAGTCAATCCGTCATACTGGGTAAAGTTTTTTACGGCATCGAAAAATGCTAAAATTTGAACATTTTTGGAGATTTTTTAAAATTTTGAATGAAAATGAAAAACTTTAAAATACCAACTTAAGATGTGAGAAATTGTGTCATTATCATTTTGTAGTAAATAAAAGATAATTTGATTACATATAAAACTAACAATTTTAACAGGGCTATGGTATACGAATGATGCATCTAACCCCGCTGAAACTGGAAAGTTTTACATAGATCTAGAAAAATGTACCAAAGAGGAAAAAAACAATGATACAAGCTTAAAAAATTTAACAACTTTAGTTTTAGAGCTATTGCACTTTGTTTGAAAAATTTCATAAAATGTTACTTGAATATCTCTTTTCATCCATATAAATGTTTCTAACATGAAAAAATAGGAACAAAAATATTCATTCAAATATATCAATCGTGATAGTATAATGTGTTTAATAGTTTCATAGTATTCAGATACCTATCTATTGAAATATGGGAGAAAATGAGTAGTTTTATTAGTAGGCGCATAAATCCCGCCTCTCCCCTATATGACTCACGAAACGGCTAGAAAATATTATTCATATCACCAAATATCAAATTTTTCAGAGTCTGGAAGAATCCTAATTATTTATTAGAATTTCATAACCTCTTGAGCTTTTGAAGCAACGCTAAACCTTCGAATGCCTGTAACTAAGTTGTGTGTTTTGTCACAAGTTTTGTCTATTCATCGTGAACTTTCTGGTAAGTTTTGATAATCATTGCATATGTATCTGAAGAGTGACGTTTGCGGAATTCGCTGAAGAAATCCATGCATCTGACATCGCTGACATCGTGACAGGCTCGTGAGCAGCAGTTAGCATCTCAACGGAAAATGTGGATTAGGGGATCACGAGTATCACGAGGGGACTTTCGCCATTGATATTGGAACAGAACAGAACGAAGGCAAACACCACGGCCAACCGACCGACCGACCGACCGATTCAACAGTAGTATGGCATTGTATGAGAGCATGACCCATCACGGGGAACACGTAGAATCCTAACGGCCATCCATCCGTTTACTATGTACCTTTTGAGCACAGTTGAGCAGATCCACCAGACCATCCCAGCCTGATCCTGGGGCATCAACAGAAGAGCCCTCTTGTTTCCACTCTTCATGGCCAGGGACTTTAAGCAAACAGCATCACCATCAACTACAAACGACTCGACGGTGACGAAAAAAGCCCCATTCTCATCTACATTCGGCGAGAAATTCCCGAGAATTATCCTTGTTGAAAACCACCCCAAATCGTATTAGAATGAGCGAAATAGAAATATTCCAAGCAAACGGTAATAACCAATCTATATGCATAGATTTTTCTGCCACCCGCTCCAACAAGAAGCGAGTTTTCCCGGGCTTCGGAAAAACGACCGGAAAACTGCACACTTACTTGGCGTGAAAACTTCATCTCAGTGGCCACCTGGCGGTGCTCGACCGAACTAGACCGCGCCGGCGCAGGCATGAGTTCACAATGTGCTTCTAGCGAGAGGGATAAAATTGGTTATTTTTACTGGATCCGGAGTGTACAATTGAAGATTCGATTTTCAGTGTACAATTATATTCACCAAAATTTTAATGTTCAATGCTTTTAAAAACCATTTTGAAATTTTCAGTCATAAAGAGACAATTTTAAATAAACATTGAAATTTTTTGATTGAATTTAACCCTTCGTTTCATAAAGTAACAAATTTGCAACAATTAATGTATGAAAAAATTGAAAAATCGTATTTTATTTTAATTTTTTTTCATGATGTACACATCAATTCCAGCTGTTCAAAAAAATTTTTAAGGAAAAATAAAAAATCATGAAACGAAGGGTTAATATGTTATTTTAAATTGAGAATCAGAACTCGAAATCAAGTTTGCTAGGAAGAATTCGAAGCAGGATTTAGAATCCAGAATCGGAAACCACGATTAGAATTCAGAAAAAGACTTCAGAAATCAGAACTACAGATAAACATTGAGCATTAGAATTCAGGATTTAGAATAATAATTAAGATCCAGATTTCTAACCTGATATTTTTTATTCAGAATTCAGATTCTTAAGATAAATCAACCACCGTTTCAGATTCAGAATTCAGATTCAGATTCAGAATTCAGATTCAGAATTCAGACTCAGAATTCAGACTCAGAATTCAGATTCAGAATTCAGATTCAGAATTCTGATTCAGAATTCAGATTCAGAATTCAGATTCAGAATTCAGATTCAGAATTCAGATTCAGAATTCAGATTCAGAATTCAGATTCAGAATTCAGATTCAGAATTCAGATTCAGAATTCAGATTCAGAATTCAGATTCAGAATTCAGATTCAGAATTCAGATTCAGAATTCAGATTCAGAATTCAGATTCAGAATTCAGATTCAGAATTCAGATTCAGATTCAGAATTCAGATTCAGAATTCAGATTCAGAATTCAGATTCAGAATTAAGATTCAGAATTCAGATTCAGAATTCAGATTCAGAATTCAGATTCAGAATTCAGATTCAGAATTCAGATTCAGAATTCAGATTCAGAATTCAGATTCAGAATTCAGATTCAGAATTCAGATTCAGAATTCAGATTCAGAATTCAGATTCAGAATTCAGATTCAGAATTCAGATTCAGAATTCAGATTCAGAATTCAGATTCAGAATTCAGATTCAGAATTCAGATTCAGAATTCAGATTCAGAATTCAGATTCAGAATTCAGATTCAGAATTCAGATTCAGAATTCAGATTCAGAATTCAGATTCAGAATTCAGATTCAGAATTCAGATTCAGAATTCAGATTCAGAATTCAGATTCAGAATTCAGATTCAGAATTCAGATTCAGAATTCAGATTCAGAATTCAGATTCAGAATTCAGATTCAGAATTCAGATTCAGAATTCAGATTCAGAATTCAGATTCAGAATTCAGATTCAGAATTCAGATTCAGATTCAGAATTCAGATTCAGAATTCAGATTCAGAATTCAGATTCAGAATTCAGATTCAGAATTCAGATTCAGAATTCAGATTCAGAATTCAGATACAGAATTCAGATTCATAATTCAGATTCATAATTCAGATTCAGAAATTGATTTTCATTGCCTACTTGAAGGCGATTAACTTGGCACTGCGTATCGTTGCTTTGAAAATCGATATTTTGAACAAACACAACATTAACAAATAAATTTTGGCTTGGTTTTTTGTTAGTACCTATACATTAAAGGCGAACTGGAATCTTAAACTGAACCACTTAATAAAACATGTAACCATTCTAAACTAAACGCGGGTTGAAAAGTTCGAACTAATGTTAGACTAGCGCATTGTGAACTCATTCTCTACCGTTAGAGTATTGAATATGGGAAGCTAGGCCAAAGGCAGTATAAAACTCACAAATAGGTATAGTGTATATAAAATATATTCCGTTTATTCGGCGGGCTCACAAAATACGTAGTGGATTGGAGTCTGTTTTGTAAGTACTACCTATACCTGCTATGCACACATACACGCGCGTACATACTCAACTCCATACGAGGTTGCCTCTCGTGTTGGCGAAGCATCTGACGCTTTTCCTCGCGTCCTTTTACCCTACGAAAAGTTATGCTTTTTATCGGTCTTTTACATAAATAACGTGTACCTAACCTACAGAACCAACCAACAGATACAAACATCATGGTACAGGGATTTTTCTTCTTTTCGTATCCCACCATGTTTTCCTTTTTGTTTTTTTTTTTATCTTCTTTCGTTACCAGTGATGCTGTTTTCTGTTTCGATATGATGTAGGCACCTGACATTGGCGCAGTTTATCAATGGACGAGGGGGAGGGCCAGGAGAGTGCTTGAAGTGGTTTGGTAGCGCGATGTTGTCGCTCCGGCGGCGATGGGGAACTTTTTGGTGGGCTGGCATGGCATGTACCTACACCACCAGTATTCATCCATGGCAGGCAGCATCCACCATCATCATTTTGGACGAGATGATATTGGGTGATTTTGGGTGCGAGCATCGAATCGAATCGCTGGAGACAGCAGCATATCAGCCATCAGACCCGGTCGAAACGAGAGTTCATATAATAATGGCAAATCGGGAGCTTACCATAACCGAGGACAGCAAAATGCAAAATCCTCCGGTGTTGGTCGTCTCCTGGGTTCTTGGCCGGGACAGTGTGGCGGCGACGATCTTCCAGCCAGAACGGTAGAAAATATGTATGTAGGTAGGAACGGTGCTTGCGTCAGGAAGCATAATAACATTGGTTGGATAGGACGGCACAATTGGAATCGGGCGAATGCGAAAAGCTCTTGTGCGCTGATATAGTGTACATCAAGTCGCAATGATTGGGTTGGGCCTGGGGAAATGGGAAAATCGTGACATGGGTGGCAAGCAACGGTCTGAATAAGCATTGGTTCGGTCCTGTTTTTGTGGGTCTCGGAAAATAAGCTTGGACTATTAAGTTGTGCTTTCCATAGGCTCGGCAGCTCGGGTTTGTTATGATTTTTCCTATTTATAGAGTAACGCAGCCGCAAGACAATATATTTTTTTAAACCTTTTTCCGTCAATCGGCTTCTGTTTAGAGTTGCCTCAAAGCGTTTCGAATTTTTGTCAATAATAATCTGCTCCATATGACATGTTTACCATTTGAATGTTTACAAGGCATCTTAAACATAATTTTGTTCACTAAACAGGAAATATCCTAAATTTTTATCCTTAATTTAACTAAATGTTGGTCAAAACATAAGAGAGTATAGATTATGTTTTCAAGAGCAATAGATTTTTATATATTTTATACTTCAGAATAGTTCATCTCAAATCATGACGCACTGTATATTATACCACAGCCAGGGCCGGATTAAGCCATCGGGAGACCCGGGGCAATTTTTCTCGGGGGGCCCTTATTATTAGATTTTTTCAATAACTACCCAGAAAATACAAAATCTTTTAAACGTGTAAAAAAAACTGGAGATGAGTTCAGTATACTATCTTCAAATAGCCATGTTGTCTGCGAAGAAAATAGTTTCTGGTATCTTCAAACAAAAATTAGAAATCAATCACGTGCGAAAATTGCCGAATAGTTTAGAAATTTCTTAGAAATGAAAACTCTAATTTAAGCTGTAAAATGCAAAATTTAATTCTCATTTTTTTAAACCCTTATCAACAACTTAAATTCTCTAATTTAAAAAAATATGACCTGATAGCTATTTTAAATGATTTTCATATCATCATTGATCGTTTGGTTTGTGCTTATTCGAGAAATATTTACCTAGTGACCATTAAGAAGTATCATGAAGATTTGAAACATAGAAAACAAAATTTAAAAAAAATAAACAAAATAATTAAATCCACATTCCATAGAGATACAAATATAAGAGTTTAAGAATTCAAAACCTTTATTCACGTTATTTTCAGAACCAAAATTCAGTGTTTCAAATCTAAGTCATAATTTCAAATCAAGTTTTGAGAAACAAAATATGAATTAAATTAAAAAAAAAAAGATATAAAGTTACAGCAACTCAACTATCAGATCGTTTTAATGATCATTTGAGAATGATCATTTGGAGAATGATCACATCACAAATTTCAAGTCTAAGACAGAAATTTCAAAGATTTTCCTTTCAAAAATAGGGAGGGAAAAGAGTTTAGAATTTATAAACCAATGAAAATTTCAATAATAATGATTGAAAGGTGGAAAGTTATTACAATACGAAATTAGCTGCTATTTAAGTGCAGTAAACCATAACTTGGAAACTTAACGTTACAACAAACATTATTGTTGAGCAAGACGTTTGAATGTAATGAAAATGAGGAGATGTTTTTTCTTTATTTTACCTGTTCTGTACAGGATATCGTAACTGATATCTATGTATATATAAATGGATTTCTGTCTGTCTGTCTGTCTGTTCCCTATAGACTCGGAAACTACTGAACCGATTTGCGTCAAACTTGGCAGGTGGGGGTATTGGAGGCGGAGAAGGTTCCTATTATGATTTGAGACCCGTCCCTCTCTCATGAAGGGGGGGAAGGCCCTCTCAAACAAAAGACCATTTTTTTGCATAACTCAAGAACCAATCAAGCAAATGGTATCAAATTTGGCATGGGGTGGTATTTAGAAAAGAGGAATATTTCTATGAATATTAGGTACCCCTCCCTCCTCTCAGTGGGGTGATAGGAAGGGGGGAGCGGTGCTACCTTACAATTTTTCATATAACTCGGAAACTAATCAAGATATTGGAACAAACTTTGGCATGGGAAGGTTTTTGAATACGAAAAATATTTAAATTTTTATTTGAGACCTCTCCCTCCTTCCAGTAGAAAGGGGGAAGGGGCCTCTTTCATATTTTTTTTACAGAACTCAAAAACTAATTAAGCAATTGGAAACAAACTTGTCATGGGGGGTATTAGGGAACGTGACATGTTCTAATGATAATTTGACACCCCTTCCTTCTTCCAGCGGGGAGAATGGAAAGAGGGGGGGAGGGGGGGAGTTTCATACAATTTTTACTGCATAAATCAAGAACTACAACAGCAAATGAAACCAAATTTGGCATGGAACGGTATTTGGGTACGAGAAATGAATATTCTATGAATATTTGGTATCCCTCACTCCTTCAAAGAAATGGATGAAAAGGGAGAGGAGAGGTCTCCCTTACAATTTTTAGTATAAATGGAGAGCTAATCGAGTAAATGAAACCAAATTTGGCATAAAAAACCATTTGAGTTCGAAAAATATTTTTATGAATGCATAACTCAAGAATTTACTACGCAAATAAAACCAAATTTGGCATGGAATGGTATTTCAATACGAGAAATTTTCCTATGTGAAATAATTTTTTTCTTGCAGTAGGAGTATAGAATTGGGAATTTTGGAAGGGAAGAGGAAAGCTTACATTTAACTTTGTTTTACAAAATCCGAGAAATGGACAAAACTCAACATGGAAAATCAAGACCTCTATTCAGCAGGAGGTGAATGGAAGGACAGGGGGCGGCTCTCTTATCAGTTTTTTAGCATAAATCCGGAATATATCAAGCAAAAACAACCATATTTTATAAGTTAGATGGTTTGCGTACGATTAATTTGAGGCCCTTCTTTTACAGGGCGAAGCTTAAAGACACAGGTTAAAATGATCAGATCTTTATCACAAATTTATAGATCAATATTCAGAATATTAGTTTGAGTTATCTTTGTGTTGCAATTCAAAACTCCAGCTGCAGCTCTCATTTTAAACCGCTATAAATAATGTTATAATTTGATTTAAAATAATGCCAACCTATCAATAAAAATTTGAATAATTTCTGAAAATATCATTTGATTTTGAAAGGTGTAGCAAAGCATACCGGGTCAGCTAGTGTTTCGATAAAAAATGAAAACTTGAGGTGTTTTGCCTCATTTTCTCCTTAATTTTTTTTTTTGAATTCGGTTTTGTCCAGAAGATTTGCTATTCTCAGCTCGCAAAATGTGGGAGAGCTCCTTCAGTGCTTGCTCTAGAGGGCCTCTTAGCTTTTTAAGACAAAAACTAATCTAGATATTATCTAACGGGGGCTTTTTAGTTTTATATTTCAAGTTTTCATTCAAATTTTCTAGTATTGATTTCTTTTCATGGATTTGTTGTAGAATGATTAAAGTAATGTTAAAATTTGTTTTCCCTCGGGGGTCCCCCTGAGACGGGGGCCCGGGGCAATTGCCCCTTTTGCCCCCTTTAATCCGGTCTTGACCACAGCACTTCTAGTGGTCGAATCTGGAATGTTTTGACAGTACTTGTTGGGTTCCTACCACTGCGACCAGATGTTAGATCTTTTGCGGGTTTTGACAGTACAATGTTTTAGAATGTTTCCTCTATCATTGCTGAATTTCAGTACGATTCGTTTTGTTTACAAAAAGTTACACGTGGTGGAATCCGCGAAACGAAAATTTATGTTGAACACCCATATCTAAAACCCGACGTGGTCAGGTTCAAAAATCGCAAAATCGTTGAAAATGGTCAAATCGACCGTGTTTCGGTGAGATGCATACTATCGATCGGCAGGTTCATACAATGAATCATAGTGGAACGTCTGCGCAAAGCAATTCGATCTTATCGGACATTGAAGCAGAATGTAGAAGCCAAAGGACGTGCCCGGAAGTTAAACAACAAGGTTCTAAGGAAGTACGACGGATGCTTCCTCATGGATGACGAAACGTACGTGAAGATTGATTTTGGGTAGCTTCCAGGCCAAAAAATTTATAAAGCCTTCAAATTCGTTTTTGCCGATAAGTTTGCAAGAAAGTGTTCAGATCTCACAAACGAAAAGTAAAGATTTGGCAAGCTGCCACTACAGCAAAGAGGTATTACGTACTACAGCGGTATCGAGATAACGGGTTGATTGTTTCGAAACGGACATCCCCCCATTAACAATTTGTTTTGCTAGGATGCAGAGGTAACCTCGGTCCTAAAGCGCAAAATTATGTATGAAGGTCATTCATTCTTTTCTCTATTTTTGACGTGACCGGCACCGTTAGTGATGTTCAAAGAGAGAGAGCTCGAGTTTTGTACATTGAGAATGAGTTTCTAATGCCAAGAACTATTTGTAATCTTGTTTGTAATCTTCCGAACGAAAACAATCGATTTCTCGATCTTGTTTTTGTTAACGACACCTCTGACTGTCAAATCTCGCTTGCCGAACCGCTACTAAGAAACGAAAGACATCATAACGCTATGGAGATAACACTGGACGTGACGGCATCAATGGAACAAGAGGTAGGAATGCTCAAGCAATTAAATTGGAAATTAATTGATGAAAGTACAGTTTCACATGAACTCAGCAGAATCGAATGGCAAGAAATTTTTATAACGGCTGATGCTTATGCCAGAAATATGGGCTATTATATTAACGAAATGATTTATATCGTTCAATATTTGAAATCAGTCAGTGCTTTTCAAAATATTTGCATTGACGGTATGCCAGGGATAGGCTTTGAAGATTATAATGTGTTGATTTTCTACAAAATGTTATACGAAATTTGTTCTGCCCATGCACCCGTCATAACATTGCGCACATTTTCAGAGCGGGAATTTCCCGAATGGTTTGATAGAAATCTCATTGCTTTTTACAAACAGAAAAAGAAGTCATACAATCGAATGAAGAGAAGCCATTTGCAGGATGATCAAGAAAATTATAAAGTGATCTTCGGCCTCTTCAAAGAGGCCCACCGAGAGGCTTACTCGGCTTACATTGCGAGAGTCGAACGGGAAATTAAGTCCAACCCAAAGCAATTTTGGAAATTTGTCAACTCGAAAAAGAAGAATAAAAGAAAATTAACGAACGTGAAGTATCAAAACAATATGTCGACGGACTCACAAAGCACAGCGCAGCTTTTTGCAGAGTTTTTCGAAACGAACTATCAAACATCGGAAGCTTCCGGTCGAATAATGGTGCCCATCGATCCTGTCATACACGATATTTGTTTGACCTTAGAGGAAATAGAGTCAGGTTTGAATAGGCTAGATGCAGGTAAATCATCTGGTCCTGACGGAATACCAAACAGATTTTTAAAGGCTTTTTGCAATGAGTTGGCACGTCCTTTGGCTCTTTTGTTCAATTCATCGTTACGTTCGGGATTATTCCCGTTTGTTTGGAAATTGTCGCGAGTTACTCCCATCCACAAAAAGGGATCCAGAAACATTGCAGAAAATTACAGGGGTGTAGCAATATTATCTGCTTTGCCAAAATTTTTTGAGAAGTTGGTTTATCATCGGCTATATCCAGCGGTAGAGAATAGAATTTCGCCCCATCAGCACGGATTCTTCAGAAAAAGATCGGTGGTCACAAATCTTTGCGAGTTCACCACACGCGTATTGGATTGGATGGTCAAGGGATTCCAAGTGGACTGCATCTACACCGACATGTCGAAGGCCTTTGATGTAGCAGGAATCAACGAAATTTTGGATGCATCAGCGCGAATTGGTATTGGAGGTAACATCCTACCCTGGATCGAGTCTTATTTGGTGAATAGACAACAGTACGTGTCTGTAAATTCTGTGTGCTCGGCACCCTTTGAAACGTCTTCCGGAGTGCCTCAAGGCAGTCACTTGGGACCTTTGCTATTCATTCTTCTAATGAATAATTTGCCGGACTCCCTTTCGGATGCTTTCGTACTGATTTACGCAGATGACGTGAAATTATTTTTACCAGTAAAAAGGATAGAAGATTGTAGAAAACTTCAGAACGATTTGAATGTGTTCTCTGAGTTTATAATCAGAAACAAGCTGAAAGTAAACAATTCCAAATGCGCAGCAATATCTTTTACAAGAAGCAGTACACCGATCCAGTTTACGTATTCTCTAAGCGGCGAAAGTATTGCAAGAGTTACCTGCATTAAGGATTTAGGCATCAAATTGGATTCTGGATTGAGTTTCAGGGATCACATCAGCAGTGTAGTAGCAGATGGGCTTGCTTTGTTCGGAGTCGTGAGACGTTTCGCTGGAGAATTGAAGGACCCATACACCATCAAAAGTTTATACGTTAGCTTAGTGCGATCGAGGTTCGATTTCGCGAGTACAGTTTGGAGGCCTATGTACCAAACACACATAAACCGAATGGAAGCTGTTCAGAAGCGTTTCGTCAAATTTGCAGTGAGGAATCTTGCCTGGGGAGAGAGTTTACCGGAATATAAACATTTATGTTATCTGCTAGATTTGGACCTGTTAGAAAGTCGGCACCGCATAAATGATTTAACCTTTTTTCTTAAGGTAGATAGAGGCTTGGTGGACTCAACGTTTTTATGTTCCCGCTTGACAGCGAACACTAGCACTTTGACATTGAGGCGACGCAGGCGTTATGCGCTTGACCATCGCAGGACGAATTACAGCCGCAACGAACCAGCTTTCCGTTTTATGAGGGAGGTGAATAATATTAACGGTGTAATAGATCTCAATTTAAGCATCCCGACAATCAAGAAGCTCTATGTGTTATATTTAAGAAATCAACTCTATGTAAGATAATTTTAAGTAGTTCGGATGACGGGCTCGGCCCATATATCCTTAATAAATAATAATAATAAAAGGTTAAAAGATTACTAACACCTCAAAAACTGTTGTTAAAGCATTTCGGGTTCAATGATTAGGGTGGATGTGGGCAGTAGGGTGTTCCAAAATTGCATTATTTCTGGGAATCTGGGGGCTCACTCTCCAAATGGTAGATTAGGATGTGGAGAACAAACTTTTGTATGGGGCCGACTAAAAAAAATAATGTTTAGAGGTTCCGCAAGGGTGATATTTGAAAAAAATCCACTTTCAAAATATTTGATTCTGAATAAATTCTCGGTCCCAAAATTTTCACAAAATTTATATATATATTTATATATATATATATATATATATATATATATATATATATATATATATATATATATATATATATATATATATATATATATATATATATATATATATATATATATATATATATATATATATATATATATATATATATATATATATATATATATATATATATATATATATATATATATATATATATATATATATATATATATATATATTATTTTTTAAATTTTGTTTGGGTTAAATACTAAACGTATAAAATGAAAAAATGAACCAAATTTGTATCAAAATTGAAAATAAACAAGCTATTTTTAAGAAGAAAAAATCTTTTTGGTCCAAACATGTTGTATTCAACTGGCCAAAATGTGTACCTAGCGTAAAATATTTTTGATACCAATGCCATCAAAAGATGCGAATATTTATGTACTTAAACTTTGCTGAACAAAGCATGTTGTATGTATCAATTCACGGTTTACCCCTTAATAAAAATCACAAATAGAATATTTTTAATTTAATTTATCCAATTCGTCTTAATTAGAGATGTACCGAATAGTGGTATTAGGCGAACGGCCGAATACCGAATAATGACCTTTTCAACTATTCGGCCAAACGAATATTCGGCCGAATATTCGGTCGAATATTCTATTGAATTTTTAATGAAAAAACAAAATTAGCGATTATTTCAATGCTTTCTGTTTCCTCCATATTAATGCCCCTCATGATTTGAGTCGATTATTTTCTAACAGATGATATTATCGGAAGATGTATTACAAGATATTTTTTATGTAGGGGTCTTTCTGATTTTTCAAATGACTGGAAAGACATCAGATGACTTGTCGCTTCTAGGGCGTTTATCCCTAAAGAGATTGAATTCCTGTGAAATCTGGGACAAAACATGTCGAAACAGGTGCCAACAATTTGAATTTGCTTCTTTGATATCGAATTAGATGAAGGCCGAATTTGAGCAAGATATCTTCAAAATAGTTGTTGATATAAAGGACGATTTTTAACCTTAAGCATACCATACTATCAACCACACGTATCCACACGGTCAGGCATTCAGGACGATTTTTGAGAAAAAAAATTAAAAAACGGGTAAAATTTATGTTTATTTTTAACTTTTTGAAAAATCGTTGTTGAACACTAAATCTAAAAGTTTAAAAAATAAAGTTTTTTATTCGATTTACTAAATAATCTGACAAATTACGGGAAGTTTTAAACAATATCAGGTCATCCCAGCCTGATTTGACTAATCTGGAATTCTTACAGGATTTATGGACAAGCCTGAATATATCCAGAAAATCTGAAATAAACTATAATAAAATTATAAAGCGAAACTTGCCAGCATTCTTCTGTACGGTCTGCTGTGAAAGATACGCCGATACACCTTAGATGTATCGCAAATACAGCATTACTTTTGAATATTTTATAAATTATCCAAAATCATTTGAAAAATTTTACAAGTCTGTAGTAGATATTCGGCCTATTCGGCCTATTCGGCCGAATACTTAGCTTAACTATTCGGTGAGCCGAATATTCGGCTTAACGGTTTTTTGGCGGTATTCGGCGCCGAATATTCGGCCGACCGAATATTCGGTACATCTCTAGTCTTAATAAATACCTACTTTAAAATCAAATTGCAAAAAAAGACTTAGATGGTTTACAGGAATCATCAGAAGGCTATATGCCAAATTTGAGCTGAATCTGACAACGGAAAAGGGTTGCACTGAATCTCAAGTGTGAAAGGGATTCTGAGTGAGACATTGTGTTCTGAAGAAGCATAAAAACTGGTTTTTCTTCAATTTTTTTTTCTTTACCAATCGATTTTTTAGTCATGTTATTTTTATTAAAATTTTAGTTAAGATTAACAACCTGAAGACTGCAACTCGATTGGAAACAAAAAAGTTATGACTGTTCAATGATTGTATTTTGGTCGCAAATTGTCCTGTAAAACGCAATGAGTAAAATGTACTCATTATGTGTTAAACTAAAATTTGTCACCAAAATACAATCTTTGAACAGCCATAACTTTTTTGATTATTTTTTTTAATTTTAAAGTAAATTGATTATCTTCTGGAATGATAACAGTTCAAAAAAGTCCGGAAAAGCGATTCAAACATTTTGTAGCGAATGGATACGTTAAGTGACTAATGATTGTGGGGGGTCCGTACATGCATTCAAAACTGTCCCATTTCTTAAGAAACTAATCTTTAGTGATGTTTCACTGTCAGAGCTTCAGGTTTGGAGCTTTTTTATCCAGAATTTAAATCCTGGATTCGAATGCTAATAAAAGCATGGTTAAAAAACCGTTTTTAAACTTCAGTTCTTCTATTGTTTTTTCACCCTACTTTGTTAATGCCTAGCTCACGAATGCCTCTCATAAAAATCCGATCGCATTAAAAAATTAATCGTGTTCTTATTATATTCACGTGTCTCTAGCTTGCCTTTGGGTTTTCTCTAGAGCAACACTGCGTTAAACATATTTTATGTGCCTACACGTATATTAAGCGCCTCAAAGTGTCATTCGATTGTGTAGAATGAGGTAACACTTTTCGTATCACAGAATAAATTTTAAGTCCAGCCCTTAAAGAAGCTGTATTTCTCACATCATAACTTGCGATAGGCTCTTCGAAGCCAACCGATCGTTTCCTGAAGTAGGAATAAAATGCCAAAACCGTACAACATGACTGCTGATCGTTTTTAAATGAGCACAATCAAACGTGTTATCGGCCTCTTATGCATATATGCATGGGAAATTGGAAGGGAACAAGTAGGTATTAACAAGAGCCAAAACATGCGTGTAAGTATGATATAAAATGTTGATGGAGGTTCATGAATAAATTTACTCGTGCCACACATGACACCAACGAATCGGTGCAGCTCCCCAGAAATGGGGTCCTTCGGTAGTGTGGTGGAGCGCTTACGACAAGAGGGCAGCGCCAGAATGTCTGAATGGGTGCCTATCGTTCATAAACTTGTTTGATTGTGCATATATTTTTTTCCTGCAAAAAAAAATACCACCCAAACTGCGAACAATGTTGTTAACAGAGGCAAAATTTAATTCAATATTTGGCCTGCTCAAGTTTACTGCAAAATGAAAGCACTTGGTTGCAGGAAGCTAAAAAAATGACATTCTGTGAACAAATTGAGGGTCCAGTGGGGTTGCACAAAATTATTCAGTTTTTTAACTAACAGCTCAAACAAGAATTCCTTCAATATTCAAATTCTGGAAAGTAAACAAAAATGTGTGATTGGTTTCCTTCTACATTTTAACATTTTTTCTTATTTTAAAGTTGAAACTTGTGGCCGTAAAACGCTTGTTCATAATTACCATAATTATCCTTGTCTATTGGGTAATTATAAACACTGTTACAATTCTAGCTTTGTAATGACTTTTGTTGATATTGGTTTTATTTCTTGATTGAAACCAATCCAAACACTGCGGATTAGCAAGATTTGTTGACTTTTAAAATTTACTGATGAGAAGTTTTGTGTTATTTTCAGTTGTTCATAAGAGGGAGGCATCTTTTCATATAAATAATTAGGAAAAATGTATGCTGATTAAAAAAAAAATCCTATCTTACGTTAGGGGCCGTTCAAATACCACGTGGACAACTTAGGGGGAGAGGGGGGGGGGGGGTGTATGGAAATGTCCACGCTTGTCCACGGAGAGGGGTGTAGGGGTTTGGATTATGTCCACGTGGACATACTTAATTCCAAAATATTTTTTAAAGGGGAATAAATATTAAGTTGTTTGAATCAAAATCTTAAAATGGCTAAGCTTTCCAGTTTAAGTTTGAACAATTAGTAGCCATCTGAAAGCAAGTTATAAAAAAATTAGAAATTTTAAATTTTTTAAATCTTATATATAAAAATGGAGGCGTTTTCTTTGTGATAACATCACGTATGAATGGTCGGTCGGAATGAAGTGAAATTTGGTATCCGAGGGTTTTTTGGGTCAGAGATGGTTTGTATAATAGTTTCAAGAATCATACTTTTTATGAAAGGGGGTCCCTATACAAAATTATCTCTTCACATCTTTCTTATATATAAAAATGGAGGCGTTTTCTTTGTGATAACATCACGTATGAATGGTCGGTCGGAATGAAGTGAAATTTGGTATCCGAGGGTTTTTTGGGTCAGAGATGGTTTGTATAATACTTTCAAGAATCTCACTTTTTATGAAAGGGGGGTCCCCATACAAAATTATCTCTTCACATCTTATATATAAAAATGGAGGCGTTTTCTTTGTAACAACATCACGTATGAATGGTCGGTCGGAATGAAGTGAAATTTGGTATCCGAGGGTTTTTTGGGTCAGAGATGGTTTGTATAATAGTTTCAAGAATCATACTTTTTATGAAAGGGGGTCCCTATACAAAATTATCTCTTCACATCTTTCTTATATATAAAAATGGAGGCGTTTTCTTTGTGATAACATCACGTATGAATGGTCGGTCGGAATGAAGTGAAATTTGGTATCCGAGGGTTTTTTGGGTCAGAGATGGTTTGTATAATAATTTCAAGAATCTCACTTTTGATGAAAGGAGGGTCCCCATACAAAATTAGCTCTTCACATCTATATATATAAAAATGAATTTCTGTCTGTCTGTCCCTATAGACTCGAAAACTACTGAAGCGATTTGCGTGAAACTTAGCATGTGAGGGTATTTGGACCGGAAAGGTTCCTATAATAGTTTGGGACCCCTCCCTCTTTTTGGAAGGGGGGGAGGGGTCTCTAATTCAAAAGTAACAAGTCTTTATAACTCGAGAACTGATCAAACAAATCAAACCAAACTTGGGATGGGTGGGTACTTGAGTACGAGGAATGTTTCTAAGAATATTTGGTACCCCTCCCTCCTTCCAGTTCGGAGATGGGAAGGGGGGAAGGGGGGAAGGGGGTCTACCTTTCAATTTTTTTCATAACTGGAGAACCACGCAAGCTAATGCAACCAAATTTGGCATGGGAAGATAGAGGAATACCAGAAATGGTTCTATGATTATTTCAGACTCCTCTCCCCTTCCCGTGAAGATACAGGAAGGAAAGAGGGGGGCTTTCAAACTTTGTTGTTAAATTGACAACTATTCGAGCAAATGAAACCAAATTTGGCTTGGGAGGGTATTCGGGTACGATAAATAGTTCTATGAATATTTGGTATCCCATCCTCCTTCCAGTGAGAAGGTAGAAAGTGGGGAGGGGGGTCCCTAACAATTTTCAGCATTACTGGAAAACTAATTAAGCACATGGAACCAAATTTGGCGTTGAAAGGTATTTGGTTACGAGAAATGCTTCTTTGATATTTTGATAACTATCCGTTCTTCCAGTCGGAAAATCTAAAGGGAGGGGGTGCTCTCATACAATTTTTCCCATCACTCGAGAACCTACCTACTGAATATTTGGTACTACTGCCTTCTTCCAGTGAGTTAAAAAAAGAGAGAGAACAACTTTACAATTTTTCCTTATAACTCGAGTACTAATAGAGCAAATGGAAACAGTTTTGGCATGGGAAAGCATTTGGCATGGGAGTGTATTTTAATACACAAAATGTTTGATTTGATCCCCTCCTTCCAGGTAGGGGATAGGTAAGAAGAGGGGCTCCGTTACAAATTTTGAAGCATAACTCGACAACTAAAAAAAGCGATCGAAACCAAATTTGGCATGAGAGAGTATTCGAGCACAAGAAATATTCTTCCGGTGGATTAGCACCTCTTCCTTCATTCAGTGGAACGATGAAAGGTGGGAAGAAGGTCACTCATACAATTTGACTTACAACTACTTGACTTACTCATACAATACAATACAGACAATGTTTTTTCGATGGTTTTAGATCCCCTTCTCTTGCCAGAGGGGATATAATGTGGGGTAAAGGTCACCTATTTTTTAATAACTCGAGAACTTATCGAGAATGGAGCCATCCCGTGACGTTATTTTGTTACGCAAAATGTTTCTATGATAGTATGAGACCCTCCCCACATTAAAAAGGGACAACAAAGATTCTATATAATAAAAAATATATTGGCATAAGTTATAAACCTCCAGAGATCCACAGTAATGAAAAGGATTAAAACACAGATTTGAAAAAAAATAATTATTGGGATTTCAAAATAAAAAAATAGCAATTTTATTTTGATAAAACTTTTTTAAGATTTTGAAATTGAATTGAAAATTTTGTACAAATAAATGAAAAGTTAAGTAACTAAGTACAACAAATTTCATTATTTTTTGGAAGGTGTAGCAAAGCACACCGGGTCAGCTAGTTATTTTATATCAGGAAAGGTTTGTTTTTTTTTTCAATTCATTTTCAATTCCAATTGTTTTTTTTTCAATTCATTTTCAATTCCAATAACAAAAAGGCAAAAAAAATGTGTTTTTTTACTATCAAATAAGATTTGGAAAAAAACAATTTCAAATATGTCCACGTGGACATCCGGGCAGGGGGGTAGGGGGGTTTGCCAAATGTCCACGCTTGTCCACGGAGGGGGAGGAGGGGGTCAAAAATCTCATTTTTCTGTCCACGTGGAATCTGAACGGTCCCTTATGCCAAAAAACAATATTAGATTTATGCATTGAACAGAACATAATAAATGCTTTAAATGTCAGAAAAGTTAACAATCTGACTAATTGTGAGGCAAATGCAGATAAGTGCATATTTGATCAAGTCATATAAATTTTCCCAACGATCCATTGTAGAAAAAAGTTAAGGCATAAAAATTAGTAAAAAGCTTCACGTGCCGCACAAAAGTGTCTCGAGAGCCATATGCGGCCCGCGGGCCGCGGGTTGCTCACCCCTACTCTAAAGCATTGCATAACTGATACTTTCTGGGGCATTTTCAGAGTGTAAATGAATTCTTTTTATTCCTTTTACGCTCTGCGTCAACCAAGGCAAATTGCATCTTAAAGTGCATAAAATGTATTTTGTATTTCATTCGAAACTATTTAAAACGTCATTTCATGCCATTTAATGATTAGATTATTGAAATCTCAAAACCTTAGTTCATTGGAGTAGTTTCCATAGTTTGGTATTTTTTATCCAAGAACATCTTCAAGCAAGTTAAGTTGAAAAAATAACACTTAGATCTGGATTTTTAAAGGAATTCCTAAAGTTTTTTCGGGACCGCCTTCATCTTTATCATGAAAATTTCTTTCCGAAATGTCTCTTCTATGATTGTTACCGGGAAACCTGGGAAAGCATCCTTCCTCTCGGAAATGGACCAATTGAAATGACAATTTCTTACACTTAACTTTTGGCTTTAAAAAACTTCTTCAATTTTTTTCATCGGCAAAAACACGTCTGTCACGTACAGTACAAGCACAGCCTACCGAGTGCAACATGCTAACTTCATTTATTA
Source organism: Uranotaenia lowii (assembly GCF_029784155.1). NCBI lineage: Eukaryota > Metazoa > Arthropoda > Insecta > Diptera > Culicidae > Uranotaenia > Uranotaenia lowii. Next base: position 255,868,052 of record NC_073692.1, read on the forward strand.
TTAGAGCAAGTTCACTGGTGTTGGAAAAAAATGGTAGAAATTTTGTCATTTTTTGCACATTTTGAAAATTTGGCAAGCAAAAACATTTTCATGATCTGTGGCCTTCAAGTTTTTTAACAACACATGTTGTAGTTTCGCATGCTGTGATGCAAAAATAGCAATATTTCTATCACATACGGCTGAAATAGAAACAGTGCAGTAAAAAATACAACGCCCAAAGATCTTGAGAACATTTTTGCATATTAAAATTTTCAAAATGTCAAAATTTCTACCACTTTTTCCCTACACCAGTGAACTTGCTCTTATGTGTATAGCATCAAACCGAATAGCGACAGTTTTACCAGCGACAGTTTTTACTAGCGAGATTCCTGTTTTTCATAAGTTTGTTATTCTTATTTTCAGTCCAGTAGGCGATTTCAATTTAGTATACAAACATTGTTTATATTATTTACTGTTTATTTTCCTTACGCCATTAACCTCATGCTTCAAGTCTCCTAGGAAACTCGCGATGCCCCGTTATGATTTTCACATCGCGCCGTATGCGATTCATATTTTGGTTATTATCTGCATGACGATTAATATATTGACGAGGAAGTCAATTGAAAGAACTAGGATTGTTCGATCTTCTGGAATGATCGGTTCACCTAAAAATCAAAGCAAAAGGATCGATCTCTGCTAGATCGATTTTTTCATTTTTTGCTAAAGAAGAGTGCTGCTTGAGGGCTGCTTTTTGCTGAATAAATAGCAAAAACGACAGGAGAGCTAATACTTTTGAATATCAAATATATGAACAATAAAACAAATCAACATCAGAATGCTTTACTTTTCATGATTTTGGCTTAGCGTTTACGACGTTTAAAAAATGAAATTGATACATGCATTTCTCCATACGACCCACTTTTAAGTTTGAATTATGTTATATTGACAAAGCTGATTAAAACAGTTTAACCAATTTGAATTAGTTCATCATTGCTACATGGTAAAATGCTCATTTTGAAAAGGCTATAGATTTTTATTTACGCTGGTGTTTTTATTACCATTAATTCACATAGCTAATGTGTTCGTTCAGCTATCCTCTTATTACCACACGTCCAGAGGGAACGGGGTCTAAGCCCTCGGATCCCTGGTCGTTCCTCTGGGGATCAGTGAGGGTGGGTACTCATGACCTTCTTCTCGACTGGCTAGCTCGATCTGGAGTGTCGCGAAGGACTTCAAGGTCGGCTTTGAACCTACTACCGTTACCCCGAGACTCGGTTGTGATGTAGAAAGAAACGGAATACAATACTTTTCAAGATTTTAAAGTGTATTTATTGTGTGTTTATAAGTTTTGCGTCGTGTGTAGTGTAGGGTGTAAAGTGTGTCAAGTGGTTACTCACGATGTGCTTTGCAGGCCTGCGGCGGGAACAGTGGCGATGATGCTGATGGATGGCGGGATGAACGATGGACTGGGTGGGCGGCTTTTGGGCGGGAATCGGATAGATGCTAGGAACCTGTGAGGCTCCTCTGGGCCGTATTTGGTAGGCTCGGAATGGCTTGGTTCAAAACCCCAACGGCTGGCGACGATTTGGCGGTCGCTATGGCTAGGCGATCGCTGGCTTACTTCTGGCATGTGAACGGACGGATTTGGTTGGCTTAGCAGACTACGGTGTTTGCTCGTGAACACGTTGGCGAGGGTTCACTGAGCAATCGTGTGATCCGGACCTTCAGTGGTGTATGGCGGCTGATTTAGGTGGATCGAGGTCACTGGTACATTATAACGGCACCAATATGAACCTACGCGAACAATCGCTTCGCAATCCGAAGATTGCCCCTGGATTCACACTCCGGTTGGCTTTGAGCTATGAATTCGGGCTGGCGGCTCACTAAGTTTCGAGTTCTACTCGATTCGATCTTACGACACGAGGCGAATCCCTTGACTGTCGAGACCAGAAGAAAGAGACCTCTCGATTTCCTCTTTTCGGCCAGTCCTCCGTTGATCGTCATCCCATCCACTGAGCTGTATTTCGCCTTGACGTTTAAGTGTGATGTTATATTTGTGATGTTTATTGTGTAGACTACTGTTTTCGCCCTATTTACTAAGCAATTATTTGTATTCAAATTTGAAATAAATTGCTTAACCTAGACATTCATTAAATAAATAAATTAAACAATTAACATTGAACAAGAAAAGAAACAAATCTCAAAGTACACGAAGACAATTGTTACAAACGGAAACACTCTGGAAGGCTGAAGTTCATACTTCAAGCATCCAAATTCTTCAAATATAATTTTCATTTAAAGTAGAGGCAATATTAAAATATTAATTTATTATTATTATTTTTACAGAAATACTTTATTTATGATCTCATTCAAAGACCTTCTATCGAGCTTTGACCATGAAACTTTCGATAAGAACATAAATCTTGAGCTGAGTAACATGCTTTTGATGCCTTATTCAAGGGTGAGAAAGCTTACAAATGCCTATGCCTATGAAACTTTCGATCATTTGAGCATTCGATAAAAGGTCAGTTTTCTTCAAGAGTATAGCTGAAGATAAAGATAAAAAACGCTATCTATTCAATGGAACTGAATCTCAAATTTTCCGGAAATCATAGAAAAAAAGCTTCATAAGATCGAAAGATCTGAGCAAAATTAAATCTATTAAATTATTTTTTCCAAGGCTAAAGCATCAATTAAAAATTTGAGTCAAAAGATCGATCTTGCAAATCTCGATCCAAGATCGACCAATCATAGGTAGGCAAGTTATGACTGTAACTTATCTTAAGAACGATAACGAGAATGATTGGCGTTTGTTCGGAATTACCGCGTTTTCATAATATCCACACTAGACTGCCCCAAATTTGTATGGGAAATTTAAAGCTTGTGAAATGTTATGCGCAGCAGGCTTAAATTGATCCTAGGCCTAGTACAAGGTCTCATGCCAAATTTGGGCCAGATCGGATCACGGGAAAAGGTCGCTCAACGAGCCTAAATTTTGTATGGGATTTTGAGACATTCGGGAGGAACATAAAAATTCAGTTTTTCATGAATAACTTTGGTCCCCTTCGGCCGATTTCTTTTGAAAACGGGGTTTCTTAAAGTCTAAACTATGACAAATATTTCATTCGAAGACTGCATTTCGATTCGAGTTAAAATAAAAAAGTTATTAGACTTAAAAAATTGGGTAACTTTTTTCAGGGTGATATACATTAATTTTAAAGAGAGACACTGCTTCGAAAATTTTGACGCAGTAGTAATAGTGATGAATATCATCCTGAAAAAAGTTACCCCATTTTTGAAGTCTAATAACTTTTTTATCTTAACTTAAATCGAAATGCAGTCTTGGGATGAAATATTTTTCATAGTTTAGGATTTAAGAAAACCCGTTTTTAAAAGAAATCGGCCGAAGGGGAAAAAAGTTATTCATGAAAAACTGGATTTTCATGTTCCTCCCGAACAAAATGTCTGAAAATCCCATACAAACTTTAGGCTCGTTGAGCGACCTTTTCCCGTGATCCGATCTGGCCCCTAATTTGGCACGAGACCTTGTACTAGGCCTAGGATCAATTTAAGCCTGCAGCGCATAACTTTTTCAAATGTCGAGTAATTTGGGGCACTCTAATCCCCACTTAACCCTAGGCGTTTTGAACGCACAATTCCATATCCAATTCCGAGTAACTCAATCCCAATTTAAAACTCTGCAGAAATTCAGTCGTTCATAGTGACTGAAAAGAAAACTTTTAAGAGTACAGTTGTTTTGAATTTCGAAAAAGTTTCAATAAAATACGGCATCTGTAAAATCAGTTCATACATCTTACTAGGCTGATAAAAGAAATGCAAAACGGTGTTGCATACATAAAGGGGTTAAATGATGCAAAGAACTTACTTTAAATCCTAAAAAAATATCTGTGAGAAATTTTACTGATAACAAATGTATGTAGCAAAGCAATCATATTGCAGCGTGTAGAAATGAAATCAAAAGAAAAAATTTCAAAAGCGTCACCTTTATTTTGCGTTTCACCCCAGATAGGTTACTGAATTCTTAAAACATTTAGCTATAAAAAAAGGATAATTAATCCAAGGGATGGAGCCTGTGTTGTAATTTGAAACGATTAAACTAATGAAATATTAAATAACCAAACTAATTAAACTTCGATTTTCACCTTTGTACTCTTTTCCACTTTTTCCTTACAGTTTTCCCAGTCAAGTTTGTAACTTTTAATTAAAAATGTATTCTGTTTAGCGTTTCTCTGAATAGTTTCACGATTCGCTTCCGTGGGACATTTTTCCAAGATCTTTGCTCAAATTGCCCATATGTTTACGTTTATGATACAATATGTAGCTACATGGTACACATACATCTGTTTTGCTTGATGTTTCCCGTTATTTCATACAATGTATCTGAAGTTTCCTGATGAGTTCCGCCCAGTTTCAACTGACTTCAACAGATCCTGCCTGTTTTCATTATCCTACTAATTATGAAGAACACGTTTCATATCACTAGAGACGATCATAAGTTAGGAATTAAATAGTAATAATTGAAATTAACAGTTTATTACATCTCTTTTCATAATAATGTTGTTGAAAATTTAAAACAAATAGCGTAATTAGTTCGATGCGCTTGATAAGCTTGAGTGCGCACCTTGTTGGTTTATGGCATGACTTAAAAAGTACTGCTAATCATAGGGATATAAACAATTAAAAGTAGTGCTTCCGAATATATTTTTTTTAATTCAAATTTTCTTCAGTTAGGAGTTTTTCCCAGCACTATGAGTTATATGATCGCATTTTTTTTTATTTAAAAGCCACGCTAAGGAACACATTAAGAATAAATTTACGTCCATTCATTGAGAGACCAAGAATCATTCGGGTATGGCTCGTGTTTTTGTTGTGTTCACCGACCAGCAGCCTTTTTCACAAACATAATCCTTTTATTTTGATCAGTGCGCTATACAATGCAGCTTCATCTTCGTCGTCATCTTTGAGAATTTGAGCTTGGCCGTCCCCGTTCAGCGCACGGGGAGGACTTGTTCATTTTCGACGCCTCGCTTTTGTTTTTCATCATTGACTGCCACCATTTGGGGATTGTTTTGCTGCCTGCTACTCGGTTATCGTTTCACAGAGAGTTTCTGGTTAAAGCACCACCTAGCAGATATAAGATAAACTTTCTTTATGATTTATTTATCCAAAAAGTTAGTCAATAGTTTTTTGGAGTAAGTCAAAGAGATTCAATAAAAGTTGACAAAATGTGTTATCATCAGAGAATTTACACACTAATATTTTAGCTTTGGATAGCTATCTTATTTTACTTTTTACGTTCAATGAACTGCATAACAGTCGAAATAGGAACATTTGTGACATTTTTGTCATGACATTTACACCTACCTCAATCCACAAATTTCATTGCGACATTCGTAGAACCTAGAACCTCGCATTTTCTTTTTTTTTGAAAGCTTTACCATTTGATAGGGTTCCCAGTAGATATGTACCGGATATTCGGCCGGTCTAATATTCGGCGCCGTTAAGCCGAATATTCAGCTCACCGAATAGTTGAGCTTAGTATTTGAATAGGCCGAACATTTGTTTTTAAAATGTATTCTATATCAGAATTATCATTTTTGCAATGATGGTAGATAATTTATAAAATATCCTGAAGTCATGTTGGTAAACTACACAATGTTTGATTTGCTGGTACTTGTTCAATACGTAATGCTTTTAAAACATTATCAGTTTTGAACTTATTTTTTAAGTTTTCTCTTAAAAATTCACATAACAAACGTAACACATTTTATGCAGAGAATGGTCGAACGAAAGGCTTGAATCGCGTAAGACAATCTTGATTAGACCAAAGAAAGCTCACGACCATGATGAATACAGGGTGCGAGGCGAGCACAATATGTTGGACGTAGGTAAGAGCTTCCCCTACCATCCAGTTTAAGCCATACGAATCTGAATCGCAAAGCGCGACTTGAAAGAGAGGCGTGGTATTACACGATCAATGTGACTTCTTTATTCTTTATTCTTCTCTTAACTCCGGCTCTGGCGATAAGGGGGCTACCTGCATTGACCATGCCACATAAATTTACTTCACTCGAAACTCGAAGTACTTGATGCAACTCTTGCAACATTTCAATGATTTATTAGTTGCAGCATTTTTTGATAAGCGTAAGAATGTTTTTTGTGTTGAGTGTTTTAAGAAAAACTAAGTGTTTCTATCTGTTTGGTATTTCAGGAAGGCACTTAAAACTACTAAAATCAATATAGACGATGAAAAATATAAATTAATGTTTTGTTACTAGTTTTAAAAATTGAGTTGATTATTAGAGAGTTTTTACAGTAGGTCTATTTTTTAAAATAAAATTTGTATTTCGTACCGAACAGATTCGCCGACTAAAGATAACTAATTTTTTGAGGATTGATTTGACCATAGATGAAATGAATCATAATTTTGTCTTCATTCCTTGAGCTTGCTATCAACGACGGTCCACCTACGACCGTTCCTGGCCAATGGCATAATCGTTGCACTCCGTGATTGGTTCGAGATAATAATCAATGAACCGAACGAAAGATTTTTGGATAAAGCAACACAATCTCACTGTACAATTTTGAGAATCTCCTATTTTCAAATGAACCAATAACGAGGTCTGCCAATTCCGTATAGTGGATAGAGGAAAGGAAGTGCAGCACGTGGAATGATTCATTTTACGTAGCAAATTTTTTTCTAAAACAAGAAATTGCAAAATAAATGCATTAGGTTAAACCCGTCTCAGTTAAAAAAAAAAGATTGAGTATTTATCCTTCGATGAAACAACTGCTTTCAAGAAATCTTTATCCACCTTCCTGAGTCGTATCTCTATGCGTTAAACCGGACTTCGTGAGAGACTCCATTTCATCCATCGTGAATCAATTTATTGGAAGACTGCCTTTGCTGTTAGTTAGGTACTTATTTTTGAAAGCCCTTGTAGAACTTGATGTGGTGCAACGTGCTATAAGTGTCAAAATTTCTACCACTTTTTCTCAACACGAGTGAATATGCTCTTAGAGTAAGTTTACTCGTGTTGAAAGAAAGTGGTAGAAGTTTTTAAACTTGTAGCACATTTTAAAAATTTTACAATGCAAAAAAAAAATTCAAGATCTGCTGCCTTCAAATTTCTTTACAACACTGTTTCTATTTCAGGCGTATCTGATATAAATCCAACTGTTTTTACATCACAGCATGCGAAAATAGACATAAGGTGGTATGAAAAAAACTAGTAATTGCTTTTGCTAAACTAAATCGTGCAATCGAGCAGTCGCTTTAAGCAATTGCATCGGTAGTTATGAATAAAGTTATTTTTGACAGCTGTTTTCTCAGTCAGGAGCTTTTACTTTAAGAACAAGCTAGTTTGGTATGAATAAAGCCCATACCTGAAGCAATCGCTCGACAAATCTCTTAGCAATTGCCCTATTTTCTAAGCATGCTCGGTAGGAGACTTTTCCAATAAAAAATTCATTAAAAAGTCATGAATTTATCAAATTAGCAATAATACACTTCAATACAATTCAAAAAGGCATTTTCAACATGGATAAAGAAAAGTCGAAGTGATAACCAAACTTTTTTCATATTCCTGTCGTTGTATGAAATGATTTGTCTTAGATGAAATCAAACAAATCCAATAGTAAATATTCCAAACTACCCGGATTTATCCGGGAAATTACTTGAAAAAATTCCGGATATTGTGGAAGCAGTCCCAATCGGCTCGAAGTTGGAAGAAAATTGTAAAAATTTAAATGATTTTTTAAAGTTTCAAAAAAATAAATATTTTTCATTCGTAGAAAAATATTGAAAAATGAGCCGGTGACGGAGCACATTCGAGGATGCCTTTTAGAAAACAGGATTTGCGGTGGACACTGTATCTCAGCACAGAATCATCTGAAGTCAAAAAATCAGAGCAAAATATTTTTAATAGATGTTTTTCTGGACCCCAACGTTTTTATTTAACTTAAACAAAATTTTTATGAAATTTTTGAGGCTATTTGAAGTAAAAACTACGATTTTTCACGAAAAATTCCGCCATTTTTGATCTGTAAAATCTCCCCAAAGTAAAAAAAAAAAAATAAAAAGAAAAACGTTGGGGTCTGGTATTTTATGTATGTATGTATGTATGTTTGACCCACCAGTGGCTGGTAGGTCTTTCGACCCGAGGCGGTACGGGAAGTCTCGATCGCACATTCAAATATTGTTCATGCTTAACTCATCAACAATAATTGCAGTACAACCAAGGGGTCCGTTACCACTGGCTTGGGACAGGTTTGACTCATCTTACTCCCTTCAAACTGTTTGAAACAAATAAAGAATCCAGAAAAGGTACCTAAGTATCCTCATCAGAATTCCAAATTTGCCGAGATACTCCGGCTGGCTTGAACCCACAATCCATTGAATATCAGTCTTCCGATCGTTTAATGTCCTGTCCATTCCCCCCTCTTATCCCCAATAATAGAGTTAAGCTATTTATAATCAAAGAATTTTAACATATTTTTAATCATGTTTTACATCTTACCTTATCACCATCCAAAATTCCCTTTTGTACTTACCTCAGCACCTCTAAAGTGAAAGGATACTTATCATTATACCACTAAAGATTTCAAGAGTTTTTAAGCGGCCCACGACGCAAAGATAAGCATCAAACCTAACTGCAAATTTCTAATGCCAAGGACCAAGAATCCATCCAATATAATACACTAAAATGTGCTAAAATGCTACTATCAAGTGCATTTGCAATCTACATCATAAAAAATTAACAAAGCAGGCATAGAAAACAGTTTCCACAAGTAGCTATTTCCAAATTAATCCTGAATAATTCTGTCGGGTCAGCTTCAAGCCACGAGAACAACATTGATTTTTCAAATCTTTCTCCAGGAAACATTTAAGAAAATTTTAGCACACATTTTAGGGACCCCATCGAGCACTACTTTAACACTTTAACAGGGCGCCATTTCTTCCTCAGCCTTCATCTCTGCATAACCCGAAAAGCAAAATTCAGTCAAAGTGGAGAGCTTTTACATTCCTGCCCTCAAAGCCTTGCAAAAATTCACTTAACCCTTCACTCATTTGAGAAACTTTGTTCTCCACTATTACAGACGTTTTCTATGTACGAATGATGATCACAATGTCCGGGATCATAATTATCACACTTAACAACTAACTGTTTTCCAAAGATTTTTATATTTCTTCACTGAATATTTTAATTAAATCAAAACCTGTCACTGTCAGCACCGGAAATAAATTCGTATTCGCAGTTCAGTACACACCAACCTGAGGACTACAAAAACATCTTAAAACAGTTGCATCAAATGCGCATCAGTTCCCGTGATTAGCTGGTAAATTTTCCTAATTTTGTCTACTATTTTCCACCTGAATTAGATTAATTTTCTAGAAAATTTTGAAGAGCGCAAAAAAAAAATGCATTATTTGGATTTGACAACACAATAAGGTAAGAAAAAACGGAATTACTTTGATCTGTTCAAAGTTAAACCTAAATTTAATTTTATTGTCTGAAAAGCTTGGGAGCAAGGAAGTCTTCCTGTGATAATCACCAGTATAGGCTTATGTAAGCAAGGTTTTTTTTTTTTTAAAGGAGCAGCTTTGTGAAAAACAACTCAAACGAAATGAACTTGTTCATTTGTTGTTTGTTGTCATCAAATTGAGAACAAATCTTTTGTTTGACCGGCATCCTGCGGATTTCAAAAGTGGGAAGAATCTTCCCGAAGATTGAATATTGCTTGAAATTTCCATTCTGTGGAAATTTACGTCCTTGAAGTTCATCTGTGCTTGAAGGAATTACAAACGTTCCGGATCTACCAATATTTAGGAGCTGATGGAAAAGCTTTTCCAGGCACTGACACTGTGGAATTGGAGATGCCGGAAGTTGAATTTCCATCCGAACGGTGTGAGAAGTTTTTCCAGTCATTGTCCAATAATAAAGTCATCAAATTCAGAACAAATCTTACATTTAACCGGCATCCTCCAGAATCATGGTTAAAATTTAGCAACATACCAGACATCATATTAGTTCAGATTTTAATACAGTAATACCTCGATATAAAGCAACGAAATTTTTTTTTTCGTTGCTTTATATCGAAGTTACGTTATATCGAAACACTTCTTAAAATGGTCCTTTGGAGCATCGATAGTGATCGTAAATGTGAAAAAAGTTGATTCTAAATTCTGTTTGTACGGTTTAAATACTTTTTACTATTAAAAATATTGGCTTCAATGCTCTAATCGCTCCTGCTAAGCCCAAAAGCGACATCTGCAGACAGTTTTGTTTTTTTATTTATTGATTCAATGCATTCCTTGACGTTTAATAATTGTGATAAATGTCACCAAATAATGAAAAGCGCCGATGTGGTCTAGTGGATAGGCTGGCGCGAGTCTGGTATTGGTACGCCAGGCGTACTGGGTTCGATTCCCGGTATCGCAAGAAAAACTTTTGGGTTCGAATCCCATAAGCGGGCCGACAGGTAAGATGTGTTTCATTATATAACTGACTATATATTTGGAATGTTCAATCAGTTGCAAGCTGGCCAGGTATATACACGGATGCCGGAATACCTGTAAGTAAACTAGCCCACCTGATTGATTCGTTCTTCCAAAATATACCTACATCAACACACGCAATACATTCACCACATAACAGTTCATACGAAGCCATGGGGTCCGGGTATGGTGGCGCGCTGCATTGGAGATTTGTCGAACCTAATAATCTAAGGAATGTATGTGAACCCATACTTTGGCAGAAACTGGGGTCTAACGGGTATAAAAAAAACACCATTTTCACGATTTTTTTCTAGAGCTATCGTTCAAACAAATGTATTCAAATTTTTTGCATTATACAAAGCATTGTTAAAAGAACTTTTAGTAATTTTTTCGTAGAAAAATATTGAAAAATGAGCCGGTGACGGAGCACTTGAGAGGATGCCTTTTAGAAAACAGGATTTGCGGTGGACACTGTATCTCAGCACAGAATCATCTGAAATAAAAAAATCAGAGCAAAATATTTTTAATAGATGTTTTTCTGGACCCAAACGTTTTTATTTTACTTAAAAATATTTTTATGAAATTTTTGTGGCTGTTTGAATTAAAAACTACGATTTTTCACTTAAAAATCCGCCATTTTTCACCTGTAAAATCTCCCCAAAGTAAAAAAATCAAAAAAGAAAAACGTTGGGGTCTGGTATTTTATATGTAGAAACTATGTTCCAAATTTGAAAAGAATCGGATAAGTAGTTTTCAAATGACGATGTCCACGGACTTTAAAAATGTGCTTTCGAGAAAAACGCGTTTGAAGTTTCTGCTCTTGCTTTCTTGCAGTATTAGATAGGAGGAGATAAAGGCCTATAACTTCTACAGTTCTGCTTCAATTGACTTGAAAATTTGACACAACATTCTTGAAATGTTTTACAATAAGAAAATAAAAAAATAAAAAAATCGATTTTTTGAAAGTGTTAGACCCTACCCCCCCCCTTAAGATGCGCGCCTATTGCCTACTTTTTATAAAGTCTGGAACATTTTTGAATTATGTTCAAATTTGCCTGTATCTTAATACTCCTCCAGCTTTATTTAAAAGGGTTTTTTATTGTACTGAATTCTACTTCTTATTTTTTCTAAAGCGTGGCTCCTTCAACCTTAAAACCTTCAAATTACGTTGAGACTTCAGACATTCTAAAAGCTCAGATGCCATGAAAAATAGTTCGCTATTAAATAATTTTGAACTTTTATTTAAAAAGAAGATAGTTTTAATTAAAATAATTTTAACGAACCTATTTTTTCCATGGAAGGGGTAGCGGACAAGCAACTCCAGTCTGAACCGTTCCGTGTCACATATCTTCCTTGTCTTCATAGCAGGTGATTGCGATTTTTCCAGCAATGAAGGTGCTAAGTTAGCACTGCTAACTCTGTTAAAAGATCAACAAAACACTGATCCAATTCGTTTTGTCTTCTAATTTCGCGTTTTCGGAACTGTCCTGCTGCTGCAAATTCCTCTCGGGATGCTGAAAATAGTATGAAACATGTTTCACTCACTGCATGCACTTATTTAACGTAAAAAATTTAGTAAGAAAAGTATGGGCGTAGATTTTATGTTTGAATGATAGTCAACGAGAAACCAGATAAATTTACCATACAAAATAACCGAAAAACTTACCTGAATAGTGGACACTTCCTTCTGGCTCGGCAATAAGAGGTGATTCGAAAGCGTCATCTACGATTTCTCTAATGAAATCCATTTCAAACTGCGAAAAACTTTAAGTTAAACTTAAACGAACACGGTAGAGGTAATTTCCAAACAAAACTAATTGTCAAAATACTGCCAAAGGCTACTAAGCAAAAGCTATGTTTTAATACATCTTCGCTAGCAAATCTTTATTCATATCAAACTAAGCAAATGCTTTCGACTTTTGCTTTGCTCGATTTTGAGTACAGCGAAAGCTATCGCAGCAATTGCTAGACTTTATTCATATCACTAATAGTGTTGTAAAGAAAACTGACGGCCACATTGTAAAATTTTCAAAATGTGCTTGATGTGTCAAAATTTCTACCACTTTCTCAACGGGAGTGAACTTGCTCTTAGAAATTGTTGTTTTGCTCGCCCAAAGACAAAAACACATGCAGAGCAAACTCGACGACCTCACCGAAGGCTCCAAGGCAGTTCTTCTCAAAATCAATGTTGGGAAGAACAAGTCGATGAAAATCAACACAGAAAATCGTCCCAATTTCGTGGTAGCTAGACAACAGGTTGAGAAAGTGTAGTGCTCCCAGTATTTTGGTAGCCAGATAACGCCTGATGGTGATACCATGAAAGTCATCGAAACCCGGATCAGAAAGGCCCGATTTGCATTTGCGAGTCTCTGGAACATTTGGCAGTCACGCTAGATTTCTCTACGAACTTTTTTTTTTCGCTTATAGTCGTTTTACCATCTTTATGGCATTCGCGACTTTATCAACGTTGCAGTTGGCGGATCGTTATTGAAAAACTTATCCGGTACAGCTGTGTTCGATGTTTACTCTTGGGCTCGAACTCACGGACATCGGCTCAGGAGACAACAGACTTGCCAACTGAGCTATATCACAAGCCCATTTCTCTACGAACGAGAATCGGAATCTTCAACTCAAACGTCAAATCCGTATTTTTGTACGGGTGTGAAACTTGGTACAAATATGCGGTGACGACGCGCAAACTGCAAGTATTAGCGAATCGCTGCCTGCGGAGCATCATCCGCGCTTGGTGGCCTGACAACTGGATCTCAAACGTGGAACTACTTCGCCGGTGTCATCAAAAAGTGCTAGAAATCGAGATTCGGGAACGTAAGTGGAGATGGATTTGGCACACGCTGCGAAGAGATGAAAACGAGAATGGCAAAGAAGCGCAGGCCCAGAAGCTCGTGGCGGCGTAGTCTAGCCGCTGAAATCCGCACAGTTGACGAGAACCTTGGCTGGCAGCAAGTGAAGACGCTGGTTCCGGATCGCCAGCAGTGGGGATCTTTTATCTCAGCCCTATGCGTTCGGTCAATCGGTGCCGGATCCTTACGTAAGTGGGTGTGGTGTTTACACACTTCAACTATTCATCCCAGAACGTTTGTAACTGCCAATAATTTTTTAGATCGAAAAACAACTGGACCAAGGATTTTGCAGACTACCAGATGCAGTTCACTTTTTTTAGGGAACATCCAAACCTTTCACTCAATCATAATTATCAGATTTTTCTTACAATGATTATATGATATTGTGGCTATAAAAATGCAGGTTTTAAACAGAATCTCAGCATGTTGTCTTACAATGTTGAATGTCCAACGTTCAACAAATGGCAAGTCAGAATTATGGTCAATCTCGGCAATGTCTTTATATAATTATTGGTTTATCATGCACTTTGCTTCTCGATTCGAGCTGAAATGTATGTATGTTAGCTTCTTCCGAGTTGAATGAAAATAAAAGAAAAAAACGCAGATACCTTCCAAGTGAAACTTATTGAAAAGTTTAGCTTCCCATCGGTTTGCGAGAAGCCGACAAAAAGAAGTTCCACGACATCTTTTGGCTGCTGACTGAAGCCTATAATTTTACGATCAATTTTTTTTCCTCGTATCACGTTTATTATGAGCATGCTCAGCTTAAGAAAAAAAAACTATCGAACAGCACACATACACGGTGGAGGATTACTATTTAAACGCAGAAAACGGATATTATACTTATAATGACCATAATTACAAATAATTTCGTGAATTATCGAAACAGAATCACTCCGGCAGCAGGTTGAATGAAGTCGAGTGTGTGGGACATGGCTGATCGCACCATTTAGTCCATTTTCCATGCTCGTTCTGGTCAGCGTATCCGTTGCCTGGCCCGGTTCCTATTTCTGTCCGTGCTCATATTGCTATAATCGTGAAGTGGAAAATCACATGGCAAAGAAAATAATTATTGTAATAGTTGTCTTCTCTCTTCACGTATTGGCAGAAGACGACGACGACGCCTGAAAGCAGCTCAATAATCATCATTCAGAAAAGTGGACCTTGCACATGCAGAAATGAAAAAAGCTTACCTACTGACGACGAGTAGTGGCTGGCCTCCATCAATCCGATATCTATCGGCAGCAGGACGACGACGAAGGATCGAAGGCTGCCTCACTCACACGTTTTGCTGCCTAATGGTTTCCGCAGCCGGACGATTTGCTGTTATTTTTCTTGCGCGATCGCGAAGGATTATAGGTATCCAATAGGGGAAGTGTGGTTAAACTGGTACTCACAAACAGAAAGGCAGAAAATCGAATGTTGACTGGAAGTTTTCAGATCCCAGATTTAAGATTCTGATGGTTTCGTTAGTTTTGAAAATGTACTTTCCTTCGTACCCAAATGAAAATCTTTCGCAGGAAACTTAGAAAAAAAAGTTTTTAATTTCATTGACTTATTCTACCCCTTAAGTTAGGCACAACCGTTTACGTTTACTGTATAAAAATAAGTGCAGGCGATTAAAAACGTGATTACTCGATATCAAAACAATCTTCCTTATTTAAGTAAATGATCTATCTACACTACCTCTTTGTGAAATCCCGAGACTGTTTGCAGATGACACGGTGTTAGAGTATTTGTATCAAGATGTGGAATCTACAGTTTGTGAAATGGGAAAGACCATAAAATTATTGATAACAACCTGCAAAACAATCTATTCACACTGATCATAGTTAGAACAAAGTACTTCATTTATCGTGGAATTAAAACTAGATTATCGGCACATTTACCAGTTAGAGAGTTATATAAAATGCTTGCTCATAATATCTTACCGATAAGCTGTTTCCAAGACTTACAAACCCTAGTGATAATGCATCGAATTGTATGAACTAAGAATATTCACCATAACTTAATCAGGTAACACATAATTACAACATTCGATTTATCGACAGGTTATTTGTAGAGAATGCTTCAAAAAGCGTAGTAGAAAGAAGATTGGTCACAACAGGACTTAATTTACATAATCGTCTGAGTAGAGATATTCGTAACAGTAAAATTGTCACTTTATTTAAAATCCGTGCAAAAAATTACATGAAAAATAATCTAGAGCGGTTAATGTTAGCACAGTTAAGCTAAGATCTCTAATTGTTACCTAGAACCATAACCTTTTAGAGGAATGCTAGTTCATAAAGGTTTCCTTACTCAATATTGTCATAAAAAAAATCTTAGATGCAAAAAAATTCTGACCAGCAAAAAACAACTTCTTTATTAACGATACGATGGAGAGCTTAAAAAATGTTTCTTTGTAGGTTCGCGGTTCTTAAGCATACGAGTCTCTCAACTAATAAGCCTATGTTCTTATTCGCAATTTCTCACTCCTACACTTACAGAAGAATATAAATCAACAATTCTAGGAAAGAAAACTAAGGAAAGTTGAAAGATCATTTAAACAAAGAATTTTCATGCAAAAATTTAATTATTTACTTGAATTCAAATAATTGTCACTTTTTTTAAATTAAGGCTGCTTTTCTATTCACTCATTTGGCTGAGTAGGGGAAAACTGTACAAGACGCACCAGCGGGTAAGATGGACCATGCCAATCTTTCTCAAAAATACACTAACCTATGGCTTCTAATGATTTTTTTTCTTCATTTGTATTGTAGCAAACAAGCTTTTTCATCATTTATTACATGATAAGTTATTTAAAACGACTTTAGTTTTTAGAAATAGAAGGATTAATGGAATCAACATGAATCTTCTTATTTTTCATGGGTAACATGTAAGGTTTTATGGTAAAACAGCCTGTGCAATCTGATGAAACTACAGCTTTTCACTCGTATGCACTTTCGGAAGACTATAAATATTTTGTTGTATTTTCCTAACTTCTCACGAATTTTAACTTAAATCAATCATATCAAAATTGGGGCAGAATGCCCACAAGACCATGTGTTTTACGTTCAAATTTTTAATGCTGTTATTTTTTGAGAAAACCCAAGAATTAAAATAAAAAGCCATTTATTCTTTTTATTTTCTGCACCAATATTCGACTCGAGAAAGATATCCGCCGCCATGTTTGCCGCGATATCAGTCAAGAAATCAAATTTCGTTGCCTACCTGAAGGCGTTTTACCTATAAGGATGTAGAACAGTGTATTTTGAAAAGCGAAATTTTTGATAAATTTAGCAATAAATAATGGTTTTTTGCCATAATTTGGTTGGTTTTCAAAAATACGATGAACATGTAAATAAACATTTGATGTTTCAATTATTACATTTCGCATAGTCATTGTTATTTTCTCACCACCCTTTCTATATGGTGCGTTCTGTCCACTTGTTTTGTTTTGGCGTTCTGCTCCGCGGTTTGTTTTCTGGCTGTTTAAGTTTTTTACAAACATATAATCAGAATCGTGTTTTTATTATATTTTTTCTTTAAGGGGGGGGTAGGGTCTAACACTTTCAAAAAATCGATTTTTTTATTTTTTTATTTTCTTATTGTAAAACATTTCAAGAATGTTGTGTCAAATTTTCAAGTCAATTGAAGCAAAACTGTAGAAGTTATAGGCCTTTATCTCCTCCTATCTAATACTGCAAGAAAGCAAGAGCAGAAACTTCAAACGCGTTTTTCTCGAAAGCACATTTTTAAAGTCCGTGGACATCGTCATTTGAAAACTACTTATCCGATTCTTTTCAAATTTGGAACATAGTTTCTACATATAAAATACCAGACCCCAACGTTTTTCTTTTTTGATTTTTTTTATTTTGGGGAGATTTTATAGGTGAAAAATGGCGGATTTTTAAGTGAAAAATCGTAGTTTTCACTTCAAACAGCCACAAAAATTTCAAAAAAATATTTTTAAGTTAAATAAAAACGTTGGGGTCCAGAAAAACTTCTATTAAAAATATTTTGCTCTGATTTTTTGAATTCAGATGATTCTGTGCTGAGATACAGTGTCCACCGCAAATCCTGTTTTCTAAAAGGCATCCTCGAAAATGCTCCGTCACCGGCTCATTTTTCAATATTTTTCTGCGAAAAAATTACTAAATGTTCTTTTAACAATGCTTTGTATAATGCAAAAAATTTGAATACATTTGTTTGAACGATAGCTCTAGAAAAAAATCGTGAAAATGGTGTTTTTTTTATACCCGTTAGACCCTACCCCCCCCTTAAGATACTACGTAAATCTGATCCCTGAATCGTCGTAAACTTTCAATTTGGTTCTTAAGGGGGGGGTAGGGTCTAACGGGTATAAAAAAACACCATTTTCACGATTTTTTTCTAGAGCTATCGTTCAAACAAATGTATTCAAAGTTTTTGCATTATACAAAGCATTGTTAAAAGAACATTTAGTAATTTTTTCGTAGAAAAATATTGAAAAATGAGCCGGTGACGAAGCATTTTCGAGGATGTCTTTTAGAAAACAGGATTTGCGGTGGACACTGTATCTCAGCACAGAATCATCTGAAGTGAAAAAATCAGAGCAAAATATTTTTAATAGATGTTTTTCTGGACCCCGACGTTTTTATTTAACTTATAAATATTTTTATGAAATTTTTGTGGCTGTTTGAAGTAAAAACTACGATTTTTCACTTAAAAATCCGCCATTTTTCACCTCTAAAACCTCCCCAAAGTAAAAAAATCAAAAAAAAAAACGTTGGGGTCTGGTATTTTATATGTAGAAACTATGTTCCAAATTTGAAAAGAATCGGACAAGTAGTTTTCAAATGACGATGTCCACGGATTTTAAAAATGTGCCTTCGAGAAAAACGCGTTTGAAGTTTCTGCTCTTGCTTTCTTGCAGTATAAGATAGGAGGTGATAAAGGCCTATAACTTCTACAGTTTTGCTTCAATTGCCTTGAAAATTTGACACAACATTCTTGAAATGTTTTACAATAAGAAAATAAAAAAATAAAAAAATCGATTTTTTGAAAGTGTTAGACCCTACCCCCCCCTTAACTGATTGGTATCGCTGCAAATAGCTATTATGCCTAACTGGTTCGTCTTGTACAGTTTTTCCCTAACTGTTCACTTCGGTTAGAGTTTAACCATATACACTATATGGTAGAATATATACATTAGACTGGCCCTCAACAAAAAAAATGCTTTTATTCCACGCGGCACCTCCTAAATTTGTGCATTTAGGTGAAAAAATGACTTCCTGAAAGTTTCAGGTCATATGGAAGAAGCACGAGCTGGCGCAAAGGACTTGAAATTGTGTCGACATACTTTCACTCTTGGTGCTCTAAAATATGTTACCAGTATGCAAGAAAGCTCAGAATTTCAGGAATTGTAGTTCGAACAATGACAATCAAGTTTGTAGAAGATTGTGATGCTATACGAGTTGACTGTGACGAGTTATCTGCAATTTATTGTGTGATTTTTTTTTGCATTTCTTTGATATATCGTGAATTGAGCATTGGTTAATAATCGCACTAGCTTGATCGCATCGTCACACAATGAGAATAACAAATAGAAAGTTTGTGACCTTTCTTTCAACTTTTGCTATCTATTCAATTTGTTATAAAATAAGCTACAACTTTGCCTAGCACACAAACTTTCTATCTGTTATTCTTATTGTGTGAAAATGCGATCAAGTTAGTCAGTACATTACATACTAATAATCAACCTATACACCGTTCACGATATATCGATGAAAAGCGAAAAAAATCACGCATTCAATTGCAAATAAATCATCACAGTCAACTCGTATCACGTCATAATCTTCTACAAACTTGTTTGTCATTGTTTGAACTACAATTCCTGAAATTCTGAGCTTTCTAGCATACTGAATGTCGTTCATTCATACATTTTGCTGAAAATCTCCATACAAATTTCAAGTCCTTTGCGCCAGCTCGTGTTTTTTCCAAATGACCTGAAACTTTCAGAAAGTCATTTTTTCACTTAAATGCACCAATCTAGGGGGTGCCGCGTTGAAAAAAATGTTGTAAAAATCATCCCATACAAATTTGGGCCAGTCTAATATATATTCTGTAGATTGCCCCAAAAACTGACCTGTGCAAAATTTCAGCTCAATCGGATTTCATTTAAGGGTGCCTCAAAGCGCTCAAAATTTTAGTTTTTGGACCCTTAAAAATCACCTGAGGAGGGGTGAGGAGGGGAGGGAGGGAATGGAGCTTGCAAAAGAAATCGGAAAAATCGAAATTTAATTTTATGTCCGCGAGTTCGAGCCCAAGAGTAAACATCGAACACAGTTGTACCGGATGGTTTTTCAATAACGATCCGCCAACTGCAACGTTGATAAAGTCGCGAATGCCATAAAAATGGTAAAACGACTATAATCGAAACAAGAAAAAAAAATAAAAAAAAAAAAAATTAATTTTGATGCCACATGACTTAGAAATGCATGAAATGCTTAACATCCGGTGTTTCCTCGAAAAAAAATTTTTAGCCAGAATTCGACTTTCTGGGATTTTCGGAAAACTGTCCCAGGAAAACGATTTTTGACATTTTTTTAGGGATAACACCAGATCTCGGGGATTTATTTATTATTGAGTCATTCGGAATCTGAATTTAAAAATAGGATTCCCTTTGGTCCCTCCTGAGGTGATTCCTATAAAGTGATCCTAAAGTCGATTTTCGACAAAGTATATGGCTTGTGATACAGCTCAGTTGGCAGGTGGTTGTATCCTGAGCCGAAGAGTAAACGTCGAACTCAGTTGAACCGGATAAGTTTTTTCATACCTGTTCGTAAACTGCAACGTTGATATAAAGTCGTGAATGCCATAAAGATGGTAAAACGACTATAATCGAAACATGAAAAAAGACTGCTTCTGCTTATGGGTCTGAAGTCCAATTCTCTCTTTGGCTAACGTTAGTCGATGAGGTAGGTACCGTAAAACGGGGTAACTTTGATCACCGGGGTAAATTTGACCAACAATAAACTTTTCCACATTATCATCAATAACTCAGTCTAAAGTTTGATTTTTTAAAAACTGTTTTCTACGTTTGAAAGCCTATTAATTAAGTATCAAAAAGGGTAAATTTGGTTTGTATTTGAATTTTTTTTTCTATTAGGTAGTAAAAAAATCTAATTTCAAAATCTATTTTTCCAAGGCTCGCAAACAAACAGCTCTGTTAATGATACCAAAAAGCACCAAACCAAAAGCAAACGGGTTGTTTAATATGAAAGAACAACTTTTTTCTTTGTATATGAACAATTATAGTGCTATTTTTAAAGTCATTTAATGATAAATCTTTGATATTTAATAACAAAGGACATTTTCCAAGAGTAAGCCCGAATTGGACAAATGGATAGGAACCCTATTAAATCGTTAACTTTGAAGAAAAAGTGAAAATGGAAATAGTGGGAGGGCCTAGGGGAATGTGTGAAGGTAAAATTTCATTTGTATTTTGAAGCTCAAACTATTTAGTAATTATAATTATTTTTACCCCTGAATGTAGGCAGCACCACAGTTCTTTTTACGATTATAATTATTTTTAAAATAAAACGATAAAAATCAAGGTTAAATTGATAAACTAGCATTTGTTAATATTATGAAGGTGTTTTGTATCCTTTATGATCAAGATCAAGAAAACTCCTTAAAAACCGTCAGAATAGAGACTGATCAAATTCTGAACAGAGACGAAAACGATTTTTCAATCAAATTTAAAGAGGTCTAATAAATTTCTGCATCCATGTTTTACGTTCATAGGAGTCCAGTACTGGTTTTAAAAATATAAAACATGCCCCATTCCCCTTAACAGAAATAGTAATCGAAATATATTTAAAAAAGTGATCAATATTACCCCGGATTACGGTACCTCGTTTCTCAGTCATATCCCGTACTGATGCCGTTTGTAATAATCCTTGATGTTCCTGTCCATTGTAGTCAGCAGGGCCAGGTTTCCTACCGCCTCCAGGGGAAACTACGAAAAAACACCATACTTTCTCAACGCTCCGACAGTTAGTTTTCTAATTGAAAGACCACTCAAAGTGTCCCATTTGTGCACAATCCGTTTTGTTTTGCTCGGGAGTAAATCCACGAATTTTTAAATTTCTTCGCGAAAAATGACAAAAAATAATAACGCTCACTACACTTGGAATTTTGGCACAGGTTTTTGGGTCAATCTTCAAAATGTATATGATCGGTTTTCGGAGTCCGACATGATGACCCATTTGACCTTTTTTAATCTAGTATTAAAACTATTGTTCAGAATTGTCTGAAAACTTGGTTTTCAATCATAAAATGGATAAAGAATATGCCTGTGTTTTCGATATGGGCATTGATATTGTTCTTACAAGTAACATGTACTCACAACCTTTTGCATTGATGATTTGGCGCGTACGTCGTTTTGCTAACTTTGGAATTCAGTCTTGATAAATGATTGAATTTGCCCAAAACTTCGCTATCCCTTAGTTGTTTGAAGTAACGTGTAGAACAATCGGAAGCATAAATACGTCGCAGAAGTGCCTGTTTAATGGTTCCTTGAATCGGTGCTGCGCTGGACTGTCCTTCGGCGAAATGTTTCTAAGAGACAGGACACTATTAGCTACCACCTGTGTGTCAGTTGATCCAGCAAGTACAGCGTGAACATGTCCAAGGCTAACAAATTGTTCAGGAAGTATCTGTTGTATGTAGTAAAAAATATATATGAAGTAGTAGGCTAGTAAAAATTAACACATAATATGATATTATCTCACTTACCCAGCAAAATTTTAGGCCACTCATTCATCTAAGCCAGCTCACACACTCTCACAACCGATTTTCATCTGATTTACTAGCATTTTTTCAGAAAATTTCATGAACTTCCTTCGAAAATGCAAAAGGACCGAACAACCAATCAGCCGAACTGTTGTTTAGGTCCGGCAATTTAGCGCATCGCAAAAAGTCGTTAAAACCAAATTACACTAAAAAATGAGAATGTCATTATACGTTTAAAATTCAAATAGTTTTGTTGAAGTTAATCAATGACTAAATGAATCCATGTTTTTAATAAACATAGAATACATTTTTTACAATCGTTTGCAGTCTAAAACCCCATTCTGTTTATAATGGTTCATACGATCTAATAAAAAAAACTCTAGAATTGTTTAACAATCCAATTGTCTTCCGAATGGAAATTGACTTATTTAATTTAGTTCGTTCATTCATCTATACATTCCAATGAAATTAACACCTAATACATTTTTTTTGTTTATTTAAATTCAGTTTCGTTTAATCCAGAATTTGACATGTCCTTCAGAGTAAATTCCAGAAAATAAAACAAAATGTGGAGTATGAATTCACACTCTTTTCCGCTAGGATTTTGGCGAGAAGTTAAGAGCCGTTATCATCTGCGAGCAACTTAGAGAATATTTTCATCAATCCAAAGTTATTTGCATTGGTTGAATGTGCTCAAAAACGAATAACGGAAACAGAATCCTATTGTGATGCTGAGAACTAAATGTTTTATTTCATGTTGTCTTCTGCTCTTCTGACATCAGCTTAAAGCCTTATTTTCTTACCTTAAACTAAAGCTGTCAGAGATCCTGGTCACTGTAATGAATATTTGAAGATAACTCAAATGTTTTATATTTTATCAATAAGCTTTCTTCCACAAAATTGAACACAAAGTAACTCAAAGAAGCTTTATTTGTGTAATTTGTTAAATAAAATTCTGAGATATTTATTGAGTGCCGAATTTAAGTGTTTTTCGGCTAAGTTTTTTTTTGCGGCCATAATGTGCCAAGGAAACAATTTTTAACAACATAAATTAAGGTACTCGAAGAATTCCTTATAGCATGCTTGAAATTCGAGTCGTAGTAATTTCCCACTTTTTGGGTCAATTTGAAACGTTAATACACGCAAATATTTTAATGCATATTCCTATTAGCCTCTATAAGACATATTCCAGCGTGACGTGATGGCTTACTTACAGGATATTTTTTTAAATTGCACTTAGTTCAGTTATTTAGGTTGAAAGTTGTTACGAACATTATAATTAGGTATATCTATCCACTTTCGTATAAAATAAAACAAATTTTCTATTTTTGAGTATTGATAACAGAAATTCCACGAGCTCTCCTATGCGCCCAAGCATCACGTTTCCTTACTAACGAAAGACGGACAGGTTCGTAGTAATCGGCGGATTGATGGTTCCGGCGTATTTTACGGGGCGGTAGATAATGGGCTGCCCAACAACGTCCGCTGGAAGTAACAGTCACAAACCGACCGATTTTACAAAATTATACCGCGAAAAACGTGCATCTTTACGTGCTGCATTGATCAGAGAGCCGAGAAACGACGCGACCGAGACGTCAAGAAGCACTTTATGGCTGTTGGATTGGATCAGAGGAGAACTCCAACTGCTCCAATAAGGAAATCGAGCTAAAATTGAGAAAACTTTCCGACAAAAATAACCTAATAATAACGGCAGCAGCCAGCAACAGCAGCAGGTTGATCGATCATCATTTTCTGCCGGTAGACGTGAGGGATAAGGGTCCATAAAAAATAATGACCAAACAACTATCAACAATATACGGTTGATAACTGCCAGCTCGATCGAGAGAAAAATGCTTCGATAAACGGTGTGCTTATTTTGCAGCCTCTCGTGTTTCCCGATTTATAATTTCTAACTTGAATCCCTAGTTTCTAAAAAAACATTTGAATAGTTCAAGCGAAAATATGTATTACCTAGGTATTTTTAAAGTTTCTGAATAATGTTAAAGCATCATGATACATTCAAAATAATAATAAGAAATCACATTTGAAGTCTATTTTCAAGCGATAATAATGTTGCTTCTATATATTAACAAGTTATAGAGAACTTCATTGACTCAAAAAAAAATTTTAACTCTAAATGTGGGGCCGGAAAAATGTGTACGTTTCCAGAGACTTCCAATCGCACCATTTCGAAGTCAAAATTCTTCGAATCAGAAAAGGGAAACAATTCATTCGAAATGCGAACGCAGTTTTCACATCTCTTGACGCGAGATAAATTAAAAATGCAAAATCGGACATTTTTAATTAATTCATAAATTTTGCATGCCCCGAATATGAATTATCGATATTACGATTTCATATGCAAGTAGACGCGGTTTCATTTGCCTCATGAATGATCTCGGTTGCGTTTTTGCTTTTGTTTTCACATTTCCATTCGGTCAGCATGAATGAACGAGCTATGAATGAAAAACTTTACCCACAAGAAGAATCTGTGGCGGGAAAAAGTTGTCTACCTATATTCATTCATACGCTGAGAATCGAAAACTGCCCACCATCGAACGATAGGGACGGCAGGATTCGCGAAAATGTCCAGAAAGGAGCAACAATTTAAGAAAAATAAAGCAACATAATACGCTGCCACACCCATTTCCGTCTAAGTCAGTCCGTCGTCGTCGTCGTCCGGTTTAATAAAAGGCCTAAGTCAAAATAACTTTACGAAACATCATCGGATCGCGATGTTTTCTCATGATTGCCATAGGATACCAGCACAACATTGAACCAAGATTTAAAAAAGTTGTATTCGTATAGTTTTTGCACGCATAAAATTGTGATATTTACGTGTAAGCATATCATGAGAAACATAAAATGATATCTCTTATAGAAGATATTTGAACAGTACATATATTTAGGTAAATGCAAATTTAACATTCAGCCATGGAATGAAAAGTTCTTTGAACATTAGGTAATCATTGCTTTGTCTGAAGTTTGTACATCTTAACAGTGTTTTCTACGTTTGTATGCTGATATTTATGTAGATTATGATTCAAATGCACATAATCTGGTTCTTACTAATCATTTTTTCATAAAGTTTCGAACATCAAGTTTCAAAAAATTTGTTTTTGAAAGGCATGAAAACAAACATTTCCTCTGATGAAATGAGAACATCTGCACGGATACATTTTTGTTTACAAAAATGTTCAACTGTTCAGATTGTTTTTGTGTTGATTTTATCTTCATTTTGATGATTTATTTTGGATAAAATTCAGACATTTACCTCTAAACCGGTCATTTGTACAATATTTTTCCAAGAGAAAATATGTATAGAAAATTCATTAGGAACCTCAATTGACGGTGTGATTTGAAGGCCATAGAAATCGGTATTAGTGAACGAGTATTGAAAAGACAAGAAATTGAAATTTCGTTCGTTTGTTCATGGTTGAAAAGATCTGAAAAATTTGTATAAGTTTTACCCCTTAATGTATGCAACTGCATTCTGCATTTTGGAATTTAAGCAAAATTACAGAAAAGGTGCAAATTAGGTTTAATTACAAAAAAAAGGTAAATTATGTTGATTGTAAATTCTGAAGTCAATCATCAAGTTTCATACTCCTGACAGAGATAAATGTTTTAATACTTTCACTTGTTACAAAAAAAGGATCTCCTTCAAAAATATTCAAGAAGATTGATAAAGTTATCAAACCGCCTCCCAGTTTTTTGTACAAAATAATTAATATATAAATACACAATTACAGACTCCAAAATCCGATTCTTCAAATATGCTATATCAGATTTCTTTTCCAAAAATGAGCTTAAAACAGAACAAAAATTGTTTGGATTTCAAATTTCGGATTTAAAATGACAGATTCAGATTTCAAAACTGTAGATTTCAGATTCCAGATTCAGATTTCAGATTCAGATTTCAGATTCAGATTTCAGATTCAGATTTCAGATTCAGATTTCAGATTCAGATTTCAGATTCAGATTTCAGATTCAGATTTCAGATTCAGATTTCAGATTCAGATTTCAGATTCAGATTTCAGATTCAGATTTCAGATTCAGATTCAGATTTCAGATTCAGATTTCAGATTCAGATTTCAGATTCAGATTCAGATTTCAGAATCAGATTTCAGATTCAGATTTCAGATTCAGATTTCAGATTCAGATTTCAGATTCAGATTTCAGATTCAGATTTCAGATTCAGATTTCAGATTCAGATTTCAGATTTCAGATTCAGATTTCAGATTCAGATTTCAGATTCAGATTTCAGATTCAGATTTCAGATTTAGATTCAGATTTCAGATTCGGATTTCAGATTCAGATTTCAGATTCAGATTTCAGATTCAGCTTTCAGATTCAGATTCAGATTCAGATTTCAGATTCAGATTAAGATTTCAGATTTAGATTTCAGATTCAGATTTCAGATTCAGACTTAAGATTCAGATTTCAGATTCAGAATTCAGATTCAGATTTCAGATTCAGATTTCAGATTCAGATTTCAGATTCAGATTTCAGATCCAGATTTCAGATTCAGATTTCAGATTCAGATTTCAGATTCAGATTTCAGATTCAGATTTCAGATTCAGATTTCAGATTCAGATTTCAGATTCAGATTTCAGATTCAGATTTCAGATTCAGATTTCAGATTCAGATTTCAGATTCAGATTTCAGATTCAGATTTCAGATTCAGATTTCAGATTCAGATTTCAGATTCAGATTTCAGATTCAGATTTCAGATTCAGATTTCAGATTCAGATTTCAGATTCAGATTTCAGATTCAGATTTCAGATTCAGATTTCAGATTCAGATTTCAGATTCAGATTTCAGATTCAGATTTCAGATTCAGATTTCAGATTCAGATTTCAGATTCAGATTTCAGATTCAGATTTCAGATTCAGATTTCAGATTCAGATTTCAGATTCAGATTTCAGATTCAGATTTCAGATTCAGATTTCAGATTCAGATTTCAGATTCAGATTTCAGATTCAGATTTCAGATTCAGATTTCAGATTCAGATTTCAGATTCAGATTTCAGATTCAGATTTCAGATTCAGATTTCAGATTCAGATTTCAGATTCAGATTTCAGATTCAGATTTCAGATTCAGATTTCAGATTCAGATTTCAGATTCAGATTTCAGATTCAGATTTCAGATTCAGATTTCAGATTCAGATTTCAGATTCAGATTTCAGATTCAGATTTCAGATTCAGATTTCAGATTCAGATTTCAGATTCAGATTTCAGATTCAGATTTCAGATTCAGATTTCAGATTCAGATTTCAGATTCAGATTTCAGATTCAGATTTCAGATACAGATTTCAGATTCAGAATTCAGATTTCAGATTCAGAATTCATATTCGGACTTCAGATTTATCGTTGGCATTCTAATAGGTGAAAAAAAAACAAATATTTTATCACTTTTGTTTACTCAAATTTAAAGTTGTTGTCCCAATGTTGTTTTAAATGTTTTTTGGTTTTTTATGTAGATTACTGGAATAAAGCAAGAGTGTTCTTGATAACACATAGGAAACGTAAGGAAACGGTGAAGTCCTTAAATTTTTTATATGCTGATTATAACTTTGAGGCACCTTAAAAGTTTTCAAACGGAAATGATTTATCGTCCGTTCTTGTCGTTTTTCTAAATTTTCCCCACATCTCAGAAGCTGCAAATTTAGTCCCACTAACATTCAACCTAAATGTTGACAATTAACAGTTATTTTGCTTCCCACGGGTGTGCGAATAAAAAAACACCGACAAGCGCCAGGTTGGATCGATCGATGGATGAATGACGCCATATGAAGAGTGCTGACGATGATTTATTAATTCTACAGAATAATCTTCGATCGCTCTACTTTCAAAAATATGACCGAGCTCTGGTCTGGTTGAAAGTGGCCAGTTACGGCAACGTGTAACACATGTTCCAGTTTTAACTAAATTCTTGAGTAAGGTTCAATCAGAATGATCTTCTAAGAACTTATTTGGTTTCAAGGATGCCACTGAACGGCATAACAGCAGGGGATTTTTTTTTATTATCTGACGGGTTTGCGCCGGGGGTCTTCAGATTTTCCCCAAAATTGAAAATTTGGTTCATTTTTGCGACTTAAAAACACATGTATTATTTCAGATTTCTAACATTTTTATTATCTGAGTTAGCTTCGGTTAGATTTTTTTGTAAATAAAAAATAACCATTTTTCAAAGCTAAATAACTCTGTTGTTTCTCAACGGAAGTTATAAAATAGCACATCAAAATACATTAAAATTTTATCAGCTTTCCAAATAGAATAGTTGTAAAAAATTAAATAATGACCTTCAACATGAAAAGTTGTAAATAATCTTTAAATGGCGTCTAAAAGTACCGTCTGCACCACCGAATATTTTGCAAAAAATACCATTGTATAGCTCGATTCATGATGCAACTTCCATCTGAAGATACCAAAGTGGGCCATTAACACCTTGAAGAGTTATGGAAGAAATAATGACAACAAATCTCTTTTTTTGCATCGAAAACAAACAATGGTCGAACAACTGCACTCACATATGGAGATAGCAAGCACTTCTAACAAAATGAAAACAAAAGAACTTATCAAAGCTGGTAAAAAACACTATTTTTTCGTCCTTTTTAGACTGCCCCTACTCGCATTACAGTCCCATATGAATTTTCGTCATTTTAGGTCAACATATGGCTTCAACATAAAAGACTAAAATAAGAGGTTTTGTTCTAGAAATTTCGAAAAAAAATATCAATTCGTGGCTGTCGTATATGAAATATACCTGAATAACAGTCCCATATGTGAAATACCACGGATTTGGTTTCTTTTCAATGTTTCTTTCGGCGAAATAGTCTTTGGATTATTGCTTTGAATCATTTAAACATTTTTTTAACTCACTTGATGTCGAATGATGCACACTAGTTTTCGAAGGCAGGTCTGACTTTTTTAGGAATGACTTCATGAGCGAAAAACTGTCGGATGCAACAAAAAATCGTAAAAAGATTCAACTTACAATGTGGAATTCATGATATTTTTTTTGCAAAAGTATGTTTCTTTTTCTGACAATTGCATTTAGGTTCAAAAATGATCAAATTTAAGTCTTAGAAAGTAGCTTGGTGAGAAAAATATAATTTGTATGGGACTGTTATGCTAGTAGATTCGAAAAAGGTTTCAAATATGGTCAATTAACAGTCCTATAATGAATAAAAATGGTGCTCTAGACCTTACCAATAACCCAATTTCGAAAATTTCAGGCCTAACGATTTATTATGACAACCTAGAAACGATTTTCGTTTATGCTGAAAGTGGTGGGCACAATTTAAAAATATATTCCAAAACAGAAAAAGCTGATTGTCTCGCTTGCTTATTTTTGTATATGGGACTGTTATGAAAGTAGGGGCGGTAGATTGTTGCAGCTTAACTGACTTTATGTTATATCCAAAAATTTAATAACATATTCGTTTATACCCAGTTTTGCACCAGGTCACAACAAGTTATGCACATTTGACAATCATTTTTAGAAGTTTATGCGCTAAGTTTTGCATCCGTAATTCCCCAGATTTGATTTAAAATGGACGGTAAAACACTGAAGATTCGGGTGTGAGCGATCGAGGTTGCAAAACACTGACGAAGAATTATGTTCGTTCTAGTATGGTAAACCTCAAAACTGGGCGAATGTAGAAAACGAATACGGTAAAAGTATCATATTCTCATCATTTCACAGCCTGGGCTGGCAATACTGAGCTCTTTGATTATTTCTACAACATTTTTACCACTTTCTCTTCCTTTTTTGATCAATGGGAAAGGATTTTGGTGTCCAGTGCTTAGCTCCCGATATAAAAACTATGTAAAGCACGTCTATATTTCATTTTTTTAATCACATTTTTGTGATCCCAAACACAGGGACTGAACCTTCTACAATTGGCATTGATTATGCTTCACAATGATCTTTGATCGAAAAATTAATAAGTTATATAGTATATGACCAGGTTGTAAAAGCAACATTCCCATTATTAGTTCTAAACATAAACAATACGATACTCAGAATTTTGGTTTAAATTTAAAGTCAGTTTTGCTGCAAACACTCTACAAAGCACGAAAAAGTAGTGTTTTTTACCTGCTTTGGTAAGTTCTTTTGTTTCCATGTTGTTAGAAGTGCTTGCTATCTCCATATGTGAGTGCAGTTGTTCCACCATTGATTGTTTTCGATGCAAAAAAAGAGATTTGTTGTCATTATTTCTTCCATAACTCTTCAAGGTGTTAATGGCCCACTTTGGTGTCTTCAGATGAAAGTTGCATCATGAATCGAGCTATACAATGGTATTTTTTGCAAAATATTCGGTGGTGCAGACGGTACTTTTAGATGCCATTTAAAGATTATTTACAACTTTTCATGTTGAAGGTCATTATTTAATTTTTTACAACTATTCTATTTGGAAAGCTGATAAAATTTTAATGCATTTTGATGTGCTATTTTGTTATTTCCGTCGAGAAACAACAGAGTTATTTAGCTTTGAAAAATGGTTATTTTTTATTTACAAAAAAATCTAACCGAAGCTAACTCAGAAAATAAAAATGTTAGAAATCTGAAAAAATACATGTGTTTTTAAGTCGCAAAAATGAACCAAATTTTCAATTTTGGGGAAAATCTGAAGACCCCCGGCGCAAATTGTCAGATAATAAAAAAAAATCCCCAGCATCTTTTGAGCTTAGAATGTTGACTGATTTATGGTTATTTTTCGTAAATCAGATTCCTATGCTGTTGAGATCATCGTTGATTTCATTGTGATTATTGTTCGGTTGATTGTCCTCGATAATTTACAAAAACAAAACCGTATACAGGGGTGAAGAGGGACCAAAAATGAAAAAAAACTATTAGGTAGGATATGTTTTTCTCTTTTGCGCCGGCCGTCCAAATTGTGAATTGAAGGAGCTAAGTCTGACAAAAATATTTTCGAAATAACTAGCCCGAAAAATTAACATGTTACGGAATCCATTTGAGTTCACGGAAGAAATTTATCATTAGCATGAATGGCTTATTCATCCCGATCTGAATCTTGAAATTCGTGGCCGTGGACTTTGATCAAGGAATGCGCCTTAAAGTATAGTAGCCATCTGAGCACCGCTATAACGAAAATCTCCAAGAAAAATTAATCTAATTTTCCTACCCGAAATTCAAAATAGTGTGACTCAACACATTTTTTCAATTCCATTTTATGAATATTAAAATCTGAACTAATACCTATCTAAGTTTGGAATGTAAATCTCCTCATATGCTTCTCTTTGCTAAATATGATGTCTGGTATGTTGCTAAATTTTAACCATGATTCAGGAAGATGCCGAGATTTATTCTGATTTGATGACTTTATTATTGGACATTTATAAAAAAAAAAACTTCTCCCACCGTTCGGATGGGAATTCAACTTCCGGCATCTCCAATTCCACAGCGTTAGTGCCTAAAAAAGCTTTTCCATCAGCTCCTGAATATTGGTAGATCCGGAACGTTTCTAATTCCTTAAAGCACAGATGAACTTCAAGGACGGAAATTTCTACAAAATTGAAATTCCAAGCAATGTTCTAATCTTCGGGAAAGATTCTTCCGGATGCGGGTTTCCTATGATGATATCTTTAAAAGTTCAATCCCACGTTTGAAATCCGCAGGATGCCGGTCAAATAAAAGATTTGTTCTCAAAGTGATGACAACAAACAACAAATGAACAAGTTCATTTCGTTTTAGTTGTTTCTTCACAAAGCTTCTTCTTTTAAAAAAGCTTTCTTACACAAGCCTACACTGGAAACATGATTATCACAGGAAGACTTCTTTCTCCCAAGCTTTCTAAATAGAACCTAAATAAAATTTAGGTTTAACTTTGAACAGATCAACGTAATTCCCTTTTTCTTACCTTATTGTGTTGTCAAATCCAAATAATGCATATATCTGAAGCCGAAATTTTGAATATATGAAATTTGTTTTGGAAAAATAATATGCGTTCTGACATGAGAGATTCTGACATCATCCTTTTGATCCCAGTGCCCTCTGAGTGTCGTTTTGAGATGCAAATCGCCAATAGTTTCCTGATCTAAGCTAACTAGATCTCTACAATTCTGATCTTGATGTTAAGTTTTGGTCTGCTTTGTGTTCTAGTACAGCATTCCGATTCTCAATCAAAGTCTCATTGGATATTAATGTAATTCAAGAGGAACATGCTTTTAACTATTTTTTAACAGTATACCACCTGCTTTCAGTTATTTACTTATAAGTTCTATTGGAAAAGTTGCCTTCAAATTTGATGCTCTAGTTTCTGTTGATTAAAAGCACGAATTGATCTTTATGAGGAAAATTTTGTTTGCCGAGCACACAATGGACAGAGTTAATTATTTTTTTTCAATATTTTTAACAACGCCATGGTCATATGAGTAAGAATCAATAAAACAAAAATCGGCCCATCGGAAAATAGCCCAAAAATACACAAGCCTTTCTGTGTGCCAGACAGCCACGCGGCGACGTCTCATAGGCGATTTTCCCTAATCTCGAGGTGTGCTGGAACGAGCAAGGCTACATGATGAGTGTATCTGACTGAACCATGTAGAGCGTACCTACCTGTTTTTTTTTCGATCATCAGCAGCAGAATGGCGGTGGCGGCTAGTAGTAAATTGGATACAAAAAGAAGGTGATCGGAACATATTTGCCAACTCATCAAGTTGTAATATATTTTCCACCGCCAATTTCATGTTTTCATGTATGCCGACAATGAATTCGTTGTTTTGAATCAAGTTTTTCGTCTATTATCGATGTATGTATAGCGATGACTTTGTAGCAATCCGGTTGCTCATCCTACTTTTCCCATCCTTGGTAAGGGTTTTTTTTTTGACATTTCAAGATGGGTGGCATTATGAAACGATTTGGAATGAGCGGTTCGTTGATAGCTGAAAGCCTGAGAACGGTCAAATCTCTGATATTTCAAAGATTTTGAAATATTTGACCCATTCCACTCGCCAGTCCATCACAAATTCTTTTTTTTTAGTAATCGTTAAAATTCATAAACATCATTTGAAAGGTGAATTCTTCAGCTTTTTTTTTGCTTAAAAAAAAATCAAATTTTGACTTCAAAAAGCGCGATACAAACAATTAAAAAAATTAATTTTTAATGACAAAAAAGTACTTCTAAAGCTACAGCTGAGAGAAACTTAAATCATGAGAAATTTGAAAACGATCTGAGGAATATTAGTTAGGTCTAACAGAACGTGGCACCCTACTACTCTGAATTGATTTTTGAGAAAAAAAAAATGTCCTTACTTAGGTAGGAGACTTACTTACTTACTTAATGTTCCCGTGCCGATCCACCGGTGCATAGGACCGAGGTAAAAGACCTCCACTGTTGACGATCCGGAACCAGCGTCTTCAGCTGGTCCCAGACAAGATTCTCGTCGACAGTCGATCTCGACGATCTCGTTTTCATCTTTGAGCAGCGTGTGCCCAATCCATCTCCACTTACGTTCCCGAATCTCGATTTCTAGCGCCCTTTGAAGACACCGGCGATGTAGTTCCTCATTCGAGATCCAGTTGCCAGGCCACCAAGCGCAAATGATATTTCGCAGGCAGCGGTTTACAAATACTTGCAGTTTTCGCGTCGTTACCGCATATGTGCACCAAGTTTTGCACCCGTACAACTATACGGATTTGACGTTTGAGTTGAAGATTCGGATTTTCGTTCGTAGAGAGATCTGGCCTTACTGATCCGGGTTTCGATGTCTTTCCTGGTACCACCATCAGGCGCCATCTGGCTGCCAAGATACTGGAAGCACTCCACTTTCTCAACTTGTTGCCCAGCTACCATGAAACTGGAGGGATTTCCTGAGTTGATCTCCATCGACTTGGTCTTTCCGACATTGACTTTGAGACTTGCTGCCTTGGAACTTTCGGTGAGGTTGTCGAGTTTGCTCTGCATATCCGGTTGTTTTTGGACGAGCAAAACAATTATCGTCAGCCAGGTAAAGGCCGTTCAGTTGCTCCATTGTTGAAGGATTCCACAGCAATCATCGGTTCGGTGCACATTCGATCGATCCAGTCAGAATCTCATCCATTACGATTAGAAAAAGGAGCGGTGATAAAATACATCCTTGTCTCACTCCAGCAGTTACCGGGATTGGTTCGGACAAGACACCGTCGCACTGTGGGGTAGAAGGCTTAAAAGCTGTGACAAAACCTCATTTTTCAATTATATTACTAAAAACTTTTAACCGATATTTTCAGGAAATGCATAAATGAGGCATCTCTAATCTATGAAATATTTATGAAAATTCGATTTTTTCCTAGAAAAAACGGTACAAGAAGTTGAGCAATTTTGCTGGTTAAAAATGAGGAAAAACAAACTTCAGCTTTAATGTATCTATAAATCATATGTTTCAAACTCTAATGTACCGCTCAAGTATTCCAAAATCTTCGGAATTTTATGAATTTTATTTAAAAAGAATAAATAAAAACAAAATGTATTGTATGGAATTGTTCAATGAAAAATATCTTTAAAAGACATGGCAATTATAGCCAGTTTCAAGACAAGAAGGTTTAGTTTTTCAGCATAATATCAATCCGAGTTGTATATTAAAATAAAGTTCACAGTTTCATCTTTCAAATAAAAAAAAGTGGTTGCTAATACTTGGTAATAAAAAGTTCTATCACTTTTAGTGAAGCAAGTTTTGAGATAAATTGAAGTTTTTTTTTAAATGTTTTTTTTTCTTCCAGCAACACATTGCAACGTCTGGCTTGAAAGTTTCAACCTTACAAACGTACAAACCAGCATTCGTTGCTCCAGGCAGCAAAAACGCTTTTTCTTTAAAAAGGGTTCTAAAGGACGTATATTATTAAAATTAAACGAACTACGGAGCACACTCATTGAACTTTGACTTATAAAAAATAGCAATAAAATTCTTAAATAAGAGCTAAAGTTCTTGTTACTTAGATCTTTTTGAATGTTCATATTTACTTGAATATTGATGTATTGTCAGTACAGTAGGCGATGAGCGAGCTCGCAATCCCGTTATACCATTTCTCATATGTTAAACAGAGTAACAAAATCCTTCACTCCAATTTCACTCCGATTAGGGTAAGTGAGCCTTAACTTGGCATGCTCCTTATCTTGGCATGCCAAAATGCATTATTGTGTTTTTGATGTCAAACATACGCCAAAAAATGAAAAAAAAAAATCAAACATAACAGAAAATCGCATATTGCAACATTCTGCGTAGCATTTGTTCACAATTGAATTCAAATGACTACGAAATATTTTTTTTTCACATGACAAACTGCGAATAAAATTATGATCTTCGGAAAAAATCTTAAATGAACCTACCTTGCTAGTGCATCTACCAACTTCGGATTGATTTTGAAAACACACCTCTGTAGTATCCAAGAGCTGGATCAGTCTCAAAAATAAGTTATGTTTATTTCAATAAATTAGGAGCTAGGTACGAGCGTGTAAAACAAAAGATTGAAGTTGACAGAATCCAGTTTAAACCGACTTTTACCAACGATTGAACGAAGCTAATGAATATAGAGTTAATGAAATGAGAGCGAGATAAGTTTAGATGACACCGTATTCACTCCCAGAGAATACAAAGGTGTAAACGAATAGGCATGTTTTAGGAAACGACGAGTCCGATGCATTCATTCTGTTTCGTGATTCAGTTAACGATTTTTGGGAATGAAAGTTGCGCGTATTTTGATTTAATTTGATTTGATGTATATGTGTCGCTTTGAAAGGAATTGTTATAAAGCTCAAATTATGACACTCTAAATATTATGTTTATTTAAAAAAATTATTGCACTGCAATGTTGGAATACTATGTTGTAACGAACTTAAATTTTTATTGTTTGCAGTTTCATGTGAAATCAAAAATAATATTTTGACCAAGTTTGTTTTTTATTATAGATCACTGTGCATCAGCAGGAGGTGATGACGTTTGCTCTGTAGGAAAGGAATATGCGAAAGAAGCGCTGCCGAGTTTGGGTGATGATTTTGCATGAGTGCGAGTGGGATGCAGCTTGAATTTCACCCAGCTTTTGAATTTGCTGTTCGCTTCCATTGCCTATAGTTTCCAAACGAATGAGTGAGATGCAATCTTTTTCTATCAGACTGGCTGGAGGGAGCGAAAGTTTGTCTTGTTTTGCTATCCCGGTGTACGCAAACGATTGCTAGAAAATTCCTAAGGGCGACATTTTAAATATGTATGATTAAAAGAATCTTTCGCTGACTTAAGTTTTAGCTTTAGCTTGCTTCTTGCCTCGATCATAATAGTTTTTAAAATGTTGGTCCTCCTTTTATGGGAGTGGAATAAAAAAATATGAACATTTACTATCTTATGTTACCCTGTTAACTTCACTGGAAACAGATCTATCATGATTGCATGTTACAGATTTAGGAAACAATTTGTTTGCTTGATTAATGAACATATTTATGTTATGTTTATGCCATAGTTTGGAACTTATAATAGAAGTTATGAATACACAAAAACTGAAATAAACTAGTAATGCTTTTTGACGTAAGATTATAATTTTACATGCAAATATCAATTATAAAAATTGATTGACATTTCGTACTTCTGACTTTTTGAAAACAATACAGAACATTGATGTGATTCCTTCCGGGATATTTTCAATGAGTACGTGGGGCTGTTGTTGTATTAGTGGAGGCAAGCTTTTCCTAGAGACGGCCAATTTAAGGAACTCATAAAGGGCCAAAATTCGGCGCGGGGGCTACAATAAGGAGCATTTCAATCAATAGTTTGATCAGGTTTATCTCAAATTATCAACCGTTTTCAAACAAGGACATATTTTTACTGCATTTCAGGCTAGTAAGCAATCATATTTGTCGAAGGACTTTTGAAGGTACACATTACAGGTAGACTACAATCATGGAAAATCTAGTCAACCATGCCTTAGGGGCCAAGATTGGGTACATTCACCCTAGCTGTCATTCTTATGGAAATGTGTGTAAGAGTAAAAAGTAAGCTTTATTCTTTTTAGGAGACCCAAGCCCAATAGTCAAAACGGGTAACACAAGCGTCAATCTGTGGCAGTCGTTGTTTGTTAGCGCTCAGTGATCTATTTGTTAGCTATTTTTTGGTTTTTTTTATGATGAACCGGTCAACTTTTTAACATGCTGAAGGAGCGAGGTAGAAAACAGTGGAAAACGCGGTTTTCGGAATGGTGGCAGAAGATGAAGCGGATGGGAGATAAAGTCTGTATAGAAAAAAAGAAATTTAAAAGAGTCATATACCTTGAGTGTTGGAAAATCGAAGAAAAATGGAAAAATTCCGGTCGAAACCTTCAGTTTTTTTTTACTAAAAAAAAACATGGCTACAGGAAACATTAGACTCACTCAAAAAAACTCAAGGAAAATCAGGTAAGTTAAAATGAAAATTTCAGAATTTTATGGAGTTCCATATCTTTTGTAATACTGTGATTGATTTTATGTATTATGAAAATCTTTAAACTATTTACTTGGCAAGAAATGTATGCTTGATTAGAAAAGTTTAAACTTATTATTTTTGGCGTATTTTATTTCTTCTAATTAGGTGGGAGGCCTACTGTTAGTTTCGAAGAAGGCAGAAAAGCTAATGAGTTGCGCAAAAATGTTCCAACTGCGCACATGGCTATGGCTACGGAATTGAATTTGAGAAATGAAGGGAAAAAAACGAAGCAGAACTTATGAAAGAAATTTTTTCCAGTCCTTCAAAGGCCGCTCGAGTTCCAGATTCTTATAAGCAACAACAGCAAGAAAGCATATGATACACCCACCGCTGCCTTAGCATTAATGTTAGACCTGGATTTATCCAGGTTACATTACCAAGTTATACGGACACAGGCCAAGAAAAGAGGGATTGATTTGTACCCATCGTGCAAGCGAATCCAAGAGGAAAAAAAACTTTACTATCCAACAGGATCCGGAACTACCAACACTTGCTGCTCGTCGATTTTTTCAAAATTCTTCAATGACATCACGAATTACTGGAATTGATGAAACGCTTTTGGATCGTCTTGATACAATTCTACGAGCCCTTTCTTGTGGGGCTACTGTGGATACCAATGCTTTCCATTCATTCGCAATTGAAACGGCTCGATTATACACAAGTTTATATAATTGGTATCCGATGCCAGCTAGTGCTCACAAAATTTTTATTCATGGATTCTAAGCTATAGCAGTAGCTCTCTTACCTATAGATATTTATACAAAATCAGTTCATTTCCTAATATCACTCTTTTTAAAATTTTGTATCCCCAATAAACAGGTATGATGAGCGAAGAAGCACAAGAAGCACGAAATAAGGACTTTAGAAGAATTCGGGAGTCTCATACAAGAATCTTCTAGAAAAGAAACAATGCAGGACGTGCTCAATGGAATGCTGGTCACTTCTGATCCATATTTATCGAGCTTGAGAGTTTGTACGGATGTTAAAGAGACTCGAAGTTTGAAGCAGGAAGTCAAAAATTTGTTATTATTTGATGATGTAGACGATGAATGAATTAAGCAAAGCATATTCTAAAATCTGAGAAATTTGCGTAAATTTTCAAACATAAATAAAATACATTATTGTTCAATAAACTTAATTTTGATAAAATTGATTTTTTTGGGTTGTAGAGATGCCTATATTTTAATCAAAAATAATGCTGAAATGTTTAAAATTTTTAATTCGACATTATGAGAAATCCGTGTTTTTTTAGTAGATAAATACTATTGTTATAACCAAAAAAAAGTACTTAAACTTGAATTCAATAATCTAGATCATATTTTAGGTAATAAAGGAAACTTTTTTCAAATAAGGGAAAAAAACATCAATTATTTCTTATCAAATAAGTGAACAAACATAAACTTTAGCTATTTTTCATTTTCAAAAACCTATAAATCTGTTCCGTTTTTATCCTGAAACAAAAATAAGTTCATAAGATAGATTTCATTAAGCTGAACAATTCATCTGAACACATCAAACCATTTTGAGCTCATGGAGTTATGAGGTTTTGTTCAACGCAATGCATGTTCTACCCCACTGTGCGTCGTGCAAAACCTTGCACGAAAATGCCTCGTATTGTGCTTCGATGCTTCCTCTTCGCCTTAGAGCCGCCCGGATGTTTTCGTGATTAAGTCGGTCGAATGCTTTTTCGAAATCTACAAACACCAGCAGAAAAGAGTCCTTGAATTTGTTGATTTGTTCCAGTATGATTCGTAGCGTTGTGATGTGGTCCACACATGATCGTCCGGATCGGAATCCAGCTTGTTGCCGTCCGAGTGTAGCGTGAATTTTCTCCTGGATCCAGTCAACGCCTCCACAAATACTATCAATGTTGAGTTGATGTCAGCACGCTCTTCACTACCGTCGCGCCCTGAAGATCCTTTTTTTGACATTCACGAGAGGGTTCGTAAGTCCCTAGATGCATCCATGGACCGACTGCTTCGAGTCAACAATCTGGATGATGAAGGTTGTCCTACCTCTCGCAAACGTAAAGCCAACTCAGTGAACGTCTCGCAGAATAAGCGCACTAGAAATGAAGAAATATGCGTAACACATATGGATTTGGGTTCCGACAATATTGATCCGTTGATCCGTATAGTTTTGAAGAAGTTTGTATGTTTCAAAATTTGGAAAAAACATGATTGAAAAGTATAAAAACTACAAACGAAAAAGTACTGGAAACTAAGTTCTTTAGCCCCTATGGTTATGCAATTTGTAAAAAATTGTTGCAAATTGAACGATACAGTTTTTCGAAGAACAAAAGTGTTTGTTATCATAACTGAACTTCTGTGAATTTTTCAGCAAAAAATAACTAGGTATTTTTAGGATTAACCGAAATATTTGTTGATATGAAAATATTTAGGCCTTGGTAGAAAAAACACATGTTATAACATTAAGGCCAAATCGAAAGTATGCACTGACGACGGAGTCAAGTTTTTGCAATTATTTCCAACAAGGACACAACGATGACGGATGTACCGCCTACCCGCTTCATTAGCGGCTTGTTTGCCAGTTATTGCATTAGTGAACATTCGAACACGGTTCATGACCCCGGTCGCCCTAACTGTGCCAAAATTAAATGATTAGCTCGTAAAAAGCGTATCTCCTGTGCCGAGCCGATGCGTTTGTTCCCCCAATCTGCGCCGAGTTTCCTATAAACTAATTTTCCCCGGTCAAATGAAAAGGCCCAACCGTCGGCTGAAGAGCATTTAAGTGCTGACACTGCAAACTTCTTTTACTTATGATACACAATTTCGTCTGACAATATCCGGCAGCCTATAGCTTATTGCCATCCAGAGACGATCAAGAAGCGGAAGGACACAAAATGGAACGATTTGTTCGACGGATGAGGCAGACCTACGGACTGTTTGGTTCTGGCTCTAGGTGCATGCTGCCGTTTGCCAACGATACGATAACAATGTCTAACACGCAGTCACGTGCCATTTTTCGGCTGGTCGCCACGTGGCGTCGCGTGCTAGCATTATCAAACAAACGCTCACAGATTACAGGATGAATTGGGTGCATAAATATAGATATTATTGATGCTGGCGAGGAATAAACCTGGTCGAGTTCCTTGGGTTCCGGATCAGTTGTTTTGCTTCGGCGGGTGCAAGTGGAGATTGTGTCAAAAACAGACCTGAGACAGAGTTCAGGAAAACTACGCCTAGTTATCAAAAAAGGAAAGGGGGCATTGGTTCGATTCGAAAGTTATTATGGAAAAGTGACGCTTTGCTACTGCAACATAGGCTGCTCTCCACGTTACATCACTTCTGCCGACAAGCTGAAATTCCCATGTGGGTGATGGGAAGAGAGTGCACACTTTCCGACTTAAGTTATGAATATTTCAAAGGGGGCGTCAGATGACACTGTCGAGAAATAAGATCAATCTGTGACGAATTACTTAATCACACAAGGCCGTACTGGGAGTTGTTAGGCGAAGAGAATATCTTGAAAATGGTGAGAAAATTTAAAAACCAATTCAAGTTTTGGAAAATCCGATGCTACACGCAATTTAGACGGTTACATTTGAAAACAAAATATATTATGCTAAACAGTTTACTTTTTAAATTCAGAAATTTGCGAATCCATTTGCTGTTTTTATAATAATTTTCAACATAAAGTTAGGATATTATCAAAAACATCGAAGTTTGACGTCTGAATAGAAAATGGAAAAGCCTAGCCGAACGATAATTGATACTTAAAAATTCACATAACATTTCATATGTCACATCTAAGGTACAGCCTTTATTTACTCTAATACGATCCCATGGTATAGAAACGCCTAAAAGTTGACAATTATTTAAGAGTTAACGAGAGTACGAGAATACTGAATACCGTCAAACGGGGCATCATGCAACAGCAGGGTTAGATGCAACATTTGCATACCACAACACATCTTCATTTTTTTTTTATTTTAATATACATAATATAATAAAGCTATCATTTTATTATAACAAAATAATAATGACATAGTTTCTCACATCTTGAGATATTTTTTTAAAAGTTTTTCTTTCTCATAGAAAATTTAAAAAAAATCGTGCAATAGATGTAATTTTTTTTAATTTTTTCGATAATGTAAACAACTTTACCCAGTATGACGTATGC
The DNA here is from genome assembly GCF_029784155.1 of Uranotaenia lowii. Classification (NCBI taxonomy): domain Eukaryota; kingdom Metazoa; phylum Arthropoda; class Insecta; order Diptera; family Culicidae; genus Uranotaenia; species Uranotaenia lowii. The sequence continues at coordinate 255,909,769 of NC_073692.1, forward strand.
GTGATTTACAGAGTTAACTGGATTTTAAAACATTTATTTTAACAAATTGAATGATTGTCCTTAAAAATATTATTTCTCCAACATTGTTAATATAGGATAATATTACCAATATAAAGTTTGTAGGTGATATCAATATCATGAAACCAATCCCTCATACGGAATTGGAAAATGTTAAAACTTTGAAATTTATTGCTCGATTTTTTTTTAATTTATGAGAATCAAAAACTATACCATCAACATTTTGTAATCATTAGATACCGTCAACTGGCAACCGGCAACATGCAACAATTTTCAACTTCAATGGCTTCTAAAAAACTTATGTTCACAGTTAAATCACCCCTTATGCATAAAAAGTTTTAAGGTTGATTGATAGGACATTAAATTGGCGTAATTAGCAAAATTATTGGCTTCTTTAGTTATTTTTAATTTATGAAATTAATTTGCGGCTTTATCGGTGGGGTTTAAAGAGTTGAAATGAAAGACGGATAGAAGATCAGAAGAAAATTCTAAGATGGTTAAAAGAGCGAAGAGCATTTGAAATATAAGCGTGACCACATACTAAATTCTTTGTCCCGCACCAATTAACTGTATGGAAGAAGTAGTACCCAATAGAGGAGGCAATACGTTTTTCGATACAATTAATTATGGATGGTTCGACCGCAATGTGAATGCACATGTGTCTACAAAGATCAATATTACAAAGATATAATATCCCAGGGTCTATGGTGGATGAACCACGAGCTCGCGCGAACCCAGTATCCAGAAGGTGGTGAAGGCTGGCCGGATACGCTGGGCGGGACATGTTGCGAGAATGCCGGACGACTGTCCTGCAAAACAGGTGTTCGCTACGAATCTGGTAGGAACAAGACGAGCGGGGGCGCAACGAGCGAGGTGGTTAGACCAAGTGGAGCGTGATCTGGCGAACGTGGGGTGCCCGAGGAATTGGAGAACGGTTGCCATGGACCGAGTGAATTTTAGGAATTATGTTCGTCAAGTTATGTCGTGAGACGGAATACTATGTTAATAAATAAATATCCCAGGGTCCTCGAGTAATGCTTGGATAAGTAAATGAATTTTAATGCCAAAGAAATAATCCCAAATTGTACAGAGATAATCATAAAAAACCATATTTTGAATCGAAAAGAAAAACAAGCGCAACGCTGAAACTTATTCTCGGCAACAATGTTCCTTATACACAACATTTACATTTGTATTGGTGACAGTCAAGTTGCAGCGGAGTGTTGCTATATTTTTCGTAAGGGCGAATTTCTTTTTTTCAGATTATAGAAAAAGCTGAGTTTAAAGGATTTTTTAATCATTCTGTTTACTATGTTTGTTCGAATTTGAAAAGAGATTAAAAAAAATCGTTTAGCAATGCATTTATTCGAATTTAATCAATTTGTGCGTATGAAGCTTTTGGCATTTGTTTTTTCCATTTTCAAGTTTCACCCTTAAGCAATATAAGGTAAATATTTTTGTTTTCCTCGAGCCATCATGTGTTTTGCTTGAAAATTATATGTTAAACATTTAAGGTAGTGATTACGAGATTTCCCAGGAATTTTATAATCCGTTATATCGGCAGGATGGACTTTTCCGCTGTTAATCAGTTCCGACCGAGTGCTGTTGCTGATAATGTGTCAGTTGATTTCAAAGGTTAGCTCAGCTTGATTCTTCTTTCTGTTTTATGGCAGCTTGATTGATTGTAAATGAGAAAAAAAATCTAAACTCATTGATTATTGATTGATAATTATGTGTTATTTTTTAGCTGAAAGCTCGTAAAAAAAGTCCTATACCAGGGAAGATGAAAACAAAATACTCAGAAGCAGATATGGCAAAAGCATTAGCTTTGATAGAGGCCAAGAAAACATCAAAAAGAGAAGCTTCCAGATTGTACGGAATTCCAAGAGCTACGCTACAGTTTAGATTAAGCTCAAAATTCAAAGGCTCTCTTCGGCAAAGACAACCAGCTGTCCTTTCATTTGAGGAGGAATCAAAAATAGTGCACTTCATCCGAGAAATGGAAAGAAAAGGATTTCACAATCGTAAAAATCCATTTAAAAATGGTATCCCTGGTGAGTTACTTAATTTTCCCATTAAGAAAAAATACTGATGTCTATTTTTCTCTTTTCCATTGTGCCTCATTGCGTTTTAAGGTCGGAAGTGGTATACTAACTTCTTGAAACGTCATCCAGCGTTATCAGAACGAATCCCTGAAGCAGTAAACCAAGCCAGCTCACGAGTTTCGGAAAACGACATTCGAAAATGGTTTGCTACGGTCTATCGATATTTAGAGGAACATAATTATACAAGTCTCTTGAACGATCCATCAGGATATTTAATGCTGACGAAACTTGTTTCGTTTTAATTCCAACACCGAAAAAAGTTATAGCGTCAAAAGGAAACAAAAACGTCAATTTTGTTATTCGAGGACGCCCAAAAGAAAACATAACCGTTTTATTCGCCTTTTCCGCGGATGGAAAAGTATTGCCTCCAGACGTAATACTACCTGTAAAACGGATGAAAATATTAACCATTCAAAGCTACCCTTCTGATTGGGGATTAGGTTCCTCACCTAACGGTTGGATGGATACTCGCAACTTCTTACTTTACATAAAGAATATATTCTATCCATTTTTAATTAAAACCAAGATTGAGTTGCCTGTAATATTTTTCGTGGACGGGCATTCGTCTCACATGACCTACGAAGCGGCCGAGGAATGTTTAAGAAGCCAAATAATACTGATAGCACTTTTTTCAAATGCTACTCACATCCTCCAACCTGCTGATGTGGCCATTTTTCGGCCTTTAAAAAGTGTATGGGCAAATACTGTGGAAATAGTAGACACCACCGTATCAATCGGAAACTTCGGAACAATACTTCCTGAAGTCTTGAACAGCCCAGTTATTGAAGCAAGTGATGCCGTTGTACCAATTGACGTGTACCATCCTCCGCTTGAGTTCATCATTTCATTCCCGAATCCAGTCGCTTTTGTAGAGGCTTTCGACCCATCTGCACGTGACTTCCGTAGGGCCGATTTCGATCTCATGAACATAGTTCTATCTGAAGTGGACTGGACAAATCTTCAACGATGTACTAGTGCGGATGTAGCCGTGAATTTATTCTGCGCAATATTGGACGATGTGTTTGACAAATCACTGCCCATGGCTCGCCCTCCACTCAGACCTCCTTGGACCAATTCTCGTTTAAAACGATTGAAACAGCTGCGCTCGAAATTTCTACGAACATTTAGTAATTCTAGATGCCCATACATTAAAAAGAAACTTAACTATGCTACCAGACAATATCGAATCTACAACCGATTATGCTATCGCCGTTATGTAAATCGTACTCAAAGTGAGCTTCGTCGGAACCCGAAAAAGTTTTGGAATTTCGTGAACAACAAACGGAAGGAATCCGGTCTACCTGCGGAGGTACGCTTAGATGACAGAGTTGCTAAATCACCTGCTGACAAATGTGCTCTTTTTGCAAAGCATTTTTCCACTGTATTTTCAAATCAATCGCCAACTGGAGATCAAATTAGCGCAGCTGTCACACGATTGCCCACCGATGTTTTAAATCTCGACGTGTTTGTTGTTACCGAGGAAATGGTTTTCGATGCTATAAAAAATTTGAAATATTCTACATCAGCTGGACAGGATGGAATTCCTGCGTGTGTGTTAAAAAAGTGTTGCACTTTACTTGTAAAGCCCCTTACTTGTATTTTCAATAAGTCATTACAACAACAGCAGTTTCCTGCCTCCTGGAAAAGATGCTTCATGAGCCCAATCTTTAAGAAAGGTGATAAGCAACAGGTGCGCAATTATCGAGGTGTCACATCGCTAGCTGCCTGCTCGAAGGTCTTAGAGAGAATTGTCAACGATGTAATGTTTTCAGCTTGCCGGAACTGGATTTCGGACAATCAACACGGTTTTTTCCCGAAACGCTCGGTTACATCAAACCTGGCAGTATTAACATCATTCTGCATATCCAATATGGATTGTGGCAAACAAGTCGACGCAATTTATACGGGCATCACTGCGGCATTTGATTCAGTTAATCACTTGATTTTACTTTCAAAATTAAAACGCCTGGGATTATCTGAGAGATTATGCGCCTGGATCAGAAGCTACTTAACTAATCGTCGTCTCGCTGTAAAAATCGGATCTTCTGAATCTCCCGATTTCATTTCGACTTCAGGGGTACCACAAGGAAGTAATTTGGGCCCTTTATTGTTCACCCTGTTCTGTAATGATATTAACATGCTGCTTGTTGGATGCGGAGTACTCATGTACGCGGATGATTTGAAATTTTTTTTGGTCATTAACAGCTTGGCAGATTGTCAGATATTACAGCGATTCCTCGATACGGTTGTAAATTGGTGTGCTGTTAACTTACTGGCCTTAAGCGTCTCTAAGTGCTGTATCATAACATTTGGGCGCAAGAAACTTCCATTTTTGTACAACTACAATATCCAGGCGGCGGCGTTCCTACATCGTTCCTGCATCGTGTTGATCAAATTAAGGACCTTGGCGTTGTTTTGGATAGTCATATGACATTTAAGCGTCACTACTGTGCTACACTTGAAAAGGCTAACCGAATGCTGGGATTTGTCATACGTCTGAGTAAAGAATTTACAGATCCTATTTGCCTACGAGCTCTGTATTGTTGCCTGGTCCGTTCAATACTAGAATCTGCAAATCTTGTGTGGTGGCCATTTGAAGCTACATGGGTAGCGCGTTTTGAAGCGGTTCAACGGAAATTCGTTCGTTATGCTCTGCGTGATCTACCGTGGGATAATCCTCGAAACCTGCCACCTTATGCACAACGTTGCGCTTTGCTTGGCCTTCACACGCTGTCGGATCGCCATTCCATCGGTCAATCACTATTTGTAGCGAAAATTCTCAGAAACGAAATCGACTGTTCTTGGATACTCTCCCGCTGTAACATTTATGCCCCAGAAAGAGCTCTGCGAAACCGTGACTGGCTTTCACTGGAATCGAGAAATACACGCTATGGCAGCAACGACCCCTTACGTTCCGCAAAAATTAGCTTCTTACGCCATTATGCTCTCTTTGATTTTAATGTCTCAACTGCAACATTTAAACGCTTGATCGAATCTAACATAAGTGACCAGTTAAGAAGCTAGAAATCTCAAAATGTAAGTTTAGATAGACCTAGATTTAAGTAAACCATTAAGACGCTTACGTCAGATGGTCTTTTTTTTTTATAAACAATAAACAATAAACAACAAGTCATTGAAGAGGCCTTCAAAAAGGAAAACATCGTTAACGGATTCCGTTGTTGTGGTCTTTACCCGATCGATGCAAATGCGGTAAATAATTGGAATAATACTAAAAAATATTTTTAAAACCCTTTTTTTTCTATCTTATAGGTTAACTTTTCCAAGTGCATTGCAAAAGGCTTGCCGACAGTCGACAATCCTGCAAGAGCAGATGACAACCCTTTGATACTTTCAGCAGAAGATTCAAACATCACTGCTAGCTTAAGCAATGATATTCATCATATGATAGAAGAACCGAACTTCCCGAGCGGCTGGAACAACCTTTCGAAAATGCCGTTTGTTCACTAAAGGAATCAAACTTCAAAGAAAAATCGTCAAAAGCTGCTCTTCAGGTTTTTAGTACTGACTTAGATACGGTTACAGGCACAGCTTAACAATTAATTGTACAAAAAAATTCGGACATAGCGTCAAACGTTGTCCTTCAAAGCTTGCAATTTTTGCAAAAAGTTACTACAACGGCTTTGAAAGACCAAACACAAATTATTAATTCGGAGTTTGTTGAGAGCTGAGTTTTGCCAGGTGCGTAGTCATTTTAGAACTTTTTCCCTGTTGAACTAGAACTTGAAGTAGGAATTAATTATTCTAATTTCAGAACCAACAAGTCGCATACCTCTGCAAACAATCACCAATCGCCGCTTATCAAATTTCTTAACTACTCCACCGACTCCAGAAAGGACAAGAAAGCATATTAATTACAAGCAATCATCATATGCTGTTATAACAGCTAAGGAGCGATTAGAAGAGTTGAAAAAGAAGAGACAAGAGAAACAGTATCAAGAAAAGATGAAAATTGAAAGAAAAAATATAAGAAACATGAAGAATAAAGAAAAATTAGAAGAAATGAAAATTTAAAAAAAAAAACAAGTGAAAAGAAGGCTAATCCGTGAGGAAACAAAACAACAAAAAGAATTAAAAACACGAAAAATCAAAGAAAGAGGGGATGCTGAAATTGCATCCAAAAAACGCTTACAAAGCAAAAATCGTTCCACATGAAGTTCTTTGTAATTGTTATTGAATATTTGATTTTTTTTTTTGTTATGAATTTTAACTTTCAATAAAATTTTTATTTTCTAAGAGCCTGTTTTTCTTATCTTCAATATTTTGGTTTGGTTGGAAGCGAAAAGTCGGTCACTTTCTTTATAGGACGTTTCAACTGGGCATTGGCTTTTGAGAATTGTCCAGAAACATTTATCTGAGAATGTAAACTTTCAATTCTCAGTTTTTAAAATTGTCTATTCTTAAAATGCGAACTTTAATGAAAATAATAATCAATATTTTTAACCCATTACAAATACATTATTTCAACTTTCGCTAACCGGTGCATCATTGTGGTAATGCTCTATGGGCTCGGGAACTATGCCATCAGCGCGAAGCATTTTTAGGCCACTGAGACCGGCGCTTTTTGGAAATTGTCTTTTTACTTAATAATACAATTACTATTTCCAAGACGTTCTTTGCAAGGAATATAGAAATCAGTTTTATTTTGGGATAATAATATAAAATTTATCCTAAAAGCCTCACTTGTTAACTATTTCCGATTCTTTCACTAAATCTAGAATCAAATTAAACACCACATCGTCCTAAGTCACGAATAGTATGAAAAAATGGATTTAGAACTAACCTGATACACTGTTGTAAAGCCTGGTTTGTCGTAAGGAATACATACCATCTACACTTAGCAAACTCGTTGCGATGTAGGCTTTTCTTGCTAAACTAAAAGAAGGGAAAGATTTATTGATTTATCATGATCTAAGAAAAAAACAATTCAGTTGTAATCAAACTCCGGGGCATTTTTTCAGGCCCCATGCTTCATTTTAATGGCGGATTCAGCTAATATTCTTCACAGGAACAAGGATATCAACTTTTTTAGGTTAATTTTTAGGAAATGATTAAACTTATGAAACTTCAGCCATCAAATAGAAAATTTGTTTTTTACTGACTGCTTGTTATGATTAAAATGCGTTTTTAAAATTACCACATCAATAGGCAACGGACTCACTACCGAGTTTGGATGATGGTTTTGTATTGAGGCAAGTTGGATGCAGATTACATCATGTTTACCAAAACACATTGTACATGAACACTTAGCAATGTGCTATTGCTCTCACCGCATGTGTTGGCCCCGCGTATGTTTAAGGCATGCTTTCTACAACCAAAAATAGTTATGAAAGTTCGTCGATTCAAAATGGAATTTGCATCAAAGCCCTTGATGATGCCGTTGTTTCTTTTGATGGGTTTTCGAAATCAAAGAATGATTTTAAAAAGCCATCTTAAACTGTCATAAAGTTTTCTTACCTTGTAGATAAAAAGTAAAAAATAGATGTTTTAATATGTAATGATTTTGTCAAGGAAAGTAATTTGTTATAGTGTTCCAAAATTAAAAATAATTTATGCATCACATCTATTTCGTTTTGAAAACGAAGAAGATTATCTATCTATCCATATTTAATTGTTATTCATCCATATTTAATTATTATCATTAATAATTAATTAATTAATAATCATTTTCCATGTTTAAAATTATCATTTTTTTAAGATGAATAAAAAGTTAAAAGTTTTATAAAAGTCAACTAAAATCTCAACTCAACACTTCCGACTTTTTGAAATGAAAGCTTATTTTGTGCTTCCCTTACAACCAATTTTCATCAATGTTTTCAAACGCCGTTTTGTTGAATGAGTGAAGCCCGGTGTTCCATCGTCGCATAGAACTTTACGCTCAGCTGACGTCATTCTGTCAGTGGCCTTTTATTCAGAATAGCCAACGATTCTGTTAACTGTCAATTGAGCATTGTTGGTAAAGATCTATTGCACATTGCTGGTGGCCAAGAATTGGATCATCGAAACGGCAAACAATTGGTACGGCGGCCAAGTAATTGGAGCACAGCAGTGAGTACTTTGCATGCATTATGCTCATATTAATGAAAGTTCCATTGAGAAAACATATTTTTGTTGAACTCTAAGCAAGTTAGCAAGTGAATTCTTCAAAGGATGTTCTATGGTGCACTCAACAGGAAGGTTGGAATGTTGAAAAAAGGGTAAACCATGCCTTAGGTGCCAAGGTCGGGTACATTTACCCTAATCGAAAACTACAACGATCGTATAAAGAAACGAATCAACGGCTTAGATGTGTTTTAAAAGACTACGGATTTATAAAGATGCTCCTGCATTTTTGTCCGAAATTAAAAAAAAAGTTTTTAAAAATATAAAGTTTAAAACTAGTGTAATCTTATTCTTTCTACAAATAACAGCTGAATAACGGTAGAAAGGACATAAATACAAATCTTGGTTTCCCTCTCACTTTGAAGGAAATTACTCCTCAGTCTGTGCCAGCGTTTCATTTTCGGTTTTACGTAAAAGAAACTTTTGTTTATTTTTTATCTTTTAGCAGTGACGCACTCGATATTATCGTTTATTTGTGTAATTAGAGAACTAAATCGATCAACAAATCACTTTTTAAGCTTTTTAGCACTTGGCGAAAATTCAAATTCGTATCTATCCGGTTTTCTCCCTGCATTTCGGATGCTCGGTTGACAAAAATTTCACCTGGGTTAATCCGAAACGCGTAGCCCGAGCTCTCTCCAGCACTTCAGTATCTATCACTATCTAGAAACTACGCTTTGAATGCCCTTTTTCTGATGAATTCGCAAATAAATATATGTTTTTCGGATCAATTTCCAAGAAAAATCGCTAGTGATAATTTTCAAAGCCATTTCAGAGCTCTTGAAAATTTTCGTCACAAACAAAAAAACACACTTCCGTCATCGACGGTCACAGCCTACCAAGTCATACATTTAGGAGAATTTGCTGCCAATTAAAAAAAAACAGATAGGTACTCGGAATACAAAAATTGAGATACAGCTTGCCGAATAATTTTCAAACTGAAAAAAATATAAAAATTTCTTCTTCGAGAAACTGTAACTACTTCTCTTACAGACTTGATTGGCACCACAACAACCATGATGTGTTGACAAAGGTGTAAATAATTAGTTCCGAAAACTTTGGATTCCGGATCCCAGTTGCAATGTCACATGCAGAAAAATTACATTTCAACACATTTCACAAACCTAATGAGCACACCTTATGTGCTTGAAAACCATGCCAAAAAGAGGATGTAATTACATTTTCGACGAAACCAAAATCTCCTGAAAATCGCACTTCGACCGGAATCACATTAGAATGCAAAACAAATATGACAGAAGTCAATTCCTTCGGGACAAGCTGTGATTATAATTGTTATTGCCCCGGCGTTGTTTGTTGTTGTCTTTTTGTATCCATACTGTGGATTTGGTTTTGGTCCCGTATGGGGTGGTTGTTCCTCCTGTTCGTTTGTACAACCCACAACCCAGCGCCGGCCGTGGATTGTATGAACAACAATAACCAAACCTCCAAAACTTGGCAGGGTTCAATATTCGAAGCAAGGGCCATCACCACCTCCGGTCTATCCGGGGTAGCTTTGAAGCTAGTGTATCCCTCTGCCACCATAAGAAGGAGAAGATATTCGGCTAGGGACCAACTGAGGAGATATTGTCATCATGAGGGCCCGGCTGCTGCAATGAATTCCGCTCCCGCTGTTTAATGCCCGGTCTAGGGTTACCATACAGAAGCTGCAGTTTTTGGTATCTCGGGTACCATTACTTCGGTGCTCTAGGCTAATAATTTTTATGGAATGATAATTCCCTATTCTGCTGCGCATAAAGTGTTTTACACCGAATCATAAGAATAATGATAAAGCTATGATCATTTAGTATCCGGACACTTTATTTCGGTGATAGCTACATTACTAGAGATCAGATATGCAAAACTTTAGCAGTGTTGTGTTGGTTATGAAGAGGACTATCCTGTCTATTTTTGCCAGATTTTTAAGTTAACGTGTGTTTGAGATGTTTACGATGCAAAAGACATGGTAAAAATAAAAAGCAATTGCAACTCCGGTTTGTGGATTTAGCGACAATATACATAAATAAACCTTAATAATCAGCGAACACAGTTTTTTGAGGATATGCATTCGATTCCCCAATATGGCAACTCTATGCAGCCAAGTTACACATCTCCAGCAGGACGATTCGCCAGCCGAAGTGACATTGCCATTGTTCGACATTGTGTGCGGTACATGTGTCCGTATACATAGTTGTTGTTGTTGCCGAACCCACCTTCAATGAAAAATGATTTCAGCCACTTGAATCTCCCACCGGCATCGTTTCGGATCGGTTTGTGTTCCTTCTTCCTCGGAACCAGCCAGCCTGCCAGTCGGAATGATAAATAATCATAAAATAATGATAAAATAAAACAGTATTACACTTGAAGACTTTTCGTTCACACCCTTGTCGTTGCTCGGCTGGACCTCGGCGGGATTTTTGCCTTTGCCTGGGCCTCTGTATCTCATTCTCTGTCTCTCATTCACTGCCTTCCGGACGTGGCGGACAAAAAATGCATTGTTGTACAGCACAGGAGAGCGGAATAAATTCAACTTTATTATTAGGGGTTTATTAGGGTTAGCTTATGGCGAAAGCGAAACAAGAATGAAGAGGGTGGATTTAAAGGGAAAAACGATTAGGCGAGAGAAATGGTGCGCTTTTACTTGTGCATGTCGCTAGGAGGACAGAACAGAAAAAAATCAAACACAGAGAGATACATGTAACAGTTTTATAATTTGCCATATTTTGCGACAGATGTCATTCGAATTTGGAGGATTTAGTAACAGCGGTAAAGAAAAACGCTGCTGGTGTTTCCTGCCGCGTTGCGCTTGCCTTCGAGCCAAAATTATGGTCCCGCTGATAATATTTGCAGTCAAGTGTGTTGGAAGGATTTGATGTCCTGCTGGGGATTGACTTTTCCGAACATGTGTGGCGACAATTTGCGACTGTTTCACGTTCACAGTTTGAAGTTTCCATGATGTCCATGATTTTGCGAAGACGTTATTAAGGAGCATTTAGCTTGGAGGACCCTCAGAGCTCAGGACGTTTTCCGTTGGTATTATACAGATTAGTTTACAATAAATAGTTTTCCTTGTTCAAGTTTTCAAATAAAAATAACACTTTATAATTATGAACTGGCTAAATGTGTCAAGAAGATCACTTGATATTTTGAGAAAAGTTCAAAACAATCGGACAAAACCATCGCTTATTTCGAGAAGAGTGGCCAACTTGGACTGTAAATCGAACATTTCCAACCTGAAAGACAATTCTGAGGTGATTTGAGTGAAATCGAGGAGCTCAAAGATTTGTTTCGGATATTTTTTCAGCTACGGTTGTTCAGGAACATTCATTGAGTCTCTTAGTGGCCATTTCGGCCAAATGCTATTTTCGGTATGTTCGAAAATTGCTTATTTCGAGAAAATCAAATTTTATATATTTATATTTATTATTCGAAATTACGGTAGCCTCAAAGTCGTGTAAAATTAATTGAATTAAAAAAAAATACAGTGCCTATTTTTTTTTAAATATCATTTGAGACCGTCAGAGCCAAAAGGGGATTAAGTGCAAAAATGATCGAAATTGAGTTAATCATGCCAAACGATTGTTCACATTTCAAACTATATTTGGTTATTTTGTCAGATTTTTTAAATTTTATTTTCAGCTAAGATATGATTTAAAATGATTATCGGGCTTGTGATTGTAGGGAATAATACGAGAGTAAAGAAATACCGTAAGATTACAGATTTAGGTTTACAGTGTAAAGTAGAAACGTCAATGAAATAAACTGTGGTAGGCCGTGTTGGAAAAAAAGAGATAGCTTTAAAGAATTCTGCCTCACTTTGTCCTATGGAAAATGATATTTCCAGCCGGCAGGCGGGATGTTTAGACCGGATCATTCTGAAAACGATTGTTGTCGCGAATGAATGTAGTTTTTGCTGTTGTGATTAAAATAGTGAAAATGTTATATTGTGAAACAGTAAAACTGTTGCACATGGAGTGCAATTGGTGTTTAGTGATGTTAATGATGATCGTATGGTGATTGGTGATGATGTGGTAAGGTCACTACAATGGCGCAGTTAATGCTCCTGCAGGGTAAGTTCAACATTCAAATAAATCATTCAGAAAATATGGCGGCAAAGAAGAAAGGGTGACCAGATAATTAAAATTGTTCATAGGAGGTTGCAATTAAAAAAAAATCTGTTTCAGCGAGAGGTCTCAGTATAAAAAAAAGTAAGTTTTTATCGAGAGTTTTCAAACTGTAATAGAGGAGCAAGAGGACTCTATGTGCTATTACTTGAGCGGGAGGTCGCAGTTGAAAAAACATGTCTGATGTTTTGAGGTCTAAAACGGATAAAGCGTTAGAGGTCTCAGTTAAAAAAGCGTAGCATTTTAAGCAAGAGGTCTTAAATAGTATAAATGTTGAGAAGCGAGAGAACTTCATATTCTATTTCTTGGTCAAGAAGTTTTAATTAAAACAAAAAACAGATGCGAATGGGTTTGATAAAATATCTCAAGTAGTTATAAATATTGAGTAGTAGAAGATTCCGTGTTATAATGCCTGACAGAAAAAATGAGTGCATTCGATTTTGTGTTAAAAGTCTCAATGGGTCTTTTTAAGGAGGATTCCAGATCGTGTTACTTGTTCGATATGAGCGAGGGTCTCAAATGAATATCGTTGTTTAAAAACAAGAGGACTCCATATTTTGTACCATGGAAAAAGTTCGATTTGAGCGGGGGTCTCAAATGAATGTCGTTGTTGAGGAGCGAGAGGACTCCATATCCTGTATTCTGAGCGAGGGTCTCAATTGGGAATGGAGAAAGGTTCGATTTGAGCGAGGGTCTCAAATGAATATTATTGTTGAGGAGCGAGAGGACTCCATATTCTGTAACCTGAGCGAGGGTCTCAGTTAAAAAAAAAGTTCGATTTGAGCGAAGGTCTCAAATGATTATTATTTGAGGAGCGAGAGGACTCCATATTCTGTAACCTGAGCGAGGGTCTCAGCTAAAAGAAAAAAAAAGAAAAGAACGATTTGAGCGAAGGTCTCAAATGAATGTCATTGTTGAGGAGCGAGAGGACTCCATATTCTGTATTCTGAGCGAGGGTCTCAGTTATAAAAAAAGAAAAGTACGATTTGAGCGAAGGTCTCAAATGAATGTCATTGTTGAGGAGCGAGAGGACTCCATATTCTGTATTCTGAGCGAGGGTCTCAATTAAAAATAAAGAAAAGTTCGATTTGAGCGAAGGTCTCAAATGAATATCATTATTGAGGAGCGAGAGGACTCCATATTCTGTAACCTGAGCGAGGGTCTCAGTTAAAAAAAATAAAAGTTCGATTTGAGCGAAGGTCTCAAATGAATGTCATTGTTGAGGAGCGAGAGGACTCCATATTCTGTATTCTGAGCGAGGGTCTCAGTTATAAAAAAGAAAAGTACGATTTGAGCGAAGGTCTCAAATGAGTATAATAGCAAAGGTCTCGGTGTTAAGAAAAAAAAAAAAACCGAGTTGAAACAATTGATAGTTAAACTCTAATGATAGGAATTTCAAACATAAATTAGTGCATGTCAGTCAAAGTCGAAGTACGTGTGCACTAAAATGATTGTGAATCATTCAACAGTTTCAGTTGGTCACGCACTATGAATTGTGCTCCAACAGCGAAACCGAAAACAGAAAAAGCTAGTCAAAATTTAAATTCGAGATTCGATAATAAGGATTTCAAAATAAAATTTAAGTGAAATCCAGAATGGAATAGATTGAATATGAGTGTTATGTTTGAATTGTAATCTTAATCTCAAGTAGGAGTTTGAAAGTAAAAAACTAAGCCTGAGTCTTGAATCTTGAAATTGAATAGGTTGTTCAAGTCTACGATCTGATAAGTAGGTGAGCATCTCGCAGGTGAGCAATCCTTACTGTGAATGAATTTGAAAGGTATTTCATTTGAGTCTGTAATCTGTAGTACTTGGTCTGAAGATCTAGTTGTCAATCATATTTAAGATCTGCATTTAAATAAAACTGAGTCTGATTCCAAAATCAACAGACGGCATTTGAATTCTGGGACCTAAATCAATGAATAATTATGATTTAAATCATAATCCAGAATAAAAACAATATGTTTGACTGAATCGGAATATCGAATCTGCAATTATCATTTGAGGTTTGAGTTATATCAAAGTTTGAGAACCATATCTGGAAAACGGTATTTATGAACAGGATTTAAATATGAACCTGAACCCGGAAATCGAAACAGTTTTGCATATCACTTTCCTTCTGAATATCTATGTGCCTGGATCCAAAATATACAAACGGCATTCAAATACGGGAATCTAAATAGAAATATGTGTCTGAATCGCAGTTGAATTGTGTTTAACACTTGTGTCTTTAATCTATCTTCTGAAGCTACGAATCTGTTAACTAGATTATCTGAATTCAAATTTGTCAATTAAATCGGCAAGTTCAAATTCAAATCTTCTGCTAATTGAGACATTCATTTGAATGTGGAATCTAGAACCAACGTGTTTCAGATTCATGAATCTGAATTTGATTCTGTTTTTTTATGATAAAAGTACCGCAAGTCTAAATCTGTCTCCGAATCATGAATGATGTCTAAGTCCATATCTGAGAGGTGAAATATGCAAAACGAATCTGAAAATAAGATGAAATTAACAAAACCAATGCAAGGGTCAGAGCTGAGAATGAATAGCTAACTGATTGAAAATTAGAGTCTGGATTGATAACTGTCTATTTAAAACCTTCATTTTAACATTGTATTCTACGTGTGAGTCTGTAATTTTCATTTGTACTTGAAGCCTAATTGTGAAGTTTAAAGTCATTTCAGTTCCGAGATTAAAGATGCTAGTGATATCTAGTGACTCTACAACGGTGTACAATTTTATTCAGGGATACAAATCCCTAAAGACTACCGGCGTCTGATGGACGAATTTATAAGCAGCTGCAAGCTGAAGATCAGCAATCATTCCAAAATTATAATAGACTGTAACATTACCTATATGATGGGCCGCGAGGCAAATCTTGAATTTAGCATAGAACCACAATCTGTTAATGCATGCGAAATCATAGGTTTTGTAAATGGGTGAAGATCCAACTTGCGATTCGTGAGGTGAATGCTAAATCTAATGGATAATTTGGACTTAAACGTTTGTTACTCAGGCAGAAACATGTTGGGATTTGAAGTTGAAGTTAGAATTTCTAATCAGCATTTTGAAGTCCAATAGTTAAAATCTTAATATGAAGTACTGTAATCTGTTATCTCAATTCGAGTAGAAAAAGTTATACACATTTTGAAACTGCTTATTCAATCACGGATCTATACCTGAAGTTTTGCCTGGCGAAGTGATTAATGAGACAGGAAGCTGTGTCTCATTCCGAGTCCGCATCGGTCGTCTGAACCCGTGATTTGGTGTTAAACGTTGTTTCGGTAGCTTGATATGAGAGCCAAAGATTCATGAATTTCGGCAGGTGAGCATTGTGTCTGGCTGTGTAGGGTCTGGTTCACCGTGGAGACTAGCAGCGGCCGTTGGAGGATGATTGGATTAAAGAGTCTTAAAATATTAGAATGATTTTTCTGCATTTTTGCACTAGAAAAACGATAACACTTACAGCGACTAATTCGAGGTGAATCTAAGCCTAGAATTCGGGTTGAAATTGCATTATAAGTAAGGAAAAGAGATTTAACATCTGCATTCGGTGTTTTTTTTTGGTATCCTCTTAATATTTATTCAGTTTCTTTTTTGCTATATTTCTCCTCTGCTGCGCACTGGTTTTCGTTATGTTTTGTTTATGCAGATGACATTTAAACAAGGATGAAATTTTGCATGCGTTACTGGCGTTACGCTACACTTCAATTCTAGATTATGCATATCGAGATTATGGAGAGTCAACCTGTATACATATCTCAGGTGGCGATGGAAATCCCGTGCTAAGTGTCAGTGAAAGTTTTTTTTTTGTAAACATTGAAACAGATTCAGATTTATTTTCAAAAGGTCCAACGCGTCCGAAGGCGTCTAAATCGTTTTAATGAATACTTGTTTTAGGGATAGTCGAGGATATTGTATTGAAATCAAAGTACGAAAGACATAAAGATAGTACCATCTTTTTTCTTAGAACCATAACATTTTATCTGATCAAATTGACGAAAGCCGTTGAACGGTGCTCGCTGAAAGGCTTTTCTCGCTAACCAAAAAAAAAAGCTCATCACGTTACTGTGTCAAACATGACTGTGAAAAATAATATTGTGCCACATTGGTTGTTCAGTTTTGAGGAATCCTATTCTGACAGATTAAGCACGTTTTACATGTTATATTTTTATATGTTACATTTTAGAAGTTCAACTTTCAGAACTTTCACTATAGGGGAAGAAGTTTAAAAAGAGTAAATTTAATTGATTTTCCATTCGAAAGCTTCCTAAGATGCAGTTGAGACGGTTGTTTGTGTTTTGTATGGGTTTGATTTAATACGAGGGAGTTGAGATTTTCGCTAAAGCATCCAGTGTCAAAATTGGAAGTAAAGAGGTAGCATATTAAGAAAATGTTCTCAATTCTCAGCTAGTTAATACAAGTTTTGATAAAGATTTATATTAAACAATTAATTTTCAAATGTTTATCGAAGAAATCCAAACCTACAACATATTAAGGTTCCTCGAAGAGTGGAGATAGGGAATATTGTAGGGAATAATACGAGAGTAAAGAAATACCGTAAGATTACAGATTTAGGTTTACAGTGTAAAGTAGAAACGTCAATGAAATAAACTGTGGTAGGCCGTGTTGGAAAAAAAGAGATAGCTTTAAAGAATTCTGCCTCACTTTGTCCTATGGAAAATGATATTTCCAGCCGGCAGGCGGGATGTTTAGACCGGATCATTCTGAAAACGATTGTTGTCGCGAATGAATGTAGTTTTTGCTGTTGTGATTAAAATAGTGAAAATGTTATATTGTGAAACAGTAAAACTGTTGCACATGGAGTGCAATTGGTGTTTAGTGATGTTAATGATGATCGTATGGTGATTGGTGATGATGTGGTAAGGTCACTACAGTGATATAGCTCAGTTGACAGAACACTTGCCTGCTGAGCAGATTTCCTTGAGTTCGAGGTCCGAATATAGATTATAGTTGTATCGGAATTTTTTATGACTCAGAAAATGATATGATTGATATAAAGTCGCAGATGACCCCATTACTGAGCTATGCAGATGATACGCAAAACAGAAGGAGAAAGATAATGCTTTCAATGTAGATATTTTGTGTTATCCGTGTTTTTCCTTCCACCGACTCTCTTGGATAAGCGGGGTTCTACTGTTTTTATGAAGGGTATGTCTATATGGGTTGTGTTTGTACATACAGGTCGGACTCGATTATCCGGAGTATCGATTTTTTTTTTCACTCCGGATAATCGAATCAAAAAATTTTTTTTTGCAGTCTGAGGACGTTAAAATGTAATTTTTTTGTGCATTATTTTTGTAAAATGCAGTGGCGTAGCCAGAAATCATTTTTATAGGAAAAAGGGGTAAAGTCGTGTTAAGAAAAAAACAAATATGTAATATTAAACAATTACTGGTTATTCCTGTCATTTGACGGATGAACCCTATACGACACGGCGTGTCGCTTCACGCGTTATTGTGTGACGGGCTTCATTCTGACTCTTGTTCAAGTTGGTGATTTCATTCTGTGCAATTTCGCCTGTGTGCAAGTAGTGTTTCCGTGCGTTATTTTCAAACTACATTTTCAAAATTCTGGAAAAAAGTGAAAGTTTCACTGCGAGATTCGATTTGTTGGCATTCATTTAAGAAAGTTGATCTTGTAATGGGGGTCTGTGTTTGCTGGTAAAGATAGAACTTGTACACAACAGGGGATTGAGTAGTTAAGGTTACTCGGTCCTTTGTAAAGTGGAGACAGGCAGGCTACCCTGTCTGTGCGAGCAGATCGCACAGCGTCAACTTCGAATGGGTAAGTTTGTTGATCTCAATTCACGGTGACCGGAGTATGGATAACAAACGGTGAAAAAGACAGGTGAAAATAGGAATCACTTCCATCATTCCGACGGTTGTCACATTTTCAGCTTTCACCGTTAAGTGAGATCGAGAATTGACCCTTTCGCGATGAACATGTTCTCATATACATTTATGATCCACAGACAAACGGAAAACTTTCAAAAGGGCTAAATAACGGGTGTTAAATAAAAATTGAGAATTTTTTCGATCACATATAAAAAAATTGTAATTTTTTTTTCATCGATTTCAGTATTTTTTATGAATAACATAATGTATTTTCTTCAAAAAAATGTCAGTGAATGTTTGAGTAAGGACCGTGGTCTGATGTTCGACGCAACTTTGTCGCGATGCTCTCATAAGAACGTTGTACGGCACTTACGTCCATTTTCCGGATACAATTCCGGATTCTTGTAGTCAGTTGCTTCGTGTCCTTGGCCCTCCAATTGTTTTTATACACTAGGGCAGCCAAAGAAATCCTCTATTGGGCTGCACTGGGGCAAGTTTGTTGGGTTACGATCTTTCGGCACGAACGGTATCTTTTTCTCCTCAAGGTACGCCAGCCATCCAGAACGAATGACGTCCCGCGGTATTTTTTGGTCATCCACCGACACTATGATTTCACCGTCTCAATCTGCTCCTCCGTGTACTCCGGCGACCTCGTCTTCTTCCTGCAGACGATTCCTTCCATCTTGAGGGTACGGCGTCACGCAGGCTGGTTGCATCCTTGTTGTCAAACAGCTTCTTTAACGATTCCTCTGCTTCGTCATTATCGTCACCGGACGACCACTTCCGACCTTCCGCTCTACGTTCAGGGAACCCAGGATACGATATACACAGCAAAAAATTTCTAAAAGTATACGGGATCTAAAAACCGAGTGGTCTAATTTTTCACAAGTGTAATAAAAAAAAGATGTAATTTTCCACCCCTTTTGATATATTTTTAGTCTGTTTTCAAGAAGCGAATAGAAATAAATTGTTTTGCTATAATTTTACATTCCGTGATGTAAAGATCAAGCGACCATTGAAATTTATATCACAAACAATGTTAAATTATATCTGTTTGTTTTAATACTCAATGACATTGTTTGCTTGCCAGTTGAGTCATGATGTGGAAACCGAGTATCTTCGTTCCAAGACGCTGCTCCTGTATCTCTATAGTTTCCTAAAAATTGTCGGTTTCGAAAGTGAAAAACAAACGAATGTTGTTATTAAAATTAATCAGTTCTTTCTCGATTACAGCGACGGCAGATTTTGCAGTGGCAGGGATCCGGAATATGATTGCCTGGAGAGGAATGTCCATGAACAATCCGAGTGAGTAAAAACCCATGCCGACCCGACAGTGTCCTGTGGATCCGGACCACGCCTGACCGGAACGGAATTCCCTTCGGTCCCCCAGTGACGCGGACCGGTTGAAATAACAGGTAGCCTTTTTTCTTTATTGATGTTTTCTGTTTTGAAAATAAATGTTAAATATTGGAAACATTGTATTTTTCTTTCCATAACACTTATAATATCTGAATATTATAAAAATGGCAAATATCCTGAATTAAAACTATAATATTTTACATCGCTGTGTATTTTTACACGACAATAAACTGTTCTGTTTTCATGAATCGTTTTTGATCTAAATTTACACGCCTCAATGTAACGATGATGTAATTTTAGATCAAAACCGATGTTCCGTTTTCGTGCATCGTTTTCAATCTAAAATTACACGAATTTTTCTTGCTGTGTACCGTACTGACAGGTACATTTTCTTCCTTAAAATGTGCCACCGTGAACTATTTTCCTTGCTGGAAATGCGTTTAGTAGAACCGTACAATGCGTTCGCGGAACACGTGCTGTTTCGACGCCATCTTTTTTTTTGACTAAATTCAAACTAGCAAAACAAAACACGCCTACTGTTTCTAGGGAGCCCAAAGAGCAATTTTCTTGGAGAAAGAAAATTTTACGCTCTTTATTTGAGTTACTGAAAGGTATTGAAAACATTCTCATTTTTTATTTAACACCCGTTATCCTCTACTTGACGAAGCTCTTTACATTTGGTTTCTTCAAAAACGTGAATGCCACATCCCAGTTAGCCAGGATTTATTGACGGCTCAGGCAACGAAACTGAACCTTAAGCTGTACAACGATGAGCAGTTCAAAGGAAGCCGAGGATACATCGTCAATTTCATCAAGCGACACAACATCAGGTTTCTCAAAATCACAGGAGAGAAACTTTTCAACAATGCTGCAACCGTTGCCACGTACATTGAACACATTAGATCCTTAGTTCGGCACCTATTGCCGTGTCAAATTTTCAACGCCGACGAGAGCGGACTTTACCTCAAGTGTATCCCTTCGTCAACTTTTGTCAGCGTGAACGCATCATCAGCTCCAGGAAGAAAAGGGAATAAGGAGCGTGTGACGTTTATGCCTTGCGCAAATGCTGATGGTTCGTACAAACTTCCACTTATGCTGATTGGATAGTCAAAACAACCAAGTGCACTGAAGAACGTCTGCTTCTCCCAAAAATGCCTGGATGACCCGACAGTTATTTAAGGATTGGTTTTTCAATGAGTTTGTCCCCAAAGTCACGGCATTTTTGGAAGATGCTAACCTGCCGGTAACGGCCCGCTTAGTTTTGGACAACTGTTCCGCACATTGCAGCACCGACCAGCTTAGAAGTGCTGATGGAGCATTCTCTACGACGTTTCTACCACCAAACACAACAGCCTTGTTGCGACCAATGGACCAAAACGTTATCCAGATGGTCAAGTCCAACTACAAGCAAAAGCTTATGCGTGAGCTTCTTGGACGCCAAGGAGAATTCGATGACATGGTGAAGCGAATTAACATCAAGGATGCTATGTTTTGGGAAGCCGAGGCCTGGGACGAGGTACCGGCTGAATCCATTGCTAAGACTTGGAAGTTGCTTTACCCAGAAACAGAATTCGATGATGACGATGACATTCCGTTGTCGGTTGTACGAGAACGCTTACTTTCGATTAAGCAGAAATTGATTGACCAGGACAATGCCGTGCAGGAAGAGGACATGGAGTTTGACGTCCTGAACGACGATGATATTGTTAACGTCGTTTTGAACCCAAACACATCGTTTTACGATGGCAACAATACGGTTTCAACTGTCGAAGGGGCAAATGCGTTATCAGTTTTGGAATCGCATCAGAATGATATGGATGACGATGCTGGAAGCTCTGTTTCACAAGAAACAGCTTTATCTGGAATCGATCAAGTAATTGCTTGGGCAGAGGAGAATGGACTACCATTGGAATCACAGTTCCTGCTGCGAGAAGTACGTGGAAATGTTCTAGAGAAAATTATTGATTTACGAAATGTTAATGTTGAATTTTAATTTCTTTTGCAATGTTACTTTATTTTCTTCTGAAAAGTTACAATGAAAATTTGATTTTCATTCTCATGCTTCGTTATTCAATGAATGAATTTGTTTTTAAGCTTAAATAAACGAGAAGTTTCCTGACAAGAAATATGAATTTTATTTAACCAAAATGAGAATGTAACAAAAAAGAATATCAAAAGGGGAACATACTGAAATGACACCCTAGCTTAAGTCCTTCATTTTCTTACTACGTTCACGTTTGTACATTTGATCATACTTTGTAAATAAACTAAAATACATTTTGAAATCCACTCCTTTTCAACCGAAGACAATCGATAATTAATTAAACTAGACCCCATGACCCCCCTAATTTGTCCAAAGCTGATAAAAATATTATTTTGTGAATTATAGTATGTACTAAATAATTAAAAAAATCAAAATAAAATTAAAAAAAAAATTGTAAAAAAAAATTCTCCGGATAATCGTGTCTAAAATTCCGGATAATCGAACCCCGGATAATCGAGTCTCCGGATAATCGAATCCGACCTGTATACATACATTGTATGATTAAATTAAAGAACGAATAATTTGTGTATGAAGTGATTTCCTGAAGCCGATAGTTAAAGTTTTTTAATAGTATAACTTGAGGCGGAAAAAGAAAACCATACTTCATATTCTGTGTAGAACATGTTGTGAAGTCAATTGAATTTAGCAATGCAGTAAAAAACTCAAAATTGTTAAAACTAACATAGTTTTTACATGTTCAAAATATTAAGTGACTAGACATCTGGAGCGACCATTATAAGTATTTCAGGAACACAAAAAAAATCATGATCGTATTCATAGTTTGTCAACCGAAATCCGTCGCAACATTTTTTTCACAAGAACATGCATCAAACTGTTAGCGTATGCATGTACCTATCTAATGCCATGAAAGCAATCGACAAACGAAAACCTGTCCCCGGTTCGAATTATTTGCTAAACAAATTACAACAAGTACTCTTGTATGTACCGTACCATGTTGATGATATGTATAGTAGGAATACCCTTCAACAAAGTGCAAAGCCCATTGCTACTAGACTCACCCCTTTTTTCGCACGCAACTTTAGCAGTCGTTTAAGGATTGCTCCCTAACAGTGCGAACAACCGGAGCACTCCCTTTTGGATAATCGTTGACTGGCTCATCTGTACCTTCCTGTCTAACGGTGAAAATGCTCAATGTTTTGCATGGTGCTTCAAGTTATGCACCGTACGTCCAACGAGTATTATAACAGCCGGAAACTGTGTCCATATTGAAGTGAAGTAGTTCTGAAGGACCATCACTCCGATGCCTGCCAAATGTTGTCCGGAATCCCGGATACGACTGTAAACACAAATAGTGTCCGTCGCCAGCACCAGCTAGCAGCGGCAGCCGGGTGGAGTGTGAGCTCGATATGGTTCATGCCGGGATTGATGATTATGATAGAAGAGCCGTGCGTGAGTACATACGCATCGTGCTTATTTCTGCATAGAATGATGCTTCAAATAGATTGGGTGGGAATTCAATTGATCAAGTGGGTAAAGCAAACATTTGAGCGTGTGGCTGGAACATTTGCAAACATGTTCTCCCAAAGGAATAGTAAAGAATTTTCTTTTTTTTTAGCAATAAGGCTTTGAAACGTTTAGTCTAAACTAAGCTTGCTATGTATATTGCCCGGTTTTATCCGAGTTTGCTTACATATTTTAAACAAAATTTGGGAAAAGTCCGGTTCGGATCATAAAAAAGCCCGGATTTTGCCCAGATAATAAAACATAATACGTTTCAAAGTTTGAAGTGTTTTTAAATACATTTGTGATGTCTTAACACAGTAATTTTTGGTTTTGTTCAAATTAAATTTTAAATTTTTTTCTGTTAAAAATATTTTAACAGAAAAAGCTTAGGGGTGAAAAATACTATAAAAAATTATACTAGCTTAAATCATAAAAAATAATGTTTGGATGGATGAAATATTGAAATAAACAAACACATTTTAGCCCAGACTGGAAACTGAATTATAAAAATATTTGTTTAAAAAAAATTGGTGACTGTCCGAAAAATATTTTTACACCAGCAGTGTTTAAAATGGACATTATATTAACCCTTGAATGTATGATGTTGTTTATAAACATCACTTACTCAAACCAAATAATCTCGGAAACGCGTGAGTTTTTTAGTCATATTTGCATTCTCAAAATATGTAGATATAAAAAGCAATTGATTTATGATATTTTTATTATTGGATGTTGTTTAAGTGTGAGATATTACAGAAGATGTGAAAAAAATTCAAAAATTAAATATGTTTTTTAAAAGTTGTTATAGTATTGATCGATTACAAACCTTTTTTGCACTCAGTGAACAATGCCAAGTTGTAGTGAAAGAAAATAACAACAAATTATATGTATTCAACTTTTCTGAGTTCTAACTTTCATGAAACTAGAAATAACGGCTACAAACCTCATCAGTTGTATTATACGAATTTCAATCATTTAATTCTATTGAAATAGTACTTGGCATATCCCTTCCATTTCAAAAGAAATCGTTCCTTAGAAGGTAAAACTAGAAAGAGTAAACGTGCATATTTCAATCTATCTAGGTAATTTAAATATCAATTCTCGTTCAGTTAAACTTCATCTTCCTTTTGCTTCTTTTCTAGGGAGGTTACAATCATCAAAAGGAACTTCCCGGTGACCGGAAAGTGTAAACCGATAATAGGGTGGTAATTTATTATCACCTCTCCCGTGCAATGTTTGGATATAATGAGCGGTTGTTGCTGTGTGTCACTGTTTACCTTCAATTTGGGCTAATAACGCATAAACAACACCGGCAGACGTGCGAGTGACCGAAGAAGGACATACGAATTTCAAACAGGGAAATCGATATAATTTTTCTCGTATTTTTTCTCCATCCAGCGAATATGAATTTGTGGATAGGAGAGAATTACGTTTTATTCAGCTGAAATGCGCCCGACTAACAAGTTTGATGAACGAAAAAAAAAACCAAAGGTTGTGCTAATTTGCTCTACTTAATAAAAAGCTGAAAATTTTTTCGATACAAAATTAACATGTCTAAATGTAGTTTTATGATTATAAACAACTTTATTTTACGGAAAACTTTTACGTTGAAGATTTTTTAATTGCATAACCACAGGGGCTGAGGAACTTAACTTTCAGTACTTTTACGTACCGTAAACTGGGGGTACTTTGATCAGCGGGGTAACTTTGATCAACATGAAATTTTTGCAGATAATCATCATTAACTAAGTATCAAGTTAAAATATCTGAAAACTGTTTACTACGTTTGAAAGCATGTAAATTGAGTTACAAATTAGCTAAATTTGGTATGTTTAAGGAGATTTCTTATATTACTTAAAATATAATTTTGAAATCTTAAAATATGTGGTTTTTTGAAGGCTCACAAACAAACATCTCTCCTGATCAAATGTAAGCATTTAGGAGCAAATGGGTTGTTTAATCTGAAAGTTCAACTTCTTTCTTGGTTTAGTTTTGGTTTAAGTGTTGTTTTTATGGTCATTTGATGATAATTTTTGGATATTGATGAAAAAACGGTCATTTTCCATGAAAAAGCCCCTATAGAAAAAATGGCTAAAACCCTATCATATGGTTAAGTTTGAAGAAAAAAAGAACATGGGAACAGTACGAGGACTTAGGGAATTGCACGAAGGTAAAATTTCATTTGTTTTTGAGGCCAAAAAATACTGAAAAATGTTTATAATTTTTGCCCCAAAATGTATGCAGCAACGTTGTCCATCTTTCGAGTATATTTGTTTTTGAAAGAAAACGTTGAAAAATTCAATTAAGTCAAAACAAAAAAAAATACTGTTTTCGATGTTTTGAGCCTTCTGTGCTTAATGCCATCAAAATAATAAATTTTAATATGTTGAGATACGTAAAAACCATAATGATCAAAGTTACCCCGAAACTCGAAATCTGGTTTTGTAATAAACAATTAATTATAACCACCAATGTCGTTTGTATTTACTGCAATCAATGATCATATTTTATACTCCTCACCTCAGCAAGGGTTTTAAAGCTTTTAGGTATTACGAAAAAGCAACGCCTTACAAAATATTGAAAAATGAATGAAAAAAGTGATCAAAGATCCCCCAGTTTACGGTACTTTAACACTTTTTCATTTTGCCCTAAATTTTCCTAAATGAGACGGTTTTGAGTTGATAATGCCAACTATATTTGATGATTATTTCAGATTTTACGATTTTTTTTAAATACCTACGTTTGAATAAAAAATGCTAATTTTTTGAAAAATATTAGAAAAATGACTAAATACAGCAACTCAAATGCGTGTTTTCCAAGGGCCTTAAATATTAAAATGGAGGCGTTTTTTTTGTAACACCATCACGTATAAATGGGTGGTTGGAATGGCGTAAAATTTGGTATCCGAGGGTTTTTTAGGGCGGAGATGGTTTGTATTAGACACAAGAAGTTCAATTATTATGCAGAATGAGATCCCATACAAATTTATAAAGAAAATACGGAGCTCATACTATGATCATGTGATACCTATTATTGGGATTGGGTACACATGCAAGTTTGGACATACCAAAATGGTTCATCCTACAATTTGACCACTGCCACTTTTGGAAAAAAGGTGATCCACACGAAATCTACGCGTAATTGAAATTTGAGTTTTTTTTTTAAATTAATAACCACTTTTGTAGCAGAGGGGGTCCCATAAAAATTCTTTAATGTAAAAATGGAGATGTTTTTTTTGTGATACCATTACGTACAAATGGGTACCGTAAAACAGGGTAACATTGATCACCGGGATAACTTTGACCAACAATAAATTTTCCACTTTATCATCAATAACTCAGTCTATAGTTTGATTTTTTGAAAACTGTTTTCAACGTTTGAAAGCCTATTAACTGAGTATCAAATAGGAAAAATTTGGATTTTTTTCTGCAGGTAAAAATGTAATTTCAAAATCGTAAAAAATCTATTTTTTCCAAGGCTCGCAAACAAACAGCTCTCCTGATGGTACCAAAAAGCATTTAGAAGCAAACGGGTTGTTGAATGTGGAAGAACAACTTTTTTTCTTTGTATATGTATAGTTAGAGTGCTATTTTTATAGTCATTAATGATAATTTTTTTTATAGTTAAAAAATAAGGACATTTTCTAAAAGTAAGCCTGTATTGGACAAATTGATAGGAACAATATCAAATGATTTATTTTAAAGAAAAAAATGAAAATGGAAATAATGGGATGGCCTAGGGGAATTTGTAAAGGTAATATTTCATTTGTATTTTGAAGCTGAAACTATTTACCAATTGTTATAATTTTTGCCCCTAAATGTATGCAGCATCATTGTTCTTTTTTCGATTATAAATGTTTTCAAAAGAAAACGTTGAAAAGCAATGTAACTAGCATTTGTGAATATTATGAAGGTGTATTGTATCCTTTGTGATCAAGAAAACACGTTAAAATCATCCAAATAGAGACTGATCAATGTTACCCCAAATCATTAAATTTTGAACAGAGACGAAATCGATTTTTAAATCAAATTTAAAATAATCCAATAAATTTTTGCAACCATGTTTCACGTTCATAGGAGTCCAATACTGGTTTTAAAAATATGAAACATGCACATTCCCCTTAACATAAAAAATAATCGAAAAATATTAAAAAAAGAGATCAATCTTACCCCGGATTACGGTACTAAGGATGACGAGAAATTCGAGGGGTTTTTCAGACAAGGATGCTTTTTATAATAGTTTCATGAACCTCTCACTTTTAGAATGGGAGAAATGGGAGAATCATTTACAAAACGAACTTAAACTATAACACGAATCGAACATGTTTCAGGTTATTTTCATAAAAATGGCTGACAAGCAAGCGTGCAATTTTCGAGTTATTTTAATCAAAACTAAAAAAATTAATGTTTTGCCCGTCTCTCGTCATGTTAAACCTCGGCCGTCCCAGAAATGTTAACTAGTTACAGCCCTGAAGTGTCAACTTAACACTTCTGACTAAAACCAACATATTTCTCTTATTTCTCAGCCGTGGTTTTTAAAGTAAAATATGATCTTGAGTGGAACCATCTTTGATCTTGAGCGGAACTACTAGCTTCCAAAATAAACCGCTAGGTGCGCTGCCTTATGCCTTATGTCTCACACGTGGTTTTTACCCCTGAATGTATGCTGCACCTTTTATATTTCAACTTTAGGGACAGAAAAGATGTAAAATTAATTACGAATAGAACCAAAAATTACTTTAATTGGTGTCACAGCGTACCAAACCAAGCCCACTAAAATTGATTCTTTCTTCCAGAGGGACTAAGGGAAGGAGGAGGAAGGCATTCTACATATTTTTTGTCATAGTTCGAGAACTCATGAAGCCAATAAAGTAAATCATTATTTCAGAATAAGAATCAATCTTCATTGCCATTATTATTCGATTATTCAAGAAGCAGTTTTCAATTCAAGAGGTTGTTCTTGATGTTGAAACTCCAATTGAAAACTACATATATACTATTAAACACAAATTCAAATATTTTTACCACAAATTCCTTCAGTTCAACAAATTTTTATCACAGAATCTGGGGCATAGACACAGAATTTCGAAAGATTCACAGATTCCAAAGAAATTTTGAATTATGAATGGATTTCAAAAATTATATTTTTTTGGTCAAAATAAAATTTAGGTTTCTTATTTAGAATCAGAAAAGTATGATAAGATTTTCAATGTAAACTGTTTTTTCACAACTAAAATGTAATTCAATTCATCATGATTTTTCAATGAAATTAAAGGAATCAGCATCACAGAAATCCATCACAGAATATTCGGATGAAATCACTAAAAAACACATTTATCTCAAAAGCACCTTTATTAAGATAAATGTAAAGTTTTTTTTTTGCAAAATCTGTATCAGGCATATACTTTTGTATTACTGACTTTGTCGTTACCTTCAAAAGTTGTTCGGGGCTATATGACCTTAAACGCGCACCTTCTAATAATCATTCAAATATACCTACGAATTGAATTTTTGAGATAAAAAGAAACTAAAATTCGAGTGCAGAGAATCGATTCATTCTAAACGTACAAAAAAAAAATTCTTAATAAGATACAGTGAATCAAAGTGAAAATTGTATATCTTTTTTGAAGTAAGATATAAATTTGAACGGATATTTTGATAACAACTTTGGAAGGCTAATTTTTTTTTTTTATTAACGTAAAAAGATTTATTTTTGATCATAAAAAACTTTAAAGATGAAATTTAATTGTAGTTTTCACAGTTACACAAAGATTAGGATTGAGAGCTATTAGCGATGTTTACAATACAAAATGATTCCGCTCAAGATCATATTTTAGTTCCTCTCAAGATCAGCGTGGTTCCGCTCAAGATCAGAATTATTCCTTCAGTAAAACAGCTCTAGAGTTATAAGGATTTACACTAAAATATTCTACAAATTATCATAAGAAAGCAGAAACCAAGATCTATGCGCTGAACTAAAAAAAATCGTTGGGATAAAACTCCTATCAACACCGCTAGATAAACTGTTCCGAGTTGCATCGAATTGGTCCATTTAGTTCCGCTCAAGACCATTTACCCTATATCTCTCTTGTTTTTTCAACCTAGTAATGTAACTCAAATATGTTGCTCAGACATTATTCACCTACAACACTTCAATTTTCCGTTATTCAAAGTCTTAGATAAAAAAAATCCTAAAAAATGCTTAAAAAAAGACTGTAAATCAGCTACGGAATGCTAAGAAAAATTATTAAGAGTCCAAGAAAGCCTATATAGTATAAGGTTGCCAGGTTGCCCGGTTTTATGACACAACGAAAACTGGTTGTACTGGTTTATCATGAACTAGTTTGAGTTTTGTTAAAGCTTATATCATGATAAACATTTCACCTGAAACTGCAACTCGATTTGAATTGAAAATGCGTCTGAAAGACGCTATACGATTACGAATACTACGAATACTTGAAACGAACAAACAAGTTTTTCTACAAAACAGTTTTCGTTGCGTCACATCATTCCTTTGACCCCGTTGTAACTTCTTTATTTACAATCATTTCTGGCCATCGACCAAGGATAAAGCGCCTTTACTCGCTCTTGAAAATAAAAAAAGAGAAACGGAAAATATCAGTAGATCATGATACCTTTCCAGGTCAATTTAGAGCTCGAAAGGCTTTTTTCATAAAATTTATTTCCCATCACATTTATTCTGCATGAAAAATGCAAAAAAATAGAAAAATAGAAAAAAAATCCAGGAAATATACTTGTGGGCTAAATTAAAAACAAGGGATAGAAATGTTTTTAATTTTTAATAGATTTCAATGACATGAGGATGACACATCTTACCTATAGGCCGATATCAGAATTTGAGCCTTTAACCTACCGCAAATGATGGGTTTTGAATCCCATACACCAGGCAACCTGAACTCCAGATCCTTATCATAATATCATGATAAATTTCGCCCAACTCGAAAATCGAATCTCAGCTATTCCGCTCTTCCCAATATGCTCTTCCGTTTATACGTGGTTGATACATACTTAACACAATGCTTGCGGGAGTAAATTATTTGTAGTCAATTTCTCAAAAATATCCATTATTCACTATCACTATAAACATTATAAGCTTTAAAGGCAGCAGAAAGTAGAGTCTACAAGAATACTCCGCTGGAGAAAAACAACAGCAGAACTTGGATACAAACGGTGCCATTCGCACTTGTGAACCCTATTGGTCACTTATTTCCCCCTCCGCAGATGGGTTTTGAAACCACCTAAACTCCGAACAAACCGGATTTTACTACGATAAGAAATTTCTGGTAATAAATTTTTATTTCCCCCGAAAAATTAAACGCAAAAAATGCACGAGCAGAAAAACACGATCGAACTCAACCAAGGCTTACTTAGTTCCTCTCACCAAAACTATAAATTTACTAAGGAAAAAAAGTTGAAATGTCACATAAATCAACATGCTGCTCCTAAACGTTTTGATTTCATCAGGAAGGATGTCTGTTTGCTAGCCTTCGAAAAAATAGATATTTTAAGATTTTGAAATAACATTTTTACTTACATTTGAAATTTTTGTAGGTTTTAAAACGTAGAAAAAAGTTTTAGGATATTTTAATATAAGACTTAGTTATTGATGATTATGTGGAAAAAATTCACGTTGATCAAAGCTACCCCAGTGATCAATGTTACCCCGTTTTACGATACCGTTTATATCTTATACAATTATCCAATTATGTTTTTTTTTTCATTTATGTACTCGTTGCAAAGTCAAAATGTAATTATTTTGTTACGTTACGGGGTTAATTGCCCCGGTTCCCCCGCCCAGGGGGGTCCCGAGATTTAAACAGTTTAACATTTCTTTAATCATACTACTTAAAATTTTAGAAAGCAAGGAAACCAAAATTAAAAAATTGGTATTGGAACACCAAAGGGGGCCCCCTAAAAAAATATCTCGCAGAGTTTCACCGTAAAACAAGTTAAGGGCCCCTATAATAAACAAGCGGGCTAATCAAATTAGGATCTTTTTCTATCAAAACAAAATCCAGACATTTGATTTCGAATATTTTAACAAAAAGTTCAAGCAGAATCCATTGATTATTCGAAGAAAATTTAAGAAGAAACACCTTGAGTGTACATAACATCGAACACGTCAGTAGCTTTCGTATCGTTTTTCAACCTCCCGAGAACAGTAATTTAGATAAAGCTTGGGTATATATTTTCGGAGGTTCCAGTCAAACAAACCTTAGGTTTTGATTTTGAAATATTTTCTTCATATTAAATGTTTTTTTACGGATTCTGCAGTTGCTGGAGGGACTTTTTTTAGCTTCCTCGAAATTTGAATAAATAACAGTAATTATTAGATTTAGAAGAAAGAAGATGTAGAATTAAAAAAACATTTTTCATTTTATTAAGTACAAACGTCATGAAAAATTACAAGATAACTTAGAACCTACATTATTTGTGAGGAACTTTACTAGCTATCTAGAATGCTTACTTCAAAAGTATAAATATCATCAAAGTAAAACTTATGTATGCACCCTGTTTCCGATAATCAATTTTGAGAAAACAAAAAGAATAAAAAAAACTGCTGTAGTTGCTAAAATTTGACTGAAATACTGAGTTTGTCAATTGAATTTCTGTTGCAAATCCGGTATCAGATTTGAAATTCGAATTGGATTTTTTTTTCCACCTGATAGAATCAAAACCATATACTGTTGACTCTGAGGTGCTTCTATTTAAACATTATCCTCTGCTGAAGTAAAATTCTGAATTCAGCATATCATTTTCCAATTGGCCGGCTCATCTCAAATTATATAACATTCTCGTAGCTGAATTGCGAATTTCCATGAGTGATTCTTTAAATATAAATATTTTTATTTTTCTTATCTTGTCATCTTCTAGATTTTAAAACAGAGATAGAATTTATTTAGATTTTCAAGTCTTATATGGTTTCTTCAGTTTCATGATTTTCTGAGTATTGAGAACTCGAGATCATTTTTGAAGGTACCAAACTTATTTGGATTCCTTATCTGATTTTTGAATAACTAATTTAGTGTTTTCCACATCTAATCACCATTTAGAATTTATGTTTTAAACTTTTGTCAAATTGAGAAGAACATTTTCCGAAATGTTTCTGTTTTTCATATATGATCTGACGAGAATCTTTTTCTTAATTGAAAATTGTAATCACCATTACATTTAAAATTATTGGCACATTACATGAAAGCGTATTTTGTGTTTTTAATATATGAAATTTAGATCAACAGTTCGTTCATTTTGCGATTCTTGTTTTGGCTCTGATTATTTCTTTGATTTTCAATTTTGTATTTGAATTTCATTGGTAACTTGTTTCTAATATCTTGATTTTTTTTTAATTAACAACATTTTACCATCCTTGTGGTATTCGTGTCTGAATTCAATTTGAAAATATGATTTAAATTTAAGACACTGAAGTGATTCTCAATAAAATCTGATTTATGTTTTTGAATTTTTTATCTGTATTTTCATGGAATATAAGTTGAATTCTTTTGTTTAATTTTTCAAATTTTGGATTCTAAGTCAGAAATATTAATGTTACTTCTCAATTGTCATGAAGAAAATATTACTACTACTTTCGATGAATCACTTACTATGATTCATTTACAACATTATTTTGTTAATTTCTGGAATTTTCCGAAAGAGAGAATTTTAGTTGATGATAGAGTTGTTAAATAAATTGCGAATTGAATATTGCATCTAATCAGAGTTTACATTATCGATTGGTTGATTAACTGTTCCACGATGTTTGCACGTGGTTGTTTAACAATTATTGTTTGAAAATTACAGAAACTGCCTTTTACGCAGACATAACGGTTATTTGAAGGAAATATGTTGAACTCATTTTCAGTAGCTTCGTTTGTTGAAAAAATATGTATTCTCTGAGATGGCATATGAAAAAAAAAACGATCCATAGGGGCCTCCGATAAAAATTGCCCCGGACCCCCCGATGGCTTAATCCGGTCCTGTCTATGAGGATCGCTTTAGTGTTATCCAAATAAGCTAAAAGATATTTCCAATATTGTTCTATCAATGGTTGGATCAAGATGGAGGGGGGGGGGGGGGAGGGGGTTATGTTCGTAA
Source organism: Uranotaenia lowii (assembly GCF_029784155.1). Classification (NCBI taxonomy): domain Eukaryota; kingdom Metazoa; phylum Arthropoda; class Insecta; order Diptera; family Culicidae; genus Uranotaenia; species Uranotaenia lowii. The sequence continues at coordinate 255,942,973 of NC_073692.1, forward strand.
AATCGCTTTTTTGGCTCTGAATGTAGTCAAGCATGGCTCAGTGAAAATGATTGATTTTCGGAACATTGTGAGGGGGTAAGAGCTAAGTTTTAAGAAAATAGGAAAATAGAGAATAGAAATTAATGGGCAAATGCTTCTTAAATAAAAAAACAAATTTCCTCAAGAATGCGATTTTCTATTTCCATAGTAGTTTAAATTTTGAAAAGATTTCTCTATCACTATGTGTGTGAAAGGATTGTTCAAAAAAAAAATGAAATGCAAAAAAACATGCATGTCTTTCACAACTGCAAATTGTTCAACAACAATACAGCAAGCCATGCAGCAATCACAAATCAAACCAACCACAAACAGTCAAAAGTGCATTTCACGAGCATTGCACTTTTACAAGTGATTGATGGCTGACACTTGTCTATCAAACAATAGAAACAACATGTTCCCCCTGTTTTTATTTACTCTATCAGTCAGTGAGCGCTTCAGTCTTCTGCCAGGAGAAAACAACTGCCACTGGGTGCTAATCAAGCACGTAAACTATACAACAGGATATAAATAACTGAAGAAAAACCACTTAAATCTAACAAAAAGTGACCGAGACCAGCACAAGTGGGTGTTGTTCATTGAAAAAAAAGAGGGAGAAACGAAAATCCGCCTAGGTGCACAAATTTACTAAACAGGAAACGTTAAACTTTAATTCTTACACACCGTTGAAAAAGAAAAAAATAAGTAAAACAAGAAAGCCGGGACTAGCGACTTAGAAAAGCAAGGGAGGACAGGGTTCATGTTATCCCACCCTTGCTTTCGTCCATCCAAGCGGCACATGCACTGACGATAAATTTTCACGTGAATTCATCTTTGATCGATGTGTTTGCTGTCTAACGTGCCATCACGCGATACCTTCTAAGCACGAAAGCGTTTTGTTCACTACAAAACAGCAGCAAACACGATTTCTGCACGCTTTGAATGTCGCATCGTAGAGTTTTGATGAACTGTGGTTGCCAAATGGTTAAGTAAGGGAAAAAGCGGAAACTGTCGCCAAAATATTACAACTTTGTTGCTAGTTTACAAAATCCGTTTATGTTGAGGTTTAATAGTTTGGCGGCTAGTAGATATGAATAATGCTCTAAGGTTGTGGATCATGTTGCACCTAGTTTTATGCATAAACAAATTACAAATTTGTCCCTTTTCACGCGCCTTTCCACCAAAAAGCTATTTTTTTTTATTTTTCATATTCGGTAAAATTAAAATACACAATTTGAAAGGTTAATTCTATAGCTTTGTTTTGCATTAGAAAAAAACAAGTTCCAATTATAAAAACGAATTACAAACAATTTCATAAGTTCATTTTTAACAACAAAAATGTACTTTTTGAAGAATGCTTACAATGAATTCGGATTCTTTCAAACTTTTGAAGCCACGTTCATTCAATGCTTTTTACAGAATTCAAATCGTTTGAGAAATAAAGTCTGCTTCATTTAATATTGGAACAAATTCTTTTGCTCATTGTGGCGCTCCTAGTGGACGGATTTGGAAACTTTTTTCACCCACGTGTCGGGAAATTCATTACCTTTCACCATGTATTTATGTCATAACACCAAACGATAGCATTTTGTAAACAACCGCCATGGAAGCCGAACGGAGAGATCAAATTGTGCACAGTTTTCATACGAGTACGAGTACGAGAATTTCTTTGAAACAGCAATGAATAATTTTTTTAATTTTTTTTTATGAAAGAGTAAAGAAAATGCTACATTTGTATGAAAAACAAATTATGAATTCGTTAATAAATGACTGAACTACATGCAATTGTTTGTGTTCCAATATTAAATGAAGCAGACTTTACATCCGTCGAACTTGGTCAGCACTTGGTCGTACAGCTTTCGAGCACGGATTCTGGCCACATTGTTCTGCTTCAGCGTCCGATTTGGCTGTTTGCTGGCTCGGAATGACCATATTCCTTCCCGGAGACGAATTCGTCGCACCGTACTGTGAGCGGCCTGGAATTTATTGGCCAAATCGCGGTCTGAAAGATTGGGATTCCTCTTGACGGCCTTGATGACTTTCCCACGCAGTTTCCGGTCGACAGTTCCACTCCGACGCTTCGAATGCGGCTTCCGAGCCGTCGTCAATGTTTCCTTGTACTGCTTGATAACACGCCATACGGTATTTCTGGGCATTTTAAGCTGTTTAGCTATAGCTTCGATGCCGACAACAATGGATTTTCAAGAAAACTGTGCACAATTTGATCTCTCCGTTCGGCTTCCATGGCGGTTGTTTACAAAATGCTATCGTTTGGTGTTATGACATAAATACATGGTGAAAGGTAATGAATTTCCCGACACGTGGGGGAAAAAAGTTTCCAAATCCGTCCACTAGGAGCGCCACAATGAGCAAAAGAATTTGTTCCAATATTAAATGAAGCAGACTTTATAATCTCATTTTTCTCATTTGTGAGCATGACAATTGATGGCTTGAACGTTGGATCATCAAAGGAGACTATTCTCGATTAACTCAAAGCATAATCAAAATATCATAGAGATTTTTTCATTTACTGAAAATCTGAATAAAATCTGTATAAATTTCCAATTATCTGTAATCTGTATATACAGATTCTTGGTTTGAAAATTTCAAAAAAATCTGTATGTTCACTGAAAAATCTGTATATGTGGTAACGCTGGGCAGCGAGCGTTTTTATATCTTCGGCTGCTCGCGGATTGGCTAACGAGTCCAACGACGCCACATTTTAATCGGTATTATCAGTGTATCTCTTTCTGTTATATTGAGACTTTTATGGATGAGAATAAGATACACTGATAATACCGATCAAAATGTGGCATCGATGCTAACGACTGTTCTCTCTTCTCTCGCGCTCTCCTTCCAACTTTGAGTCCGCTCGTCGGACTGAACAATGTTGAAGAACTAAATTACAATTCTTACTAAAGTCAGTCACCATAATCAAAATTTTAAGTTCAGGAGTATGATTTAGGAGTAGTATTTTTAAAATCTCCATATAGGTAAAGCATAGGGTTACCATATCATTCAACGCCAAAAAGAGTACGTTGATATCATATTTCCAAATATTTTGGAGAAACGAAAAAAAACCAGGAAATTTAAGGCCATTCAAATAGTGACAATTAGTTGCTAGCTATGTGACTTACCTAGAACATCGCAAACATAAGAAAATGTTGCATTTCAAAAATAGTTCAAATTGCTGTTTTGCTCTTTTCCAACTCTTTGGGCGCTAATTGCATATTCAAAGGCGCTGAAAGCCTTCACAATTTATCTCGACGCCAGGGAGGAGCTTTTCTTAAAAGCGGTTTTAAAACTTTCGAAGCTGCTGTATATAACTTATAGAAAAGTACTGCTGATCAAAGAGCAAACTTGTTTTAACGAAAAATTTACGTTTTAATCGATTTGTGATGCTTTCCATTTTAATTCATCGTTTGGAAAATTCAACAAAGTAGTAAAACCTGAAGTACCGTGCCATGAATGCATAAAGTTGTTGAAATAAGTTCGTTTCTCTGATAAAATGTCTTTCAACAAAAAAAAAGTACATTCCGCAAGATTTTACAAAAAGAAGAGTACGCTCATTTCTCAATCGGAAAAGAGTACATGTACTCTTTAAAGAGTACGTATGGTAACCCTAGTAAAGCACACCCTAATGCTACTTTATAAAGCATTTCACATTTATTTCCGAACGTTTTCGGGCCGGGTAAATCCATGCACTTTAAACTCAAAAACTGGCAAAATCCAGGCGTTTGATTTTAAAATTTGCAACTCACCAGACAATAAATGGGCAAATTTGGTCCAAGCCCAGATATTTCTCATAGAAGGTAAAAAGAAAAGTGAAAGAAAAATACATAAACAAATTTTTTTTTGAGACAGCTGCGTTTAAATCTTATTTTACAATTAAGAAAATAGATTGCAGGTCATTTCAATGAACCAAATTTGAAAAAGTTTGTAGTTTGACGCAAAATTGATAAAATATTTTAACTTAGTTTGAGGTTTGGTTTGATTTTTTCTTATATTATAAATAAATCTGGAAAAAATCGGACATTTTTCCTTGATATCCGGGACACCGGACCGGACCGGGCTTTTCACAAGTTTGTCTTTGAAAATCTGGCCAAACTCGAATAAAACCGATTATATGCTTATAAATACCATACCAAACGATAGCATTTATCAAATAAACATATTTAAATATAAAGCTGAGAGAGGGAATCGTCAAATATTTATTAAAATTTTCGACTAAATTAGACAAATTTTGATCGATTCGTATTCTCCTTGGCGAAGTTGGTGATGCTACGATGTTTTGGGTAGAAGTTGGTTTTTCCAGTAGCTGCCCAAATTGTGGGGGTAAAAAAATACGTCGATTCAAGCGGACCCAGACGATCAGCTTCCAGGATTGAAAAGACCCACACGATGAATAATTTACATAGGATAATGAGGTGCGCGGATGAAACGTGCCAAAATACCATTTCGGGATTTGTCCCAGCTCCCAGCACAATTTGCATCAGGTTGCTCAGAGCCCCGAAAAATTAGCTCATGGGAAAGATTGTTTTGATCTCTGGCAAGTTCGGCTGACTGAACTTTTTCTTGTTTCTCCTTTTTTTCTGTTGCTTGTATGCTGCTGAGGGTTTCTCATAACACAAGCTTTTTTCGGTTGAGTTTCCTCCCATTTTAATCAACTTCAACCGTTCATCAGATAAGTATCAGAGTTCTCAGCTTTGAGCTTCACGTGTAATTTCTCGATAAATTATTCAGAAAGATCCTCCCACACATGGGGTCCAATGTGAAGCAACTTGACAGGAAACCGTACACCGTTTTGAGATGTGTATTTGCTGTCAATTTCTGTATCTACATTCATGCAAGTCTCTTCCATATTGTTGTATTTAACACCACATCCGGTCGGTTTATTTTCGGATGTTTTAGGGATAATCACTGACATGAATAGAATTGATTTTTTTTTAGTTTGCTTCGAAAGCTCTAAAGCCAGATCTTAATCGAGTAGAACAATGGAAGCCGTTCCCGGTATAAAGAAATTTTATGTCCCTCCTTTCGTGCGCTGCTCGCTTGATGATACCTACATGCACTAATTGGCCATTGCAGGTCACAACCACTACGGCCAACCCACGGCTCACGGATTTGCACTTAAAAGCAGAACAACAAATATCCAACTGAACAGCGCTCACACACATTTCCACGCCAATTAAGTTTGATGGATGAAGCTCAGGTATCACGATCAACAATTAAGTCATTAAACGTATTAAGACATCCTCGACGGGCTCTTCCCTGACGATGATCTTGGTACGCACGCGTGGAAAAGATGTGCAGCTATTAGGTACTCATGCGACTGATACGGTGTGGCAGAGAAAAAAACTTGGTAAGTCAATCGGTAAATTGTTATTACATAAAAGTACATCATGTGTTTAAGTACGAGGTAGCTTAGCTTTGTCGGCGCATGAACCATTCGAAGATGTAAGTGCGAATTTATAATAAACCAAACTTCAAAATTATCATCTAAACTAGCTTTTGCTTCATTATCGAGGGGATGGTACATACCGGCATTTGGGGCATCATGCAACACTTTTCAACTTCAATGACTTCTAAAAACTTAAAGTCCAGAGACAGGGCCGTAGGAAGAGCCGACTCAAGGGGCGGGGGGGGGGGGGTTTGGGGTTGGAGGGGGGTTTGGTACTGATTTTTATTTTTTTTTTCGCTTCAACAATGCATGAATAAAAAATAACATTAGAACAAATTATTTTTGTTCCTATACGGTTATTCCTTTTTAAGCACTTAAAATTAATTACTTTTTGTTTTAAACTATATCTTTAGAAAATAGATCATGAAATCTTTAAAATGATGAGGTGAATTTGTAAAATGAAATAACAAAATGTGGAATGCACATCATTGAATTTGTTCAAAAGTTTAATAGATCAAGCTTGTTTGATTTGAGCATAAAAAGCCTTCCAGATTGCACGATTTTACCTGGACCCTGGCCGGATATTCAGAGAAACATTGGAGAGAAGTCCGGCGCGGATCCAAAAACGATTTATCAAAATTATTAACACCCAAATTCACCCTTTTAATACGCTGGACGCTGCTGATATGCTTCTATGGAAAAATTAAAATTTGTAGTGATTCATCTGTTCATTCATCGGTTTTTGCCATATTTTAAAAAGTGTTTGGAATTTTCCAGCTCAAATACGCGCCGGATGAATTCTGGAATGCTCAACTTATTCTATGCTCAAATCAGAAATGCTTATTCTTTCAAACTCTTGAGCAAATTCAAATATTTTAACCATTGGCTTTTGAAAATACTGCAATATTGATCACGTTAAACAATATACCAAGAAAATATAAAATTTTGTGCAGATTTTGTAGATGAAGATTAGAAGCGTACTTTTTTATCAGCAAATATTTTTCATTAAGAATAAATTCTATAATTAATATTCTGATTATTAATTTATTTTAAATAAAAAAAAAGGTTTTCCATGAAATTGAACTTTGTGGTTTTCAACTGAATTATTTGTATGTCTATATATAGGTATGTAGTTGAACCCACCAGTGGCTGATAGGACTTTCGACCCGAGGCGGTACAGGAAGTCTCGATCGCACGTTCAAATATTGTTCATGCTTAACTCACCAACAATATTTGCAGTGCAACCAAGGGGTCCGTTACCACTGGTTTGGGGTAGGTTTGACTCACCAAACTCTCTTCCGACTGTTCGAAACAAATTTAGAATTATGAAAAGGAACCATAGTATCCTTCTCATGATTCTATATTTGCCGAGATACTCCGGCTGGCTTGAACCCACAATCCATTGTATATCAATCTTCCGTTCGCTTGGTGACCTATCCAACCCCCCACGAATCCCCTTGAATAGAGTTAAGCTATTTTAAATATATGAATATGTATAATACATTTTAAACATCTTACCTTTTTACCATATAAATATAAATACATTTAAAACATCTGTTTAAATTTTTACCATTTGAAAAGGGTACTTATCTTCAAACCATAAAAGGCATCGAGAATATTTAAAAGGTTTGACTGGTCGCAGCATGCCGAAATTGCTACAGCGATCGTCCAAACATAAAATATCTTCCTACACCAGCATTATGTTCACCGGTTATTTAGAAAATAACATTCAAAATAGTATAGCAATTTTAATGTTCATGCTTCCAACTTGATGTAATATCTCTTCCTTAAGTAGCATACAAAGATTTGTACTAACAAACACTTTTCACTAAATGTGCAAAAATGCAAACACAACCCCTCGTTTCTTTCATCCGTTATTGGGGAGCAGGATACGAATTTCCATCAGGTGAACATAGAGTAACTTATCCATAAGCCATACTCATGGATCTGATTTCCGTGACCCGAAACACTCTCAGCACTTTAAGTTCACAAAACTCCAATGGTATTCACTTAAATCACTTTATTTTGAAATATAAGATTTTAATTTTTCAGAGCAAAATTCGGAGCAAAAAAAAAGCGATCTCTTCGTTTGACAGCCGCCTACTCTTTTCCACTTCGTGATTTTCAACTGAATTGTGTAAACAAATTAACTTTGATTAAAAATTGGAAATTTTTAAATTGAAAAGTCAAGCAAATTCTAAAGTTTGTGATCTCTTGAATTCCTCAACGAAATAGTCAATTTGATATTTTTATCTTGCTTGTTAAACTCATTTACGAGTTAAATTTTATTCTGAATTATGAATCTGCACTCTGAATCTGAATTTTGAACCTTAATTTATTTTTACGGCCTCATCGGTGAATGTTATGTTGTCATAGTGAGAACATTTCAAGAATTGAAAATTATAGATGGATAGAAGAAGATTAGAAGAAAATTATAGGTGTTGAAAATGAGCGGGTAGAAATTTTTAAGAAGCATTTTCACCACATACTTAACTTTTGTTCAATCATGGATCAACTATTTTGAAATGTTAGAATCGGACAGGGTTGAGTCTAACACAACACAATAGTTGATTTTGCGTGGTTCGCACCGCGAAACTTGCGACCACATGCTTTCCTTTTGTTCGTTCGCACTGCAAGTACTGGGTTTCAATCTAAATTCTTTATTCGAATTGTTATTTTTTATCTGAATCACAATTGTATCTGAATTGTGATTCTGATTAAAATTATGAATTTCGAATGATGAATCTGATTCTGAGATTTCTATTTTAAATCGCCATTTTGAAACTTTGTAATAATTGATTTTTGTTTAAACATAAAGTTCAAGAACTGCGAAACTGAACATGAAACAAAAAAAAAAATGTTTTTTCGTATTCGGAAAATAATCATCAAAATATTGAAATGCATATGATTTTCGAAAATCATGAATCAAATTTGAAAGGACGAATGACCAAGTTGTTTAAAATACTCCTGAAATGCAAAATAAAATTTTAACCAGAATTTGAAAGCAGCTTTTCATTCCTAATTTCTTATGATTATTCGAACTGAAAATCAAGAATTTTAAACTGGATACAAAATCCGAAATACGAAAATAGAAATTACAATTTTTGCTATAGGAATATTGAACCATAACCTCCGAAATGAATAAAAAATATCAACTTTAATTTTAAATTTAATATTTAGAACTCAATTGCTATGATGAACAAGTTTGTAAAAGCTGAAAAACTGTAGCAGAATTTTGAACTTGGAATGGGTTTTCGAGGTTTTGGTATGAGTTGGATTGTTAATCCCGAACAACCTTACTCTATCATCAAAATTTGATTACGAATTTTAAATTTTGAGTGCAGAGTAGAATACCTTGCTTGCTTTTATTTGACCACCCCCCCCCCCCCCCCCCCCCCCCGTTCCTACGGCCTTGTCCACAAATAATCATACCTTGTAAGTTATTTTAGTAGTAAAACCTCATGCATACAAATGAAACTATATGTCCATGAAAGTTGAAAGATTGCCCTTTCTAATGTATATATTTTTATTTTGCAACTTTAGGAGATATGAGCAGTGTTCGGCATCGCTAATTGAAAAATTAGCGGCGCTAATTAAAACGCTAACTCATTCAAATTTAGCGATCGCTATTTAAAACCGCTAAATCAGCTGAAAAAGTTATCGCTTCAAGTTTAAAGCGCTAATCGCTAATCGCTTACTGTTGACTAACAATAACGTGAACAGCATGGCCAGAAGATGGATTATTGTTGCATCTCAATTCGTTTGCTCAAAAACTTTACGAATATGGTGAATTATTTATTGTGCCCAGTCTGATGAAAATTTTTTTAACCAGTTTTCACTTTTTTTCAAACTTTCAAAATAGGAATGCAAAATTCTTATGATAGGAGCATTGCCAAACGTGGATCTATAAAACTAAATGAAATGAAAATCCAAATTCATTCTACACAGTAAACTAAAATTACCGAGTTCGGTAATTTATTTTACAGAACTAGCTCTGTAATTAGAAAATTTTCGGTAATTGATCAATTTGACGTTTAGTTTTACCGAGTTCAGTAAATCGGCTCTTAACTTACCGAAGTTCTTATATTTTAATGTAAACAAATCTCAATGTCATCAATTTTCGGTAAAAAATCACCGAAATCAAACTGCAAACAAGACGAACGTCAAAATTCGATTGTCATTTTTCGCACTCCGGGTCTTCCTTCTCATTCTTGCAACCGAAATTAATCGTTTCGACTACTTTCGTGTGCTCGAGTGTGATGGGTGTCTTTTAACCGGCCAGTCGTCGCCATTGCTCGGCATTTTCGGTTTCGCGTGCTTTGAGCAATGAAGCAGCAGTTTTTATTTTTGCTTCGATGGCCTCCATGCATGCACTTGAACGCACATAGACGATCGGATTTGGGACATCGCCAGCACCGCGGCGCTTCGCATGGAATGGATTGCTAATTTGATCGCAGCTCCAGTAAAGGTACATCAGATGAGTTTATTTTCCGCACTTTAGTAAAAAATTAATTTTACTTCCAGGTCCCGTGGCTGTGACAACCTTCCTCCAGTCACCTGTGGCAGATGGCCATTGTCCACAGAATGTGGAGGAGGGGATCCTTGAAAAGCCACGAGACGGTACCATGTTGCCATAACACAGAAAATAAAGTTAAAATAATTTGATCCAGCTCCTCATTTTTATTTGTAGATTGAGCCTCTGCTATTAAGGCGTCCTCTAGAAATGCGATAGTATTTAGCAAAAAATATTTTTTTCGGTAATTTTTAACGAAAACCGCAAAACGTTTGCTAGTTTCAGCTTATGATGCACAGCATATTACATGAGATGATATTCGAGACTCAAATCATCTCGTGTAGTATACTGATTACGTACACCAATCTACGGAACGTTTTGCGGTTTTCGGTAAAAATTAGTGAAAAATTTAGTTTTTGGTAAATATTATCGGCATTGCGGTAATAACAGATATTTCGGCGAAAAAAATCAATTTTTCGGTGAAAACTACCGAATTTTCGGTAAAAATTGGAGCAATTTTGTGAAAGTTACCAGTTTTTCGGTAAACATTACCGAACTTTTTGAATTTATCTGGTAAAACTGACCGGTTTTTTGGTTTAAATTACAGATACTTCGGTAAACTCTTCCGATTGTTCGGTAAATATTACCGAACTTTTACAGTTTTTTCGGTAAAAATTATCAGTATTTCGATAATAATTACAGGTGTTTCGGTAAAAAATTTCAAGTATTTCGGTAATAGTTTTAGGTATTTCGGTAATCATTACAGGTTTTACGGTTAAGTCTACCAGTTGTTCGGTTTATATAACCGAGCTTTTTAGTTTTTCAGTTAAAAATAACCAGCCTTTCGGTATTAATTAAAGTCCTTTCGGTTCAACAATACCGATTGGTCGGTTATATAACAAGCTGTCATGTTGACAACTGTCAATATTTTGACAGATGATCAGCCGAGTTTTGGTTATTTTTTACCGAAAAAGGTCCGTAATATTTGACAGCTGTCACTTCTCAGCCATAGAAAATTACCGAACAGTTTAACGATCTCCACATGTTAGGATTTCGGTAAAATAATTACCGAACTCGGTAATTTTCGTTTACTGTGTATGGCATTTTATCTTATCTTTATTTTACCTGATTTGAAATACCAGTGAAAAACTGTATTGTGAAAAGTAAATATCTCATCCACTTCAAACAAGTTGTAGGAAGTGGATTTTTCCAGCACGATTCGTACAGTATTAAACGAGACTTGCCGGGTGGCATAGTAACGTTGAAATCTAGAATAAAAAAACATGGAAATTTGGAAAAGCCTTTGAAAATCCATCGTTTAACCTAAAAAGCACATTTCAACAAATCACCACATGTGGACGACCATACTAAAGTCACGTGGACTGTACTTTTGCAGGCGAAAAAACAGTATCGAAAAGTTGACCTTTTAGCTATGAATTACATAAAGGATGATTAAAATAGTTCAATACTGTTTAACTATATTTCTTGAATTCTTTATCTAAGAATGTTGAGAAAAGAAGTACACGCAGCGAAAAGATTTTTTATTTCAAAGGAAAGTGCCGCAAAAACAAAGGATTTTTTCCTTTGATTTTGGGATAAATAAAAATTCCTTCGATACAAAGACATTTTCCTTTGTTTCAAAGAATTTTTCTTTTGAAAAATCTTTGAATCAAAATATTAATGCTTTGAAACAAAAAACAGTTCCATTTGATGCAAAGTTGTTCTCGTTTGCTACAATGTAATTTAGATTTAAATTTAAAAGGATTGGTTCATTGAACCATTTTCCTTTTATTCCAATTGGAAGAAATATTTTTTTGTTGTCCCGAAGTTCCTATTAGGAATTTTGAATAATAAAAAGAAAGAATTTACATTTTAAGTTCATTTTTATTCACAAAATTAATACTAACACTGGTTCACTATAATTGAATCATCCGGTCCTAATTTTGGTCTGAAGGCATTCTTCTTGGGCCGCTCAATAGATTTCCGGTAACAGCTCCGGTGGATAGCTTTAGTGGTCATCCAACGGCCAACGCTGAAGATCGAGCCGAAGATAATCAGACCGCTGGATTTGGGGCGGAATCTGCCGTGGTCCTGTAACAATGCAAGAGTTTATATATAAAATCTTAAACATTCACTTTTTGATTAATGGATCAACACACACTTACCATTCTTCATCCTGAATCCTCCTATATAAATCTCTGATTCCCTAGTTTTGATTTTCAACACAACCGGACAAACTTTATTCGAAATTCGGTTCTTGCTCAATCAAAAATATCTTCTAAGTTTAAAATTTTAATTTAAAGAAATTATTCCTTTCTGTTGAAAACAATTTTCTTTGGTTGAAAGAAAATTTACTTTGTTTTAAACGAAATGTTCAATTGAACAAATTTCTTTTGAATCAAAGAATTTGTTTAAAATCAAAGTCCAAAATTATTCAGTACAAAAAATTAATTCTTTCTTTCAAAAATTATTCATTTGTATCAGAATGATAATTCATTGATTCAAAGAAAACAGGAGTTTGATTCAAAAAACTGAATGTTTTGAATCAAAGTCAGTTTTGTTTGGTATCAAAATCCAAGTTTTCTCTGCGTGTACTAAAAGAGAAAATAAAAGTCAATCTGTATGAGGCATTCCTGCCCTGAGACCATCCGAAGTGACCACTTTCACTTGAAGCGCATATTGGTGTAAGAATGATACCCGATGTCTCCTTAACTTGTCAAACGACAAAAAGTTTTCTTCTATCAGTAATAATTCGTGAATTTGAAACAAGTAAATGGAAGTTAGCGATCTTCATTTAGCGGAACCAAAAAATAGCGGAACTTTTTAATTCGCTAGCTCGATCAAAATTTAGCGGCAAAATTAAACCGCTAACAAAAAGTTATCGGACTAACTAGCGATTAGCGGATTAGCGTTTTTGTGCCGAACACTGGATATGAGCAATGAAATAATACTATTTTTTAAACAAATCACCCTAAAAATACAATCAAATTACAAAATAGAGACTTGACACCTTCAATGAAGTTGTGTAATTTTACAATTGTCACATCTCTTTCATACAAAGTTTGTCTCAAAACCCGCTTCGAAAAAAGTTAAACGAATTTTTCGTTTTTTGAGGTTAGTTTTTGGAAAATTGTCTTTTAAACATGTTGTTTCGAAAGATAGATCTTTGACGTCTTCAACAAAGTTTCATAAAATTTGATGATCTACAACTTTTTTGATGACGTCATAGTGATAAAATGATAAATACAAAAAATAAAAAAATTATCTTACTTATAGGTGAATTGATCAGAAAAAAAATTAAAAACCCAATATGCGCATTTAAAAGTTATTAAACATTGTAGAACACATCATAAAGCAATTTTGACAATTAAGCCTTCAAAAAGCCCATGATCACGTTTTTCGAGTTTTAAACCACTGTGGACTGGTCTGAATTATAAAAATATTAAAAAAAATGGTGATTTTTCGAAAAATACTTTTACACCAACAGTGTTGGTATAGGATAATAAAGGCAATATAAAGTTTGTAGATGATATCAAGTCAAAATTTGTTTATATATTGCTCGATTTTCAAAATTTTCTATGAGACTTGAAGAAAAACTATCTCACGATGTGATAAACTATGTCATCATCATTTTGTTTTCATTAAATGATAGCTTTATCACATTATATTAAAATGAAAATTGATTAAGTGTGGCGGTATCTATACAAATGTTGCATCTAACCCTTCTGTTGCATGAACGGCGAATTCCAGGGAATTTAAAAAAAAATCGGGAATTCCCGAATTCCGGGAAAAGCTAAAATATCCCGGGGATTCCCAAAGCCAATAAAACATAATAAATTACTAAAACCTAATTCGATCTAAATTGGAAAAAGGGATCGGATTGAGCCAGGAAAATGATAGCTCTACCTTGATATATACAGTACCGTTCATAATTGTATAGAAAATGGAAGCACGCGCACTGTCACTTCGACTTTGAACTTCCATAACTTTTTACTCTGATGATATTTTTTGATCAATTTTCTTGCGTTAGATAGACCAACTATCACACTATTATAACACAAAATTTGAGCTTTCTGGAGCTTGTGTGGTCTGAGAAACAGTAATTCTACGAAAATCGGACTTTTTGGACTTTTCTTGTTCAAACTGCAATATCTCTTAAACTACGCTATATTTTTTATTGAAATTTTGCACAGTAATTGTTGAAATATAAAGCTAGCATGTCTGAAGTTTTCGAAAAGTTCTATCGATGAGATCAAAAGTTACGCGAGGTGCAATATTTCAAGTATGGATCTAGAAATGCGATTTCTATAGAATTTTGGACGATTCATGAGAACAATATCGTTTCCTCCACCAATCAGACAAAAAATTTCTGGCAAACGCAATGAAGAAAAGAAAAAAGACAGACGAAAACTTTTCGAAAACTTCAGACATGCTAGCTTTATGATTCAACAATCACTCTGCAAAATTTCAATAAAAAATGTAGCGTAGTTACAGAGATATTACAGTTTGAATGAAAAAAGTCCAAAAAGTCCGATTTTCGTAGAATTTTTTTACTTTTTTTTACTTTAATTCAATTTATTGAGACCGAAGAAGTTTGAAAAACTGTTGACGGTCCCCCGACGGTGATACATTTTAAGTGTAGTGTGTGTTTGCTTTTTGCTTATCTACTACTTAAAACTATTCACTGTTTGCTGCCTTAAGGTTAAAGGAAAAGGAAAAGGAAGGATTCGGGATTGAGTATGTAGAAGGAAGGGTAAAGGATGGATTTAAGGGTAATGCTTTAATTTCCCACGCCAGGTTGCACACGGTTATGAAGACCATTTCCTGTCTTCTCCTCCTAAGAGTCCATAGTGTTGACAAGATTTACCGCGCTTGCCACGCGTTACTTTGGTGGCGAACTGTTTCTTAGGAGGTCCGTGCAATTTAATTTTGTTTTAAGATTCAAGAAGCACAGTAAAATCACACCCCTCCACTAGCCATACTATCTATGTACAGTATGGTTTCGTAAGAGTGGGAGGACCCCACTGTGCTGAGTTTCGTTTAAGGTATAGTTGGTTTTATTGAAGTCTAGGAATAATTTTAATTGTTTTTTGAATATGGAGAAAATTACTGTTTCTCAGGCCACACAAGCTCCAGAAAGCTCAAATTTTGTATTATAATAGTGTGATAGTTGATCTATCTAACGCAAAAAAATTGATCAAAAAATACCATCAGAGTAAAAAGTTATGGAAGTTCAAATTCGAAGTGACAGTGTGCGTGCTTTCAATTTCTATACAATTATGAACGGTACTGTATGTAGCTTAGCCTTTTTTCTTAAATAAAAATATTTTTGTAATTCAGCTTCCTGTCTAGAGTAAGATGCAACAAAATGCAAATCAAAGAGACACTCTATAAATAGCGTTTCCCTATGCTAAAGTACGATTATTTTGCATCACACGTATGTTAACATTCAAATTTCATCCATCCTAACATTTATTTTGATGATTACAGGTAGTAGAATTTCTTGTAGTTTTTTTTACCCCTAAATGTATGCAGCACCTTTATGCTTTTTCTTAAATCAGCTTTATTGACAGATAAAATGCCAAAATTAGTTCGAACGAAACCACAAAAATTACTGTAATTAGTACTGTTTTTATGAGCTATGAGCCTACATGGCATCACAAAAATGTCAAAAACTATTTATTTCCATACATTTTTTTTTTTCATTTTATAAATAAACGCACTTCGATCAATCAATTGCATACGTTTTGATTCAACTTTACAATAAAAATAAAGTTTGTTGCAAGTTACCCCTTTTTCTGAGCAGTGTAAAAATCGCATGTTTAAAAAAAATAAAAATATCTAAAAAAAACCAATATTTTTTCTTACTACACTGAGGATTTTTTCACGTGGTATGAATTCCGTCGTGAACGTATAGGACTTTGAATATTTTCGCTCAAAACTAGAAGAATAGTATCCATGGCAAAAAACCGTGTAAAAAGAAGCTATGTTAGAAAAAAATATTTTTATCAGAAGCTTTGAAATTGGCAGGTGTTGCATGTTATCCCAGTTCACGGTATTAAGTTACACTAACACACATCAATCATAAAGCTCCACAAAAGCTCTGGGATATTATAGAGAAATTCGATAAAATTATCGCATCAATTTATATGAGATGGGTGATTCAATTTTTCTAAAATCAAGAGAATCCAGATTTTTGTCTGTACTTTTTTACTCAAAAGAATTCAAAAATTACTTAAAAGATTTATAAATAAAGAGGTACATTACGTTTCTGAAAATTATCTTTTTCCCATAAGCGTAACTGCATTTTGGGGAACAAAAAGATGAAAAACAGAACTACTGTTCAACCACAAAACTTAATCGTATATCAACTGTCGTGACCGCGTATGAAGCACGCTGAATAGGAGCGATTCCAGGTGGTTTTCTTTCTGCTGCTGCTGCTGCCGTGACCAATTTCGGAGGGTTCGTATGGGCGTCGTAATGTTATGTGGAATCAATGAGGATTTGAAATGTGGTACACATCGTCATAAAAGACGTCCACAAGCATAAACGTAACCCTGCAACGGAAGCCAACGATCTTGTCTGTGGTGAGAGATGGCACATCATAAAACATTTTGATTCATAGCTGACCATCATCGATGTCGGTAAAAGTAGGTAGATACCTATAATAAACCGTGCTGCAATAGGACTGTTGTTGGAACCACACACGTGACAGTCCAAAACGAAAGCCTCCCCAGACGGAAAAAGGGCCAGTAGAGCACTTGAAGTATCTTCACAACAGAATGAGTTCATTAATCTGAACTGTGAAAAATTGTCTTTCGGTTGATTGTCTTCCCTACGTATAAATGTTTTCGATTCCTACTCTCTAGAAAATCAAATAACTTTCATTGCTGGCTGTTACGAATTTATTTCGCACCAGATGCCTGCACGATTAACTGCAACTATGCATGAAAATTCTTAAAGCCCACTCAAGCATTCCGATTCTTCTAAATTTGGCCGTATCCGTATCTCACCCACCCTTCCTGATTTTCAATGCATAAACCACACCCTCAGAATGGGCAGCGAAACACTTGTTGTTCGAGGGGTTGAAGCACATCTGTAGATAGCCCATTTGTACATTCACCCACAATAGTCACCGTATTTCTAGGCTAGGCTATTTAGCCATGCTATCTTTTTTCGGGATAAAAATGTTTTCTAGTAAACCTCTTAAGCACTTTTGTTAAATAAGCATAAAATACTATTATTTTATCCAACAGACTAAACTTAGTATCGAAAAAAGTTCTTTATTTTTTATGATTCTAAATAGATGTTTGATTTCCATAACAGAATTCTCAATAAGAAAAATACCAAGCTGTTATTTTCTTTTGAAAACAAGTGATTCTCATATCATATTTCTTTCACATCTTTGCGCAAAACTGAGGATTTGCGTTTGGTAATAGAGCAATACAATTGTGAAATAGTTTCCGCACTTGATTGCAGCACATTCTCAAGTAATTGTTGATCAGCAAACCAACCATGGAACACACCATTATATGCATCGGGGCTGTAAAATAAGCAATAACCGTTAAATGAGCAATTGAGAGGTGTTTATTAGGATTCGAATGTGCACACGACGACAGCAAATACAGATATGCAACGGAGAATGCAGAATGCAGTCGCTCCGTCATCGTACCCAGCGGTGGCTAGCTTGCTGCCAAATGGCCATCGGAAAAGAGCCGATAGGGTTCGTTATGGGGACATTTAATTGCACACTTATTGGAAAGGACTCGATATTTCGATACGGTTGTGGGCAACGAACGAGAACAATCGATAGATGATGGAAACTACGATGCAGCGGATGCACATGAGAAACCGTCTTGTATTGATCGGTTCTAAAAGCACTGAGCAGCTGAGACAAAGGCGTAGAATCAAGAGAAAGCTTCATTCTTACTTATCCGGAAATGTGGTTCCGATTATAGTCTACCTTGCTGAATTCCTCGTTTTATATGTATGATAAACTTTCATCTTAAATTTGAAAAGTTGTGAGCGTTGTCTCTTATAACAGATCAATTCGATCTACGCAGAGTAGACTTTTTTCAGAGGATTCTAACATGATCCGGATGCTACTAGGGTAACGGACTTATTTTGGACCACCTTGCAGCTTTTTTCCTATTTTTCTCTCATAAATCATGTTAATCATTAAAATTTCGAACATATATAGTAAAAGTTTCTTCTCAAAATTCTAATCATATCTAAGATTCCATTAAAATAAGCTGATGAGGGATAGAAAATTGAAAATAAAGTTTGATTTTTCACAGTTGGGTGGGTCAAATCAAACCCATTTCAGGAGGACGTGCCATTATTGAAGTCAACTTCCAAGAAGTTTTCTGCCTAGCTGTAATGATTTTAACAACTACAAACATGTTCACAGCTATGATAAAACACTTTAAAACTAGTTTGCAAGCTTGATGAACAAAAAAAAAATTGTTTTAATCGCAATTTGACCCATGTCGAAAATAGGTCCTACTTAATTCCTTAGGGACTTATTTTGGACCACCTAACAATTTTGGCATTGTTTTATTCAATCAACTCGCTAACGTCCAAACCCGCCTTTAGACGAGTTGAAACGGAATAAAACCAAGCCAATCATTGTTTTAACTTACTTTTTGTGCACAATGCTTTAAACCACGTCAATCTTACAATCTACGTTAATGGCAACTGTTTGATAAGCAGTTGTCAAAAGCTACAACTTAAAGAAGTTTGAATCATGAAAAAAACAGCACAAGCACATTTATTATTAAGTCATTATTTTTTATGCTTCATGAAAAATTATTGACAGTTTGGTCTACTAAAAGTTACAACCAGTTAATAGTAGAACAATTTTAACAAACTATATATTCATCTAAAGCTTTGAGATTAATGTGGTTCAAAACTAATTTTTTTTATAAGTAAAAATTACTAGCGAAAATGTACTGAAAATCTATTTTTCAGCCCCTGTAGTTATGCAATTTATAAAAAAAAACTGTTGAAGAATTTACTCCAATGATAGTTTTTTCGAAGAGAAAAGTTATTTCAAAGATAAAAATGAACTTTGCAAATTTTACAGCGGAAAAAATCTGGCTTTAAGATGGTTAAAAGATCGCATAATTCTCCTACATTTTTATCTTTTTTGAATCTATGTATTCTAAAGAGCTGAAGCCAAACCAAATCCGCTAAGGTTTTTCAAGTCAAAATGCACCAATTGATGTCGCGGAGTCAAAGGCGGTCCTAGAGTTGGCTCTTGGGGGGGTGATTTTCCAAATTTTCGAAAATCTGTCAATATGAAGGAACGTAATATCTGGTGAAAACCCGATCATTTTGAAAAAGCAAAAAGAGGGGGAGGGTGTGAGGGTTGCCACTATCAAATAAGTACAAAATAAGCTGCACACTACTCCTCCTCCCCCACTTTTCACTGAACAAAATCAGATGTATTTCGAAAAATATGAAATGAGGGGATTTTTTTTTTATTATCTGACGGGTTTGCGCCGGGGGTCTTCAGATTTTCCTTAAAATTGAAAATTTGGTTCATTTTTGCGACTTAAAAACACATGTATTTTTTCAGATTTCTAACCTTTTTGTTTTTTGAGTTAGCTTCGGTTAGATTTTTTTGTCAATAAAAAATTACCATTTTTCAAAGCTACATAACTCTGTTATTTTTCAACGGAAATTATGAAATAGCACATCAAAATGCATTGAAATTTTATCAGCTTTCCAAATAAAATAATTGAAAAAAATTAAATAAAGACCTTCAACATGTAAATGTGTAAACAAACTTTAAATGGCGTCTAAAAGTACCGTCTGCACCACCGAATATTTTGCAAAAATTACCATTGAATAGCTCAATTTATGATGCAACTTTCATCTGGAGACACCAATGTGGGCCATCAACTCCTTGAAGAGTTATGAAAGAAATAATGACGATAAATCTCTTTTTTTGCATCGAAAACTCGTGTGCATCATTCGACATCAAGTGAGTTAATTTTTTTTAAATCTATATACAGTGAGCGAAATAAGAATAGCACCACTATGTGTATTGCTTGTTAAAATATGAATAATTGGAAATTAAGAAAATTTTCTTCCACAGATTGTTCTGAAATGCTTAACGGATAAATCAAGCATAAGTTTACTTTTTTTGGACGTAGCAATTGGCGTTGAGGACCAAAAATGTGAAAAAGGGGTGCGAAATAAGAATAGAACCACTTGAGTTTTTCAAACAAAAACAAGATTATTTTTAAAAAATTACTATGTAAAAGTGAATTATATTGCTTCTACGAATTATTTGAATAGATAACTGCATTTTAGGAGTTTTTCAGAATTCCAAAGGTTTTCAAAAGTTTTAAAATGGGGGTTTTAAGATATGCTTCTCTAGCGTTAAGGAATTAGATATTTGAGCTATAAAACTTTATCAAACTGCTTGATTTCTTCATTAACATTCATAATTATAATGCAAAATGATAAAATATAGATTTGAGGCTGAGTTTGAATCCAAAAAGCAGGTTGGAATTCAAAAATATTAATGTTTTGTAATAGTCAAACACTATTTCTCTAATTTTAAGTCATAGATGGCAGCACTATCTTGCCATTTAACCAAATTCATGCCCATTTTCGAATATCCGGGATTAATTAGGGAGAGCTGGATGATTTTGGTCAAGAAATAAATACATGTACCGTGTGAGCGCTTTGGAAATTCTAAGATCACTAAATCTAAAAAAAATAGAATTGCATCAAGGTCACAAAAAGTGATTTTTTTGGACCGATTATCAGAATAAAGTTATACTTTGCGATGCAGCTTGATGGACCAGACGGCTAGCAGTATTATTGGTATGATTTGCAATTGAATTGGAAGTTGAGATGAGCAGGAATTTAGGCGGTTGTACATTTTTGTGCAGGTGATTCTTTTGCAAATCCGGAAAAGCTTTCTGCAGCGTGAACTTCCACAAAACTGTGATGGGATAATACCTCAAAATGATAAATATGGGCCTAAATAAACCTGGAAAACCAATATTGAGACAAAATTTGGTTTTAACTGCAAGATAGTGCTGCCATCTACGATTTGAAACTGGAAAAAAAGTGTGGTTTACTGAACAAAATCAAAGTTTTTGATTTCCAACCTATTTTTTCTGATTAAAAAGTAATACCGAATGTTTGTTTCATCATTTTACGTCAAATTAATGGAGAAAGTTAGTAATTTGATAAAGAATTACAGCTCAAATATCTAATTCCTTAACGCTAGAGAAGAATCTCTTAAAACCCCCATTTTAAAACCTTTGAAAACCTTTGGAATTCTAGAAAACTCCTAAAATGTAGTTATTTATTCAAATAATTCGTAGAAGCTTTATTATTCAGTTTTACATTGTAAATTTTTAAAAATAATCTTGTTTTTGTTTGAAAAACTCAAGTGGTTCTATTCTTATTTCGCACCCCTTTTTCACATTTTTGGTCCTCAACGCCAATTGCTACGTCCAAAAAAAGTAAACTTATGCTTGATTTATCCGTTAAGCAATTCAGAACAATCTGTGGAAGAAAATTTTCGTAATTTTCATTCATTCATATTTTAACAAGAAAAAAACATAGTGGTGCTATTCTTATTTCGCTCACTGTATATATAAAGCGATTATCTGTATGTTTGTTTGTTTGTTTGTTTGTTTGTCCTCTATAGACTCAGCCGTCTTAAGAGCTAGAGATCTGAAATTTGGCATGGATGCTCATTAGGACCAGGAATGATGAAAAATGTTTTTAGATTTTTGGACGACCCCTTCTGAAGGGGGTCGTCCATACAAGACAAATATTGTTTTCACGTTATTGACGTTATTTTCCGTCGGATTGTGATGAAAATTTGCACATGAGTGTTTCGAGAGACGAACAATCGATTACAGTTATCAAATTTAGGGTCAGGGGTCGGCAAAAGGGGTCGTCCATATCCACTGATTTATGTTTTTGCGATATTGGCGTTATTATATATCGGATTGTGATAAAAATTCGCACATGAGTGTTTTGAGAGACGAACAATCGATTACAGTTATCAAATTTAGGAATAGGGGTCGGCAAAAGGGGTCGTCCATATTCACTGATTTATGTTTTTGCGATATTGGCGTTATTATACATCGGATTGTGATGAAAATTCGCACATGAGTGTTTTGAAAGACGAACAATCGATTACAGTTATCAAATTTAGGGTCAGGGGTTGGCCAGAGGGGTCGTCCATATCCACTGATTAATGTTTTTGCGATATTGGCTTTATTTTACATTGGATTGTGATGAAAATTTGCACATGAGTGTTTTGAGAGACGAGCAATCGATTACAGTTATCAAATTAAGGGTCAGGGGTCGGCCAAAGGGGTCGTCCATATCCACTGATTTATGTTTTTGCGATATTGGCTTTATTTTACATCGGATTGTGATGAAAATTTGCTCATGAGTGTTTTTAGAGACGAACAATCGATTACAGTTATCAAATTTAGGGTTTGAGGTCGGCAAAAGGGGTCGTCCATATCCACTGATTAATGATTTTGCGATATTGGTGTTATTATACACCGGATTGTGATGAAAATTTGCACATGAGTGTTTTGAAAAACGTGCAATCGATTTCAAATTTCGAATTGCGGATCAGAAGTCGGCTGAAGGAGTCGTCCATACCCAACTTTAATGTTTTTGCGATTTTGACGTTATTCTACATTGGATTGAGATGAAAATTTCCGCATAGAAGTTTTGAAGGACGCTCTTTTGCTTTCAGGTTTCAAATCTTGACTCAGGGGTCGGCAAAAGGGGTTATTATCTGTTCACTGTTTTTACGATATTCTCTTGATTGAGCATAGAATTGTAATGAAAATTGGCACATGGGACTTTAACAGAAAAGATGATTGATTTCAGGTGTCAAGTTTTGAATCGTGGGCAAAAAAAGGCCGTCCATGTTAGTTGCTCACTGTTTTCGCGATATTGTCGTGATCATGCATCGGATTGAGATGAAAATGTTCAGATGAAGGTTATAAACTATGAGCAATTGACTCCAGGTAGCATGTTCCGTGTCAAGGGTCGGCGAAAAGGGCGTCTATAATCACTGATCACTGTTTTCAAGTTCCTGACGTTATTTAACATATAATTTTAAAAGAAAAAATGGCACAAGGGAGTTTTGAGGAACGTAAAATTGGTTTCAATTATCGAATTTCGGGCCATGGGACAGAAAAAGAAGGTTTCATTGAAAGTTCAGTGTTTTGTGCAATAATTTTGTTGGAGGCAGTTAATTGATAACAATTTAAGTGTGAAGATCAAGCAAAAGAGTCGTGCACACAAACAAATAGTACATGTTTCTGCCATAATGTCTAGATTTTGCAACCGATCGAGAAGAAAACACTCTCACATAAATTTTAATAATAAGCCAATCAACCGTTTAATTTGAATTTCAAGTAATAGTAATAGTAGCGACCTTAAACACTGTTGAATTTTTTCCCCAAAATTGTCGAAAGAATGTTTCGAATTCATTTTATAAACTCATTTTGACGTACCAATGATTTAAAGCGAAACGAAGTTCGTACGGGATCAGCTAGTGATTCAATAAAATCAAAGACTATTTCGCCGAAAGAAGCATTGAAAAGTAACCAAATCCGTGGTATTTCACATATGGAACTTTTTTTCGGGTATATTTCATATAGGACAGCCACAAACTGATATTTTTTTCGAAATTTGTAGAACAAAACCTCTTTTTTTAGTATTTTATTTTGAATCCCAATGTTGACCTAAAATTACGAAAATTCTTATAGGACTGCTATGCGAGTAGAGGCAGTCTACAAAGCACGAAAAAGTAGTGTTTTTACCTGCTTTGGTAAGTTCTTTTGTTTCCATGTTTTTAAAAGTGCGCGCTACCTCCATATGTGAGTGCAGTTGTTCGACCATTGTTTGTTTTCGATGCAAAAAAAGAGATTTATCGTCATTATTGCTTTCATAACTCTTCAAGGAGTGGATGGCCCACTTTAGTGTCTTCAAATGAAAGTTGCATCATAAATTGAGCTATTCAATGGTAATTTTTGCAAAATATTCGGTGGTGCAGACGGTACTTTTAGACGCCATTTAAAGTTTGTTTACACATTTACATGTTGAAGGTCTTTATTTAATTTTTTTCAATTATTTTATTTGGAAAGCTGATTAAATTTCAATGCATTTTGATGTGCTATTTCATAATTTCCGTTGAAAAATAACAGAGTTATGTAGCTTTGAAAAATGGTAAATTTTTTATTGACAAAAAAATCTAACCGAAGCTAACTCGAAAAATAAAAAGGTTAGAAATCTGAAAAAAATACATGTGTTTTTAAGTCGCAAAAATGAACCAAATTTTCAATTTTGGGGAAAACCTGAAGACCCCCGGCGCAAACCCGTCAGATAATAAAAAAAAATCCCCAAAAGAGAAGAATTTTTAAATCTTTTAACAAACTTTGCTCATTATTTATAGAACAACCAGCAAATCTATAATATTCACTGCAAAAAAATGTTAATTAAAAAAAATTGTCATAATTTGTATATTTGGTAGTTAAAAATTATCACTTTTAAAGATTTTTGAAGGATTTCTTGTTATAAATGTCATTTTAAAAATGAAAATTATAAATACATTGTTGAGCATCTGAATGTTAGTGCTAGGCCATACAAAAAGTATAGTTTTGAGATTAGTTTAAGTTAATTATTGTTATGAATTTCAATTTTCTATGATTACGCGGGTTGAATTTTTCATTGGAATAGTTACTGAATAGTGATTTGAAAATTTCGTAATATTATTTTTAATTTGGAAACACCATCCTTGTTCGAAATTCTGGTTTTTATTTTTCAAATTTTTAAAATAAAAAATCAACACTCTTTCCATAAATTTAGTTGAAAATAAGATTATCAAAATCAGATACTGAAGTATGAAGCTTCTGGAACTTAATGTTAATTGATTTTCTCTTGAATTTCAGGTAATATTACAAAATTTTCAATTTTAGTTGGACTGAATCAAATGAAATAGCAACAAATAAATTATAAAGAAAGTGATACCTACGTCGTTTTTTTTCTTCATATGGGTACCTATTTAAAATTCCAAACTCTTGAAATGATATGGATTTTTAATAAAAGCAGGGAATGAAGTCATGAAAAGTTAATTTAGTGAAGTATTTATCAACTGGAATTGAAATAGCCAATCTTTCAGTTGTAGAATATCAAAACTTTAACTGGATTTTAACTTAAAATTTCAAAATTATTTTGTGGATGAACTGAAAGCAGTTTCTGCGATATAATTAAAATTCAACAGTATCTATAAGTGAAAAGTCGCAAAATGATTTTTCGAATGTTAGTTTGATGGATTGCCTTGATAACGAAAAAATAATCGACTAACGGGAAAGTTTTAATCCACAAGAGAAAAAATAAACATAAGCAAACTGATTTTGGAAAATATTAGCGTCCTTAACTCGATTTTTTTTGTCAGATTTTTTGTCAGAAAACTACCTAATTAGTTTAAAGTTTAATCGATCAATGATAACTGATGAAGCAACTGACCTACATGAAATACAAATAATTTTTTTGAATCTATAAATTATCTTTTATTCATTCATCGATGCATATTTTAGGGAAAAATGCCACTAATTGAAGTTTTGAGTTTTGAAGAATTAAAATTTTCTTAAAACACCAAATCTTCACCATCACACTATAATCGAAACAAAAAAAAAAAAAAAAAAAAGATTAGAAGGTATCAAAGACTATCAATTGAAGTCACACGTTTCTTAAGCGCCTACTGGAAAACTGATCACTCCAATGGAGAACGTGACTACTATCAGAAATTTCTTTCTAATAAGGCAATTTAACATTTAAAGTCCAAAGTTATTTTTTCACTTATTTGTATGACCAAGATCTGTCAATCCATTAAACATGATAATAAATTCTGAAAATTAAAGGAAATTGCCACTCTTATGATTCCGTACATATGTAGGTATATAGTTTGAATATTTTAGTTGTTTTCTTCTATCTGGTCGAATAAAAAAGAAACTGCATGGTAAAGGCAATCAATATATGACTTCAGAAGAAAATATATTCAAGTATTTTAGTGTTACAACTATATTTACTTCCCTTTTCGACTTTTTCAAATTTGTCATTCCATTAAAATCCAAAACATAATGAAAAATTAAGAAGCTCAGATTTTGAAACAGAATTTAACACAATTTACTTATGTAAATTTAGGCATATAAAGAACAATTAAAAATATGTCCCTTCATTTCATTACCTAGCTAAAATTATAAGTAGATAGATGGTTAGCAAATTAAAAGTCAACATTCTTAGTAATTCAACAGAAGTTGATTGGTATAATTCGGTCCAAGGAATTGCCAGTTACAGCTGCTTGATTTGTGTAGACCGACTTTTCTTCAATTGAGCCTTCAGTGGTAAACAAACACCCCCACGGAGTGGAATTTTTTTGAAAATTCAAAAGCATATCTACTAGGGGAAGTTCGAAGTTTTTATAGAAATTCTAGCATTTATGGGTATTTTGTAACGGTTTTTTGCCCCCCCCCCATAGGACCGCGCCTGCGCGGAGTTGATGATGTTTTAACTTCCCAAGTAACATATGTAGATTATATCATTGGGTCACCTGAAGGAGGATTACGTTCTAAAAATTGATCCTAAAGATAAGCAAACTGGTCAGTATTCAACACTGCAGAACAAATTTCGTCGCAAATTGCACTGTGCTGTCGGAAATTTCGAAACATTTGAAACACACTATGTAACAACACACACTTTTTTACTCTATTCTTATCAAAAATTACTGTTTTAAAGTATAAGAAGCATAAACATAGTTGTGGAATACAACAGATACCTAGTTGTAGTAGCAAATATTCAACAAACATGTGTACCAAAACAGAGGGTGGTCAAAAATTGAAGAAAGTTAGTTCAGGAATGAATTAACGTGAACAAACAATACTTGACTACAAGGATAAGAAAGGAAAAGATTGAATGAATCATTCGCATAATTGCGCATCAATCGCTGTCAAAACTTAGAAAAATAACTTATTTAGTTTAAAGCCTCTCAACAGCTCAGGGGGATGTTTCAGCCAAATTGAAAATTGTTTTTGCCGACAAATTTGCACGAAAATTTATGATTTGGCAGGATATTTGCAGCTGTGGCAAAAAATAACTAAAGTTTTCGTTACAAATTGAAATAAGACAATGACGTCGGAACTATACCAGAAAGAGTGTCTCCAAAACAAATTTTGCCGTTCATTCGATCCCACGATCATCCCTTAATGTTTTGGCCAAATTTAGTAAGCTGTCATTACAGCAAAGTCTTAAAAAATGTTTTTTTTAATAATACAGATATTCCAGTCATTTAGTATGTTTCATACACTGATGGACAAAAGTATTCAAGTTTTTCAGTGTTTTGTTCAAGTGTTTGTTGTATTTCATTTTTTTTTTTAAGTTAAGGAGACTTGATCCTTCATTTCGGAGGCCCTATTTTTTTTGTAAATTCTTTATTTGAAACGGCTCATACCTTTAGGCTTTAAGGAGCCAAACTCCTTTTGTTTTTTTTACAATAGTTTGTTTACTTCTAGTTCACTTTTTTTGAAAGAAAAGAAAATAGATAGGGAAATATGAAAATAAAAAGAAATTTCGGAGGCCCTAGTCCTTGGAAAAAATCAAACAACATTTCAAAAAAGAATGTGAATTGACTATTTTGGTCATGGTTCTTCTCATTTCACAATTTATAAATGTCAGAAGAAGAAAATTCCAAAACTATGTCTCAACCCTAGTATCGTTGCATACTTTAAGGCGGTATTTTCCGAGATTAAGTGAAAATTAACTTGTTTTGCCCTTTTGGCCAGACAATTATTGGTTAAATATCAATTAATGTATATCAAATCATAATCTTGTAATCAGCCATGATTACGGTCTATTTAGAAGAAAGAAAAAAGACGTTTTTGAACTCTAAGGATCAATTGTGCCCATAATGAACATTTTAGAAAACTTTATCTGAAAAATGTAGAGAGTTTATCATTGTTTTGAAAATATGGTGTTATGAAGTTCATATTACACTTTAACGTTTTATGTATTGGAATATATATTTTTATCTTAAATTATTCATGTCAGAAACATTTTAAAGTGACAAAAAAAGATCTACAAGTAGCATTTTGTGAAATTTTTCAAACAAAGTTCAATAACAGATAAAATATTTTGTTAAATTTTTTTTGAGCTTATAGCATAGCTGTTTTGCTCCATTTTGCACATTTTTCTATATCATTTGATCCTTATAAGTCATTCTATTTCGAGATATAGCTAAGGAATCAAGTATCCTCATTCTCCCCTAAATATAAGAAACTATTTAGAAAAACTTCAAATAAATGCCATGCCGTATACTTATGTCCATCAATATATTTTATTTTCATAACACCTGTTTTGCAGGACAGTCGTCCATGAGCTTCATGTAAAAGTTACACTTTATGCGTGGGCTAAGTCTTCTCGACCGCAGTTGCTGGAGGACGACTTCCGCTGATTACTCGCTGCCGGATCTCACGGCTGGTGTCTCTACTCTACTCTATCTCCAGCTCGTCGCCGTCGATCGTGTCCTTGTTATTAATGGACAAGCGGGTTGGATCGGTCTCGGATCCGCAGGTCAGCATGTACTTCGTCTTGGACGTATTAATCATTAATCCAATCCTTCCTGCTTCGCGTTTTAGTTTGCGGTAGATCTCTTCCACCGTCGCAGATGATCTGCCGACTCTATCAATGTCAACGGCAAAGCAGATAAGTTGACTGGATCTGTTGAAAATCGTGACTCGGCGAAATACCCACTGCTCGTCGAATAACACCTTCCAGCGCTACGTCAAAAATCATGCAGGCTTCGTATGTTGTTCACTTCGGAGAGTTTGGGCGCATCTTCAGCATCACCAGCCTCGACAGGATCTAACGTCGATGACGACCGAGAAGTACCGGCTATCTTTAAAAACATGGTCGATCTGTGATTGCGGAGTCCAATTTTCTCTTTGGTACGCATAACGTTAGTCGATGAAGTACCGAAGGATGTCTTTTATAGTAATTCTTGATTTTCTTGTCCATTGTAGGGTTAGAAGGATCAGGTTTCCTACAGCCTCTCGGGGAATCTGCGAGAGTACACTGTTCTCCATACTAAAGGGTGATACGGTCAAAATTTAGTCAATATCAACTTGACGTATTTCTTTCATTTTTGCATTTAAAAAACCTGAACACCCCTCATTTTGAAGGTGTGTGTGTGTGTGTGTGTGTGTGTGTGTGTGTGTGTGTGTGTGTGTGTGTGTGTGTGTGTGTGTGTGTGTGTGTGTGTGTGTGTGTGTGTGTGTGTGTGTGTGTGTGTGTGTGTGTCTGTGTGTGTGTGTGTGTGTGTGTGTGTGAGTGTGTGTGTGTGTGTGTGTGTGTGTGTGTGTGTGTGTGTGTGTGTGTGTGTGTGTGTGTGTGTGTGTGTGTGTGTGTGTATGTGTGTGTGTGTGTGTGTGTGTGTGTGTGTGTGTGTGTGTGTGTGTGTGTGTGTGTGTGTGTGTGTGTGTGTGTGTGTGTGTGTGTGTGTGTGTGTGTGTGTGTGTGAGTGTGTGTGTGTGTGTGTGTGTGTGTGTGTGTGTGTGTGTGTGTGTGTGTGTGTGTGTGTGTGTGTGTGTGTGTGTGTGTGTGTGCGTGTGTGTGTGTGTGTGTGTGTGTGTGTGTGTGTGTGTGTGTGTGTGTGTGTGTGTGTGTGTGTGTGTGTGTGTGTGTGTGTGTGTGTGTGTGTGTGTGTGTGTGTGTGTGTGTGTGTGTATGTGTGTGTGTGTGTGTGTGTGTGTGTGTGTGTGTGTGTGTGTGTGTGTGTGTGTGTGTGTGTGTGTGTGTGTGTGTGTGTGTGTGTGTGTGTGTGTGTGTGTGTGTGTGTGTGTGTGTGGTGTGTGTGAGTGTGTATGTTTGTGTGTGTGTGTATGTGTGTGTGTGTGTGTGTGTGTGTGTGTGTGTGTGTGTGTGTGTGTGTGTGTGTGTGTGTGTGTGTGTGTGTGTGTGTGTGTGTGTGTGTGTGTGTGTGTATGTGTGTGTGTGTGTGTGTGTGTGTGTGTGTGTGTGTGTGTGTGTGTGTGTGTGTGTGTGTGTGTGTGTGTGTGTGTGTGTGTGTGTGTGTGTGTGTGTGTGTGTGTGTGTGTGTGTGTGTGTGTGTGTGTGTGTGTGTGTGTGTGTGTGTGTGTGTGTGTGTGTGTGTGTGTGTGTGTGTGTGTGTGTGTGTGTGTGTGTGTGTGTGTGTGTGTGTGTGTGTGTGTGTGTGTGTGTGTGTGTGTGTGTGTGTGTGTGTGTGTGTGTGTGTGTGTGTGAGTGTGTGTGTGTGTGTGTGTGTGTGTGTGTGTGTGTGTGTGTGTGTGTGTGTGTGTGTGTGTGTGTGTGTGTGTGTGTGTGTGTGTGTGTGTGTGTGTGTGTGTGTGTGTGTGTGTGTGTGTGTGTGTGTGTGTGTGTGTGTGTGTGTGTGTGTGTGTGTGTGTGTGTGTGTGTGTGTGTGTGTGTGTGTGTGTGTGTGTGTGTGTGTGTGTGTGTAGTTGCTCCTATTTTGATTTTGGAATTCACTCTTCAGTTGTCGAAATGCCGTCCAAGGAAGAAGAGCAGCGTATCAAAATTTTGCTCGCGCATCGCGAAAATCCGAGCTACTCGCACGCAAAGCTGACAAAATCGCTAAAAGTTGCCAAATCAACCGTTATAAATTTAATTAAAGTGTTTGGGGAACGTTTGTCGACAGCCAGGAAGTCTGGATCGGGGGGAAATCGAACCGGAAGCCACTGAGCTTGAGCTTGAGCTTACTATAAACTACGGTCCACCTGCGGCCCCTCCTGGCCAACGGCATAATGGTTGCACCACAGGTTGCACTCCGTGATTGGTTCGAGATAATCAACATTGCACAATGAACCAAATGAAAGGTGCTGGGAACAAGCAACACAATCTCACTGTGCAGTTTTGAGAATCTCAGTCTTTAATATGAACCAATAACGACGCCGGCCAAGTCCATGTAGTCGATAGAGGGAAAGGAAGTGCAGCACATGTGATGATTTGTTTTGCGGAGCCCGGCTGTAGTTCATCCCTCCACAAATCTCACGCTGAGTGTTTGGGGGTTAAGGTAATATGGTATGGATTGTCGCCTTGGTAAGCGACGTGGTCACGCAAAATCTAAGCTGTAATTCTCCTAAACTCCTAAATTTTTAATAGAAATTCCTATTTTTCTCGATTTTGAGACCTGGTTCCTACTGTTTTGCAATATGGCTATTTCGATTATTAAAATTTCTAATTTCAATATTTTGCAAAACATAATTATAAACAGATTATTTCGTTCCTACGCTGTGAATAGGAATCAATTCCAGATAAAATCCGTCTTAAACGAAAGTTTTTTTGTTCAAATCTTCTTCAAACTGACTGATTTTCCTTAACTGTTACAATATTATTGTATTTTCAAAATGAAGAAATATTTAATATATGAAAGTTTTGTAATGAATAAAATTTATCTGATTATATTGTTCAAAAATTTTAAATGAGTTGTCGGTTGTAATGAAGGCCGTTTTTGGATGTTTATCAATGTGATTCTACTCTTTGCCACATTTTGATAACGCTATTCTATTACGTTTTCCCGAACAAAGTTGTTCGTATGTTTTTGATATTAATATTGTGTGACTGGAAATTCAAATTGATGAAATTTAACGGTCGTATTCGTAAGATCAGAAAAATTTATTGATTTAACATTGATACTTGTACATTGATCAACGGAAGCAGAATGAATTAACTTTTTCTTCACAATTTATTACTGGCTGGATTTGATTTAAATGACTAATTAGTAAGGCTCGATCCAAGTAAATTAGGGATTTAAATCAAAGTTTCTATCTAAACTCAATGAATGCAATAGTTATCTAAAAGTCTGTAAATTTGGATTGAGTTTTCTAACATAGTGGATATTCCGCAAGTTGTGATTGGCGAAGATGATCTAATGAGTTCAATTACTCAGCTTTATCGTATGATGGAAACCTTTCAATGGTAAAATGTTTACCGCAAAAAGCATTTTTTAAAATCCTGTTTTATATAAAAATCTTATTTTTAAAAAAAGATTTTTTTCATTTTTATCCAACCAAATTTGTAAAATAAATTTAAAATCATCGTGATGATATTTATTCTAGTATCAACTTATTTTCTTTGTGCGGGATTGGACTCCAAAACACTAATTTTGTGAAATTTATATCACAAGATTTTTCCATTTTTTTAAACTAACGAACGATACCAGTTACTATTTGCGAAATTTAAAATTCTTTATCATTTAAAAAAAATCATATTTTAACACACAAACATATTTTCAAGTACTACTTTTAAAATCTTAAAAAAAACGAAACTTTGCGCCCTACAAAATCTGAAAAATTGTTAGCTATATTTTTTTTTAGCATTTTTATTATTATTTTAGCATACCAAACAGGCGCTTTTAGTGAAAGCTCCTGAATATATGCTGTTAGAAATCAAACTTGTGTGCAAGTTTTTATAGAGTTGAACCATCTCGGGTGAAATATTTCAAATTTTGCAAAATCGAGCATGCTTAGTAAAAAACAAAGGAACTCGATTTAATAAACAGAATCCTAGTATTAAAAACCACTTTTGAATAAATACAATCACCAAATAAAAACAGGTACTCATCTTATTATTCCGAATCAGTCGAGAGTTTCTGGGTTTCCTCTGAGAGCTCAACGGTCCTGGACCGGTCCGGAAAGAGTAGTACAAGCCTCTTTGATTCGGCCACTTCAAACAACTTCACAAACCATTATGATAAGTATTACTCCACTTTCAAATTTATAACCCATTCAATTTCTATGAATCGAACGATATACATATAAGAATTATTATTTAAAATTTATTTTTTGAGACGACAAAGAGAGTTGCCAGTAGTTTCAAGCGAAACCCTAACCCCTAACCGTGCATCGAGCCAAAAAACGAGCCGGACTTTCGACTTACAAGAAGGTAGTGACTCCAAATCGCGATGATAAACAAAATACACGACGATGCTGACAAAGTTTGACTGCGTGGTAATGGACGACGAAACCTACGCCAAAGCCGACTACAAGCAGCTTCCGGGACAGGAGTTTTATACGGCAAAAGGAAGGGGAAAGGTAGCAGATATTTCCAAGCACATGAAACTGATTTGGCAAGCCATCTGCACCTGTGGCTTGAAGAGCAGCATTTTCATAGCTTCCGGGGCTGTCAACCAAGAAATTTACGTGAAAGAGTGTTTGAATAAACGTCTGCTGCCTTTCCTGAAGAATCACGATTGTTCCGTACTGTTTTGGCCGGATTTGGCATCTTGCCATTACGATAAAAAGGCCATGGAGTGGTGCGCCGCCAACAACATGCAGGTGGTTCCCAAGGACAAGAACCCTCCCAACACGCTAGAGCTCCTCCCAATTGAGAAATACTGGACTATTGTCAAGCGGAACCTAAAGAAGACCAAAAAAACTGCGGCGAAGAAGGTGGACAAGGTGGCTGTACAAAATCTGATGGCAGGGGTTAAGCGTAAGGCCCGACAATTCGGATTGGGAAAAGCGGAAGCCTAACTGAATATTTTTCTTGAATTTTATACTAATTAAACTTGAAAAAGAAATTTAATTTGATTTTTTAAATAAACGATTTCACCGATTTACACGCGTTTTTCCTTGACCAAATATTGATCGTATCACCCTTTATCTCGACGCGGTTTGAACTGCTTCGACACTCACACCTTCTTTCTTAGCTAGTTTTCTGATTAAAAGACCACTCACAGTGCCCCGCATGTAAAAAATGTAGAAATTAAAGAATGATGTCTGATTACAATATGAGAATCTTTGAGTTAACATTTTTCAACGAATGGGCTTGAATAATGGCTACTTCCGGAGAGGGCTTGAGTAAAAGTTATTACTACAAAAAAAAATATCTTTTTGAAGCTGTGGAACAGACTTAAACTAAACTATCAAATTTCGTTGATAGATGGTGTTCAAAATATAGTGCTCTTGTTCCATTATTTGAATGGAAAAACCATAAAGTTTAGTATCCACAAAACATTGCTCTGGCATTCAAATGATCCAAATTCCTTCGCAAAATTGTATTCATCCATTTTTTTCTAAAACCAAACTTTGGATTGGAAAGATTCAATGTAATAATTTAAAATTTCAATTGAGTGATTTATATTATTTGATATGAAAGGGTTACATGCACAAACCGGATTTGGAACTGTATAATTTATAAGAATTTGCGTCAAATATTCAATAAATAGCCCTTTGGGTATACAATATACATCAGCACTAGATGGGTGAAAGAAGTTTACTTGATTGTGTTGAGCAAAGGATACTTCTGAGATTATTTTTAAGAAATGCAAATCTAACAGGCTCTTGATAAGAGGTCGTTTGGAAGAAGTCATATAGGAGGCATCCATAAATTACGTAACGCTCTTATGGGGGGGAGGGGGTAAGCTCGAGCGTTACGAATTGTGACATAGGGGAGGGGGGAAGGTACGCTCATCGTTACGTAACGATTTTTTCCTTCAAATTTTCAGTTTAATCGCAGCTATTCTTATGTCATGCAAATTTTGCAGAATGAAATGCAAACCACAATAAGGTTAAAATTTGTAAGCTGATTGAAACTGGTTTGTTTCCTTTCCTCTTCAAAGATTCTGAGATAGACTCCTTGGAATGTGTATTGAATATACGTGAAATAACTGTTGGAAAACATTTACCCCCAAGAGCCTTAAGACGGAAATTTAACTATTTTTTGTCATTTAGTTTAAAAAATGCAATTTTGATTATTCGGGCGACAAATTGGACTGTGAGAACTACCGAGCGATCACTGTCCTCAATGCCGCCTACAAAGTGTTGTCCCGAATCCTACTCCGCCGCCTAACGCCACAAGCAAACAGATTCGTGGGAAGTCATCAGGCCGGCTTTATGGAGGGACGGTCTACGACGGACCAGATATTCACATTACGGCAAATCCTCCAAAAATGCCGTGAACACCAAGTCCCTAAGCACCATCTATTCATCGACTTCAAAGCCGCATACGACACGATCGACCGTAACGAGCTATGGAAAATCATGGACGAGAACGGCTTTTCCGGGAAGCTGATCAGACTGATCAAGGCGACGATGGATGGAACGCAGTGCTGTGTGCGGATTTCGGGTGAATTGTCGAGTTCATTCGAATCGCGCAGGGGGCTTCGACAAGGTGATGGTCTATCCTGCATGATGTTCAACGTGGCGCTAGAAGGTGTTATTCGACGAGCGGTGGGCGAAATGCGGGGCACGATTTTCAACAGATCCAGTCAACTAATCTGCTTTGCCGATGACATTGATATAGTCGGCAGATCATCTGCGGCGGTGGAGGAGATCTACCGCAAACTGAAACGCGAAGCAGGAAGGATTGGGTTGATGATTAATACGTCCAAGACGAAGTACATGCTGGCGTGCGGATCCGAGACCGACCGAACCCGCTTGTCCAGTAATAATAAGGTCACGATCGACGGCGACGAGCTGGAGATAGTCGAAGACTTTGTCTATCTCGGCTCACTGGTGACCGCAGACAATGACACCAGCCGTGAGACCCGGAGGCGAATTATCAGCGGAAGTCGTGCCTACTATGGACTCCACAAGCAACTGCGGTCGAGAAGACTTAGCCCTCGCACGAAGTGTAATCTGTATATGACGCTTATTAGACCGGTTGTTCTCTACGGGCACGAGACATGGATATTGCTCGAGAAGGACCTGCGTACACTCGGAGTATTCGAGCGACGAGTGTTAAGAACCATCTTTGGCGGCGTACAGGAGAACGGAATGTGGAGGCGAAGGATGAACCACGAGCTCGCGCGACTCTACGGCGCCCAGTATCCAGAAGGTGGTGAAGGCTGGCCGGATACGCTGGGCGGGACATGTTGCGAGAATGCCGGATGACTGTCCTGCAAAACAGGTGTTCGCCACGAATCCGGTAGGAACAAGACGAGCGGGGGCGCACAGGCGAGGTGGTTAGACCAAGTGGAGCGTGATCTGGCGAACGTGGGGTGCCCGAGAAATTGGAGAACGGTTGCCATGGACCGAGTGAATTTTAGGAATTATGTTCGTCAAGTTATGTCGTAAGACGGAATACTATGTAAATAAATAATAATTTTGATTATTCCGACGAATATTTCTAAGTAGAGTATATTTTGCATAAAAAGTTATGCTCCTTGAACAAAATAAAGTAAACAAGGTACCTAGATCATCAGTTAACAAGCACAGAGCAACTCGTTATAAGACAATCAATTTATTTTATCAGAGAGTTATCTTCAATGAGTACTAATAAACGATTTGGATAGATAGTATTTCAGTTTCGAGATCGTTAGAAAAATCTTTGTTTTATTTTCGAAAATCAGTATTTAAAGACATGAGAAGATAAGGGGTGGGGGGTGGGGGTTATTATCAGCGTTACGTAATTTTCATAGGGGGGTATGTTGAAGCGTTACGATTTGTGACATACGGGGAGGGGGTCAAAAAAGTGCATTTTTTGCGTTACGTAATTTATGGATGCCGCCATATAAATGTATAGAACGAATAGTATTTCTTCTGAGGCAAAAATTTTAAATTCAGTGTGATTTTTATGTTGTAAATAATAAAAAAAAAAGAGATCTGGAGATATGTGGGTTGTCGCCTGGAATGAGTCATAAGTATTTCCCTGACGAAATTCTAAAATATGAAGCCAAATCTACTACTCATTCCACAGGTATATTAGTTTTTTTTTTAAATTTGATTAAAATCCAAATGTTTCCTCTGTATCAAACATTCAAAGCGTATTTTCAAAAACTACCTGGAAGAAAAATGGAATAAACAAATCAAAGTCTGTACACAACGATTTACGCCCCATCACGTTTTGATGTCCTCAAACTCAAACGTTCGAGAGCTCCGCTCGAAGCCGGTTTATCAAACAGATCAGAGCTCCCGAGCTAGCAACGCTAGGCGATTGGAGGCGAAATCCCATGGGGGAGTTGCCAATCTTCCCCTGCCTGTCGGTTTTTGTTATAAATAAACACAGAACCAATCCACCACCCCAAGCATCATCCTCGAATCTATTCTCGGATTGGGCGTTATTTGCAAGAAACTTTTTCATATCCATCAATTGACTAGGTACCAATATTGCAACTCGTGTTCGACGGACTAGATGTTGAAAGAAGACCTCCAATGATGACGATGATCAGAAAGAAAGTTCAATGAAAATATCCGCTCTGGTTAAAATAAAAAAAAAACTGGTGTGGATGCTGCCTTTCTGATTTTCTGATATCGAATACTGTTTTGATAACGAACGGATGGAGATGAAATGATTCCAACACTCATTTCTCCATAGATAGAAGATCCTCTTCGCACAGTGTGGTATTAATGCATTTTTTCGGGGCCTCGTGAAATTGGGTAACTTAAATCACTCAAAACTCGTTTTTATAAAGTTCAGACTTAAGTTATCATCTTTTTGTAAATCACACTGCCTCAGACGTTGCTTAATCAAAGTTGTTATGAATCATGTCTTATTTTTTAGATAACTATGATCTCTAAAATTCGACGCATGATTTGAGAAGATATTGGCAGCTAAGTTGAAATTTTACGATTTTTCATTTTTACGTGATTCGGAAGAGTAGTTTAAAATTTCAATATTTCTGACAGATTGTTCAAAGGGGGTTCAGTGTGCCCAACAGTGGAATCGATAGCATAGGAAAAAGTTACATTGTATTCACCAAACCATGCGATGAATGATACCGGAGAGGGTGCAAGTTGTACCGGCCAGATCCACCAGCACCACGCGCCGTATCCATCAGTGAGCAAGGCAGAATCTTGCGACTTCGCATCACGTGGCTGACATTTACCAACAGTAGGCAACCAACGAAATGCCTGCCTCCTGCCTGCCACGAGGATGTTGATGTTGATGATGATGAAGACGCCGACTTTGATAGCTAAATGTAAATCACGGCATCTTCCCCTCGTCATTCGTTTTGTCATTCCCGGCCTAGGGATGGATTTTCTGAATAACAGGTTGAGTATCACGGAGAAAAACGCCGGAAAATGTTAAGCATCATTATCCTGTAATACAAATTACCAAAATCAAATGAGTGGAACAGTTTTTTGATAAGTCAGTCAGCACATCGATACTGGTGACTTGATATTCAGTCGAATTTATTGCTTCTTTTTGGTGATTGTCGTGGAAAAGCTAAAATTTATAATTATAAACAAAATACGGTACCTAGTTAAAATCAACCACCAGAGAATGATGAACAGCAGAAGAGAAAACTTGAATATTGGAGCGTCGAAAAGTAGTACTAAAGCTTAGTTCATTCAGAAATGAGCCACTTTCTTTTGGTGAAAGCTAAGTTTCTACTTCTCGCTTTGGAATGCTTGTAAAATGTTCTAAGGCTATGATCATTTAGTATCCGGGCACTTTATTTTGGTGATAGCTAAGTTAATAGAGCTCGGATATGCAAAACTTTAGTAGCGTTGTGTTGGTTTTGAAAAGGACTCTCCTATTGTTGATAGATTTTTAAGTTAACGTGTGTTTAAGATATTCACGACGCAAAAAGATATGGTAAAAATAGTTTTGCACAAATTTGCTCCTTTTACGCATTTAGCGCCTCTAGAATTCTTCATTGATGACTTGAAAGCTCATGAACTGTTGGTTTTTTCTGATTTTTTTTCAAACCAAATGGTTAAGAAGTTTAAGGAGCCACTCTAGGATCCACACGAGGTTCAAACCAACAATCGAGTGCAACCCTTGATCTTAAATAAGGTAAAAAGTCTATGGTTATTGAGGATAACTGAATGCAGACTCCTTAAATAATGCAAAAAATCCATTTCCGGCAGGCAAAAAATGTTGCCTGACTAGAAAACACCAGGTGAATAACTTATAATGATCAGTTCAAAAGGTCGCAATCTGTGCATATGGTTTTTACGCAATATGACAGATGTGTTCTGATGGACAGCAAAATTTATGTTAAAACCGGATTTAAGAAATCAAATTCCTCGAGATGCCTACTCATGAGAAGGTTCCAACCAGATTCCAATTGCTTTTTCCAGGCGAGTTTTGTGTAAAAAATCATGATTTTGCAAAGGTTTTGCTTCTGCGGTAAAATAAATAAATCAATATATGACTGAAAAAAGTGTGCAAAGAAAAAAAAAAGAGATTTTATAAAAAAGTTAGAGTATTTCTTGAAATCATTGATAAATATTTTTTTTATGTTTTTACATTAAATGTCATATTAACACCTTCACTTCCTCCATAGCAAGATTTTCGATCAAATGAATAGTTTTTAAAATACACACATTTGTAGCTGCCCGGATACTAAATGATCATAGCCTTATTATGCCTTTTTTTTCAAAATTTAAAACTTTCGCATTTCTTAATAGATTTAAGATACGAGAGCAACATTATGAGATCGAGAGCTGACAAAACCATTGTTTATACCGAAAATGATATGTGCGAGTTGTGAACAAGCATAAAAATACTGACAAGAACGTTCACAAAGTTCAAACCAAGTGTTGAAGTGAAGCACATGAGCGGAAACTACGGTAAAAGATCATCAGGAAAGTCATGGCTAATACCAGAATTTAGAATTAGCCATAAATTTCCAGAGCTTGTAAATTGAAAAGCCAGTGCCGAACCAATGCGATGGATGAGATTCGATGGACGACTAAACTCGTGAAAAAACAATTTTCTACAAATAATAAACTTTGGTTTTCGATATTTTAAAAAGCTTTAAAAGACTGATCATTGATCATGTTTAAAAGCTTCGTCACCTACGATTTCAACTAATCGATTTTATTTTTAACTGAATCGATGATTCTACTATGTTTTTGTCATATTTTGAATGCTGATATTCCTGTGAAATCGAATTTTAGTGACACAAAAATAATCAAGTCCTGTTTGTAGGGATTGGGATTGATTACGAAATAGATATGAATTGAATTAAATATATGTTCGGGCACAATGCATAATAATTGAGATTAAAATAAGGAGAAGATGAATAAAATTGTATAAGCGTGAGCGTTATGTAACGTTAGCCTATGTCAAATGAGATAAAGTGAACTCATTTCAATGTGTTTGTAATTGATGTTGAGAAGAGATGAGAGCCCGGTCGTATATATATGATAGAGAAACCGATTGAGAGGCTAGAATGGTGTTTGTGTTGGTGAAACGTTCCCTTTCCGAGCCGCGTGGTACCGAGGAGAAGATACGTCAGTTAAGAAAAGTATTTTGGCGAGAACAGTTCGTATCCGTGTTCGAACTCGAAAAAAAGGAAGCAGCAGAGAAAATATGGCGCCGAGGAGAATTCCTCCGGCCACTACATTGGCGCACAGTACGCTCCCGAAAGGTAAAATTCTTTGTGTGTTCTTCTTGTGAAATGTGAATAATTAGGTGTGAACGAAAATCCGGATTATTGTGGAAAATTATTTGAGAAAGGAAATTGATACTTGGTACCGAAATTTTTTTTAAAATGGCGTCGACCAATCAATAGTGATAAAAATTTAATTGAGTAATTGTAAAAGCAAAAAAGTTTCAGAAATTTTGGAACGATATTTTTATTAAGACAACTATGGATTTTGTATTAGTAAAAAAATAAACAAAAATTTTGAGAACAAAAAAAACTTGAAAATTTTATACTTGACTTTTGAAAAACGAAAATTTGAGCAAATAAAGAGCAAGTGTTTTTTTTAAAGATGGTTGAAAATCGAAAAATTTTGAACGATAATGGAAATCTACAGCTTTTTATGGATTTTTAAGAGTTCCAAAGAAATCTGAGAATTGAAAAATCAAAAGTTTTGGCAATTTTGGAAACTGGAAATTGTTATGGATTTTAGAAAAAGAAATATTGTGATACAATATCAGAAAACTTGATTAATATCTTAATTTATGGTTGTTAATTAAAAATCGAGAATTGTTTTGATATCCTGATTTCATAATTTCTTTTGAAATTGAGAATGAGATAGTTGAAAGATTTTAAATGATGGTTGAAAAACGAAAAATTTAAAACGATACTGACAATTGAATGTCATGATGAAAGATTTTAAATGATGGTTGAAAAACGAAAAATTTAAAACGATACTGACAATTGAATGTAATGATGGACTTGTAAATTGATAATGAGGAAAATTTTGGAATTTTTTAAAGATGTTTGAAAATTAATGGTTACGGCAACCAAAAGTTATAAAATTTGATGAAATAAAAAAAAAAGCAAAAGAAAAAAACGATTAAGTAGAAAAAAAATATTTCTTGACGTTTGAAAATCCGATATTTAAGCAATCATAAGCAAATGATTTTTTAAAGATGGTTGAAAATCGAAAAAATTTTAAACGATAATGGAAATCGACAGTTTTTCTATTAGTTCAAAAATCTGAGAATTGAAAAATCAAAAGGTTTGGCATTAAAAAAATAATAAATATTTTAATTTATGTTTGTTGATTGTAAATCGAGAATTTTTTAAATTTCCTGAATTTTTGGTTCAATAAGATTGAGGATTAGAAAGTTGGAAGATTTTGAACTACATTTATAAGATGGTCGAAAATTGAAAATTTTAAAACGCCTTCACCGCTGAATGTTACGATGGATTTGTAAAAAGTATTTGTAAACTGGAAATAAGGAGAACTTTGGAATTATTAAATTGCATGTTTTGGCAATTATAACACTTGTTAATTTATTCGTTTCCTAGATTGATACTGGAAAATTAGTGATAATATTTCAAAAAATGATAATCGAAATCGAATTTCAAAAAATGATGAAAAATTAAAAAAAATTATACGATGTAGGAAATCTTTATAGAATTTTCAAATTTGTTTAAAATAAATTGAAATGTTTGGTACAACGTAAAAAAACGTAAAAAGTAATTAATATTGATAACTAAACATGGAGAAATTTTACAATTACATTAAGGAATAGTTTTCAAAAATTGGTGATGAGAAGAGTTTAAAAAAATAAAAAAAAAAATTTTTAGTTTGTGGAAAATGAAAAATTTTCAAACGATATTGACAATTCGGAATAACGATTTAAAAAAAAACTTAATTTGTATGTTACGAAAATTTTGGAATAATTTAAAAATGCTTGAAAATAAACGATTACTGGAAGTTATTATGAATTTTCTTTGAATTTATGAAAAAATGAAATTTTCGTGGAGTAAAAAAAAATCTTAATTTGTTTATGAAAAATTGAGGGTTTTCATGATATGTGTTGGTAAATTAATTTCTAGATTTTTAATGGAAAAATCGTGAATAATATTTAAAAAATTATGATAAGATATATTGTTTTACCCAATTGATTAAAGAATATCCTGGAAATATTGGAATAATAATTCAAAGTCGGTGAATAATATTTATTCAAAGTTCGATCCGAGAAGTGAATGGTAAAAAAAAAATCAAATCAAAATTAAAAAAATCATAACATGGAAAATTTAAATTAAATGAACAAACAGTGATCCGAAAAACCATATGGGTTTCATTTTAAAAAAAAAAGGTAGATATTTCTGAAATAATAACGGTTGATTTCTAGTTGAAGATTGTTTTGATTTCTGTAAACAAAAATGATCAAGCGATATTATTAGTTAAAAAAAAGGAATATTTTAAGATCGATATTTCAGGCATAAAATTTGAATTTTATTTTCAAGGTTCGATAAATTCAGAATTTTGGCAATTCCAAGTATTATTGATCTATCTTCTGAATTTGTGTTGAGATTAATAGGAAGATGAATGAAAACGACAAACAAGTGATTAAAACAAATGTTTTTCAGTGATTGATGAATCGATCAGTTGGGTGCTATATGATGCGTTATTGAAATTATTAGTAGTTTTTCAGAAACAAGGTCTTTATAAATAATAAAAGCTTGTCTTATTTGAGTTAAAGTGAGAACGTCATTTTCAATTTTAAGATTCTTTTTTTACAAATTCAGAATTATCTATTGAAAGTTATTTTGAAAATCAATTCATACAAAATTGAAATTATTCAAAAAACTTTGTTACCTTACTACCAAAGTGAAAAAAAAATAAATTAAAAAAATAGCAATCAGAAAACTTTTTTGAAGTTGAGAATGATACGAAAATTCCGAAACAATGTTAGATGAAATATAGTGGAAATCTTTTATGAATATGAACATATATTTTATAAGACAATTATGGGGATGAGGGATACGCAAAAAAAAAAATTCATTATGATTTTCATCACACAGGAAAATCAGATCAAACCAACATCACAAGATTTCTGTTTAGATTTGGAAACAAATCCGATAATTTTTTATATAGTTTTGGAAATCACTTTTAACAGACAAAACAAAATTAAAATACTAAAACTAATACATTTTTTATTTCGAGTTCCATGAAGGAAACGAAAATTGTTTTGAAAAAAAAAACCGAGATTTTCTACTCTGATTGTAAATGATATACAATATTATTGGTTGTTCTTAAAAATAAAAATCGTAAAATTTAGAAGCTAGATTGAAATTTATGCGATATTGATAAAAGCGATAATTAAAAGTATTATTTAAAATGATATAATAATTAGTAAAATTATGAATATGCAACAAAAAAAAGTATTTTTATGATTATTTTGAAATTGTTGTTAAGAATCGTTAAATGAAAAAATAAGTGAAAGAAATAAAGGAAAAACTTGAAAAATGATTTCTTTTTTTTTAAATTGAAGAAACGAAAATTTTGGAATAAAAACAGGTTTAATGAAACTACATGAGTTTGCGGTGAATGAGTTAGATGAAAAATAAAGTGGATTTTTTTTAAAGATGGTGTTGACCGGTCAACATAAAAAAAAACGTGAAATAAGAAGTTAAAAACTTTAATTTATTTTTAGGAGGCTTTCTATTTCTGAAATCGTTTAATTAAGAATATAAGAAAAGCAAAAAAAAGTTATTACTTTTCAACAATCGATGGCTGAGAAATCGAAAATATTAAAACAATGCTGGCTTTTGAGTTAAGATGTGAATTTTATTTTTATTTATTCAAAAAAATACGAAACGTAAAATTTCAGTCGACATGAAAAAGTGAAAAGAAAATGATTTAAATTTATTTCGAATCTTAGAAAAATCGAAAATATTAGAAAATCGAATGAAATAGTGATTTCAAGTAAAATTTCAAAGATTTCGTTGATTTATCGAAAAAAAAAAGATAAAATTTAATTGTTATAGTAATGTTTTTGAAATTGATTTTAAGAATCGTAAAACGAAACATAAGTGGAAAAAATAAGGAAGAAATTAAAAATTAAATTGTTATTTTTTTATGCGCATTTGAAGAAACGAAAATTATTGTGGGATGAGGTTCAAATAAAAACAGGTTAACTGAAATTACATAATTGTGTGATAAATTTGTTAAAACGTTTTTTTTATGATCATTTTTGATTTTCTATTTAGATATTCTATAAAACGAGTTTCACGAAGGAAACGAAAATTAGTAAAAAAAAAATCCAAGACTTTCTACTGTGATTAAAATTTATACACGATGTTATTAGTTGTTCTTAAAAAATCGGAAAAAAATGGAAAACTCCTTCCAACAATTCAGAAAAATGAAATGTGAAATTGGACGGTTGATTGAAAAAGTCACCTTTACCTTTGAGTCAAAAATACAAAATTTGATTTTAGAGTCGTCAAGAGAAATATGTGGAAATGTGGAAGCAGGAAATTTGTAAATTTAACAAGCTTTATTGAAACATCTTAACCAGAATGCGAGTATTGGTAAAAGAAGATTGTAAATTAAAAATTCTGAAATGTAAAACTTTTTCATAAACCAATACAGAAATTAAAAAAAAATAAATGTG
Source organism: Uranotaenia lowii (assembly GCF_029784155.1). NCBI lineage: Eukaryota > Metazoa > Arthropoda > Insecta > Diptera > Culicidae > Uranotaenia > Uranotaenia lowii. Next base: position 255,987,699 of record NC_073692.1, read on the forward strand.
ATTTCTTTGTAATAAAAATAAATCTGAAAAGGAATATTGTAAAACGGAAATTTAGAAATGGATTTTTTTAACTTAAAATATGAAACAGAAAATGATAAGTTTTTGAAAACAGAATTACAATATTGCAATATGAAAATCATAAAATGAAACATTTTTACTAACAATATACAAAACAGGCGAAATTTGAATTTGAAACTGAGAACTGCAAAACGGATGTCTTTGAGTAAAAAAATTCGAAATTGGAATTAAAAATATTGGCTTGTGATATAGCTCAGTTGGCAAGTCAGTTGCTTTCTGAGCCGATGTCCGTGAGTTCGAGCCCAAGAGTAAACATCGATCACAGTTGTACCGGATAAGTTTTTCAATGACTTGTCCGCCAACTTCGTCGTTGATATAAGTCGCGAATGACATGAAGATGTTAAAACGACTATAATCGAAACAAAAAAAAACAAAAAAAAAATATTGGAAAGCTATCGAGCTGATTAACATGTTTATTAATAAGCTAATTCAACAATTATTTAAAAAAACATCTTACATATCTAGAATTTAAAAGTTGGGTATACAGAATTGAAAATAAAAAATCCTAAAATAGAACTCGAAGATAAAGAACTTGAAATTTGAAACTGAAATTGTCAGAAATGTGAAACGGAAAATTGTAAAACCGGAATTCAGCAATGGGAAAATTAGGAAACAGAATTTTTTTTATGAATGGAAATATAAATTGTATATTAAAAATCGCAAAACGGAAATCTTTTAAACTATACGAAAATTGAAAAACTTGAATAATAATTAAAAAGCGAATTTGAAATTGGAAATTTGAAATTGAATGATAAAATTTTGAATTCAAGTTCGGAATCGTGAAGAGAAAAACATTTTAAGCAAAACAAAGACAAAAAATTAAAAGTGGAATCGAAATTTGTTTTGAGAAATTTGAAACGGGGAAATGTGAAAAGGAAAATTAAAATTAAAAAATTTCAAAATATAAAAAAGAGTAAATAACGATTTAAAAACCAAGAAATCATCATTATTTTGATTCTGACAAATCTTTAAAATCAAAGTAACGAAAGAGAGACATCCTAAAATTATTTTTCTAGAACAATCGAAACTTTAAAAAATAAAATGCATTGTAACGATAGATGTTTCGGTAATAAATGTTTAGAATCAACGAAATATTTCACAAGCATATGAATATTAATTGATCAATATAAAAGAAATTGGGAAATTGTAATCTTATAACGGAATTTGTTGGTGGGAAATCGAAACAGGTAACTGAAAACAAAAATCATTCAATAAAATAAATTCAAAATTGCAATTGAAAAATTTTAAACCTTGTAATCAGTAAAATAGGTTTGTAAAAACATATAAAAGGGAATGGGAAAATTGGCCATAGGCATAAAATTGTAACTTGAAAATCGTTAATTGCAAAAACCAAAATTCGCAAAAATTTGCTTTCAAAAATTTTAATATGGATATTGCAGAACAAAATTTTGAAATTTTAAATCATTGCAATTGAAATTGAAGTAAGAAAAACAAAATGACAAAATTGAAAATACAAAATCTTAAAATGGAAGACTTTTTCAAAAAAAAAAAAAAAAAAAAAAAAAAAACAAGGAAAAAGGAATATCTTTCTATAAAAAAGACATCTCTGTTTGGATACGTGAAACGGAAAATATTTACAATTGAAATCCAGAAAGGAAAACTTGAAATGAGATATCGAAATTAGTTATTAGAAAATAAACAAAAATTAAGAAAATTTAAACTACACGCGAACTGAATTTTTATGAATGGGTCCAAACGAGCCAAATAAAAACGAATATCAAAATGAAAATCCAAAATAAAGAATTCGAAAATGTGTGGGAAAATTAATTTATTTAAACATGTAAATCGAAATTTGAAACAAAATCATATATATTTAAAATTTGGAAACGGATTTGTTTTTATGATATCGCAAAGTAGAGATTCAGAAAATAAAATTAAAAAAATCGGAAATCTGTTCGTATGTATGGGTATGAAAATTCAAACCAATAAAGATGGCTAATTAATTGGAAACTGGAAATTTGAGATCATCAAACAGAAATTAGGAATGTTTTAAATCGAGAATTTACTAACAATATGAAATGTTCGATAATCTCTTTTTAAACTTAAAGGCCAAATAATAAATTGCTAATTATGTACTGGACATTTTAAATAGCCAATTGGGAATAACAATCCGAATATTATGAATTTGTAAATTTGATATCGGAAGTGGAAACCGGATATCCGAAATTAGAGATTTAAGATACCAAGTTATTCATTGTTTTTCAGACTAGATTAAATAGAACTCTGGAATCAATAAATATGCCTTGAAAGGAGTTAGTAAAAAAAACCAGAAACGAAAAATAGGTGATCTTGAATATATGGAGCTTTCCAATAATTTGTCCTTAAAACCCATTATAAAAAAAATTAATTAACTGAATAAATAGCTGTTTTACTTCTAATTGATTAATCTTGTTGTATGCGTAGTTTTAGTCGGAATGATTTGGTTAATGAATTAACCGTAGACATTGTTGTTTGTCCAGAGGATGAATGGCCAAGTTGCTTAAAATCCTGTAGAAATAAAAAAAAATGGATACAATAGAATAGTCAACATTTGCGTTCGAAACTAGTTTTTATTGGATAAACATGACAAAAAAATTGATTAACATCAGAATTAACACATCTCAAAGCAGCTAGTTTGGTACAAATAATTTGTTATATCAGGAGTAGGCAAGGAGGCGGATGTAGGGATTGGGATTGATTACGAAATAGATATGAATTGAATTAAATATATGTTCGGGCACAATGCATAATAATTGAGATTTTAATAAGGAGAAGATGAATAAAATTGTATAAGCGTGAGCGTTATGTAACGTTAGCCTATGTCAAATGAGATAAAGTGAACTCATTTCAATGTGTTTGTAATTGATGTTGAGAAGAGATGAGAGCCCGGTCGTATATATATGATAGAGAAACCGATTGAGAGGCTAGAATGGTGTTTGTGTTGGTGAAACGTTCCCTTTCCGAGCCGCGTGGTACCGAGGAGAAGATACGTCAGTTAAGAAAAGTATTTTGGCGAGAACAGTTCGTATCCGTGTTCGAACTCGAAAAAAAGGAAGCAGCAGAGAAAATATGGCGCCGAGGAGAATTCCTCCGGCCACTACACTGTTGAATTCGAATCAGCTGAATCCACCAAATTGTCCCCAGTTTTTGTCAAATAAGAAGAATTGGTCAAAAAAGTAGCGGAAATTGAAGAAAAAGATTAGACGAAGTATAAGTGAAAAAAAACTGATCAATGACATAACTGAAAAAAGTGTGCGCCGACCGATGGAAGATACCAAGAATAAAATATGAATATTTCATACAAAAAATGATAGACAAATATTTTTTTCATACTTTTCCATGATTGATGATAAGATAACCATAATTAAAAGAAAGTTATTTAATCAATCTCCAAGATACACGCATTCATAACTGCCCCATTTATAAATGAATTAAGCTTAAGAAGCAAAAATTATATCATATCGTGCCAATTGTTTATTCACTGAACTTCTGCTGCAGTTTCAATAAACTTTTCGTAGTTATTTAAAAGATTTTTTTTCTTAGTGTGGGATTTTAACGAAAATTTTCCTTATCTAAGCATATATGTAGCAACATTGTGGTGAATCGGTATTGAAAATTGCAAAATTGTTGCGATGTATCAAGTATCAAGAAATCCACGAAAAACTTCCGTTTCTTGAAGCAGATATGGATTCACTTTACATAATACTGCTTGAAAAAAAAAAATATTTTTAAGGAAAAACAAAGCAAAATAGAATACCATGACAAGTGTTGTTTCGAAACACTGCAAATAGTGATGTGCCATGTTTGCAACTTTGGTCTTCGGCGAAGAATACATTTAACATGATTTAGGCATGAAAAATCGAAAATGAGTTCAATTAATTTTAAGGTTGATTACCGAAGATAGTGGCTGTAAACTTTCGCTAGTATTTTAGCAATTATGTTTTTTTTTAATTTTCCTTAAATTATGCGTTTCAATTATTTGATTTACTTTAATCTTTTTAAACTGGAAGCACTTGAAGATTCCTTCAATAAAACTACGATCACAGTAACAATTTAATAAAGAACAAACTTATCCTTTATTGTTATTATTTTATCCCTGAAATTAGGCATCCCCATTTATACTCCCTGAATATTAACATGTCTGACAAAAAAGGTTATTTATGGGGATTGAAAAAAAAAAACAAAAAACGAAATCTGCTAAGCTAAGCGAAAAACAGCTTTAAGGAACGCCATTTTGATATTTTACGGTTCTCAAGTTTGTGAGTTTTTAATGTTGTAAGGCTCTTAAGTTCATGAGTTTCTCGCTGAAAAAGCTGAATTTGACGAGAACAGTTCTAATTTCCCGATTTACACCGTATTGCGGTACATAAAAATAAACGAAATTGAAACTCTCGTACGATGAGCAAGCAGTCAACTAATATTAGATCTATGTTACAAAATTAAATTTTACTAAGAGAAGAGAGACGACTAAGAGAACAAGAAGATTATTTTAGAAAAACATTTCATGTCTGGCCCTCTCCTGAGATTTGTAGAAGAAAATACGGCGCTTAATTTTAAACAACTCAAGAAATGTGCTAATTGACCCATTTCAGCGTTGCGTCACTTCATTTAAAAGAACTATCTAAAATATCTAGGCCAAAATATCCAGGCAATCGATTTTACTCAAAACTGATCAATTTGAAAATTTTCATACGATTTAACATCGAAACTATAGGTGGTGGATAAAATCTGAAAAATGTTTTGGATTCAGGACGCCAAATCTTTCAAAATCAGTTATTAAACATAACCTCCAAAAGTAATGCAGTTTTCTTGAGTTATTGAACACGTATGGAAACTATAAACTCTTAGAGATAACCTACAAACTTTTAGGGATATTACCTTAATAGCACAAGGCAACAAAGGTCACATTTCTCCCAGTTGCGAAGCATTTGAGAGATAAATTTGTTGCGAAAAAGCCGGACGACTGTCCTGCAAAACAGGTGTTCGCTACGAATCCGGTAGGGACAAGACGAGCAGGGGCGCAATGATCGAGGTGATTAGACCAGTGTGTGGAGTGTGGAGTGTGATCTGGCGAATGAGGGAAGTCCGAGAAATTGGGGAACGGTTGCCATGGACCTAGTGAATTGAGGGAATTATGTTCATCAAGTTACGTCGTGAGACGAAATACTACGAAAATAAATAAAATTATTGTGAGGTAAATTGGGGAGTGATGATTCTTAATATGCATAAGTTTTTTTTCTATCAGCTCAACCTTTTGAGATAAATTATGAAAATAGGTGAAATTTGTTTAGTAAATTTGTGCTCTTTGTGAAAATATAAAGAACATTTTAAGCAAATGACATTGTTGATACTTTTTAGTTGACTTATGTCATCTTATATTGCAAATTTTATTAAAGTTGATAAATAAGTTAAAATCTTCAATATCGATTACTCAAAGACTATGTTCTATAAGTGACAGAAAAAGTTGTAATCTTATTTATTCAAATTTCGAAAAATTGAGGAATTTAATGTTTTAAAGCGATGTGTTTCTGAAATTACAACAAAATATCTAGGCAAGATCTGAATCCTTGATTGATTGAAGATATTCAGTTCATTAGTTATCAACGATCGATTTTACTCAAAAGTTATATCAATTTTAAAATTTCTACACGCCATATCACCAAAACTAGCGGTAATAGACACAATCTGTCGAATGATTTGAATTAAGAATATGTTACTAAAAATGCTATTCACTTGTGTAGTGCGCACTGCATGATTAAGCGTTCAATTAATTGAAATATTGGCATTTTCGGTGTTCCAATCATTGAACACTTTAATTTGCAGAGTTCAGGAAAATATAGTTTTTTGAACTGGCACTCTTTCAGATATCACAAAAAAGAATTTTCCGAAACAATCATGATTTAGTCATGTTATGAATCCTCTCTTATCCATTTACCTCTCAAACAAAAAAGTTTGTTTTCTCCATCCGATCGAAAAGCATGCCCAATCATGAACAATATTCTTAAAATTATCGACGTTTTTTCGGTGAATTTTAGTTATAAACTTACCGAAAAACGTCATTAATTTCGAAGAACCAAAATCCTACCGTTTGAAAAATGTTCTAGTTTCTGAGATTTAAATTTTTAGATTCCGAATTTCTCAATGATTTTTCGAACAGAGAAAGGAAATGCTTTTACAATGGAAAAATAATTTTTGTTTATTATTTTTCCTCTATTTAAGGGGGGAATAAGAGCAATCCGGGCACCTAGGCCAATGCGTGGTTCGAGCAGAGAAATTAAGATCAAACTTGAGACTTATTTGACATATGACTAGATAGTCTCTACTTAATTAATAAAAGTCTATCTAAAAAAGCTTCTTCAAAATAGTCAGTCGATAATGACGAAAAAATATGCATGTGGTAGAATGTTTCGAAATTAGTTTAATAAACTTTTTGCACAGGATGTTTCAAAACACGTTAATCACGCTACAGCTAAGAGAAGCATGAAACTAAATATGATAATAAACCTGTTTTTTGAGAAAAATATGTCAATTTTTAGTCTAGAGAACCTTGTTCCATGTGCATTTTTATCTGAAAAAATATGAAGGGGTTGGGAATAACGGCAACAAATCTACACATGTGTGTACTTAGTTTACTAATCGAATTACTTGAAATATATCAGCTGGTCGGGATTCCACCAGACCGAACTGAACGCCAATTTGAAAAAAATGAGTTATATATTGCAGCGGATTCGAAACATGAAAAACTACCTATGCAATAAAAATCAGAACATTATTACTATTTTTTCTGATTTTATGAGAAAGTTTCAATGTTGCAGACAGTGGAAATGGCAAAAATGCGTTGCGCCAAAGTGAACTGAGTGCCACCTTATAGATAGGTGAGAGTGGGGATACTTGATCCCCTTTTCTTATTTTCACCATATCTTTTTGGAAAATTTAGCAACTCGCCGTCTTTTGCATTTTCTGACAGCTTGTAACTTCAAGTTTCTATGCTCCAAAAATTAGAACGATACTTGAACCCGTTGATGAACTAGAAGCATTTTCGTGGGAGTAAAAAAATTGCGATTTTTCAGAAGTTAGGGGAGACTTGATCCCCTTATGAAGGAGACTTGATCTTTTATTCAGAAAGCCCTAATCCTTGTGTAAGAAAATTAAATTTTGCGGATGACACATCCTTATAAGATGATACTAATCTACTACTACAATTTGTTGTGGGCCTTCTGCCCAAACTTGCCTTACGAAATAAAGTCAGTCATTATATAGCATTGTACAAAAACGGTCGCGTTAGATCTCATCCGAACTTCCGTCTCAGGGATCTGTTACAATCTGTAGACAGGATCGAATCAAATTAAATTGATTAAATTTTTCGGAATCTAACGTCGCGTATGCTATAGTACTTCGCAAGTATAGTATTCGGATTGGAATGCCTTTTTGGTGTGATGAGTGAAGCTAAAAAGGTGATAGAAGCGATTTCTATAAGTGAGGCCGAAAACGTGGTCGGAGGACCCGTGGTGGAAGCGAATAGTTTTTCCATTTCCGATAGCGAAGCTTCAGACTCGATAAGCGTTACGGATCGAGATTTTCTCGAGGGTTTACAAGAAAAAGACCCGTCCCGTGTTGGTGCAAATATGACCGAGGAGCAAAAATCCGATCCTACCATCGAAGGTAGCAACTCCACGTTGTTACAGTTGATCGAAGCTTTAAGAAGTATGGCGGCGGTAAATGTGCCTGCACGTCGCTTCGATACCCGTGATGTGAAGGATATCGTAGTTGTGTTTGATCCGGATATTCCAACGACCCCTACGGCAGAGCAGTGGATCGATTCGATCGAAAGGGCTGCTTCTCTTTATAATGGAGATGATGAGTGGAAGTTACAATGTGGAATCTTAAATCTTAACGGAGCCGCCAAATTGTGGTTTAGTGGTGTTACAATAAGAACATGGGCCGATTTCAGAAGGTTTTTGATTCGTGATTTTCCAACATCAGTCGACGTGGTAAGCATTCATCAAGCCATGATGAACCGGAAGAAGCTACCACATGAAAGTCTCGAAACCTACTTCTATAGTCAAGTGGCCTTGGGTAAAAAGGGGAAATTGCCGAACGAAGCCACGATCAAGTATATAGTGATGGGGTTGGAAGGGAAGGTTGGCACGATCACACCAGTGAACTCTCTCCCAGAGTTACTAAAACAACTCAAGTGGTTGGTGGAGATTAGAGAGATGAAAGGCATGAGTGATAGTGTGCGTCGATCACCAGTGAAATCACCAACATTATCAGCGAATATCAAATGCTTTCGTTGCAATGGTGAGGGTCATGTGGCTGCCAAATGTCACGAAAAAAACGCAATGAAGACTCACTCAAACTTTCAATGCTATCGCTACAATGAAAGAGGTCATATTGCCAAAAACTGCTCCAGGAAAACGAACGTAGCTGCTATGCAGGAGATTCGTCAACCCAGCAATTTTGTGAAGACGGTGGTTATTGGTGATCATGAAGTCGATGCGCTTTACGATTGCGGTTCAGCGGTTACGACTATCAAGCAAGGATGCAGTAGTGTGCTGAGTAATATCGAGCCGTGTGATATCATGCTGGTTGGATTCGGTGGCAATAAGGTCAGAATTCAGGAGAAAAGTGTGGAAGTGATTAGTGTTGATGGACTTCAACTCGAGACGGCTGTATGCGTGGTACCGAACAAAGTGCAAGCGAACACTATGATAATCGGTAGAGACATACTCGATCGCGAGGACATTCGCTTCGTGAAAGAGAGGGGAAGTGCTCGTATAGAAAAAGTAGTGAGTTCATGTGAAGAAAACGAACATCGACCCGGACCGAGTGGTATCCAGAAAAATGTGTTTAGTATCCGCGCATACGAGCCGATCGAGGCAAATGAGATAAACACTAGTGGTGGTGACGAAGAACGAGCACAAATACTGGAGCTGATAAAGTGTTTCCGACCTTGTTTCGCAAAAAATTACGAAGAAATGGGTACAGCAAAGGGGTGTGAGTTGGTGATCCAGCTGACCGGAGTGCAAAAACCCATACACACGAAGCAGTATCCGATGGAGTATTCTCGCGAGAAAATAGTGGAGAAAACGGTTACCGATCTTCTGGCTGCAAACATCATCCAACCATCGAGATCACCTTATAATAGCCCAACGCTATTAGTGCGGAAGAAGAATGGAGACTGGCGAATGGTTGTCGATTATCGTGCGATCAACACACACACCGTCAAGGAGTCTTGGCCTATGCCTGTAATTGAAGACTGCCTGAATCGTTTAGTTGGTGGTCGCTTGTTTACAGCTGTTGATTTGTTTCGGGGTTACCATCAAATCCCGATCGAAGAAAATAGCAGAATGTATACCGCTTTTTCGTCAACACTAGGCCATTTTGAGTACCGTAAAATGCCTTTTGGGTTGTGTAACGGAAGTGCCCTGTTCCAGCGTACGATCGATGCTCTTATTGCTCCTCTACGAAACATGGGATTTGTAGCCTATCTCGATGATGTCATATTTTGCGGAAAAAATGTGAAAGATGTGATGGAAAAGTTCGAGGCATTCTTGAAACGCCTATTAGAATGCGGTTTAACGGTGAATTTGGAGAAAACACAATTTTTGCAATCCAACGTGAAGTTTTTAGGCCATGAAATTAGCGAAGGTGTGATTAAACCTGGATCCGAAAAGTTGTTGGCAATCAGTGAATTCCCAAGACCTGAAAGTGTGCGTAATGTCCGAGAATTTTTAGGTCTAGCCAATTATTTTCGTCGATTTGTGAAGGAGTTCAGCATTTTGGCCGAACCGTTGACCAGGCTGACGAAGAAAGATGTGGATTTCGAATGGGGCAGTGATCAAGAGTGTGCATTTTTAGCATTGAAACATGTACTAGCGAGCAAGCCAGTGCTCGTGATGTATGACCCAACCAAAATGTTAGAGCTGCATACAGACGCGTGCTCACATGGGCTGTCGGGCATACTATTACAAAGAATGGAGGATGGATTGCACCCCATAAGTTATTTTAGCCGTAAAACTTCGTCTGTTGAGTGCCAAAAATACAGCTACGAACTTGAAGCTTTAGCTGTGGTTGAATCGGTAGAACGCTATCGAAAGTATTTGTTGGGAAGACCCTTTATAGTCGTGACGGATTGCGAAGCGGTGAAGAAGACTGTAGCCAAGAAGACCATGTTGCCAGCTGTGGGTAAATGGCTACTGAAACTTCAAGAATACGACTACAAAATGGAACACAGAAAAGGAGAGAAAATGAAGCACGCCGATTGTCTCAGTCGTAACGCTGTTGGTGAACCAGAATCGGATGAACCCGAACCGGTTTTGGCTCACGTGATGCAAGTTAACATCAGAGAGGATGAGTGGTTGAAGCTGTTACAACGAGAAGATCCAAAATTATTTGAGTTATTGAATATACTCTCTAAGCCGCCAGTCGAAAACCGAGAGAGACAAGTGCATAAAGATTATGTGCTGAAGGATACAGGTGTTATGAAGAAGTGTCAAGATGGACTGAAGTGGGTGGTACCAGTTCGTGCACGCTGGAGAATAGCTCGAAATTATCACGACGATCTTGGACATAGAGGTGTCGAAAAAGTGTTAGCTGCAATACGTAAAAATTTCTGGTTTTGTAGAATGCGTAACTACCTTAAACGCTACATCGGTTCCTGCGTTCATTGTGCTTATGTTAAGGCGAAAGGAGGTACCAGAGAAGGGCTGCTACATCCCATCGAAAAAGTTCCCGTACCCTTCGACACCATTCACTTGGACCACCTTGGTCCGTTTCTGCGTTCTGCGTCGATGAACGAATACATAATTGTGCTTGTGGACGGATTTACCAAATATGTCGTGGTGAAAGCCGTAAGAAACACCAAAACGAGTCCAGTTCTCCAGATGTTGAACGAAGTTTTTGGAATTTTCGGGAAACCGAATCGTATCGTCACTGACAGAGGAACTGCCTACACTTCGAAGGATTTTGAGCAGTTTTGTACGTCGTTGGGCGTAGCACACGTGAAAGTTGCAGTTGGTACACCTCGCGCAAACGGTCAAGTAGAGCGCGAGAATCGGAGTATTTTGGATGCGGTACGCTGTATGGTGAAGGACAATGACCGAAACTGGGATAAGCAACTTCGAATGGTGCAGTGGGGACTCAATGCCATGGTCAACGACTCCACCAAAGTTTCTCCACACACGCTGCTGTTCAACTACGATCCGCGAGATATAATGCAGAACCAACTGTTGATGATGTATTCCGAAGAGGCATCCAATCGGCAACCGGAGGCAATAAGGCAGCTAGTTTCGTCCCGAATTGCGCGAGAGCAGCAGAAACAGAAAATGTACTTCGATAAGTCCCGACGTGTCGCTAGGAAGTATTGTGAAGGTGATCTTGTTCTTGTTGAAAAGGATCTTCAGGCAACAGGAATGAGCAAGAAATTGGAACCTCGATTCAAAGGACCTTACCTCATTCAAAGGGTTCTTGGAAATGATCGTTACCTCATCGTAGACGTACCGGGTGTTCAGCTGACCCAGAAGAAAACCTCAACGATTTTTGCTGCCGAAAGAATGAAGCCATGGTCGATCAACGCATCATTGGAGGACAGCGATGATGAGACCGGTAATCTGACGGAGTCTGATGATGAGCCTTAATTATCGCCGAGGCGGGATAAAGACTGTGGTGTCCGTTGTAAGAAAATTAAATTTTGCGGATGACACATCCTAATAAGATGATACTAATCTACTACTACAATTTGTTGTGGGCCTTCTGCCCAAACTTGCCTTACGAAATAAAGTCAGTCATTATATAGCATTGTACAAAAACGGTCGCGTTAGATCTCATCCGAACTTCCGTCTCAGGGATCTGTTACACTTGTATAAAAACCAAACAAAACATCAAGATAGAATGTTAATTGACTATTTTGGTCATGTTTGCTCTCATTTCACAATTCATAGCAGACATAAGAAGACAATTCTATAACTTCGTCTCAACGCTAAAAATATTGCATACTTAAAGGCGCTTAATTAAGAGAAAATTAATTATTTTTTCCCTTTTCTTCAGACAATTGTTTGATAAATACTAGTTTTTGGATAAATATTAGTTATTTCGTAATCAGCAATCATAACGATCAATTCAGATGAAGAATATGCCGTTTGGAAGGAGGATCAATTGTACCCAACTCTAGGGGATCAATTGTACCCATAATCAACATTTTAGAAAACTTTTTCTGAAAAAAAAATGAGAGTTTTCCATTGCTTTAAAAATATGGCATTATGAAGTTCATTTTACGCTTGAACGATTGATACATTGGAACAAATATTTTTTTCATAATTTTCCCATGTAAGGAACATTTTAAAGTGAAAAAAAAAGATCTTCAAGTAACATTTTGTGAAATTTTTCAAACAAAGTTCAATTACTCAAACAATTATTTTGTTAAAAAATTTTAAATTGCAAGCATTGTTATTTTGCTCATTTTGGCACATTTTTCTAGAACATTTGATCTTTGTACGACATTCCAGTTTCGAGATATAGGTAAGGAATCAAGTATCCCCAGGGATCAAGTATCCTCATTCTCCCCTAATGTTGAAAAGCATGTTTTGGTTATGAAAACTGATGTTGTGTGAAATAATCTTTTGTGTGTTGATTTTTTCGAGTCTAAACAGTTCTCCGGCTCTTAAAACTAATATCTGATAAATTATATGATAATAAAACGTTCCCATGGCTAAAAACCTCATGTTGCAGAACGTTAGCATTTTTTAAAAAGTTTGTTCAGCCAGACTGAACCGAATCCCTTGAATTTTGTTTTTCAATTTACTCAAGAGAATGAGGATTTTTAATATATAACGATATAAGATGATTTATTTTATTGCTTGCTGTCGTTCAGAACGCAACCGGTAAGTAACACTCAAAGATATTCCGCATTTCAAAAGTGCGAAATTTGTATGGCTCGGTTCACTCTGGCACAACGAAAAAAACCATTTTTCAAGCATCTGCCATACTCGTTAGATGCTGCTCGTAAAGCGCCTAGAAATAGGCTCCTAAGTTTAGAACAAATTGCCCAGTCAAATGATAGTGCATGGCAATTTTTTAAACATTTTGGTTCGACCAGAGTGAAAAGAGAAACATATTGCAATTAAAAGTCAGTTTTCTGCTTATTGTAAAATTATTAATCGACCAGTATAGCCTCGATGGCTTTATAAGAGTCTCAATGTGATGGTAGAATGACCGAATAAGTTATTTAATGAAATGGTATCAATTGGTAGGACTGGGAACTTTGAACACGATTTCCTCAAAATCAAGTTGATGGCGTTCAGTTCGGTCTGGTCGAATCCCGATCAGCTATTTGTTGGACAATGTTAACAATGTGTTCAAAAATTTGGTTGTGTAATTTTTGAAAAATATATTGAAATATTCTCAACGATAAAGTTTTTCGCAGAACAAAAGTTGTTTTGATCATAAAACTCAGCATCTATTAATTTTTCAGTGAAAAAATGATTTCGGTTCTAGAGGGCTTCATATTTATCTACTGCATAAAACCCTTTATTTCAGATTTTCTGTATTCTTAAACATGCTAACGATTTAACATGAAATACTAATAATATAAATGTCTTGTTGAATAGATAGGTAAAAACTCCCTTTTGGATATTTAAAGAAATCAAAAGGTTTATATGTGAGTAAGCACAATTTCATGAAAAAATGAGTTATAGGTAATGGATAATGGATAAAAACTTTTGATACTTTTTTGAGGATAGAATTACTGTTTATTCGGGTTCTTGACTTTCAACCTGCCCAACTTGGGGTTTCAATCGATTTGGTCAGTTTTCCCTTGATAAATGATCGTTTTTAAGCTTTCTGCAATCCCTACCAGCCACTGAATGCACATGCTACAAAAATAAATACGGCTCAAAAAACATAAAACAACCCACCCGTCTTCAGCCCTGTAATTTATCTCAAGAACCCTCTCCCGGCTTAGGGTGTGATAAAATGCTATTGAATTATACAGAACATTTGTCCGGAAAATAAAAACGAAACTAAATCAGCCGCTAATTTTTCCGCAATTTTGGGATGCATAATCGAATCAGGCTCTGTTCCCGAACACTGACTGAGGGAGTGTGCAATCGTTTCTTCCCTCAACGGTAGGGGTTGTTTTAGGTTTCAGCAATGCCTACCAGTTCCCCTTAAGGAATTGTAGCAACAGCAGCAGGGGTCGGATGTGTGTTGTCTATCTTTAGGGGGCCGATCGAAGGAAAAGGAAATCTCATCAAAGACGAGTTAGGATAGAAACGTCAAGCCTTCTTACCATTTTCGGGTGAGGTCTGTTTAAAAAAAATTAAAGTTAACTTTTTTGAAATTCTGAAAGTTTTTTTTTTGGGTTTTGATGGCTGAATTATCTTAACTTTGGGAAACGCAGCGCTCAAATATGTTTATAAAATTCTATTTTTAAGAGTTTTAAAAAAATTTAGCACACCGCAAGTTCTCGCATGGTTAATTAGGAGCTATGACAGCACATAAAAATCTTTTTTAAAGTTGCCATTTGAACTATTAAAAAATAGTCAACGGGAACAACGACGAACGGAACGATGCCGTGGATGCATAACCATGTTAAATAAATGTACCCCACACTGGATCATAAATTCCCGCTATGAAATCAATAACAGCATATCAAGAGCAGACCACCAATCTCGTTCGTTCGTTTGAGTTGTCGAGTAGACGGACACGGGCGGTGGCCAGCTTTTCCTATAATGGGCCGTGCGCCTTCATTCGGTTCGCCGGCAAAGGTCTCCAGGGGCCAAAAAGTAGCTAGTAGGTAGGTAACGTTTAGTGCCATCGAGCAGCAGGAGTAGCGCAGAGAGGCGACAAAGCAAAACCGCACACGGGCGGTTCTTTTGAAATCATTGTTACTTTACCTACCGGACTCTACTCTACTCTACCTACTAGAGTCTGCCAGCCCAGCACACAATCCGTCAAAGTTCGTTGTTCTCTATGTTGGTGGTGCGATAGCGTACAGGAAAATCAGTGTTGCCATAATGAATTTTAGGAAAAAAGTGTCACTTGTCAATAGCATGGAATTCATTTTTTTGTGTGCAAATCATAGATTTTCTTTATATCTAACCTTACCCCTAGATGTAGGCACCATTAGACCGCTGCTAGCTTTGTATGAATATTTCTAATTTATACATTTTTACACCACCCATAACTTTTTTTTGATTGTTTTCATTGCCACAAATAGCAATAAAATTTTTGGAAGCGATTTATTCAGCCCTGAATAAGCGCATGAGTTTTAATTTTGTATGGAAATTTGTATGAGCTAACAAAATTTTTCATTCAAAAATCGCCAGAGATGTTCTGAAAGTTCTTTAAAATATATCTTTGGATTTTAAATATTCCTTGATTCTTACAGTACATTTCATGTAAAATAAAATTTAAATCTAATTTAACTTCAGAAAAGATATTCTATGTTATGCCAAAAAAATCATTATATATTTTTTGATTTTAGCGATTTTGACAGCTCATTTTAAAGATGTTTTATCGTAGAATGAAAATATCGCAAAAAACTGCTTTGCATAGCCGTTGATTTATTTAACCTCAACAATAAAGGGTGCGTCACATCCAATTGCATCACGGAAAAAACGCTGTAGAAATTCGCCCAATAGACCGATCCTTTTGAAAATTTTAGACAGTAAAATAAAAACTATTAAACAATTTTTGGCAATTTCTTTTTATTCATACTTCGAGCCCAAGCCCGTATCCTCGCACGTTCCTCTATACCCCATCCATGAGGTTCTGTACAACGTCCGTCAGGTTGTAGTTTTTTTTTGAACAGAAATCCATTTTCTCTTGAAGCCCGCCTCCGATTTGACAACTTTTGGGTTCTTCCGGAGGGCCTGCTTCATAATTGCCCAATATTTCTTTATTGGGCGAAGTTCCGTCGCGTTGGGCGGGTTTATTTCCTTTGGCACGAAGGTGACTCCGTTGGCTTCGTACCACTCCAACACGTAGATCCGGCCAGAAGATGGTCGAGCCCTCGTGCTGCTTCAATAGTGGTAGGAAGCGCTTCTGTAGGCACTCCTTAAGGTAAACCTGTCCGTTTACCATGCCGGTCGTCACGAAGGGGGCGCTCCGCTTTCCGCAAGAGCAGATCTCTTGCCACACTATGTACTTTTTTGGCAAACTTGGATAGTTTCTACTTGCGAATCTCCTCCGGAACGCTGAATTTGTCCTCTGCGGTGAAGAACAACAGGCCCGGCAACTGACAAAATTCCGCTTTGATGTAGTTTTCGTCGTCCATTACCAGGCAATGCGGCTTCGTCAGCATTTCGGTGTATTTACAGCTTCCGGGCTCCTGTCTTTCCCACCATGTTTTGCCTTTCGTCGCGGTTAGGAGCCTTCTGAACCTTGTAAGTAAGCAAGCCCTCCCGCTGCTTGGTCCGCTGGACGAATGAACTTGACAAATTCAGCTTTTTGGCGACATTCCGGACCAAACTTCTCGGATCACGTCTAAACTGCTTAACTACGCACTTGTGATCTTTTTCACTAACGGAGCATCCATTTTTCCCAGCATCTTACCGATGTCCCGATGTAACTACTCCGGATTCTCGAAATTAGTACGCAGGATTAATTCACGACGCTCTTTTTCGTTCGACAACATTTTTCCAAATTTACGAAAAATTGACAGTGAAGCATGGCCAACGTGATCTATACACTCTTATCTGATTATAAGCGAAATCTGAAGATATAATTCCTAAAAATTAAATTTCTACAGCGTGTTTTCCGTGATGCAATTTGATGTGACACACCAAGGAATATTTAAAGATGGTAGTGGCAAGGCAGCCTTGCTCTAGTATTGGTAATCCAATATGGCTCTCGACACTACCTTATTTAAATATTCCTTGGTGACACACCCTTTAACATTTCTTGAAATTTTTTAGAGCTCTAGCCAGCAAAACATGCTATTTTTAAATAATTTTCATTTAATTCTGATTTTTTATTTCAAAATAGTAAAATAAACTTTTTTCTTGAAAGACTTCTCCTTCTACTCATTTCCAAAAAATGAAGCTTAAGTTTAGGCAAAACGAATAATTAAAGACAAGCTTAATTTCAAGCTTATTTGAACCTTTTGGAAGATTTAAAACGAACTCTTCAGGAATGCCGTATCACAGCACGAGCTGTGTGCTGTGAAAATTTTGGATTGTGAAACCGACCACCCTACCTTTCTTCGTGAAATTCACATCAACCTAGGTTCGCTCTAACTGCTGTCATCGTGCTCATTTATTGCTCTAGAGGCAACCTAGGTTCGCTCGAAAAACGTTGTTGTCAAAACATTAAACTGCTGTTTTTGGCTGAAGGCAAAACAGTTGAAATAATGAACGGGAAAATGATTATTGCCGCGATTTTGAACCTCTCAGCCAAGCAAAATCGTACTATCTGCTGTCCAGTGCCATCCGGACACGAAAAAAGGCAATCCGGATGTGAAGAACCGAGTGAAGAAATCCAGAAGGGAAAACAATCTGACAGCTGCATGTAAACATTGCGCTCGTTCTCACGCACACCTACGTATGGAATAACTCGAAACCCGAAAGTCTTTTTTTTTATTCCTCCCTCACTGGCCGCATTCTATTTGATGGGGTCAAATTGGTAACGGATCTATCTCAATGAACTAGCTGCTTTATTGATGTTTTACTTACCTCCATAATATAAAGCTTCCTTCAATTTTCAAGTACCATGTTATCCCCGGTAGAATCAACTTCGATTGCTGCTGGCAATGCTGTCAACTGTCGCTGAACTATTTTTGATTTGATATACTTATCAGATTAACAGTGTTTGTAATGAAACGTGGTGCATCTCCAATTACACTTTTCACACTGTCGTAGTGATCTGTTCCATTGTAGAATAAGTTGACGATCCTACTGTTGTCCGAGGCTTCGAATATGATAGGTGCGCATTCCGTTGAATATACATATATCGGTACTCCCAAGATGTCCCTAGCTGCTGCTATGCACTCCGATCCAGCCGAGACTCCATCTTTTCGTAGTTCTTCTAAGTATGATGCTGTAATTCCGTCGTGTTCTTCTGGGTCAGGCCATGCGGCATTCCTTCCAATGGCTTCTACTATTATGGCCTCTTTGTACAGGTCTACATTTTTTGCTATTTGACGGACACATGACTCTCGGAGTACCTTCACAGTCACGTGGTGCATTTTGTGCACAAAATCGAGATTCGTAAGTTGGTGAACAATTGAGGCAAAAAGACAATTTCCGTTCGGAGGTACTTTAGTGATTTCCATTTTGAGAGAATTACACCTTCACTTTGTACATTTTCAACTACACTTGATTCTAAATCACGCCGCGTTTGATTTCCACGTTTTGACTGACTTTTTGCTTTCCAGAACATATGGTTACCAAACAACCCTGTTATTTTAAAAACTGACACTACGATACATTTAAAATCCCGTTTTGACTGTTTACTCATACACTGGCCGAAATGCAGTTACAAAATTGAAAATGCAGTTCCAGCTGTTGGTTAGATCTATAATAAATAATACATTTATTGTTCGAATCTTGTTTTAAGGCTTAGTTATTTTATTTACCAAGCTCCTCGTGTTTAGAACCCAACTTTGCGGTGTAGAAAGTTTCATTTTGCTTGAAATGCTCTAGAATTTTATAAACGCCTCCCCATCGCATTTTTGAGTAAAAAGGCGGAAGAGATTTCTGCTCTGTGTCAAAATAAACTTTATAGGCGACTTTACGACAGTTCTTGTCAACCGCTGTTACCCTTTCGAATCTCTTCGGCAAACTTCTCGATCACGTCCGTCACAACTAACTGCAAAGTACCTATGCACTGCGCAACGTATGAGGTTCACCGAATCTTTCAGCTCCTGGATCCTCAACCTCGTCGTCATCGTACTGCTCCATTCTTTGAAGTACAAATTTCTTCTGTTACTCCTTAACGGCTGCGCACATATTGGCGCCGTTATCACATGTTAACGTCCACACATTTTTCAGGCTCATCTCAAACATGTCCAAAATTTCCATTATTTTGGTTTTTAGACATTTGCCTGACGATTTGGATTTCAACTCAACCATACCTATAAACAAATGTATACACCATAATAAGCTATTTCATTTATCTTCGTTGCATCTTGGAGCAAAATGTGGAAAAAATAACTTTTTTGTGTACTAAACCACAACTGTGGGAAAAATTACCTTTGGTCACAATTATGAATCTGTGGGGATAAATACATCTCTGACAATCAAGTTATACAACTTCTACAGACTTTTCGTGTTCTTAAAATGTGTAGTGATTGTGAATAATTTTGAAATAAATGTTTGACTTACCACTTTTTCCTTCATTTCCTGAGCGATCTTATGTTTTATATGGTGAGCAGCGATGCTATTCTACTTCTTTGTTTTCTTGAGAGGAAAAGCTGGTTCCCAGAGTAGTAACCAGCGGATCAAGAATGGCCCGAAACACAGGCCAATCAATGGCCGACAACGGCAAGTTGCGATCGGCCACAAGCTTTATACACGAATCGGTTATAATCTGTTCGTTGAGGGCCACATAAATTTTTTGGCCCGTGGCTCTGCTACTGCTTCTTTCCCGGCTTCAGTAAAAAAACGCTTATCTTTGACCACCGCATAGTCCACCACGCGTAAATGACGCACAAATTTCCCAGCGTCGAAGGTACTGGTTTGAACATACTTACATTTCTACCCTCCCTCCAATTCTCTCATTTTACAGCAAGTACCGGCTTCATCTTCTCCTTCTTCTTCTTTTACCAACATAGCCAAAACGTGTAAGCATCCTGGAAAATGAAAAGACTTGCGTCCTTCATTTTTCTTTTCAACGTTATCTCTGTTACATAAAACATGCATTGCAGAGATAACTACGGCCAGGCCAACCATGTGGTAAATACCGCAAAAGATTCTGGAGCAAGGGGAGGAATAAAGCGTGGAGTTCCCTACCAATCGCTTCATATGGATTACTTATATACCTACAGCATAATTTGAAAAAAGCTACACTAATTTAATGACATTTTGTATTAAGAAAATAATACAATAATAACGTTTAATATAATGGAAAAGGTTGGATCTCACCAAATAATCTTGGAAGTTTTTGACTAGAAACCTCTTCCTCTAGTCTGGACCAGCTGGCCTTACCCAAGTAACACACAAAAATAGAAAAGGTTTTATAATTTTTATAAGGTGTTTTATAGGTGATGTATAATACCGTAAATGTATTTATTGGAAACCTATTCACAACTTCTCTCCAGGACAGCAACAAGCGTCCTATAAACCAAGTTTTGAAACAACAATAAACTTCTATGATTGCTTTTTTATTTGGCACTTGGTGCATGCTATAAAACATTTTTATATCGGAAATCATAAAATATTTGAAAAAGTCATGAAATACCTAGTTACAAGCTTGTTTTGATTTATAAAAGTCTTTTTAAATTATTTCGTAGTATTCGTGTCTTTATACGGTCTTCACAAGTAGCTTTGGTTTTATAAATGTTACTTAATAGCTGACGGAGGCCTCTTTAAACCGGTTATATGAAACAACTCCCGCTATAGGCCAAATAAAGCTTATAATAGGCATTTGGCCAACTAAGGGGACTATAAAAAAAATTATGCAGAAACAGCCAAAATGTAAACAATAATATGTATTTTGGTGGCAAAAGAAGAAATAAATGTTTTTTGCATATGAAAGGAGCAACAACGTATGGAATTGACTTCGTCAAGCGTCAGAAAAAATAATTGGCTTGCTGCTCAATTTTAATTAATTGCTGGAAGTGTACATCTTAGTGGAATTTCCTGATTGTCAGCTTAGTAATGAACATTTCAACATTTGTCTTGGTCCGAAATAATTGAAGTTCACCGATAATAAAACAGTGAATCCATGAATATATTTAATTGTCTCTCAAGAATATTAGAACGGTGTGATAAAAAGTGATAAAGAAATAAAAAAATCTTTGCATAATTCGACAAATTGTGTTCAATTATTTTTATCATCTGACGCCAACATCCTTTGAATTATAAAGGTTTCATAAGGTGCTTGTACTGTTCTTATCGATATATTTTCAAAGGGGCCTCTAGAGTTTTCGTATTTATAAGATTCTTTTAAATGACTTTAAAAAACTCATCAAGCCTGAAGCGGTTTTGTAGAAAAAACTTATGGATTGCTACATAGCCTTGTTGGTTTAAAGATTTCCGTTCAAGCTACTTTTTACAACTCAATACACTTTTATAAGACAAAAAAGTTTTGTAAAAGTGAATAAGTTTGATTGGCAATTTATAGATAACAAAATCGTTTTTTAAGTGTCCAATAACAACTATTAAAAAAATTATAATATCGCCATTTTCACGGCCAATAATGATGAATTTATTAACGACTGTTTATTATTATAAAAAGTATTCCTCATCTTATTCATGCTTTATGATAGTTCCATCATCCTTATGGAAGAAAGAGTATAAAAAAAAATTCTTGAACGAGCACAAATACTTCAAGTTAAAAAATTTATAATTTTGATGTCTATTTTATTGCATTTTAATTGCTTTAAGAAGCAATTTACAGCAGGCCCATTATTTTTTTAGAATTTTCTCATAAATATTTGTGGTAAACTTGAAAGCGCATGTTGATTAATGGTTGGAATCGAAAATTCTGATTGATAAAATCATGTTGAATTCCCTAACAGAATGATGACAAACAAATTTCAGCTTTGTGCTTTCGATTTTATATTTTATTTGAATGAGATTCATTTATTTTAAAAATTATTATTAAGAACCAAATGCCGGAGCAAAGGTTTTTGTAGGCGAAAATAATATAATAAATAGGATTTATATGAAAAATTCATACAGAACTTTTAAAGTTGTTTTGGCTTGTCAAGGTTTTATAATTTGCTCTACAGAACCTACTGCAGTAGGGCCTTTTTGTGCTACTAACCGTTGTATTGAAGTTTTATAGATTCTTACATATCTGAACGCGGTTTTATAGTTTTAATTTATAGTTGGCATGCAGTTCATTATAAAACCTAAATTGTTACTTGGGTTAAAATTCCTTCCGAAGTCCCCCAACCAGGATTCAGCATGCCGAAACAAAACACGAATCACTCCGGGCACTACCACCTGTCACTTAATCTATCATTTTCCACTGTTTAGTTTTAAAATTTTTAGTTTTATTGGAGATTAATAAAAAAAAAATATGGACGAAAACAAAAACGCGTGCGTTGCCCAAAAGTCATGGCTTACTCCTCCACACCAAGTACCGGCTTCATCTTCTTCCACAAAATTTACGACAAGATCTAAAAACTTTCGTTTTCCGTCAACCACTTGGTCTATGGGTGGAGGTGGAGCCATGATAACAATTTCTTTCTTCTTCAAATCCGTTTTTGTAAAAAAAATCACTACGCAGAATTACTTCTCCACTATAAAATAATTACTATCTCCACTATAAATACGCCGAGAAAACACATTCACTTCAAGGCCTACACAAAGACTGCGGTTTGACTACCGAGGTGAATGTTTCTCGCAGTCGTCTGACTGCAAAATGACCGTGGATGGTAGAAGCAAGAATGCGAGTCCGAGCAAAGCAGGACGAACTTTACGATAGAAGAATTTGAGAGAATGCGACACGAATGCTCGCCGTTGGGTGAGAAACAAATGGCTTGCAAAGGACAACACAGGGTTGCCAACATTTTTTTTTCTTCAAAAATCAGGAAACTGGTAAAATAAAAATCAGGCAATGTAAGTAACGGACATTTCGCTCAAAGTAATGACCTTGTTTTTGGTCATCATTACTCATTTTAACTTCAATATGGTGAGCTTACTTGGTTGCATAGTTCTACTGAATCAAAGCAATCGAAAGATTCCCTTCAAATCCCTTTTTAAAATAAGAATTAAAGGAAATATTTCAATTCCTTTGACTCAACCAGATTTTCACTTTTTAACTTCAGCAATGGTAATCCAGAGTAATCAGGCAAAATTAGGCATTCAGGAAAACTCAATGGCTTATCATGTTGTCAGGCTGAGCCTCAAAAAATCAGGCACATTAGCATCACACAAAGTGGAATGCATGCAATTGATTGAACCAATGTGTTGATTGCTGATGAAAAAAGGGATCGCCACAAGCCCTGACTACAACTCTTTAAGCTTTATATTGCCCGCTTGTTCGCTGTGGATTGAAGTTCAATATTCAAGCCTGGTCACCAACTTCGATCGGAGGTTTAAAGCTACTCGAGTCTTAAGCGTACTTTAAGCGAACAACCTACTGTTCTCGATTTATAAAATTTATAATTAAATTTTTATCCGAAAGAAATGACCGACCTGGAACTTTGGCGACGACTTTTAGCATGAAACACGGACATGAATTGGAACTTGGAACGTTTCAACCCTTGTCCAACAAGGCAAGCTGGCTGAACTTTTTAGAGAAGCTAGCCGCTTCAAGCTTGAAATTCTGGGACTGAGTGAAATCCGTTGGCCTAACACTGGAGAACACACGACACAATCCTGTACTGCTTTACTCTGGCATACGAGGAGAACACGCTACTCGGGAACGAGTAGTTGGTTTGTTGAGCCCGCAGGCCCATGCTGCCTTATTACATGAAAATTGATAAACGAAAGAATAATCGTAGCCTGATTTAAAACACAGGTTAAAAACCTTACAATGGTCCAGTGTTATGCGCCAACTCACGTTGCCGATATGCAGGAGAAAGAGCAGTTTTTCAGTCAACTGAACAGCGTGATTGAGAAAATTCCGAAGGGTGACATTCAAATCCATTTGGGCGACTTCAAAGCAAAGATTGACTCCGACAGTCAGGACCTTGAGCGCGTCATGGGGCGCCATGGCCTAGGACAGATGAGCGAAAACGGAGAGCTGTTTGTAGAACTTTGTGGCAACAACAACATGGTGATCGGTGGATCGCTCGTCCCCCATCGACCAGCACATAAGGTCACTTGGGTATCCCGAGATGGCCGAACAGAAAATCAAATTGTTCACATCTGCATCAGCCGAAAATGGAGATGGAGCCTTCTTGATGTCCGCAACAAACGAAGCGCAGACATTGCATCTGACCATCACCTCGTCCTTGGTGAAATACGACTGAGAGTTGCGCGTGTCCAACGGCGCGAGGAGAAAGTCGGGTGTCGATACGACGTCCGCCGGTTGGAGAATCCAGAGGTGAAAAGGGCATACGTTGAACAGTTTGAATCCCGAGCCTCGCAATTTCCGACAGACGGAACAGTGGAAGAACAGTGATGTGGAATGAAGAATGCCTTTATCACGACGAGCCATGGTACTCTCGGTAAAGTGTGTGGAAGAAGAAGTGAATGGATGTCTGATGAAACTTGGAGGATGGTCGATGATCGGAGAAAGGCGAAAGTCGGAACTGAGCAGGCATGTACCGGGTCAGCCAAAGCAGCCGCCCGCTTACGATATGCGGAGCTGGAAAAGGCAGTTAAACGAGCTTGTGGACGAGACAAGAGAGCCTGGATAAACTCCCTAGCCGAAGAGAAAGGAAGAGCCGCCACCAATGAAGATATCAGATAACTTTATGACATTTTTTGCCGTCTATTGGTGCAAGGACTAATGCAAGAATGCCGCTGAAAGTTCGAGCAGGTCAGTTAATGACCGATCAGCTCAAACGATGGAGAGTAAGTCGCATAAATGGCTTTAACTCGGAACCGCCTTGAAACAGAAGCGGCAAAGTCATGAAATCCAACAAAGCACCTGGGATCGATTACATCCCTGCTGAAATGCTCAAAGCCGACCCTGCCCTGTCAGCACTAATGTTGCACCGTCTTTTCGCTGACATCTGGGATACTGCAACATTCCCGGCCGACTGGATGCAGGGTATCCTCGTAAAGGTCCCGAAGAAAGGAGACCTGACAGAGTGCGGTAACTGGCGAGGCATAACGTTGATCTGTACAACGTACAACCCTCAAAGTACTCTGCAAAGTGATCCTGAACAGGATCCAGGAGAAAATTTACGCTTCACTCTGGCGGCAAAATGCTGGATTCCGATCCGTACGGTCATGTATGGACCACATCACAACGCTACGAATCATACTGGAACAAATCAACGAAAACCAGGACTCTCTTCTGCTGGTGTTCGTTGGTTTCAAAAAAGCATTTGACCAACTGAACCACGAAAACTTCTGGACTACTCTTAGACGACGAGGAGTTTCAGAGAAACTAGTCCATCTCATCGAAGCACAGTACGAGGCACTTTCGTGCAAGGTCTTGCGCACCGGTGTCTTGTCTGATCCAATTCCGGTAACTGCTGGAGTGAGTCAAGGATGTATTTTTCACCTCTGCTTTTTCTAATCGTAAGGGGCCGTTCAGATACCACGTGGACAGAAAATGAGATTTTTGACACCCCCCTCCCCCTCCGTGGACAAGCGTGGACATTTGGCAAACCCCTACCCCCCTCCCCGGATGTCCACGTGGACAGATTTGAAATTGTTTTTTTGCCTATTTGTTATTGGAATGGCTAATTTAAAAAAAAAAAAAAAGCTTTACCTGATATAAAATAATTTGAAAATTTTTCAATTTCTAAAAAATCATATTTATTACTTGCTTTTAAGTGGCTTATGATTGTTTAAACTTTAACTGGAAGGCTTTGTCATTCTATGATTCAAACAGTAAGTATGTCCACGTGGACATAAGCCAAATCCCTACCCCCCTCTTCGTGGACAAGCGTGGACATTTCCATACACCCCCCCCCCCCCTCCCCCTAAGTTGTCCACGTGGTATGTGAACGGCCCATAATGGATGAGATCTTGACTAGATCGATTGACTGTAGACCAAATCTAGGATTGCCGTGGAATCCTTCGACAATGGAGTAGCTTATGGGACTTGACCTGGTAGACGACATTGTTCTACTCGTCCAAAGACAGCAAGACATGCAGAGCAAACTCGACGACCCAACCGATAGCTCCAAGGCAGCAGGTCTTAAAATCAATGTCGGAAAGACAAAGTCGATGGAGATCAACACAGTGAATCCTATTCTTGGTAGCGAGATAACGCCTGATGATGGTACCATGAAAGACATCGAAACCCGGATCAGAAAGGCCCGATTTGCGTTTGAGAGTCTCCGGAACATTTGGCGGTCACGCCAGATCTTTCTATGATCGAAAATCCAAATTTTCAACTCAAATTCCAAATCCGTATTATTGTACGGGTGTAAAACTTGGTGCAAATTTGCGGTGAGAAGGAGAGGCAGACCCAGACACTCGTGGCGGCATAGCCTAGCCCCCGAAATTCTAACTGTTGGCGAGAATCTTGACTAGGACCAAGTGAAGACGCTGGCTCCGAATTGCAACAGTGGAGGTCTTTTACCACGGCCCTATGCGCCGGAAAATCAACGCGGAACCATTTAGTAAGTAAGTTACTCTGTTCCTCCTTTGGCGTCGAGCTCGGGTTCGGAGAGGTCTGGTTAAAGGTCGCCTGGTTTTTGCTGGGTGTGTTGTTGTACCCAAATCCACTTTGGGTGCTGTACCGTGTACCGTGTGTCGGGATTGAGCGTCACTTTTTCCATTCTTCTCTACTTCACTCGAAGGAACTTTCTTTTGCAAAGTCACTTTCCAGAATGATTCCCTACACCGTGCACTTAGACAGGTCCTTAGACGGTGCGTGGAGCACCCTATTCAAGATTTCGCCACTTCGCTCGTCTGCTACACTCTGGTGGCGAGTTTGTGATTCATTCGGCAGGTTCGTTCGCCAGGTAAGTGTGGCTTGGTGAACTGCATCGCCAAGAAGAACCCCTTAACCCCCACGAACGGTACTGCAACACTATTAACTTTAAAACTTTAACAAAATCACTGCGACCCCCTTTGAATCACTAGCAACGCTTACAAATGACATCACGGGATTATCTAAAACTATAAACACAAAAGGCACGTTTATTTGTTTTCTGTTGATTCATCTTTTAAATAAATACCTTCCTAAAGTATTTCACATCAAATTTTGATTCGCAAATGAAGATAGTTGTACAAAATCTCACTACTTATCCAGGAGAATTGTGTCAAGGATTCTTATTTTTTTTCAAAGACCAGTTTTTCTGCCAGCCCTGCCCGATTCGCCAATCCACCGGTTCCAATCCGTGGCAGTCTAATAGTGCACGGTAGTTTAGACACAATCCATGTAATGATATGTGCGGATAATTTCCTATGAACTATGACCAATTCGGAGAACGAACACTTTAACTTATGGATGCTTTTACTCGATCGACGATCAGCTAAGCTGAACTGGCCTAGTACGAATATATGTGGAGCTCTCTTTTGCCTTACTTCACACTCCAGCGATATAAACACAGTTGAAGATAACATACTCTTCTTTGATAAACCGCCAATACAAAAAAAAAGTTTTAGCCCTCTGGCAATTCAAAACAGCTCCAACAAGCCTAACGTGCAGACTTAAATTTCATTCTTTAAATCCCATCAAGTTCTGTCCAAACATTTAGTGCATAAATTGAACCTTTCATTGTAACCTGATGATGGACGGTTGGCCTGGGTGAAAATAATTGATGCGAGGATAACTTTTTACCGAAATCCACTAAACGCCCTGCTGCCATTCAACGCAAAGCAACGCATCGCATGCACATCATCAAACAACAACAACAACTGTTTTGGCCGCATAAAACATGACATATTTTATCGCACATAAAACAAAAATATAAGGGTTGTTCCATCTCTCGCTATCTCTCCCTTTTCGCCAGTGAGGAGCAGCAGCAGCAGCAAAATAATAAAATTGCCCTCTGGTGGTGTTTTCTTCTTTCATCAGAATCAAACGCCACCCTCTGGCCTTCCTCCCGGCTCAGGGCAATAGAGCTCTCCCTTGAGATAAAACTGTACGTACGTACATGCTGTGTAGGAAGATACCTAGGTACCTACCCGAGATCTGACTCCAGGGAATGTTATCCGATAAGTTTTTTTCGCTGGCTTACAGCTCTGGAAAAGCTTCGGGGTGGCCAAATGTAGCAAAATTGTGCCTGGTAAGAAAAATAGACGGGGTGAGTCTGCACAAGGCATGTTTGCAAAAACAACCTGGCGGAGATGCACTTTAAAGAGCAGCCTTTGTATATTTTTAAAGAAAAACTGCTAAAATACCCATATGACTCTAGAAAAAATATCTATGATTCGCTTAACTTAACTTAACTTAACATTACTAGTAGATATTTACTAGTAGATACTCTAGATTTCGACATAAGCTCGTTTTCGACCGATTGTTAAATAAAGGCTTATTTTTCTGTAAGGTTCCTCAAGCTATTAATGTTCATATTTTTCAATTCTTGCTTGCCCAGTTTAGCATATGATGAATCTAAAAATTACTCTTAATAAGTTGTTTAATGGTAATAAATCATTAATTTAAAAGTAATATTCTAAATCACATGTTAAATTCAATGCCATCGACATCATATAAAATGATTTTGAATCATGAAAAAACTTACCTATTCGAATAAAAGCAACAAAAAAAGGAATCAATGAATAGATAAGGTTTTGAATAAAGTGTTTTCGGAAATTCAATTCATATTTTATGCTAACATTTTAAGTAATTTCAACTGTTTTTGAAGCTGTCGAAAACTCGTGCTAAAAATACACCCAAAAATCTACTTTTCGACACCCAACGTCCTGTGTATGTTTATACTGTTTCCATGGTGTAAAAACGCCGTGAAGTAGACATGCAATTCCAATATGCAAATATTCATACTTCTTTGAAAATAACGGAGAAGGAAATGTTCTTGTCGAGAACTTAAACTTTTGAGGTCGACTACTAAAAATTGATGTCGAAAACTATGACCATCAATAGGTTTTAGTAAAAAAAAATAAATACTTTGTTTTGAGACTTTTGATCAATATAAAAGGTAGAGAATATAGAAAAAAAGTCAGATTTATAGAATCAATCATATTTTAGATGAAAACTTCAATCAATTAATTAACTTTTATTGTTTTTCTGACAAAACAAGCCAAAACTGTCGAAAACTAGGTATTTTACCTCATTTGAATAAATGGCAATAAATGGCAAATCCTTGACCGTTATGAACTGATTCTAAATGACTAAATGGTAGAAAAACTCATAATAAAGTTATATTTGGGTTTTTGTAAAGAGTTTTCCATCAAAATATCAATTAATCGCGTAGTTTTTAAAAGTAAAATATGATCTTAAACGGAACTACTATTTTTCCAAAATAAACTGCTAGCTGCGCTGCCTTACGCCTTGTGTTTCACATGTAGTTTTTTCCCCGCTGAATGTATGCAGCACCTTTGTATTTTTCTTATTATAGACCTATTTTGGAAGTGGCTATGCTATTTTCTGAAATGAAAAAGTACACGTTAATATTTTTGACTGCTTTATCCATTAATTACGCAGATCGAGGCTTTTTCTATCGAAACATATCGTCGTTTGTTGCAATATAGCAAGATTTAAGCCTGAACACTCGTTTCTTCGATCATTACTCGGTATTTTGGACCACCAGGTTTCTATTTTGGACCTCCCTCTGGACCTATTTTGGACCACCCTTGAACAAACAAGTTTTTTTTTTCTAAATTGAGCTATATTCACGATAGCGATTGATGTGCAATTATGCGAATAATTCAGTTAATCTTTTCCTTTCTTATTCTTGTAGTCAAGTTTTGTTTGTTCACGTTAATTCATTCCTGGACTAACTTCAGCCGCTATTAAGGTACACTTGTTTGTTGAATATTTCATATTAAAACCATCTGTTATTTTTTCTACAACTTGTAATGCTTTAAAACAGTAATGTTCGATAGGAATTTGTAGAGCAAAAATAGAAAAACTCCTCCTTTGTATAGTGTGATTAAAATATTTTAATATTTTGAAAATTCCGACAGCACACTGCAATCTCGACGAAATGTTTTTTGCAGTGTTAAATACTGGCCATCTTTAGGATCAATTTATAGAACGCAAATCTCCTTCAAGCGACCCGATAAAAAGTTAAGAAAGTCTCAACTCCGCGACATCAATTGATGCATTTGACTTCCGAAACTTTAATGGTTTTATGGTTTAACTTCAGTTCTGTAGAATACACAGATTAAAAACAAAAATTGCGAGAAACATGCGACCTTTTTAACCATCTAAAAGCCAGATTTTTTTCGCTGAAAAATTCACAATAGTTCTGTATTATCTTCAAAACATCTTTTGTTCGACGAACAAAAATCATCGTTGTAGTCAATTTTCCAATATATTTTTTTTTAAATTGCATAATCACAGGGGCTAAAAAACTAGATATTTCGCTTGCAATTTGAACTAATCTTAAAGTTTTTTTTCCTTAGTTTGGAAACATATCAAGGCTATCTCATAGCTAGAGTTCAATATATTTTTTGTTAAAATTGTTCTACTATTAACTGAGATATTTCAACTGATACAAAAATTAAACTAGTTACATATTTGCCGATTTTTTGTCGTTTTTCCCCAACCCCTCCTTTAGACGGTGTTTATATTTCCTCTTCTATAGTATAACCAAGCTTTTTTCTCTCTCGAAAAACAACCCTGAATGGTTGTTATTTTTAGACCAAACTGTCAATAATTTTTCATGAAGCACTAAAAATAATGACTTCATAAAAACTTGGTGCATATCCAGTTTTTTCATGTTTTGAAGCTTCTTTAAGCTGTAGCTTCTGGCAGCAGCGTATCAAACAATTGCCATTAATGTGGATTATTAAATTAACGTGGTTTAAAGCATACCCGAGCAGACATTTATGGCAAAAGTATACCTGATTTTGCTATCATGCCTTGATAGTAAACTGTGGTATCATTTTGCCCGAATAAAGGTGGTACAATGCCAAAATTTGGGTCTCACTTTACATATAAGGATACCTCGATTATACCAAGTGTAGGTTTCACTGAAACCTTAATGATGCCTTGTTTAGCCAACGTTTCTAAATGGGTTTTGAGGGCATAATGATGCCAATTTAAGGTATAATTTACAGCCAAAATTTGGCATCGTTGTGGTTTTAAAAATTTTATGAAAAGGATGCCTAAACGAGGTATTGAAGAGCTTTTCTTGAAAACATAATTTGCCATCACAGTGCTATCTTCCAATCGAAATTAAAATCCTAATTTTAATTCTGTACCACCTTTATTCGATTTTTGTTGTATCTTTTTATGTTTTCTTAGAGGTTTGTTAAATAATCGCCTTTTCTTATGCAATCATAAGTGAAGGGGATATTCATGATATGTTCATTATTATACACGACTGTAGAAACGCCGCAATGTAGGCAATGAATGACATATGTTTTACTACTGAAGCGCATTTTTTGATTCTCTCATAAAATACATTTTTATTACTCCCGCTTTTAGTTTTTATAAAAAACGCTAAACATTTAAGCTGTTTGATTGAGTACCATAACTTATTTTGTAACTGAACGTTTTACCGAATGCTAAAAAATTTTCTACGTTTTTCTTCTTCTGATACCTTTCGCTATTTTCCTTAAACGTTTTTTCTTCTTCCTATCCATAATATCTTTCATAGGACTTTTCCGATTCAGATTGAGCTTCATAAACCAGGATATCAGAAATCTTCTACAACTGCAGTTTTCATTGAAAAGGATGAGAATACGTAGAAGCAGTCTGTGCTTTGATGATGTGGTCAAGGTAATCATTCCAATTTGGCTGTATCTGGTTGATTCGAAGTGATTCGCATAATTCGCGTGATTCCACTAGTTTCGCTTAGTGATGTTTATCGTGCATAAAACCTGGAAAAGTACAACACAGAGAAAAAACTTTATGATTCAGCTTAAGTTTAAATATTGATGTATTTTTATATTTGTGTATCCGTATCCGTGTATTTTGAATAAAACTAAATTTTCATGAATCTTGTTACTGTGTGTCACATACCACAAAGGATTGTATACTAAAGAAAAAATGCTACAGCTATGAAAATCTTTTCGCATGATTTAAAATTGACCCAACTTTGAAAAAATAAAAATGCTCAGCTAAGTAGTTATTATTTTCATTTCCAATCAATATAGAAAAATAAAGGAATAAATTCAGAAAGATTCTAATAATATGGAATAACTTGAGTTAATGGTTTTTGGTTTGGATAGCCGCGTAGTCAAACGCCTAAATGTATACAATCCATATCACTATGAATGCTTGAAGTAAAGAGACTATAGTAAACAAAGAGACGAAAATTTTCGATTCTTCGTCTTCGTTATTCCAATCGAGCAAGACTTTGCCAATTTTATAAATAGAGATACAAATTAAAATCAATGCGTCAGTTATATTTTTTTTCTGATTCTATTGCTAACAAATTGAATCCGCAAATCATTGCTCGACTATTTCTCATCAATTCCGGGTTAAGTTAATGTAGCCAAACCATGAAGCGAGCGATATAAAATTGAACAACTTTTCCTATTCATCCGAAACAACATTCACGTAAAATTTTTGTAATGGCAATCCTAAATAGGGAAAAACTGCAGCATGGTTGCTGAATGTATCATTTTGATAGGGATCAGATGGCGCCTCTTTGTTTACTATAGCCTCTTCAGTTTATAGCATGCTTAAAGCTTTGAGATGAAGATTTTTCTCCAAATGCATAAAATAAAAAATAAATTCATTGAATTTCTCACGGATAACTTAAAGTCGAAATTGAAGTTTTTTCCTAAACATAAAAATCAAAATATAAATCTTACCAGCTTCAGCTTACACGTCATCATTTGACCACCGTTTCAGTTGATTGATTGAATCAGGATATTGATTATTGTAAGAACCACATATCCATCGAACTCTTGGAATCCTTCGGCGAACCCTGAATGCTTTGCGGACAGATAACGAAATCATCTTGGTGCCGTAGCGAAATGCTCTTGAAAGCATTGGAAGCATTTTGTTGGCATCAAATGAAATTGCGGGTGTTGATGAACTTTTGCGGACCCGGATTTGTGACACGCAAAACCTGAAAGACGTAAACAATCGTAAATGATGTTGAAAACTCTACAGGGTGAGTTACCCCAACATATTTTGGATACTCGGTCCCATGGAAGTGGTTGGCCGAGTAGAATAGGTACTTGTTAGCGGGGAAACTAGTTCCGGGGCATAAATTTCACCTACTCACCTTCCTTGCTGCGGTGCAACGCTAATCAGTCAGCCTTTGAAGGCAAAAACGGGATGAAGATGTGTTGTCACTCCGATTACAACCAGATAGAAATGTCGGTTGCCTGTAAAGTAATGCAACATTAAAATTTTCCGGCCAATCTTCCCATAAATTCTTACCTGAGAACCAATCCACCGTTTTAGCACTTCGGTTGACGTTTTGCCAAACCAAGCGGCCAGGATTACTGGGCTAAGGAATCACGGATTGTTTACAACTGCTCACCCGACATTTCGATTCCGACGGACTCTCCAGCGCGCTGCAACTACAAAATCCGTACAAACTGCGAACGACGGAATAAACAAACAGTGGAACCTAGGCGAAAACAGTATGTTTCGTCTTTGTTTATGTTGATCTGTTGGCTACACCAGAGTGCCTACAGCTACGGGTGGATGCATATTGAGAAAAATTAGGCAAGGGGTGCCAAAAGTTTCTCATTGCTGGGGGCTGAAGACGGAGCGCTTTTTGACAGCCAATTGTTCGCCTACCATGCCTACGATTACCATTGCCTGTCACAAGATGGACGATTCCGTTCATTGATATAAGAACACACCCGAAGCTGTACTCGCCCTGGGCTACACTGTGAAAAATCAAGTAGTCCGTTTTACAAATTGAAAAAGGTGTAGGTGACAAATTATAGAACGACTCATAAATATTTTTTTGAAGTCAAATTAACCCAAAATTAAATGCTTATTTGATATTTCGGAGATTTTAGATTTGTAAGTGGCTTATATTGTTCAATTTTGGTTATTTTAAACTTTTTGAATTTTAGTTCATTTTGTTGAATGTTTTGGTAATTTTTCAAAAAAAAAAAATGCGAATATCGATCATTTATTAAAGTTCATACCAATTGGAACAACTTGTTTTTATGAAATGGTAAATACTGATAATTTATATTCATTTAATGTTTTTGATTTTTGATTGCGGGAAAAAATTACCTTCTAGAATACTACTCCGATTTAGGAAGTTTTATATTGACATACAACATTATAACTTCACTTACAGAGTCATTGCTGTGAACTAAACAGCACTAAAGAACAAAACTACAGTACATACTAAACAACAATAAAAGCAATCATAAAAATATGTATTGACACACTGAATATGATTAATGTTGGTGATTCACGAAAAAAACGACTATGATAACGAAATTTTTTTTCTACAAATCTCAATGTTATTTTATCAAAAACGCACTTTGAATATTGTTCCAAATCATTCTAAAATTAGTTTAAAAAACAGGCTCTAAAATTCGTTTCTGTTAACTTTGTTACTTCAACGATACCTAGTTCTGTTATCCCCGAAAAATCCTTTGACTAATTTGCTATCATGTCTTGAAAGTAAAATTTGATATCATTTTGCCCGAATAATTGTGGTACAATGTCAAAATTTGGGCCTTCAACCAATGTGGTTAAACAAGTTTTGAGGGCAGTTTTCCTTTGAAAAAGGATGGCTAAAAGAAGTACAATCAAAGAAATCCTAGTGTGAACCAAAATCAAAATTGATTTTGATTCCAAAAAAAATTCTCTTGAAACAAACTCTTTTTTATTTGATATAATGTATTGAGTTTGATTCTAAAGACAAATTTTTGAAACAAAGGATTTATTCTTTGAATTAAAAAAAATACTTTGATCCAAAAAATTTGTTTTATTTTCAAAAGTGAAAAATTCTTTGAAATAAAGGAAAACAGACTAGAAACAAAGGATTTTTTAATTGTCCCAGAATCAAAGCAATTTTTCTTTGTTTGGCCACTAAACAATATAAAATTGCTTTTTCCTAAAAAACTTTTTCGCTTCGTGTACTCGTGTATGCAAACCGAAAGCAACATTTGCTGTTGAACCACCTTAATTTGACCAAATTATACCAGATTTTACTAACAAAGCAGCGCAGGTACCTTAAAGATGCCTAATTTTGCAATCACTGACAAATCATCAATCATAATATACGCACTGGCTTAGTGCAGCTTAGTTGTTGGCTTGATAATGAACAAATTTGCTGTTTGAGTTCAGTTAGATTAAATTTTGAACACCTAAATAAATCTGATCACAAAAAATGGACTACCAAATAATGCTATCATTTTGATCTCACTTTTCCGCTCTATCGTAGCGTTTTATCGTAATAAACCAGAATGATGCCTCGTTTTGCTATCTTTGAAAAATCAAAACCAAATAGTGCTTTCATTTTGGTCTCATGCCTTATTTAGGTTTTGATTTGGCATCATATTTCGACATATTGATGCTTTAATGAAACCTAATTTTGCCTTCGAGAAAAATGCGATACTTAATTATGCTATCATTTTGGCATTGATAGCTCATTTTGGTTACTGTTTGCTATCGATTTAGGCATCAAAGTCTGCTCGGGTAGTGCACAAAAAGTCAGTTAAAAGAATGATTGGCTTGGTTTTTTTGCCGATTGAAGTGAACCCCGTCTAAAATAATGCTGAAATTCCGAATTTTATTTATAATAAGCGATTGAAATAGTGTACATAATTCTTTTCATATCGTCGAAAAATGTCTTAGGTATTACGTTCATGAACATTTGACAGCAAGTTTAATACCCAAGTTATGTTGAGTGGTCCAAAATAAGTCCCTTAGGAATGAAATAGGACCTATTTTCGACATAGGTCAAATTGCTATTAAAACAAGATTTTTTGGGTCTTCGAGCTTGCAAACTAGTTTTAAAGTACCGTAAACTGGGGGAACTTTGATTACTTTTTTCATTCTTTTTTTTTTTTTTGAATATTTTGGAAGGGGTTGCATTTTCGTAACAGCTTTAAAACACTTACTGAGGTGAGGAGTATTAAATATGATAATTGATTTCAGTTAATTCAAACGACATTGGTGGTTGTAATAAAATGTTTGTTACAAAACCAGACTTCGAGTTTCGGGGTAACTTTGATCACTGTAGTTCTCACGTATCTCAACATCTTCAAATTTATTGTTTTGATGCCATTTAGCAAAGAAGGCTCAAAACATCGATTACAGTAATTTTTTGTTTGGACGCAATTGAATTTTTCAACGTTTTCTTTCAAAATCAAATATACTCAGAAGATGGACAATTTTACTGCATACATTTAGGGGCTAAAATTATCAACATTTTTCAATACTTTTTTGCCTCAAAAACAAATGAAATTTTACCTTCATGCAATTTCCTAAGTCCTTGCACTGTTCCCATGTTCTTGTTTTCTTTAAACTTAACAATTCAATAGGGTTTTCAGCAGATTTTTCTATACGGGCTTTTTCATGGAAAATGACCGTTTTTTTTTTTCAACATCCAAAAATAATCTTCAAATGACCATAAAAAATAACACTTAAACTAAATCTAAACCAAGAAAAAGTTGAAATTTCACATTAAACAACCCATTTGCTTCTAAATGCTTAAATTTTATCAAGAGAGATGTTTGTTTATGAGCCTTCAAAAAACCAGATATTTTAAGATTTTAAAACTACATTTTAGGTAACATTTAAAATCTTCTATTAAAAACCAAATTTAGCTTATTTGTAACTCAATTTATAGGCTTTCAAACATAGTAAACAGTTTTCAGATATTTTAACTTTATTCTTAGTTTATGATGATTATCTGCAAAAATTTCATGTTGATCAAAGTCACCCCGCTAATCAAAGTTCCCCCAGTTTACGGTATTTTATCGCACAGAGAGCGAAATAAGAATAGTACCACCATGTGTTATGCTTGTTAAAATATGAATGATTGAAAATCATGAAAATTTTCTTTTACAGTTTGTTCTTAATTATTTAACGGATAAATCAAGCATAAGTTTACTTTTTTGGACGTAGCAATTGACGTTGAGGACCAAAAATGTGAAAAAGGGGTGCGAAATAAATTTATTTTATTTTATTTTATTTCAATCTTTGCAGATGCTCTAAAAACTAAGTACAATGAAAAATATCTAAACTATCTTATTCTAGATTTAAAAACAGTTTTGGAAACATTGAAATCAAAATCACTAGATATTTCATTGAAGCGCGCGCAGCATACATCCAATGGGTTGTTTTGACCGTATTGGGTTCGTCGCAGGGCAAGTCTAAGAAAATCGCGCGTCCGGGTTGTTCTGATGGGAGCATTTAACGGCAGTAGTGATAGCAGTTCTGAGCAATCCACGTTGTTCTGCAGGAGGTCGAAGATGAAAAGCCGTTGTAGGTAAACGCGCCTTGATTCCAGTGTCGGCAAGTTCAATAACAAACAGCGTTGTTCATAAGGCGGGAGGTTATGAGCGTCGATCCATGGTAGTTGACGCAGAGCATATCTGATGAAGCATCGTTGTACTCTTTCGACCCTGTTTATCTGCACAGTCTGATATGGTGCCCAAATTTGCACCCCGTACTCCATAATACTGCGCACAAGAGCGCAGTACAAAGATTTCAAACTGTAGAAGTCATTGAAAAATGATGTGTTTCGTCGTATAAATCCTAGAACTGCAAAGCCTTTCGCTACTGTTGCGGAGATATGCTCGGAAAAGTTTAGTTTACTGTCCAAAATAATTCCAAGGTCCTTGACAGTAGATGTGCGGTTCAAAACGGTCGTTAGTACTTTATATTCGAAATTCAGTGGACGACGTAGACGAGAGAATGAGATGACACTGCACTTAGTAACATTGGGTGCCATACCATTTTGGTAGCACCAACTTGAAAGTGTGTCTATGTCCTTTTGAAGAGCACAACAATCAACCAGAGAGGAAATCGTTCGGAAAATCTTGAGATCATCGGCGTACAGTAATTTTTCTGATTCGATCGTGGAGCCTAGGTCGTTTATGAAGAGAAGAAAGATCAAAGGTCCTAAATGACTTCCCTGAGGAACTCCAGAAGTGATTTCGAAAGGTGTCGAGTTAATGTTTTTCAGTCGTACAAAAGCAGTTCGGCCTACAAGGTATGAGTTGAGCCACCTACAAAGCCAATCTGGGAGTCCAGTACGACGCATTTTTTCAATAGCCAGCTCGTGTGGTACCTTATCGAAAGCCTTGCTCAAGTCTACATACACAGCATCGACTTGTTGACGTTTGTCTAGTCTAGGAACCAACTTCGAAACGTAAGTCATAAGGTTAGTGGTCGTGGATCTACCTTTCATAAACCCATGTTGATCTTCCGAAATAGTATGACGCACCGATTGGTAAAGCACGTCAAATACTAGACTCTCAAACACCTTCGGAAAACAGCTCAGAATCGATATTCCGCGATAGTTTTCAGCTTGGTGTATGTTTCCGGATTTGTGAATCGGCGTAATCGATGCATTTTTCCAGGCATTGGGAAAAATACCCTCCATCAATGACTGGTTGAAAATAATCGACATAGGAACGGACAATGAGTTAGCGCATTTTTTTACCAGAGCTGGTGGAATTCCATCCGGACCAGGACCTTTCGATTCATCCAACGCGGCCATCTTGCGGAACACATCATTCGGTGATAAAATCAGCATATCCAGGTTGAAGTCTCGGCTCTGCAAACTATTCAGGTACGATTCCGACAAAGGTGGTGAGTTATTACTTAGCACGCTCTGAAAGAATGACGAGAATAGATCTGCAGCAGCACGCGGCGTCGCAGCGGTTGTGTCGTTGTATTTAATGGTATGAGGTACACCTTGAGTACCTTTTCGTTGTCTAACATATGACCAGAAGGATGCGGGATCAGCTCGAGCGTTGTCCTGAATGCGATTCATGTATTCACAAAAACTAGTCACATGCATAGAGTTGTAGGCGCTCTCTAAGTCACGTAACTCGTTAAAGTGATCCATGCCATCCATGCCATCATCGTTGTGAAACCTTTTCCTTGCCTTCCGGAGGCGGTTGCGCAGGTTGCGGAGTTCGGGGTTCGACCAAGGTTGACGGGTTCCAGAATGTGCCCTCCGTTTTTTAACAGGAACATCGTTTCGGAATATTTCATTCAAGATATCATAAAAAGTTTTCACCACGTGATCTATTGAGCCATGCAAAATATTTCTCCAATCGGTAGCAGCCAAAGATTCATTCAGTGATTCAAAATTGCATCTTTTAAAATCAAATTCTATTTCTTCAGGCAATTGTGCTTTCGAATTCTCCTCACACAGCAAAAGCATCACAAAAGGAGGATGATGCAAATCTACATCAAGCAAAGTTATCGGCGGTTCAAAAATAGTTACGTTGAAAACGTCATTCATAAACGCTAAGTCGAGAGTTTTCATGTTTCTATTCGCAATGTGATTCATTTGTTGAAGCCCTACAGATAGCACAGACTCAACAAGAATAAGTTCTTGCTCACTAGAAGCGTTCACAGGTAGATAAGCGCTCAAATCCTCATCAAATTGCCATCTCAAGTTGGGTAGGTTATAATCCCCGGCAACAATCAGTTTATCGTGCTCGTTGGCTAGCGAGCAAATTTCTTGCAGGCAAGCAGCGTGACGTTCGTATGCCCATTGCGCAGAATTTGGTGGCAAATAAATCGCACACAATAAGATTGATGCGTTATTATTTAAGACTATTCGCACAACGATTTGCTCAATATGATTCGACTCGTGTATATCAACTAAGGTGCTGTTTACTGTGTAAAAGTTAGTAATAATGCTTCTACGAATTTTTTGAATAGATAACTGTATTTTAAGGAGTTTTCTAGAATTCCAAAGGTTTTCAAAGGAAGTTTTAAGAGATGCTCCTCTCCTGGGTTAAGGAATTTGACATTTGAACTATAAAACATTATCAAATTGCTTGATTTCTTCATTAACATTCATAAGAATGATGCAAAATGATCAAACAAAGATTTGAGGCTGATCCAAAAAACAGGTTGGTAGTCAAAAAGATTTTTTTATAATTTGATACGTTTTTTTGAAATGGTTTATCAAAACATAAGGTTTGTTCTATAGATTTCAAGAAAAATTCAAGTCGATTTATCACCCTTGGACAAATGAACGCATCGTCACTCTGAGACGTTGGGAACCATAAACTCAGGCAAATTATTATTATAATTTTCATAAGATGCATCTTATGAACGGCTTTTTAGAGTGCAAAATTGTTTTTCATAAGAGTCTTATAAAAATCTTTCAACTTTCATACGAAGTTCTTATGAAAAACACAAGAAGCATAATTTTGAAGAATAATGAACACATTCATTCCATTCGTCTGTTTTGTCATCGTCATACAAAGCTCTCACTATTTCATGAGTTATCAGTTTTTGTAATAGTTTAATGTGATTTCGATCTTCTAAATGGTAAGTTTGAGTTGAACTTTATTTTATGTAAACGTTGAAAATATTTATCTACTCAAAAACGTTTTTTTTTTGTTTGCTTTTCAGCATACTGGCCACCGGCTAAAATAGTAAGGTGAAAGAACCAGTTTCTCACAAATAACTTTATTGGAATCGGGTGTTGATGTGCTGCTGATAGTGATCACGATGTAATTTGAAATATTTTAGCCGAATAACAAAGTTTTGAACATCAAATTTCTTGAATTATTTTTATCGAACGTGTCATTTCCCGTTTCCATAAGACACTCTTATGAAAAGCGAAAACCTCTCATTGAAGTAGGTGTTCATCTCAGAATTCATACGCGTCATAAGACTATCTTATGAATTTCAATGATTTTTCTTATGGCGCCACTTCATAAGAGAATCTTATGGCATATATAATACTATTTTTCTGAGTGTATTTGTCACACTCAAGAAATGAACGTATTATAACTTCGCAACGTCTGAACAGATTTTCATCAAACTTGGCATATGTTGTTAGAGTCGTTTTGACCCTACTTCCCTGCGCTAGCTCAACAGGGGAATTGTATTGATCACTGGAGAAAATTTTGATAACAATAACAATTAAAGTTATGATTCTTGGGCGGACTATTAAAACCTATTTGATTTTTACAAAAACGAACAACAAGAAGGAATAATTTTAGATTTTAGGGAATGCACTTTAAATTAAGACGCAACAATTTGGATGAAGAAAGACCATACATAATTTTTATTTATGAAACTAAGAATTTCACGTTTCTTTCTGTGTTACGTGTTCTTTATTTTTGGAGGGGTCAATGACCCAAGAGAAAATAAGGTAATATTTTGGGATTTTAATTTTCGATTTAGTACTTGCGCATTTATTCACTGGTCTCGATGCGGCCGTTCTCGGTGGTCGACTCGTTGGGGGACTGGCTAGGACGTCGGACGGGATCAATGGCGAAAGCAGGAACAGGGCAATTACAGGAACCAGGTCGAATTGCACGATGAGCAATTCGAGCAACAACTCGGCCTGTTGGGCGTAGGCCTACGTTTCACTACACGGTCCGGGGAGCGTTCTTTGTGCACTGTCACCACGCGAGTGTCTCACTCTATCGAGGGGCTTTAGCTTTTCGGTCGGCCCTAGAACACACGGACGGAATTCCCACCAGGCCTCACCACAGCGCGGAGTGCCTCGAAGGGGGTTGTAACGGGTTGGGGCACTTTCACTGGCACGACCTGACGCACTCACGGGACACCGGTGTGTTCAAGAAATTGCTGGTGGTGATTAGTAGCACTGGGGAAATTCAATTGTTCCGAGGTTCACTACACGTAAGCCACCTCGACCGACTAGCTGGGGAAAAACGAAGTGTAGTCTTCCAACTAGCCGTTGATTCTCTTTCCGGCACGGCCGGAACACTTTTTAACGGGGAAAGGGGTCAGAGCCGCCTAAGTACGGGTCGAAACGTTATGGTCACGTTGTGTGTGTGACGTCGCTGTTGCAGCTCAACCACGGACCGGAACTTGCATAAGAAGCCTCGCGTCTTGCGAGCTCCTCCTATTTATACCTTTCACCGAAAGGCATGCCTCTCATTTTAGCCCTGTTCCCATTTCCCGTCTGTGATGTTCTCGTCCCCTTCGATGACAGCAACATGACAGCAACATGACAGGAACAATACAGGAACTGACATATAGAGGGCTGGTGTCTTATTTTCTAACATCTCTTTTTATGGCGTGCATTCCATAACATAATATATTAAATAAACAAACTAATACCTAACAAATAACTATAAACTAAATGAATAAATAATAAACGCGAAAATGAATAAATATGCAAATGAATAAATAAATAAATAACGAAAAATTAAAAATTAAACAAATAAATAAATAAACAAAAACTAAATCCCTAAGTGACACCAGCCGATTGCTGTTAAAACTAGGACAAGACACCACACAAACATGTAGATATCTTATCCTAATTTTAGACATTTACGAACAATAATTTTTATTTACAATATTTACAAAGTTTTCATCCAAACTGGCCCAAAAATCACAATTTTTATTGTAACCATTAAATGAATGGTTACAATGTGTCCCCGAAACTGCTTTGAGTACGGTGCTGACGCTAGGAAGAGTGCATTTCACTACATCAGTCAACTTCCGGCGCCGTTTTAGTTTTTGATGGAAATGTAGTTCAGAATTGTCCAGGACGACTGTCCTGGATTGTGATTGACGGTCGTCGTTGGAGATCTTTTATATTTTGGTTTTGCTTTTAGTTTTTGATTTGGACCCACCCTTTTTT
The DNA here is from genome assembly GCF_029784155.1 of Uranotaenia lowii. Lineage (NCBI taxonomy): Eukaryota > Metazoa > Arthropoda > Insecta > Diptera > Culicidae > Uranotaenia > Uranotaenia lowii. Next base: position 256,030,348 of record NC_073692.1, read on the forward strand.
TTTTGTTTCGATTATATTCGTTTTACCATCATTATGACATTTGCGACTTTTTAAACGTTGCAGTTGGCGGATTGTTATTGATAAACTAATCCGGTACAACTGTTGGACGCACCTCAAAAAATACCGGATGTGTCACAATGTTTACTAAACATTCCGCCAGAGATACATACATTATCCGGAATTTATCCCAGGACCGTATCCACTGCAAACGGATTGATTAATATCTTCTGGTATTACTTCTCTCGCTGGGACGGTATTTTCATCCCGGCAGTTGAAAGTTAGTCAAAAAAAATTTTCGCTCTTTCTTTTCACTGTACCCTGTGCCTATCTATTGATCGAACCCGTTAAAGACTTCATTTTATTTACAAGATTGTTTGTAAACTTTTGAAGTGTACGAACAGGACCTGATTTTTTCATCCAAAACTACCATTCACGAATAAAACACACGGGCCCTACAAGTAATGTCCGTGGTGTGACAAATATGCGTCTATTTTTCAGAAAAAATTGCGAAACTGTGCGATAACAACAAAATCTTTTTTTGAAACTTTGATCGCGTTTTTCTCGTTTTGCCTTTTTGTAACATGTGAAAATTATGCTTCCAACGGCAGTGGATCGCAGTTAAGTAATTTGGTGACGTCATGAACCAGTGGCTCGCAACCACCGATTGCGTTCCGCAACATGCATTAATAAGATTTGTATTAGATTATTTTTATCAAGTTCATGAGTAATTCTCATCTATACATTTTCAATATCAATGTTTCAATCTTCAAAAAAATCTATTAATTTGTTTGTTATCATTCTATAGTTAGGTACCGTAAAATGGGGTTCACTTTTTTCAATATTTCTTGATTATTTTCTCTGTTAAGGGGAATGTGGCATTAGACTGAGTCGATTTTGAGTCATTTTTGAATTTCTCTAACCCTGGGGTCTAAAAAGCTTCGTCTTGGTCCAAAACTCATCCATGATTTTTGTAGAATTTTTAAGTAACGTTTCCATGAGTAAATTTGAACTTTTAGGTTTGTATGGGAAAATTGAATATTTTGTACTCAACATCATTTTTGTTTCTTCTGTGGAACCAAGTCAGCTAATGGTTTTTGTGCCAATTTATAAAATTCCTAAAGGAAATTTTCCGCTGAACAACTTTGTCGAAGACCGTCGTAACCTCGTATCTTATTAGACAAAAAAGTTATTCGGTGTTGAATGGGGATATGTCTTTTCGCATTGATAAACAATAAACTCAATTGACATCCTTGTAGGGTGCCTAGCGAGGCATTGCATGTCTTCTTTTCATGCAATACTTTGCGAGGCTCGAGAAGTGATGTCAATGGAATTTATTGCTTTTCAATGCCAAAAGACATACTCCTGTTAAACAGCTAATAACTTTTTTGCCTGATAAGAAACGAGGTTACGGTCTTCGACAAAGTTGTTTAACGAAAAGTTTCCTTTAGGAATTTTATAAATTGGCACAAAAACCATTAGCTGGCATGGTTCCACAGAAGAAACAAAAATGATGTTGGTTTTTCAGTACAAAATATTAAATTTTCCCAAAGAAACTTAAAAGATCAAATTTACTCATGTAAACGTTACTTAAAAATTCTACAAAAAATCATGGATGAGTTTTGGAACAAATCGAAGCTTTTTAGACCCCAGGGTTTGAGAAATTCAAAAATGCCTCCAAATCGACTCAGTCTAATGTGGCATGTTTCATATTTTTAAAACCGGTACTGGACTTCTATGAACGTAAAACATGGTTGCAGAAATTCATTAGAAGTTTATAAGTTTAGAATTGGATGCTTTGAGCTAACATTAATCAGTCTCTATTTTGACGGATTTAACGAGTTTTCTTGATTATAAAGTATACAAAGCAACTCCATAATAATAACAAATGTTAGTTTATCATTTGCTAAGGCAGTTCGGAACGAACTTAAATGATACAAAATGAATCATGAAACTCTACAAAATTGAACACAACACTTAAAGATACTAAATTGGTAACTTTTGGTCCAGTGAAATCAGAGATACCCAATGCTGAATTTTAGTTTTCTAGTTTTAGATTTCTCCGTGGTTAAAAAAACAATATCGCGATCCTTAATGTGTTAAGGCCGAACAACAATTAAAATCGAAAGATGGACAATGATGCTGCATAAATTATGAGGCTTGTAACCATATGTTCCAAATAGACTTGAAACTTCGCCACAAGAATTATTTTTGTTTACTATTTAGTTCTCGATTCCCGTGAATCACCCTAATCCTTACTTCCCGGACACTCTCGAGTTGTTTAACAGTTACACACTCATGGGCGTCGGTTGCTTTGTACATGTGACAGGCTGCATCAAGGTGGATGTAACTGGTAGTCAGGTGTGAACATCCTCAATTAAGCCCTCTATCGGTCGCTAGCTGAGTCGTCTCATGGAGACGAATTCTGAGTGAGATGGACATAACTGTAGAGTTTCGGGTTCTTTCTTGTTCTATCTTGCAACACAATAAGCTTCGAATACGACATCCGGTCAATCTTCTACCTTTCTGTTCGCAGCTTTCTTCGACGACAGTTGTGTGTCTCGGCTTCACTGTTTATAAGGTTAATTAAAAAAAACATGTGTTGTTGGAAGCTTTTATTATTTTCAGTGTTACATTACAGGTTTAAGTCAAGAATAAAATACTTAAAACTAGGTAGAGTACGGTAAGTTAGTACGGTTAGTGAAATTAAAGGTGTGTAAAAATGTTATGAAATAAAAATGTGAACCTAACCTAATTGTATACAATGTAGGGTTGTCCAACATCCACGTGTATGCCCGCATACCAAAAAACTACATCTCAAACAGTCTATAAGATACATCTACGGCTTCAGAAATTGTGATTGTCTCTGTAAACGCAGATATTCTATTAAACTTTACTTTGCCAACGATAAGAACGAAACATGAACATTTCCGTGAAAAGGTGATGGTATCTGGAAAGGTCATAAAATGGTATGAACGATTTGCTTCAACTTTTCTTTAATCGTTAAAATGATCACGAACCGTTACCCATACCGTCCATTCCTTCTGTCACACTCGCACGTCAAAAATAAACGAAACCCCGATCAGAGATGCCAGATGGTTTTTCACAGAAATCAGTACACATTTAATATTTCTTTTATAATCTGATACAACTTTAGAGTAGCTTCAACGCCAATAATTATTACATGCAAACATATGCAAACAGGCGTCATAGAAACATTGAATCTGCATTTGTATTGTGTATGGCGTCCTCGAGGCAAAACTTTGATTGGAAAAAAATTGAATTGTTAGCTTATTAACATTTTCATAACATTCCTTGGATACTAGAAGCCGTTCAGATGCAACTTGGACAGAAAAATAATTTTTGACCCCCTCCTCCCCCTCCGTGGACAAGCATGGACATTTGGAAAACCCCTACCCCCCTCCCCGGATGTCCACGTGTACAGATTTGAAATTTTTTTTCTAAATCTAATTTAACAGTTAGAAACATAATTTTTTGCTTATTTTTTATTATTGAAATGACTGATTTTGAAAGAAACCGAATAAACATTTCCTGAAATAACATTATTTTAAATTTTTTAATTTTAAATTATCATATTTATCACTTGCTTTCGAATGGCTACTATAAGTGTTTAAACTTAAACTGGAAAGCTTTGCAATTTAAAGATTTTGATTAAAACATCTTAATATTGATTCACCTTTAGATGATGTTTCAAAAGTAAGTATCCACGTGGACATGACCCAAACCCCTACCCCCCTCTCCGTGGACATTTTCATACCCCCCCTCCCCTCTAAGTTGTCCACGTGGTATCTAAACGACCCCCTATACATAATCATTTGGAGCATTCACTTTACAATTTCGCATCTCAATGTGCGAATATTCATAAAACATTGCACCTGGCACCACTGACTCAGACGGTATTATTTATTTGTTTTGCTGCGCCGGGAAAACTTTCGCGGATATTTGATTCCACCTAAACCTGCAGGAAGAGACGCAATCAGCACGCCGGGGCAATCAACGAAGGAAAAACCTCGATGACATTGTTTGTTTCAGGTATGTGGAAATAATAAATCTTTCTAAAAACAAATCCGATCATCCCGTTTCTATGTTTTAGGTTACGCTACCGGAACCCGTCGGTTTTACTCCATGCTGAGGATTGCTTGGACCGGAACGATCTACGGGCATGCAGATCGAAATGAGGAGGAGGAGGCGGTACACAATAGACAAGCTGGTGCAGTTAATTGGTGATATTAATAGATGTGATTAAATAAAATTATGGAATTGAACAGATTTGTCATAGTCTTATCCGAAAAATTCCCAAAATTTTTGCGTTTGTGTGCGTGCAGTTTTAATGAACGGTTCCTAAAACGGTATGCAAAACGTTGGAATAAAGTGAAGTCAAATCGTTACGGAACTTTTAACTTAAACGTTCAGGTTTAACGGCTCCTTAAAATAACTATAACGGTTACAGCTCGATCATCTTAAAACATTTCCCACAATTGGTTTTTTAACCTTAACCCAACTGTTTGTAGGACAGTTCTTCCATACAAGTGTTTTAACAGTTTTTAACAATTACATAACCTAACGACATATTAAAAATACTGTCGATTTGGAATTCACGATTCAACCAATGAATTTTACAGATTCCATAATCGTTTGCTTAACATCTTTGCTACACTCCATTGAATCGTTTCAAGACTATTACAGAGATAGTTAGGTTACAATCCTGGTCTATGCGGGTGTACAAAACAAACAAAAGTTCAGGAAAGGTAGCAGCAATTAAAAGGTAACTGTTTGTTATTTACTATTACTTATCCTAGATATTCCACCATATAAAATATTATACGAAATTTGTAAAAACAATACCTGCGTAAATTGAACTTGCTAAAATTGTCTTTTGAGAAATGGAGTGGGCGTAAAAAGGAAAAACGTTTGTCAATGTGAAATTAATGCGTCGGGTAGGTCCAAGAAGGGCCTTTTTTGCTTTCTTCCACCAAAAATCCAGATACGGCTACCCAAATACCACCACGTGTAACCTTGGGCTTACCAACGAGTACGGCTGCTGATTAGTAGTCGACCTAACCTCAATCGTACTCTGCTCAGCGAACAGAAAGACCCCTTTGACGGAACGAACGGTTCTCAGCCGTCAAAAGTGCATTTGGAGGTCCCAATACTACTTCCAATGCTATCCGGAACCGTTCGAGCCGCCATTTTGTACGACCCGCTACATACGTCGTGCATACCTAGCATTGAATGTTATGGCCGGATACACCGAATGAACCACCGTCATCGAGATCATCGAGGGATCCGCCGATCAACGCCCACGTATGAACTCCATTAAAGACAAAATACGCAAGTACCATTGTGACGTCACATTTATGTAAAATTTCAAAGCGCTATAATACATTATGTTATTCTGTCATGATTGTAAATTTGGTGGAATTTTGACTTGGAGTGTAGCCCTGGGGGTGTAAAAGTTTCCCACAACATTTTCTCAGCTTCTTTAACATATCAAAATTGTCATTAATTACCGTTTAATACAGCGTCATTAAGATAAAAGATTGCCTTTATTTATTGCTAGTAGATTTAACTTCAGGTGTTGAGCGCCACTGTTATTTTCATAAAGGTTGTAAGAACTCACAAGGTTTTCTACGGACCGATAGCCGAATCGGTTCGCGACCGTTTTGAATTTCCTATCCCTTGGTTCCTTGGTTGTCAGTAACTCAGCTTTTGACAGTTTTACCATGTATAAGCGACCCTGAGATACCACCCACCACCCCGTGAAGCATAAACATTTAGTTTCCCTTTTCCCGAGAGCTAGAGGGTAACAGGCTAAATTTTTTAACATTACTTATAAAACTTTAACTACTAAAACATGAAACAACGAAGATTGCAGCCTTTCGAAAATTGATCCACGAAATCTACAGCAGACAAATTATCGCAAACATACTCATGTCCGACCAGCATCAACAGCATACGAAAAGCCAAATAAAACAAAACCAGAAGAAAGAACATAAACAACAGCAACAACACTAAGATCATTGGACATAAAAAATCCTTTTTTTTAGTTTTTTAAAATAAATAATAACTTCTTTGTCATCGTTTCCGGTGGTTTAAAAATATTCAGCATATTTTCGGACTTCAACAAAAAGATTGTGTTTAAATTTCACATTAATTTTTATTCTTTTACTATTTCCATAGTATCTTTCCCTATATAAATATTAACACAATGCTATTTTGTTGTTTTGTTCATTCACTTGCCTTTTATCCGCTTTTATTTATTGTTTTCCCACACTTGTTTTTACTCGACATATAAATACTATTGGTGAATGCTTCATACTCTGTCTCTTGAGGGATCTCCCCCATCTGGTTCCGGATAATCTTTCAAATCTACACTATTTACAACCCGCTTTACGATAAGAAAATTACACCTACTACAAGTTATCGATTTCCTCATACACTCAACTTCTCAAACACATTTTCATCTCGTTTACTTTAGTAATTTTCTTCTACCGAGACAGATAATGATGCCGCAATGATTACATGGTTCCATTTTCTTTTAAAAACAAAATAAAACTGCCCAACCGATCGTTTGCTGATATTTGACGGATGATGTTTTGTTTTAAGATACGCAACGGCCATACAACCCGATTGATGTTGGTTTTTTTATCGACACTATTCCGTGAGATTTTTACCTAAATTTTTCTACTTTTGTCATTTGATTTTTTTTACAACGCTGACGACTTTTGGCCGATTTTCGTGCTGTCTGTCGATAAGTAATCCGGTTTTCTGTAACGGTTACTTCAAATTGTACACTTGAGCCTTTTTTATAACAATTGTTTATGATGAAGATAAAAGCTTGAGATTTTGCAAAAAACTTTGTCTGTTAAAAAGGGCGCGTAGTTTAATGTTCGATAAAATCTTGCCTCTTTGCTGCTCTCATAAGTTAGATGTTCCGATTTCCATTTGCGCTTGTGGTACTACTCGAGGAGATTGATTGGTGGTTGATGTTTTCCGGATGTACTAACTACAGGTTTTTTTTATTCCATTATTTTCATAGAAAATCTTTTGCAGACACCTCCAGAAATAGTGCCCGTATTATGATAAAAGTTCGATAAGGTCTTTTTTAAATCTCTCTGTCCATAGCATATTGCTTCAAGGAGCAATGAGTAACAGCCATTTGAGGAACATAAACTTTACGAATGAAGAGAAATAAATGTAAGCAAATAAACGATGCTTGATAATTTTCTAATTCGATTGAGAAAATTAACTTTTAACAATAAGCTAAAGGCGAGTGTTCTGAAACTATGTAGAATAATACTGATCTGATGATTGTTTATGTCTGTTTGTCGCAAACGAGACACGCGTCCCATTGATTAACACTTCGTTACGATTGTTTTTGTGATTGAATTCAAAACATTGTTTTAATACAAAACAAATTTACAACAACTCCAAAAGTTTTGAAAACTGAATACTCATGTTGGTCTTGATTAAATTATCCATCTCAGGAGCCGATGATTAAAAATAAATATGCTTGCAATACTCATAAAAGGAACTTTATCCATATTACTTTGATTACCGGTTTGTTTGATCAATTTTAAAACTTTCTCCACAATTAATTTAAAGTCTCTTAGTTTACCAGCTGCGACTACCAAGTGATTACTTTTTTTTAGCATTTTATGTGACTTCTATCCGTTATAAAATTCAAGAAATACAAATGTGTGAAAAAATGTCGGCATTTGAATTATCTGTTTTGAAAACCTGAAACACACTTGTTCTAGGTTACTCGATTTGACGTTATGAATGCAAAACACACCTCTGAGCCGATTTTAGTAAAAAAAAGCGATGCAAACGTGTTTTTTTTTCAAACTCACAGTGGTTTGCCAAATGCGAGAGCCCGTGAATTCAAAAAATTGCGTGATCTGATGATACAACGGCAGCTTATGTACAAAATAGTCTTAAATGCAAATTTCCACAACAAGCTCATAACGTAATATGTATGTAGTTCCGCCGGAATATTTGAGCGCCAACTTCCGAGGACGATCATTAGAAAATAGTTAACAAAAACAAATAAATTACTTAAAAATTAACTATCACTTAACAATGCTAAAAAAGTTCAGTAATTTTTACCAAACCAGACCTTCGTTTTGCATGTTCTGAGGCTCGGAAAAGTTACCGGAGGTCATGAACTCGGGACTTCCTGGCCGGGGGGCACCGATCATACCCTCGGGTGGTGGAGGTCCGCCTGGGTTGGCATTTCCCGGCGGTCCATTCGGTTGGCCTAGAAAGCCCGTCTCCGGAGTCATGCCGCCAAAGTCGCTCACCATGGGGATCGGTCCAGCGTGATCCATGGGTCCTCCTGCATGGGCGAAAAACCTAAGCGTTACTCATTTTGAAGGACTGGGTCAGTGGGGTGCAGTTTGGGGATGTCAGTGACATATTGATATCAAACGGAATGTTAGAATACCAGAACTTTGAATCGAAAAGTTGAACTGATTTTGCATTTGATTCAGTTTAGTTGAAACTTGACTTTGAAGCACTATGAAATATCAATATGTCACTGACGAATGCCGAGAGTCGTCGGGGCAGGATTTGCTACTTACCCGGAGCATTGAAAGGCATTGGTCCGGCACCGGGATGGCCGGGAAAGAATGGTCCATCGTGCGGATGGAACGGAGGTCCACCGTAGCCAAAGTCAAATTTACCGTCGGCAGCGAAGTAGGGAAATCCAGCCTCATCCAAACCGCCGGGCGAAAGGTTCATCGGAAAACCGCGCATCTTGCGGGCACCTCCGAAAAACGGTCCCCGGCCCATGCTGGTCAGCTGCTTCAGTCGTCGTTCTTTTGACCGTTTGTTCTGAAACCACACCTGTGCAATGGGAGAGAGCGAGAGAGAAAAAACGTCAACATTAGGAAACATTTTCTTCACGGTCAGTAAAACTCGACATCTTCATGAATCGCCGGTCTTGAATAAATTCCAACTCGGCGAAATATTCAAACTAGACCGGCTCACCGGTAACGATCTTCTAAATTGTCGTACAAATCAAACTTTTTATTGTTATTATAATAATTTTATCGACAACCGGCTCGTGAATCAAGCCGCTGTAAATCGCCGTCGGCTGGAGCTCTTTGAAGCGTGCTTCTTCGTGTTTGCTTCTTCCCACCCAGCTTGTTTCGCGCCTGCTTGCTATACGGATGGCGATGTCATGGCATGCTTTGGACGGCGACCGCGATGGCGATGGCGTGTAAATAATTTTGTCTCCTTCACACTTGCTTTTCTCATGACTTGCTTGCTGTGTGCTGGGCCTGATTTAGTCTGTTGTGAGTTCACGGGAAGGTTTTTTTTATGATGTGGCCCGGCCTACCGCCGGATTCATGCACCCACAACCCCGCCGTAGGATACTTTCTGAACTGAACGGATTCCCCAACCAAGCCAGCAGGAGCAGCTTTGGAGAAATGAATAACAATCGGAAAAAGTAGTTATGAGAGTTCCCTTGTCACGGCTACCCCGCGGTACCAAACCTTCGTTTTGATTTTGTTTGGTGAAGAAAGAGAACCCGGAAAAAAAAACGGTCCGAGTGGAACTGATTTTTTTACGACCCATCACGAGGGGATTGGAGTACGCGAGATTCCCAAAAGATATTTATGTGTCATGTCCCGCTCGATCAGGCGCAACATTAGCATTCGTGAAGAGTTAATAAAATTTTTGGAAATGATCTATTCAACTGAATTTTGATGTTTTTACGAGGGTGTTGGAGTAGAATTTCTGCAGTTTGTTCCATGGCTACCTGCAAGAATGTGTTTTGGGTGTTTAGTGACCTAAGGAGGCTACGCTCCGATGATGTCCAAGGTCATCAAAGCTGGCTTTTAGTATTATTAAAAGCGTGTACCGATGCCAGAAGGTGCCGGATTTTATGATAACTGCGACCGATCTTCCGAGGGTTAAGGAAAGGTGGTGGCCTGAACTCAAACAAAGTTAAAGAAAGCTGACAATCTGTCCGGATTCCAATACCTAGTAGAGGAACGCCCGCAGTGTTCAATGCTTCGTTGTCGGTTCTTCAGATATTTATCCAACGGCCTTCCTTCCGTGCTCTTGTGTTGATTATAGTGATTGGACCTGCTAGCGCCCTACGGTGAAATTAGGCTTTAAGCTGTATGTTTTACGATCGGACTCAACCGTCGTCGACGCACACTGTTGAGGAAACCCCCGAAAGGAACGTTTTTGGTTAGCGTTTTTTTTGGGATATTGGGCGTTTCGATAACAGGCCATAACGATCACGCAGTGATTATGCTGATTATGCCTGGTGATGATGACGATGATGATAGTAATGACGCGGCGACCGAATCTGGACAACTAAAGCAAACCGCTCCACGGCCTATGCTAATGAAGCGTATTTTAATGTTTGCAATTTAGCCGTTGGACACTTCTTTTCATCGATCGACTGACCGACCGACCGACCGACCAAACGGCCAAACGATCGGTCGCTGAGCGCCAATCGATTTGAACCGTTTTCGGAAAGAACAACTGAATGACAGACCAACAAACTCGGGGTACATTTTTACGGCCATACGCTCATAATTTTGAAGATTTATTGGTTGTTTTGTTAGCAAAGCTGCCGGCTAAACTGTCGGCAAAAAACAACGATGAACAAACGCCCTTTTGAAATACTGGTGTTGGGATTAGCGAGATCCTATAAATTCGGCTTCGGTTAACACTGTGCAAACACGTGTTGTTTATAAAATACTACGTACGACTGCTGCGATTTTCAAAATATTATTCGAGACTAAGGCAGTATGTAGTAACAATAACGGCGTTGAACTATAACAGAAATATTGAATTTTATATGCAAATATGTAGCAAATTTTGCGTTGCTCATACGAAAATTTAAAACTTTATTTCTTTTCAACTTGAAATTGGCAAATAAGAAATTTTGTCTTAAATATCTCGTGCATGATATAAAAGCTAACGCGATTATAGTAGGTATACATTCTCCCAGAAAAATAGTGTGTTAATTTTGAGCAACTGAAACGATTGTTTCAAGTGTTCGACTGTTATTTGTACAAGAACATGGAGAGTGACGAAAACGATTTCATTCCATAAAGTGTATTGCTGCTATTGAAATATACTTTACAATTCAATAAAAAAAAATCATGGCAACGTATTTTCCTCAGACCACAGATTTGTGTTGAGACTTTGGCGCGGTTATTCCTTGTTATGAAAAAAAGGTTGTCAGCCAGAAAAAAGTAAATGAAATATTAATACATAGTTTTTATAGCTGAGCTGTGGCATATAGTGCACAGACAAACAGTCAGGTTTCTGAATATCTATGTAGTTATTTTTAAGGAACAAAAGTAAAATAAATTTATTTCCAAAACGCTATTATTGAAGATATTATGAAGCCAAGGAGAGTGCTTGAATAATTGTTTTTAAGTTAAAAGTTTTAAATTAATCTAAATAAAAACATGTAGTGTTTTTATCAGTCAAAGCTCTGGGTCATACTGTTGAAGTTTCCAAAGAAAAAAAACAAAGTCACCTATGATTGCGGTGTCTTGGAGAAAAAAAAATCATCGACGATGACTAGTCTGACAGCACTGCCACGGCCGTCCACTCCACCTAAGAAGGAGTAGGAGGAGCTGAATCATTCATTTTGCGATCAAAACGAAAGCTGGCTTCCCAATAATTACATCCTTTTGCATCGCATCTTGCAACTACCGTATTGGGCTGTTCTTCGTTGTTTTTGTAGCCGGTATTGGTGTTCATGTTGTCGTTGCTGCTGTTGCTACAATCAGTGATGGTGCTACTCTGCTGCTTCGCTTGGTTCCTTTTATGATACAACTGGCTCTCCTTCTGAATCCAAGCAAAAGCTCGATGGAAAAACTTGCCCGGAGCAACAAAAATCATCCACCTTTTTTCTGCAGCATGTCGTTGGTCCGCCGCCGCCATCATACTGCTCGATAGTGGGAAAGCCAACCTCAACAAGCAGAAGGGGGAGCTGTAGGGTCTCGCCATTGAATTTCTCCCCAGTTTTTCTGTCCGACATCAGAGATATTGGCTGCGTCATCGTCCTCATCTTTGGTTGGAGGCATAGTCGTTGCCTCACTGAACGTAGCCGCTCAAGCTGATTTCCTACAATCCTGGCTCGAGTCGTGGAGTCCTATGTATGTAGTTGAGCTCAATGAAGTTGGGCGTGCAATTCCTTTTGAGATCCCTCGGTAAGAAAACAGTTTCGAGTAAAGCTTTCAGAAGGTAAGATGTTCCGGGGTAATATCGCAAAACAGGAATTCTGATGTCGCCGTAAGAAGAAGAGAGCGTAACATAAGTATATATCTACAAGAAAAAAAGATTGTGTACACCAGGGTGCAAAGAATCGGTAGTATGGGCAAAACAAAAGGCGAAACAAAATAATCGAAAAGAAAAGAAAAAGATTCAGTCAACCATCAGCGAAGAGATTACTTCGGGTAAGTGAAGATGGGCGGTCTTAATGTAAATTGAAATAAAAATGAAGGTGAGTGCAGTACCGCGCAGCAGTAGCATGGAAAAAAGTTTGCTCCGCATTTCCGCAACTTCTTGGAAAAGATTTGTTGTAACCTTTGCTTTGTCTTCAACAAAAATAATGACAAATTTCTTAAAAGCTGTAAACAATGAAGAAGCTTCAAATTCGAACCTTTAATTTTTTTTATTTGATGTATGTTGAAGATCAGTATTAAAAAATAAGTTTTTCATAAATCGTGAATGTTTTTTCCCTTATTAAATTGTAAATCATTCAGGTGTGTGAATGCATGACATACTATTCTTTTCATTCGCATGCAAAAAGTCTTTAGGGTATTTCGGGGGAATATGCACCTGCTAAGGGAAATGACCGAGTATGCGGAATACATAAGCTGAACACCCGAATACATCGCAACATGTGCTTCGTATTTCTATCTTCTACTCATATTCTGTCAAAAATATTACTTTTTATAGTAAAAACTATGAAAACAATCGATTTTTTACAAACGCCTTTAAAAGCAACCTTTGAAATCATTGGATGTTAAACGCCCCAGTGTAGGCAAATGATGCTCCAAAACATTGGATCAAAACGACTCGAAAACAACACAATATTCACAGTGAAAATAAATTAATTCTGTTATTTGATTCGGAAATAAGTGCAAACAATATTTTTTTCCAAGTTCATCTACACATAAAAACAAGTGGTTTGTTAACATTTCTGAATGAAAAATGAAAAATTTTGAAATTCTTGACTTAATTTTGAACTGTGTCAGTTTCAACCAAATTTTTCTGCTGCTTTTGGCGACAAATTTAGTGAACGATTCGATTTTCTGTGCACGTTTTTTACTCAAATCCGATCGAAAGTTATAATTATTTTGCATCCTAATGATAATTTAGGACTAAGCAAAGAAGAAGATCGATATATTATTTCGATAACCGGTCTGTATTCAAGGTGTCTTCTTCATCGCCGGTGTCATCAAAAGGCGCTAGAAATCGAGATTCGGGAACGTAAGTGGAGATGGATTGGGCACACGCTGCGAAGAGATGAAAACGAGATTTGCAGAGAGGCGCTTGACTGGAATCCAGATGGGCATCGAAGAAGAGGCAGGCCCAAAAGCTCGTGGCGGCGAAGTCTAGCCGCACAGTTGACGAGAACCTTGGCTGGCAGCAAGTGAAGACGCTGGCTCCGGATCGCCAGCAGTGGAGATCTTTTACCTCAGCCCTATGCGCCGGTCAATCGGCGCTGGACCCTTAGGTAGGTCTGTATTCAAGGAGAACTGCACTTCAAAATTTAGAATAAAACACGTGGTTTTGTTTACATCTTACCGAACAGCACCTTGAGAGGAGGGCGATTTGTCCATAAATTTATGGGGGCATTTCGATCGGATATTTGAAATTTTATATGTCTTCAGTTTACCATCAAACAACAATTTACCACAGTTTTTCATCAATTGATAATTCAAATACATAATTTGAACTATCAATAAAATTAATGGTGAGGATGTTTTAAGCAATCATCTTGGTGTAAAAGCCTATTTCATTTGTTCACTTTTTACAACTTAAGTGATGGATAACCACCTCAAAATTTAATTTCATTGTTATTCGTGTTTAAAAGAATATCTGGTAACAATTTTTATTAAAATTACAAGGTATCGATTTTAAGAACACATTTATGTAAAAAGAATCCACTAAAAACTTCGCAAATCTCCAAAATTTATCAAAATATAGTCGCTGGCGTTTTACCCCGCAAGGGCATTATGGACAGAAGTACCCTACACAGTTTGTTCAAATCTTTCAAACTAGCACAATTTTATGACCAATAATCCTGCCAGAAAATATTCGGCAGTTGTGTTTTGACATGTGACAGCAAAACAAAAAAAAAGTGTGCTACGCAAACTCATTCCAATGCTACCACCTATTTAGATCCTCAAATCGAAAGCTCGGCTTGGCGACCTTAATTTTCGAATCGGTGGGAGACCAGGTGAGCAAAAGCGGAACGAAACTTTGCTCACGAAGGGCGGCTTCAGACGATCCAAAGAAGCAAAGCCATCATCATCATCATCCATCGATATCCTGTTGATAGGGGCGGAACCGACACATGTCACTGTTTTCAACATGCCAGACAACAACAAAAGCGAGGGAAAAAAACAGTATCAACAATGTTTTCGTGCACTGCGGAAGGTTCTGTACAGTGGTGCAAGCGCCACATTATTTGGCATAAATTAATTTGCAAATTATTTCATTACTTACATCTACTACATCTGTTTTGCTTATTGGCGACATTTTTTTCATGATAGGAAAACAATGGTTTATTTGTAGGAATGGATGTAAAACAATCAACAATATTGAAGCATGTAACATTCCAGGTTTATCTTAATGTTCGAGTTGCATGACACGTTTGTTTTACACTAGTTTATTTGAAAAGAATATATTCATTTATTTATTTTGTCAACAATAAGTAGACACATACATTGTTGGTTTTATACAAAAATACAAAAATATAAAAATAATTAGGTATGTTAGTTCAATGACTTGAAATACTCTTGTTGTTGTAGAGTCAATGGCTTCACAGTGTTGATTTTTAGAGTTCATCATGCTGAAAAGACTCATACCTTTTGGCTTTAAGGAGCCAAAATCATGTTTTATTACAATTCGTAAATCAAGGCTAGAACTTTATCAAAGAAGAAAAGAAAATAGAAAGGGAAATGTCCCAAGCAACAAAAAGTTCGAATATCTCTTAAGGAACGAACTAATAAGTTCATATATAGCTGTACAAAAGTTCTGTGGAACTTTTTTGCTGTTCAAAATGCTTTTTCGAGGTCCATGGAACTTCATTCTTTATCAAGTTCAGCCAATACTCAAAAAAAGCTTTAAAGTACTGTTTTGGTTTCTGTTTCTACTTTCTGGGAACTTTAAAGTTTGTATGAAGAAAAACAATCTACTTGTTACGTACTTCTCATTTTTTTCAAAATCAAGTAGCTATCAAAGGGTTGCAAGTCTTTTTGTACAGCTCAATAGTTCGTAAAAAGTCTCTTTTGTACTATTTTGTAAACTTGAAAGTTTTTAATTAATCCCAACGGGCGTTCAAAAGCAACTTCGCATTATAGAAACTTTGAAGTAGATTTAAAGGCTAAAATCTACTTTTTGCGAACTTCAACACGTGTTTGCATAAATAAACACATCGTTACTTGGGAAACAACTATATGAAGTACACATTAAGTTCCGGAAGAACTTTTTAACAGCTTGAAAGTGGGAATTAAGTAGAAATAAAAAACCTGAAAGTCGTTTTAAAGAAAATCATCACATCGAGTAAAATCGTTGCCTACTCATGATGGGCAATAGGGCAACAAGTATGGATCTCAACTTTCAAGCGATGAGCTCGGGTTCGAGGCTTGGTAAGAACATGTTTTTTAAATGTAATGTGAGTTAGTAACAAATATAGTTGATTAATATGAATCAAAATAGCAGACTTGAGAAGGCAATTGAAGGAGCGGATGAGTAATTTTTTCGATTTTTTATGCTGCTTATAAAGTGGATTTTGAAGCTGGTTAGAAGTTGTTTGACGATTTATGCGAACTTTTTGTCAACTTTAAAGTTCGTTTAACTACTTAAAAATTGAGCTGAAAAGAAGTTATATTAGCATACTCGATTAAGCTGATCAAACCTGATAGAGGAATGTTATCCGTACTTTTGGTTGCTTGGGGTATGCGCTGCAGGCTAAAATAGATCCTTGTCCTAGTACAAGATCTCATGCCAAATTTGGGCCAGATCGGATCACGGGAAGGGGTCGCTCAACGAGCCTGAAGTTTGTATGGGATTTCGAGACATTTTGATCGCGAAAAACATGAAAAATCAGTTTTTCATCAATAACTTTGGTTCCCGTCTGCCGATTTCTTTCAAAAACATATTTTCTTAAATCCTAAATTATAAAAAATATTTCATCCGAAGACTGCATTTCGATAAGAGTTAAGATAAAAAAGTTATTAAGCTTCAAAAATGGGCTAACTTTTTTAACGGTGGTATTCAGCACTGTTAATGAGGCGTCAATATGTTCGACCGCCTCGACTCATTAACAGTGATGAATACCATCCTTAAAAAAGTTACCCCATTTTTGCAGCCTAATAACTTTCTTATCTTAACTCTAATTGAAATGCAGTCTTCGGATGAAATATTTTTCATAGTTTAGGCTTTAAGAAAAACCGTTTTTGGAAGAAATCGGCGGCGGGAAGGTTCGTTGAGCGACCCCTTCCCGTGATCCGATCTGGCCCAAATTTGGCATGAGATCTTGTACTAGGACAAGGATCAATTTCAGCCTGCAGCGCATAACATTTCACAGGTTTTGAATTTCCCATACAAATTTGGGGCAGCCTGTATTTATGAAACCCCATCAGTTTCTAATAGGTCTTTCAAGCCGAGTCGGTACGGGAAGTCTCGATCGTACATTCAAATATTGTTCATGCTTAACTAATCAACAATAATTGCAGCACTTCCAACGGGTCCGTTACCACTGGCTTGGGACAGGTTTGGCTCATCTCATTCCCTTCCAACTGTTGGAAACAAATAAAGAATCCTGGAAAGGTGCCTTTGTAACCTACTGATGATTCCAAATTTGCCGAGGTACTCCGGCTGGCTTGAATCCACAATCCATTGTATATCAGTTTACCGACCGTTTGAAGCCCTGTCAAACCCCACGTTCAACCATGTAATAGAGTTAAGCTATTATATATTTAATAATTTATTACATTGATGATTATTACAACTTAGAGCAAGTTCCCTGGTGTTGGGAAAAAGTGGTAGAAATTTTGACATTTTGATAATTTTACCATGCAAAAATGTTTTCAAGATCGTTGGGCGTTGCATTTTTTTACAGCACTGTTTCTATTTCAACCGTATGTGATAGAAATATTCCTTTTTTTTGCATCACAGTATGCGAAACGACAACACGTGTTGTTAAAAGACTTGAAGGCCACAGATCTTGAAAATGTTTTTGCATGGCAAAATTTTCAAAATGTGCAAAAAGTGACAAAATTTCTACCACTTTTTCCCAACACCAGTGAACTTGCTCTTACCGCACCATTAATGTAACAGAATTTATAATGGATAGTTATCTTCGAGTGGCAACTTTAGAAAATTTGCTGGTCTCAGTAAGCCGTGACTCAGAGGACGTACAGAAAATTAGAAAAACACCTTTTTCGAGCCATCAATACTGCTTCCAATGTTTTATCCCCAGGGAAAAACATTTCACAATCTCATATTCGTTGAAATCTGACGTGCACATTCGGCTTTTTTGGGAACCACTTTTTCTTATATGATTTTCTTTTGGCCTATTAGCGGACTTTCCCAAGGAAACAGCGAAGGATCTGCGGGAAAATTTTAGCCAGAATGACCCGCAATGACGAGCTAAGCTTGGGAGGAATATTTATTTTAGTATTTTAGAATAGTACATAGTTACAACGACTTTTTCCTTAAAATTTTCTTTTTGGCAAACTTTCGGCGGACTTTCTCAAGGACACAGCGACAGATCTGGGGGAAAAATCGCTACCATGATGGCTTATTTCTCTGACTTCAATTGCTCACCCACGTTGGGAGAATATTTTGTTTCAATTTATCACAATAAACAGGATATGTGTTTCACAAACTTTTAAGAACAACACTACAAATAACCCTTATTAAAACTTTTTAAACTTCATTTATTTAAAATTTTCCCCGAGCTGGAAAAAATGCGTGCGGCGTCAAAAAAATCAAAGCCTGCTCCAAAAGAAAATAGGAAGGGAAATATGAAAATAAAAAGTATGTTGGGCAAAGATCATACGCTTTTAGGAAAAGGTTAATTACGAACATGTCTTGCATATAAAACGCTTTTCGATAATTAAAGTACTAATGATCACTTAACATTATTTATGGAAAAAGTTAAAATGTTATTTCCAAAATAGCCATAAATAATTCTAAAATCACTCTTAATAATTATATTTCGGAACAATTTTCAGATCAATAACTCATAGAATAGGGTGAGTGCTCCTACTTTGGACCTAGCGCCTACTTTAGTCCTAAAAATGCCGAAAATTCTTAATAATTCATTTTGCTGGCATATATTAAAGATATTCCTGGACACACAATGAACTCTTATTCTTCCTGGATTCTACCATACCGCTTTTTGCCATAAAAAGTGTTTCTGATAAAATTTTCAACGTTTTTAAAAATGTACCTTCTAATTAGTGGTAATTCAGACAGCTTACATAGTGGGGCGCGGTTTGAGAAATCCGAGTACATAAGGAAAAATCATCTTTTTTTACTGTCCAAGCCAAAGTTAAAAGGAAAATTACTTTCACTGTGATGAATATGGAGTACTACTTACTTTTCCTAAAATAAAGGAAAATAAATGGAAAACCCGGAAAATTTGCATAGGGTCCAAATATAGGAAACTTTTGACTTTGATGTTCCATTCTTTTACCTGACATCACTTAAACTTTGTTTCAATACCTCCAAATCAACAAAGGTGTGAATTTCTAATTTGTGCATAATTGCGAAACAATATTGAACTTTTCTAAAAAAAATTTGTCAGCTTTACGCAAATAAACAACAAGTAATTAAACACAAATAAGTTTCAGATATAGTTCTGCTGATAGAGCTAACGGGGTTAAAGTGTTTGAGCTATTCATAACAGAAATTTAAGTATTTTTAATCGTTGAAAATCTGTAATACTTGTTTATGATAACATTTGATTAAAAATTACATTTTTAATGAATTCTTTAAATTATTTCCGAAAAATCATACTTTTTATAGGAATTTTAGATCTAGATCCAACGAAAGGAACCAGTTCAGTACCAAAATAGGAACAGTAGGTTCAAAGATGGAAATTCCAATCATTCATATCTTTACAAATATTTTATAAACGGCTAGACCTGTGTTGAAAATTTTCATTGAAACTTGCAGATTAGACCATGAGCTATAAACAAATTTCCTGATAAATGTAAACCTCACACCCATTTATGAGAAAAACATGATTATTTAAAAACCATCGCTTAAAGGGTCCAAAGTAGGGCAACTAACCCTATCTCAGTTTCATTCATTCACAATTCACGAAACTTTTTCACTCTGGGAGACTGTTTTGTTTGTTTTGAATTTCGAAAATTAAACAATTGCTCTGGTCGCGATCAAAATTTGAGTCGCATCGGAATCCTGATTTGGGATGTGATAAAAAGCAACTCATAAACTCGTGTTGTTTGATTCTGAAATTTCGTACATTTTAAGTTGATATAGGAGCACTGTGCCGAGCATTAAACGTGCGGGTTCCCCCATCAGACCGCCACCGCATGCTGAGTTGTTCCAGGTTGGTGTTTCGAGCAACCCATTCCCGCCCGCCAGGCCTGCTTCTATAGTGCCCGTCGTTGCTAACGGGTGTCGCTGTCACGATTTTGTTTTCTAAATTTTAATTGTTACTCTGCTTAAACAAACGGCTTACAAATGCTACATTCAATAAAAGTCGATGTTCGTTTGACGGGAAAGATCGATTCGTAGTTTTTGGTACTTATTTGATAAACTTCGATCGAATCGCAAAAGTCTTAAAGCCTTTTATGAAATAAATTCTAGCAAATATTGATATTTTTTTTTAACTCGGCCCCATCATAATTTGACAAGCCGTCATACGGTCGTCAAAGGACAAATGATTCCCAAAAAGGAAAAGGTAGCCAGTTGTGTTGATATTGGTCCCCTTATTATTGACGATGATGATCGAACGTGAAAAACGGGACTCTCGAACAGCGATGACGATGTGTTGTACCCTGGAGCACATAATTTATCGATCGTTATTATAGGCTGTCAAAATAATATGAGTTTTACGCGCCTCCTTTCTCAGAAGAGCGCAAGCATTAAATCAT
Source organism: Uranotaenia lowii (assembly GCF_029784155.1). NCBI lineage: Eukaryota > Metazoa > Arthropoda > Insecta > Diptera > Culicidae > Uranotaenia > Uranotaenia lowii. Next base: position 256,050,711 of record NC_073692.1, read on the forward strand.
CATTAGACATGCAAAATTCTGGTTCCTCGGGAGGTGCAAAGGCGAGAGTCTACCGCTAGCATTTCGATGACCAAGGATGATGCTTTTTTGAAGCCTTATGGCTTCGGTCAGCAGCGGTAGTGCTGTTAAGTTGGGATAAACCAACGGAAAAAAATGAACTGTTCCGAGGAAAATCACCCAAGCGGCCACTCAAATATGTCAAGGATTTTGGAGCAATAATTCTTACTGCCATTCGTCGAAGTACCGGTAGTAAAAATCGGCCAAACGTACACATTTAACGGCTGGGGTATAAAATCCAGAACTTTATAAGGTGCCAATGTTTGGTATTTCTTTTGCTAGGTTCAATTTATTATGTTTCGCGGAACAATTTGATGACAGTGATGTTGGGAAGAATATCATAAAACTGGGGAACGACGATGTGACTGTTGTCGAGAAATGTAGGACAATTTAATGATTTAAAATAAAAAAAGACTGTACTTCTTTAATCTTTAAAATTGATTATACTGGGCAGTCACGGTGTTCAAGAACACAAGGTGATATATTCCTGATGATGACGTCTTTGCTATCCATCTAGTGAGCCTCGGTGTATGCAGCATTAACTTACGCGCAAGGTTGCCGAAAAAATTCTGTGTTTTACAAATAAAACTGTGATTTGAACCTAAAATTTTGTTACGATTTTCTGTGACGCATTTTCTATGAATTTCATAGAGAAATCATGTCAAAGATCAACAAATTGGAAATTTCTTACAGTTTCAATTGAAAAAATCAATTTACATAACAATGTGATTCATATTTTCATGAATTATAGTCAGAAATAAAAAGTCGAAAATGAAAAAAATAAATAATAATTTTTAAAATTTGTGCCAAATTTAGAAAATCTGTGAATTCTGTAAAAAATTGAAAAATTCTGTGATCTGTGACACAGATTCTGTGACGAAATTTTGCTCAAAATTCTATGATAATACAGATTTTTCTGTGATTTTGGCAACCTTGCTTACGCGACATCATTTGTTTACATTCAAAGGAGATGTTTACTCGTGGGAGTAGCCTACTTTGTGATTTCGAATATCTCCAATCACGTTAATTTTTTCCGCTAGATACGTTATCATGTGGAACGTCAAAATATAATGAAACCAAAAATATTATTTGAAAACTTATAAAAGATTTAAAAAAATGACAGGGCTTCTAGAGGGTGTTTTTATATTTTTCAATATGATTTTTGGGAATAAAATTATATTTTTCATTCTATTTTAATGATGATCCATTTCAATTTAAAAAATTAGCTGTTGACAAAATCAATGCAAATGTCGACTTAATCGATGCAACGACTATCTGCATATTTTCATTGGCCTACCAAAACTTCCCAACTCTTCAGATTGGTTCAGTTTGAATACGGGACTACCAGACAGAGAGCAGGAGATATAAATTCTTCTGGCTCGGTTCTATGCTCCTCGGGCATGGTGGCCCGACGGAAAATTCGTTACGCCTGGAAGAAAACGTAAAACGTTACCCCGTGCACCATCCACACGGTTGTACTAAAAACCGACGGCATACAACGACGAACATGACGATGCTATGTGCAGTTGGTCCTTCTAGTTGGTTACTTCGTCAGCACCCTCTGCCCCCTTCTTATAAGTTTATTCAGTGAATGAAAGATGCGAGGCTAAACTTTCTCAAGGCTGCAGAATGATATTTCTACTTTAGTTTTGGCTTTCCACCTTCATCAGATAGATACCTCTATGTGTACAACTGAACAGCAGAAGGCAACTTTTCTTCTGATAGACTTTGCCGATGAAAGGAAACATCAAAGTAGTCACTGCCAATTTGATATCGTAGGGCTTTCCTTTGTGCTCTAGCCTCCATCCTAGAAGGCGACGACGGTTGTCTCCCTGCCAACAAACGTTACAACCCCCACGGTGCTTTTCGGTACCTACTCTAAAACCTTCCCGGATGATGGCGTCCCGGTCGTTGTAAAATCTAGCATAGAGCGGTCTCTCTGGCGCGGTGCTGCGGTTGCTGGTTCGGCTCAAATCGTCGTGTAGCTAATCATGTTTCGATGACTAAGCGAATTGGGCGCCATCACCACCGCAACACCATTTGCCCTTTGGTCGTTTCGGGCAGACATATCTAGAACACGGGGCTTGCTGTTATTGCTTTGTTATTGTTTCGGGCGGTTCTTTCTCTATTGCGTGTTTTGACTCTGTGTCCACCGGGCAATGTGAAAAATGACAGAAGCAGAAGCCACTCAGCAAAGTTATGTTGTTATTCCCTTGTTCCAATTTGATCGTGCCAGCGACAGCGCGGCTTCGATAACCGGCAAAAGTCAAGCAACATGAAACGTGGTTGGTACCTCCAACCGTACCCATAGTAACAAGGACGGGAACAGTGGACAGACTTCGAAGTCAAGAGGTCATTGTGCATTCATAGATTGTTACGAATAACGTTAACAAGTTTGATTACTCGCTTAATTTTTATCTTTATTTTGATAGTAGAACATGATTGAATACTTTATTTTGTTAAATTATAAAAAAAATACAGATAATAAAAGCTGTCACTATTCCAGAAATCCTCTAAATAGAGTTATTCGGAAACAGTCATGACATTTTCATGGAATATAATATCTGTACTAACACGTGAAAAGGATGTATCTCCATATATGGCGAATCGAGAAAAACGTGTTTGAAGAAAATACAACCTATTTTAAATCGCTAATTAAAAATCACTTGGTATGTTTGCATTTTATGAATGACAAACGATGTTTAGAAGCATCCCCTATATGTAAGAATAGAGGAATATCCATTTTGATGAAAAAACAACGCGCTATCGTAGATAGAACCTAGCTTACGTAATATTTTGTCTCACTTGTTTATACACCCTTTGTTATTTTCTCATTTCTAGCTTTAGTTTTAAGCTCGCGTTCATTTGTAACTTAGTTTTTATGTTGAATAAAGTATCAAACTTTTACCAACCCATAAAAAGCATCTATCTCCATTAGACTAGTTCACTTTTCGGCTTTTTTCGCTGATCACAACGCCACTTACAGGGTTTGATTCTCATTCATTTTCAAGAACTCTGGCCGAATTTGAGCTCATTTGAGTAAGTTTCCAGCGTGCGCTAGAAGTTTTATTGAAAAAAGTCCATTTTTCTGGAAAATTTTCATAGATGTGTTCTAGCAAGCTGTTGTTAATATGAAATGATAATTTTATAGTGCTCGGTGATTGGTATGATAAGCATTCGTATGGACCTGTTTTAGATAATTGCCTAAATCATACCAAAAAAATTTAAAAATTCATAAACTACCAACTTTTACAGATAATTTACTTACAAGTTGAGAGCTTAAAATCAGTAGTAAATAGAAAAAAAATATTTTCGATATAAAATTTTCATAAAAAGATAGCCTTATTTATAACCTTTAATTTGATGTATAACACTTAATTATCACAACAGTACAAGCAAAGATATTCAAACATTCACATCACATTCTTTGAATCATAATGTTGCCTCCATTCAAGTTTTAGCATCATGCAACCTGCAAAACGTGGCATCAAGAGGACTTGCTTACAACTTGATTAAAGCGCGCACTTTTCTTAACTCCTGGCCCGTCATGGGGTACTTGATTGAATAAAATATCCTTTCTTGTGCACAAGTTGGTGTGGAGCAAACTTGAATGAAAAATATTTTATCAAATCAAATTTGTTGCATAGATATTTGAATAACTTTGCTAGCACTCTTGCGATCATTAAGTGTTACACATCAAATTAAAGGTTATAAATAAGGCTATCTTTTTATGAAAAGTTTATATAGAAAATATTTTTTTTTCTATTTACTACTGATTTTAAGCTCTCAACTTGTAAGTAAATTTTCTGTAAAAGTCGGTAGTTTTAGAATTTTTAAATTTTTTCGGATTGATTTAGTCAATTATCTAAATCAGGTCCATACGAACGCTTGTCATACCAATCACCGAGCACTATAAAATTATCATTTCATATTAACAACAGCTTGTTAGGAACACATCTACGAAAATTTTCCAGAAAAATGGACTTTTTTCAATAAAACTCCTAGCGCACGCTGGAAACTTACTCAAATGAGCTCAAATTCGGCCAGAGTACTTGAAAATGAATGAGGATCAAACCCTGTAAGTAGCGTTGCGATCAGCGAAAAAAGCCGAAAAGTGAACTAGTCTAATCTCCATATATGGCGTATCAAAAAAAAACGCGTTTGAAAAAAATACAACCTATTTTAAATCCCTAATCAAAACTCACTTCAAATTTTTGGTTTTTATGAAAGACAAACGATTTTTAAGAAGCATCCCATGTTAGAATAGAGGAATATAAATTTTCATGAAAAAACAACGCACTATCGTAAATAGTACCTAGCTCACGTAATATTTTGTCTAACCTGTTTATACACCCTTTGCTATTTTCTTATTTTTAGCTTTAGTTATAAGCTTGCATTCATTTGAAACTATGTTTTTATGTTGAATAAAGAGTCGAATTGATTAGTTTGAGTTTGTTTGCGGAGTAGTAGCGAAAAAATTTTCCAGAGTAAAGGGTGTATATCCATGTGATGGCAGTTCTGGCTTTAGAATGTTTATAGATCCTTTACTCAAGTTGAGTTTTCAATGTAACGGAATATTATTTTCTCAAAAAAGTTTTACCGTTAAGTAGGGCAACTGTTGGCCTATCATGAGGTACTGAAAATGGTTTTTGTTTACTTTTGGAGATAGATCCTTTTCACGTGTTGGTACAGATATGTCTTTTATCCTATTTTTCTCCCAATCAAAAAAGCTGCTTTCTTTATCCAGTAGAAAAACCATAGCAAAAATTTCAACACGTAGTTTCGGAGAAGGGTGGCTTTAAGAGTCCGAAATTCTTGATGAAAATCTGAGCAAAAGTAGACAATGCTTCAACAGTGCACAACAATGTTTGTTTAATTTCTCTTTACAATAACTAGAAGTACTAGTACCTTAACATGTTTCTTATTTTTTCCACACATCTTTTCCAATGTTGATCAATTGTAGTTATTAAGAAAAACCGTTATGTTGATAATAAATGTAATAAGTTTATAACAAATGTCAGACTTAATTTTTTTTTCAAAACTCGACACTAAAAGTTATTTGTTTTACAGTTTAACGGGTATCAAACTATGATTACCCAACTTTTAGAAAGACAAATCATAAGTTAATTTCAAGTTACCGGGATTTATTGGCCAATTTGTTGAAATGGGTTATATTCGTTGAAATGTATAGATTTGCTCGCTTGTTTAAACTGTATAAGTCTTTAAATGAAAACAAAGTTTAAAGTTTTTTTGAGAGATTTGTTAATATTTTTTTTAAATCTATCAGAGATTACAACTGTATTACGATCGACTTTAAACGAATAGATTCGCCAGAAACAAAACTTTAGTTTCCAAACTTACGGAGGTTCCATTTCGAATTTCATGCCCTGTGTCGAATTTGAGCTCCGCGTCCCTACGCGTGACGAGATATCCTTCAGCCGAAAGTATTTCTTGGAAACTGCCAGCTAGCGCTTCGTCCGTACGGCAGCAGCGTGAAATCAATCGCCCGCTCGGCTACGGACAGTTTACGCGGTGGCACAGTCAATCTGGTTGGAAGGAGCGAATTCCGTAGAACCAACTCCCACAATTTTCCAGCAACTTTCAGCCGTACACAACATGGTGAAGATACGGCAAAGAAGCAGGCGACGACCAAATCAGTCACGCTCAAGGAATCCCCGAAGCCAATGATTGCTGCGATTAGCCGTTCTCGTATAGAACCGGCTGTGTACTTTTACTGCATGCTTTGGTAGAGAGGCACGATTTCAGCCGTTTCATGGTATTGACACTACTGAGCTGCCGTCGATGCCGCCTCCTATGCCATTAATAAAAAAAATAGACAGGCCACATCGCGGTTGCTGCACGAACATATTTGCCGCCATTTGATCGGTCTACTATGACTTATCTTGCGATGATTGAGACAGACTCCTGAGGAAGTGGTGGAAATGCATCGGTGAACGTTTGCAATGAACCGTAGCGAAAATGTTGAAGATTGTGGTGGAAAAATAATTTCTTCCCCGCCAGAGCGCGCGATAGCGGCCACGGTAAATGATGTACACAGTGAAGGTTGCTTTCGACCGTCAGCACAGTTCATGTTCACCGCACCCTCATTTTAGCGGTGCCATACGTAATTTCAACCACTAACCACTAAAATCTTTAGTTCAATAACCATACTTTTTCGGTTTTCTCGTTGGGCCTGGGAAAATTGGAGCAATCTCGCTGGTACAGGCATTGAGATGGTTTATGCATTCGAAGGTAGCGATTGACCTAATCATGATCCCGGTGGTTACCGCAAGACTATTCCACTTGCTACACCTTGAATCGAGCCTATCACTTTGGAAAAGGCTCTAAGACCAGGGTGTTCTGTGTATACAATCACCCAATTGAAGTTTGCGGTTGAAGAAAATAAGCAATTCCATTCCAATCGAGCTTAATTCACCATCAAGGTCTGCTACGGTCACGGCGAGTATCGATAGTTAATCAGTGGATGCCTCCGGAATGGGAAAGCAAACATTCGCGGAAGTTCGAGGTTCAATAATCAGCACTTGGCTTCGCTATATGTTGAACCGGGGAAAGCTTTTTTCTCGGTACAATTACAACGGAATGTTTATCTAAATTCGTTACAAATACTTGCACGAAAATGCGTCAGATTAAACGCACATTTGTCTCACGTGTATGAGCGTGAAATCCCACAAAATTGGACACGCAACAGTTATTTGTCTTTTGAGATCTTTCGAGCTAAGAAACCGAAATGATGCAGCTACCTACTTGAAACAAAGTTGAGCGATATTAACGAGTATTTGCGGTTTTGTATAGACTTCAATTTTGGCATTTCGCGATAACTCAAAATTTAGGGGCAAATATTTCAAAGAAGTTTTTATACCTGCATTCGAAAAATAAATCGAATTACGATTTTGAAAACATTTGATTGTTTCCATTGAATAAATCAAAGTTAATTTGAACATTTCAAGTTAGGTATTTGTTTTCATGCTGTTTTAAAACAGCCTAAACTTTGCGTTACAGTTACACGCTGAGACTTGTCCTGAAACCATCAGAGATAATCGCACTAAAAGTTCCATAACACCATTTGATAGGCTCCGCTATCATTGGTTCTTCGCGGAAGTATCCAAAGAAGAAAAATCAAATCCGAACAGATTGATCATAAAAATAATTTTTATCGTTAACATCACCGACAGGGTTTTATGACAAGCCATCAAAATAAACACAACCGAACATCAGCTTTAAAGCTCGTACAAAAAGCGGTGCTTTATGCGATGTTCAACATAGGTACCTACATATTCATCTCGCACTTTCCGCGCCGCCGCTGTTGCTGCTAGGCAACCGCGTATCTCATCAAACTGCCGCCGTTGCCACCTACATTTCGAGGTGTGGTGTCGTTTGGTTTGGCGGAAGCTCCCACGCCTGCTGTGACCGAATACATATACCTACCTAGGTACCAGTTCCACTGAAAGTTCGTCTCTCGAGCGGCTGGCAGGTTTATTGAAAAGCACGTTTGAATAGAACGTGATGGATATACAACCGCCGATTGACATAAGTATTCGTCGTCAAAGGAGAATGAAAAAAAAATCCCGCGCTGATGATCGTAAAAACGGCGAACGGATTCTAAATCCCGAGACCGAGATGGCCTTCACCACATCTTCGATGATGGTGGTCAGATTCTAGCACCGGGTTTTATGTTTTTATCTATTTACACGCACTTTAGCCCATAATGTGATTAGGGTCGCACGATTTATAGATGTCTCTCTGGTCAATCACAGATGAATAAATCTGGAGCTTCTTACAGAAAACGAGGGCTACCGGTGCGATTGAACAGGGACTCCGATTCTTCTTCTTAACACTCAACTGCATACGAGTTTCGAGTTTTTTTTTACACTTTTAAGTTCAATTCAGTTATGCAGAACTTTTTAAACTATTTCAATGCATCAAAGATACAAATATTAATTATAAAACCTAAAACAAATATTAAAAAAAATCTCTTTTCTTACACTATTTAAACTGGTGGTTCCAAATGAACTCCGTTTCGCTTGCACCCTATTTTTCCCCGCTAAGGGAAAAAAAAACCTAATTTATATTACACGGTAGGAAATAACTGGCAGTTTGAGGGTCCATTTGCACAACAAACACCCTGAGTTAATTGATCAATCGAAAACGCTCACTGGAGAAAATAGTAAGAGCAAGTTCACTGGTTTTGAGAAAAGTGGTAGAAATTTTGACATTTTGAAAATTTTACCATGCAAAAATGTTTTCAAGACCTTTGGGCGTTGTATTTTTTTACAGCACTGATTCCATTTCAGCCGTATGTGACAGAAATATTGCTATTTTTTCATCACAGCATGCGAAACTACAACACGTGTTGTTAAAAGACGTGAAGGCCACAGATCTTGAAAATGCTTTTGCAGGGCAATATTTTCAAAATGTGCAAAAAGTGACAAAATTTCTACCACATTTTCCAAACAACAGTGAACTTGCTCTTAGTTGTTGTAGGAATACTGGTATCTGAACTTTTCTTATGCCGTGGTTGAATTAAAAGGAATATTTCGATTGCTGTTTGTTCTTATTTTTTCCGAAGCTTCGAAAACAAAATAGGGTGAGTGAGCCTACTTTGAAGAATCAGAGCGAATAAGAAAAAATCACGTTTTTTTCTGTCCAAGCCAAAGTTAAAAAGAAAACTTCTATCACTGTGATGAATATGATCTATACTACCTATTTTTCTTAAAACATAATTAAATCATTGGAAAATCCGGAAAACTTGTACAGGTTTCAGAAATAGGACACATTTTACAATGATATTCCATTTTCAGACCTAACTTTGTTTCAATACCAACCAGTCATCAATTAAGGTGCGAATCGTGAATTGGGGCATAATTCAAAACTTATATTGAACATCTCTAATATTTTTTTTTAGGTTCGTGCAAATAAACTTCAAGTGAAAAGTGTTCCAACTACTGTGCTGCTGACAGTGACTGACTGTTAGTGAAATTTTTTGAGATATTCATAACAGCAATTTTAGTGATTATTCAAAATGTTAAAAGCTGTAATACTGTTTGATTTAAAATTCAATTTTGAATCATTTTTTTACTTTTCTCGAAAATCAAGCTGCTTATATGTGTTTTTGATCTAGTAAGTCCAATAAAAGGAACCGGTTTAGTACCAAAGCTGGAACAGAAGGTTCAAAGTTGGAAATGTTGATCCTTCAAATCATTCTCAACAATTGGGCTTTCTGAAAAATAAAAAACTCCCATCCATTTATGCGAATCTTATAGATTAAGAAAAACCACCGCTTAAATGGTCCAAAGTAGGGCAACTAACCCTTTATTTATTCAGAGCAGTGAAAAATACTTAGTGTAGGTATCAGAAAAGCGAAACATAGAAATTTTTGTGGTTGATTTTCCGAGAAATTAATGATTCAGGTTGAAAATGTGTGGTCATTGGGCCTCGCACAGTATATTTTTCTGAATAATATAAAGAAAAATACATTTTTGGAATTTGAATTCAGTAAAGGATGTAGAAGAAGCTGAAATCTGTATTTTTCCATTAGGAGGTTGAATTTCGAAACTTAGAGCTTTGTTAGTTGTTTATGAAACCTAACAGTACCCAGCAAACATGAAATCGTATCAGAAAAGATAACCTAAAGTCGTTTACAATGGTGTTGCGAATCGCAATTCAGACTGCATAGCGGAAAGATCGTATAAAATGTCGTCTGAAGTCAGTTTAAATCGGATATGGTAGAAAGTTCGCTATGTTTCTAAATTTTGAAATTATTTGGATCCCGCTTGAACTTCAAGTAAGAAAATCATCGTCATGTTCTCTCTGTAACCAGCAGGGCATTCAGATGGCTAAAACTCAGATGAGAATTGAGTAATATTGACCATTGAGAAAATTGGAAAATATAGTCGCTGACAACGATTTGAAGGCTATGAGAGCAAAATGTTGCTCCTTCTTGCATTCTTCTGATAGGTACGAATAAGGTGTCGAATAACGCTCAATTGGTGTAGTTTCCGTCACTTTAGAAAAAAAATGAAGTTTATGTATGTATATTGCCTCCACTTTGGTAAGTAAATGCTGTTTTTTTCAACTTTCATACGATCATTCATACAAATTCATCAAAAATATATTTTATTTTGAATGTCATATTTTAGCATCCTTGAAAAGAATCGGAGTATTTTTTCAAATCGATAAATTGAAAAAAAATTGATTTCGAAAAAAATCTTATGCAATATTCTACAGCAAGAAAAAAATCTCACTGAGCGTTCATACTTAAACTAAGTATGAGATGCCAAATGGAATGCATGGCCTAGGTTTTCTATCATCTGGCAACATTCTCGAAAACGAAAACATTTCAGAGAACCATGATCCGTCAGGCTCCTGTCCTACGGTTCAACTCCCACTCGCAGGACGACGCAATCAATCATACTGAAAACGACACCAACAACGATAGATGATGGTGAATTCCACAGCACCCATCTATTTGACGGCTACCTAGGTGCGAACCAGTGAGTGGCTGTCATGGGAAGGATGATCCATCCCGTTGCTAGTGGTCAGCAACATAAAAAACCCCAAAAAGTTTGAATTTTTGTTCGTACCTACTACCGACCGTCTAGTTACTCCCGGCGAACCACCACGGTCATTCATCAAGGTCGTTTTGACAGATCCCGCGCACCCAGGAAGCCGCAGAATGAATGGAATTTCTCACCCTTGTCTACGTGTTCTTTTCTGATTGCAATTTTTACGGGATCAATTAGCATGTAATTTGTCTTCGTCTGTTTGGCCATGAATTTCCGGTTGAAAACGCACATGCCATCGCGTGCCCCGTATCAGCGGCTAATGAATGCAATGCTTGGACGTGCGTGTGTAGGTAGTGCATCAACATGACAGAACGAACGAGGATCACGAGAAAACATTAAATGAAGTCGTTTCCTGACGGGAAGAGCCGCACAATCGAATCGAATCGGTTTTCACAGCTTTTCGGTACTTATCAACACCTTGATCGCAGCAGTGGCGGCAGCCAGGCTAACAGCATGTCAGCACAACTTTGGACACTATCGCAGCAACGATCATCGCCGGATCGCGTTCAACATGCATTTTGGAACTGTGCGTATCCTGCTGATGAAAGCACAGTGGGCCAACACCCGGCGAATAAAGGCCATGAAAACTGCCGCGATACGAATATCAAAAATCGTTTAATCGAAGACCAGATGGGTTGCAAACACACATGTTCACAGTGAGCAGAGAAAGCTTTGGCGAAGAACAAAACCAGCCGGACTGGTGTGCTCGATGATTGTTATCGGGTTCAAAACCTGCCGTTTCGAGCTTGGTTGGGCTAAACCTTTTTGTTCTCCTCTATTTTATATTGATGGGTAGGAGAGCCAAAAATTCATAAATCATATTTCCCTCAGTCTGGAACATTTGTCAGAACTGATGTTTTTTTTTTACTCTGTACAAATGAGTAATGGTGATGATGCTGATGGTTCGAAAGACAAAAAAGTGAGCTAAGTATCGTTAGAAAGAAAAGCAAATAACTCAGAGAGTAGTATTGAATTCATAGCGAAGTATTTTTTTTACAATATTTACACTACTTGCATTAGTTTAAAACAGCGTAATTATCTTCAAGATTGCATTTAAACCAATAAAATTTCACTGCTAGGTATCTCTACAACACTGACAATTGTCAAAGAAAAAAACAAAACCTAGAGAAACGTAGCTAGATTTATAAAAAAAAAATATGGAAAGGCATTAGGGTCGCTTTGAGGTTGCCTTCATCGAAACAAATAACAGTCGTTAGATAGAAGGAAAACCATAACTCATAATGATTCCGCTTCGAACTCGTCGGCCTTTCGGCAAAAATACTTAATGAAGGGTCTAAGCGCACCGATTAATAGAACTAACATGTTGTCTTAAAATGCACCTAGAGAAAAAAAAATCATCATCATTCGTCATTCACTGACCTACAAATTTTTTTTTTGTCTGAATCTTGATGTCTTGCATAATAAGCTTCGTGGATCCCCGGCAAAGCAAAAACAAAAAAGAACGCCTTCTTCCCATAGTAAATCAAGTTATCCTGAACGGAGGAAAAAAGTTGTCACATTTGTCCTTTTGTGGTTTCTTTCATTCCAGCCGACGGACGACGTCGCGCAGTCTCGTGCATTTTAGGAACAGGTGACGTGTCGGAAAGACCGCATAGGGCGGGTGGGTGTACAATTACAGCCAATCTAGAATCCTTTTTAACGAGCCTTTGCCGTCTTCTATAAGGCGGTCGTCTGCTCAAAGCCTTCCACCGTGAAAAAACACAGTTTTCTTTAATGTCTTATTGCCATCTCTCGAATAGTAGGCTTATCCGGGGATTGTGGGAGAAAAGCAAACGGAGGCAAGAAAAAAAGCAACGCATTAAGTCGCCGCATGCTGTGCTCGGGAGAATGTAAGAAGAAAAAAAACTCATATCCAAGCTGTGCGACCGAGACTTGTCTCTTTCAAATCCAAGGCGGCTTTGCTTGACTGCTAACCAGCAAATTGGTGGATAGGATTTTGATAGTATGTTAATTTTTAGGCCGGATTATCATTTGAGCCATGACAGACAGCAATGCGCCCATTAATACCGAATGTTGGTGTGACGTGCGACAAGTGTGAGCTTCATGCGTGCCCATTGCTCTTGGCATGCTCTGATGATCTTTTTTTTGCAATGATCGCCCATTTGACTCACCTGTATCACTCGCATCGGCAGTCCTGTTTCTTTGGCTAACTGTTCCCTTATGTGTCTAGTTGGTTTGGGTGTTTGACTAAATGCGGTTTTTAACACTTCTAACTGTTTGGCTTTTATCGTCGTTCGTGGACCCCTTCGTTTCGCGCCGGCACCGTCATCAGGACTCTTGTTCTCTGCTTGTGAATCTCCTCGACAATCCGGGTCGCCATCCAAGGACCCTTGATCACTATCGTCGTGTCCCGTTTTACTGTCCGTACTCATGCTTTGTACTGAGAGGTCCGATGCGCCGAGGGGTCCATCGTTTGGTCCAAGTGGGCCCATCCCTAGACCAGGCCTTAGGTGATCATCGTCGTCTTCATCTTCTGATCCGGATCCCATCAACGAGTCTGCAATAAGAAACATAGAAAAACAATTATTCAAAATGTGCTACGCAAATATTTGCTCCAATCGTAACAAGTGGAATCAAGAGAGTCGGAAACATGAAATCGTTTTACCACAAGAGTACTTCCTGATCAAACTGAAGAGCACTCCTGTAGCACCAACTGTTTTTGTCATCCCTTTATTTTTATTTGATATGTTTTCCACTCATTCATCCCGTCTGCCACCCTGCTGTTCCAGTGCACTTGTCCAAAATACACCCTCCGGTGTCCGCACCAAACTCAAATATAAAAACAAAAACCGTTTAAAATCTCTTTACAAACAGCATGCAGAGCCTAGTCCTATAAGCTTGAAATATTCCACCCTCTTTGGTCCAAACTCAGAAGACTGGGCCGGGGAATTTTCCAGGGGTTTTCTTCAAGCAAACAAACGCACCCTCCCTCTAGTTCCTGTGTTGTGCAAACTTTGACGACGCTTCTGGCGTGTATCTTTCCCCTTTCCGCAGGGCATCTTGAAATTCAACGACGACGTCTGCTATGCTCAATATAGAACAACGAAAGCGGGAGAAAGGGCATCTTCTCGATGGTTTAGCAGTTCCTAGTAGGCTACAGGTACAATTGCCAGTTGCGTGCTCTGTAGTTGATGCACATGGCCTACTCTGATGGCCATGGTAAACAAAACAGAACCGAAGCACCAGCTCGTCCTTTCTGCCTTGTCGGTGGCGCTCGTTTCAACCCCTAGTAGAAGAATGTTTATTTGCACATGAATTGCTTGTATATTTTCTTTGTAACACAACACTTTGTTTTGTTAAGGAAATTGTTTAAGTGAATAATAACACCAGCAAGCGGTCGTACATCCAAGGTATGGGTGTATGTGTAGGAGGACTTGGAGCCATCCATCGTGACAGTTACAGCCTAGTTTATGAAACAAAAGTTTGCCGTTTGAATGGGAAACTTTAAAATATTTCATGTTCAATCACATGTCAAAGCATCGACGTTGAAATGGCTAACTAAACTGCATTCATACGCATTTGAGCAACAAATTAACAGCTCTGGAGATACTGCCTGAGCTACATATGTACGTTGCCCAATGGGGTTGATCGATTTGCTGCGGTGCAACTGTCAGTATGATTTGGCAGTAAAAGAACATTCTATTTGAAACCGTTTGATAAGCCCTGCTCGCCGACCTCGTGGGAGTAAATTTTCTCCCGTTCGCCTATGTGTGGCACCTATCACATGGTTACATCATGATCCACCTATTCTTCTTGACATATTCCGAATCAACCTACATAAACTGACAGGCTGTCAGTGCGGTCGGCATCTTAGTGTGCACCACATGCTTTCGAACGCTGGACGAGTTCAATAGAGCTACCAAATTATATCCGTTCACAAAGAGATTTAAGTTTTGAAGAACCTTATTTTTTAACAAAATCAGATGAAACGCATAAAACAAAACCCCAACAATGTTCGTTTTTTAGAGAAATTAGCTAAACATGTTTTGATAAAATTTGTATTTAATAAAAATGGTTGCTCTATTGCCTCCTATTCCTCAATGGAGCGTCCTGTATAGCACCAAACCTCCTATACGAAATACGACTGATCCGCGGCAAAACCAAGCGAACGGGACCGGTGGAGAGGAAACACACGTCCATCAACCTTGCACACCGGGATACATCGAAGCACACGGGCCACGACGAGCACGAATATAAACACGAACGTAACAACACGGAGAAACACGACAATCGACCGGTCCCACACCGACGGATGGACGGGTTCACGTTCTCTCAAAGACACGAAAAAAAACAAAACCTTCACGAGAGCTGTCGTTTCCAGTTGAGTAGGATCACCACACCGGCCAGACCCCGAAAGCGAACGGAATATCCTTTCCTCCCCCGGTTGTACGGGGTGCCTGTCGTTGATGGCATACCGCGGTGCTGCTGCCTGGCATGACCCGGCTTGACACACGATGGTCGATGGGCCGTTGTCAGACGAACTCGCACTTCGGTCGGGTCCTGGACTGAGCTGAGCCAAGTTGAGCTGGCTGGGAGGGAGAGTTGTTGTGTGTGAAAAGTTGAGTCATGCTAAATTGTGCAGGAGCAACGAGCAGCGAGCATCGAGCATGTTACACATATTTTAGATTCCATCCCAAACGGCGGTCGCATGGGGGACAACTTTTGCACAGTGCTACACATTCAGAAATGAGTTTGTACCTATAGATATACATACGTGTAACATGTTGCCGCAAAGCTGCAAGTCGACTTATGCTGAACGGCGGATTAAAAAATGCTCCATGTTCGCAGCCTGGTCGAGGCGTTGACATGATAAGCTCATAGGGCTATGGCATACAACATCATGATTGCCTGCACGATACGCAAGGGGAGGGTTCGTGTTAGTTGTAGGAACAAATGTTACGTCAACACAAGAAGAAAGGATACAAGACAAATGGATCGTGTTTTCTATAAGGGTTTCTGATGAAAAAACTAAGCTAAGCTGAGGATCAAGTTCGATGTCCCGACTTCACACAATCATAAACTCAAGTCTTTCGTTCAAGATCCAAAACCTGAGCCAAAGTGAAATATACAAGCAGAAATCCGTTCTCAATATCAATGTTTTATGACGTCTGGAAACAAATCAACTTGAAGTAATTGGAAATCAATTTAATGTTTGTTTAGGTCAAAATATGGGTAAATGGAGAGGATTTACCTTGACAGTAAAAATCTTTTTTATATGAAAATTGAAAAAAAAATCTATTAAAGCATGGACACTAATAAATTAAATTTGTTAAAATAATTAAAATAGTTTTATTTCTTAGGCACCATTTCAAATAAAATTTCAACATAATTTAGAAGCAAACGCTTAAAAAGAGAGCTATAACTGGAAGTTCTAATTTCAGAGGAAATATGATTAAATAACATTTTCCTAAAATGTATCTCTTAATTTGTTTTTCAAGATCTGAAACATTTACTCTGTTTTCATAAGCTTCATAGAGTTTATAATGATGTCAAAATGTATGTTCTAATGACTTTCAGCCCTTTCTCTCTTCGAATGCAAGAAGTGCTCACGAACTACTATAAAATCATTTTTAGTATCTAAGTGAAATAGCATTTCGCTTCATTTGTCTGATAAGTTCTCAAATCATGCCAAATATAACATGAATAAAGACTTGCCTCCCTCTTTCCGACTCCACCCAGAAATAAGTGACGGTATCAAACAACCTTTCTTTCTTTAGCTTGATAAGTTCTTCATTTATGCCAACAAACTTATATGGAAGCACTGATTGGTTGATAAGTTTTCAACCTATAAAACCCAATTTATATGGAACTCCCTTTGTCCCTCCCTTCTTCACACTGCAATGCAGAAAGGTTTGTACCAATCAAAGAAACCTATTTATCCCGTTTAAACCTTCCCATGTTTATGTTAATGATTTTTTCGCCATATACTAAATTTGTAGACATGACACATTACAACTTGAAGTGGTGTTTTTTTTCTGTTCCGCGTTGTGAATGAAAAATAAATTGGAATTTGAAAGAAAAGAAAAACATCCTTGTTTTTTTCCAGAAGAGCTAATGTGTGGGGTGAAATTAAAAAACGTTCATGTGATTTGTAGTGTTCAAAAAGAAGAGAATTCGATAAAAATGACTGCCATAATGCGAAACACATCGGGTGCAAGGACGACAAACGCACGAGAACTTGGTGAGAACTTTCCGATTTTTTGCTAATCCATTATCACTTTCCTCACTGAATGCCGTTTTGGCTGCTGTATTTTTTTTATTATGTTTAACACATTGATTATGGCCACATCGTATAATCAACGTTTTCCCGGATAGATATCGTAAAGTCTGTTTCTGAAGCTGGTGTCATTCCAACAGGCTTCGATTGCTTTGATTGTTAAAATTATGTACATAATTATCTTTTGTTATTCAAATTGTCTTTCGGCCTTCCATCGAAACTGACAAATCAATCTAAACAATAAGTACTCACAGTTGCTATGAAGATGATTTGTATTAGGTGACTATGATATTTTTTTTTGCTTCATTTGACTGAAGGGATATAGAAAGGACGTTACTAAGGAGTTGTTTGGAAAGCGCTTCAAATGAGGATGACTGGGAAAAATTCTTCATAGTCGTGGTTTCATGACGGAAGACCGTGAAGATTATACGCTCTGTACATAACTACCTTTTATGGTTTATGGGTTACGATATTTGAATGGAACATTTTCTTGATAACCTCTATACAATTTGTATAAATTAGTATCTAGTATTTAGATTTTGAGTATATTAAATGGATAACTGATAAAGAAAAGTGTGAATTATTATTTTAAAACAACAAATGAGAGCAAATAGTTCAAATAATCGATTGAAAGCAGATTTTCAAAAATTGAATCACAAAAAAAGCTTTTCAACAAAAACATCGGATCAAAAGTCTCTTCTGTGAAGCCAAAATATGTAAAACAAAAGCACTTTTCATGTTAGGTTCGTACCGTAAATTGGAGGAACTTTGAGCACCGGCGCACTAATATTTAATTAGGCAATGAACTCGACTCCTCTTGCCAGAAAGTCCTCAATCAACGACCTTAGACTACTTCTAGACGTAAGCGGAACACACAAAACTTTCGTGATATCTACTGCCGGAAAGCTATCTACTGCTCACACGTGAGAAGTATTTTGGAATTGGAATCCAAGTGTGCGCCGTATTACGCAATGCACACAGAGCGCATTGAAAGTGTACAGAAAAGATTTCTCAGATACGCTCTTCACCGATTACTCTGGAACGACGCAAAGCATCTTCCGTAGTACGAGTGTAGGTGCAAACTGATTCATCTCCCGACGCTGACGCAACGCAGAGAGCTACTTCAACGACTTTTCGTCTACGACCTATTGTGTTATAATCTATAATATCGACTGCAGCGAACTCTTATTTCGTCTGCCAATAAACGAACTCCCGCGAACTGTACGCAAAAAAACAATTCTTCCGTCTCCCGCCTTCCCGCACGCTTTACGAACTCAACAATCTCATCTGGACATGTTGTAGGAGATTCAACGAGACGAGCGACAACTTCGATTTTAACGTGTCAATATTTACTTTTAAAAGAAGAATCCTTAGTTTGTAAATAGTCATAATTTAGTATTTTCTAGACTTAAACAAACAAATAAATCAATAAATAGAAACACTTTAATCTACTTTGGAAGAAATACAACAGATATGAGAGTTTATAAACACCATGACTCAATCTTGGTTTGAATCAATTTGAATGCAAGATTTTAAATCAAAAATTGTATTAAATAAAAGTCACAAATATGAATGAAATCGAACTGGTCTACCTTGTTGTACATAGTTAACCTCGATAAAATCCAAAATTATTGATATTTTAAAAATCTAAACTTAAGTCAGAATGATGTACACAAAAGTTGACTGGTGGTGAAAGTGATATTGGTTTAAAAGAGTGGTTCACCTTCTAATGAAAGTTTCTATTTACCTTAGTTGTTTATTTTAAAAATTTCCGTGCCCATATTGAAAATAGTGCTCATAAGATTCAAAAATCTTCTATATTAAAAGTAAATTTCTATCTATCTGTCTGTCCTATAGAACAGCTTCAGACCCCTCCACGTAACTTGAAGTTGTTTAAAAATTGTGAAAGTTACATTTTATAGATTTGCCATAAGACCTACCCAGCACTCAAGGCGTTATAATCGCAAAAAATGGCGAAAAATCAATCAATCTAATTTCCAACCAATTCAGTATTTAAAAGTACGATTGTACGACACTAACGAAAATATCATTTTATGTTACCTAACAGTGATTGTAAATCCTACGTCACAGCATTGTGAGATTTATGCTTCACTTTTGACAAAATGTTTGCCTTCAGGTTGGTTTAAGAAAGTGCTGACCTTTTTACACTTGCTGGTATTACGATTTCGATGGAAAAAAAGTCTCACCACCACAAATCGGGCCGGTCGAAGGTCAATTTTTGCAAGCTTCAAAACGTTAAGATTGTCCGACGATAAAACTTCCCAACTCTGGAGTACTTTTCTGGAGCTTGACCGCTCGCTGCTTGCACTCTTTCCCATAAGATGATCACATCATAATGCAACTTATTTTTTCTGCTGTTGTTCCTTTCCATAAGGTCTTAAAAAGTGCTCTGCTGCTGCTGCTGATGGTCTGTTGTACAACTAAAAGCACACCGTACTTGCGTACATACATATCTCTCAAGAAGATTTTTTTTTCCACCAACCAACATGAGGAGGGAGGATTCTTCGAGACCTTGAATGGGACCCCGCAGAGCCCCACGCCGGACCAGCAGGGGGTCCCAGTGATTAGTTCTGGTTATGGGCGAATCATTGTTAATGAATACGAGTAATAATTATCCATGAACCTGCGCTCTTGAAGGCGGAATGGGAACACAGGAATAAGGGTCTCTCTGTGGCTCCGAGTTGTGGTGGATAGGGATAGGGTATAGGATGGTTGGTCCTACCTAAGCCCAGCAAAGTGTGGGTAACGTCGTTGTTTTGCTGTTTCATTCTCCCGCCGTCGTCGATTGTTGTTCATGCTGGCTGCTGACTCGTGGATGGAGGCAAAGGGATTCGGATTGCAACTTCTTTAGGTTTTCTCACCGCAACAGGTCGGCTTCGGACGCTTGAGATCTGTGGCGTTCTCACCGGGGAGGCTCGACTGGCGGATCGTTTCCAGGCAACTTCGCCCAGGTACAGATACCGCATCGGAACGGTTACTCCACTATTTGTATGAGTCCGTAAAGGAACTAGGGAGTAAGTGTTATAAAATTTGTTGTTTTCCTTTCGGAATGCGCTTTCCGGTTGGCGGGAGCTTTTAAGTATCAGCAAAATATTTTTATGCAACTCTTGGTGATGCATAGTTTGCAATGCAATGCAATGCAGTGTGATATGAATCCAGCATTTAAATATGCACCCACTCTTAGCCTTTGTGGGATAAAGAGTGTGTTTTTTTGTGCTCCTTAGGAAATTGATGATATCGTTAAGCCTAACTTTTATAACGATGCACATTAGCCAAGTTCTCACGTCGTCGCACATAACCATTTCACGCAGCTCAAACTTTCCGGGATAATACCTTTCGATAAGCTTGGCAGTAGCCAACGCGCGACTAAAACATGTTTGCGTGTGAGGAATCGGCAGCTCAATAGCATTTTCAACACCTATCTTCCACCCGTTTCAGTCTCTCTCTCTCTGCGTCTCCAGGCACCAAACAACTGCAAACATTCCCGGGCACTTTGGATTCACATTCAATTGAATCCTAGCGCGTAGCACGGGATGGTGAGTTTGTATAAATTTTCAAACGAAAATCGAACCCAACCTTTATTTCTGAACCAAGCAGCGACGCAGCTCAGTAGGAGTCGAAAAGCGCTGAAAACCATGAACAACATGATTCAAGTGCTAATAAAAGATCCGGAAATAGTGCAAGTCAGCGGTTGTCGAAGATTGGAAGGCTTGGGCTACCGGCAATCGATCGACCCTTGCTGGCCAAATAGATGAAGAAGATTCTATACCTTTTTATATCAGATACGAAACGATACGATAGGTACTGAACGGATCAAACCGTAACAACATGCAAAAGAACCACGAAAAGATTCGCTGGATCAGACAGCAGCAGCAGCGAGCGTGGAAAAAATGGATAAATGATGTCAATCGATTCGGTTCGCTCTTGAAGTTTTCTACACAATCACTCGACGATGTTTGGATTCTTTGTCTGGGGTTTTTTTCTTCTCTGCTGGCCTAGCGAATGAAGATGAGTCATTGTAGACCCAGACCCAGGTTGCAAGTGGCAAGGTTTGAAGATGCTCAAGCTAATGACGGTTTAAAACTTTCAAGAAATAGAGTTTTGAAATAGCCGATAAAAAACAATCAAACAACCAAAAATAACGTATATCTTTCAGTTGTCGTGAATACATTATAAGTACAACTCAGGGTTGCGATCCGTCAGCGTCACGAGGCGTCAAGTTGACGCCTTTTTTCTAAATCTTCTGTGGCAGATTGCCTTCAAAATCCAACATTTGAGGATTTCTTTTACTCTAAAGGATAATCGCGAAAACAATATAAAAAGTACACATTTAAGAAATCTCATTCAAACAGATTTTCATTTCAGACGATATTTGACGGTATTTCTGAATTCAATATCTTATATTGAAGATTCAGAGAACGTTTCTCACTAAACTCAACGAAATTCAATTTTTTGTAAACATTTTCAAATGTTTTGAAGTTTAACAATCGAGCAAATCTGGAGCCCAATTTCTGGTGTCGATTCTCACGAAGATTGTTTCTACTGAAGTAAATGATAACATTTAATGCAATTTACTTGAGATCGACCGATCTGCTGCTTGAAATAGATTTAGATGAATCGTTAACCAAAATCGGGACATCACCAAACCCTCGCCCGAACATCAGTTAAGTACAAAGGTTCATTGGTATAATTCCCCGCCGTCGTTTTGATCTGTTATCTGATCTTGCATGCATTTATGTCACCAACAGCTTCCGCATTCGAAGTTCTTCTCGTGTGTCACCGCCCTCATTCAATCCGCATCCACATTCGGGTATTCCTTCCTGAAAATAGCGAGCGCCAGATCGAAACTGGACCGATTTCTACCCTTCGACTTTCTGCCTGAGTTGAACTTTGGAGTTTTTTTCTCGTTTGGCTTCAAACGAACGGCACAATGTTTTTGAAGGACGATGTCAAATATTGTGATGTGAGTGATAAGAATCTGGTCGGATTTGAGCAGCTCTGTCTCTCGGGATGAATCTTTAGCAGTGGCATTCCGGCGGCGGCTGCTGCAAAGGAAACCTTATCCCTGCGAGTCAGGCGGCACGAGCGTCGTCGGAGGAAAAACGGATTCTGGTGGTCGCATTTAATTCTGTTATCATTGTACCCGCGTGTGTCCTTGATGTTGGTATATCGCAAAAAAAAAAAACAGTCCATCCCTTTAACCGTTTCCATGAGCGAGCAGTCGAATCGACCCTTGGGTCGACAGAATAAAGTAGAGCCGTTTCTATTTTTTCGGAAAAGTCTCGTGTACTGAAGCGATAAAAGATTGTCAGCTCAAGATAACCAGTCCGGCGACGGATGTCGGCAACTTTTCATGGGGAAGTCGAATCCGGACAACCGTAGGCACTCTGCTTCAGTCAGATCCGTGATGGGTTAGCTTTAATGTGGGTTTCGGAATTGAGGGTTGACTTTTGGTGTGAATAAGGTTTCTTGTCTAAATCATTAAATCAGCAAAGCGTTTCGTTTTAAATTTCAAAGCTTTTTATGGCAGGATTGAAACAGTTTGATCGATTTTCAGCAACGTGCAAGAAAATTCTTGATTTTGAATATATTAACTAGATTTTATTTATTTGGCATTCGAAGTCTAAATTGGAAACTTCAAAGAAAGTGTATTAATGTAAATAATATTTTTATTATTATCATTTTTAAGTCACTGCACAATGGGGAAAAAAGTGTACAAACCGCGAAGAAATTCAATATCTTTCGTCCCACATGACCCAAATCTATGAAATTATACTTCCTTTTTGTGAAAATTTCCGGAGAATCGATTGCACATAGTTTCAAATGCCGCACAAGCTTGCGAACGGAGATATAGTGCCTTTTTAACCCCTAATTCCCCTATATTTTGTAAACATTCCAGAAAAAAACACTGTTTTGAACCAGAGAATTTTGCACTAAAATAGACCTATCGTGTGTAATTTTTTCTGAGGAATCGAATGATGGCTGTTTTGGCCACCGCACGCTTCACAAAATGGAGTTATGGCTGTTTTAACCCTCAATTCCCCTACATTTTTCAATTATTTCTGAAAAAAGCTTGTTCGGACTTGATAATTTTGAACCAAATGGGTTGTATCTTGTGTGGTTTTTCCCGAGCAATCGTATGAGGGCTATTTGAGCCCCCGCACACTTCGAAAAATGCAGTTATGACTGTTTTACCTTCAATTCCCCTCAATTTTTCAAATTGTTAAGAAAATGCATGATCAGACTTGAAAATTTTGAATCTTTTGGAACGTATCTTGTATGATTTTTTCCGAGGAATCCAATCAAGGCTGTTTGAACCACCGCACGCTTCGGAAAATGGAGTTATGGCTATTTTTACCCTCAATTCCCCTACATTTTTCAATAATTTCAGAAAAAAAGCATGTTCGGACTTGAAAATTTTGAACCGAATGGGTTGTATCCTATGTGATTTTTTCCGAGAAATCCAACGAAGCCTATTTGAGCCACCGCATGGATTGGGAACAGGAGTTATGGCCGTTTCACCCTCAATTTTCCTACATTTTTCAAATTGTTAAGAAAAAGCTTGTCGGACTTGAAAATTTTGAACCAAATGAAACATATCATGTGTGAATTTTTTCGAGGAATGGAACGAAGTCTATTTGACACACCGCAAGCATCGGAAACAGGAGTTACGGTTGTTTTACCCTCAATTCCCTTTCATTTTTCAAAAAGTTCAGAAAAACCATGATCGGACTTGAAAATTTTGAACCAAAAGAGACTTATCTTATGCAATTTTTTCCGAGGAATCTAATGAAGGCTGATTGAACCACCACACGCTTTGAAATATGGAGTTATGGCTGTTTTTACCCTCAATTCCCCTACATTTTTTCTGAAATCATTGAAGAATGTAGGGAAATTCAGGGTAAAAACAGCCATAACTCCATATTTCAAAGCGTGTGGTAGTTCAAACAGCCTTCATTGGATTCCTCGGAAAAAATTGCATAAGATAAGACTCGTTTGGTTCAAAATTTTCAAGTCCGATCACGGTTTTTCTGAACTTTTTGAAAAATGAAAGGGAATTGAGGGTAAAACAGCCATAACTCTTGTTTCCGATGCTTGCGGTGTGTCAAATAGGCTTCGTTGCGTTCCTTAAAAAAAATTATACATGATACGTTCCATGTACTTCAAAATTTTCAAGTCCGAACATGCTTTTTCTTAACAATTTGAAATATGTAGGAAAATTGAGGGTAAAACAGCCATAACTTCTGTTCCCAATCCGTGCGGTGGCTCAAATAGGCTTCGTTGGATTCCTTGAAAAAAATTACATAGGATACAACCCATTTGGTTCAAAATTTTCAAGTCCGAACATGCTTTTTTTCTGAAATCGTTGAAAAATGTAGGGGAATTGAAGGTAGAACAGCCATAACTCCATTTTCCAAAGCGTGCGGTGGCTCAAACAGCCTTCATTGGATTCCTTGGGAAAAATCACACAAGATACGTTCCAAAAGGTTCAAAATTTTCAAGTCCGATCATGCGTTTTCATAACAATTCGAAAAATGTAGGGGAATTGAAGGTAAAACAGCTATAACTCCATTTTCCGAAGCGTGCGGTGGCTCAAACAGCCTTCATTCGATTCCTCGGAAAAAATTCTGCACAATACAACCCATTTGGTTCAAAATTATCAAGTCCCAACATGCTTTTTCTGAGCTATTTGCAAAATTTTGGGCAATTGAGGGTAAAACAGCCATAACTCCTGTTCCCAATCCGTATGGTGGCTCAAACAGCCTTCGTTGGATTTCTCGGAAAAAATCACATAGGATACAACCCATTCGGTTCAAAATTTTCAAGTCCGAACATGCTTTTTTCTGAAATTATTGAAAAATGTAGGGGAATTGAGGGTAAAAACAGCCATAACTCCATTTTCCGAAGAGTGCGGTGGCTCAAACAGCCTTAATTGAATTCCTCGGAAAAAATCACTCAAGATACGTTCCAAAAGGTTCAAAATTTTCAAGTCTGAACATGCATTTTCTTAACAATTTGAAAAATTGAGGAGAACTGAAGGTAAAACAGCCATAACTTCATTTTTCAAAGTGTGCGGTGGCTCAAATAGCCTTCATTCGATTGCTCGGAAAAAACCACATAAGATACAACCCATTTGATTCAAAATTTTCAAGTCCGAACAAGCTTTTTTCAGAAATAATTGAAAAATATAGGGGAATTGAGGGTAAAAATAGCCATAACTCCATTTTGTGAAGCGTGCGGTGGCCAAAACAGCCATCATTCGATTTCTCAGAAAAAATTACACACGACAGGTCTGTTTTCGTTCAAAATTCTCTGGTTCGAAACAGTGTTTTTCTGGAATGTTTACAAAATATAGGGGAATTAGGGGTTAAAAAGGCACTATATCTCCGTTCGCAAGCTTGTGCGGCGTTTGAAACTATGTCCAATCGATTTTTCGGAAATTTTCACAAAAGGAAAGTATAATTTCATAGATTTGGGTCATGAAGGACGAAATATATTGAATTTCTTCGCGGTTTGTACACTTTTTTCCCCATTGTGCACTGGCTATAAATAATTAGCTTATACCATCTTTTGTGAAATATTACGAATAAATTTCAACACGGAGAAGTAGGCAATGGTTTGTTGGTATCGCACGTGTTTTTTTTTCGCTCCGTAGCGGTGAAAATTACATTTTTGAAGTTTAGATAATTTCTTATTGTAAAATTGTGATTTTTTCTTGAAAAAGTGGATAATGCATAGTGATCTTTAAATGGATGTTTAATCGTTTGTGCGCGACCCAATTCTTCGTTGATTTCGTTCTTCGGAACCCGACAGTTTATATATGTATTCGTTTTATAAATCATGTTCCAGGTTTGAAATTTTATATATTTACCAAAGTTTTCTATGCTAAAGTTCAATTGGCGGTAAGTTATTGAATGATATAAATTTATTTGTTATGATTCATATCTATGACGACACATTGAAATTGGTCAGATATTGTGTCAGTCGTGGATATGTACTTTCCCTATTATTTAACAAAATCTTTTGGAAAGAGCTAATTTCAAAAGATTTTGTGGTGGTAGTAAGAAAAAAAATTACAATTTATCAATTGATTCAATTTATACTGCATTGCTATGGATTTCTGTGCAGAAAAACCTAATTTCCACCCACTGAAGGACGAACTCACAAGGGTCAGCATCAAGAAGCACAATAAGTTTTAGCAAATGTGCTTCCAACGTGAATATTTCAAACATGTTATAATCATGGAAACGTATGGTATTGGTTCCACGTTTTTTCTCCCTGTGTTCCAGTTGTTTCTGAGTCCAATACTGCACAGTGGGCCCGGCCGAGTTAAAATGATTAGTTAATGAATTAAATACTTAATAAAGCTGTAGCAAAATCCTTTTCGGACATCAGCGATTTGTGCAATTTTTTTTTAATGAATTAATTATTTTATTCTATGCATTTTAGAAGTGTAATAATTTCCCTCTTTAAATTTAAAATACGAGCTTGAAGACCATCCATTTTTTTTTACAATGGCACTGTAGCCATCTACATGCAATACTTCGCGAGGCACCAGCAGTGATGTCAATTGAATTTATTGTTTTTCAATGCCAAAAGAAATACCCCTGTTAAACAGCTAATAACTTTTTTGCCTAATAAGATACGAAGTTACGGTCTACGATAAAGCGGAAAATATCCTTCAGAGAATTTGTGAATTGGCACAAAATCATTAGCAGGCTCGAATTCACAGAAAAAAACGATGTTACTTTTTTAAGTAGAAAATATTCTATTTTCTCATACAAACCTAAAAGTTCAAATTTACTCATATGAACGTTACTTAAAAATTCTGCATAAGTTTTGAACCAAAGAGTTGAGAAATTCAAAAATGATCCCAATCGACTCAGTCTATTAAACCATCCTTTGTGAAATATTACAAATTTATTTCAAAACAAGTTAAGCTGTAGAAAAATTCTTTTTGCATATCATCGATTCGAGCAATTGTAAAAAATTTACTCTTTAAATTTTAAATACGAGCTTGAAGACCGTCTTTTAGTTACTTTTACAACGACACTGTTGGTAATTTCGACATTTCAACTCACTCAACCTATCCTCACACAATTTACATAAACGATCGGTTTCAACGGGTCTCTCCTCAACGAGCCATTTGGCACGATCGCAACGATCTCCACACTACTGACTGGGTGCAGCTGATCGATTAAAAGCGCAACCGAATAGTTAGTGCCAGCCCAGCCAGCCAAGTGCTGTGAAGAAAAAAAGTCACTGGGATTACGTTCGTACAAACTTATATACGCAACGCAAACCCGCTGCTGACGGAGAAAAGAAGAGATCATCCGACACTTATGATGACTATTGGCAAAGCGCCAGACCCGCACAGAAAAGGCGTCTGAGTCTGCGTCTGCGCTGCGTTTGGGACGCGCTCTCTGCTGGTCTCATCATATCATCTCGCCAATTAATCACTACAACTGCTGAGCGTTCCGCACCATGAGATGTTTTTTTGTGGTTGGGTTGGACTCTTTCGGTGAAGTTATGGGCAAAACGTTTAGCAACGCGTGTTACAAGACTCAATATTCCTCCTGCCTGTGTGTGTGTGGAAAATTGTGGTGCCAGGCCAGCGTTCATGATGGGCTGCCCTTTTGCATCTCGAAGATCCTCGATAAAACAGACCGTTCTCGTTGCTTGCGTTTACGTTTTGCTTCGGCAAGTCCCGCACCACGCACCGCCAAACTTGTTACGATCAATTTGTGGAATAAAATGAAGGCATGTGTGTTGTGATTTTGTACTTTCTCACTGGGTGTAAGCAACTCATCATATCTTTGCTTACACCAACAGCGCAGGAGCAGCTCAGCAGCAGCAGATGACCGATGTTGATTGGCTCAGCTGCTTCAAAATCGAGTGATCCGCCGATTTTATAGTAACTTTTTGGATAATTGCTTGTTCGTGCTGATGTGTTTTTGGGTGGATTTTTGGAACATTGATCGTTGAACATGAATGAACTCATTCAAGAGCGTTCCGTTTTGGGAAACGTGCACAAAGGCATAAACAAATTCCTCGTAAAATTGTAAAAAAAAACAGTGTTTTTGGTATGAAAACAAGGTTTATTGACATCACGATACGAGGCGTACGTCAGGATCAAACTTCGACTTTTCTGACTTATTATCAAAACATCAACCTTTGGGGAGATTATTGACCGGCACCCAGCACCGTAAATATTATTGGGTTGAAAAATGTTCCGAGGGAAAATGTTAAAAAAAACACACATTTACCTATTTAAAATTCAGGTATTTTATACGGAAGTAATTAGGAAACGAACTCAAAAATTAGATGTGTTTCGAAAAAAAGACTCAAAAACAATAGTTTCGCCCAAACAGAAAGTCGTGTGGCTTCGTGTGGCCATCATGCCATTCACAGGAATTCACAAATCCAAAGTGTCTACGAACCATGGTCTCCAATTTTCATTCAATCATTTGAATCTAGACTGCTTTGGAAGTTCACAATCGAATAACTTTTTTTGCCGCCAAATGAAAACTTATAAGTTTCAGGTTGCTGTGAAAGTCAGTAAACAAAACATTCAGACCGGTCCGCATAACAGTCAAATGAAAGAAATTTTTTTCGATTGAAAATCATCGCTTTCATTTTCATGCCTTGCTGAAAATCTTCAAATAAGTAGATTATTAGTCTAAAAATACAAATTATTTTACAGAATCAAGCTATCAAAAATGTAAAAAAATATATTTTTTTTTAATATTAGAGTTTTTTGTTGCTTTTAAATCAATTCCTCTTACTTAAATAAAAAATTTATATAAATATTAAATGAATTTAGAGCTCTTGACTTAGTTCCCTTTTAAAATAGATTATAATCACAAAAAAAAACAAAATTGAACAAAAAATTACATGAAAATAACAATTTTCATTTTCGTTTGAAATTGAAGATCTCGATTTTCATTTGAAAATCATCAGGTGCACTTTGAAAATCATTAACGTCATCATCATTCGAAACACCGAGGAATTTCAACTGAAATCATCGTAAGCAATCTTACAGTAGCATGCTTTGGCCTTTCATTTGAAATATTTTTCTGTTGTGAATGTGAAAATTGGAGACGCTGCTACGAACACTATATTAAGTAGTAGAAGTAGTAGTAGTAAGTAGAATCGAATTCGTACAGTTGAATTTTATCCGCTTAACACTTCTAATTAGCCCCTGGCCAGTACCGGAAGAATCTCTTAAGTATTTGCAGCGATGCTCCTGGTTGAATCTAACCGACACGTGAATACCTGAAGGCGACGTTTGTTGGAAAATTTGCTGTTCGGTGACATTGATGCACGTGCAGTTTTACAATGGATCACTGGAAAAAGCTAATTTTCCGGGAGGAGTCGCCACCAGAGGTGTCAGGTGTACTGATTTATCAGGATTTGTCCTGATTTTTGAGAGACCGTCCTGATTTTTCAAAAACACTCATATTGTCCTGATTTTTGAAAATGTGTCTTTAAAATGTCCTGAATTCTCCTGATTTTCAAAAAAAAACATTTCAATTCTAATCGAATTTGTGACTAAACAATGAGAACTTCAAGCAAATCTGAAACAAAATAGCTTAACTCGTTAGTTAAATAGTTAAACGGCTGTTCATATGATATTTGAATGATGTTTTTCGATATAAATAAATGTTTCGATTATAGTCGTTTTACCATCTTTATGGCATTCGCGACTTTATCAACGTTGCAGTCGGCGGATCGTTATTGAAGAACTTATCCGGCACAACTGTTCGATGTTTACTCTTGGGCTCGAACTCACGGACATCGGCTCAGGAGACAACAGACTTACCAACTGAGCTATATCACAAGCCCGTTTTTCGATATGGAATGCAGGCCAGCAAAGAAACTGCTCACTTCTGTTGCATAAATTAAGGCGTTTAAAGCACATGTATCTCGCCTTTGTTAATGCAATCTAAGCTGAGCTGCATATTATTTCCATGAATTCAGAGGCGTCCTGAAAAATCCAGATTTTTTTCTTCGTGGTGTCCTGATTTTTGACAAAACCATCTGGCACCCCTGTTCGCCACCAGTGTATAGAGCTGTCAAACCTCATGATTAAAGTTGCAGAAAAACACAGAAAATCAACAAAACATGGTACTATGTTGCACTGTGGGAGATCACGCGAACAATAAGGCGCGAAGGATTTATCAAATATTCGAAAGATTACAAAAGCAAAAAACAAATTTTCGAAGATGGCTGTTTTATCGCCTTTTGTATTCTTGATTTTATTGAATTTTTCGATAAAAAATTACTTGATTTAAAGGTTTTGTGGAATGATGTAGAATGCGATTTTTTTAGCATACAAGCTATCGAGTAATGTATTCCTGTTTATTAGTTTTTTGCATTATTTTTTTTATTTATCCCTCTCCCTTCGCGATGTTCCAATCAGAGCTCGAAGAAATCATATTCATTGACCGCAGTAGGGCATGAATGAGAGAAAATAAATTTCACCCCACGTGTTTCGAAAGACGATGAAATAAAATCGTATTAGCATAGACGAACTTCGCAATGACAGAGAATAATTTTTTTTTTCGTTATTCACTCCACAGTCATTCATCACAAAGTCGTGACAGTCAACAAATATTCAATCATGTCAATTGGATTTTTTATGATTGGATGTACTATCTAGACTACCAGACAACTAAAAATGTTCTCTTCCGGACTCTTAGCAATGCCGTCTGGACGTTTGCGAAATCAATTTAACGTGACTACCCTTTCCCAGCACGGTAAGGCGTGTCTGAATGATAAAATGCCTCTGAAAACGATAGTTTTTATTGGTCGGCTTAATAATTTCTTAATAGACTATAACCTGGAAGAAGAACAAAGGAGATCCCCGTCATGCAATGTTTGTAGGGATAAAAACGCCCAGGCGTTAAAATCCCAAAAAAAGTCATGCGTTGTTTGCAATTTCAACTCTATCATGATCTCCGAATTTAGATGACTGAGTTTTTCAAAAGTTCACATTCACGAGTTAGAAATTGAAGTGACTTTTTTTCGACAGTCAGTCACAGATTGCTATTATGACTGATTGGGCGCAATGATGGAAACGTGAAATGTAGACATTGAAAGGAAAATTATTTCACTTTCATCCAAGAATGTCAACAGTTTTGAGCACTGGTTGCAACTCCAAGTGACAAAAGATGGATTTGAAATTGGTTCCGGCCTTTTTGTAAAGAAAATTTCAAATAAAATTTTAATAGAAAGAAGACACCAGGTTTAAGAAAGGCTCAATTTCAGAACTCTCCCATTCTTAAGATATTGAAAAATGGAGAGAAAAAATGATAAAAAATGTTTGAAAAAGAATAACTAAAGATGCACATTTTGGATCACTGATAATGAAAAACTTCTATGTTCAATATATTGTTGTAAACGATAATCTCTGTAAAAAATACAGTGTTTAGGCTTCAGCGATTAAACGATTTAATAGAAGATAAATTATGGGAAAATAAAGAAAATCAGAAAAAAACAATTCATCAAAGTTTTCAGACGACATTTTTTTTACGTGGATATTTAAAAAAATCTGAAGAGTTTAGTCACGATACAGAGATATGAAGCGATATGAAGAGATATCAAAGTTTCCAAACGTGTTTTTTTTACAAATAATAGCTGGCTAGAAGTGTAAAAGAAATGAAAGAGCAGCCACTAAATGGATAAAGTCTGAGTTTCACAAAAATCCATGTGTAATTCCCCCCCCCCCCCCCCCCCCCTCCTTCTTTCCTCTTTCATCTTTTTAACAAACATAAGCTCCTTCCAAAATGGAATCGTGGGATTTTAACTAATCATCTTACGATCGTAACTAAAAGAAATGGCAGTCGATTTATTGGAAACATTTTGAAAAAAAAAATATGTCCGCTTGCTTGTATGATAATTTCCCATAGTGCGTCACGATAGTTACCATAGTTACCACAGGAATTGTTTTATTTTCATAATTAACAAGAATGAGAAGAATGTTTTTTCGTCGAAGCACATCGAATTGTCTAAGCCAAAGAGAATTAGATCTAAATAATTTTGATGAAAATAATTCCTAAAATTTCGTTTTCGTTCCAAAAACCCAAAACTTATCAACTCAATTTGATTTTTTTGGGTAAATTCAGCAAGTAATGTAAATAAATTCCGGGCGAAAAATCGGGCATCCGGGCGAAAAATCGGGCATCCGGGCTTATTCTAAATATGAAATTGATTGATAAAAATAAGTAAAAATAGTTCAATTTTAAATCAATATCATTGCAATGCAAGTGAAGTTATAATTAGACACTTGTGTTGAAAAAAAAGAACACTATTTCAAAAGCTGAATCAAATATAGTAATAAAACCTGGTATATAGTAATATATTTGGATGATTGACAGTTTTAACACTTGCATTTATTTTATATTCTTGGAAATATTCTGTTACATTCCATTGAAGTAATTCCAATTTATTTTTCTTATTTAACGGTAATTTATCTGAAAACTAAATGATTCCGCTTCAGTACCGTCTTCTGTTAAAAATAAAAAGGTTTTATATAAAAACGATAGATGAGAGATTTGTCTCTCTCTAGCGGAAAACTCACAACTCTCCCTTAAACGGGCCACAGACTACACAACATTTGTACAAATGCGATGAAATTCGATGAAATTTTGTCGCTGTGAGCACGATTTGCATAGTGTATGGCACTGCTTGAATGAGCGCCCAAACGGTTGGAGTAAAATCGGTCGGGATCGAAATATTTTGTACAAAACATTCTCCCAGCCGGGGTGGAGATGGTTGTTTTTGTTGCTGTTGCTGTTTTCGCCAGCAATCATTTGTGTTCGCGTGAAATATGTTTGTATAGTGTGTGGGCGAGCATAGATCAAACAATGGACGCGGAATCATCGAATTTGTACAGGCCAATTTGTGTAGTCTATGGCCCCCTTTACATAGTAGGCTTCGAAACTCGCTTCCAAAAAAGTTAAGCGATTTTTTTTCGTTTTTTTAGATAAGCTTAAAAAAATGTCTGCAAAAAATGTTAGTAAAATTTATTCAAGGCTCAAAAGAGAGAAATGCTCGGCATGCCAAACCAGTTTCCCTTCTCCTGATCAAATCTTTTTGGCATAACTCACAAACAGCACTTCCTAATCGTTCGCCTAAATAAACACACCTAATCACATTTCCTTTTAACTGGATTCGGAGAGTTAAAAATGTTCACCGATTAGTAAATTGACAAAAACCAACAATTTGGCAAAATTCTCCCGTCCGAAGCCAACCGACGAAAGATAATCGCTGTATCGGTTTAAGTTAAGCCCAAAACGAGTCGTAAGCCAGTTTTACAAATTTGGCTAAACACACACGCACATGAGCGGTCTTTTATTTTTGTTCTTTTTTTCGTCCCACACAAGGCTGTGAACCGAAAGCTTGACCATACCGACGTTCATTGATTGTGACCTCGATCGTCCTGTCGGGACCTTTTTTACTACTCGGTGCAGTACGCTAATGTTCTTTTTAGGTCGATCCGTTTAAGCAAATTTCTCCTTCCCACCCCGGGATGAATCGGATGTACACATTGAATTCATCCATCCGGCTAATCCTAAAAAGCGCATTTCTAATCCTTCTCAGACCGGAGGAGATGCCGATGCTACCTTTCGGTTTGGTCGAATCGAGAGAGAGAAAGAGGGAAGCAAAGCATAAAAAAAGAGTAACAAAGACCTTCCGAACCGAAATCCGCATTTACGTCGGATTCAAAAATGGAGGTTCTCTACATAGGTTTCACATAGACCAGACCGGGTTCTGTGCAAAGGTCCAGAAGATTTGCTCACTCGCACAAAATCACACGCTTTACTGATATCGGATGAGAAGGGCTTTTGCGATATGTATTATTCTTACACGTAAAGTCGTTAAGCTAAACATGATGGAAACTGCAGCTTTTTTCTTCTCTGTTTCGGTGGACAGGAGCTAGTGGTCCTTCGTTGTGGTTCGGGGTAGCTGACGGCGGTTATTCCTTAAATTTAGGAACTTTGTTGGAATATTTAACCAACTGTACATGTTTGAATCTCTTTTCTTTTAATAGTTTTGTAATCTGGAATATTTATCCATACTTTAGTTTACAAATTCTAAATTCGTAATTTCTTGCTCATATTTTGAACAAACTTGACCTGTACCTATATGTAAATGAAGTGTTAAAGCACTCAATTTAAAAACACCATCTTTCGGTATCGGTGAGATTATTTCAAATTATTCATGTTTTATGTAACACAATTTTCACATAAAACATGAATGATTTGAACATTTTTCCGTAAACGAAATATAATCTCTTCTTTAAAAAAAAACATGGCATCAATTTCACAGGTCTGCATAATTTACATTTTTTCTTGGTGGCAAGTTTCAGGGATGATTTTTACTAATTTGGGACTTTGAATCCAAATATTCTGCTGTCTCTAAAAACTTCATTTTCTTCAAAGGTTATAAAACAATAATCAACTTTCTCAAGACAGCAAACAACTTTGACTCCTGAGAAGAAAGTTACAGAACTTTGGTAAAATATTAGAAATTCAAGGAACTTTTCAAGGAACTTCAAACCAAAACTTAAGCTTTCAAGCTTAAATTAACAACTATAGTTAAATGAATTAAAATCTCCTAGAGCAAAAGTCAAAAACGTCCTCTAGTGATCCCACAAATTTTTATGAATTTTTACATTGAATATTCTGAACTGAATTTCAAGATGGCGTCAGATAGCGAAATTCGACATCTACTCGTTGATCCCTTTCAACTAATACCCATATTGTGGAGGTTCAGTCATTTGCAGTATTTTCAAAGTGAGTGCAAGCCGCCATCTTGGATTTCAAGTTGACGTTGGACAACGAAATTCGACTACTACTCGTGAGGCCCACTCATCTGATACCCATATTGTAGATGTTTCATTTTTTGACATATCCTTCGAATGAAAATTGTTGGAAAATGTATCTTTGTTGAAATGTTTGTGGTTCTCACCAAAGATAAAAAGAATAATTTTACCCAAGCCGGATTTTAACCCACTTTGAGGCCAGAATTTCAATCAAAAATTTATATGTGATCTACGTATGGATTGCATTTTTTTACTGTGATTGAAAAAAGAGATTTATCTTTTGTTTTTTACCTTCATTTCGTCGACACTATGGAACGCGTGTCATTAGTTTTTCAAAATAATGGTTACGTATTCTAAACTGGATATAGAATTATAAATCTCTATCTATATCGTGAGGTGTTCATAAACCTTCCTCGCCTCTGTTCCTAGCGCCATGTAAAATATTACTTCTTATAATTATCGAGGTTGCAAAAACAGTTGCAAAAACAGGAGTTTTTCATTTCCCCAAAAAGATTGCTCTTCCTTAAATTATTTGAAGAAAGAATGATATCAAACAGAATGTAAATTTTTTTCCGGAAAGCATAGAAGTTTTGTATTTTTTTATTTTAAATCAAATTTTTATTTTGAACCAAAAACTTCCGAAAAATCGACAAGATCATGCGATTTTTTGTTGCCAAAATCACAAATGTCCAAATCACATGATTGTAGAAGTAAGTAGTTAATCCTGCTTTTCTGTTTGGTTGAATCTTTCAATTTCTCAATTTCGAATGCGACCCTCCTCTCTTTGACAGAATCCGGCACAATTGTTATCACAACCACCTTTGCTCAACAGAAGTAAAAAAAAAAGCCCAACACCAAACGATAATACCGCATGTGTCGGGCAAAGAAAAACAATAGGGAAGTAGAGGGTAGAATGGGTTCTCGATTACACCCAACGACCGAAGTGTAGCGTCACGGTTTGTTTCGTGTGCAAGAGCCGCTGTGCGCTGTGTGGTTGCCGTGGTCTGCATGAGCTGCAAAATGTCACCAACCAGCAACCGGCAACCCCCGGGCACCAATTCCTGCTTAAGCTCTCGTTTCGCACACTCGCTTATTTTCTGGGGACTCACATTGCTACGTAGGTCCTATGTAGCTTCCACGTCGCTTCCAGTCTCTTCAACCATCGAAGGTGAAGGATAATCTTTGCACACAATACAAACAGGATTTTGTTTTTCCCAAATTATCATAATAATGGAACCGTTCACGGCTCAGCGATTGCGAGTAGGATATGGGTAGGTACTCGTCGTATGCTGTATCCAATCACGGTTTCTTTTTTATTTACTGGCGTGGCATTCCAGCATCAGAGAAAATCCGGATGTAATGTATAAAACTGAATGTAATTTTTGCATTATTTGAAAAAAAAAATTGATAAAACCTTCACAAACTTTCTATAAACTCACAGAATTTTAACATTAAATTCGTTGTTTTTTAGATTTCATTCGTTTATTCTCGCTTCTTATGACTTACCTATAATGCTCAGAAGGGCAAAAATTATTTGGAAAAAAATGTTGTTCATGCGAATATCAAAGCAATATCGAAACATCAAAGCAATGTTCTTGTTACAATTGAAGAATCGAAAGATAAGAATTAACGATAATAATTTCGGAAACATGGAATGGCAAAATCAGAATACTCTCACACTTCACTTTTATATGAATCGAAAAATTTCATCAGATTTATCAAAATTAGAGATGTACCGAATAGTGGTATTCGGCGAACGGCCGAATACCGAATACTGAGCTTTTCAACTATTCGGCCAAACGAATATTCGGCCGAATATTCTGTTGAGTTTTTTTTTTGCTACTTGTAATAGAATTCTTCTATTTCTGCCATCTTAGTGTTCCTCGTGTTTTTAAGTCGATTATTTTCAACCAGATGTATCAGATCTTTTTTAAGTAGAGCTCTAATTTTATTTTCAAAATGTCACCATTAGCTAAAAAGACATAAGATGACTTGTAGGTTCTAGGACGTTAATCACAAAAGAGGTTGGATTCCAGTGAAATTTCGGACAAAACATGTCAAAACAGATGTTAAGCTATTTGAAATAGCTGAAAAAGATGAATGTCTAATTTTTGCTAGATGTCATCAGAATAGTTAGCAAAAAGAATGATGATCTCTGACCTCAAGCATACAATACTTTCTACGACACTTATCTACACTTCCGGGTCTGAACGATTTTTTGAAAAACTTAAAAAAAAATAGGGAAAATCCGAACAGAAACTAACCATTATTCTCCAACATACAAAAGGAAAAAGAAATAAAATTACTTCAAATCAAAAGTTTTCATCGAATTTCAACAGCGGTGTTCATAAGATTTTATGAATAAATTTACTCTAAAAATCGTTTTATAACAGATAATTTAAAAAATTTCAAGGAGATATTCGATTTTTTTAAATTGATTTAGAAAAAAAAAACTGAATAAACCCGGGTGAAATACGGAAAGTTTAAAAAAATATGTGGCCATCCCAGTCAGATTTATCATTTCTTAAATTCTTTATTTGGTTTATAGGCAAGCCTGGTTATATCAAGTAAATTTGGAATAAACGTAAGTCAAAGTGTAAAGCTATTTACAGTGAAAAATACACGAAAACATCTAGAAAGTTTTACTGAAACCATAAGCTTTTGATGATTTGAAGGTTTTCCAACATAATTTTTAGATATTTTTTAAATTATCCAACATCAGTTGAAAAATTTGAGATGTCTGTTTTTGTATAAATTTGAAAAAATAAATATTCGGCCTATTCGGCCGAATACCTAGCTCAACTATTCGGTGTGACGAATATTCGGCTTAACGGTTTTTTGGCAGTATTCGGCGCCGAATATTCGGCCGACCGAATATTCGGTACATCTCTAATCAAAATGTGATTTTTTACTGCTGTTTTGCAAAAATAAATGTTAAATGTTGTTTTTGGATAACGAAAAATTTATAATGACCCTTAACATGCTTGAGAAAACGCACAGGTTCGAAAAGTTGCTTTAGTCATGAGCAGTCTTCATAGACCAGGATTGAACCGTACATTTCCAAATCATTGGCATTATACGTTATTTTCGGAGAAAATTTTTCGAGTAGAACATTAGTGGGCTAAGTGACTCCTTCGAGGGACTTAGGAATGAACGGTGCAGGTGAATCCATATACTTAGTCAGCTTATTGTAGGGTTGCCATCCGTCCCGCAAATGCGGGACATGTCCCGCTTTTTTGTTGATAGTCCCGCCGTCCCGCTTTTTTATGGAAAACTTCTACAAAATTTACTGACTTACACTGGAAAAAATCAAACTCAATTCATTGGTTCAAGACAGAAAAAATTTCGAACACGTGTTTTTCTCAAAATAAGCATCAATTTATCAGTGTTTACATACGATAATACTGAATAGCCCTAAAGTTGCAATAAGATTCTGATTCAGCTAAGCGTTTTTGGAGTACGTTCAACCAATGCAATGAAAGTTACTTTGGAATGAAGAAAATATTGTTTAAGTTTCTTTCAAATTATAATAGATTCCAAAGTACCGTCAAACGGGGCATCATGCAACAGCGGGGTTCGATGCAACATTTATATAACACTACATTGAATCATTTTTTAATTTAATGTATTGTAATAAAGTTATCTTTTGATGATAACAAAATGATGATGACATAATTTTTCGCATTTTAAGCTAGTTGTCTTAAGTTTTTTATTTTTATGTAAAATTTGAAAAATCGAGCAATAAATGTACAAATTTTAACATTTTTTGATGCCGAAAAAAACTTTACCCAGTATGACGGATCGGCTTGATAAAATTACCTACAAACTTTTTACAGGTTTCCTCATGGTATACCAACATTGTTTGGGTAGAAATACTTTTCGAACAATCACCCAATTTTTTTAAATGAATATTTTTAAAATTCAGTTAGGTGTCTGGGGTTAAATGCAACAAAATACAAATCAAATAAATACCTTGTAAATCTCGTTTCCATGTGCTGGAATATGAATGTTTTGCATCACGCGTTTGTAAACATTTAAATTTCATTCATCCAAACATTTATTTTTATGATTTCAGCTTGTAGAATTTTTCTTAGCATTATTTAACCCCTAAATGTATGCAGCATCCTTATTTTCAGAAAAAATGTGAAAATTTGTTTTTACAGACCCAAAAACTACTGCAATTGGTGTTGTCATGCGTAATGGTCTTTAAGGCATCGCAAATATATTAAAAACTATGAATTTTCGTACGTGTTCATAAGATTTTTAATTGAAAACAAAGTTTGTTGCAAGTTACCCCATTTTCTAAGGAGTGTGAAAATCGCATGTTTTTAGAAAATTAAAAATAACTGAGGAAACCAATATTTTTTTAACTACGCCAATTTGATGCCCCAGCATCCTTAAAACTTTTGATGCATAAAGGATACGATTAACTGTGAACATAAGTTTTTTAGAAGCTATTGAAGTTGAAAATTGTTGCATGTTGCCCCAGTTGACGGTATACAATGATGGAAGTTTTGTGAGGTTTTCAAATTTTTAAAACAAATTTGAAATACAGAAATTTGTTATTGCACAAAAGGATTTTAAGCGATATTAAATTCGCCTTTTACATGTAGGACTTTAAATAGTTCCCTCAAAAAACAGTAAATTTACGAAAACGGTGAAAATAACCGTGTATATGGCAAAAAGCCGTGTAAATGTCATGTAAGAAAAACTGAGCAAAATCAATCCGCGTTTAAAAAATCTTAGTGTACTTTCTATGAATAACTTTGGTCGATGGAATACGTCTAAATTTGGCAATACAATTAAGCTTTTTTAAGAGTTTCTTAGATGTCCCGCTTGTTTTGACTGTCCTTGTTTTAAAATGTCCCGCTTTTTTCTGAAAGTATCTGGCAAGCCTAGCTTATTGTCAAGTTTAAAAAAAAAATCAAGAAATAAAATTAAATTTACGTTAGGTTTCGGCGCTCAACTGTAGCATGTTTTGATTCTCTCGGTTGTTGAAACTACATAACGAACGAAACTGGCAAAACCAACGGAATATAAAACTTCGAGAAATAAAATCTACTACGGAAAAATGGAATGATAGGAATGATAAGAGAGAGCAAAAAATCCTTACTAGACTGAGAAACGGCTACACTAGGATGACCCACAAACATTTAATGGAGGGAAAGGAAACACCATTATGCGATGCATGTGGTGTCCAACTGACAGTGAAGCATATAATTATGGAGTGTATGAAATACGAAGACCAAAGACAACTGATTCTACCCGAAGGCAGCCTGGCGGAGAAATTAGAAAACGACCGAACAAAGGAGAAAAAAGTGATACAATTTTTTAAACAGTGTAAACTATTTAACGAGATTTAAATGTAAATCCAAAACAAATTTCTCGAGGGTGAAAACTGCAGGTTAATCCCTCGTTAAATAAATCGTACAAAAAAAAATTGATTCTCTCGCGACTAACTCTCCGCAAAATGCGGGATCACCTGACGTCTCTTCATAAATCAATTAACGGTATTTCAGGATTTTCTAATTTTCAGAATTCTCAAGTAGAAACTCCCGGATTGGAACATCGATTCAAAATTAGAAGGATCATGGAACGAACTCACCAGTTTTAAAGTAGGAAATGTGTTTCCTTTTGCTGCGGGTCAATCAACAATGTCAACTGCTGGAGGTGGATGAATACCACGGAACACAGATTCACAATAACAAACAACTTAAACTTCAAAAATTTAATTTCACCCCGACGGAGTGAAAAACACGTGCGATACCAACAAACCATCGCCTACTTCTCTTCTAAAGGTCCTAATTGCCGTTAAATAATAAAAGTTGTCATTGATGCATTGTATTTCTTTATATGTTAACTAAGCATTTTTTTCCACTAAAGATTTCTCAAGAAGGTACTCTTCGAGAGTTAGAGTGGGAGGACTTGATTCCATTTTCTTGATTTCGTTATATCTTTATGTAATACCGTCAATTGGGGCATTATGCAACACTTTTCAAATTCAATGACTTCTAAAAACTTAATATAGAAAGATAATCATACCGTTTGTACATCAAAAGTTTCAAGGTTTATGGGACATCAAATTAAAGTAACCAGAAAAACTATTGGTTTCATCAGTTATTTTGAAGTTTCAAAAACAGGTGATTTTCACCCAACTATGAAAAAAGGTACGTTGCAACAAACTTTGTTTTTAATGAAAATACAAATGAATACGTTTGAAAATCTATAGTTTTTGATGTCCTTACACATAAAGCACCAATTGCAATAATTTTTTGTTTTGGTCGAATAAAATTTTCATTTTTTTTTTCATTTTTTCTGCTAAAAATGTTTTTAAAAAAATCGTAGGGGTGTTGCATACATTTAGGGGTGAAAATACTACAAAAAAATCTACTATCTGAAATCATAAAAAAATAACGTTTGAACGGATGTAATTTTAATGCAAAACAATCATATTCCAGCATAAGGAAGCGAGAATTCAAAGGTGAATCTTTGATTTGCATTTTCATGCATAGTGTGCTCTGCTCACTTTACCTTATCATTTGTCAAACTTATATTTTTTTGTGTTTTTGATCTGAATCTGTTTCAAATAATGTTTTGTTACAACGGAATGAAATTTTTTAAGCATAAATTTTATTTCTTATTTTTTGCAATAATATTTTCATCTGAGATTATTTAACTAGTTGCTCATGAAAGTCAATTTGAAAATTTCCAAAGCTGTATGATAACCTTTTCCTCCTTTGCTCCAAGCCTAACCTCGGCGGCCTCTTTGGAGTTCAATTTTCCAGTTTGTAAAGTTGTTATGAGAAAAAATAAACCATAAACATGATTTGCTAGATATACCTAGCTGATATGTAAAACACGAACAAGTGTAACAATTTATCTCCAAGCTATCAACTTTCCCGACTAGGTACGTAGATTGTACGTTTGGCTGTGTATTTTGCGGATGCGCTGCAAAGATTTACGACTGATTAAGATAGAGAGCGAAACAAGAAGTCATAAAACACGTGCCTCGGCCCATGTTGGAGGCAGGAGCTTGGCAAAACTGGAAAGCGCCACACGGCCTTGCCACACTAGGTAGTATGTTATATATGGATATCTGCAGCTCATGGCATAGATAGGAATATTTTTAAATAAATTAGTAGCATTATCATCAACATTAGTCACAGCAATTAGGCTGATTGAATTATGAATTCCCCCGTCTCACGCGTTAGACATCTCATCCAGGAATGGGTTGTTGTGCAGTGGAAATGGTTGTAGTCTCTCGCTTGCTGGCCACCGGGAAAGATAAATTGAATTTTAACTTGGCGCTAATTATGCTCTTGGCAAATGAATGAAGTTGAAGGATAAAAAAAGTGCAATGCTAAAAAGGCACTCATAGCCCAACATGACAAGCAATCATTTGAATTGCCAATTGTTTTGAAAAATATGGCTCAAAATGGTACGGGCACTGGGCCGGTATTGGACAATGAGCAGCAAGGAAGAGATGAGAAGAGGAGATCATTTTTCCAAGATCCAGTATCCTGCAGCTAAACTTATCACCATGTCCGGGAAGATTAATTTCCTTGCAGCATGAATCAATTATGAAAATTTTCTCCCCCCACACACACCGGCGTACAGTATGTAGTGTAGTGGCTGGGTACCTTACTTT
This sequence comes from Uranotaenia lowii, assembly GCF_029784155.1. NCBI lineage: Eukaryota > Metazoa > Arthropoda > Insecta > Diptera > Culicidae > Uranotaenia > Uranotaenia lowii. The sequence continues at coordinate 256,093,088 of NC_073692.1, forward strand.
GGTAGTGCGGTGTGGTCTTGAAATTTTCCGTCAAGCTTTCCCTCCATGTCTCACGATGGCGCGGCGTGCAGTTCAGCGAGGTCGCCAGCCAGGAAGGTGGACATGGCCACTGCACTCTGGTGGAGAATGGCAGTCGGTCGGTTTTGTGCCGTATGCTCAACTGATTTTATGCTATAAATTTAGTTCGACATAAATCTTTGTGCCGTTTTCCGCCGGTTTATGCACCATGCAACAGCAGAAGCAGCAGCGCAACAACAACAACAACAACATTCGCCGGGCGGCCATCACTGAGGATGGAGTGGACTTTTTTTTTCCTTTTTCAGCTGCATCAACCTCAGCAATGGCAGTAAGATCGCAGCATTGCGGGCGAAACCAGAAAGAAAAGCACTTTCAATAAAATACACAACCGTGTTCAAAGACCCAATAAATCTGCCGTTGTAGCTCGTATTCCAACACAATATGGAGATGACCCGGGCACCATTCTTCAAATGCACTGCAGGACCTTGCCCAAAAAACTTGTAAGAAAAGCATAACGATCTGGTCTGGTCGGAGCAACGTACAGAACATACATACATGTACTGAAATACACTGGGAAGTGAGTAATGTATGTATGTTGTTCAGGTATGAGTTTTTTTCCGAAACAAAAATATAGCAAAACGTAAAGCATAGCTTTGTTGGGCAGACAAATTTTAAACCATAAATTTCAACTGTGCCTCTTGATTTTTGTGATATCGATTCTTGTTCGATTTTTGTCACCGACTTGTGTAGAACTTACAGACACACACTATCCATAATTTACTCACCTTCGGTAAGAACTTTTCTTCATTTTATACGAGGTTTCTTGTCTCTTTGCCATGCATTCAATCAAAAGACCGAAAATAACAACGGGAAAATATTTCGGCTTTTTCAGTCAATTCACGGATCCAAAACATCTTGTGTTTATACTCTAGGATCCGATGATTTGGATCCGTGAACTGACTGAAAATGCCAAAATATTTTCCTGTTGTACAATTTCAACAGTCGAAAACAATTATCTGTACGATATAAGTAAAAATTTAAGCACAGAGAACAGACGTAATAGCTAGTCCACGAAACACGTGCAAAAACTCCAACGACTTTCTTAAAACAATTTGTCTTCAAACACACCAATGAGAATTGTAAATACAATACTGAGAAAAATTGCTGTGTTTAAAAAAATCGATGTTGAAGACAAGAATCGTCTCACATCAGTCGTATTGTACAGGTGAAAAAAAAATAATATCTCAAAACTCATTCGCTATTTCCTTAAAACTAAGTTTCAAACAATAAAAATCCAAAGTGATTCGAGAAAATTCCTGCTTCGAGATACCTAGAATCAGTACTGCTGCGTGCGATTGATCGACAAGAATGATCCATTTCGCAGTGGATATAGCGAAAACTTGTTCCAAAGCTGTGTTGCAAAAATAAATAAATTTTTAATGAATAAAGAGTCCATATCGAATAACGCCTTTTCCAAATCTATATAGGTACATTATAAGTTGATTTGAACCTTTGAATGGCACAATAGATGTCACTGTTTCAAGTAAATTTATAGCGTCTTTATTCATGTTAGCATTTGAAATTTTACACACTTTCCTGAAGATTTCTTATTCGAACTTCATTTGTTATTATGTAATTCTACAAAAAGGTTACCGTCACTGAATAATGGATCAATTACAATTCCAACCAAAAATTTAAATTCTCAAAATTGTACAATATTTGACACATTTACAGGGGGTCGGTTATTTTGCTGCCTATGTGCTAATAACTGATTTTAGAAGATTGTGGTGTACTGAATATAAATCATTTGTCAGACTAAAAATAAAATAAAAAAATAAAAAAACAGCCAGAAAATGGTCCAATTTTTGTTCTTAGTGTCATGTCAGTGTGATCAGTGGTATTAGGGCACGAGAAATATTTTAAGGAATATTTGGCACCCATTCCTCTTTCTAGTAGGGAGATATAAACAAATGGAACCAAATTTGGTATTAAAGGGTATTTGGAAATGAGAAATGTTTTTATGAGTATTTGAGAACCATCCCTCCTTCCAGAGATCGAAGCAATCCTTTGTTGCGTTGTGACGTGTTTTTTTTTTCAAGCTGATGAAAAAGTTCCGAAAATTTAGATATTTGAGAAGTAAATAGTGGATTTTTTTCGTATTTGAATCTTCGAATCCCAGAAGCGGAAAACCATGCAGTTCTGGTTACCGATAACAGAGCGGATAGTTTTAGCTTCGCAGCGTCTTAACATGTCATCAAGCCTCGCCCAAGCTCAGCTGGCTACGCACGAAATTTGGTTCCGCGTGATAAGAAATTGAGGAAAAGATCATATTCTCACAGGAAATGATCCGGACGGACCGAAAACTGGACTAGGATTGGAACTAGGAAACAGGTTAACGATTCCACATCGGAATGTTAATGAAAGGTAGCTCTTTCCATTTTTATTTTTCTGTGTATTCGTGCACATTTCAAAAAATTTTACACATAAATCCTTCCTGCCAAGTAGGATTTCCTATAAACTCAAATAGCCCTTCCTCTACCTTTCTGAAACAGCATCCTTGTTTGTAGGGTCGCATGAGTTCTCTTGCACCTGAAAAGTTCATTTCGCTGTTCAGATTATCCCCATATGATTACATTGACTTGTCACGGTGTACATAATGGTAGCATACTGATGTCAAAAGCAACACTTGAATCCAGATACTCATTTTGGCATCTAGTGTTGAGCTTGATTGTTAGTTGTTCCTCGTGTATCAGCCAACTCAAGATGTGTGTAGTCACCCAATGCTATGCTATGCTATGCTATGTTATGCTATGCTATGCTATGCTATGCTATGCTATGCTATGCTATGCTATGCTATGCTATTTGAGAACCATCCCTCCTTCCAATGTGGAAATAACAGTGAGGGAGGGGTCCTTTCTTACGAGTTTTTACATAAATAAAATACAAATCGAGCAAATGCAACCAAATTTTACATGGAAGGATATTTGAAAACAAAAAGATTTATGCCGATATTTGGTACCACTTTTCCCTTCCAGTGGCGTCAGAAGACCTCATTTCCATTTTTAATCAAATACTCTGGAAAACTATCTTTTATCAAGCTGAATCAAAGCAATCGAAAGATTCCTTTTAATTCAACCACGGTAAATGAAAAGTTCATATACCAGTATTTCGATAGCAACTTACTACCTTCTTCAGTGAACGTTTTCGATTGATGAATGTGTATCGTTTCCCTCCCTTATATTGTCCGGGTTAGGTAAGCTACTACTAGGTAGCAGAAACCTCCGAATGCTCGGCAGAAGAAGGTAGTAAGTTGCTATCGAAATACTGGTATATGAACTTTTCATTTACCGTGGTTGAATTAAAAGGAATCTTTCGATTGCTTTGATTCAGTTGAATCATTCAACCAAGTAGGCTCATACCACAACAGAGTTTTATCAAGCTGTTTGAACAAATATTTTTTGAACTTGTAGCAGCGTTTGAAATAAATACATTTAAAAAAAAAACTTGTACAGTGAGCGAAATAAGAATAGCACCACTATGTTTTTTGCTTGTTAAAATATGAATGTTTGAAAATCACCAAAATTTTCTTCTATAAATTGTTTTGAAATGTTTAACGGATAAATCAAGCATAAGTTTATTTTTTTTGGACGTTGCAATTGGCGTTGAGGACCAAAACTATGGAAAAAGGGTGCGAAATAAGAATAGAACCACTTGTGTTTTTTCAACAAAAACAAGATTATTTCTAAAAATTTACTGTGTAAAAGTGAATAATAATGTTTCTACGAATTATTTGAATAGTTTACTGCATTATAAGGAGTTTTTCAGAATAACAAAGATTTTAGAAGGTTTTAAAATGATGTTTTAGGAGATGCTCTTCTAGAACTCAGGAATTTGTTATTTGAGCTGTAATTCTTTATCAAACTGCTTTATTTCTTTATTATTATTCATAAGTATGATGCAAATTGACGAAACATAGATTTGAATCTGAATTTGAATAAAAAAACAGGCTTCAAATTCAAAAATACTGATGTTTTTAAATAATCAAACGCTATTTCTCTAGTTTCAAGTCAAAGATGGCAGCACTATCTTGCAATTAAACCGAATTGATGCCCATTTTCGAATATCTGAGATTAATTCAGGTGTGCTGGATGATTTTGGTCAAGAAATAAGTACTTGGTACCGTGTGACCGCCTTGGAAATTGTAAGATCACAATATCAAAAAATAAGAATTTTATCATGAACCCATAAAAGTGAATTTCTAAGACCGATAATGAGAATAATTTTGTACTTTCCGATGGAGCTTGATGAACCAGATAACTAGCAGTATTATTGGTATGATTTGCAATTGAATCGGAAGTTGAGATGTGCAGGAATTTTGGCGGTGTTATATTCTTGTGCTGGTGGTTTTTTTCTGCAAATCCGGAAAAGGTTTCTGCAGCGTGAACTCCAACAAAACTGTGTTGGAAAACTACATCTAAATGATGAATATGGGCCGAAATAAACCTGAAAAATAAATATTGAGACTTAATTTGGTATTAACGGCAAGATAGTGCTGCCATCTATGACTTGAAACTGGAAAAAGTGATGTTTATTGAAAAAAAAATCTAAGTTTATGAATACCAACCTGTTTTTTCTTATTTAAAAAAAACCGAAAATGTTTGATTCATCATTTCACGTCATTTTAATAAAGAAAGTAAGTAGTTTGGTAAAGAATTACAGCTCAAATATCAAATTCCTTAGTTCTAGAAGAGCATCTCTTAAAACACCATTTAAAAAACCTTCGAAAATCTTTGTAATTCTAGAAAACTCCTTAAAATGCAGTAAACTATTCAAATAATTCGTAGAAGCATTATTATTCACTTTTACATAGTAAATTTTCAGAAATAATCTTGTTTTTGTTGAAAAAACACAAGTGGTTCTATTCTTATTTCGCACCCTTTTTCCATAGTTTTGATCCTCAACGCCAATTGCAACGTCCAAAAAAAGTAAACTTATGCTTGATTCATCCGTTAAACAATTTAAAACAATTTATAGAAGAAAATTTTGGTGATTTTCAAACATTCATATTTTAACAAGCGAAACACATAGTGGTGCTATTCTTATTTCGCTCACTGTATCAGTGCCGATTAAAACACGAGAGTTGAAAAAAAGATAGGAGCTTTTGAAAACTTAGATTTTTATGGTTGATATTACTTAACCTATAGAAGAAAAAAAGTATCTGCATACAGCGAAATTGAAGTTTTCTATACTTGTCATTGTCACTTTCATTGCCAAATTCTCCTCACTTAAAGGATGAACACGAAATTATTTCGACACATCTAACAGGGCACAACTTTTTCAACCATTGTGTAAAAATCTTCCAAATTTTGCACCCTTTCTCATTGATGAGTATTGTTTACATGCTGTCAAACTCGAAGTCGCGTTTTTCGATTCAACGCAAATGGAGGTGAACCAACGCGACTCGAGAGAACAAATTCTTTCCAAACACCTGGATTTTCCTGACCTGTCGCACCGGCAGTTGCGAAAAATGTTGAACATTCAACATTCAACCGTCTCCAGAGTGTTGAAGCGGTTCCAGGAGCGGATGACGTTGGACCACGGCGCTCCGATCTATTTATTTATTTATTTATTTCGGCAAAGGAGTTGGAAGAAAACCGCGACCGAAGAAAAAAAATACGGCGTGAAAAGTGAAGCAAATCCCAATGCCGTGATTTGGCTCTCAAACCGGCACCATTTTTGATCGCGAGAATAAATTTTAATGAAACTTGGCCAGGAACGAGACCATACTTTTTTACATCTTTGGACCAAATTTCAAGCATTTTCAATAAAAATTGTCAAAGATACAGTGAATTTAATGAAGCAATTCCAAATTTCCATTTGTTTCCAGAAATTATGAAGACTTCAAATTTTGTAGAGCGTTAGTTGGTCTACATTGTGTGAAAATTTCGTGAAAAAAAATTTAACCGTCCGAGAAATGGCAGTTTGTCAAAGTTGGAAAAGAGAGCGCAGCTTCACGTGATTTCTTTTTTTTACGTAACTGTATGTATAAAACTACCCAAAAATTTGGGTTTGATTCTAAACATTATAAGAAAGTTGTATCTCCAAAGAAAAAACTTGTAGACTAAAAGGCCTTTTTTAAAAGCTTGTGAAAAAAATTCTAAAGCAAAATTCGGAAAAATCCGGTAGAAATTCTAGTGCAAGTTACCCTCATCAAAAAATTACCTGTTCGATTTGAATTATCAGAAAGAACGTATGAAACTCTACGGTCTGTTGTCAACTCAAAGTTTTTCCTAGCTTAAATAGAAAAAACAAAACAAGGAAATAGTGCTACCGAAAGACAACGGAGACTACCGCAGACGGAAAGTTCAGAGAAATCTTTTTTTTTGTCAAAATAATTTTGAAAAAAAATCGGTCCAGACGAATCAATCGAAATTATTTTGTAAGCTTAAAACTGTAAGCAAAAATCACCGAAATAAACTAACCCGACGAAAGTCTGTTTTCAGTTGCTTCTGTACTGTTTAAAATTAATATACAGTCATTGTCTACTACATTAACTATCAAAGTGAAAGAATCTAGATACTCATCTCACAAATCTACAGAATTCAGATTATTTACTGATCCTCATGAACTACAATCAGATATTAATTCTAACATCACATTCCATTCACAAAGCTGACACTACGCAATAAAACTCATATTATTAATTTTTTCTTCAATTTAAAATACAAATAAAGAGAACTCCAATTGAAAATATTTTCGAAATTCATGAGATATTTTTTAAAAGGCTATAAATCAGTTCCCCTATTCAGCTGAAAAGGCTCAAAACAAGTTAATCCATCGTTGCTTAGGAGGAATTGATCATGCTGGTGTTTGAGGGATCAATTCCTAAATACGAACCGCCACAATGGTAGTCCTTCTGCCCAAAATGCGATTCCGACAGGTCGTTCTGGTGAGACCGCGTCGACCGACCGGTAAAGATCTGTACGAGCTCTGCAATAAAGCTGATCTTAAAATGCAAATACGACCATTATCTCGTTTGTCGTCCATGGTAAATTAGCATATATACGACCAGGACCTCGTATTCGGTCGGTGGTCGGTTTGGTCTCTTGATGTTGCCGGAATCATGTTCTGGACACCTTAGCCGGATCGGAAGAAAACCTCGTAGAGGAAGAAGAATCGCGTGTGCGAGCTTGTCGCATTTTGGGTGGCTCGTAAGAAGGGAATAATAAAATGACATAGCATAACGAAATCGAGAGAATTGAAACCAAGAGCAGAAAAAAAGGGGGCGAGTCCTTGGTTCGGTAGTAAACATGAAAATATGACAAGGGAAAAAGCAGAGCGAGCGTTCAGAAAAAAGTAATAACTATTGCACGACATTCGATGACAGCGTCGTTAATGATTCAACTAGCACTGCTCGTAAGCATAAATTATGAATTCAATGCTTTGGTGTTGTTGAGGTGAAATGTTTTTGTTTGTTTTCCTTTAACTCTATCATTCTTTTTTTTTGCTGTTGATTATTGTTGTACCTACCTTATTATTGTATAGCCTCTTTTGTATGAGTCTTGCGCCAATCAAAATTGATTTTTATTTCAATTCAACAAATTTTTGAAGCGTCTCAGAATCTTGGATAGTTTTCAAGTTGGTATTCCATTTGTTTAAACCATGCTGATTACAGACTACAGACACGATCATCTAGAAAAATATGCGAAAACATTTATAAGAAAAAAAAACTGACGAGACACATTTTGAGGTCGTTGAAAAGCCACATTTTTTATCTGCCACCATCAACAATGTTCATCTAACTAAAATAATGCCTGTCGCAATGCAACATGCGGGAATCGGAAAAATAAAACTCTTCCAATAGCCCGACAGTAGTCAAAAGCGACAACTTCAGAAAACCGCAAAAGGTGGCCACAAAATACAAAACAGTAGCGAAAATGCATAAACATGCCTTTACAATGCACGCGGTTTGCACGACATCCACATCACATCAGGCGACGGCGTGGGCGGTCGGAAAGATGGCCACAAGAGGTACCCGCTGCGACGACTCTCTGAATGGGTTCAAAAAATAATGAAGATAAATAGTATTCTGCTTTGTTCAGGTGCATTCCGACTGTGTTGCTTTCAGAGAACCGAACACAAAACGTTGCAAACAATCAATAGTCGTCCGTAGTAGAATACCGGTGTTTGAAGTTATAAAACCAACATTTGTTTACGTGAAAACGCTCATAGACTTCTTCGATGGGTATGAGAAAAACACCCATGGAGCTACGTACCTACACCAGTGTGTGGTTTGAAAATTTTACTAGATAGCATGCGCAGAAAATGTCACAAAAGTAGTACAGACCCGTAGGGTGGTATTCAATAAAGTTGTCATTTTTTTCTGTGGTTGGCTATCAGCTTGTTTTCATGGCATGACAGAGTTCGACAATTATGTCATTTTCGTGCCAGGTCCCCTGCAAATAAATAAAACTTCTTTTTTAGCTTCTAGACAAGCTTTACTGTTCAGTAGCTGCTATCAGATTATCATTTTTCCAAAGTACCAAATGAGATTGCAGACTAAAAAATCGATGATTGTCTAATAGAGATTAATTGTTTTTGCTAAAATGCTTCCTGATAGCGGGAAGAGGATAAAGTTTGTGTTCAACGATTGCGATTTCAAGATCAAACCCTTTCTTTAAGAACGTATTTCAACTATGGCCTACTGTGGCGACAAATTAAAATGGTTGAGAAGAATTGAACGGCTGCCCCTGTATACGTTCTTGTGTACACGCACAACATCAACATCAGAACTGGGGACATTAAACGTTTCAACTTCTTGCGTTCTACTACTCTCGATGGTCCATTCTATGTATACTGTATCAATTATTTATGTACTTCACGAAACTCACAGACGTGTTTGCCTGCCAAACAACGATGACAGCGATGGCGACCGTGGTGGCCCGGACTGAACGGCTCTGTGGTGTGAGTTTTGGGAGTGTAAATCATAGACAGCGGCGACGCGTTTTCCCACCCATGTGCTTCCATCATCATAGAATTCTCCTTCTTTCCGTGACGCCGACTGCGCATATACAACAACACAGCCTACTAGGTATCTACTGCCACTGCTCCGGTGAGATGGGGGGATTTGGATCTGTCTTCTCAGTTCTGTCTCCCGGGAAGGGCAGGATTATGCTTCAGGGCGAATATTTGATATCGGTATACGTATGCGAGGATTTACCCTGCCAGAACCAGATCGAATTTTTCTTTTTTCGTTGCGTGAAGCACTGGAGGGGTGGGGTCTCTTATTTTACCTTTACACAGATTCACATAAATTTTGCGCCCCTTGAAAAGAGATTGAGAGGATGATTTTTTTACTCGAATGTAAAAAAAACGGATCAAGTGCATCACTTTGGCTTCATGGCTTTTTGAACATGTTTCCCGAAACTCTCTGAAACGTTCTGTGACCCAAAAATCTTAACGTTTTGCCTTAAAGAAGTACTTTGGTGAAAATAAACACATTAAAAAACACCTTACCTGTCATCGACGATGGGTGGTGAGGTCCTTTGCCAAGCAGATAGTCATCCTTACAAATAAATTTATTGTCGTCTAACACATACAACTGTTCACCGGTGCTCAACTGTTTCCGGCATATACAACACGTAAAACAATTCAGATGAAACACTTTATCACGGGGTTTTCTCACTAAATCCGAGGGCGCAATGCCCTGACCACAACCACTACACTTAGTACCGTATCGCCTGAAAGGAGAAAATCAAGAAAAATATAGCATCAATTTCTTGGCGGTGTTCAGTAAAATCAAACGATGCAATGAAGGTACTCAAAAATGCCTTTTACATTTAAAAGTAAATCAGTTTGCCTCCTACATTTAAAAGAATAACAAAGTTTTAGTCTAACAATGTGTTAATAAATATTTCCAACACCTTTTTAAAGTTTTGAATGTAATTGTGTTTTCAGCCAACTCATGCAGATGTTATTGCAAAATTAATCCTGTTTGGAATTGATTCGTACAATTAAAGATGGTATAATGCCGAAATGTTGCTCTCATTTTTATATACAGATGGAACAGCTATGTTGCAAAGAATAAATCGATTTGAGTACATTTTAGAATTTCCTGGAGACTAAAAAGCTTCGTTTTGGTTCAAAACTCATCCATGATTTTTTGCTGAATTTTGGAGTACCGTTTACATGAGTAAATTTGTATGGGAAAATTGAATATTTTGTACTGAAAAATCAACATCATTTTTGTGTCTTATGGTTTTTATGCCAATTTCAAATTCTCTTTAGGAAATTATCCGTTGAACAACTTTGTTTAAGACCGTTACTTCGTATCACTTATGTATGTAGGTAATCTGCAGACGAATGTAACGTAAAAAATTAGCCTTTTTTGGATATCGTTCAGATATCAAACAGATGCCACTGCAAAGTGGTGCAGAACATAAATCTATCTGTACAAAACTAACAGTGCCCAGGGATGAAGAAATAGACATTTGATGTCTTCATCAACATTGTTTTGTTTTACATGGTGCATATTCTGGTATAAATTTTTTGCCGAGGGGTCCACCGATAGCGAGATGAAAAATGCTAACTTTTTTGTTTATCAAATTAGGGCTTTAATGTCTTCGACAAAGTTGTTAATCTGACCAAAATACATCAATTTGTTGAATATGTCAAAGTCCTGTTACATCACCCTCAGGAGTTACAGTCAAAGTTAAAAATACCTTGAAAACAGTTTTTTTTTAATCTGACACGTTGTAGTCTCATACATTATGTTGGTTTTAGAAGTTGCTGAAGCTCTATACAAAGCATTTATTGTGTTCTATAGGCAATTTTGGAAGGCTTTGTCTATCGATCAGTGCAAATTTTCGCAACATCACCTTTTCATGTTTGTTGTGGGTGATAAGCAGAACCATTTTCATTTGAAATTAGTGGGGAAATCGGTGGAACTAACAGAGTTTTGAATCATTGAAAATACTCTTTTCTTTTGTTTGTTTAAAAAAATATAGCAGAAAAAACGTAACATAAACACATAGGTACAATATCAAAACTAGTTTACTCATCTAAGTAGCAAAACTTCTTAGTGTACCTGTTAGGTTTGATAAGAAATTCTATAGATTTATCAACATCTTCTATTTAGCATAGCATAGCATAGCATAGTATAGCATAGCATAGCATAGCATTGGGTGACTACACACATCTTGCATTGACTAATACACAAAGTACAACTTAATCATCAAAAGAAACACAAGATGCCAAAACGAGTATCTGGATTCAATATTCGTTTCAAGTGTTGGTTTTAAAAATAAGTGTAGTACAATAATGCACACCGCGACAAGTCAATGTAATCATAATGGGGATGATCTGATACAGCAAATAAAACTTTTCAGGTGCAGAGAACTCATACGACCCAGAGCGTTGGAGTCAGATAGGAAAGGGAAGGGATATTTATATGGGAAACCCTACTCGGCAAATAGGACTGAAAAAATGAGTAAAAGCAATAAATTTTCAAAAAGAAACGATCTCACCAAACCCATTGAGTGATATAAAAGGTTTAGGACGGAGCTGTCTCCCGATTCTTCCTGATTGGAGTAAACTGGAACGGGTTGCAACCAAATGTTTTTCAAAATATCTGTCGCCTACATGCAACGCGCATCGCAGCAATCTTAAAAAGAACTGCATTTTTCGACCATTGCGAAATTTTCCCTTTTTTTCTCTTGCTGTGGCCTAATTATTGGGCTGCGCCACTGCATTGCTGTTTTTCCAAATTCTTCAGATGTCTTTTAAAACATTTTTTTCTGACAATGATGCAATAAATTTGTTCTTCCCAGAAAACTAAAACGCAAAACGCAAACATTCGTACGAGCGAAAAAAAAACACGACCGCACTCGACCAAGGCTTGCTGAGACTTTTCAGATTTATCAACATCTTCTATTTGTTAAAAAAAAACAAGAACTATCCAAGTTTTGAAGGTATTATTTTACTTTGACTGTAACTCCTGAGAGTGATGTAATAGGACTTTGACGTATCCAAAAAATTGATGTATTTTGATCAGATGAACAACTTTGTCGAAGACATTAAAGCCCTAATTTCATTAACAAAAAAGTTATAATTTTTATTTCGCTATCGGTGGATCCCTTGGCAAAAATTTTATACCAGAATATGCTCAATTATTTATTCGTTATTCAGCAAGTGATTCTTAATGAAAATTCCGAATGATGAAACTCTGATAATTCAATTCTATAGTTTTTAATATTCAATTCTGCATAAAAATTTAAAGTTATTTCAAATCCAAAGCTTAAAAATGGTTTGTTATTTAAAAAAATTTCATTTAATATTCCGGAATGATGAGTTTCGAACATGAAAAATGAATATTACTTAAATTTAAAATGCAAAACTATGATTCAATCAGTAATTTGTCCCAAGGATAAACCGAACTGTCAGTCAAGAATAATAACTTGGATACAGATTCCACAATCCGGTTACATTGTTGCCTGTTTTTGATTTTTATAAAAACAAAAATTGGACCATAACATCGGAAATGACTCAAACCTTAGCTCGCTAGATATTTTTCCGCACTTATCCGGGCAGGGCAAATCCGAGCAATTTTATTTTTAAAAAATAGCTAAATCCGGGCTTTCGATTTCCTAGTTTACAACCAAAAATCGGGGTAATACCCAGGCAAATTTGGAAATTCTTCAATAAAATCAAGAAGAAAAAACGCTCAAAATGTTGTTTTATTTTAATCAAAACACATCAGCCAGATTATTTGGATAAACTTGGCTCAGTAATTGTTTGGACGCAAAATACATAAATGTCATCACACAATTTATTTTTTTCTTTGATTTTGCAAGTATAGTGACAACATTCGGGCAAAATCCGGGCAATCAGGCAACCTTGGTGAGTCCACCCTAAGGTTGCCAGGTTGCCCGGTTTTATCCGGGTTTGCCCGGATATTTTATACAAAATTTGGGAAAAGTCTCCCTGGCCCGGTTACCTGGAGTTCATTGAAAAATGCCCAGATTTTGCCCGATTTCAATCAATCAAACGGAAAAAGAAAAACAAACCGTGTTGTAATTTTTTTAAATTATGCCTCCAAAACGAAATTTATAAAAACAATTATGGTAGGTTTTTTGGAAGCCTTGAATATGAATCTGTCGAAAAGTTTTGATAAAAAAAAAATGTTTTCTTGATTTTTTTTTTGAGTAATTTCTGAATTTTGACAAAATTTGCCCGGATATAGCCGGAATTTTTGTCGTCAATTTTGAAATCAAATGCTCGAATTTTGCCGGGCTTTTGTATAAAATTGCCAGGATTTGTGCGGCTCGGATTTGTGCGGCCCGGATACGTGCTGAAAAAAATCTGGCAACCTTAATATAACCTCATTGAAAATTCGATATTTGGGACTAAGGACTGTACCCAAAATTCATGCATAAACTTCTTTTGTGAATATCTTTGGATAGCGTATCGAGTATAGTCTTTAATATGTATATATATCTATCAACAAGTGAGTTTTTTTTTTGAAAAACTATAGTAGAATGGACCTGGGATAAGATCGCGAAATTTTTGGCCTTAGTTCTGAGTCGAGATTGTTACTCTTGATTTCGGCTAGTCGTTCATAGAAATTTGATCTGTCTTTAAATATATATCTATCAACAAGTGAGAGTTTTTTTTTGAAAAACTATAGTAAAATTGTGGACCTGGGATAAAATCGCGAAATTTTTGGCCTAAATTCTGAGTCGAGATTGTTACTCTTGATTTCGTTTAGTCGTTAATTCAAATTTGATGAGGAATTTGAAGTTTTGAGTTTAGAGAAGAACAATTTGCCTGACTTTTTTTTTTACCCTCATCGGGGAGAAGGGTTAAACTCGAAACACCCGCCCCCCCCCCCCCCCCCCTTCGTTTCGTTTCAACGGCTATGCTATTTACAAAACTCAATATAGAAGGACTACACGAAAGTTGAGATTCATAATCTTCTGAAATCTAATAAAATTTACATTGTTTTCGTTCAAATTTATTATATAGTTGTGGAAAGTTTTTGCTCAGTGGTCAGAATATGTGTGACACGATTCACCCGGTAATCAAAATAATGGTTCATATTTTATTTGTTTAAACCAATTAATAGTTAAATCATAGTAAAAACTTGGATGTTTCCAAGCTCTGCCCATCACCAGATCTAAATCACCATCATTCCAAGCAAGAGTTCACACAAAACCTTCATGGTCAGCTAGATGAGACGTTTCCAAAAAAAAAATAGAGAAAAATGATTGAAACACCTATTAGTTTCCCTCCATCAATTTGATTTGATGGTCTCCGTCGGCATGACCATCATCATGCTCATTTGAAACTTCAACTTTCCTAGCGTATGTATTTAAGCTCGGCTCGACTGGATGGGGCAATCACGAATGGTCCTGACACCATGTCGATGATCATTTCACTGCAATAACTCCCAAAGTGAGCATGCAGCAGCACAACCGAAACTAGATCAAAACAACTCAAAACTACTAGAGCAAGAGAGTTGGGAAAGAGGTGGTGCAATTATAATTCGATTATGTAAACAAATGATGCGTCACGTTAGGGTTTTATTTTGTTGTTGTCTCTGCCTCCTTGCTCGAGTACCTGATGGGGATGCTGCGAGCTTTGGACCATTTCATCTGTTGTATGGCATTCGATTTGTTTGGCAAAAGCGCCGGCAACCAGAAAAGACGCACTGGCACCAGAAATGAGCAATCATGAACATGAAAGGCATACAAATGTTGAAAAATTAACCATTTTTGCTCTGTTTTTTGGCTTCTGAGTATCGGCACCTATACAGTTGGTAGTTGAATGTGCTGTCTGAGACAAATGACACAACCTCAATGGCAAGCAACACCGGATGAGAGTTTCACTTCCAAATCACAAATACATTTGAAGGAGGTAGGTAATGGACACCATATCCGGGAGTTATCTTGGAAAGTTGGTTGAAAGTGGAAATCTGGCCGACAAACAAATCGATTGCGATTATGAGAAATGGACGTTTTTCCTTTGAGCGGTCTTTAGAGTCTTTGGGTAATTTTACTTATAATTTACTTTCATTACCTCACTTTCGATGGAATTTGTAAGATATTTGAACCCTTCGAGTTTTCACAACTTCCATGGTAAAAGCAAACTTCCTATTGAATCATATTTGTACGAGATTCAACCTGTCAAAAGTATTAGAAGGTGATATATCTATACTGTCTGACCCAGCCATTTCAAAGGATGGCTAACGCCTGAAATTCCATACCTCACTTCATCAAAGCTAAATGGAAAACCTCCCAAAATCGCCCGAAGTGTATCACTTTAGCATTCCAACCCCGGGTAGTAAGAACACACCCCTTTTTTCGGGGCTGCCTCAACAAGACAGACGGTTTAAAATTTGCTCGCTTGCCGATTTATAAACGACGAGGCGACGTTTTCTCGTTACCTTCCTCTATTCAGCCTGGGCCTGGGCGCGATCCAGCAAATGCAGCAGCACTATATGCAGAATATAAATTACCTTGCGTCTCTTGCAGAAGCGGGATCAATCTCATCATTCTGTTCTGATCTTGGAGGTTTGCTTTTTGTTGAAGGTACCCTGGGTAGCGAAGCTTGAACATCATCGTCCGTGAGCGTACATTTTCCCCGCAAAGGTCTGGTATGTGATCTGGGTTCTTCTCAGGAGTTGTGAGCTCGCACACTTTTACGGTTCGAGGCCATTTCTGTGCACCGATGGCCTCGGAACAGCGAACGGGTCCGCCGCGATTCCAAAGACTGATAATTATAATCTTTAAGCCCATTTATTTCCCGGCCACCACTACCGGATAAGTACATATTGTATGTAAATCGTCGCCATCGGCAAACAGGCTTCTGGTGTATTTTTGTGGTCTCTAAATTGGCTTGAATGAATCTTTGGTGAATGAATGAATGAGGTATGGCTCTGTCATAATGCATAGCTGGAGCTTGTCACTTGAAAAAAGGTTGCCCCCACTTTTGCAGCGATCCTCTGAACGAAAATACACTAGCTTGCTTCAGACCAAAAATATTTACCAATAGAATCTTCAATAGAAACTCGTTCAAGAATGATGCTCTAACTAACGGAATGGTTATTCATGTACAAACGAAGGTATCATAACAAAGGCAATCAAGATTGATTATCGGGTCTTACCTGAAAAAGTCGTTCCTGCAGTAGAGTTTCGACTCCCGGCTGAAGCACTTGTCGGACAGGGGCTGGTGACACTCACAACACCGCACGCACGACGCATGCCAGCCTCGCTCCAGCACGTTGAGCAGGAATTTGTCTAGGATCGGCTTGTTACATCCGGCGCACGGTTCCGCGACTCCGGATGGCGGCTCGCCCCGGCCTGTAATTACCGCGGCGTTGTCGTCCAATGTAATGTTCCAACCCGACGAAAACGACGATCGAGTTTGGGTGGGACGCGGCCAGCGAAGATAGAAAAGAAATGAAAAATGAGTATGTATACATGGTGGGTATAAGTAAGACATTTCGAACGACCAAACGAGCGTGGTGCTTGGGTTCGCTTTTGTTGGTCCTACGGCTTGTGGAGAAAATAAATGAACTATCAATCAGGGCGTCAACGAGAGAAAAGCTACTGTTTTGGATGCTATCTGTCTACTCCTGAGGGCATTTGACTAGCATGGCATGTTTAATCTTCAACAGCAATATTTCAGGCGACAGGCCTTTTGAATCTTTTGCTTAAGTACAACCTCCGACCAATTTTTATTTTCAGCATTTTAGCAAAGTTTTCGAGGAATTACTAGTAAATAGAATTAAAAATTCCTCAATCGCAACATTAATCTAAATATACAGTATGCAATATGGATTCAGAGCAAGCTCAAATACGCCAAATCGCGGCATCTAACTGGAAAAATTAAATAAATATGGAATAAAGAGCATAGCAAATGATTAAATTCACAGTAATCATTCGGATAGAAAACCATAAGAGAAGAGAGTGAAATCAGAAAAAAAAACTGTGAAGGTGTCCCCCAAGGCAGCAATATAGGGCCGCTGCTCTTTCTTTTATATGTTAATGATTTTTGTAAACTTTCACTTTTTGGTACAGCAAGGCTTTTTGCAGATGACGCAGCCCTTTTCTGTACAGGATATCAAATTCAAGTCAAATATCAAATATCATAATCGATAATAGAGATGTTTCGAATATTAGGCCGACCGAATATCTCCCAAAAACCGTTAGGCTGAATATTCGGCTCACCGAATAGTTGAGCTAAGTATTCGGCCGAATAGGCCGAATATTTATTTTTTCAAATCTATACAATAACATAATTCTCAAATTTTTCCAATTATTTTGGATACTTAATGAAATATCCAAAATAATGTTGAAAAAGTTACACAATAATCAAAAACTTATGAATTCATTAAAACATCTTGTGGTAATTCGTGTATATTCTACTGTACACAGAAATTTTTTTTGACTATTAAGTGTCACTGAGACTGCAACCTTTAAAATAAATCAACCTGTAACTAACAAAACCTGTAATTTTAAATTATTTTCCTTGACGAAGATTCATTTATTATGACAGCAAATGTCCTGAAAAAAAGTTGTACACTGAAAATTAAATGTCATGTTATTTGTTTTTCGACCTGTAAAATTACAGTAAATGTCCTGCTCCTTTTTATTACAAAACATTAACGTAATTAATTTTACAGGAAATAATTTTTGCTGTGTAGATTGCTTTATACTTTGATTATCGTTTATTCCAGATTTTCTTGATATATCTAGTCTTGCCCATAAATCCGATAAAGAATACGAGATAAGTCAAAACTGGCCAGGATACCCAGATATGGTTCAAAACAACCCGGATTTTTCCCAGATTTATTTAGATTATTCGCTTAGTGAAATATAAAACTCAAATTTCGCTTTGAATTTTTTTTTAAATTATGTGATTTAAAACGATTTGAAAAAAAAAATCAATTGAACACCAATTTGTGTTTAATTCTTAGATACGATTTTAAAACTTCTGCTGTGTTCAATAAAAACTTTCAATTTCAAGTTATTTTCATTCACTTTCCTGTTGAATTTTGTGGCCTAGTTTTTGTTCAGATTTGCCTTTTTTTACAATTTTTTTCAAAAAAAATTTGATATGCTTAAAGTCAAGATCGTCGTCCTTTTTATAACTGTTTTGAAGATAGCTTTCTCAAATTCGACTTTCATCTAATTCGATATCAAAAAAGCAATTTCAAATTGCTTGGCACCTTTTACGACGTGTTTTCTCCCAGATTGTCCAAGGAACCCATTCTCTTAGTTGATAAACGCCCTAGAAGCTACAAGTTATCTGATGTCCTTTCAGTTATTGATGACATTTTGAAAATCAGACAGACCCCTTTTTGTAAAAGATCTTGTGAAACATCATCTAGTAAGGGGCAAACCCCCTACCCCCTTCCCTGATGTTCACGTCGACAGATTTGAAATTTTTTTTAAACCTAATTTGATAGTTAGAAAACACGCCTTTTTGCCTTTTTGTTATTGAAATGGCTGATTAAGAAAAACAAAATACGAATAAGCATTTTCTGATATAAAATAATTTAGAAAATTTTAAATTTTTAAATTATCATATTTATCACTTGCTTCCAGGTGGCAAAAAATTGTTTAAACTCAAACTGGCAAGCTTTGCTATTTTAATATTTTGATTTAAGCATCTTAATGTTTTTTCACCTCAGAAAATATTTTGGAAGTAAGTATGTCAAGGTGGACATGACTCAAACTCATGCCCCCCTCTCCGTGGACAAGCGTGGACATTTCCATAATCCCCTCCCCCCCCCCCCCCTTAAGTTGTCCACGTGGTATGTGAATGGCTCCTAATATCATCTGGTTGAAATTAATCGATTCATAAACATAAGGAACATTGAGATGGAAGAAATAGACGGAAATTGAAATATTCGCTTTTGTGTTTTCATTAAAATCTCGACAGAATATTCGACCGATTATTCGGCCGAATATTCTTTTGGTCAATATTCGGTATTCGGCCGAATACTATGTATTCGGTACATCTCTAATCGATAACCTGGAGCATATTTCATCTGCAATTTACTATCATTAAACTACTCAAAAATAAAATATATGATCTTGTCATATCGGTTTATGACAGTAACCGACTTCACAACCTCACCAAGAACGCAAGATGCAAGCTGCTAGAGGCAGTTTAAAACCTGACTCAAAGTAAGTTAAACAGCCGTTAGAAAAGCACACGGCGAATCAATCAATTGTAACTGCTTTTAGTATAGATGAAAGTGCCAGAAGATGGTGTAAAACTTGCATTCTAATTTTTCTATTCTATTATTTAATTTTTTGAAGTACGAGAAGTAGGCGATGCTTTGTTGATATTGCAAGTGTTTTTTTTTGCTCCGCCGCACAGTGGTTCAAAATCAAAAAAAGTGGGAAAAAATTAATAAAAAGCTATTTTGTTAAAGATTATAAGCGGAAAGTTGAAAAAAATAATAAATTGGAGTTTTTTTCAAAGTTTGCTATTTTTTCAAAAATTGCTAAAACGGGGTTTGAGCTTTATACTGGAAAATTGAATATTTTTCAATTAATTATGAATATTTTTGTTAAAATTAAGTATGGACTCCTAAATTCCTGTAGGTTAGTTGGATAAATATTAAAACTGATGTTTTAAGGTGAATTTACATTTGTATCGAAGCAAACGATGCTTGGTTAACTCTGTATAAATACTTTAAAATTTGCATTTTTAAACCAAACAGCGTTCCACTCAATGACATCGTATTCAAAATATAGCAAAAACTAGCAGCTGATTTTAAGATATGTTTTTGATGAGGCTTTTACCTATCTAACGGTGTATAATTTACCACGGCGATCGGCAGCGCAAGCTTTATTTTTGCTTCCGAAAAATAAATAGAGTAAATCGAAAAAAAATTATCATCTTATTTTGGGTTTCCAATTAAGCGAAACTTTATAAGTTCATGATATTATGGACGTATTTTATCTCTAAACTGTGAATAAGATTATAATACATCACTTCTGTATAAACATTTATAAATTTTTAAAGATTTATATGCTTTTTTAAGTTGTTTTCGGCTGAGAATAAAAAATCCTATTTTTAATTCTTGCGTTAAAGTTGTCGTTCATGTTTGTTTCATAGAAGGTGTGAAAAAGGTCCTAGAAAATATCTAAATACATCATAACGTTCCTAGAATATTGGAGAATCGATCCCAAGATAAAAAATTTGGTTGTCGCTGACTTGAAAAATGGACTTTTTTCCGGCTTTTTGGGGATTTGAACCACTGTGCGCCGCAGTGAAAATTGAATTATTGAAGTTGAAGTAGTTTCTTATCGTAAAATAGTGTTTTTTCTTGAATTAATGGATAACATGGTGATCAATAAATTCATGTTTCATTGTCTGTGCTCGACCCGATTCTCCGTTAATTTTGTCCACTATTATCAGGATGAATGATTCGCTACAAGAGGAAACACACTTGCTACTTCAACAATTTGTGAGTTCGTTCCATTATCCTTCACATTCATTTATTCTGAACTGATGTTGGAATCCGGAAGTTTCAACCTGAGAATTTTCAGACCTTAAGAAGTACAATGACGGAAACATTTCCGGACTTAATTTATAAAGTTTTGTTGAAATTACTATTATGATTTGAAAACAGGTGACTGGAAGAAAAGTGAGATGCGTAGAAGAATTACGTCATATAAATAAGGAGATTCTTCCAATTATGTTGTATCTGACAATAATTCTGCAAATTTTTTTGGAAGAGTTAAATTCAAAAGGTTTGGTGGTGGTAATTATTTTTTCATTGTGCTTTCAATATTTATTTTCAAGAGCGAGTAAAGACGCTATATCCAAGGTGCATGATCAGAGACGATGGTGCACAATAATCCGAAACATGTCGTTTGATTAAACGTCCAGTAAAGAAATTAAAAACTACAATTTATCAATTGATTCAATTTGTAGTACATTGTTTTGGATTTCTGTGCAGAAAAATTTCATTTCCATCCACAGAAGGACAAACTCACAAGGGCCAACATCAAGGAACACAGTAGATTCTAGCAAATGTGCTTCAAACGTGAATATTTCAATCATTTTATAATCATAGAAACGTAAGGTAGGTATTGGTGTCCACGTTTCTTCCTCCTTGTGTTCCAGTTGTGTCTGCGTCCAATACTGCACAGTGGGCCAGGCCGAGTTAAGATAAGTAGTAAATGTATTTTAACTATTCACTCGGATGCTGCACAAGACCTGGTTCTGTATTTATCATAAGCATAAGCAATCATAAGCATAAGCATTTATTTTCTAATTTGTTTAATTACAGTTGTTCTTTAGATGGCCGAAACAAAATAGTAAGCCGAAACGTAAAGAAGTTATTTGGATTTAACTTAATTTTCACCAAAAAACATCAACCAATAACGATAATAACATTTAGCGATGATCGAAAATCGTCTCCATATACAAAATCTGGAAAAAAAAGATTTTTTCCTATTTGCGGTGTTCTCTCTTAACTACGACATTTGTGCTCCAACATGTCTCAATTTACAAGAGCCTGCAAAACAGTGTTCTAAAAATATTCCCAATCTCCTCATTCTATTTCCAACCAGAATTTGTTTTGTCGGACGAACCAATTATAATAACCTACCCAGTAATCCTGAATTACTTTCAAAACTAATTTTTTACGCACCCTCCCGTCCATTAAGAAATAAACATTTATTCTACATTACACTTTATGACAAAGACTATGCAAAACATCAACCTATTAATCAAATGATGTACAAATACAATTCACAAAGTGAAGTTATAGACGTAACAATGAACAAAACACAATTAAAAAAGACATTTAAAAATAACTTCATACAACAACAAAACAATAGCCTACATTATTTTTAAGTAGTTTTAAGTATTGTAGTCTACAAAGTTTGACGTAATAAATGAATAAATAAATCTGAAAGAAACTAATTGTTGATCCACATTGAAAAACTAACTGCTTCAAATGTTTGAAGAAAAAGTAAGTCGTAGAACAAGTCGAACAAAGCTATCTTTTAGTGTAAATATTTGTTAAATTTGATAAGCGTTTTTGGAGCTTACTATCCAAGCATCCAAACGTAGAAAACAATTTTTTTCCAATTCGTTTATTTGGAACGGCTCGTACCGTAGGTTTTAAAGAGCCAATGGCTGATTTGTGTAATTACCTTTCAAAGTCGAAAACAATTTTGATATGTAAGCAATGTTCACGAAAGAAATTGGACATCTGATTTTTCAGGTAAATCTTTAGTTTTTGAAAATAATTTAAAAAATATGTTTGGATAACGTAAAATACTGTACATTTCACCCCATGTATTATATTCATAGCGTGCTTGAATTTATGTAGAAATATATTTTATTAAAATTAGCACAAATGTTATTGTAACCATAAATTTGGTTGAGTTTTCCATGCTGTTGGCTTCTGTATCATGTTCTTGAAAACGGCATTTGAATATAGCTCAGCGTCTTTCAACTCGTAGCTGTTCGAGATACTTTGGTGAATCTAGCTGTTTTCAATAAAATTTACTTTTTGCTGGTTCAGCCAATTCACTGTATAACTTGTATACTGATTAGACCCAAAATCTGGCGAAAGCAATGAGAGAAACAATAATAAGCCAAAAGTATTTATTACATAATTTTCCTAGTATATTTTGTCGCTTATTGTGAGTACTGTGAAAAACGCAGTGCGTTTTAACTTTTAACTACAATTTTCTTATCCCACTCAATCTTATTTTAATTATTTTAATTATTTAATGCATCTAAGGTCATCAGGAGCATCCTATATTCAAACATTATTGAAAAACTATAAATTAAATTGAATGTAAACTCGGGTCAAATTTGTTAAAAGTTTCTTAGTATCCTAGGAATTACTTTTTTTAAGGTCTCCATACAAACATAATTTGCATTTTGCATAATGTGCTTTTCTCATTATTCTAGCCAAGTTTAGCTATTTAAAAAAATCACCGATAGATCACCGGCGCTTTTCTCGATTTAAGGAACGAATGACAACTTCGTCTATATCCTGATTTCCTAGTCTGTTCTGTCCAAATTTCGGTCGGTTCTTAAGGAGAAAAAATCATCTTGACTATTTTTAATGCCGAGAACTACGCCTCCTCCGAAATTTCAATCCGTTCACGGAATAGAAACTGTTTTGTACATCATTTGTGCAGGTTTAATCTGTTCAAAAATCTGGACGAATCCATTTTTTCCAAACAAATAATTTTAATTATTTTAGCTTCTATATTTACTTCATGACATAAAAAAACAATCGCCAGTTTCTTCCGTAAACAGTCCTCAAAACCCTACACCCAAAATAATTTAGAAATTTTTTCTACGGGATTTTTCACGTAAACGAAGATTTTGTTGCGTCCTATAGATTTTATGTGATTGTGTCATAACTTGTTTCCTTCCACATAGACGATTCATGAAATTCACGTAAAGTCTATGTGGATGATTTGAAATCTGTTTTAAACTTTTTTTAACGATCGTGAAGCACGCGATTCTTATAAGAAGAAAAACGACCCATGGCTGCAGTACTCGACCATTCCTCAGTCTTTGTTTGCTTCTGTCCCCACAAATTTTACGCGAAATTTTAGAAAAAGAATATTGTTTTCTTGCCCAAGGCATTCAGGGCTTTCCCTGGGAGGTCGGAGGTGGCAAAACTGGTGGTCCACGGATGCGTCTACCGGTGAGTTAAGATTGCAGGAGGCAAAATCATATCCATTTTTAACTTTTTACTATAACCTTACAGGCACAGCAACACAATTTCTACGATTAGTAACAGCAGCAGTGAATACGGATATGGCAACTTACAGTCTCTGGAGAAATATTCCGCGACCAGTACCCCGTGACAGTTACGACCCAGAAGTCGGTCACAGGACACTTTGGTGTTTTTTTTATTATAGTGAGTGGTTAGTCTCATGTGAATAAGTGTCTAATATCATAATGTGCATGCAGAATAAACAATTTTCACGTAAATTTATGGTTGATATTTTATTTAAAATGATTTAAAATAGTATGAATAAGTAAAAGGAACAATAGAACTGATTAAAACAACACCTCAACACTAAATTTATTTCACGTAACTTCCACCTTCCAACCAAGTTGCAACGATCTTAAATTCACGTAAATTTTAGATGACATTCATGAAGCACCAATTCTTATTAGGGGCGTGTTCAAATGATTTAATCGTAGGAGCTACGTGAAAATCAATTGGATAAAAATTATGTAGTTTTTCACGTAGCCGCTACGTGCAAATTATTTTGGGTGTAAAACAGAATTATTGATGATTTCCCGAAGACTTTCCATGTTGATCATAATGCTACTCCGGTGATCAAAGTAACCTGAGTTTACGTAATATTTTACATTAAACAGAAATCAAAGCCCACTCAGGTTATTGACACCCAAATTCTGTGTGAAAGATAAAAAATAACTTCTCAAAAAGGCGCTCGCTTTGATTCGTCAAGCCAAAATTTACCGTTTTTTAGGGACACTAAAATAACAACCAGGTGTGCACAAAAGCGGCCATCCAACTATTGTTTTGACACCTTGATATTTCATGCAACTTTTTTTTCAAGAATCTTTTACCTTTTCTCACGTCATCACCGCGAGATTAATAGAGTAGAGAATGAAGCAGCCCTTAAAATTGCGGTAGTTTCTCTGTCCTGTTGTAAAATTCCTACCAGAAGTCAACGTAGCGTATAATTTTCAACAATAACATAAACAAAACAACACGGATCTTTCCTAAATTCATTGACGAATCTAGCCAAATCGCTATACACATACTCGGGCCAAAATCTTCACCAAGCGGTCCCGACCGAATGTTTGAGACAGCAGAGACAGCAAAAAATATCTTAATCCCTCGTATCGATTTCCGAGGATAGGTTTCATTTTTTTTTATTCTCTAGAAAGATTTATTTCAGTCTGAACCGAACGCGTACCAAACCTACCTACCTACGTATGGATGGTTTGTTTTGTTGATTCCCGATGCTTTATCGGTTGCTCCGGATCGAGATGACAACTGCCGATCTTCGGGGAGTGGCTTTCTACTGTTTTGATAGGTGTCTGTTTTGCTTTGCGGATTAGCTTTTTATTTATAAACATGCGGAATGATTTGTTGCGTTCGGTTTCAGCTGATAATTGGCTTCAGCGCCTAGGAAACAAACTATATTTTTCCTCCCAGCTCGTTGAAGTTTAAAAAAATTGCACTCAATTTTTTTCTAGGTTTCTGAAGCTTTTTAAACTTAAATTTTACTATACTTTCATGACAAGTCTGAAGAACTACAATGTTGCATGGTGATGAGAGAGATTTGCATATTAGGACTGGAAAATGTAGTAGGCGTATATGTAGCTACTATATTCAACTGTCGTAAATTTGTGAATGAATCGCTAATTGAATGTAAACATTGTTCCCACGGCCCACTGAATTTGTTTAGCTGGGATACTTGCGCTTGAAATTTCGCATGTATTCCTTGCAAATAACGGGCCCCTCGGTCTGATATCCCACTAATGCTTCCTCGAAGACCGTAAATCCATGTGCTAAATCGATTGGGGAAATTAAATTTAACATTTTAAAGGGAATGTTCACCTATGTTCCCTGGATTGGCACTGCGCATGATTCCATTGGGCCGGCGGTGATTTCGTATCGTAGCAACCCGCGACGAAATATTCTTTACCCCAACATTGACAACGACGACAGCACACAGACAAACTTTGCGTCATATTTCGTCTAACTCCCCCGCCCAACAACACAGTAACAAAGCGGTCGATTCTACCCGTCGATGTCATAAAAACCCCAAGATCTTGGGTTGCCTTAGAAACTTTTTCTCCCCCAACCTAGCTAGAGTGAAAGCCATCTTGGAAGCGATAAATCTTCACAAGTCCTTGGCATGGCATCCCATCACAAGACCGGGCTAGGGTAAATGTGAAAGGTGGTGCACTGGGGAGGCGTTCAGCAGCTGCCAGTGTGTAACGACGTGGTGTGTGGTTTAATGTTAAAGCACCGTACCGTACCGTGCACCAAATTCCGTAAAGGCGAGACCGAGCAACACCGGCGAACAACTTATTCATGCAACGTGTCTCCCGAAAAAAAGAAGCTTTACACGAGTCATTAAAAATTTACGGCTGCCCGCTCTGTTTACAACCTGTGCGGCATTCTGTCTCACTCCAGTCAACAGTGATACGCCATCTTACAAATTCAGCCATTTAGAAACTGAAAAGCTTCTTTACGGAAATTCCTTTCTTACCTTCAGGAAAAACCCACGTTGTCAAACTGTCACAACGACGGTCTACTGTGCCAGTGTTTGTCGCACTAGATTATCGATTAAACATAAAACAGTTGACGTGCTATGTAAATACGCCTGAACCGAACCAAAATCTCACTCTATTGATTACGTACAATCAATTAGGTATAATCAGTTTGTCGGTTATTCTCTGTCCAAAACCTGTCTGATAGAGCCATAATACAAGGTCAGCATCTGGGATAAAATGTAGGTACCAAACTGAACTCAGCACGTTTACGCTTGGCTGAAACTTCAATGAAGAAAAAGTGTCATGGAAGAATGAATGGCTTGCCGAAAAACGATCGATAATTACAGGTTGAAAAGGCGAAGCGACCAAGCGATTAGCATACTGCGACCAAACTGCACCTGTGTTAAGCGAACGCTCACCAGAGGCTGACTTTGCTCAATCGCAGTAGCTGACAGACGAGTCTAGATTAAATGCAAATGATGTTCCTTTTCAATCGATAAAAAATGATCGATGAGTCTGGGCAGCACCGAGATCAATGAGAGCAGGGTATCCATTCGTATTTTCAACCCAGGGTAGCTACTCATAATCTGACTCAGTTTTCTGACTAAATCGGCACCTTGTTGTATGTCTCCATAAAATGCTATTCACGGATTGATGGGCAAAAATACGCCCTGGATTCAGAAGTTGGCCATTTTCCTTTGGTCAGGAATATAGAGAGAGGAAATGATATCTTTCGGCAACTCTCAATTCGTGGAGGATCTTCGTCACTCCCGGGATTTCGGCTTCGGTCAGTCTGGTACGATCGATTACGGTAATCAATTTGGCTGGTCGAAAAGTTTTACCACGACGCGGCTGTACAGGAACCTTTAAAGTCTCTCTTGGTACAGTAGAAGTTTTCGTCAAAACCGCTAACGGCTGCACTGATGGGCAAATGGCCGGACCAAGGAACGTCTCATGGAAAGGAGAAAAAAATGACGCTGTGCCACGGTCAAATCAAGTCTGTGATGATGGAAAGACAACCGTTTCGGGCCATGCATGATCTGATGGCGTATAATGCGTTCCGAGTACTTGCCGCAGTTCACTAAAAGTTTAAAGATGGATGGCTGATGCAGAAACAAATTGCCCGAGGATGTTGTTATTTTATGTTGACTCGTTGTTGCTGCCCAGGGGCTATGTTTTTTACCAATTTTTTTCAAAGTATTTTTTATTTTTGGAAGCCACCATCGAACGAATGTTTTTCTCCGCGATGTGATTCCTGGCCACTACGCTACACTTGAACTTGATTGATGAATACATTTGGCAGATATTTATTACATGTTGTTGTGTTGTGTGATTATGTTATGTTTTCGCGATTCGGTGCTCCATTTGTTTAGACGTTTTCACTGTTTATGACCACTTGGTTGATGCCACAATGGCGTCGTTATCAAGGGCTGTCGCAAACAGTAGCCAAAATTATTGCTACCGAAACTGCCGCTTGAATTATCGAAAAAAGAAACAATTATCAAACGGCAGGATCATCATTATTGTGACTTTTTAAGCAATTCTGAATTTTTATTTCAATGGATTCATTTTCCAAACCTTGATACAGACCCCGTTCGTTTTTGGCAACACGCCCGTGAATTTTATGTTGTCAAAATCGTTGTTGCCAAAATCGAACGGTTTTTTTTTGTCACTTTTTTATTTTTAATTTTTATTTCAAATTAGTCAAAATTGATGTAAGACCCTATATTAGCATAATTTTTTTTCAATTTGGCTCAATTGTATTAGTTTGAACAATTCGTGTTTTAACAGTTTAAAACTGTTATAAATAAGCCGAATTGAAAAAAATTCATGCTAATATTACGTTTAACATTAATTTTGATTGATTTAAAATGTAAATAAAAAATTAAAAAATGACAAAAAAAAAAACGTATTTTTTGGATGTTGCCAAAATCGAACGGTTTTTGCTCGGATGTTGCCAAAATCGAACGGGGTCTGTATTTGAAATTGATGCAATTGATATCATGAAGATTTACCTATTCAATTAATAAATATTAATAATAACATTGCATTTCACATAATGTTCGGTAGATTTCAATAAAAGGAAAGTGGGCAATTTGGTTTTCGGATGTACACGGATGAGCAAAATACGGTTAGAAAGGTCTTGACAAGAAAAATCTACTGCGGAAAAAATTGTCATTAATAAGTGTTTCTATAGTGTGTACAGTGTATAGCATAAACAAAACCCTTTTAAAGGAGTTCAACTTCTAAAATAACTTTTTTTTCTCAAACAGTAGATTTTGTAAGTCCCATTTTAACTTTTTCTTATCTCGTCATCGTATATTCAAAATCTATATACCTTGGAAACCAAGTTTCATAACTTGTTTTTTTTTTTAAGGATACATACAGGGCCAATGAGATTTCTATAATCTATGTACTCAACATAAAAAATTACCAAACTGAAAATAAACATGTATTCAGTTTTCTAATTCTGATTGTTGAGATTTTTCATTTTCAATTTTTAAATTTCGATTTTGGATTCGAATGAAAAGTTCTTATTCTAAGTTCTGATTCTGAATTCTCTATACAAATCTTGATTCATTTTTTGATTCCGATTATAAATATTTGAATTTTTCTGATTCTGATTTCTGATTCTGAATTCTGATTCTGTAAATTTATTTTTCGGCATATCGGTGAATAGTAGTTCTGAAATTGATAAAGATGGATAGAGAAGTGAGGAGAAAATTTACAGATGTTGAAAAGAGCGAAAGAGCATTTTTGCGAGGAAACTTATTAACGTACACCATACTTTACCCTGCAACATTTCATTATTTAGGAGAAGTAGTACCGGGATAGAGGTGGCACTACCTTAACCTATACAATGAAATCTGGTTGTTCCGAAGTCTACATGTGGTGAACACGTATACTCCGGACGGGCCGGCTTTTCAACATCTGTAAATTTTCTCCTCACTTCTCTATCCATCTTTATCAATTTCAGAACTACTTTTCATCGATATGCCGAAAAATAAATTTACAAAATTAATTAACGGTGGTTAACTTATCTTAGAATTCTGATTCAGAATTCTGATTCTGATTCTGAATTCTGATTCTGAATTCTGATTCTGAATTCTGATTCTGAATTCTGATTCTGAATTCTGAATTCTGATTCTGAATTCTGATTCTGAATTCTGATTCTGAATTCTGATTCTGAATTCTGATTCTGAATTCTGATTCTGAATTCTGATTCTGAATTCTGATTCTGAATTCTGATTCTAAATTCTGATTCTGAATTCTGATTCTGAATTCTGATTCTGAATTCTGATTCTGAATTCTGATTCTGAATTCTGAATTGTGATTCTGAATTCTGATTCTGAATTCTGATTCTGAATTCTGATTCTGAATTCTGATTCTGAATTCTGATTCTGAATTCTGATTCTGAATTCTGATTCTGAATTCTAATTCTGAATTCTGATTCTGAATTCTGATTCTGAATTCTGATTCTGAATTCTGATTCTGAATTCTGATTCTGAATTCTGATTCAGAATTCTGATTCTGAATTCTGATTCTGAATTCTGATTCTGAATTCTGATTCTGAATTCTGATTCTGAACTCTGATTCTGAATTCTGATTCTGGAACTCTGATTTTGATATCTGAATTTGAACTGTGATTCTAAATTCTGGTACCGAATAACTTGCGTACACTAAGGATATTTTACGCGATATAAAATCGGTCGTTACCGCATAGGAATTGGAATATTTACGCTCAAAAACGAGTTGGTTTGCGAAGAATCATGCCCATGGCAAAAAATCGTGTAAAAAAGAGCCGTTTTAGAAAAATTGAGCAAAATCAAACCGCGTAAAAAACCTTAGTGTATTCTTATTTATATTCTTAGTAGTAAGTATTTTGCAAATTTTTGGGTCGAGGAAAACAGTTTGGAATGTTAGACTTTAGATTTTAATCTCCCATCTAACGTTCAGTCTCTATATGTGTCCTACAAATTCAACTCTCAACTCTCATTCAGCAGGAATAAAAATCAAATTGAAGAAGTCATCTTCCGAAGTTTGTTGAGCTGACTGTAAAATCATCTTACTCTCACTGCTTTCCACCAAAAACGCTACTTACTAGGTCTAATTTAGTTTCCAAGTGACAACGAAAAGGCCGGATGAACCAAGGTAAATACCCGTTAAAAATTCACAGCCCCACCGGATCGACCATGAAATCAGATGCTTTTATTTTCACTCCAGGTTACCATTAAATGATGGACCATTTAAACGAATTTGCAATAACAATATGATTCCGGTTTTTTTTCTTCATCGAGTGTTTGTAGGTATGTAAAATTTTCACGAAGGAAAGTTTGTCGGAAAAAACATTTTTTATCGCATATAAAACGCTGCAGAGAATTTAGCACTGACGAGTTAGAAGCATGGCTAGTATCACGTATGTATATCCATCAGGTGGTGTTCGATGCTAATGAATAGTAATGAGCTTTCGGATCCTAAGCAAACATCATTTCACTCCTCATTTCATGGAGGAACCCACATTCTGGGATCCCGGAATGGCTGCCGTATACCCTCATTGGTACAATACGGATGGGGAAAATCGAACACTACCGTTTGCCAAGGTAAACCTATCATCCCAATCTCATTCCGAGAGTAAGATTGAGACTAAGCAAACACACGGCTGATTAAATGCTATTAATTGCTCGGAAAAACTGCCAGATTCTTAAGTGTGGTCAGATCATCGGTAGCTTTTAAAATGATTTCGAAAATCTAACGACGTCGTTTGCGGGATGATGGTTTCATTATGAATAGCAAGAATGGTTTATTTTGATTATATTTTGAAGTATGTAATCTAATCATACGAAAATGAATGCTTCTATTGACTCTACACTTTTCTTAAAGCTTTAAATCTTTCCAAATGCTTTCCTTAAGCAATTCGCAGGAAAATGTTTCAAATCAAAATTATTGACTTTTCGAACGAAAACTAGTGAACCTACATGTAAGAGAAGCGACGTCTCAAATCACAAAATTCCAATCGATACAAAAGAACTATCAAAAACGATTCCAATCGATCCGAGCTTTTGTCGTAGAGCTTTTGCCTTAGCTTAGCGTTCACTTTAGAGCTTGAACATTAAGCCAGAATACAGTGCTGAGGATTTTTTGTCCAAGATTTCGACGATGTTGCCACATATTTTATTTTAAGAGGAACTTCTCTTATATGCAGGTTCACTAACGAAACCAAAAAGTTTCAAATGTACCTAATTTGAACTTAACTACTCTCTCATCGAAGATCACGCATGATATATCAAAACGAAGATCAAGCATGATTATCAACACGAGAAAATTTGTTTTCAATCAAATCACGAGAATGATGGCCAAAGTCATATTTTTTGTAAACTATTTACATATATTCCTTTGAAAATAGAAAATGCACTATGAATAGACACATGTAATATTGTTTGTATAGCGCGAACGTAAATTCAATTGCATGGTAGATGTTTCACCTTGTAGAGTTTCAACATAATACAAATTAATTATGACAAAACATACCGGGAGCATATCAGCTCGAGGTTGCCGTTGCATTTTAATACGGCCAAAACATTGTTGCAGGTAAGAAGCAATTAGGAATCGGTTAATTAAATATTTGTCGAACAGAAAAATAATACGGGTTTTGTTTTAGTTTGGCAGAGTTTGAACACTATTAGTTATTTGTGTTGTTCGAAACCGTTTATAGTTGAACATTTGTTTCGATTTCAATTGTTAATTGCTAATGTTATTTTCGAGCTATTCGTTGGATACAAATCGTTTAACCCCAAGATCAGCAAATTTGGTTTTTCAGACATTTTTTTCCAACACGCATTAGGACGATCGTTCGTAATCCAAATTATTGCCGTTATTGTGACACTAATGTTCCTTTTTTGATGTGTTGACGGACTTGCTTACCTATGTTGTGCTGGTTGTGCTGAAGCACTGACCCGAAAGCCATTAGATCTTTTGCTGGTGGTGCCCTTGCACCCACTGCCGAGAATCCGTCCCCCAGATAGGACGCCAGTGCGACAGCCCTAGGGGGCGTTTTGGTGTTTTCGGTTAAAATTTTGAAGCGTGTCCTACCGATCGACGCCGTAATGATGTCCAAAGTTGTGGGTCCTGCGTTCGATAGACGTTAGTATCTGTTAACGATAGCTGTTTGTATGTAACAAACACCTCCTAAAGCCAATACTGTGCCGCGACAATCATCAGACGACTGCACCCATTTATCCAACCGTCCAATCCGCTTTAATCCAACACAAACTACTGAAAAACTAGGGCGTGCAAAACTCGGCGCCAATTATTGACACGTTCACAATACGAGCAACGATATCCAAACACCGGACTTTAAGCTGCGATTAATGAGCTTCAATCACACCACACTGATTTATCGCGTGCACGTGAGCACATATGTTATGCATGTTTCGAAATGCTGGGAAAACTTTTCCCTTAACAAAACACTCTTCAAAGTCAACCACTTTAATCCTGCTGGGAGAGATGCTGAACGGTTTCCACCGTATGCTAGTCACCGCACCGGGGCAGCACTGTCGTTCACTAAACCCCCAAATCGGACCGCATGCACGCGCATGAACCACTGAAAACGCTCGATTCTCTCTCTTCCTACCAAATCGCGCG
This sequence comes from Uranotaenia lowii, assembly GCF_029784155.1. Taxonomy (NCBI): domain Eukaryota; kingdom Metazoa; phylum Arthropoda; class Insecta; order Diptera; family Culicidae; genus Uranotaenia; species Uranotaenia lowii. The sequence continues at coordinate 256,126,013 of NC_073692.1, forward strand.
AGACGTACGCACACGTGAAATCTTCCGCTGGAGCACTTCCAGACTCGATACAAACGTGTTGCTATAACCACACGAAAAGCCACGCGTGCTACGACCGACGCGAACAATAGACGAATACTGACTGACGACGGATATCTCCACGAACGCCATCGAAGTGCACCATTCAGCCAGCCAGCTAAGGTTCTCTTCTACCAACCCAACCCAACCCAATCCAGCCAGTGCCGGTTGAAACCGGGTGAAAGAAAGGGACCGATGAGCGAGCACACACTAGTACGCACACGGCGGGGAGAAAAAGGGGCGTTGCTAAGCAACATGGAAACTGGTTTGGGTTTGTTTATTTTACCCAATCGCGTCCGCATGTGGTGTGGGTTGTTGACACCCCCCTCACGGTGCTTGAATTACCTTTCGAGGTGTGACTCTGTGAAATGACGGCCAAGTTTTTCACTCTTTCAGACATTTCGCCTTCGCCTCGGGCATCTCTTTCACTCAGACACGGTGTCGATCAGTCCATCGCGCTTATTGTAGTTTTTGTTATTGTCTTGTTCTGCAGCGAGAAACCTTGCATGTCGGACAAGAGCTCGAGTGCACATACTTATGCTACAGCGTTCACGGACAGCGATACTTGAAACGTTTCGCTTCAAAACGAAATGCTGCTGCTGATGACTGGGAACATGCTTTAACAAGGACTCTTTTTGCTAGCATTGCGAGACACGAGACTTGCCTACTATGACACGTTTTGCATGCTGTGTGACATTCTCTCTTTTTCGCTCTTTTTCATTTCTTCTCGCGAACCGGCTCCATTGTACGGAAATGGGGAAAAGTCCCTTCAAGGATTACATCTCGCAAGGCAGGCACAGGATTTACGGTGAGGTTATTATTAGAGATCCGGATCCCAGGACGAGAAATCTGTACACGTGTAACGGAACGGAGAAGTTAGTGGGAATAGAACCTATGGAGAATGATGATGCATCGTCATTCCGCAAGATGAACATGAAACAGTATTCATAGACGAGAAGCAAAGGAAGATCACAAGAAAATGTGAGCATGGGAAAATGCGATTGGAACAGTTTCATGTGCTTCTTGTTGTTGAGGCTTACGAGTTGTTTATTTGATTGTGGTAAACGAGAGAAGGATTTTGATGTCGAAGGGCGGTGTTGGGTAGACGTTCGCCTGTGATTTAAAAAAAAGGATTCGTCTTATTTTCCTCATTGAACATATGGAATTTGAAAGGGGAATTTTGGGCGAACTATCATATGTTTCATAGTTAAAGAAAATTTTAAGAAGGTATTATTTTTTTAGAGATTCATCATACTGATTTAATCAAAATGATTAAAGGACTTAATAGAGAAAAGTTGGTCATCTTTTGATTACATTTTATTAACCCTCTACCTGTGCCTCTGCTGCAGGGATGAGCTACACACGGTCCGCAAGCCGCATGCGGCCCTCGAGACGACCTTGTGTGGCCCGCGAAGCTTTTTTTCAATTTTTTTTTCGACTTTTTTCTTCGATTATCATAAAAGACTAGTCCATACTAGTGAACCTGCATATAAGAGAAGCGACATTTGATGCTTCTTCAAATAAAATATTTGGCTTAATCGCCGAAAGCTTGCACGGGCAAAACAAAACTACCCACTGAACTACTCACTCCTGGGTTAATGCATTAAAAGCCCAAAGTACGTAGTTTTGAGTGAGTTATTTTGATCTACTCGAGGCTTTCCATCAAAGAACCTACTCACTGGGTTTTTTTCCACCATTGTCTACCATTTTCATGAAACGAACGCGTGCATGGCGTTGCAGCTTGTAAAATAGCCTTAAAAAAAGAGAAATTTAACCAACAAGGTCTAGAATAAACTTCGAGACAAAGATTCAGGTAAGTTTCTGCATATTTCTACTTACTAAACAAAACAAGAAATTTTCTCCACATTGTAGGAAATTGGAGAGTCAGTGAAGCGCAGCAAGCACAAGTTAGCTGCCAAGATCGTATCCAGAAACAGCGACTTCGCCACCACACTCGATTCCCTCGTCATGAAGAAACCAATATCATTTGACTTATTCTGAGAGTCACGTGACGTGATGTGCAAAATTTCACATTGTTATGCCGACTCCAGAAACCCCTCTATGCTAGAAGTTTCAGCTCAAATGTTCTGTGATCGATTTTTGGAGCTCATTCATACTAACGTTTCTTCTCTGAAACATTTCCTGGAGTCAAGATAAAGAAGTGAACGTCACGTCACTCGACTCGCAGAATAACCCCCCATATCTCTCCACATCCCCGATCGATTCAACTGCCTGGAGATTGCCGAAGGATCCATTGGCGGATCCTCAGTTTAACGTTCCGACGTAAAACGTAATCGACATGATCATCGGTGGAGAATGTTACCATGAGTTTCACACGGCGTACGCCACTCCCTTGGTAACGGTTTCCCGTTTTTGGTGGACACCCTCTTTGGCTGGACAGTTTCTGGCAAAGTTGATTCCAGCTCCACCACCGCACCGCGAGACTGCTCCCTCTCCACCGTTGATCAAACCCGAGAAACGATCCCTGGGGAGTTCCGGCCAATGGAAACCGCCGATGGGAGTCAGAAAACAGAAGCACAACCCTCCACCACTCAAATCCACGACGAAGGATACGACGCATGCCAATCCAAATCCAATGATCCACAAAACACTCTTGGACAAACACACCGAAACTCCACCAGAAAAGGACACTACAAAACTCCTGAAAGTCACGCTCAACCCAGAAAAGGCACTACAGCGATCGTGTTGACGACAAACCACACTGCTATCGAAGAAGAAGACGCCTATGCCTATGGATCCTGCTCCTACGTTGTTTCTTTCACCAAGCAGCCCTCTCTTTCCCGTCAGAAGTTATGCACACCTGTTCAGCCAACAGAATCGTTCCATATACCCCAATGGTTGAAACCACCACCACGTCGTTGGAAAATTCTTGCTGCCAATCGTGTAACTGCCATCCAGATGGATATACAGGGCTCAGTCGAAGACGCATTTCGAAAGAGCATGATTCAGCCAGCGAACTGTCACGGAATCCATGTACATCTGTTCCGCCACCGTGCGGCCACTAGGTCGTATTACAAGCTTTCATCCAGGTCGAGATGGAGTCATCCAGGTTTCAGGACATGAAACACCCAAGCGAGCTGGTCAGAGCGGTGAATCGTATTTTTATTTTGCTCACCGCCAGCAGTCAAGATGTCAACCCGACAACCATCGAAGACGCTTCAAAGACCGGTAGAGCACGCCGAACGTGCTCAACGCTCTTAAAGAGCGCTAAAAGGTGATCAGCGTTCCTATAACTTAACTCCAACCGTTCGATCTACCGGGTCTTTGTTGCTTACAGTTCCTTAGACGTCCTATAGTACCGTGCCATCATCGAGATTCTTCTACAAAGACCGGCAGAGCACGCCGAATGTAACTCAATGCGCATGTCGAGCGCTAATAGGTGATTAGCGTTCCAAACTGTCACATTTTCTCGTTCGATCGACCGGTTCTTTGTTGATTGCAGATCCTTTCCTACACTATTTTTATATCGTCACCGAGCATTCATCGCCATGCACCAAACCACGTCAGAAGCCGAATCTTCTAAGACCGGTAGAGTACGCCGAACGTTGCTCAACGCGCTGAAGGAGCGCTAGCAGGTTATTAGCGTTCCTATTACTTAAATCCAAATCGTTTGATCTACCGGGTCTTTTATCGATTCCAGACCGCCCACTGTCGTACATCGTCGCAGATTCACTTACCAGCGAGATAGATCACATACATCCACATGGTAGCAGAATCTTCAATGATCGGTAGAGCACGCCGAACGTTGCTCAACGCGCTTATGGAGCGCTAACAGGTGATTAGCGTTCCTGTAACCTTACCCTACGCCGTTCGGTCTACCGGGTTTCTGTTGTGTTCACAGATTCTGCACCAGTGCAGAAGCAGATTCCTCGATGTGTGAAGTGCCAGCTGTGTCTCTTGGTCCAACCGTGTCCCCGAGTCCAACCGTGTCTCCTGGTCCAACCGTGTACCCTGGTCCTACCATTTACCCTGGTCCAATCGTGTCGCATGGTCCAACCGACTCAGGATTCCACAATCAATTGGTCCGAAATTTGTTTGAAACAGCAGTTTCAAGGTGGCCGGAATGATCGGTACTGTACCGGTCAGGAAATAGCATCTATGTAATTCATTTGATCGAAAACACCACTATCTGTACACGTACCTTAGAATAAGCATAACTCTCTCGCAACAAAACAAATTTCGCCGAGAGAGTCTAACACAATAGCATGTAAGCCATTTTTAGTTAATTAGATTAGAAAGTAACGTAAAACGTTAATTAGAATAGAAAGTACCGTAATCACTCCCATTCACAAATCTGGGAACATACATCTCATAGAGAATTACAGGGGTATCTCTATATTGAATTGCTTGGCAAAGGTTTTAGAACTCTTGGTATTCAACTTTATCAAATTTGATGGTGTATGTTCCCTTCGTCAGCAGCTGTCTTGCAAATAAAAAGCAAGTGGATGCAATATACGTGGATTTTGCCGTTCGATCGGCTTCCTCACAACCTCTTAATCGACAAACTTGATAGAATGGGTTTCCCAACTTGGCTGGTTAAATGGCTCGAGTCATATCTTCGAGGCAGAATTGCTTTCGTCAGACAGGGCAACATCAAATCCCAACATTTCACTGTTCCTTCTAGGGTCCCCCAAGGTAGGAATCTAGGTCCTCTCCTGTTTAACCTATTCATGAACGACCTTTGTCAATTTATTGGTTCTGAATTAGTGTTTTATGCAGACGATTTGAAAATGTACCGCTCAATTACGCATTACTCAGACTGTTTGCTTCTTCAGCGAGATCTCGATAATCCAATGCTCTGGTGCCAAGTGAATGCGATGGAAGTCAACCTAAAAAAATGTAAAATTCTTACGTTCACCAGAAGCAGGGTCGAGATTACCCATCTGTACACAGCTGTTAGCGTCTCTCTTAAAAATGTTGAGTCTATTAGGGATCTTGGTGTGATCATGGATAAATCTCTGACATTCAAGAAGCATTTAGCTGTAACTGTGGCCAAAGCAAAAACTGTGCTGGGATTTCTGGTAAGGAACACCAAAGGATTCAGTAACATTACCACTCTCAAAGCATTATACTGCTCACTCGTTCGCAGCGGTTTGGAGTAAAATATCCAAATATGGGCATCTAATTCAATTGGAGGGCTGAAACTACTTGAGTCAGTTCGGAGGCAATTCCCAGCGATACGCGCTTCCAAATTTACCATGGAATGAACCTCAGCGACTTCCTTCCTACTATGACCGATGTGGAATCTTGAATATTGAACCAATCGGCTCACGTGCTGTGCTGCTTCGTCGTTTGTTTATATTCGACGTCATATCCGGGAATATAGATAGTGCCAGTCTCATCGAAATGATACCGTATCATGTCCCATCCCATCCCCTAAGAAATTTCGAGCCACTTAGATTAATAAATTATGGAAGAAATTAATTTTATAACCCATTTGTCATCTCTTGTAGATTGTTCAACCAAGTGTATGTTTATTTTGATTTTAATATAAGTAAGGATAGTTTTAGGCGTAGTTTAAGCAACCAGTCTGTATGATATTGAGTTATCGAAGACAGTGAACAATAAATGAATAAATATTTTCACTTCGTTTCTATAATAAACCGTTTAGTTAAAGTCCAATGCATCCGAAATCTAGTGGTGGAGAATCGCAATTGAATTGCGAATATTTGAAACTCTTATTTAATTTTTGGCATTTCGGCGAGTTGTGAAAATTCAAGGTAGAATATTTAGAAAGAACATGAAAGTATTATAGGTGGAAAGATCAAAGCTAGAGCGCTTTAGGTAGAAGAAATTGAATAGTTGGTGAAAATGTGAGCAGGGCTTTTGTTTTGTGAACAGCTTTTGAACTACTTGCGTGATTCTTTGCCGCGCGCCGTTTCAATGTTGATAGGAAGCGATGAAGAAACCCATCGCATTCCTACCCACATTGAAACACGGACGGGTCGAACACATGAGATTGTGTCCGACCGGGCAAAAAATCACCCAAGCAGCGCTCACATGTGCTGTTCTATTGCTAAGCCAATTCTATCGATGCGTGCTACTTTTTTAGGTACATCGGATGGTTGCTACTTTTTTGTTTCGCATATTATCCATCCGATGCATCGATGCCTTACTTTTTTGCCAAATGCATCGTGATGAATTGTGTTGTAATTTTTGTTATCCCATTTCCCCCCTTCTTTAGCCAAGTGATTCTGTTATCTTATTTTAATCGCCGCTGGGATATATTCTTATTTAATTTTTGGCATAGGGCATTTTTTGGGGAAATGGGATAACAAAAATTACAACACAATTCATCACGATGCATTTGGCAAAAAAGTAAGGCATCGGATGTAAAATATGCGAAACAAAAAAGTAGCAACCATCCGATGTACCTAAAAAAGTAGCACGCATCGATAGAATTGGCTTAGCAATAGAACAGCACATGTGAGCGCTGCTTGGGTGATTTTTTGCCCGGTCGGACACAATCTCATGTGTTCGACCCGTCCGTGTTTCAATGTGGGTAGGAATGCGATGGGTTTCTTCATCGCTTCCTATCAACATTGAAACGGCGCGCGGCAAAGAATCACGCAAGTAGTTCAAAAGCTGTTCACAAAACAAAAGCCCTGCTCACATTTTCACCAACTATTCAATTTCTTCTACCCAAAGCGCTCTAGCTTTGATCTTTCCACCTATAATACTTTCATGTTCTTTCTAAATATTCTACCTTGAATTTTCACAACTCGCCGAAATGCCAAAAATTAAGTAAGAATATATCCCAGCGGCGATTAAAATAAGATAACAGAATATTTGAAACACATCACCGTACACCCCCAAGTGCAAACGAAATTTTCTCCCCGAGCTCCCCGAGTTCCATCAATTGTGCGACTTACCTGGAGTTCCGTGTTAGTGGATGCCGTCGATTGGAGACGGAAAGAAATTCCCCGAACTCCGAACCCCCCCATAGGCCGTGTCCGAACACGGGTTGAGAACTGAGTGGAAGGAATCAATGTCAAACAGGTTGGTAAGTGTTTCTTAGTTATGACGAGCCGACCCTGAGATTGGCTGGAGTCCTGAGCTAGTAGAAGGCCTAGTTTCAAGTTTTGAAAGAAGTTTTCCAAAATATTGAAAACCTCAACAGATAACAAAAATGCCAAACGTTCTTCGTAATGTCTAAAACATTGCATTTTTTTCAAACATTCAATGTTTATTCTAAAATCGGTAATATTTTGGCTAATTTTTGAACAATTTTATTTGAATGACATGCAGAATTTTGGAAGGAATGTCATCGAAGGGAATTATTTGGGATGAGGGTCTCTTTAATTTTTTGTCATTTCGAGGGGTTTTAAAAAAACAAGCTATTGTAATACTTTTGTATTATTTTTGTGGAAACCTCGCTTTACAAGTAATCAAATATATTTTCCATTTATTAAAATTTCTCAATATTTATATACACTTTTTAGAAATAGTTCGTAAACTGTTCTAGCTCTGTCATAATTTACATTGAATTTATATGCTCCCACCCCCCTTTTTTAAACAAGGGGAGAGAGATCTGCAATACCACAATTCTCCTGAATAAATCAAAGCTAAGCAATTTGCGGAGTTACTGATTTGAAAACAGTTTATGAATCTTTTCGAGTTCAAAGAATTAAGTCGGTATTTCATTATAATGCAGCTTCAACTCCAATATGCTACATAATTAACAATGTTGTACAACACTTGAACGTTTCAAAAGCATTTTTAAACCTCTCGTTGCCATGTAAAGAAAACGTGTTAATTATACAAAAAATGTGCCTAAACAAAACAAACCATAATTTCCATGATATAGGTAGACCGCTAATTACAACCTACTCTAGTTGTTTTACGACCGTGAAATGACTTTCAGATAAACTCACATGAGGAGGTTATGGTTACTTATCACGAAAAAAAATTTCCAGAGAAAATTGAAACTAAAAGGTTCCAAGAATGCAATACACCTCGCTTGAAAAGAGAAATTATTACTTTGCTGCATATTAAGAACAAAGTGTTGTTATTAAGCTGTAATCAATACACTTTTTTCGAAATCATGCAACAAGAAGTTAAAATGTTAAGGATTATTCTAAACAGGACATTCAACGTGTATTCTGAACAACAACCTTCAATGTAAATCATATACCGAGATATACTGAGATAAGGAGTATAAGGCATGATCATTGATAGCAGAATATTCAAATGACATTAGTGGCTATAAATGTTTATTACAAAACCAGATTTAATGTTACGGGGTAACTTTGATCACTATGGTTTTAACGTATCTCAAATTCTCAACATCTTCAAAATTATTGTTTTGATGCCAATTAACACAGAAGGTTTAAAAACATCAATAAAAGATTTTTTTTATTTGGACTCAACAGTGCATACATATAGAGGCATAAATTATAAACATTTCTCCATATTTTTTACTTAAAAAACAAATAAAATTTTACCTCCATGCAATTCCCTAGGTCCTCCCACTGTTCCTATGTTCTTTTTTTAATCAAACTTAACCATTTGATAGGGTTTTTAGCCATTTGTTCTATACATGCTTTCTCATAGAAAATATCCGATTTTTTAATATTAAAAAATTATGATAGAATGACCATAAAAATAACTCTAAAACTATACATGCATAAAGGAAAAAAGTTAAACTGTAATATAAAACAAACTATTTGCATTTAAATGTTATCATTTTATCACGAGAGGTGTTTGTTTGTGAGTCTTCGAAAAAACAGATATTAACCAGATACAGATTAACAGATTAACAGAACAGATAACAGATGCTTTGCAATTCTTATACCCTTCCATTATCCTATCCTATCCAACCCTATTCCATGTAGCAAAGTAGAAATGTGAAATGTAGACACCAGCCGACAACCCAGAGCATCCCCCGGAAGAAAGCAAAGGATAAGTGTTTTCACGTACACATCTGTAAAATCACTGGCATGAGCAGTTGACAACAGTCTTCAGACTAATCCAACTGCCAAATAAACCGTTAATAAATAAATTTAAAAAAAAAATCTTTAAAACTACAATCTAAAAAATCTCCAACTACAAATAGAATTCAGCCTATTTGAAACTCAATTTATTTGCTTACAAACGTAGAAAACAGTTTTCAGATATTTTAACTTCAGACCTAGTTAATGATGATTATCTGCAAAAATTTCTTGGTGATCAAAGTTACCCGGGCGATCGAAGTTCCCGCAGTTTACGGTACTATTGATTTTTTTTTTTATATAGATAAATGTGAGAAGTGTTACAAATCATCAAAATTATATAAATTTATGCAACCAGCTTAATTCATGTGTAAAAAGTTCTTTTAAAAAATACAATCAGAAAATTGAAAAAGAAATTAAACAAAACCCAAAAGCGTTCTTTGGCTATACTAAAACGCAGATGAAAAATTCAAACATACCTACTCAATTGACACTTGACGGAAGCATTGGAAATAGTCCACTGGAAATTTCTAACTTATTTGCAACTTTTTTTTTCAAGAAGTGTACACTTCTTTCACTGAGGTTGACCGAGATAGAGAATACTTTTCAGTCATTCCAGATCTAGCGTGCGACATTCAGGTCAATGAAATTGATTACAATAATGTTTCCGAAGGACTTAGAAAACTTGATGCTTCCAAAGGAGCAGGGCCTGATGGACTTCCCCCATGTTTCCTTTAAAACTTGGCGGCCGAATTGACAGAGCCTCTTCTGATTCTTTTTAATATGTCATTAAATTATAGAAAAGTTCCCAAAGTTTGGAAAAAATCTTTTTTAATTCCGATTTTCAAGTCCGGAAAAAAATCAGATGTACGAAATTATAGAGGAATAGCTATTTTGTCTTGCATCCCAAAACTCTTTGAATCAATAATAAATGAAAAAATTTATCAACAAGTAAAAAATATTATAACGAGTAAACAACATGGTTTCTTCAAAGGACGCTCTACAGCATCAAATCTTCTCGAATTCGTTACATATGTTATCGATTCTATGAGCAAAGGCTTTCATGTTGAGGCTATTTATACCGACTTTAGCAAAGCCTTTGATCGCATTGACATACACCTTTTAACCTTCAAATTTAAAAAAATGGCTTTCATCCAAATCTTCTCTCCTGATTACAATCATATTTAACTGGTCGAGCACAAATCGTTCGTTTCCAAAACGAATTATCCAAATCTGTAGCTGTGACCTCTGGTGTGCCTCAGGGGTCTCATTTAGGACCTCTCCTTTTCATACTGTTCGTTAACGACATTTCCTTTATTCTAAAACGGATTGAATATCTAATATACGCCGATGATATTAAACTATTTCTGAGAATAAAAACAACCGAAGATGATGAAACATTTCAAAACGAAATCAATGTTTTCTTTGAATGGTGCGGCATTCAAAAACAACTTCATAGAACAACAAAACAATAGCTTACATTTTGATTGCTGTTAAACAACACCACGTGAGCAGCTTTGTCACCACTGATAGCGGATATGATTTAGAACAAGTCTGTGTTGCAGCGAACATCAACGGGAAAAAATTTATTTTCTGTGCCATATATGTGCCTCCTGACAAAAGTAATTGTATGCACATTTTGGAGTCCCATGTGGCCACCGTACGCGAGTTTTGCACCGGTGCTTCTGCTGAGGAGTCCGTCTTGGTATGTGGCGATTATAACCAACCTCGTTTGTTGTGGGAGGCGAGTGATGCAGGTGCAAAACTCTTGAATGTTACACCTATCAGTGCTTCCGCCGCCTCATTGATCGATGGAATGAATTCGCTCAATCTGAATGAATTCAACGCTATCAGCAATCATCTCGGACGGATACTGGATCTTGTTTTTGGCTCAAGTGAGGAACTAATTGTAACTAGAAATGCTCCCGATGTGCTCGTACCGATAGACATATATCACCCACCTATCGTCTTCGATTTACCTGCTGCTATGTCTACCAATTACGGTTCTCGAAACACCTCCGAACCTAGGAATAGGCCTTTAAATTTCCGGAAAACGGACTTTTCGTTGCTCTTTCAATACTTGAACAGTATTGACTGGGATGCAGTTTTCGGAGACTCATCAGTTGATGCTATGACAGAATCGTTCTGCAACTTGATCTGTGCCTGGTTGAATTCGCACGTTCCCAGATTTAAAGCGCCTATGACACCCGCTTGGAGCACGCCCACCTTGCGGCAACTACGACGGGAAAAAAATGCTTGTCTTCGCACACTGAGAAAAAATCGAACAGAGGATTTTCAACAACAGTTCAAAGCAGCAAGCGGCCCTTACAGTAGACTAAACGCATCGTTGTATAAGCTTCACGTCCTACGCTTACAATCTAGTTTACGCAGTAACCCGCGAAGTTTTTGGACTTTCGTAAACGCAAAACGTAAAACGAACTGTTTACCTACTTCCGTTTTCTACAATGATGCTGTCGGTAACTCCCCAGATACCTGTTGCAACTTATTTGCAGAGCATTTCAAGTCAGTTTTTCTGAACACCGTTTCATCCGAAAGAGAGTGCAGTGAAGCCATCAATCATGTACCTGTCGATGTTTTTGACTTGAATACTTTTGAAATTAATCAAGATCTTATTGAGCGCTCTGCGAAAAAGCTTAAAAGCTCATTTGCTCCTGGACCTGATGGGATTCCAGCTATTATCTATCGTCGCTGCATCGAAGCTCTTTCCTTGCCTCTGGCTAAAATCTACAACAGATCATTCCAGCAAAGAAAATTTCCAGACAAATGGAAAAATTCGTTTATGTTTCCGGTGTACAAAAATGGCGATCGTCGAGACGTTAAGCAATATCGTGGTATTACCAGTTTGTCTGCAGGGTCTAAGCTCTTTGAAATAATTGTTGGTCAAGCCCTTTTACGCGCTTCATCGCAGTACATCGCACCTGAACAGCATGGTTTCATGCCTGGTAGATCGGTGAGTACTAACCTCAAAGAATACACGTCGTTTTGCCTCAATCAGTTGGAAAATAAAAAACAAGTCGATGCGGTGTATACAGATATCAAAGCCGCTTTTGACGCGATTGACCATAAGATTTTGCTCGCTAAGCTTGCCAAGCTTGGCATTCATGACAACATGATTGCTTGGCTGAAATCCTTTCTTACCGAGCGCTGCACAAGGATCAAGTACGGCACTAGCATTTCATATCCTTTTACCAATCAATCTGGCGTCCCTCAAGGGAGTAATTTGGGGCCATTATTATTTGCGCTATTTTTTAACGATTTGATTACAAGCCTAGAAGACGGAACGAAAATTGGTTACGCTGATGACCTTAAAATATTTCTGCCAGTCGAATGTACTGCTGATTGCATTCGCCTCCAATCTCTGCTGAACCAGTTTGATGAATGGTGTAGACTGAACAAACTAACAGTCAGTGTTTCAAAATGCTCTGTGATAACTTTTCACCGGAATAAGACACCGATCCCCTATGACTATAGTATCGGCAGCCAGTTTTTGAAAAGGGTCTTTGAAGTGGATGATCTTGGCGTGATCCTTGATGCGCAGCTCACTTTCAACAGTCAACGCTCTTCAGTTATCAACAAAGCGAATCGTCAGCTCGGCTTCATCACCAAAGTGTCACGTGAATTCAAAGATCCTTTGTGCTTAAAATCACTGTACTGCGCCCTCGTCAGATCTATAACTGAGCATGCTGCTGTAGTTTGGGCTCCGTATCAACTAAGTTGGATCTTGAGGATTGAACGTGTACAGAAGCGGTTTGTCAGATTCGCCTTGCGACACCTGCCTTGGCGTCATCCCGAAGATCTTCCAGCATATTCAGATCGGTGTCAGCTTTTGGGTCTCGAAACCCTCGAATGTCGCCGAAAGACTCAACAGGCTTCTTTCGTTGTTAAGATTATAAATGGAGAAGTTCAATCGCCAAATCTTCTAAGGATGATAAACCTCAGTGCCCCATCGAGAACTCTGCGATTTAATTCGTTGCTGTCACATCAAATCCACCGAACATCGTATGGCTACAATGAACTACTCAGTGCAATGATGCGTATGTTTCAGGATGCTGAGCACCTGCATCAGTTCGAAGAATCATCCAGCCGATTTATTCGTCGAATTCGTCAGTCCAAATTGTTTTACTAATTTGATTGTAACTAAACCTTTTCATTTAAACATTTATGTTCGATGAATTCAATTATAATAAATAAATAAATAAATAAATAAATAAATAAATAAATAAATTAGTTTTAAGTAGTTTTAAGTATTGTAGTCTACATAGTTTGACTTAATAAATAAATAAATAAATAAATGTTTAACAACAGTAAAGTAGTGTATTTTCCTTCTCAAAAGACTCAATATCTCAATATTTCTTAAAAACTGCAAATAAAATGCTGATGTAATTTTCGATCATAAACGATGTTCCGTTTTCGTGCATCGTTTTCAATCTAAAATTACACGTTTTTTTCTTGCTGTGTAGAATTTTTTATCGGGTACATCCTGATGGCACGCCCTGCATTCTTTAGGTTGCTTACAAATATTTGTAAATATTTGTAATATTTCTAAAAAAAATCAGGACTTATTATCATATGATTATGGGTCCTGATTTTTTTTTAGAATTCTAGCAGATTACGCTTAATTTATGTAACACAAATCTTAATTTTTTTCGATTTTGTACTGAAGGAATAAATCAATCTGTGAATAAATCGAACAGGAATACTGTACAAAAAAAATCAAACATTAAATATAAATTATGTCACATAGCTTTAGAGTTGATTTTCAATAGAGAAAGCTTGCGGAATTGTATCTCGAAATTTACAATCTATATATATAAAAATGAATTTCTGTCTGTCTGTCTGTCTTTCTGTCTGTCTGTCTGTCTGTCTGTTCCCTATAGACTCGAAAACTACTGAACCGATTTACATGAAACTTGGCAGGTGAGGGTATTAGAGATTGGGGAAGGTTCCTATTATGGTTTGAGACCCCTCCCTCTAACAGGAAGGGGGAGGGGGTCTTTTATATAAAAGTAATAAGTCTTCATTACTCGAAAACAGATCAAGCAAATCAAACCAAACTTGGCATGGGAGGGTACTTGGGTACGAGGAATGTTTCTAAGAATATTTGGTATTCCTCCCTCCTTCCAGTGAGGAGATAGGAAGGAGGGAGGGGGCCTACCTTACATTTTTTTTGCATAACTTGAGAACTAATCAAGCTAATTGAACCAAATTTGACATGGGAGGGTAGGGGAATATGAGGAATGGTTCTATGATTATTTGAGACCCCTCCCTACTTCCAGTGAAATACAGGAATGAAGGAGGGGGCTTTCATATCTTTTAAATTGCATAACTTGAAAACTATTCGATCAAATGAAACCAAATTTGACTTGGAAGTTTATTTGGGTACGATAAATAGTTCTTTGAATATTTGCTATCCTTCCCTCCTTCCAGTGAGGATATAGAAAAGGGGGGGGGCTCCTTTACCATTTTCAGCATTGGATAGCTAATCAAGCAAATGGAACCAAATTTGGTGAGGGAAAGTATTTGAATTGTTTCTATGATATTTTGAGAACCCTCCGTTCTTCAAGTTGTAAAATCTTAAGGGAGGAGGGTGATTCCATACAATTTTTACATCACTCGAGAATTTACCCAGCAAATGAAACAAAATTTGGTTTGTGGGGGTATTTGAACACATGGAATGTTTCTGTGAATATTTGGTACTTCTGCCTCCTTCCAGTTGCGTGATAGGGGGGAGAGAGAGGGCTCCTTTACAATTCTTCGCATAACTTTAGCAAATAAAAACAACTTTGGCATGGGAAAGCATTTGGATACGTAAAAAGGTTATTAGCTTATTTGAGACTTCTTTCTCCTTCAATTGGGGATACAGTTAGAGAAGACGGGAGCTCATATACGATTATGTAGCATAAATCAAGCACTTATCTAACACATTTTTTTTTTGTTTCGATTATAGTCGTTTCACCATCTTTATGGCATTCGCGACTTTATCAACGTTACAGTTGGCGGATCGTTATTGAAAAACTTATCCGGTACAACTGTGTTCGATGTTTACTCTTGGGCTCGAACTCGCAGACATCGGCTCAGGAGACAACAGACTTGCCAACTGAGCTATATCACAAGCCCTATATCTAACAAATGGAACCAAATATGACATGGGAACATTCATACCATCGAGCAAATAGATCAGAATTGGGCATAGGAATGTATTTGAATATACGGAATGTTTGATCTTGATCCCCTCTTTTCATGTAGTGGATGATAGGCAGCAAGAGAGGCTCCGATACAAATTTTATGGAACAATTCGACAACTAATTAAGCAAACGAAACCAAATTTGGCATGGGAGGGTATTCGAGAAAGAAATGTTTTTTCGGTGATTTAGCACCGCTCTCTCCATTCAGTGGAACAATAGAATGGGAAGAGGCTCACTCATACATTTTTTTTTAATATTTTGATAACTAATCGAGAAAATGGAACCATATTTGCATTTTTTTTTTTTTAGTTGGTAACCACAGGTGGTAAATCCCGGGAATATTTGCATGGAAGCATAGATGTGTACAGCTCATGTTGCTTCGATGGTTTGAGGCCCCCTTCTCCTACCAGAGGGGAGATACAAAGTGGGGAGAGGGTCAACCATTTTTTGAATAGCTCGAGAGCTTATCGAGAATGACGCCATATATGATATGGAATCATATTTGAATACAAGAAGTGTTTTTCTGATGTTATGAGACCCCATTCCTTCCATTAGGGTTAAAGGAATGATGAAGGGGGTCACTTTCACAATTTGTATAATAATTCGAGAACGAATAGGTAAAATGAGTATCCCGTGATGTTATTTTTTTTACAGAAAATTTTTCTTGGATAGGGACAGCGAAGTTTCCATATATAAAAAAATGGCATAAGCTATAAACTTATGAAGCAAAGAAATCCAGAGTCATAAAAAGGATTGAAACACGAGTTTAAAAAAAAATAATTATGATTTCAAAATAAAAACGTTGCAATTTTATTTTGAAAAAAAAAACATGTTAATGATATTGAAATTGAATTTAGAATTTTGTGCAAATAAATGAAAAGTTAAATAACTAGGGACCACAAATTTCAATAATTTTTGGAAGGTGTAGCAAAGCACACAGGGTCAGCTAGTTTAAAATAAATTTCAATTTGTGAACGCCATATATGTAGTTTCATAAAATAAAATTTTATAGGCTTAAAGTAATGCACAGGGTGGCAGCGTAAAAGTGATGCATAAAGTATCAATCAATAAGAACTTAAATTTTGGACTTAATAAAACGAACTTCAGATCATGTAGATTGAGCTGATCAAGCTGTGTTTGAACTGTTTAACGATACTTTTGGTTGCTTACGATGTGATTTATGTTCAATGAGTAAACATTACTGTCACAGTGAAGTAATCGTAACTTTTGCAAATTTTAACCGATTGTCATGAAAAAACCTGGTAATTTCTTAGTTTAAAACTGACAGTTTTTTTTTTAAATGCGTTATTTTTTCTAAAATTATTGATGAGGAGATTATTTTCAGAAGCTTTTTTTTGTATTGTCGACCATAAATTCAAAAATATTTAAAGTATCCTAATTCTTACAAATTAGTGAGATCCAGATGATTGCTGGCAAATATTTTCCTATTCAATATGAGGAAAAAGTATTTGAAATAGATTGTCTGTAGCTGGAGATATTCGGATTAAAGCACAAGTAGGGGAGATAAGGGCATAACGAGCACCCAGGGCATAGTAAGCACTACTCTTTTCTACAAAAGTACGTATTTTCTTAAGTAAATTTTCATGAGAATTTGTTTCGTACTTCCTATAGCATTATTTTTCACAAAAACAGGAATCTCCTTATCATCTTTATAAAGATATTTAAAAAAATCAGTTTGATTCTCAAGTAACGAAAATATTATAATTTTTGAGCATCACGAAATAAGCTCTTAAGATCTTAAAATAACCTGGATCTATAATGTACGGACTGCAATATGATTTACAAATTGTTTCTCAAAATTTACCATCATAAAATTTTTGATTTTTCACTTTTATCAATTTAAAAAAACGTTTTTAGCTAAATTTGTTGACTCGAGGCATATAGAGCACCATTGGTCGAGGCACTATGAGCATTTTCTGCCGTAGAATCTAGCAGTGAATTAAAATTGATTTATAGAGCCACAACTTGACTAGTTTACATCCGACGATTTAGCCTATTGGTAAGGTGTCGGAGAGGTAATCAAAAGACTGTTCGAGATGATTTTTTTTCCATTTACAATTCATGATCGATTTTTTTGATTGTTACATTATACGGCTAGTAGCATCATCCACGAGACAAAGCACCAGAAACATAATGTATGAGCGTGTGTAAATTGTTTGTATTCTACAAACAGACCTAGATTATGTTGTTATTGCTTTGTTTGATGAATTTACGAATCACCCGACTTCATTGAGTTGAATTCGCTGCTAGATTCTCCGGCAGAAAACTCTCATCGTGCCCTGATTAATGATGCTTATACTGCCCCAGGGGGGTTTCACATTATGCCCCTACAGTGGTTGGTTTTCAGCTTTTGGCAATTTTTTTCAAAATGTATTTTCTAACGTTTTTATCTAGTTTTCAAGTTTCACCCGTTAGGAAATAGGCTTTTCAAGTGTCTGAACACGAAACAATAATGTAACCTCCATATTATAGCTATTTTCTATGGTTAAATAAGCGTTTCCATAAGGTGGCCATTATGCCCTTATCTCCCCTAGGTACCTTTTATCATTGAACAAAATATTAATTCA
Source organism: Uranotaenia lowii (assembly GCF_029784155.1). Classification (NCBI taxonomy): domain Eukaryota; kingdom Metazoa; phylum Arthropoda; class Insecta; order Diptera; family Culicidae; genus Uranotaenia; species Uranotaenia lowii. Next base: position 256,143,815 of record NC_073692.1, read on the forward strand.
GGAGTAAAACTCTAGAACTGGTTAACTAAAATTTTCTCTGATCTATGTTTTTCATTCAGCGACCGATTATTCATTTGAATGAATTTCACACCAATAGTTTAGAAATGTTGTAAACTTGTGTGATCATTTCATTATTTAAAATCTAGAAGGATCAGTTCTTTTTTATGAATTAGGATTCTGAAATTTATAGATTCGATTCGATTTAGAAGCTATGAAATTTATCGTAAAAGCTTAAAACTCAAGGCTCTGAGTTAAGAATTTTACAGTTTATAGATTCAAGGTAAGTTTGGCGAAAAACCTGGTAGGCGAAGACGTTTAACAGTAATAGGGGAGAATGAGGATACTTGATCCCTGGGGATCAGGCCCGTGCGAAGGACTCGTCCATGGGGGGGGGTTTTCAAAATCTAAATCCAGCTAGAAATAATAACAATTCCAAAAATACACAGCAAATAAGCATATTTATTTCTTAAACATTTTTTTAAAGGAATTTCAACAGCTATTTATCTCGTAATTTTTAAGAAAAAAAAGATTGTTTTTGCTGCATTCGTTTTTACTCAAAAAATCCGAGACTGATAGCTGTTAAAAACCTTAAAAAGTCAAATCGAATCAAATTCATAAATACAACCATTTTCTTACTCATGTAGATATGACCGTCACGCATAGCCAAAATATAATAAGTTCTACTTTTTGATTTAAAATCAATAAGAAATCATTGTTTTAATTAGTGAGATTTAAGGTAAGTCATTTGTAAATTATTCAAAATTATGATCCTCTTTCCGAACAAGAAATTTGCTAGAAAATAATATTTAAGCAGTAAAGTCTGTCAATGTACAGGTTTGATGATGGGGAAAAGCAACTAATTGAAATAAAAATATAGAATTCCCAGTTTTGTTATTCAAATTGAAAGCACGAATCAAACACTAATTTGTTTGACATTGCACATGCAACATGCTACTTCGAATCATTTTTCGAACTTTTCATAGATACATAAAAAAAAAAAAAAGATCGATTCAATTCGATGATTTAAAATAATAAACAGTGAAACATTGTTGATTTTAGAGCATGGAATTTGTAGTTGAAAATTTTTAGCTGGAATATTAGGTCCTGGATAGGATAAAATGAAGAAATTATGTTTTCCCATAAAAAATAAGATTTATAGTTCTATAAGTAGATTATTTTTTCAAAACACAGAAATTGAGGATTGAAAAACCAAAGACAAACTTATTAATAATATTGAAAAAAAAAAAAAAAAAGTTTGTTTTGAAAATTCAATAAAACTTAATAAACGATTCTTCAAAATTCAGTTGATTGATTTGGAAATTAATACAAAATATGATAATGAAAAAGATAAGTTTTTTATTACTATTCAAAAGGAAATTTTTCACTTAAAAAAAATCTTGACATTTTTAAAACTCATTTAAAGAAATGAAAGAATTACTCTATGAAACAGCTTTTTGAGCCTTTGATTGAAAAAAAAGATAGATTTTAGAGTCCTGAACTCTTATCTTTTGTCAGATTTTATCTGGAACCTCTAGTTTTGGTGATATGATGTTAATGAGTTTTAAAATGCAGTTGAATTGAGTTTTGAGTGCAATCAACCAGTGGTACTGATGAGCTAACAATAAATATTCACAAGAGAAAAAACTGGTCCTGAATTTATAATTATTCAATTCAGAAATAATATTTTGTTGAATATGTTTAAAACTAGTCTTAAAAAGTTAAATTCCTCTTTTCTTTTTAATTTCAAAACTATCACCTCTAGTATTACTGACATTACTGAAGAAATTTTGAAAAAAAGATTTTATTCGTTCAAAACATTTGTCAAATCCTACAAAACGATTTCATGTTTGCTTTAAAAATATCAAAAATTCAATTAGGTTAAACACTTTTTAAAAAACTGTTAAAACTCCTGTGTTCAATGGGGTAAAAAAATAAATAGAAATCCTCTATTATTTTTTTCGGAGAAGTTGGATGTACTCGCGGTCTTGAGGAAAGTTGTTAATCATTTACAACCTTTTATCAATTCTCAAAATTTTGCCAGAAACCGTAGAAATTTTTTAAATGAATTTAACGTATTTTCAAAAGTGATTTAAAAAATTAGAGATGATAGAAAAAAAAAACCAATTGAATACTCGAATTTATGGCATCCAAATCAAACAAAATAAATTCCTCAATTCTCAACATATTGAAAAAAAATGAATTTTGTGTTATTTATCAAAACCCTGTTAAGTGTGAAGTAGAGCATTGAGAAGACCAAGAAAAAAATATTCAAGTCTTAAATTGGTTTCTTGAAAATCATTTCACTTAAGCATATCAAAAAGATTAGTAATAAAGATATGGATACTAGGTTTTAGATTTTTTTTTGCAAATTTTATTGACTGTTGTGAGTATTGAAAACCTGTCATATGGCTTATTACTTGATGATGTGTAAAATTATTGTACGATGCATGAATTTTGAAGTTAAAATGGTTGGTTTCGAATATTGAACATATTTTGTTACACTTCTTATTAAAATCCCATTCATAAGGTAGGTCATAAGGTGTGTCAAGATTTGAGTTTCAATACAACAGGTTTATTGAATCGCAACTTTAAACTTACACTAAAAAATAAGTTTCAATAATGTCGGCAAATGAAATGTCTTTGGCCTAGAGTGATTCGGGAAAAAAAATTCGGCGAGCTAAATTTCTGACATATTTTAAACAAATTTAAAAAAAAACTTATTTTTGAACACCATTTGGGATCAAAACATTTCCGGTTACTAATAGTAAATTAATTTTTTGATCTGAAAATTTTACTTGGAAAAAATCTCCATGGGGGGGGGGGGGTTTAAACCCCTAAAACCCCCCTCGTTCGCACGGCCTTGCTGGGGATACTTGATTCCTTAGCTATGTCTCGAAACTGGAATGTCTTACAAAGATCAAATGTTCTAGAAAAATGTGCCAAAATGAGCAAAATAACAAAGCTCGTAGTTTAAAAAATTTTAACAAAATATTTTTTTGAGTAATTGAGCTTTGATTGAAAAATTTCACAAAATGTAACTTGAAGATCTTTTTTCATCACTTTAAAATGTTCCTTACATGGGAAAATTATGAAAAAAATATTTGTTCCAATGTATCAATCGTTGGAGCGTAAAATGAACTTCATAATGCCATATTTTCAAAGCAATTGAAAACTCTCAACTTTTTTCAGAAAAAGTTTTCTAAAATGTTGATTATGGGTACAATTGATCCCCCTTCCAAACGGCATATACTTCTTCTGAATGGATCGTTTTGATTGCTGATTACGAAATTACTAATATTTATCCAAAAACTAATATTTATCAAACATTTGTCTGAAGAAAAGAGCAAAAATAATTAATTTTCTCTTAATTATAAAAAATAGCGCCTATAAGTATGCAATGTTATAAGCGTTGAGACAAAGTTATAGAATTTTCTTCTTATGTCTGCTATAAATTGTGAAATGAGAACAAATATGACCAAAATAGTTAATTAACATTTTATCTTGGGTTTTCTTTGATTTTTATACAAGGATTAGGGCTTCCTGAATAAAAGATCAAGTCTCCTCCAACAGGGGATCAAGTCTCCCCAAACTTCAGAAAAATCGCAATTTTTTAACTCCCACGAAAATGCTTCTTGTTCATTAAACTTGAAGTTACAAGCTGTCAGAAAATGTCAAAGACGGCGAGTTGCTAAATTTTTCCAAAAACATATGGTGAAAATAAGAAAAGGGGATCAAGTATCCCCACTCTCCCCTAGCGATGCATCGTCCCGGGTGATGATTTTATTTGTTTGTGAAGTTTGCCAATGCCCCCATGACAGTGGAAAATAAACGAAAACGCTATAAGTGAAAACTACTCAAATCCGGATTTTATGTTGATTTCTGATTAATTGCTTTTATCAATTATGGTTTTCAGTTATAAATACATCAAAGTTGCAGTAATCCAACGTTCGATATTGAAGAACTCATTTTGCAGAAAGCCAAAGAACTATTCGAAAAGAGATCAGTCAGGTGCTGTCTGTTAGGTATTTAATAAATCGCGTTACAAAACTACCCCTTCAATATATGAAATCAAGATATTGACCCTAAATGCTTACCATCAAATGTGTTCGGTAATAAGAACATGGTCAGATTTAAATAGAAGTTTTTGGGCCTTATTTATAATTTTAATACAATTTTGAATTGAAGGGATTCAGTTATAGTTACAAAACTGCTATTCAGAAAATTTACATTCTGAATCATTTTCTGTTCGTAGGTATTTTTCGAGAGAGATTTTTAATGAAAAGTTTTTTTAAATGTCACACACTTTTATCATACCGAGACTAATTACCATTTTTAATGACTTTATTTCTTTCATCAGTGTTCTTGCAAAAGTTTACATTGATTACATCCGGTAATTCAAAAGTAAAATGTTCGTTTGTTTGCCGGGCCTTGTAATTGCTTCGTGTGAAATTAAACTCACCTTCTCTTGGCGCGAAATGATTACGGTGACATACGGTCGGTCATTTTTTACCCCACTCAATCTCGAATTGAAGTGTGTCGGTCGGTTGAAGCAATAAGGCGCTAAATTACGAACACCCCGCCTAAAGTTGTGTCTAGGCACTTATGTCCATGCAAACAAACACCAACAGGTAGATGCGGCTACCGGTTTAAACATACATATGACGTCCCACGTGATCCCGCTGCCAATGCATAATCCGGATTTCGATTGACATCACCGGTGTCTGGCCTGGACCCACAGCCTCCACGCTCTCAATCTCTGATGAATGCACGCTTCAAGTGAATTATCTCCATTTGACGCATCAATTTCCTCCTGAGCAGCCGTTTTTGAATGAGAACTTCATTCACGAGTTAATTAAATATTTTTTACTTATTTTTCCGGATTCTCTTCTCTTCATCCAACAATCTGTCTGTCATTCTAGAGTCGATGTCCACACGCGGAAACGAACTATCCGAACGTTCCGTGGTTGGAACACATTTCAAAAGCTTGAAAGTGAAACGAGCCCCAAAAAAAATGCACCAAATTTCAAATAGAACACATGGTGTGGTGTGGTTGTCGGAAGCAGATTGGAGGAAGAGCTGAAATCTGTCAATGATCTGTAATAGACTACATCACCCATGAAGTGCACTACATATTCCAATATTCACATATGCGTTAAATTACTAACCTTAAAGTCTGTCTAATTTAGTTGTCAACTGGCGACAGTTTAAGGATGAGAAAATTGAAGATTTTATTTTTACTTTCTTAGGTTTTTTTCCTTTCAAGAGTTATGTATTGCCATTTGTGAATACGTCGATAACCTTATGAATAATAGAATTCAAATTTTCATATTTTAGTGACTGACCGAACTAAACGCCATAAACTTGATTTTGAGATAATGAAGTTTGAAGTTCATAGCCCAACCAATTGATACCGTTTCATAAGATATCTTGTTCGATCATTTTATCGTCAAATTAAGACTCTTATCAAGGCATTGAGGCTATACTGATTGATTTATGATTGAACATTTAGTAGAAAATTGTATTTTAATAGCATAATGTTTGCACTCAGTTCCCTCTGGTCGAACCAAATTGTTGAAAAAAATCATTGCAATATCATTTGACTAGGCAATTTGTCCTAATCGTAGGAGGCGCTTTATAAGCACCACCCAAAGAGTATACAGGGTGATCAATAAGTTCGAATACACTTTTTAACCAAATGGTGTGGTAAAGCCCTAGCATATACATTTAACTTTTTGTTAGAGTAATGTTGTGTTATGGGCAAGCACGTCTGTTCTGGTCGCTGGCTCGTCGAGAAGAGAGAGCTTGTCCCTAAATTAGCACTCATGCTACTATGATGATTGCTATGCTAACCATAGCGGTAGCTATGGTTACTATTGGGGCTATGGGTTATTCTTCAGCCTACTGTGATTGGCCAAATTCTAACATACTCCCCTCCCAACATAGTTATATAACCCAAAATATATTATAGAGTGATAAAAATGAATTTTTTGTAAATTGTTTGATTATTATCGTAGATCAGATACATTCATAAACTAATGTCTCTTGCTCGTTTGATGAAATCAGGCATGGAGTAGCTATCAACCGTCATGAAGTTCTGAAGGTGGCAAGTGGCTTCTTTTGGTAGACACAAATCTTTTTTGAGATTTTTCTTTGTTGTTGAGGTACTCCAGTTCTCCAACGCTCGCGAACCATTTGGGAAGTTTACCAAATGAGGTGAGCTTATACGGTTTAGTAGACGATAGATGGATTTTTGGAAGATTACTTATAAATTCTGTTATTAAAATGTTCTGGCATAAATCGATTTGTATCAGAGAGATCAGCGGACATAGGTGAGATTGGTCTCGTGAAAACTTAAGCGATCGGTATTGAAGATCGAAGAACTTTTCTTTTGTGATGATTGAAACTCACAAACGCCCCCAATATTAGGCTAACTATTAGGCGCTTAAATTTTAACTGGACTACTTCTGTCGAACAAAATATTCTTATTTCAAGTTGATGTTACAGGTGAAATAACGTTTCTGGCGATCTCGTGAGTCACGACTTGTGATTTGCTCCTGTATAGTCCGTTGCATTGTCACAGTAGATTACGAAGCTACGACTGCATTGCTTGAAGAATCTTCGTAAAGCAGCACTCAGGCAACTGCTAGCTAATTCTGAACCAGCTTCTCTTGTAATTTAGCAAAAAAACAAGGCAACGTTTACCTTTAAGGACTTCTTCTATTTTACCAAATTTTCCATGTAAATGAACAATCCACCATGATTAACACCACATTTTATCATGAATGGTCTTGGTCGATTGTACTTAGATACCGGCTACTAATTAAGGACCTGACTTATCCAAATTGATTTCATTTGAAGCATGTTAAGCAACGGTGTACAACTTGTCAAGAAATATTCTGTCATATAATTTGCGATTTTTAAGGCATATTTGTAGAAAGTCTTGAGATCTAGTGAGCAGGTTCTTGAGACAATAATGTCTGGCTGTGAGCAGGAATTCCTTCGTTAGAAATATTTGGTGCAGTGGTTTAACACTTCTACCTACTTCTTTTAAACGTCCCTCAACTAATAAACCTGGCATTTTAAATAATTGGATTAATGTTCGTAATGTCCTTGAACATGGGATAGATTAGTTCAGTGCTCAAAAAAGTCGAATTCATTCACAACAAAACAAACTGAATGACACAATGAAGCTTTCCTCTTGCAATTCTTATTCGGAACTTGGTCCAAACAGTTTTGCCATGTTATGCCTTTTGGCGTTACAAACCAAAAATCATATGATGAAAATACTTGTGCTTCAATGTAAGTAGAATAGCGCTTCTACATATCTTACACGTCATTTCTTCCTTTGCAGTAGATGCCTACTAGAAGCGTCCTTGATATTTTATCCCATGATTCGCTTAATCTTTTTAGGAACCGAGGACCTGATCACTTTAATGTACACGATGCCGTTTTTAATGACTCTCCTCTGCATACTGATTCGCGGGATTGACTTTAGAATTAACATGTTCGCATGTCTGTGCATAAGAATTTTCCAGTAACGTTGCGGCTCTAAATTCCATTCTTGGCGAGGTGTCGTGTTCGATGTTGTTGGCGAAACTCTAGATTTAGCACGCGATAAGACTTTATTTCAATTATCTTTTCTTATATAAAATAACAACTTCATAGTCAGGTTTTGCAGCTTCTGAGAATCCAACTCAATTCTGAACAGCTGAAACCTCTGCAGATGAAACCTGTTTCATCAATAGTTTTTGCCTGTTAAACATGTTTCGCTTAGTTATTTTCTATAAACATTTACGAATAAGAGTAGTTCTATTGGCTCAAACGCTTTTTGTAATTCAGGTATTATGTGACGTTCTATCACAGCCAAATTTTCACTTAACTAATTATTTATTCAGAATAAATCTGTTAAAAATCCTAAAGCGGGCCCAAGATTGTTGTTCCTTGGAACTTACCATCTCCGGAAACACCTGTTTCTTTGAATCCAACTTAGGCAATTCAAATCAAGCGGGGCTTTTTATTTAGTTAATTTTATTTTCAGTTTGAAATTCTTTCCTATTCACGTCCATCAAATCCATCAGGTTTATTTTCGTTACTAGGAAATTCGCTTGCTCATTCATGTTGCCATCTTGCACATGAAAGCTAAGTTCACTTGGCGCAATTCACAAGTTAATCGTCAATCTTCTGCTGACATCTTTATTATCAAGAACGACAATTGTAAGAAATAAGAATCGCCTTATTCCATACAATAAGGCATCTCAACATTTGAATCACCTCAAATAAGGCATCTTTACTTTCGAATCGCCCGAATTATTGAATCGCTTCTACCATCTTTCGAAGCATCTTTATTTTCACATTCAAAAATGAATCACCTCACAGAATATTGAGCCATCTTTAATGTTGAATCGCCAAAACCCTCATGTTAAGGCATCTCTTGATTTTCTTGAATATTTAGATTCACTTTATTGCAATATTGTATCGCCAAAACTCTCGTGGTAAGGCATCTCTTAATTTGTTTATTTAGGTTCACTTTAATGCATTATTGTCTTGCCAAAACCCTCGTGTTAAGGCGTCTCTTAGTATTCTCACTCAAAATATTGTGTTGGATCCTTACCGTCTCGGTATCCGGTTCGATAGGACCACTTTATGTTGTGTTATGGGCAAGCACGTCTGTTCTGGTCGCTGGTTCGTCGAGAAGAGAGAGCTTGTCCCTAAATTAGCACTCATGCTACTATGATGATTGCTATGCTAACCATAGCGGTAGCTATGGTTACTATTGGGGCTATGGGTTATTCTTCAGCCTACTGTGATTGGCCAAATTCTAACAAGTAATTTTGTGCTATCATCAGAAAAACTATTCCTGGTGTCGAAGAATTAATTTTCATTTAGTTTTCGTTTTTTTATCAGCATTTCCACACCAAAAGTACAGTGTACAGCGAAAAATCAAATTTATTGACAAAATAAATAGTTTACAGGTTACCTAATATGTCTCCAACGGTAAAATTCTCATAATCATTGCTGTCTTCAAGAATAAACAAGTACAGAATTCCTAAACTTGTCTCAAATAAAATCTATTTTTTCGTATTAAGTGTGAAATGTCGAAACAGCTGCTAGCTGATTTTCATCAAAGAGCATATCAATGTGATGGAGGATAGAACTATTCCACATCATAAATAGACGAAAACCATTAAATATGTGCTTGTGTAACTTTGTATTAAGTTTACATTGGTAATAATTGGTTTTGCAAATTTTGTAGTAGTGTTTATTTTTACAGGACATTTTACACAGAATAATACAGGTTTTTGGAATTTTGGCTCAAAATGGAAAGCTCTCTTGGATTAGTTAGTTATATGTACTCCATTATATGTTAGTTGTACTCCATTTTCCCGAAAACCATTGCCCAGAATGAAAAATCACAAGAATTTCAATCACCAGAAATCCACTTTCCCAGAATTTTTTTTCTCAGAATGCACCATTTACCAGAAATTTTTTCCCCAAAATGAATCATTTCCCAGAACATTTTTTACCAGAATTAAACATTTCCCAGAAAAAAATTCACCGGAATTGCCATTTCCCAGAAAATCTAACATATTAATCCAAACTGGAATTAAAAAAAAAGTTTTTTTTTCAAAAATTGGGTTCATATAATATTATTCTTTTGCGCAAAGCCGCAACCAACGAGGATGAAGGGGCCGAAGCTCCCAAATCCGAGGTGGCCGCCGACCCGCCGTCGGAAGCGGTGGCCCTAATACATTGGTCTAGGTCTGCCGGGGCTTCCTAGGTCTTCGTGAAAGCTAGGGGTGATCCCTTAGCACCGTCCGCCACGCGACAGCGTGAAAGACAAAACGTCTTTCAAGTTCGAACTTCGAACACGCAGCGTGAGGAGTCGGATACCAAAACGGTTTTTAAAGGACCATGGTTAGCATTAAATCAATTTAAGTACCCAAACCATAAACAAAGCACAATATTGGTTCTAAAATAAATTTAGTTGGAAATAATTTCATTTAAAAAATCATTTTGAAAAAATAAATTTCGAATCATATGAAAGAATTCATTAGAAAAAAAAACAAATAAAAATACTAGAAGAAAAATCTGGCATTTGTGCCATTCAGGAAAATGTTCCATTCTGGGGAAAAAAAATCTGGGAAATGGTCTATTCTGGGAAATAAATTTCTGGTAAATGGTGCATTCTGGGGAATTTTTTTCTGGGAAATGGTTCATTCTGGGGTTTGATTTCGGGTATTTGTCATTCTGGGAAAAATTCATTCTGGGCAAAAGTTGGTTTAAGGTAAAAAATTTCCAAAACAAAAGGTGTGATAAGCAATTATTAAATTACCTTTCTATTTAAGTAAAAAAAAAATGTTTCTGTTCAGTTAATTTTAAATTATCGTTATTTTAATTTGTTTTCGAACTTATTGAACACCCTATAGGCGATGGAATAGCAAAAGTTTACAACGGATTTGGGTGAAGCGTAATGTAAACAAAGCTGTTCTGTAATGTGAAGCTGTAGTGAAATTTCAAAAGACGTTTTGAACAATGGTGAGTAGGATGAAGTTTTTAGTACTGTGTTTCCTTGTATTCTTAATTTGTTGCTTGATTTTCGTGTTTCTTAAACTCAAATTTAAGAGATAAAAATAGAGTCAATTTATGTGCTGCAGAAAATAACTATATTTAGATGTACGGTCCCGAGTTAGCGAAGCATATGTATCGTCGATGACAACCTATTTTGTCAGATCCAAACTTTTTTCACGATTTTAGACATTTGCCACGATAATTTTCATATAAAGTTATCTAATATATAAAGATGAGTTGGACTATATATGTTTGTTTGTTTGTATGCACCTTATACAAATCCACACCGCTTAACCGATCAGCCTGAAATTTGGTACAGTTATGTGTTTGGACCATGGTAAGGTTTTAGTAATAGTTTTGAGCCCCTCCCACCTAAGAAAAGGGACCCTCCCATACAACTTTCGTTTTTTCTCCCACGAACCAAATGTCATGGCACACATTTTGCTAACAGATTTTCGGTTCCTTTGGCGGGGTTTTTTTTTCACTATCTCCAAGGGCCAGGCATTAGAAACGACCATTCAGAGTTCACGTGTACTGGATAGCAAATCAAAGCTTGCTGAGCATTCAAAATTTTAAAGGGAAAATTTTGGCGGGTGTTTTTTGTCATTCTACTTCAAAGCACGTGAAACCGGTACGAGATATTTGGATGCCATAATATGCCTACATTTTGAGATGAAAAATCTAACTAGCCTGTTAGGAATATAGATAGGTATTGACAAGAATTGTACATAGTGTTTATCAAAGCTCTTTACCGCCGCTGGGGGGCTTTGAGGGTCTACAAAAACAAACAGTGAACTGAACAGTGAACAATGAATTGACTTTTTCAGCTGAACAACTATTTGGGCTGAATGTTGAAAAACTTATGAACCGATTTTCATAAATTCCAGCTTTTAAGAGCCAACCATTTTAATATTTATGGGATTTTTCATAGAGAAAGAAAAATTTATTAGATTCGGCTTTCAGCCTCTTAGATAGCCTTCGAGGAATTCAAACGGGAGTTTAGAAAATTGATTAAGAAATTAAATCTAAGGTTTTGAGTTTTATACAATTCACTTTCATTGGCAAATTTCTAACTTTTGAGTCATTTTTTGTTATCAATGTGATTTGACAACATTGATCACTTTTCACAATAATTAATGGGATGATTGTGTCCAACAATGGAAACATTGAAATATAACTCAAATGAAATCTATTTCATAGCATTATAATGGTAACTTCGGTTCAGAGATAGTTTGTTCTCGATAACTTGAAAAAACTATTAGTGGAACTTTTAACGTTTAAGAACAAGTACTCATAAAGCAGTGTGATTTTAAAAGCACACATACAATTGAAAACGTGCAATGTGAGTTTTGAACATAATTCAACAAGATTCGAAAGTCTTTTTTGAAAATTTCTAAGTAACTAAAACTTGAATATACCATTGTACAGGGAGATCATGTAACTTGAAAATTGGAATGATTTCCAAAAGAAGTTTATATTGAATGGGGGATGTGAAAGTAAAAAAAAAACAGTTTAATCTGCTGAAGATATCAGGTAAATGCTTTTCAAGCTTCCTTAGAAATGGGTGAAAAAAATGTTTGTTATGATAGGATGAACAGGCATTCTAGGGAAATAGTTTAAATTTCTTTAAATACAAACATTTTTTTTTAAATTATGAACACGAGAAAAACAATAAATATTTTCAATCCAAACATAAAAAAGACTAACAAAACTTACATAGCTCACATGGCCTAAAATTGGCGAAATTTCTTATATCTAATGATGAATACAAAGCTTCCAAAATTTCGAAAAGTCCAACGACTCATTTTGATTTATATTTTATGCGAACCCGAGCAAGGCCGGGTAAAATCAGCTAGTTGTACATAAAGCACATGAAGCGTTTGGTAGGGAACTCCACGCTTCGTTCCTCCCTTGTTTCATTATCTTTTGCGGTATTTAGGGTAACGGACTTATTTTGGACCAGGGGACCTATTTTGGACCACCTTGTCACAAAGCTACTAATCATGAATTTTTTTTAGCAAATACAGTTGAAGCCCGAGCACTTGATGCAATGCACTAAAAATTTTCATAATTAGTCACTTTATAAGAGAGCTAGACAAGGTGGTCAAAAATAGGTTCTCTGGTCCAAAATAAGTCCGTTACCCTACTACATGGTTAGCCTGGCCGTAATATTCTCTGCAATGCATATTTAAATGTTACAGAGATTACGTTGAACAAAAAAATGAAGGACGCAAGTTTTTTTCATTTTCCAGGATGCTTACATGTTTTGGCTATGTTGGTAAAAGAAGAAGAAGAGAAGACGAATGTAGAAAATTTATATCCTAAAATAATGATTTCTCATTTGTAACAAACAATTTTGAAAATCTGTTATAACCAAAATAAGCACCAAAAAAAGTATCTATTATTGCCTAAGTTGGAAATAAATAAATTGAAACTTTCCTATAAAAATGTTCTTCATTGGAATAAACAGTTTCCATTCAACTATCCATTCAAAATACAAAAAATTTCAAATTATGGTCTCATTTATGTAATCATTGATAAAGGCCTTCCAAAGCTCGAAATAGTATTGCTCGGAATCGACATTGTAAATGGATTTTAAAAGGCTATTTATGCAAAAACTACCAAGAGATGGATACAAAAACTAACACATGTATAGTTCTGATCTTTATTCGCACTCTTATCATTATTTCAACTTTTCTAGACGTTTTTAAAATAAAACGTACGGTCTGAAAAATTATTACTTTTACAGTCTTGATTTTTTATGAACATTTCTCCACGTTTTGCATTGGCTCTTGAACTGAAAGAACAATTCCGGAACAAAATACGAGAAAACCGATGGTAAATAAAACAGAACTTAAATTGATCAGCTAAGCGAACAATTAAAGCTATTAACATTCAACAATGTTTTCCATGGCAGCAGCGCAGCTATTTCGCCTACTACGGTTGATGCTTAAAAATTGTATTTTTCGTTGAGCCAGAGTGAACCGAGCCATACAAATTTTCCGCTTTTAGATAATAATTTAGATTTTAACATAAATATTTAAGATTTTAACTTAAATATTTAAGATTTTAACTTAAATATTTAAGATTTTAACTTAAATATTTAAAATTTTAACTTACCAGTTGTATTTTCAATGATAGTAGGCAATAAAATTAAGCTTGTTTTATCACTAAAAGTTAAAAAGCCTACCATTCCATTAGGAGAAATTGCAGTATTTTTGTTTTGTCCAAATCATTTCGTATTGCTTGAGCCTGAACTTTGACGAGGATTTCTATTATCGATTACTCAATCAGTAGCTCCAAACCTAAACAAGCAACTCTAAATCGGAATCCTAATATGGACCATATTTCAAAAATTCATTTTCATTTAAATTCAAATTCATTTTTGTAATTTTTGTAATTTTTGTAGTTTTTGTAATTTTTGTAATTTTTGTAATTTTTGTAATTTTTGTAATTTTTGTAATTTTTGTAATTTTTGTAATTTTTGTAATTTTTGTTATTTTATGTAATTTTTGAAATTTTTGTAATTTTTGTAATTTTTGTAATTTTTGTAATTTTTGTAATTTTTGTAATTTTTGTAATTTTTGTAATTTTTGTAATTTTTGTAATTTTTGTAATTTTTGTAATTTTTGTAATTTTTGTAATTTTTGTAATTTTTGTAATTTTTGTAATTTTTGTAATTTTTGTAATTTTTGTAATTTTTGTAATTTTTGTAATTTTTGTAATTTTTGTAATTTTTGTAATTTTTGTAATTTTTGTAATTTTTGTAATTTTTGTAATTTTTGTAATTTTTGTAATTTTTGTAATTTTTATAATTTTTGTAATTTTTGTAATTTTTGTAATTTTTGTAATTTTTATAATTTTTGTAATTTTTGTAATTTTTGTAATTTTTGTAATTTTTGTAATTTTTGTAATTTTTGTAATTTTTGTAATTTTTGTAATTTTTGTAATTTTTGTAATTTTTGTAATTTTTGTGATTTTTGTAATTTTTGTAATTTTTGTAATTTGTGTAATTTGTGTAATTTTTGTAATTTTTGTAATTTTTGTAATTTTTGTAATTTTTGTAATTTTTGTAATTTTTGTACTTTTCGTAATTTTTGTAATTTTTGTAATTTTAGTAATTTTTGTAATTTTTGTAATTTTTTTAATTTTTGTAATTTTTAATTTTTGTAATTTTTAATTTTTGTAATTTTTGTAATGTTTGTAATTTTTGTAATTTTTGTAATTTTTGTAATTTTTTGTATTTTTTTAATTTTTGTAATTTTTGTAATTTTTGTAATTTTTGTAATTTTTTGTAATTTTTGTAATTTTTGTATTTTTTGTAATTTTTGTATTTTTTGTAATTTTTGTAATTTTTGTAATTTTTTGTAATTTTTTGTATTTTTTGTAATTTTTTGTAATTTTTGTAATTTTTGTAATTTTTGTAATTTTTGTAATTTTTGTAATTTTTGTAATTTTTGTAATTTTTGTAATTTTTGTAATTTTTGTAATTTTTGTAATTTTTGTAATTTTTGTAATTTTTGTAATTTTTGTAATTTTTGTAATTTTTGTAATTTTTGTAATTTTTGTAATTTTTGTAATTTTTGTAATTTTTGTAATTTTTGTAATTTTTGTAATTTTTGTAATTTTTGTAATTATTTTTTGATATTTTTGTATTTTTTTTAATCTTTGTTATTTTTGTAATTTTTGTATTTTTTGTAATTTTTGTAATTATTTTTTGATATTTTTGTATTTTTTTTTAATCTTTGTTATTTTTGTAATTTTTGTATATTATGAATTCGTTGTCATAATTTTTGCATAGTGAGTTTCATAAATTATTCCTAAATGCACCTAATTGTATACCATCAAATCGTTCTCAAAGATCTTTCATTAAAACCTCTACATCTAGTTGCAGCGCATATTCGCACATATTCGCTTAAAAAAAATTCTTATCTCACAAGAAAATCTGTTCTGTCAATTCTGTGTCATCTCGTTTGAAAAAAAAATAATAGAAGTCAATAATGCAAGTCGCACTGATGACATGCTTCCTTTCTGGTTGCAACATTATCATCGCAGCGTATTATTGAGCCATCATTTTTCCGTTTGTTTATAATTTCATGCTGCTCTGACTATGATTAATTCGACATAATTATCACAGGCGTTTCGAAAATTTTCACATCCCCAAGAAGACACCACCATGCGATGGTTGACTGAGAGCGCAGCATTTTTCGGATACGGTATAGGAACAGGAAGATACCGAGAACAGATGTCATACGCGACGCGACTGTGCGCGGCTCATTTGGAATTCGGTGACGTGAAGTGGCTGAGAGATGGAGTTTTAATTCAGATAACTGGTAAGAAGTAAGAACACCTAAGATGCCAAGAACGCTGAACACTTTATTCGCGGATGAAAATTTGTGGCTGTATTAAGAATGTGTGGTTTCAGTAGAATAAAACTATTTTTTATTCACGCAGAAAATTGACTTAGTTGGCTTTTCTAAGTCAATGATATTTTATTCAACCTAATACAATTAGGTAAACAACAAAAATTTAAATTCGGCTTTTTAAAACAGAGATACATGTAATTCAATTAGTTAATTTAACGCTCATTATAGACAACAAGTTGCGAAAGGTAGCAATTTTTGTTACTGTTTTGAAAACTGTATCGAGAAGTACATATGTTCTACTTTTCGACAAGGTCCAAACTTCGTAACGAAAAACAGACATTTAGGTGCGGAGTTGCAAAAATGTACTTTTTGGTGAATGCTTACAATTTTTCCCACCACCCAAGTTACACCCAAAATATTTTTTGCGTTCTTTACCCAAAAACATAGCGAATGACAACTGCTTCCAGGATGTGAAAGCTATTTTTTAAAATATTTTTGGATGGAAAAAGAAGTAATTTTAAAGATGTGACGCAACGAAATGTATAGGGTTATTTGGCACGCTTTTGAAACCACGTTCAATGCTATTTGAAGAATTATAATCGTTTGAGGAATGCAGGGGTAAGTGAAATGATGTGACGCAACGAAAACTGTGCTATGGCACATATAATAGCGCCAGCACTAAATTTTACTTCGGATGTCCGGACTTCCGACTTCCGAAACACTTCCGACAAAGAAAAGTGAAGTACTAGATTGTCGGAAGTCTGTATTTTGTTGCCAGTTTACCATCGACGTTTCTTAAAAAATTTACTTAAATTCACAATATTGTTTGATCGTTTAATGGGTAGATACCCGTATTCTTATTGCGTCTTTCAAGCGCACATTTTCGTGTTAAACATATTGCACACTTTCAATGAGTTATCACAGTCAATCACAACATTCAAGGTAATTTTCAAACCATTATAACTTTTTTAACGATAATCGAGGTGCAGTTTTGGGTGAAATGTTTGTCATATCATGATATAAGCACTGTACACATAAGCTTTAACGAACTCCCATTCGAAACAAATCTTCACTATTGATATAAGCACAGATGAAATATAAGTTATTGATGAAAAACCAGTGTTACATGCGTCACACCAGGGTCAAAACCTCGTTGCAAAAAAAAAAAAAAAGGGAAAAAAATCGTTTAATTCCGTCGTTAAACAGAGCAAAAATCTACGAAAGGTTCCGTAAAAAAAATTGAAAACCCTGATAAGTCGCCTGATGTGCAACGGATCAAAAAGGCTCTTGTAAAATACTGCACTTTTCAGCACGAGTCTTACATTAATGAATTACGTCGAGTGCTGAAAAAAATCGAGTTTGGCAAAGAGTATCATACACAATTCTTTACAATAGCGCAAAATACCCTTCAAAATCAAGTTTTTCAACCTGAAGAAACAGATTAAGTTTTTTCCTCCCAAATCAAAATCAAAATGTATTGAAAACAGTATCGTAAAACGGGGTAAATTTGACCAACAATAAACTTTTCCACATTATCATAAATAACTCAGTCTTTAGTTTGAACTTTTGAAAACTGTTTTCTACGCTTGAAAGCCTAGTAATTGAGTATCAAAAAGGCAAAATTTGGTTTTTATTTGAAATTTTTTTCTGTTATTAAAAAATCTAATTTCAAAATCTTAAAATATCTATTTTTCCAAGGCTCGCAAACAAACAGCTCTCCTGATGATACCAAAAAGCATTTAGAAGCAAACGGGTTGTTTAATGTGAAAGAACAACTTTTTTTCTTTGTATATAAACAGTTAGAGTTCTATTTTTATAGTCATTTAATGATAAATTTTTGATGTTTAAAAACGAGGACATTTTCCAAGAGTAAGACCGTATTGGACAAATGGATAAAAATTCTATCAAATCGTTAACTTTGAAGAAAAAATGAAAATGAAAATAGTGGGCCTAGGGGAATGTGTGAAGGAAAAATTTAATTTGTTTTTTGAAGCTCAAACTATTTAGCAATTATGATTATTTTTGCCCCTAAATGTAGGCAGCATCATAGTTCTTTTTTAGATTATAAATATTTTTAAAATAAAACGTTAAAAACCAAGGTTAAATTGATAAACTAGCATTTTTAAATATTATGAAGCTGTTTTGTATCCTTCATGATCAAGAAAACTCTTTAAAACCGTCAGAATAGAGACTGATCAATGTCGCCCAAAGCATCAAATTCTGAACAAAGACGAAAACGATTTTTCAATCAAATTTAAAGAGGTCTAATAAATGTCTGCATCCATGTTTTAAGTTCATAACAAGTCCAGTACTGGTTTTAAAAATATAAAACATGCCACATTTCCCTTAACAGAAAAAATAATCAAAATATCTTGAAAAAAGTGATCAATTTTACCCCGAATTACGGTATCGAAAAGTTCTTTTTTTGACATATTTTTCTTCGGTAGAAAAGCCAGGCCTTTTTAAAATCAACATCGTAACGAAAAACAAACATCTTTGATTGTAAAGTAATGGGTAACTTGTGAAACGCACGGCGATGTGTAGTAAAATTGTGGCAAAATTCAAAAACTAATAACGGGACTCAGTAGGCTGTGAACGTCGATGACGGAAGTATTTTTTTCAGCGGATAAATGCCCAACAATGCAAGCTGGCACAACGTGCTAGGGAAGCTAGCCGCCTCAAGCTTGAAATTCTGGTACTGAGCGAAGTCCGTTCCCGATCAGGAGGGAAAAACAAAATTATATCAAAATGAAATATTTTGATACTTATTTTTTTCTATCTAAATGAGATATAATTCAGTACTCGAAGGATGTTAAAATATCTCAAATTATATCAAAAAATCTATACGATCATAGCTAAATTATATCAGTTTTTGATATGCTCCTATTAAGATTATATCTCGTTAAGATAGCATAGTTTGATATTGGACAGAACAAATTATATCAAAATTATAACTCATCAAGATATGAGTGCTTCGAGAAAATTTTCTAGTGGAAGGTCAATAAACCACATTATTTGATAAAACCATGCCCCATTTTTGATTTCCCAAAGATTTGATTCAATTTTATGAATCTGTTGAGCGAAACTCGTTAATGTAAGGTTTGAGCCGTTGACTTCGATGTCCGTGTTTCAGAAAAAGTTGCACGTATATCAAAATAAGATATAATCATTTTATTTTAGGACAATCCGAGAAAAATCTTGATCATTGAATATGAGCTCAACCCCATTCAAGTTTGTCAATCAGAATAAGATATAATTCAGATTGGAGAAACTTAAAATCGAAAATTTGGGGTACTTAATTATAACTGAATCAGATGCAAATATCTTGGTGAGATACGTTTGAGTTATTATTTTGATATGCTCTCCTGATCGGGTTGGCCTAACACTGGAGAACATAATACACAGTCCGGGCAAGTCGTGCTATACTCTGGCATACGAGGAGAACATACTACTCCGGAACGAGGAGTTGGTTTCCTGTTAAGCCCGCAGGCCCATGCGGCCATCATTAGATGGAAACCGATAAACGAAAGAATAATCGTAGCCAGATTCAGAACACGGGTTAGAAACCTTACAATAGTCCACTGTTATGCGCCAACTGACTTTGCCGATTTGCAGCAAATGCCCGCGTTTTGCCAGGTTTTCAGATAAAACCTTAAGGTAGAAGGGTAATACATCTTCGAAACGTTGTGTACCTTGTGTACTGTTATTTCCGCTCCGATTTTTAAGGTGAATCGATTCTACGACTGTTTATCTGAATGATTTTTTCCGGAAGATCGAACAATCCTAATCATGACACATGGCGTGACTCACATCGGAAAAGAACGAAATATCCCGCCAAACGGTTGCATTTCCTTGCATGCTTCAGAATGTTGTACGAAACATTTAATGCGATAATGTCATACAAGTTAAAAGCTTTAGAGCAAAAAGCTCAGTGCCGTTTCGAAAGCTTTTCCGAACCAGGGATGTATGCATTGTACATGGAAAATAAGATAAAAATAAAATATATAGAATAAAAATATTCATTTTTCCTACGTTAGCCATTTTATTCCTTTGAAATTGAAGATTAATTCTTTGGGCGCATGCTGCAAGAATGCAGGACGATTGTCCTGCAAAACCGGTAGGAACGAGACCAGCAGGGACGCAACGAGCGAGGTGGTTAGACCAAGTGGATCGTGATCTGGCATATGTGGGATGCCCGAGAAGTTGGAGAACGATTGCCATGGACCGAGTGTATTAGAGGAATAAATAAATAAAACTTCTGACGCATCGGAAACTATTTTTTGCATCGGATTTTTGGATCTGGACCCTTAATAAATACTAAGGGAGAGGCCTCTCTAAATATCTTAGCTGTGTGTTGAGATAAAAATCTCAATCCAACTGTCATCGTCGTCGCTTTGCGTAAGCATGTTTTATATATGTTGTTGACTTCTTTACGCATCATATGCTTCTTTTATTTAACTAGCCAAGAAAAATGTACTTACATAATTAAACAAGTACCGTAATCCGGGGTAAGATTGATCACTTTTTTCAATATTTTTCGATTATTTTTTCTGTTAAGGGGAATGTTGCATGTTTAATATTTTTAAAACCAGTACTGGGCTCCTATGAACGTAAAACATGGTTGCAGAAATTTATTAGACTTCTTTAAATTTGATTTAAAAATCGATTTAGTCTCTGTTCAGTATTTGATGCTTTGGGGTAACATTGATCAGTCTCTATTTGACGGTTTTATCGAGTTTTCTTGATCATAAAGAAAACAAAAAACCATAAAAATAAAATTTTAAATGCTTGTTCATCAATTTGACCTAGTTTTTAACGTTTTCTTTTAAAAACATTTATAATCGAAAAAAGAACACTGATGCTGCATACATTTAGGGGCAAAAGTTATAACAATTGCTAAATAGTTTTAGCTTCAAAATACAAATGAAATTTTACCTTCACACGTTCTTCTAGGTTCACCCACTATTACCATTTTCATTTTTTCTTCAAAGTTAACCATTTGATAGGGTTCATAGCCATTTTTCCAATACGGGCTTACTCTTGGAAAACGTCCTTTATTTTTAAATATAAAAAGTTTATCACTAAATGGCTATAAAAATAGCACTACAACTACACAAATACAAAGAAAAAAAGTTGTTCTTTTACATTCAACAACTCGTTTGCTTCTAAATGCTTTTTGATATCATCAGGAGAGCTGTTTGTTTGCGAGCCTTGGAAAAAATAGACATTTTAAGATTTTGAAATAACATTTTTACTAGCAGAAAACAAATTTCAAATACAAACTAAATTTTGCCTATTTGATACTCAATTAATAGGCTTTCAAACGTAGAAAACAGTTTTCAAAAATTCAAACTTTAGACTTAGTTATTGATGATTATTTGGCACAATTTCATATTGATCAAAGCTACCCCGGTGATCAATGTTACCCCGTTTTACGGTTCCCGCAAAATTGCATCCGTAGGAGATCTGAAGTATGTACAATTTAGACCGCTGCAAGCTTTGTATAAAAATTTCAAATTTTAAAATTTTCACACCTCCCATAACTTTTTTTGTTTGTTTTTGCTGCCAAAAATAGGCAATAAAAATTTTGGAAGCGATCCATCCAGTCCTGAATTAGCGCAACGAGTTTTTATTTTGTATGGAAATTTGGATGGGAAATCAAAACTTTTCATTCAAAAATCGCTAGAGCTGTACTGAAAGTTCCAAAAAATACAGCTTTGAATGAAAAATAATCCTTGATTCTTGCAGTACAATTCATGTGAACCCTAACTATTCTCCCAGGAAAGATATTCCATGTTATACAATATTTTTGTTTTCAATTTTTTTTTTCGAGCGTTTTTGACTGCATGTTTGAAAGCTGTGAAACTGTAGGATGAGAATTAAAAATCTCAAAAAACTGCTTTGCATAGCCAAGAAATTTATTGATTTGTATAACATTTGCGAAAACATGTAATGAAATTATTTATAGCTCTAGTAAGCAAATTCTGTTATTTTTAAATACTTTTCATTGGATTAAGATTTTTTATTTTGAAATGGTAATAACTTTTTCATGAAACTCTCAGCTGCTTGTCATGCTAGCAAAAAATAAAGCTTAAGAATAGTCAAAACCAAATATCAAAGAACTACTTCATTTCAAGCTTATTTGAATTTTCTGATGATTTAATGTTCAAAAATTTCTTCTTCCATACAAATTTCCATACAAAATTGAAACGCATTGCGCTTACTCAGGAATCAACCAAATCATCTCAAATTTTACACTGATGCTTGGTGACCCAAAAGGCATCGAAAAAACATATGGGAGCAAAAAGTCTTTTTTTGCAGCGGGCTAATGTACATAACAAAAATATGCTCATACGCTTATGATCTTAGTTTTGTCATGTTCTTTCACGTAGAAATGGATTTTTTGATGAAACATCAATAATTGGGTCGTGGGCCACATTTGTGGGGTATCTTGGGCCACCTATATTTTGGTGTTTTTAAACACATTCAAAACATAAAATACGTTTTTCATACCTGCAAAGATTTCTTATGCTAAATAAAGAGTTGTGAAAAATATTTTGTCATTTTTTTCAAATGCGATAGAGACGAACATAAATCCTATATAAGGAATTTTGCCGAAACGTTCGCGAGGAAACTATTTGATGATACACTACTCTCTTTTTTATTTCTTCATCTGAAATTGCTTTAAAATAACTAAATGAATTATGAAATTTCAGTATAAGGTCAACTCATTAACTTTGCACGTTATCTAGTCAATTAAGATATGGTGAATTTTCCCCACGATTTTTCAAAATCCGAAAAAAAATCCTTTTCCTAAAACAGTCAGAACTCAGGAAATTATTCTATTTAAAAAAAAAAAAGAATAATTATATATAGAATTTTCAACTGCAGTTTTTCTCAAAAATTTATGTAGGCATATTTAAAACGTTTTCAAAATCGTGTTTTATAGCGTCTCTGAGTTTTGCGCTAATTTTCAACACTAATAGCGCTACACACAATATCGTTAATTGATTCTTTCGTAGTCTACTGAACTTCAAAAAGCAGTTTCTTCTCTAAATCATATGAGGCCCTCAGATCCAAAGGGGTATAGGTGACAAAATGATCGATTTTGAGTTAATGATGCCAAACGAATCTTCATACTTTGTTTGTGATTTTTTTCAGATTTTTCCAATTTTGTTTCAATACGTTTACGTTCGAGAGCAAAATACCATTTTTCGAAAAAAATATGGAAAATGACCAAACACAACAACTTTAAAGCGTGTTTTCTCGAAATAAGCTTTCATGCACTAAAACCCCTTTGGCTCCAAGAGCCTCATATGTAAATTCAAAATCAATCGAACTGTTTTGTATTAGCTTAGTTAGCGTTTACAGTCTGGATGATTATAGTTAGATTTAAACTGGAAAGTATGGTTCCATTCGTTCATTCTAAAAATTTTTGTCGAGCCAAGATACAAGCTAAACACAAATATATTCAAAGGTTTGAATTCAAAATATTTTGGTGATGTTTGTTGAGCAATGTCACGGTTATATTTTTAAAATAATTTATTAAAAATGAAATAAACACAAACACCTCTCAAAATTCTAAAATTAAATAATTTAGTAAACAAGTTCTGAGAGTTCGGTAGCAAAAAAATAAGTTATATTGTCTCTGGACCATCAATCCATCAATCAATATCCAGCTTCCGGAAGTTTCCTTCTATTCCAAAAGCTCTTCCGGCTGCATTTGATTTTCCAGGCCTCTTTGACTCGTCAACGCGTTGGGTTCGTTCCTCTTCCAAAAAGAACTCTCGCAGCTCAATCAACCTATCGTACCATCGACCTGGAATTAGATTTAAAAAAAACACTCGGAACATGCTTTTTCTCATGAATGAAAAAAATCCTACGTGATAAAACTTCTCGACTTTCGCACTCTCCTCCGCAGTCCTCTGGTAGACACTCCTTTCCGATGTATTGATGCATTTGCTCGTTTGTCTGATGCAAATAGAGGACCTCCATCAGTTCTTTTTTCATGAATGGCTTGATCAACGCCAAAATGGCGTCCATAAAAGGCACTACGTTGGCGAAATGAAGACCCTTCAACCGGATCGGCATAGCTTCCTGAAGGTAGGTTAAGAAGTTTTTCAGCGGCATCACTCCTAGTCGTGCCACATGACCGAAAGTGACATTCTGCATGTCAATAATAATACGATAGCCATCGGCTGATCCCTTCTCCAAAAAGTGCACTTCTATGAGAGCAATCATCCTGCAATTATAAAATCTTATTTAGCACCAATACTAAAACTTCGCTTCCACTCATTACATTTTGAATATCTCTCCAATATCGAACCGCGATGTATCGGGAACTTTAAGACATCCGTAAAACACCTCGTAGCCTTCGTGGGTTTGTTTCGGAAATGACATCCCGTACCTGGAATAATAAAGGAACACATTATTACAAGGTAAAAACTTGGCATTTGTCTCAACTTACAATATATCCATTACAGTTCTGGTTCCCTCATTCAAGATATCCCGGTTAGCGAAGAACATTGGAATGTGGGTTCTGTACGTATAGTAGTTGTCGATAGTTTGTTTGGTCGCCTCCATTTTAAAATAGTTTGAGTGCAAAAAGCGAGACAGTTCAAGTTCTGAAAATAGTACAAATTCATGTTGAGTTTTTGATAACTAATGAAGAATCAATAATTCGTTAGTACCTGGCTTGTTGAATTGTAATTAGTATTTGTGAGCACATGTCAATCACTGTTATACGAGTGTTTGTTTAAATTGTTCATCTGGAATGTTAATTAATGTTACTACAACCAACAAAATGCTGTTTTAAGACATAATTATTTTAAAAATTAAAAAGCATCGGCATTTAAAATGTATTTATTGACCTAAGCATAAGTTAACTGGCAAGTTTTAATAAGCTGTCTCTCGTCGTTTGTAAATAATACTCTTATAATAAACTGTCATGACTGTGTCCCCAAAAAAAAATTTTTAAATACAGTAGCAAAATCCCTGTGTGCATTAAATATTTTAAACATATCACACTAAATTCGATGTTGGCATGTTGCCATCTCAATCAATATCAAGTTTCTTGAAATTTCCTTCCATCCCAAACACTGCACCGGAATCTTTTGGTTTGCCCGGTCTCCGATCCTCAACAGCTTTCTTTTTCTCCTCTTGCAGAAGGAAGTCGCGGCAAGCGATCATGTGTAGGTTAAAATTGTCTAAAAAAAATTAAATATATCAAAGCACTATAAATCACCGTTTCGAATGTCGAGTTTCACACCTCTGAGATCCATCATGGCGCCGGCCTTGCCACCGAGCTCTTCAGTGAGACATTCCCGCGGCACGAATGGGTCCAATGTATCCAGCGATGTGTGCAGATGAAGCAAATCGAGCAGATCCTTGTGCATGAAAGGCTTAATAATCATCAAAATCTTATCGATAAACGGGACCACGTGCGTAAGGTGAATTCCCTTCAGCCGAATCGGCATCCCTTCCTGGAGGTAGTGCATAAACTTTTTGACCGTTCCAATGGACAGCTTAGCCACGTGTCCAAGCGTTACGCCCCGCATATCTAGTACGAACACGTATCCAGGTACAGCTCCCGATTCTCGTTGAACAACATCGGCGATCATCAGTAGGCTGTGGAATAATATCGATTAACGACTGAACAAAAGACTTTCCGACCAAATGTAAACCAATGAGCGTAATACAATGTGAATATGGCTAATAAACGAATGAAATACAAATATGCTGAGAAACTGAAGCTAATAAAATGTGGTAGACTGCAGTGGGCTAAGCATGTGACCTGAATGCCCAATAAGGGAAACATTGCCAAAACTGCTGAGAGACCCTCATTAAATACATACTTAGGTTATTTTACAGAAAATACTTAAGTCATCATGTCAAATATCATGAACTAAAAGAATAAAATCGTAATCTTCTTGTTTTATTATGAGTAATTGAACCTTTTTGCCTCGATTTCCAGCAGAAAAAATTGCTGGAAACATTCAGCAAACCAAATTTTAGCTGGAAACCAGCAATCAGTTTTCTAATTGCTAAATTGGTTCTTGGAATTTTTGCTGAAAAATCAGCTATCAGTTTTCAAATTGCTGGTCTAGTTTGCTGGAAAATCAGAATTTGAGTTGTCAAATTGGAGTCTGTTTGTTTTCGTACGCTGAAGCAAGGTGAGACTCTATTTCAAAAATTTGGGTTAGATTAATACAATTATTTTTATTTTCCTCTATATTCTAGCAACCAGACATCAAGTAAAGGGTGAGTTTTAATTGGACAGGTAGGATTTCCATGAAAGATACTGATCAAAAATCTTTTTTCAGGTGGAGGATGATCAAAACTTTGGCACAAAGCTGCCTCAGAGCCGGTGTTGGAATATAAAAAAACAATCTTTTTCCAATGAATACATCCCCTGTTGAAAAATGTGGGAAAATAATTGGTTTTTATTGCTTATTATATGCACAGCCAGTATTTAATGTTTAATTTTGAATTGAAATGTAAATTTGATACAAAATACAGCCGAATGTTTTGAAAGAAATAGCTGGTTTCCAGCAATCTGCATTTATGTTTGCTGATTTTTCCAGCAATATGAATTTCAATTTCTCTGGAAAGTCAGCAATTTGAAAACAACTTTTTAACCATTGGGTAAAAATCAACCAAATTTTGCACACTTTCTCATTGATGTGTGTTGTTTACATGATGTCAAACTCGAAGTTGCGTTTTTCGATTCAACGAAAATGGGGGTGAACGCGAATCGAGATCCGCTATTTTGGCCAGATTTGGCATCATGCCATTATTCTAAAAGTGTCCTAGAGTGGTATAAGGGCAAATCTGTCCATTTTACTCCAAATGACATGAACTCGCCAAACTGTCCGTAGCTGCGCCCGGTGAAGCAGTACTGGGCAATAATGAAGCGGGAACATCGGAAGAGCAAGAAAAAAGTCAAAGGCGAGAAGGACATGTTAAGAAAATGAAAAAAAAAAACTGAGAAACTGGTAGGTATCGGATGACACTGTTAAGACTTTGATGGAGGGTATCAAGCGAAAATGTGTTAAATTTTACACTCAAGGCTCCATCGATTAACTTTTCTTTTGATTTTTGAAGTAAATATATGTTTGAAACTGTGTGAATGGATTAAACACGCACTTGGTCTTTCGCCACGAGCGTGCACGTCAGTCAGCGAGTCCGTCGGTCGGCGAGCAGCGGGCCAGACAAGCAGTGTGTGATTCCTCCGGCAGTTTGTGATCTGGTGGCAAACCGGCACTACTTCAAGCTTAGGAGCTCCGGACCGGTCTTCACATTTGGCGACCGTGGCAGGTATTTGTATCATCATGATCCTTAAAGATCGAAAATGCAAAAAAATAAGGAACCGAAAGGAGGAAAAACGCAACCTACGGCAACTTACACGATGAGAAAAAAGTACCAAACAAGTATTAAAATTTAAATAGATTTACCCATTGGGTGCTAGTAAATGAGTAATTTTCAAATTGTGAGTAAAGTTAATTGGTGCGAGAAGCAAGGCAGGTCGATAAATCTTTGGATTAAGTTTTAATACAACATCGAAGGAAAACGTAAAAAGGTTGTGGTATTAGGTAATTATATCAAAACAGAGATTTGTCAGAGGAGAGAGGACAGCTTGAGATAAGATTTAACTATGAAGCGAGTCGAGAGGACAGCTTAAAATATTGAAAAAAGCGGGTCAAGAGGACAGCTTAAATATCTTATCAATTAAGAATCAAGCGAGTTGAGAGGACAGCTTGAAATAAGATTTAACTATGAAGCGAGTTGAGAGGACAGCTTGAAATATGGAAAAAGCGGGTCGAGAGGACAGCTTAAATATCTTATCAATTGAGAATCAAGCGAGTTGAGAGGACAGCTTGAGATAAGATTTAACTATGAAGTGAGTCGAGAGGACAGCTTGAAATTCGAAAAAGCGAGTCAAGAGGACAGCTTTGAATATGGAAAAAAGCGGGTCGAGAGAACAACTAATTTATCCCAATTGAAAATCAAGCGTGTTGAAAGGACAGCTTGGAATTCGGAAAAGCGAGTCGAGAGGACAGCTTTAATGAGAGAAAAACGAGTCGAGAGGACAAGTAAAATATATTATCAGTTGAAATTCAAGCGCGTTAAAAGGACAGGGTGAAATTAGACTGAACTTTGAAGCGTGTCGAAAGGACGGCTCAAATAATGGTTCAAACTTAATGCGAGCTATGAAAAAAACTAAGGATTGTGAAAAAATCGAAAATTGGAAAGGACTGTTTTCCCATTGAGCAAGAGTGAAGAATAGAATGAGGAATCATGTAGATTGAAAGATCTGTTTAAGTTAAGAACGAAACATGATGTGGGCAGCTCGAATGAATTGTTTCAATTGCAAGTGAGTGGACTACTTGACAATGTGTTTAGAAGACAGCCTTGGTATCTGATCAAATTCATCATAAAACGATTTGAAGAGGCATCTTTGGATAGAAGAGAGCAATTACGCATGACAAGACAGCTTTAACAAATTGTTTTCAATTTCAAGTGCGTTGTGAAATTGACAAATTGAAAAAATAAAGTGAACAGTGATGCAAGACGAGGAACTGCTTGGATGAATTATTTTTAATTCAAAATTTAAAGGACAGCTTTAAAAAAAATTTAAAAACTTTGATAAAAAAAATCTTGCAGTTTAAGAGGATTAAATAGCGATAATCATAAAGATTCAAAAAACACCTTTGAAATTCAAATAGAAACGAGATGATGGCTAACAGTTTGAAATATAAGTGAGATTGACCATGAAATAAAATGAGAAAAATCGAGAACATTTATTTTTGAAATTTTTGATCTATTGAAAAGCCAGCTTAAAAATGCATGATCAAGAGAAGTATGATAGAAAAAAATGCGTGAAAACATAATTATTTGGTTCGTTGATAATCAATGAGATTAAAAAAAAACAAATGACTGAGTGTGGATGAGATCGAGATTCAATCTTGCATTAAAGTTCGATTCCGTGATGGTTTGCAACTTTTTGAATTTATTCTTTTGCAACCAAAGAATCCATTCGATCACTAGTGATAGCAGAGGTCGGCATTAAAACGCTATTCGCTAGTTAGTCCGCTACATTTTTGTTTATATATTTATTCAATAACTTTATTTTTAAAAAAACTACGGCTGAAAAAACTCCATCACCTTGCAGAAAATAACATTTATCAGCATTCCGGCTTGAAAAATGGCACCTAGTGGAGTTTGTTTATCCGTTATTTCAACAGAAATCTCGTAATAAAATAAATTTGCCAGCAAAAAAGTAGCGGACTAATTAGCGATTAGCGATTTAATGCCAGACACAAGAAAAACCCATATATCAGAATTCTTTCTTGACTGATTTCTTGTGGTGGAGTTTGTCTATCTGTTAGTTTAAACGTTTGGTCAAAAACTGAATTAAAACGATAATTATTTAACAAAAACGGAATAGACAAATTAGCGATTAGCGCTTTAATGCCGAACACTGAGTGATAGTGATAGCTTGTCTATCTTTTGCATGAACAATAACGATAGATATGTCAGTGATAACTGATTTGACAATTCCAGTAACGATCATTTTTTGTGCCGGTATTTATTCCACATTTGTTGTATTACGAAGCAGGGAAGCCGTAATCGTCGCGACGACTAAACTGTTAGAGTTTATTATATTTTTGAGAAAATGAAGAGGATTGTGTAATGGTTCAATCTCGATGGTATCTTTCCGCTAGGGATCAGGGTGGCTTCCTGTAACGTGGTGTTATTAGCTACTGTAGGTATTGGCTTCCTGGCCAGCCTTCTTTTCGGTGTTATCGAACCGATCGAACGAGAGGTTATTCTAATTAAAAACGATCCAGATAACTAATAAAATATTGTTTCCTGTCCACGAGTTTGAATTCCTCCAAAAATGGAACAAACAAGCATAATGTGAGTGGATAAGTTGGGATCAAAATGAACCACATGCGGAAGATAAAATATTGTATTATTATTGCTTTTATCGTTTCAAATATTGGTTTTCTCAAAACGAATCAGTAATGGTTGAATTACAAGACCGTTTCATAGATTATGTTAGCCGTGTATTGAATTTGTGGTGAGTAAACAAAACACAAACAAACGACTAGGCTTAAAACCACTACGATCTAACTTGTCTATATAGTGTAACTTTTTTATCTGAATATGTTAATTTATCTTTCACTTGGGGATAATCTTTACAAACGAGTAATATCAAGGATATTTTATTCCAAATAGCTACAATAATAGATTCTTTGAAATTGTACTATTGTTTTTTTTTCGGGATAGGAAGGGGATGTGTGAATGGATTAAACACGCACTTGGTCTTTCGCCACGAGCGTGCACGTCAGTCAGCGAGTCCGTCGGTCGGCGAGCAGCGGGCCAGTCAAGCAGTGTGTGATTCCTCCGGCAGTTTGTGATCTGGTGGCAAACCGGCACTACTTCAAACTTAGGAGCTCCGGACCGGTCTGCACAGAAACTACCCTGAAATTTTGGTTTGATTCTAAATATTATAAGAAAATTGGCATGACATTTTCGGTGTCTCAATAATTTCGTGGTCGCTCTTTATCATAGTTGCAATAAAAAGTTGAGAAAATTATAAGTAGTTACCTTTACTTTCAGAAATTTCCCACCAAAATGAATGAAACGAAATATGGATTGATGAAGAGTGCTTTGTTCATGACGATCTTTATTGATAAAAAATACTTACAACTTCAAGCAGGATTCAAAAGTATACTGCGACGTATCGCTATCAATGAGCTTTCCCAAAACCACGGTATATCCGTCGTTAGTCGGCTTTGGAAGAGGCATTATCGTTCTGAAGGGAAAGAAAAGATGCGACGTTCATATTAACTATAATTTCACTATCACAACTGTACAGATACGATGGAGCTCCTACAAAATCGTTACTTTAAAGAAAATTGGGCGATTTTACGATTATTCGCAACAACAAACTTCTTTCTATTGTGCCTATGATGTTTCTTCACCAACTTTAGTTGCTGATCCCAACTTCTACTTACACCAAATCCATTGTATTTTTAAGTTCCGTCCCAATGATGTCCCAGTTGGCGAACAGTTCGGGAACATGAGTGCGACAAGTGTAGTTGGCATCAAGCGTATTTTTGGTGGCTTCCATTCGATGGTAGTTAGAGTGCAGGAAAAGGATCAACTCCAATTCTGTGAAAAAGGCATATTCATTCGTTTAATCCTAATCATATATCAAAGGGGATTCCTTTTTGAACATCAACATACTTACAACAACAAATACAACTAAATGCTACACCAGTTCGACAACAAAATCAACCAGAAACAACAAATAAAAGCTACAGGAAATGTCAACATCAACTAGGTATATAGAGTCTATGACCATTTTGAGTCCTCTCCTCAATCTATGCGCTGTACGTAACAACGAAATAAGCTAATTTCTCTACGATAAGTTTCGAAAGGGATGACAATTGTTATGGAAAAACGCTTATGAAACATTTTCTCGAGATGATTTTTTGTTGGAAAGTTGTCAAAGGAAAAGAAGGTTGATCGATTCTGCAAAAACATCATTGCACAGAGAAATTGTGATTACGCACGTTTGAACGAGAATTCCTGCATTAAGGCAACCTTCAGCAAAATGGGTTGTAGTGTACTATCCAGTACAAGCAAAGAACCACATTTTTTTTTATTTCAAAACCATCAATCCCATTATCCTCACATGCAAAAAAAACAGCATCCTGAAACAAATCTGAGTACCGCATAATTTCTATTACCGCAAGCAGTGGTGTCAACTTCTTATTAGACTTTCAGATTTTTACCCAGAAGACGAATTGACACGAATTGTTTTATTAGCAACACGCGCGTACATTTTGTGTTGCCAAAATCGAACGGTTTTTTTCTCAACTTTTTTTTTCACTTATTATTACAATAACTTTTGTTATTTCAGTTAACGTTATTTTTAGTCTATTTCCGACCATTTTCAGTAAATTTTTTATCATGTTTTTGATGCATTTAGCCCTTTTCTTGTTTTGTTTATGATGTTTGTTATTTCTTTTTCATATATTTTTCATTTATGGTTTTTGGTCTTTTGTTTGTGTTTGTTTTTTATATTTATGAAATTTTCATCTATTTTTCACTTCTGGGTACTTTATTATTTTTTTAAATTTTTGTTCTTGTTGTTGTATTTTTTCTTTTATTTTTCAAAATTCGGAAAAATCCTCAACTTTTTTTCAGAACGTTGCAAGTCAACTTGAAAACATGCCGAGTTTTGTTATCAAACATGATTTGGAACACTAGTATTGAAATAAAAGATAAATACAGTCAAAATGGATGTTGAATAAGTGATCATGAACAAAAGCATGTGGTGATAGTTTTAAGAAAGATTTCTATTCTTCGATCAGGGTCATTCTGTACAAAATAGAAACCAAAAATGTTTTTCCATACTTTTTTTTATTTTTTAATATTTCATTTATTTTATAAATAAAATTTAAATGTGATTTTTCTAACTTGTAGTAATTGCAACTAGGATTTAACTGTGGTTTAATCTTTTGTCTGGAACAAGATATCAATTTCCCAATAACTTGTTTACAGTTTTGGCTCTAGCTGCAAATCTACTGAACTGATTTAATAAAATTGTTAACCTTCTTAATACGTTTTTTTGAAAAATTTGTTTAATTTTAATGGCGTCGAAAAAAATTGAGAAAAAATACAAACTTTTGTCGATGAAAATCGTTGCTCTGAATATAGCCTGAAATTTTTCTGCTAAAGCTTTACTCATCCGGATCTGCATTTGTTGATCAGTTAAAATTAAAATGCCCAAATATGCTATAGAGCAGACTTCTGCTCCATTTCGACCTATTCTCGATCGTTCCACTTTTCAAATGATGCCTCAAAGGTCGCCGAAATCACTGAAAAATCTCTAATTTCACAGAATTTTTAGCAAATTTTCATCACAGAATCTGTGTCACAGAACATAGAATTTTGGGAATATCCACAGATTACACAAATTAAAAAAAAATCTGAACATGTTTCCGAAATTTTTATGTTATATGTCAATATAAATTTCGGATTTCAAAGTTTAGATTTGAAAAATATCATAAAATTAGTAAGGTTAATTTATTTTTCTCAAGTGAAATGTAAAAACACCCAGTTTTTCATGAATTTTCCACGAAACTTAAGGAAATTGCGTAACAGAAAGCGATCACAAAATTTTTAGGTATAATAACAGAAAGTCAGATTTTTTTCTCAAAAATACTGATTTTTTCGGCAGCCTTGATCTGGACCCAGCTTGGTCACTTTTGTATCCAAGCGCATGAATCCTCTCAATGCACCTAAACTATAGACCCATCGAAAAATACTGGGATATTTTGAAGTAAACACTTTGAAAATATCTTGAGAAGTTCAATCATGAGGAAAGAAAATGTAGATTTCTGTACAGAAAAAGCTACTAACTAACTGTGTACAAAATTTAATGAATTTGAATGAAGTAAATATGCCCAAAGCTCACTGATGTGTTATATTTCATTGTCTGAAAATTTTAAAAGGATCGATCAACTAGTTTTTTACATCGCTTTTCCCATAATGCAATCTAAGTCTGGAAAGGCTTCAAGTTGAAAATATATCAGTTATTTGTGGGCCAATTTTAACAAATACTACATAAAATACATAGCTAGAGATCAGTGTTAATTTGTTTCAAAATTTAGGAAAAAAATTCTATTTGAAGGTTTTCGTTCAGGTAGGCTGGCAGGTAGGCGTTCGCTGGAAATCTAGAAATAAATATCAAAAATTTCTTTGAATATTTTTGCCCCTGGAGTTAGGCACCATCAGAAACATTTCTTTGCATATAATTGTAAGAAGTTTATTCGGAAAAAACTCAACATTCAACACTTTGTTTTGTGAATAACTTTTTAATGCATGAATGGAAATTGATGAAATTTTCAGGGAAGCAAGCTTATGATGTACCAAAGTCCATATGGTAAATCGGAAATAACAAAACAGAGTACAGTGTACAGAGTAGTGTAATTTGTTTACTAGTTCGTCTCACCGGACTTTATTTTTTCAAGGTTAAAAAAAAACTTCCCACCGGTTAAGTAAACAAAATACCTACTGTAGACAAATCAAACACAAAATATTCGGACAGCTAGCGGGAGTTATTTAGAGAAAAAAAATCATAACGGTAAGCTAATCGAACTCTGGAAGGGACCTGGCAGGTTTCCAACAAGAAAGTTTTCGTTGACGAGTCTCGCCTTGATGTTCCGGAGATAATCAAGGAGAAAAATTGCAAATTTTTATGTCTAGGACTTGAAGAGTCTGACGATTTGTGGAAGCTGCAAATCAGGCAGAGTTTTATAACGATTGGAAAAATAATTGTTTGGTATGCAGTTTGGTCCACAAAATCCATAATTTTAACCAAATCGTGCTTTGTGAGCTGCGTATGATAGAAATATTACGGGAATGGTCCAAAAATTGTCCCGACTCACCCTTCTTTACGGTAATACATTTATGAACGTGGTTTCATAGTATCTTATTAAAAGCACTTAAAACTCCAGGCTAATAGATATATTTCATAGATTTAAACCAAAATTAATTTCAATATTCATATGATCAACTTTTAACGAAAATTGACCCATTTTAAGATTTTTATCAAACTGCAGGACAAAATCAGACTTTTAAATTTCATATCCCCGTGAATTCATAATTCATTGAGGATTTTGGAAATAAATGTCAATGCGTTCGCCGGCATGCCGAAAAAACGGGCTTGTGATGTAGCTCAGTTGACAAGTCAATTGCTTTCTGAGCCGATGTCCGTAAGTTCGAGTTTAAAGTTTTTCAAAGACTGTCCAACAACTGCATCGTTGATATAAGTCGCGAGTGACATAAAGATGTCAAAACGACTATAATCGAAACAAAACAAAAAACGGAAATAAATATTTGCCCCTGTATTTATACACAAATCAACAAATTTCTCAATCAATAAGCATCCCGTAAAAAACAATCAATCAGCCATTATCCGTTTCATCCCATTCGGGGCTGACAAAAAATTGTCTGTAAGAATGCGTTAATACTTTGCTTAGGGGTTGTTTGGATCCACAAAAGGCATCATCTGAAGATTTATA
Source organism: Uranotaenia lowii (assembly GCF_029784155.1). Classification (NCBI taxonomy): domain Eukaryota; kingdom Metazoa; phylum Arthropoda; class Insecta; order Diptera; family Culicidae; genus Uranotaenia; species Uranotaenia lowii. The sequence goes on from NC_073692.1 coordinate 256,178,853, forward strand.
GAAATTCACGGTACGTATGCTTTTATGAAACTATCAAATTTCATTTCACATTTTTATTTGTGATGGAAGATTAGTTTTTCAAAAGTCTCACTCAATGAACTGTGAGACCTTTTGTTTGTTTTGTTTATCACAAAAAAGATGACGCGATACGTGTTAGTAAACCTGTTCCGTGAACTGTTCTGGAAGCACGCAAGACTGAAATAAAAATGCCCAGTTTATTGTATCGTCATGCAACGATCATTACACATATGTATTACTACGGCACGAATACGATGGTTCGATACACAGACCATCTAAATATGATCACACCTTCATCTTCTTCATCGAAGAATTGCTTCTTATAAAAACAGCATATTCAAAGGATTCTACATAAGTACTAAACTTAACTTCTGAACGTTATGGACAATAAAAAAAGATTGTCCATTAGATAATTCTAGCGGTTATTGTTGGTTTAATTTAAAATCACCTGAACCCCATCTCAGTAAATCTTTTCGACTCGAAACAGATGACCATTAATTGGTCGTTCTCTGTTTATAGCTGCTTGATTGGAAGACAAGCTAAGCCCGGAAATTCTTGGAAAGAACATCGTATTTCATACTCATTCAAAATAAGGATATGAAATGTTTTCCGTGCGACTTTATATGTAGGTATGTATACCTCGCTAATAGTTTTAAATTAAAGTGAACGTGAATTAAGGTCACGGCCGAGACCAGGAAAAAAACAAACCATTCGATTCGGCCAGTAGTGTACAGTAGTGGAATAACTATCGGCAGGTAACTATGTAATTATGCCACACAAAGTAATTACTCATGGAGTCATTGAGTGCCCGTGCGTTCGGCCGTTAACCTCAGCTATGTCAGTTGAAACAAACGCTAAATAGCTCTATCGGTACAGCAGTAGGGGAAAGGTTTCCTAAATGGGCCTATCGGGTTAAATGACCCTACGGCCGTTTGACGAAATGGCAAACAAGGCAACATATCTAATCAATACATTTTGAGGGTAATACGCTTTAAACATAAGGCAAGAAAGAATTTTATCAATAAACCAACTCAAAAAAATTTAAAAATTCATACAAGGTTTAGATACCTTTTGATGTAATATATTGACTTTTAAAAATTATACGTAAAGAAGCTTAAAACAAAAACTATGATGGTATTTGTTTCTTACTCAAATGAACTTAAGAAATTAAACATATTTCAGCTTTTGTGGAGGTTTAATAATGATTATATAGTGCAATAATAGAGTGTTTTTGTATGCCCCCATCATGTTTGTAAAATGCCTCCATCCTTAAATAACAGGTTAAATAGAATAAATGATTTTTATCATTGAAACTTCAAATCTAAGCTCTGAATAACATCTTAAGAGAGAATTGACGATCTAAAAAATAGATTTGATAATGCTTTTCTCATGGATGAACTGCCTCCATAGTATGGAAACCCTAACTTTTGTTTTATTCGATAAAATTTCAATATAAATAGATTTTTATGAAACTTCAGCTTTGTCGTTCGGAAATTATTACTTTCTAGCAGTTTCTTTGAAATTATACGGAAAAATTGCCCAAAAAACAGAAATTTTGTTCAAAACATAATTAGGCGCATTTCGCCCGCACGGTTTGAGGTTTGGCATTTTAGACAACACTTATAATTAAATCATTTTCTTGGAAACAGAAGAAAATTTTAACATAAAAATTACTCCAATGTATAGAAAACAGATGCCTGCACACGTGTATATAGTTTATGTACACATCTTCGATTTGATATTTGATTAAATCAGTGTTCTGCTTAATAGGCGCATATAGCCCGCTCCTCCCCTACCCTATACCTATGTCAAGCTATTCGCCACGACTCATCTTGATGACTCTGACAATGACTCTGATTTGCAGAATACTATCGAAGAAAATGCAAACATTAACGGGAATTGTTTTTGTGCTGTTCGATAATTCGTTATCATCATTATAAGGGCAAAATAAACTGAAAAAGTTAATATCCCTTTCTTATGACGATGAAACACAATTTAGGTAGGGGAGAATGACGATACTCGATCCCTGGGGATACTTGATTCCTTCGCTCTATCTCGGAACCGGAATGTCTTACGAAGATCAAATGTTCTAAATAAATGTACTGAATAGAACAAAACAACCATGCTGTTATTTCAATAAGTTATCAAAAATTTGATTTTTGAATTATTAAATTTTGTTTAAAAAATTTATCAAAATGTGACTTAAAGATCTCTTTTGCTTCCTTGCCCTTCCATGATAAAAATTCGGTTCGTACAAATTATTATAATTAAATTAAATTTCATTTTAAATATAATTTCGATATTATTTAAAAGCGAACTATTGTTTATGGTATCCAAGATTCTAGGTTGTCTTGAGTCCAAACGTAACTATAAAGTTTGAAGGTTGAAGGAACCACTCTTTAAAAAAAATAAGAGAGATCTTTAATTTAGTAAATAAACCATTTATTTAAAAAAACGCACCTTTTATACATAATCAAAAAATTTGCCAAACTTTATGAAATCACTAAAACATTAGTTTTATTAATGATATGTATGAGACGATCAAAGTAGTCGGTGAGAACAACTGACGTTACATTTTCAAACTCCTAATTTTTTTTGAATGTTTTCTTTAATGTTCCAAAAGTTTTCAAGAATATTGAAAACCAACAATTAAATATTTCGGAGCTTTCGAGTTTGTGGACATATCAACAAGAGAAAGGAAGATGGAGTATTTAAAAAATCAAGTGTATGTGTATCAAGTGAATGGTCATTTATGGAAAAATAGGGTCCAGATTCTTTCAACTCTAAGACAAATCTGATCTATTTGCTGATTCCGGCAGAGGATCCTTGATTCCGCAGCGAAAAATACACAAGCTAAGTATTTTATTGAATTACCAATTTGAAACCTCCGGGACATAAAAGAAACTGTGAATTTGTATCTTTAATCGAACAGTTATATGATGTTGGATACAATGATGATTTAGCTTTGAATTTTAAATTATCCATAATGAATTCCATAATTCAACATATTGGAACATATCGAAGTTTAAACTCAATCAATATTCTGCCGGATTTTGACAGTTTTTAATATCCAAACAATTAAGTTAACAGTTTTCATCATCCTCCTTAAGTTGCATATAACAAAAAGTTCACTCATCATCGTAATCCTCATTACAATCCTCATCTTAATTTTTAGTCTAGAAATTCATAACATACAGTTCACAGTTCTTAAATGGCGTTGGTGAAAATCGTTAAAAATTTATACTATTTTGTATTGAAATTACTAGTTTTAGAGAGTTACCAGCGTTGATAAAGAATGATAGTTTAGTATTGCAGAATATTTTAAGCGAGTGTTTCTAAGATTTTACTTACCTCATTCGTCCTTAATTGAAAATTGACCCTTTGTGACTATATGAAGAAAAACGATTGTTTGTTTACAAATTGTATCAATAATTTAAATCATTGTCTTAATTGATCAATACAAGATCTAATTATATTTTGGAAACTGTATCTATACCCAAAAACTCTTGCATGCCAAATTTCACATTGATCGGTTCAGTAGCTTTCGAGTCTATAGGGAACGGAATGTCTGAAGACAACTCCTTATTTTTTCACTTTCTCAAAATGTATGATATGGGTTCAATTGATCTCTAGAGTTTAAAATGATATATTTTTCTTCTGAATGGATCGTGATCATTACTAATATTTGTCCAATAACTAACATTCATCCAGTAATTACCTGATAAAAAGGACTCAAAAAACTGTTTTATCTTAAACTTAGAAAATTGCGCCTTTAAGTATGCAATGGCCATAGGGAAGAAGACAAACTTTTAGAATTCTCTTTGTCTGACACTTACAAACTGTGAAATGAGAACGAATGGTCAAAAATAGTGAACGGACCTTTTATCTTTGAATTGTGCTTGATTTTTGCCAAGGGTAAGGGCTCCTTGAATAAAGGATCAAGTCTCCTTCAGTGAAGGATGCAGTCTCCTTCAACTTTAAAAACAAGGCTATGATCATTTAGGATCCGGGCACATCATTTCGGTGATAGCTACATATTTTTTTTAAAGATTTTGAGGTTAACGTGTGTTTGAGATATTTACCATGCAAAAAAAACATGGTAAAAATAATTTTGCACAATCACCTTAGAAATTCTTCAATTCATGATCTGATGATTTCTTCTGATTTTTTTTTTTTGCCCAAATGATTAATAAGTAGAGGGAGCCACTCTAGGATGCTTTCGAAGTTCAAACCAAGCATCGGAGCGAGAACCTTAATCTCAAATATGGGTAAGAATACTAAAGCATGGATCACCATGAATCTGGACGCACTGTTTATTATACCATTGCGCTCCTAGTTGTTGGATCTGGAATGTTTTGACCGTACTTTGTTCGGAAATGTTTCCTCTATCAGTGCTGAAAATTTCATTACGATTCGTTTTGTTCCAAAAAGTTACACGTGATGGAAGCCGCGAGACGAAAATAAATTTTGGACACTCACGTTAAAAACCGACGTGGTCGGGTTTAAAACATCGCGAAATCGTTAAAAATGCTCAAATCAACCGTGTGCAGCGTTCTCAAACGTTTCCGTGAGATGCATACTATCGATCGGCAGGTTCATACCAAGCGTTATAGTGGACCTAAGAATCAGAAACTGCATTTGAAGGTGTTGAGGACGATCAAGGCAAACACAGGGTAGTCGAACTACGACATTGCCAAGAAATTCAACGTCGACCGGTACACCGTCAGAAGGATTAGTCTCCGCGAAGGAATACGATCTTATCGGGCTAGTAAGCAACCAAACCGGACATTGAAGCAGAATTTAGTAGCCAAAAGACGTGCCCGGAAGTTATACAACAAGATTCCAACGAAGTTCGACGGATGCATCCTCATGGATGACGAAACGTACGTGAAGATGGATTTTGGGCAGCTTCCTAGCCAAAAAATTTATAAAGCCACTGCAGTGGTGCACTGCACTGGTCGAGGTGATGTCCCCGCCAAGTTCAAATTCGTTTTTGCCGATAAGTTGGCAAGAAAGTGTTTGATCTGGCAAGGTATTTGCAGCTGCGGACGAAAAACCCCGCTTTTTGTGACAAACAAGACCATGGACTCCGAAATGTACAAGGAGGAGTGCCTTAAAAAATGTTTTTTTTCGTACAATAGATCTCACATAAGACCAGTAAAGTTTTCGCCAGATTTGGCATGCTGCCACTACAGCTAGGAGGTACTACAGTGGTATTCGGCCAACGGGTGGATTTTGTTGAAAAGGACATCAACCCACTCAGCTGCCCTCAATTCCATCCTATCGAAAAATGTTGGGCAATTGTCAAGCAGAAGATGAAGAAGAATGGTAGGACGACTCGGGAAGCAATAGAGATGAAGAGATTGTGGAACAAAATGGCCGCTGAGGTCAGTGAATAAGGTGTCCAAACTTTGATAAGTGGTTCTAGACGAAAGGTTCAAAATTTGATCAAAAAAACATCGAAATATTTTTTTTCTTATTTTTCCTTTGAAGTGCAATAAAAACCCTATATTTTGATTATAAAACTTTTTTTTTCGTTTACATAGCTCCGAGATAGACCCGTTTTAACGCGTCCAGATTTGTAGTGATCCATGCTTTATGGTTATTGCCAATAACTGATTGCAGACCCCTAAACTATGCAGTAAATTCGTCTCCGGCAGGCAAAAAGTGTTGCCTGACTAGTAGACACCCAGCAAATAACTAATAGTGAGCAGTTCCATGAATCGCAATGTGTGCAACCGGTTTTTACGCAATGTGAAGAATGTGTTCTGATGGACAAACAAATTTATGTTAAATTCGAATTTAAGAGATCCAATTCTTCGATATGTCTGCTCATGAAAAGGTTCCAACCAAATTCCAATTGGTTTTTCCGGGTGAATTTGAGTAAAATATCATTCTTCTGTGGTAAAAACGATAGAGCAATACATGACTGGAAAAAGGGTGCAAAGATAAAATAAAGAGATTTTATGATATAGCAAGGGTATTTTTGTAATCAACGATAAATTATTTTTCATATATTTTTTTATTCAATATCATATTAATACCTTCATTTCCTTCATAGCAAATTTTTGGATCAAATGAATAGTTTTTAAAATACAGACGTTTGTAACTGTCCGGATTTTAAATGATCATACCCCTATCACATTTTCTTATTCTCGCGAAAATGTTTCTATTTAGTTCATCTATGGGTTAATGTATCGTTCTAACTTTTGGAGCAAAGGAACTTCAAATTACACGCTGGAGAGAAGTAAGCCATGACTTTTTGGCAACGCACGCGTTTTTATTTTCTTCCAGCAAAATTTTCAATAAAATTAAAATTAACTAGGAGTAAAAGAGCAGCATAGTGGAAAATATTTTTATAAGTGACTGACGGAAGTTGCCGAAGTGGTTTATGGTGTACTTTAGAATGCTATTGCCTGGTTGAGGGAAGTGATGGGCTATCACACATTATGAAAATATTGTTGATGGTTTGGGAAGGAAATTTGTTTTCTCTCTTGGCTGGTTTAGTATACGGATAATTACGTGAAAGATACATCGCATTCTATCAAGCAGATTAGTGGAACATAGTTTGCAGTACATTCGGGATCTTCAAAAATAAGAAAATTTTGATTGTGCGCAATGTGAAATAAACGGGTGGATGCAGTCATCAAAATGAAGAAAAATAGTGAACGTATTGGGAATAAATTATTGAATGGATGGAATTTCCAGAAATTTTTTCAGTTCCATTTTTTCAAATATGTGTGAACGTACGTGGCCAAAGATGAACAACATATCAGAAAGTGTAGGTGGTTTTTAATGGGAGAAAATGTGCACACATGCTTTGAAACAAGTGATGTTCTGGCAGATTATTGGGCTGTTAAAAAATGTTTAGTATTGGAAAGATAACCGAGTAATTATTCTAAGGACATCTCATGGATTTGTTTTTATCTTGATTGCGTAAAAATATCAAAAAAAAAAAGTGAACATGGTTTCCTGCATGGTGCCTTTTTGTACTGGTTTTTTCCGGCTGATTAAGCCTGGATTTTGGGTGTAAAACTGATAACATTTCTAAGTGCACGAGGTATAGAAAGAACTGGTAAGGGTCCCTAAAATCAGTGACAGAAAAATTGATTGCAGAGTGCGTAACCCACGTTCCTATATTTTCACACCTGATGTGATTCCTGTCCCTGTCGACATAATTGGTGAGCCCGTTCTATTTATACCTACTTTATTTCCAAGACGATTGCATTAAAATGTTTATATTTCCGATATTTATAAGGCTTGGTGAGTACATTTCCAGGATTTTTATCAATTTTTTTTTGTGCATTTCTCTTCCAAATGAATGTGAGGGGGGAGCAATTTTTATGAAAAAAACCTTTCGAGTTCTAAACAGACTTAGAAAGGTTTCATGGTCTGATATTTTCCGTTTCTCTTTTTTTATTTTCAAGAGCGAGTAAAGGCGCTTTATCCTTGGTCGATGACCAGAAATGATTGAACACTGAAATCCTTAACAGTTTAACGATGAAAATAAAACTTTATACTTAGGAATCCTTTTATTAAAACATCAGATTCTTCAAAATTCTTTTATTCTGAGGTTTAGGATTTCTGTGTACAAAATAAATCATTTCCAGCCCTTCTAGAATGGTCCTAGTGATTGGCAGAATTTCTTTACCTCACGCACGGTTACTTCATCAAGGAGCATTTTTCTTAGCATGCTTCCAACGATAACCCCCATTTGAAACGTATGGTACTGGTGGTCCACTTTTCTTCCTGTTCCTGTGTTCCAGATGTCTCTGCGTTCTCTGCTCCATGGTAGGCCCAACCACTTTGTGTTTTTGATCATTTTAATGTTTGTATGTTAAAATAATTAAAGACATGAACAAAGACAAGAAGAATAATTAAACACTTTTATTATTCTTTGAGACTCAGACATAAGTTCTGGCTATGGAAGTACGATTAGTGATTAGTGATTAGTGAAAGGAACTTCAAATTACACGCTGTTAGAAAATGCAAAAGGCGGCGAGTTGCTCAATTTATCCGAAAAGATATAATAAAAATAAGAAAAAGGGATCAAGTATACCCAATTTCCCGTATAGATTGGTATAGGTTAAAAAGACAGAAATCTTTTTAAAATTCTTGAGTATGTATATGCATACTCAAAAAACTTCGAAAAGGAGATTACAAATCTCAATCTGAATTTAAAAAAAAAACCTTGTTTCATCATTTAAAAAAACGAATTAATTTAGTTGTCAGATTCTGAGTAAATACATGAAGAATCTGATATAAGCATTCAAACTAAAAATGATTCTCGATTGTTAATTCAATATCAGAATTCTGAATTCTGATTATGATTTCTTGGTATTTCGATTGATTCTGAATTCAGATTTTTCCATATAATTATAATGTAGACAGATCTGATTTCCGATTCTTAATTCTAATTACAGATGATTATTTAATTTTAAATTTGAATTCTGAACTCTAGTTATAGTTCCTATTTGTTTCCTTTCAAGGTCGTTAAAATCTTCCTAGGCCGCACACGCCAACGTTTAAGTCACTTCGTTTAAGCCACATATCAAATGCTACCCAGCAGCGTTCTCGACGAATGTGTCTAGTTGCACTTTTTGACATGAAAGTTTCTCGTAGCGCTATGTTTTTCCTGTTTGTGTTACGCTAGTAGGTAGTAGGTATTGTATATCGGAAGCGCTTTTTTTTTCTCAGGCATCACTTGATTTCAATGTGATTCACTTTAGATCGAAACACGAAGGCAGGCCTATAGCGGCAAGATTGATTTCAAGTTTCTCGTGTACTCCCAACGACTCAGTCACGTAAGGTACAATTAAAAGGAGCTTGTTCTAGCGATCGGTGAAAATTACCACAACTTGTAGTAGATTCCGTCCGAAATGAGTTATAATAATATATCATATTCTCGACTAGTCGACAACCGGTAATAGAAGGCGCTTGAACTAGACCCGAGATTCGTCGTTTTATTAAAATCCACACTTACCGAGGCTAAAGAGCGATAACCCGATAACATTGAACATTGACTTTGCAATGTAAAGCGTTCATCAGTTTTAAAATTCTGAGCTTGCCAGTAAAATGAATCTCCAGATAACAACAGCTAACAGTATAATCATATAGTTGTGCACAATTTTTGCTCACAATAAGACAACATTCCCACGGTTCAATTCTAATCGCTGTAGGTTCTTGATCTGCCCTAAATTGTTTGCTACGAGATCGAAATCTTCATTTTAAGTCTGATATTAATGTGATTGAAAAGATTAATGAATTATGTTTGTTGAGACTATTGAACTCTTTTTCTGGTGAAGGTTTCATGAGATTACTATTTTTATGATTCAAACTGAATATAAATCAAAAATGATGTTTGAAGGTTATACGAATATTTTTATCAACATCTGATTTTGATTGTAAATGCTAAATTTGTTCAGAATTCTTATTATAATCAACGATTTTAAATTTTTCATTCCATATTAGTCTTTAGAAACTTGTTTCCAATCCCTATTCTTTCATTTATGTTGGAGTTTCGAATGACGATTCTGACTTTTAATTTTATAACTAGGTAAGTGCATCAATAAACAAATAATAACAATAAAATAAATATCGAGTAGCTTCGGTAATGTAGTGAGTGTGAAATTATTCATAAGTATCAGTATTCAAGTGTGCATATAACACGTATCGCGACACCTGTACCCATAAACTTTTCTTAATTGAATCACCAAACATTTTTGTTCATCCCTTCACTTTATAGTTACAAACATAAATAAACCCACAACCTACACATAAAATTCACAATAAGCAGTTCGTAACATACCCGTGATTTTCGGTAAATGGGGCTGTTTTACCATCCACTCTCGTAATTTTTGCACATCTTCTCGTTTCAGTTCCGGGAATTTTTTGTACTCATTCTCAACATCCGCAGGTATTAATTTTCCCATTTTCAGTTAGCGGAATGAGAAACGAACCGGAAAATTGCACAAACTGATTGTTTTGTAAAATTTGCAAGCTTATCACAGCAAGGCACAAATCAGCTATCGAGACGAACCTTCGTTTCCAGGTATCCGAGAGCAAGGCAATTTTTCAAACTAAACGCGACGAAGGCTAAGCTAGCACTGCAGGCAGAGCTGCGCTGACTAACAACATTCTAACAGCGCAGCGCTCAGCTCATTATTGCCCCCAAGATTTTGTTCGGAAGCGTCGTGCGTAACGTAAGCCTCAGCTTTTCACGTGTCACTGGCGTCGCCGTCGTTATTCTGCCTGGTAATGATGATGCTGCCAATGATGTTGATAAACGTCGTTGTAGTAGGGCACATCTATTCCGTATCGAAAGATTCAACCGCTGGACCCAGCAAATTTCTGTTTTATGTGAAAAGATTTAAGTTAAGCAATGGAAACTTGCTAGAGGGTCAGGAAACCTACATCCAAATGTACAGCTTTCTAGAAATAATGTTTAAAAACAGAACACCAACCCGAAAATATTACCGTCAACTGGTGCAACATGCAACATTTTTCAACTTCAATGGCTTCTAAAAAGTCACATCCATAAAATTTCTTTTTCAAGTTTAATTAGTATAATTTTTTAATATGGGTTTATGAGCTACCTGGCTGACCCGGAAAGGAAAAACAGATCGGGGGACAGAAGAGGAAAATTTACATGAGAGTACAATAGCTTATAGATATAGGATAGCGGCAACAGAGCCCGAGGGCTCTGAAGCACCAGTTGAGAGAAGCGTTAAGATAGTGCTCGACGGACTGGGACAATTGGGCCCTACTTGAGCTTCGAGTTAAACCAACCTCCAATTCAACCGAGCAGTAACAGTATGGTAGCAAAAGTTATCATATGCTAACGCCTCGATGTCATTGTCAGAAGGATTCACTATCTTACCGTAGTTGAGTTACCCCTTACTCGATTCAATAACTTTGAATTTATGATCGATTTTATTCGAAATTAACATAGATTGACTAATAAAACATATTTCCCGAATTCAGAACAGAACATCTAAATAAGAAGCTATCTCTCAATGCAGTAATTAAAAGAATTTCGCTAAACACAAATAATAACTGTACAAAATTTTTTGAAAAATAAAAAAAATAAAATAGAGATACAATTATGAATTGCATCTATCATTGACTTATCAAAATAACATCCTTATTTGAATTTCAAACCTAATCGAGCTATACTGCCGCTCATAGCAAGTCCGTCCCATTTGCGTTTTCATCATTTTTCAGTTTATCGCTGGAAACACTTTAGTTTCATCTGTAGTTTCAAGAGAAAACTTTTTTTTTAGTACTTTGTTCTGATGAACATCGAAAAAAAGCTCAAGAAATTTTGTCCCATTGAACAAATGATCGCAAGTCGGTCCCATATGGCATAAATCATCGCAAGTCGGTCCCACAGCCATAAGGGCCCAGCAAATAATTTTCAACAGAATCAAAACAAAAAAATAATCCTTATAAAGCGAAAATCTTTCATTGGCCGTAGCAGTGACAGATTCTGTTGATTACTTTGATAAAAAACGCATACAAGTGCCGAATTAGCGTTGGACTTTTTACGATTTTTCAATGCCATTTTTCTCACTTCAACTAAAACGCAAATGGGACGGACTTGCTATGAGCGGCAGTATAGATCGAACTACAAAAAATTCTATTAAAACGAGAAAGAACTAGAACCAGATGGATTGAGTAATTAAAGATGTTTCCGGACCATACTTCTAATGACAATTATGTTCTTCTAAAATCTTGAACTCTTAACAACTTCTCAGAACAACTTTCCTCAACCTGTTTCGGATGAAATAAATTACACTCCTATTTATAAACCTTCAATATTATTTACCTGGACTATTATCTATCTTTTACTTCATTATTTGAATTTCACACCTAACCAAAAAATATACAAATCTATCAAAAAGTATTGAAACGAAAAGGAATTATTCTTGACAGGAAACTGTCTAAACAGCATCTTGATCCAATTAGCCTCTAGTTCTTGTAAAATGCTTGATTTGCTTATGCTTATGCTTATGCTTATGATACATACACAGCCAGATCTTGTCAGCATCCCGGTGAGTAGTAAAAATACATTTACTACTCATCTTAACTAGGCCGGGCCCACTGTGCAGTATTGGACGCAGAGACAACTGGAACACAGGGAAGAAGAAACGTGGACAACAGTACCATACGTTTCCATGGCTACTTATTACTAAGATTTTAACGTTGGAAGCACATATGCTAAATTTTTGTGTGCTACTAGATGATGGCCCGTATGCATTCGTCCTTCTGTGGATGGAAATGACGTTTTTCTGCACAGAAATCCAAATCTTCAATATTTCCTTCCAAATTTTCTTAATTTTATTCTTTAACTTCTTTGACTTTAAAATTATGATTCAAGTATTGTATTATCGTAAACTGTAATTTAGAGTTTTGGATTTCGATGCACTATCATTTCTGGTCATTGACCTTGGATATAGCGCCTTTGCTCGCTCTTGAAAAGAAACTTTAGCAGATAAAAAAAAACATAATTAGTGTTCCCAAATCCCCTTCCCCCAGCAAAACTTCAAAAAAGAACAGAGAAAAATATTAGAAGGAAAACAAAATTTTTGGAGTTCTGTTAATAACTCGAATGGCTTTATTGATTTACCATTGGATGCCATACTACAACCGATGTTAATTTTCAGTATTAAAATGGGATTTCAATAACAATTCATTGTAGAAGAGAAAGTTAATAATTCAAAATCATCATACAAAAAACAAAGAATTGAATTAAAAATATACTTAGCTTTTGATTACCCCCGCTGAAGATAATTAATGGAAAATTTTACAACTCCATTTTCGTAAGTGGGCAGCAGCACTGCTCCTTTTTGGATTATTCAAAAAGATCGCAGCAATCGGGAAATTCTTCATTGTCCGTCGCAGCTTGACCGATAGTGAAAATAAATCTTCGTCCGTTTTCCATGGAGTAAACGGAACATCTGCCGCCATCCACTCCTTTCCTCAACAGCACCTTACAAACAACTCCTGCCCCAACGACACCAAGGCACAATAAACTTAAGATAAACTTCGCGCAACTCGATTTCATTAAACATTTTCTAGGAACTCAATAAATCTCGACGACTCAACCAAAGAAAAAGTCGTAGCAAACTGCTGTCGTTTCTAACCGAAAACATGTGTGTGAAAATCTCATATCATGTTACTTATGAAGAAACAAAAAAAAACACTGTTTAATGCCACTTTAAAATCACTTTTCCAAATAAATTTTTGTTAGATTTCTTAATCACTACTTCCTCGATTGCGAATTCAAAGGCGCTTGCCTGTTTTGAGCAACGAATCTGTTATGGATCACCACCCAGTGTACACTTCAATCCTAACTTAATTCGATTTCTGAATGCTTGTTACTATGAAGAACCACAACTCCACACTCTTCCCGTTGGTCTTCAATGGGGACAATTAATGCTCGCCGAGGATACAATCGAGAAGATCATAAAACGATAAAACTTATGGATAAAACACTTCAATTTCACTTGTATAATCCAACTTTCTGGAAAAAATCACGAGCCATAAAAACGAAATCCCACAGGATTTGTCCAGCACAACAAAACACCAGTTGCATTTCTCTGCTAGTTATTTTGATGGATTTCAATCAATTTTAAAATATACTGATCGCAACAGAAATCTTGAAATAGTTTAAATTCACAGTATATTTAATTTCGCGAGAAAAAAAAAACGGGAAAAACGCGACGGCGAAAAAAACACGTCCATGCTCGAGCACGGCTTGCTGCGATCGACTAGTTCTTGTAAAATGCTTGATTTAAGAATAAACCTTCGAAATTCATAAACCGCAAATGCACACTTACTAGAGCATTGAGAAGAAGGATACTATTACTTTACCTTGCCTAGTAGCACATTGAACATTGAATACCTAACCATGTGCCAATTGTTAACATCCTCATCCAACTAATTCTTGTACAATTAATTTACAATACTGTCTATTCTAATCTAACTTGCGCATGGTGGAAAAGTGGAAATATTAACCTTTAAACGTCTAATTGTGATATTTCCACTGCACAATGCTGTTGTTGTTCTACGGAAGGGAGGGTAAGTGTTTCAACTCCCATTCACCTTATCAACATGGATCATCAAAGAAAAAGTATACGATATTGAACCACCTTTTAATTTATTTTTTATGATCTCATATCGAATAAGGCTTCGTGTAACCGCCCTTTCAGGTTTTTGTTAGTTTAGAATATGTTACCAAACCGTCAAGTTCTATAAACACAGTAATGCACGCCGTCGCAGTGACCCATTACAGCGTATTCAAAGTCGAACTGATAAAGGGTGATACGGTCAAAATTTGGTCTAGAAAAAACGCGTATATTTAAATCGGTAAAATCGTGTATTTAAAAAATCAAATTAAATTTCTTTTTCAAGTTTAATTAGTATAAAATCCAGGAAAAATATTCAGTTAGGTTCCGCTTTTCCAAATCCGAATTGCCGGGCCTTACGCTTAACCCTTGCCATCAGATTTTGTACAGCCACCTTGTCCACCCTCTTCGCCGCAGAAAGCCAGTTTGCCTTGAACTGCTGCTCGTCCTTAGCAGTTTTTTTGGTTTTCTTTAGGTTCCGCTGGACAATAGCCCAGTATTTCTCAATTGGGGGTTCTTGTCCTTGGGAACCACCTGCACGTTGTTGGCGGCGTACCACTCCATGGGCTTTTTACCGTAATGGCAAGATGCCAAATCCGGCCAAAACAGTACGGAACAACCGTGTTTCTTCAGGGAAGGCAGCAGACGTTTATTCAAACACTCTTTCACGTAAATTTCTTGGTTGACAGTCCCGGAAGCTATGAAAATGCTGCTTTTCAAGCCACAGGTACAGATGGCTTGCCAAACTAGATATTTCATCGCGAACTTTGACAGTTTCATGTGCTTGAAAATATCTGCTACCTTTCCCCTTCCTTTTGCCGTATAAAACTCGTGTCCCGGAAGCTGCTTGTAGTCGGCTTTGACGTAGGTTTCGTCGTCCATTACCACGCAGTCAAACTTCGTCAGCATCGTCGTGTACAGCCTCCGGGATCGCGCTCTGGCTGTCGTATTTAGTTTATCATCGCGATTTGGAGTCACTACCTTCTTGTAAGTCGATAGTCCGGCTCGTTTTTTGGCTCGATGCACGGTTGTAGACGATACACCCACCTTATTTGCGGCATCTCGGAGAGAGAGGTTAGGGTTTCGCTTGAAACTACCGGCAACTCTCTTTGTCGTCTCAGCGGCTTCCGGATTTCGATTTCCCCCCGATCCAAACTCCCTGGCTGTCGACAAACGTTCCCCAAACACTTTAATTACATTTGAAACGGTTGATTTGGCAACTTTTAGCGATTTTGCCAGCTTTGCGTGCGAGTAGCTCGGATTTTCGCGATGCGCGAGCAAAATTTTGATACGCTGCTCTTCTTCCTTGCCTTGGACGGCATTTTGACAACTGAAGAGTGAATTCCAAAATCAAAATAGGAGCAACATTCTACACACACACCTTCAAAATGAGGGGTGTTCAGGTTTTTTAAATGCAAAATTCACCCTTTAGATAATCATACTCTTTATGCATCAAAAGTATTAATGTTAGTGGGACATCAAACTAACGTAGTCAGAAAAATTATTTGTTTCTTCAGTTATTTTCTAATTTAAAAAAATCATGCGATTTTCACTATATTTAGAAAAAGGGGTAACTTGCTACAAACTTTGATTTTAATGATAAATCTAATGAAAACGTATGTAAATGTATAGTTTTTGATAAATTTTTGATGTCATAAAAGATTGCAAAGAAATTCTTTGTTTTTTTGCGGGAACTAAGAATTTATGAAAATTTTCTCGTCGATTCAGTTTATTATCACAAATTTGGACGGATCTTCGAACTATTGTGGCTCAAACCCGAAATCACTGCTTTAAACGGAGAAAAAACCAGAGGACTGAACCAACTGTCAAATCGCATACAAATGCACCGTACCAAATTTTTGGTACCAGAACGACGTCAGTGTGGTTCCCGAGATTAAACACTAGACCGCTGCAGGCTTTGTATAGGAAATCTGAAATTTATAAGTTATTACAACTCCCATACCATTTTTTGACGGGATTTTCACACACAAAAATCTCCGTAAAGTTTGGAAGCGATACATTGAGTCCTGATTTAGCGCAACGAGTTTTAATTTTGTATGGAGAATTACATGGGGAATCAATTTTTTTTAATTCAAAAATCGCTACAGATTTACAGAAACTTCGGAAAAATAAAGAAGAGGCTGAATACTATTCCTCGAATTAATCTCTACAAATGATGTGAAGGTACTATGATGCTTAGTTGTAACACAACCAAGATATTTGGAATTTAGAAAATATTTATTAAAAACTCAGACGAGTTTACTTCACTCATGGCATCGCTGGCTGAAAACTTGCATGCAAATTATTCCTTCCCAGATCGAAGAAACGGTCCCGAATCGGCCCGAAATCGGTCAGAAATTAGTCCAAAGTCAGTCCGTTTAACATGTGAAGATTTATAATGTTGAATTCTTCATTAACTAGTTTAGTAACTTTACTTTACACTATGGTGGTATTATTTAGAGAAAAAGCACCATTATTACACTGAAAAAAATCATAACTTACATAATTTTCAATCGATTTCGGTAAAAAACCTCTTGAATCATTTGTTTTCACTGATTCACAGAATCCACAGGAAATGATTTTTTTTTTCAAATGTTAAAATCAGGTCCAAAACCATAACTAAAGTTGATTTTTTCTAAAAAAATGCGTTATTTATCGTGTTTTCTATCATTAATTCACAAATACTGTGTGTATTGTGTTAAATTTACCCAAAAATGAAGTTCAGATGATCAATTGCAAATTTAACACTAAACATACCGACATTTTTTATATACCTATTCATACCGCGAGTAGTCATATTTTTTCCGCTAAAACTCTCTTGTTTCTTTACCGATTTCTACAAAGTTTATAGTTTTGGAAAGCTCGTAATGTGACTCAAATACGGTTATTCAAAGTTAAAGAAAAAAAAATCGAAAAAACAGCCTTCGGGAAAAAGGCTATAAATCAGTTATTAACTACTCGAAAAAAAAATTCACTTAGTGTCTGAGAACGCTGAAGTTAGAAGCTATATGTTACACATATGGAAATATTTTTTGAAAATTTCTTAAGATCATGGCCAATAAAAATGTAAAAAAGTGGTGTCAAAATCGTAATTTTTATTAAATCAACCACCAAAGCTGTTCTCGTTACAGTAGAAAATTCTTGTAAAGTGAACTGGAAATTTGACGTAATTGACATTTCGGCATCTTTAGATTTCTTAAACACAGAATTTTTGACGACTTTTCAAAGGTAGCTGTTTCTTTTTTTGCTTTTTATCAATCTGCCTTTTCTGAGACTACTCTAGCACCTAGATTTGGCTTTGCACTGGAGCGCAGCGTTCTCAGGCACTAAGTGAAATTCTTTCCGAGTACTTAATAACTGATTTATAGCCTTTTTCCGAAGCCTGTTTTTCGATTTTTTTTTCTTTGATTTTGAATAACTTTGAGAAAAATAATTGTAGCTAAATTTTGTTTGAAAATCGTATTTGAGTCACATTACGAGTTTTCCAAAACTATAAACTTTGTAGAAATCGGTCGAGAAACAAGAGAGTTTTAGGGGAAAGTGTTTGCCGTCATTTGACCGCTCGCGGTATGCAAAGGTATACCGCATGCGTAACTTAATCTTATTTTTCAACTTGGTTGTGAATTTCGGGATCGTTTCACCACATCTATCACCGTGTATCTCCAAAAATCTCAAAAAGTTTGTATCTTACTTTCTACATAGTGCTGCAGTTTTTTTCTATCTGCGTTACCCGATTAAAAACGCCTTTGTGTATGCCACGCATTAGCTTGTATTCAAGAATTCATCTAGAAATATTGCATGCAAGTTCAGGTTTCCAGTGCTGCTGACAGTTTTGACTGTTGATCTACTATGAATGATTTTTTTTTACAGATTGCTTTAACTTTTTTCTGGTGGCATCTAGCTGAAAGTAACCTTAGTAAAAATTGAAGTTTAAGAATACAGTAACCCATTGAAGAAGTTATTTTTTGCATAAAACCCAAAATCGCTTCCCTAGCGATTTTAATCTGAAAAAAAAACTTTCCCCATACTAATTTCCATACAAATTTAAAACCCGTTGCGCTAATTCAGGGATGAACCAAATCATTTTATATTTAACAGAGATGATTGGAGAGCAAAATGGAATCGAAAAAACACATGGGAGTAAAAAGTCAGTTTTTGCAGCGGTCTATTAAACACTTCACCTCATAACAGTCTCGAAATAGGGTAAAATTTTGGTTGCCAAACGCATCTGCTGTAGTCATACTGCAGATTTAGAATCAATTTTAACAAGGATTATGCTGAAAACTCAGCATTTTGTGCCCAACCATAATTTATTAATGTTACCAAAGATCCCTTTGATTGACATTCCCGAGCCGCAGATACAATTTTAAGGATTATTAAAAAATTGCCTTTGGTTGAAATTTTTGCAATGAGGACGCCATGTCGCCCCTATACGTGTTTCACCCGTTTAATTTTTCTTCTTCCTGCGGGTTTCTTGACTGAAAACTTGGTACTCTTGGCGGACAGTGAAATTGAAATAAACGATTTTAATTATTTACACAGAAGAACTTTATTAAACGATGTTAACGCAGCGAGTGCTCAAGAAAGAATGATCGAGAAAAAAACTATATACATATGTACATCAAAGTAGGTACGTGTGCATGTATGCGTGCACGATCTGTACCTAGTAGGCTAGTGGCTGTGGAAAATTACTGACAGCCACTCAATTGTTTGAGATCGGTGCGAGTGGTTGGAAAGTCTGTTGCCAAACCAACACTCCTCCTCAACAGTTTCCAAGACCTGAAGCTATTAATCCAACCATCGAAGAATACTTCCGGAGTTTTGTGGCCCCTACCGGTTTGGTGAGTAGATCTGCAGCCATGTCTTCTGTAGGGCAGTAGGATAGCAAAAGCGTCTTCCGGTCACACAGCTCCTTCACAAAACACCGCCTGGCTTCAATATGCTTGGAGCGTTTTGTCATTCGTTCGGAGGCCACAAACTTAATGCAACTTTGGTTATCCTCAAACATCTCCACAGGTCCAACCACAGTTTCTCCGAAATCGGCCAACAAATTTCGTAGCCAAACAGCTTCCTGGCTTGCCTCGCTGAGAGCCACGTATTCAGACTCCATGGATGACAGCGTAACACTATTCTGGAGTCTACTCGCCCAAGAAATCGCACCACCCGAATATAGAAAAACGTATCCAGCAGTCGATCGTCGGGTCTTCAAATCGCCAGCCCAATCAGCATCAGAGTACCCGAGAAGCTTTCCAGAAGAATCACCATATTTGAGCCGCCAAGATTTGGTTCCTTTCAAAAAGCTCAAAATCCGCTTCGCTGCGACCCAATCCGCCTTCGTCGGCGAACACACTCTGCGCCCCAGGATCGAAACGCTCACCGCAATGTCGGGTCTCGCACACACCGCTACGTACAAAAGTGCCCCTACGAGGCTCCTATAGGGCGTCGAACCATCCAGGGGTGGGCTTTCGGATTCCATTTTAACGAAACCTTCTTCCATCGGCGTTTTGGCAGCCTTTGCATCGGAAAGGCCAAACCGTTGCACTATTCGATCGATGTAGCTCTCCAAGGAAATGCTGTACACGTTCTGAGATTTCGTAATTTCCAATCCCAAGAAATAGCTCGCATCACCAAGATCCGTCAGTTCGAACTCCTTCCTTAGTGACTGATAGATCTTCTCTATCTCGGCTCCATCCTCGCTTCCCACCAAAATATCGTCGACGTAGATGAGAAGGTACACTCTTTTCCCATTGGCCACTTTGGTGTACAAACAAGGATCCGCTGTTCCCTGCTTGAAATCCATTTTCACCAGGACATTGTGCAGCCGTTGGTTCCAGCAACGCGCAGACTGTTTGAGCCCGTATATGCTCCTCCTCAATCTGCATACCAGCTGTTCGCTGCCTTTCTTCACGTAACCAGGGGGCTGCCGCATGTAGAGCTCCTCGTCCAAGACTCCGTACAAGTATGCAGTTTTGACGTCAAAATGTTTCAACTGCAACTTGTACTTACTTCCTATAGCCAGCAGCGTCCGCAAAGTGGTTTGTCGAATAACAGGAGCAAACACCTCGTCGTAGTCCTGTCCGAACTTCTGGGTAAAACCTTGCGCCACCAGGCGAGCCTTATATTTGACTGGCTCCCCAGCAGCGTTACGCTTGACTTTGTAAACCCAGCGGCATCCGACCGGCTTCCGTCCCACAGGCAGTTCCACCAAATCCCATGTTCCGTTGGTGGCGTGCGACTTGAGCTCGTCGTGCATCGCTTTCTTCCAGTCACCACTGTTTTCGCACTTCAAGGCTTCTGCAAGACTGGTGGGTTCCATCTCCTCCTCGAAAGGAACTCCGACCGCGAAGATTTGTTCAATCAACCGCTCCGGCGGGACTCCTTTCGTTGACCTTTGCGATCGTCGAGCGATGTCATCCAACGGAAAACCCCTGAACGATGTTTCCCCGTCAGTCGCATCCCCATAGAAGGATTCTTCAAGATCGTCGGAATCAGCTTCACCACTTTCACTGTAATCTTCACTTTCGAAAGGCGTCGACACACTTAATGGTATAACCATTTCTTCGTCACACTTTTCAACACTTTCAGGTTCAACTTTTTCAATTTGTGGCAGCTCATGTTCAACCCGACCCTTCTTTATTCCAGGTTCATCAAATTTGGCATCCCGACTCACACAAATTTTGTCGGTTTCTGGCACCAAGAAACGGTACGCTTTCCGTCCCTCAGAATACCCCACAAACACCATTTTCATCGCCTTTTGATCCAACTTCCGGCGCTTTTCTTTCGGAATGTGAACAAAAGCGTCCGAACCAAAAACCCTCAAGTGTCTATACGACGGCTTCTTGCCGTACCACAACTCATACGGCGTCTTCGGCCGTGTTGATGTCGGCGACCTGTTCTGCAGATAACACGCCGTGCTGAGTGCCTCACCCCAGTACTTCTTCTCGAGGCCCCACTCAGCCAGCATGCACCTGACCATCTCGATCAAGTATCGATTCTTCCGTTCCGCCTTCCCATTCTGCTGTGGGGAATACGGAGCCGTCTGCTGTAACTCAATTCCACTTTGAGCCAGGAACATCTTCAGTGCCTTGCTGGAAAATTCACCACCACCGTCCGTGCGAAGAACCTTGGGAGACCGACCGAATTGGTTTTTCATCATGGCACAGTACTCCCGCACTTTTGTTTCAACTTCCGACTTAGCTTTCAGCAAATACACAACGGTGTAACCACTGAAGTCGTCCACCATAGCCACATAAAAACGATTACCGCTCGGAGTGCACACTTCCATGGGCCCCCCACATCGGAATGGACTAAGTCACCCACTGCACTTGACTTGCTTTGAGATGATTTTGGAAAAGATAATCGGCTCATTTTTCCCAAACAACAAGGCCCACACAACTCATCGACGGTGCACTGTTTGATTTTCAAACCGAAACCCAACTCATCATTTGCGATCTTCTTGACGGCTTCAAAATCGCGATGCCCAAGTCTTCGGTGCCACAGATGCACACATTGATCCGAGTGCTCTTCTTTTGACACTAATGCCCGATCCGTGTACCTCTTCAGACGGTACAAACCACCACTTCTTTCCCCAACTAAAACAACTTCTTCTTCCCGCAGAACTTTGCATCCAGATTTTTCGAACTCTACCTTGTAGCCCAAATCACAAATTCTGCCCACAGAAAGCAAGTTTCCCGACAGAGAAGGAACGTGGTACACATCACTTATGTTGACAGTCACCCGCACTCCGCTGCTATTAGTCGACACCAATTTTCCAGTGCCGATACCAGCCGACTTGATACTAGTGCCATCTGCCAAACTGATCTCCGATTTCATGGACCGATCCAGATTCCGAAGTAGCTTCACTTTGCTGGTCATGTGCGACGTGGCACCGGAATCAAAATACCAGTAACCCGCCTCACTTGAGTTTGCTGCCATCAAACATACTTCCAATCCATCCGGAACATCCTTTGCCAGTTTTGCCTTGGATGGGCCTGCATATTTGTCCGTTCTTTTTGTCAGCAACGGACAATTCCGACGAATATGACCTGGCTCACCACACTCATGGCACTTCAAAATTTCTTTCTTTTTCTTATATCTCTTCTTTTCGACTTGAAACACTTTTTCTTTTCCAGAATGTTCACCATCGCACTCCAAACGACGTCGCCACTCATCACGTAATTTGCTTTGCACAAACTGCACTGTGATTTCCTCATCCGGCCGGTTCTCGATCACATTAATCAAACTACCATAGGATGGGGGCAAACTCGACAGCATGAGAGCAATGAACACACGATCCTTCAGCCCTTCACCCATCACATCGAGCCGGTTGTGCAACGCCGTCATCTCGTTCAGATGGTCCGGAAGAATCCCGTCCTCCGACAGTCGAAGAGAACACAACTTTCGCAAAACATGAAGTGTGCTCGAGAGTGACGACTCCTGATGAATCTGCTTCAAGGCGTCCCACATCTCACTTGCCGTTTTCATCCGGATTATGTGGACCAACTGGTTGTCCTCCACGGCCAGACCGATCAGAGCGCGAGCCTTGCCATCTTTTAGCGTCCATCCCGCTATCTCCCTGGCGTCTTCCGGCTTCGGACCTTCCACGACGTCCATCAGATCCTCCTTCAGCAGCAGAAGTTCCATTTTAAACTTCCACACGGCATAATTGTTCTCGTTGAGCTTCTCCATCGAAACTTTTGGATCCGCCATTTTGTTTGCACACGTGGTTTCAATTTTCGGGAGGAATAAAAAACGAGATCACTTCACTTTCACGAACGAAAAAGTCTTTTAATAATTGTTTATTTCCGCGTCACACTGGGCCCATAACCTCTTGGCGGACAGTGAAATTGAAATAAACGATTTTAATTATTTACACAGAAGAACTTTATTAAACGATGTTAACGCAGCGAGTGCTCAAGAAAGAATGATCGAGAAAAAAACTATATACATATGTACATCAAAGTAGGTACGTGTGCATGTATGCGTGCACGATCTGTACCTAGTAGGCTAGTGGCTGTGGAAAATTACTGACAGCCACTCAATTGTTTGAGATCGGTGCGAGTGGTTGGAAAGTCTGTTGCCAAACCAACAGGTACGGGAATTTTTGTTTTCTTCAGTCCCTTGGAAAAAACAATATCCCCATTGGATTTCCTACTTGTCGCGCTACAAAACACCCTGGAATCAGCTTTGTCGTGCTTTCCAAAGCGCTCAGCATGACCTATAGCATGACAGGTCTGCGCTTTTTCCATAGAGATTAACACCCTTATTCTTGTTTACGACGTATCTGTCGTTCGTTCGAACGAATACTTTCGATCGAATTCGAAAAAGGTATTTGTTACCGCTACTTTGACCGCCCCCCTACAGCAACACCAGAATCCTGGTCGGTTGAACACTGACGTTAGCGGTTGTGACAGCGAGCAGATGACGAAAGACGTCAACGAGGATGACATTTGTGCTAGGAAACAAGACCATGTGAATTGTTAAGCAGCGAGATATTTGTACGAAAGTGTAATTTATCCCCTTATCGAATCATCTTTCATATTCCAGTTTATTGATTTATTTACGATAGTGAGTAGGAAAACTATTATTATTATTTACTTGATTTAACATCCATACATTATTTACACAGATATTATCTTTCGTACGACCATAAGATTTGCAATATACATATATCAAGATTGTTGAGGACCGAAAGCATTGAGGTTAGCTAATGTAAGTGAACATTATACAACAAGTTTTGCCCATGATTAATGATAAATATAATAGCTTTTAGCAGTGCTACAAATTTCCGGATTGCTCAAAAGAACCTCCGAAACTTCACCTCAACAAATCTAAAAGATTAGGCTACATTGCAATGTCGACAGATATTCAAAAGGAACCCGGTCACAGCTGCGGAGCCGGCTGCAATCTTCCGGATAACAACCGTATGGTAGCGTGCGACAAATGCGACTCGTGGTGGCACTACGAGTGCGTGGGCGTAGGAGATAGTATCTCTGAGAAAGACTTTATATGTCCTCGATGCACGGCGACGCCCCAGGAAAAACAAAACACAATAGTGCCTTCACCGAAATCCATTAGCAGCGCGAAAAACTCGATTAAGTCAGCCGGAACATTGATGAGGCTACGACTTCAAAAATTAGAGGAGATGAAAGCCCTCCAAGAAAAGCAGCTTGATCTCGAACAGCGAAAGCTTGATTTGGAGAAGAAATTCATCCAAGAAAAATACCGCGTTCTTGAAGAAGAAGCAGACGACGACGAAGATAGACAGAGCCGAAAATCGAATCAAAGTAATTCTAGTCGGATCATCCAGTGGAAGGTGAACCGACTTCTGGGCAGCGCTGTGAACTCAACTATGGTCCCGCAAGCCCAAGAAAAAGTCGCCCCGGTAAGGACCAATAACGTATGTGACGATTTACCGGTTGGTGCTTCAAACAATGCTGAACCTGCCGTCTCGAAGCAATCGAGCACCTTGGTAACTGCGCCTGTTTTTGAGAGTGCTCAACAACTACCAGGTACGCAACTTCCTTACTCTACTAGCCGCCAGATGAGTTCATCAATGGATGTTGTAAACACTTATGCGAGTAACTCTCTTAGAGTTTCATTGATGTCGACTGGCGCTATTCCTAAAACTAATCCGATAACTACCACGGGTCAAGGGCCGCCGCATTCACTAACTGGGCCGATCGGTTTGCCCTCAATGACGCAACCTATCGTGACCCCCGCGACACTCCCTTCATTTATGGTTAGCTCAGGCTCAGTGCCTCCTGTTGTAGCTACTTCTGCGTACCCCGTGTATATTCCGTCAGTACCCCATCCGGCAACAATGAGTACTGCCAATAATTTCCAAACTCAGCATACGTTCGCTGACAGTGTCCCGGTTTCCGCGATGCTCGCGCCAGGTGCGACACTACCCAACCCGATGTTGAATCCGTATGAGAATTACACCACTCCGAGCCACAGTCAGATAGCCGCACGTCAGCTTATGGCCAAAGATCTACCGATGTTTTCCGGGGACCCCGAAGATTGGCCGCTGTTTTCGAGAATGTTCTTTAATACGACGCAAGCCTGCGGTTATTCGGATGCTGATAACTTAACTCGGTTGCAACGTTGTCTACGAGGTCCCGCTCTAGAGGCTGTTAGAAGTAAATTGCTGCTCCCGAATTCTGTTCCATTGGTCATGGAGACCTTGAAAATATTATATGGCCGACCCGAAATCCTGATCTTCGCATTGATAAACAAAGTGAAAAATACTCCAGGCCCGAAACCAGGGAGACTTGATACGCTTATTACTTTCGGAATGACCGTGCAAAATTTAGTGGACCATCTTGCGGTTGGGCAGCACTTTGCACATATGAACAACCCGACTTTAATCCACAAGCTTGTAGATAAATTGCCGGACCAAATGAAGCTCGATTGGGCATTGTATAAGGAACAATTTTTGGAAGATGATTTGCGAGTTTTCGCGACGTTCATGTCAGTTTTGGTCAAGGCGGCAACGGCAGTCACAATAAACGTGGGAGAAAAACCTGATAACCGTAATTCGAAACTCGATAAGCAAAAAGACAGAGGTTTTTTACATACGCACACTACTGACGAAGTAAATCATCACTCTAATGAGTGGCACCGGAACGAGTCGAGCTCTGATAGTACGAAATGGTGCAAGATTTGCTTCAAGTCCGAACACAGGGTTCAAGACTGTTCAGAATTTCTGAAAAAGAATTTAGAGGAGCGATGGACAGTCGTACACTGTATTTCGCTTTGCCGAACCTGCTTGTTCCAGCACGGGCGAAGACCGTGTAAGCTTAAGAAAGCTTGCGGAGTAGAGGGGTGCAGCTATAAACACCATCCACTTCTACATGGACCGAAAGCTAATCAATCATCGGGAAGTTCATCCGGCATGGTGAACAATCATCGCCACGGAAGCCAATCTTCGTTATTCCGCATTCTTCCCGTGACATTATCCAGCAGAGGTCGTTCGGTGAAAGTCTATGCCTTCTACGACGATGGGTCCTCTCTGACTCTGTTAGAAGAAAAGATTGCAAATCAGTTGGGGTTAGAAGGCGAAAGCGGAGTGTTATGCTTGACTTGGACGGCGGATGTTACTCGAGACGAGGTCGGTTCCAAATGGGTAAATTTCGACATAGCCGGAGAAGGACGATCGCAAAAGTATTCGCTTTCTAACGTTCGGACAGTGCAGAATCTCTCTCTTCCATCTCAATCTCTACACTACCAACGGTTAGCTGCCAGATACCCTCACCTTTCAGGACTTCCGGTGAGCGATTATAATGATGTGACTCCGCATATCCTAATAGGAAACGACAACGCGCACTTGGCTGTAGCGCTCCGTAGAAGAGAAGGTAAAACAAATGATCCTATCGCTACAAAAACACGACTCGGATGGTCAATCCACGGTCCGATTTCTGAGAACACGATTATGGGCTCCGCGTTCAGCATGCACATCTGCCAATGTTCTTCGAAACTGGAAGAATTGCATGATATAATCAAACGATCGTTCGCTGTAGAAAATTTAGGCGTTTCTATTCGAGATGGACCCGAATCTATCGAAAATCAACGAGCCCGCGTAATCCTCGAAGCAACAACGAAGCGAGTAGGTCGCAGATTCGAGACGGGTCTTCTGTGGCGGTACGACGTATTCGAATTCCCCGACAGTTACGCCATGGCGTTCAAACGCTTAATTTGTTTGGAGAAACGCATGTCAGCTGATGCTGTGGTTGGAGGCAGCGTTAGACGTCAGATTTCAGAATATTTGGAAAAAGGATATTTGAGAGAAGCAACGGAAGTGGAACTACAGCATACCGACCCCCGTCGGATCTGGTACCTGCCCTTGGGAGTCGTAATTAATCCCAAGAAACCTGGCAAAATTCGGATTTTCTGCGATGCGGCGGCCAAAGTTGACGGAGTGTGCTTGAATTCTATGCTGATCAAAGGTCCTGACCAATTGATGTCGTTACCAAAGATTTTGACTGGATTCCGGGAGCGGAAAGTGGCTGTTTCCGCCGATATACGTGAAATGTTTCACCGGGTGTTGATCCGCGAAGCTGACGTACAGGCGCAACGGATCCTTTGGCGAAATGAACCGTCTGAACAACCAAAAACATTCTTCATGACTGTAGCCACCTTTGGGTCAACTAGCTCGCCGTGCTCTGTACAGCATGTAAAAAACATCAACGCGAGAGAGTTTGCTACGGAATTTCCCGAGGCAGTCGAATCCATTTTACATCACCACTATATGGATGATTACCTTCAAAGTTTTGATGACGAAGCCGAAGCAATAAAAAGATCGTTAGAAGTGAAATTTATCCATTCGCAAGCCGGGTTTGAGTTCCACTCTTGGTCATCGAACTCGGATCTTGTGCTGCAGGCCGTAGGGGAAACGGATCCGTCAACTGTTAAATCCTTTGACGTGGAAGATCGAAAAGCTTCCTCAAGCGAAGCCAAACGAGTTCTGGGAATGTTGTGGTTGCGAGAAGAAGATGCGTTCACTTACTCTTCAGACTTTAAACACATTCCTGAAAATCCGACGAAGCGAGAAGTGTTAAGCATCGTAATGAGCTTGTACGATCCTTTGGGCTTACTTGCTCATTTTATCATCCACGGCAAGATCCTGGTCCAGGATATTTGGCGGAATCATAAATCTTGGGACGAGCCTATTTCTGAGAATTTACAAATCCGATGGGCTCAATGGATTTCTCTCTTCCCAAAGCTGAAAGATGTTAGAATTCCAAGACCATATTTTGGTAAAAGTGCGATAGATGAACTTGGATCGATACAACTACACGTTTTCGTGGATGCGAGTGAGTTGGCGTACGCTTGTGCATCCTATTTAAGAGCTGAAGTTGGCGGAGTAGTAAAATGTATTTTAATATCCGCAAAATCTAAAGTTGCTCCACTTAAGACTCTATCGATTCCTCGTCTTGAGCTACAGGCAGCAATAATCGGAAGTCGTCAATCGAAAAACTTGCTTGAAACGCACTCTTTAAAAATTTCACGAAGGGTCATATGGACGGACTCACGTACTGTTCTGGCGTGGATTAACTCCGATTCGCGAAAATACAACCAATTTGTTTCCTGTAGAATTGGAGAGATACTTGAAAGTACCGAGGCTTTCGAGTGGAAATGGGTTCCGAGCAAACTTAATGTCGCAGATGAGGCCACCAAGTGGTCGACTGGGCCCGATCTATCATCCGAGGGTCGATGGTTCAACGGACCTTCTTTCTTATACGAGCCAGAAGATCGTTGGCCATTCCATCAAAATGAATGCTTCGAAACGGGAGAGGAATTAAGACAAGTAAAATGCAACGTATTGAATGTGCATCGCGCCATCGACCGAGCTCCACTGCTGATTAAATGGGAGAATTTTTCCCAGTGGAATCGTTTGATTCACTCCATTGGTTACGTGTATCGTTATTCGCATAACCGCGTTAACACCTGGAAAAATCTCGCTCGCCGAAATGGAAACCTGCAGCAAGCCGAACTGGAGTCAGCAGAAAAATTACTTTTCCGAACCATGCAAAGTGAGGCATATGCCGAAGAAATTAGAAAACTGCAACAAATTGATTCTCCAACCGAGCAACGAAGGCTGAAGCGTACGAGTCCTCTATCGAAGCTTTCTCCTTTCATTGATGAAGATGGAATTCTACGCGTGGAATCGAGAATAAGTGCTGCTGCTTTTGTGTCGTACGATACCAGAAATCCGATCATTCTGCCTAGAGAGCACTACGCTACCAAGTTGATTGTTTTGTGGTATCACAAAAAATATCTGCATTGCAATACGAACACCGTCGTGAACGAGATAAGGCAGAGGTTCCACGTATCCCGAATTAAAACCTTGGTTCGAATCGTCGAAAAGCAATGTACGCATTGCCGAGTGTATAAAGCTTCCCCAAATGTGCCTCGCATGAGCCCTCTACCTGCCGCTCGCCTGAGAGCTTTCTATAGGCCATTTTCTTTCGTGGGACTTGATTATTTTGGGCCAATGCAAGTGAGAGTAGGACGTAGCACGGTGAAGAGGTGGGTGGCGTTATTCACCTGTTTAACCATCCGAGCTGTCCACCTGGAGGTAGTCCATTCCCTGACCACAACATCATGCAAGATGGCTATGCGACGATTCGTGGCACGTCGAGGATCACCGGTTGAAATATATTCCGATAACGGGACCAATTTCCTTGGCGCCAAGAACGATCTCGTAGAAGAATGCAAAACCATCAACACCGAACTGGCAACGACATTTACAAACACTGTAACCAAGTGGTACTTCAACCCGCCTTCTGCGCCGCACATGGGAGGTGCGTGGGAGCGCCTTGTTAGGTCTGTGAAAACAGCGTTCTTTGCGATTACCACATCTAGAACTCCGAACGAAGAAACCTTCTCCACCGTTCTCGTCGAAGCTGAAGCAGTTGTCAACTCTAGGCCCCTAACTTTCATCTCCTTGGAAAATGACTCACAGGAAGCTTTGACCCCAAATCATTTCCTGCTTCTGAGTTCTACAGGCATCGGTCAGCCGCATATGAAGTTCGTCGAATCTAGACTGGCCCTTAGAGACGACTGGAATCACAACAGGCACTTGGTGGATATCTTCTGGCATCGCTGGGTGAAGGAGTATTTGCCCATCATCGCGAGGCGAACTAAATGGTTCGAAGAAACGAAACCTCTGGAACCAGGAACGCTGGTGGTTATAATCGATGAATCTATCCGAAACGGCTGGACCCGCGGACGTGTTTTGGATGTTGTGAAAGGAGCTGATGGACGAGTACGACGAGCAACAGTGCAAACTTCTAAAGGACTCATCATCAGGCCTGTAGCTAAGTTAGCGGTTTTGGATGTCGGTAAGACATCAGAAGATCATCTGTCTTACGAGGGGGAGGATGTTACCGCTACTTTGACCGCCCCCCTACAGCAACACCAGAATCCTGGTCGGTTGAACACTGACGTTAGCGGTTGTGACAGCGAGCAGATGACGAAAGACGTCAACGAGGATGACATTTGTGCTAGGAAACAAGACCATGTGAATTGTTAAGCAGCGAGATATTTGTACGAAAGTGTAATTTATCCCCTTATCGAATCATCTTTCATATTCCAGTTTATTGATTTATTTACGATAGTGAGTAGGAAAACTATTATTATTATTTACTTGATTTAACATCCATACATTATTTACACAGATATTATCTTTCGTACGACCATAAGATTTGCAATATACATATATCAAGATTGTTGAGGACCGAAAGCATTGAGGTTAGCTAATGTAAGTGAACATTATACAACAAGTTTTGCCCATGATTAATGATAAATATAATAGCTTTTAGCAGTGCTACAAATTTCCGGATTGCTCAAAAGAACCTCCGAAACTTCACCTCAACAGTATTCTTGTTTTCGTTCGAATGCGATACTTTCGATTTTGGTGTTACCAGATCAAGTCAGAAATTTCGAAGAACAGAGAAATGTCAAAATAACAGCAATTGAATGTAAACAATGGTGTATTTTTGTGAACTCCCGTCGAATTCAACAGCTCCTGAGAAAAAAACAATTATGCCGGACGAGCCGAAGCAGGTGCCCCGATATATATGTCCGCGGACAAAGGGCTGGAGTTGGCCGGAAACGCCGCACTTGACAGCAAGAAATCCAACATCATCCCTTTTCATCTGAAGTTGGCCGGAAACGAACAACCTCCTGGAGGGCTATAAAGGATCGGAAAAACGAGGACAACGCACGGAATTGGCATGGTAAAAAATTGTTTTAACAGCAGCAGCAGCAGCCGCAACCGTTGAAGATTTGAACTGTTTCGATTGCGTTCAAAGATCCGGAGCCGATACTAGTCGAAAATGGGAATGCAATTGCTGCTGCTTCTTAAAGCTTTCCCGACGGAGGAGAATGAAGTTCCAGACGCCGAACTCCGATATAAAAATTTGGAAAAAAAACACATTAAAATTCTGAAATAAAAATGGTTTATTAGAGTCTAGAAAACCTTTCTTTGTATCACAACCGTTTTTAACTTCACTAATGCCCTTTGTTCGCAGCATTTATGAGATGAATCATCCAACAGGATGAAAATCCCTGAAAAAAAAATTGTTCACAGTATCAGACTTCGGTTTGTAAACCCATAGTAGAAATAAGATCAGCCGAATTAAATTCCATCAATAAAGTTTTCAGCAACATTTTTCATAAGAACAATTTGGAACCAAAATGCTTTGTTTTTTGTGTGATACTTTTTTGGCTGTCTTATTTCCTCCAATGTTACGATTTCTTGTCCTGAGTTTTCTGGTAAAAGGGCTCTTTTGCTTTAAACGCCTGCCGTTCGCAGCCTGAGACTTGCGTTTGTCAGGCGGAAGGAAAAATACGTTCGATCGAAAACGAGAATGCGAAAATTCAATCGAACGAACCCGGCGAACGATGTTCGAAAAATCGAACTACTCTAAAACGTTCGAACGAAAACAAGAATACGAATTGGGGAAACTTTCGAACGAATGTCATTCGATCGAAAACGAGAATAAGGGTGTAAATGAGAGCAGGTATGTCGCGTGAACGTGTTGCGCTACTTGTCGAATCAGCATGACATCCCGCTTAACAAAATAAATGCTTGGAATGCTTGAAAGAATGCTTGGATTCCAAGCATTCTTCAAGCATTCCTCCCATTGAATTCAAGCATTAAATGGCCCAACCGATTCTACTTGAAATGGTTTTCCCGGTTCAAAATGACACCCCCAGGCCATTTTAAAACCTTGAGCGAGCAATTTCGCGCGTAGGGTTGCGTTCAAAGCCGTAAATTGGGGTTTTAATTCTAAACGTACATCTGTCAAGTCAGCTGATTGTACCGATTACACACATACGAATTCAATCCAGAGCAAACTTTACACAAAAAAATCTTCCATTTGTATGTATATATCATTTCAACGACTTTTTTCTTGTGTGTTTTAGTAACACAGGCGAAAAAATCTTGACAACCATGTCAGTTATTTTTCTCAACGGTCGGACAAACACGCGTCGAAGATTGTGCTTTCGGTAAATTTTAGTAGTTTTAAGCCTTTATATTTAGTAATTTTACTTTGAATTCAGCAGGAAACAGAAGAGGATCGAGAGGTTCGTGAATTAAAACGAGTAGCAGTACGAGCGGCTTCAAATTGCTAAAAAGCGGTCTCCGGAAATTCGACTCTACTGGTGTGGTGAAAATGGCGCTGCATGACAAAAAATGCAATAATTACCCAAAACGGAAACCCCAATTATGCTGCCGGCTGCCGAACACAGTGCAGCGCTTCCCGAGGCCTTCTAAACTGTCATCCGAAGCCAAAACACCAGCAGCAATCTGCTGTTTCTGGGGGAGCAGTTAGGCGAGTTTGTGATAAGGTAAAGTATTTTTACTTTAATCAGTGGAACTATTTAATCTGATTGTGTATAATCTTTTCTTTACAGAAAAACTATTGTCGAGACTACCGAATTCGTAGCTACGCATGTACGCTCCAACAACTGCACACAGTTTCCATCGTAATGAATCGCTGAAAAACTTTAGGAAGTGACCCGAATGGATCTAAATTTGATTGTTAAATTATGGTTTCGATTGTTATAAGTTGAAGGAACTTTGAATAAAATTTCAAAAAAAATTTACCCAATTCAATTTTTTCACCCCATTTTGAAAATAATGATTGAATGCAGGATTTACACGCACACATACGCACTAAAATTTTTGAACTCACCCACACAAAAGCACGTACCCATCTCACCAATACTATTGAACCATGACAGATGTCAACCAGGGCTGCCCGCTTAACAAAATAAATGCTTGGAATGCTTGAAAGAATGCTTGGATTCCAAGCATTCTTCAAGCATTCCTCCCATTGAATTCAAGCATTAAATGGCCCAACCGATTCTACTTGAAATGGTTTTCCCGGTTCAAAATGACAGCCCTGGTTGACATCTGTCATGGTTCAATAGTATTGGTGAGATGGGTACGTGCTTTTGTGTGGGTGAGTTCAAAAATTTTAGTGCGTATGTGTGCGTGTAAATCCTGCATTCAATCATTATTTTCAAAATGGGGTGAAAAAATTGAATTGGGTAAATTTTTTTTGAAATTTTATTCAAAGTTCCTTCAACTTATAACAATCGAAACCATAATTTAACAATCAAATTTAGATCCATTCGGGTCACTTCCTAAAGTTTTTCAGCGATTCATTACGATGGAAACTGTGTGCAGTTGTTGGAGCGTACATGCGTAGCTACGAATTCGGTAGTCTCGACAATAGTTTTTCTGTAAAGAAAAGATTATACACAATCAGATTAAATAGTTCCACTGATTAAAGTAAAAATACTTTACCTTATCACAAACTCGCCTAACTGCTCCCCCAGAAACAGCAGATTGCTGCTGGTGTTTTGGCTTCGGATGACAGTTTAGAAGGCCTCGGGAAGCGCTGCACTGTGTTCGGCAGCCGGCAGCATAATTGGGGTTTCCGTTTTGGGTAATTATTGCATTTTTTGTCATGCAGCGCCATTTTCACCACACCAGTAGAGTCGAATTTCCGGAGACCGCTTTTTAGCAATTTGAAGCCGCTCGTACTGCTACTCGTTTTAATTCACGAACCTCTCGATCCTCTTCTGTTTCCTGCTGAATTCAAAGTAAAATTACTAAATATAAAGGCTTAAAACTACTAAAATTTACCGAAAGCACAATCTTCGACGCGTGTTTGTCCGACCGTTGAGAAAAATAACTGACATGGTTGTCAAGATTTTTTCGCCTGTGTTACTAAAACACACAAGAAAAAAGTCGTTGAAATGATATATACATACAAATGGAAGATTTTTTTGTGTAAAGTTTGCTCTGGATTGAATTCGTATGTGTGTAATCGGTACAATCAGCTGACTTGACAGATGTACGTTTAGAATTAAAACCCCAATTTACGGCTTTGAACGCAACCCTACGCGCGAAATTGCTCGCTCAAGGTTTTAAAATGGCCTGGGGGATCATCAGCCTTATACCGTATTTTTTTTCACCTGGAGGCAAACTAGAGGCAACCTAGGTTCGCTCTAACTGCTGTCATCGTGCTCATTTATTGCTCGAGAGGCAACCTAGGTTCGCTCGAAAAAGGGACGGAGTCGCCCTGAGAAAAAAGTCAGTTTTGCGAGAAGTTCACCAATACTCTCAACGTTGTTGTCAAAACATTAAACAGCTGTTTTTGGCTGAAAACAAAACAGTTGAAATAATGAACGGGCAAATGATTATTGCCGCGATTTTCAACCTCTCAGCCAAGCAAAATCTTACTATCTGCAGTCCAGTGCAATCCGGACACGAAAAACGGCAATCCGGACACGAAAAACGGCAATCCGGATGTGAAGAACCGAATGAAGGAATCCAGAAGGGAGGACAAAATGACAGCTGCATGTAAACATTGCGCTCGTTCTCACGCACACCTACGTATGGAATAACTCGAAACCCGAAACTTGCTTTTTTATTCTGACGGTTCCAGAGCCAAATCCGGAATCAAAAAAAAATACGCCATTAATCAGACTGAATGACTACATCTGTCAAAATGGTAGAATTTGTTTTCGCTCGCGATTCGGATTTTCCAAACTGATTTCTGATATCAACTATCCATCGACCAATAAAGATCAGTATAAATGAGCTATAGATAGATTTTACTGCAGATTATCGTATCTTTTATTTATAACCACTTTTTACCTTATTACGAATATCTCGAAATTATCAACTATGAATAGATTACCATAAACTTGCTTCGTTTCTCTTTATTTTATTTTTTATTTGTTTTTATTACTATATACCTTGTGTTTTGTGATGTATCTTGCTTAATTTTATTTAATAATCCAATAAGTTTTTTACCCCAATATATAATATATATAGTTTTCCGTTCGTTTTTATAATGATTTATCAAACTTCCTTTCTTTGTTGATTTCCTTTCCTCTGACGAATCTAGGGTGAGACAAACATAAACAATCAATCCTCTGTATTTGCTTTACTTGGATAACAATTTATGTACTACTAGGGATTTGTGTTTCCTATGTGTGGATGCTTTGCAATTAAGATTGCATCGGCGAAGATTTATTTTATGTTAGATTGAAATGTGTTTAAAGGTTGTGTACTGGCGTTGTTTTTTGTTGTTGTTTGCGAATATTTGATACTTGAGAAATAGAGAGGAAATATCTTGAATGCTTCGACTAGTTTTGCTGCGGATTCATTTCACTATGTAGGCATTATCGTACATTTGCAATTTTTTGCATCACATTCATTGGTATGAATCGACAAATACTGGAGGAGACAAATTACAATCAGACACTCAAATCTTAAGTTCAAGGGGATTTCTTTTCTAGGTATGATTTAGAAGGTTTGCTCTGCCCAACATTCTTCGACCAGCAAATCTCCACAGTTTTCTTATTATTTTGATAGTTTTAGACGACGGTTTTTATATTGCATAAGATAACACTGGTCAACACTGATCTGATCCAGATTACTTGAGTTTAAAGTTTTACTGTTAGCTGAAGATTATTCCGGTACATTTTCAACAGGTTGAAGAATTTAGAAATCTATGGAATGGTTTTGAAATGTTTCAACAAGCTGTTGACCAGTGATACCATCTTCTGAATAAGGCTAATATTTACATTCTAGTTTCGAAAATCCTGCATTATGGTTAGCTATCAGATGATAACGGTTCGAACAATTTTAAGTATAGGTTTATTCCGTATGATTCTCGTTTTAAATGTATAACTGAGCAAAATCGAAGATGGTACTTATCTATAACTCATGCAAAAATATAAAACCATTTTTTCCCTCGTAGTTTTTGTTTATAATTTTAACTTGCATGTATAATGGGCAATGATAGAATGCGATCTTAGGTTAAACAATAGAGAATGTACATTAAATCATACAGTTCTTAGAAACTAACATTTTTACAAGGTAGAATATCGATATACTTATAGCTTTGCTTTTATCATACCGTGTTTTGTGAGTTTTAGTGTTCTCGTTTTTTCACTGAGTTCTCACTATTTCGATTGGATTCTAAAGACAACATATTTTTCTGATTTAGGGGTAGGGCTTTACTAAGGAAGTATCAATGACAAGTAAATGGAATTTAAAAATTTCACTTCCTTAGTAGCCGATTCATGTCTTTGTTTTGTTTGCCTATCTTGACATCTACATCATCAACGCGGTTCGAAATATCATCAATCAGATCGTTTTGGCTATCGATTTCCTGATTCAAATCTAGGGCAAGGTTTTTTAGCCGAGATAAATTACCACGCATATCATCTAGGTTTTGATCCAGTTGATGACTGAAACCTGGCCCAGATCCAACCATTGCTGCCGAACCATTGGCATGTATCATTTCCTGTCCTTGATGGGGATAATCGCCTCTCATACGAGAAGCTGCATCCGGCCAGTAGTTATCCGGGATTCGGAAATCCTGTTGAATAGTTAGGGCGAAATATTTTAGTAAAGTATGCCTATAGATTCATAAATTAAAAATGACTGATTTCTGTTTGAAAGGTCAAGCCCATTTCTATTACAGATCCATTCTAAACACATTTTTTATTCATTAGGTAATTCGGTAACGAAAAGTTGTGTATTGTGACCAACCCTTATTTAGCGCATATCCAAATTTTCTCATTTTAACATCTTTATTTCAGCGTCGAATAAAGACCACCCACAACACCACCAGGTCCATAGTTTTCCACCTCCTCTCCTTCATAATCTTTATTTCAGCGTCGAATAAGGTGGCGGTGCTCTGAAGCCTCATTCACACTCGGCAACTTGAACTCCGATTTCAGCTGCTGAGATTTGTTTATGTTTACATTTTGGTTGCTGAAAGTTTCCCATACTTGTGGGAAGACTTGAAGCCTAGTCCAAACTAGGAGACCGTACCCCATTTTATTCGGGAGAAACTGATACCTTCTCAGGATTCCAACAACAACAAAGTTCGTCTCAAACATAAATTGCAGTTCAAGTTGCCTAGTGTGGACTAGGCTTGAGTGAAAAAAAAACTCAATCCCAGAAAGATATCAGCAATTAACAATGCCTAAGTGTTCAATGTTTATGTGTGCTTTAAATAAACTGTAGTTACTTAAAATAAAGGAATGTCTTTGAATATTCAGAATTAGGATTCATCAAAATGATACATGCTTAAATGTGATAAGCATATTCATACCTGTGGGTTAGGATAAACTTCCTCCGATGGTGATGGCGATATGTTAGGATTTCGAGGTATTCCTGTTGTTCCACTTCCGCTTTGTGGAGGTGGCGGATGAGATTGTGATTCGGGTCCCATTCGACCAGATAGATAGTTTTTCAAACCTCCGAAAACGCTTTTCAAGCTATTAAGATGTTTCTGGCTGAACCGAAGCGAATTGTTTATTTCGTCTAACTGCTTTTTGGTTTTTTCGAGTTGTTCCCTTTGACGATGCAGCTCTTCGGCTGTAGCAATTCCAACCTGTTCAGTTTCCCTGAGAACTCCGAGGCAACGTTGAGAGGTAAGGAGTGTACTTTCTTCAAGTTCCCTCCGGCGTTGTTCAAAAGTTTGCCGTTGTCTAACTATTTCATCGTCAACATCCGAATCGGATCCGTAAACACCTGGCCCCACAGCACCAGGTACAGGAACGGGTCGATGATATACTTTGGAACCACCATAAGGCGATGTGGCCACCGAACCGTTCGCTGAATAAGGATCAACGCCATAACCAGGTCCTAATTGGCCACCATAAGCCACAAAACCTCCTGCTTGCTGGTGGTAAGGTTCAGGCCCGAGAACGTCTGGCCTTGTAAGATTTGTCCCCACAACACCACCAGGTCCATAGTTTTCCACCTCCTCTCCTTCATAATTCTGCGACATAAAGTTTTTCTGGAACTGATCGTATTGATTGTACCCGAGGTGATGTTGGTCTGTCGTTGGAGGGCTAGCGCTACTACTTCCTGGTCCTCCACCCGTTCCTGAAGGTCCTCTTCTGACAGAATTGCGCAGGAACATTTCATCGTCGATTTCGTCTTCATCAGCGAACAAATTCGACGGATTTGGAACATATTGATGACCCGACATGATAATGCACTCAGTCTAACTTTTCACGGGCAGAAATCGTTTTAATGGTAAAAACTGAAAGCTTTAATACGTGAAATTTGTTCAGAAAAAGGATTTTTTTGTAGCACTATCGAGCTACGCTGATTAATCATGGATGACTTACTTTTCTTATTTATTTCTGACGTTTTCCTGTTGGAAAATCTCATGAGTTGCACTTGGGGTTCGGATCATTTCACCGAATGCGAGCTACACGGTCCTATAGCCAAACTTACAATCAAAAAAATAAACAATTTTGAGTTCGGACGGGGATTCTCAGATGTTACTCCTATAGATAAGAATATTTTTGATAAGCGTGTATGCGATATTTTTAAGGGATTATACTTTTTCCCGAACGGTCTCAAACAAGTGTTTGCGACGTTTTTTATTGTTCGTTTCAAAGAAAAGTTTTTCTAATTAATTAATTAATTAATTCACAATAAGCAAAAAGTTAATGCGCGAATGCGAATCAATAATTGCGGTGAAATTTCCTCAGAAGTATGGCGTAATTTATGATCGACAAAACGGCAATTTTTGTTTTCGTTTATAATTTTGTTTTCTTTTATTGTATATGGAAACGATGAATCACTCTGCATCAACATTAGCTTCGTTCAATCGTAGGTAGAAATGGGTTTCTGTCACCTGATAGTTGTTCCATGCGCCGATGTTTAGGTCGAAACTAGTCAGTTCGTTGTTCAATGAAGCAAGTTGAAATCGATCGAAAATAGTCAAAACGGTCAAAACCGATCCAGCTCTTCAGCGACCAGCTGGTAGAAATCGATCGAAGTCCATCAGAAAAAGACAGCCCGCATAGTCAAATACGATATGCTGAATCTTCAGTATTATTCGGTTCTGATTACATTAATAGTAACGTTTCACATTGCGTTTTGGCTAAATGTGCCTCCGCTAGAACGGATAAAATATCATTATTGAAAGATACGATTAATACTTCTTTGAATAAATGGATTATTATTGCAACACGCCGAAATTATTAAAAATTATTTTGGAAAGATTAGATTAATCATCTCGGGAATAAAAAGATTATTTTTGCAACGCGCATCGAATTTTCTGCTGTCACGTCAATAAACGTGGCGGTTTTGTGTTCCGGAATTGTGGGAGGTAGCTTTTGGACCCTCCGAAGACTACGCGGAAGCATTCGGGGATGGCGACCAGACGACAGGTGCTGATGAAGGTAAGTGAAAACCTCTTTACTTAGAAGAAAGTGTTAATTATTTGATTTTATTTTTGCGCACCGATAGATTCCAAGGACATGTGGATACCAGAAAATTTTCAAAACCACTGCAAAATCGAACATCCAGAAGGTGCAACGGTTCTTGAACATCCGGAAGATTCAGGCACGGCCAATGGAAGCACGGCTACACGTGGGCACGAGACTAAACCGGCAAAATCTCAGCGGAGGAAGACGATACCCGCATAGATGAGGATTGTAACCAAACGATTTCTTAAATAGTCAAACGACGATTTCATGAAGCGTAAAAAAACCTTTAGCAAACGATTATTCGAGCTGTGAAATACATTAGTTGAACCGTGAACTCCAAATTCACAGTATTTCTAATATGTCGTTAGGTTATGTAATTGTTAAAAACTGTTAAATCAGTTGTATGGAAGAACTGTTCTACATGCAGTCCAGTTAAGGTTGAAAACTCGATTGTGGAAAATGTATTTTGATCATCGGATTGTAATCGTTATAGTTATTTCGAGGAGCTCTCATGCCTAAACATTTACACAAATAGTTCTCTAACGATTTGACTTTACTTTATTCCAACGTTATTCAAACCGTTTAAGGGATCGTTCGTGAAAAGAGCACGTACACAAACGCAATTTGTCTAATGTATATCTATATGGGAGATTTTCGGATAAAAATGACCGATCTTTTCTTATTTTATCATTTTATTAAATTTTAATATTGCCGCCCAATTTGATTCAGTGCATTTTTGTTGTGCTTCCTTCTGGTGAATATTTCAATAAGCATGTCCTGTAGAACGTCCCTGGGTTCCGGCACAAAGCAATCCATTGGACGGATTCGAACTTTGGGGATCCCAGTAGCGTAACCTGAAACATAAAAAATGCGATTATCGGATTTGTTTTAAAAGATTTTTATTTCCACTTACCTGAAACACACAATGTCATGGTCCTTTCAATTTCTTTCAGATTTCAGTACTCTAGCTCTCGCAGGTTTAGTAAAAATTCAATTTTCCGTGCCGCCCTAAAACAAAATCCTCCCGGCGCAGCAAAACAAAAATGAAACGTTTGCGTCAGTGGTGCCAGGTTGAATGTTTTATCAATATGTTTATAGATATGGAGATGCGAAATTTTTAGTTAAATATTTTAAATGATCAGGATGAATATGGGTAGAGAACTAAGAATGTTTTAGAAATATTAATGAGTATTGATTCAAATGAGGAATTCCGTTTAATTCAAATCAATGTTTTGGATCGAGATTGAAATACACCATGTAAAAGTAAATTCGATGTTTATATGAAATTGGTTTGCGTCTAAGTAGCTCGCACGTATATAAAACAATCATAGTTTACAAGAAAATCTTTTTAAAAAAACTATTGCTGATGGTAAAATCATCAACGAAAACCACAAACACCATCGGAACTCCAAGCTCTATTTCCAACTGGATTCCATTATTGTTTTCGAAACGCTACAGAGTCATATCACTTATCAGAATATAAAAATTATTTAAGAGATATTTTTATAAGTTCATACTGTTTTTTTGCAAAACTGTCTGGCATCTCTGACCGGCGTTTCGCTCATTTTTGACAGAAGTCATGGACGGTTTGGTTAACGGTTCGAGATCGGTTTTACGATTACAGAAATATTGAAGGAAATCGTTCGTACCATTGTATCGCCTTTCCAGATACCATCACTTTTTCACATGAAGGTTCATGTTTCGTTTTTATCATTTAAATCTGTCATCGAAGTAAAGTTTAATAGAACAGCTACGTTTACAGAGAGAATCACTTTTTCTGAAGCTGTTGAGGAATCGTATAGACCGTTTGAGATATAGTTTTTTAGTATGCGGGTAGCGCTCTAATAATGGTGGCCGGAAAAAGATACGATGTGTAACCAACAGCACCACCAGCCAGTTTCCCGGTTGATGTACCTCTCCGTCACCGAAGAATAATTAGGCGCAGCAGCACACGCTATCTTCGCGTATGGAGTGTTTTTTTTTTTCATAAAATGAAAATTATCGGAAGGTGTAAAATAATTTATTAATAAATAAATGCAATTTTGTTTCGTAATTGTTATCTTTTAATCAAAACTACACGAAATGCTGTATCGTTTTTTCCTAATGAGACAATCATTTAGTAAAGATTCCACATATGATCCAACTCGCTTCAAAACGAGTAGAAAAAAGCAAAAAAATTGAATGGTTACTCTACTTAACGACCCGTTCCCTGTATCGTAAAGTGCGTCCAAACGATTCCTTTTCATGAAAAAATGATAAGCCTTATCTTACATTAATAATCCAAAACTATAGAAGTAATCTTTTGGGTGTCTTCGGAAGAAGATAATGGGAATAGTCATTGTATAATACTGATCTACACACAAAATTTTCGAGGCCGGAATTTAGCAAAATTTTGCTCAAATTTGACCAGCTAGAAACTTAGCAATCAATTTAGCAAAAAAAAATTACTAATATTTTAGCAGAATAGCTAAAAGTGTCCTGACTAAATGTTTACTAATTTGATAGCAAAAAAAAAAGTTGTTTGCTAAATCTCTAGCAATTCAAAATTTGTCCGATTACTAAAATTTCAGTAAAATATAATTTTCAACTTATCTGTTTTTCCTGTATGGAATGAAAAATAATAATATTTATATTGGTTCACCATTTTATATTTCTGATTTTGTACAATTATAAAACCACTATTTCCACCCATCTATTCGATGATGTTGTGGTTTTCTTTGCTGGCTTCTGTTTCCTGTTGTCGGCCTGGGACAGTTTGGTTAGACGCTCTTTTCCGCTTCCATCGAGTTATATTGATCACGCTTTAGGTTTGGAACCCGTATGACCTGGAGGAAAAATAGAATTTCAGTTTTGTTTCTCACATCTGCATAGAAAATAATCATTTACCACCAGATTCCAACTTGGAAACGTGTTAGACTCCACGTTCTGCAGGCATGAATCGTCGCCGGTTTCGGCTGGTTACATCGGGACACTTTTTGAAATCTAGATAAAACAATAAATAAAACAGATATGAATAATATATCTTATATCGCAAATATTAGCATAATAGCTGAAACTTATTGCAGCTCTAGAGATTATAATGCTGCACGAAACAAACGGAACCGAACACATAAATGGAATCGAACTAACATTGCAAATTTGAATTCTCGTTGGGAGTACAATATCAATAAATAGAACGTTAGAAAACAATTGGTCACCAAATTTCAAATTTTTTTTTTTTGAAAAAAAAGTAAATTGAAATTCGGTGCACAATTGTTTCCTAACGTTATATTTATTTTTTTTTTTTTTGTTTCGATTATAGTCGTTTTACCATCATTATGGCATTCGCGACTCTATCAACGTTACAGTTGGCGGATCGTTATTGAAAAACTTATCCGGTACAACTGTGTTCGATGTTTACTCTTGGGCTCGAACTCGCGGACATCTGCTCAGGAAGCAACAGACTTGCCAACTGAGCTATATCACAAGCCACAGTTATATTTATTGATACTTATTGATTTCAAACAACTTCTTGACCGTATAGAAGACGTATTACTTTCGGAAGGTCAAATCTTCGATCAACGGAACTTACAAACAAAGGTATAATAATACCACCAGTACTGCAAAGGTTGGTGATGTGATGTTCAACTAAAATATTCTAATTGGAATCTAGCTTACTATAGTCATGCTACTTTTCTCTTTTAAAACCTAATTGATTAAAAACCGTAAAAAAGTTAATTTTGAACGAAAAATTCTCTGATTTATTTTTCAATAAATAAAAATGAAATATAATTTGGAAAAACAATGGGCTTAGGTGTCCTATCAAACAAAATAAAAAAAAATTATCCATATTACAAAAAAACAATGAAAGATAAGTTAACATGTATTCAATACAAGAATCGATTCAAAACATGCATTTGACTTTCCATAAGTAAATGGATGGACATGAGTAATATGCTTATCAAACAGATAATACCGTGCGAGACCCAATGGTCGCACATTTTCTACTTCAATCGTTTTTTTCTTCGCAAAATAATAACTAGGTATTTAATATTGTACATTTTGATTCCTACAGTATTCATTTACGATTGCCGGAGAATGTAAATTTTCGCATTTGATGTCAGTGCATCATTCCTTAAATGCGCGGCCATTGAGTCTCGCACTACAGACATTAAAAATTTCAAACCTGATATTGTCCTAGTAACTCTAACCCCATTTTAACTTCCCTGATTTAATCCATTTCATCTCAAGTGGAAGCTATCAAGGCAATCCTTCCATGCGCCAGGTTACC
The DNA here is from genome assembly GCF_029784155.1 of Uranotaenia lowii. NCBI lineage: Eukaryota > Metazoa > Arthropoda > Insecta > Diptera > Culicidae > Uranotaenia > Uranotaenia lowii. The sequence goes on from NC_073692.1 coordinate 256,222,548, forward strand.
CATAGTTGCAAAGCTTACATTTCCCGTATGGTAGATGTTACGAATCTGTTGGAATTGGTGGTGGAATATAGTGGATTTCTATTTCCAAATCATGAATGTACTTAGCCCTCTCCAGCTCCAATGGGCTCATTTTTATACAAAGTATACTTACCAACTAATATCGAGGGTAGTAGCCTTTTTTTATCAAGATAACGGTACTACTGGGTGGATACCACTTGGCAGTCGGTTAGAAGGGACCCCAGGTCTCTGCTGCCTGTTTCTTCGGAATGGACTCCCCTCCGGAAGAAGGCCTACACATGTCCACCCGCAGCACAGCACCATGTCCCTGCAATTTGCTTCAGATGGGTGCAGGCTCGGTGCCACTACCTGTTTTGTGTCTCTGGCCATCAAGCGGGGCGAATTTTTAAGCATCTGGCTGAAAAATGAATAGTTTTGTTTCAAATTTAAATTCATTTTTCTTGAATATGTACTTACCGAGCTAAATTCACAGAATATTTATGCCATTTTTGCACTCTGTTTAAATTTTGCGGGGAGCGAAAACAAACGAAACACAACTATAAACTCAGGGCGACATCTTAGGGCAAACGGATCAAACTTATCTGACACTGCTGAAATTGAGCAAATTAGGACAGTGGTTCGCGTCTATGCTACGGTAATGAACTCAAACAAATAGCAAAGAGATTTTTTTACTCAAATTCAGTTAAAATCACGACAATTTCTGAAAGAGCTAATTCAGCAGTAAAAATTTTTTTTTGCTAACTGGAAGTAATGGTATATTTTTGCTAAGTGGAGCCTCGAAAGTTTTGTGTGTATGCGGGTGATCCACTGTCAATCTACTTGTTTCGACCTGGGGGAGGAAGACTGAATAAAAAAAGCAAAAAAAAATTCAAACGTCAAATTTCTCTCATTAATCTACCGACCAGTGCGAAGGTTCAAAATTTTACTTTCTTATTTAGTAATTTTTAATAAAACTTTTTTCATGCTGAAAAGCACTTGTTTTGCATAAAACAATGATTTAATTAGGTTTTGTTTTGCTCTGGCAAATTCCTGCATGATCAGGCGTATTATGTCGCTCAAATTTCGTCAAAGTTTTGGAGCTGATAAATAAAAATGGCTTGATTAATGATTGTTCTAAAAATATAGCTAAATCTAAATTTAGCACTTAAACAACTGAGTTACATGACTCACTACACGAAACTGATCATCTAAAGTTAAAATTTGAACGATTACAAATCTTTTCAACAATTGCTGGTTTTTTCCCGAACAGTGAAAAAACGATGCAGAAAACGCCCGCATAATCAATTACAATATATAGAGAATATTCTATATTGTCTCTAAACGTTATCGTTTATTGTAAAGTGAACAGTATATGTACAATAACACAGACCATATTAACAATCTGTATTATGATTATCTGTTAAAGTACCATATGGGGAAAGGGCTGTTAAGCATGTTTACCATTCAAAAAGAGCGATTTTTTCGAACAAATATTTCATGCTACATTATTGGATACGGTTAAAATATCATCCACTTTTGGCGAGCAAAACAATCTACCTGAATGTTCTAGCTACGTTGGAATACAAAATCATAGATTTCATCAACTTCAATGGATATAGTTTGCTTATAGTAGTTTGTAGTAAAAATAACGCTCAATCATACGTTCCGCATATTGTAAAATATTTTTAAAAAGAGCTTCCCTGTACCATAACCAATATAGTTCCAATTCTTTCCCACAAAAAATAAAATAAAATTAAAAAATTTAAATGTTGAGATTTTTATTTTTTATTTCTGATATTATACATGGATTATACAATCTTACCTATTTGTGCAGATCTGCATTGTTCAGCCTTTCAGTAGATTTTTTTTCCGCTCTCCGCTCAGCAGAGATCTTTGTTTCTGTAATTTCATTAGTTTTATTTAATCTCACTAGTTTTTATCGATAATATAATATAGTTTTACTTACTTTTCGCGTTCTGTGTGTTTTTCTCAGCGTGATTCTTTTTTTTCGGAGCCATTTTGAACACAGTTTTCAGTTCCGAACCTGGCGTGGGGTTGCCGACACAAATTTTAACGAAGTGAAGTGAAAATTAGCAGATGCTGAACCCAAGAGCGAAAAAATGCATAAGCTCACAACTACATCTTAAAATAACAATATTACCCTGTCAGGAAGGTTTGCTCAATCGGGCCGATTGCAAAACAGAGATGGCGGCACTCGAATTCTAGCGGTTAGAATTCGGTCCGTTTTCGGCTCGATTTCCATCTGCCTGCTCGATTGCTCGAAAACAGACGATATTTTTTCGCAGTGCTGCGACGCGAACAAAACGAAACACGAGCAGTTTTCAATCGCAGCAATCCGGGTGCGTGTTTGTTTGCTGTACGAAAACGAACCAACGAGAAAACCGTCATTTCAGTCTGGTTTCGTCGCAATGCGAATCATTTTACTGAAAATAAATGGCAATTAGAGTTTTCTTTATCGGTTTTGTAATTGAGTTTATAGTTCGTAAGCCAATATTCAAATTGGTAAGTCGAAGCGCCATTTGCGTTTTTCATTATTTTGAATTAAAATCGAGTATTTGAATATTTAAATATTGACATTGCTCCTTCTCACATTCCGCGTTAAGGTTCGATTGGTCATCATTCGTTGGAACGGCTCGACAAGCAACTAACGTTCCACCGATAACCGGTAGCAAATCCACTCCGTTATCAAACAACAGCAACAGGCATCCAAACAGCAAAACCAGCCGGAAGTTCCGATTAGCCTAGCATTGGGCCAACGAATATCCAAAAATGTCTTCAACTATCCCAAAAAAAAAGTCGGAAGAACTGGAAATGCAGATGGACCAAACAATACATCTAATCCGAATCGAATTCCGCCGCACCCTCATGCATTATCTCCCGGGTAATTTTGTCCGAATCGGATGAAGAAAAATTTGAGACATCGGAATCCGAGCAGTACAGATGTTGTCAGACTGGGATTATTTTTTGTTTAGGAAGATACAAATGATTTTTAAGTTTAATGTCTTCCTGCTTCTCGGAGGTCAGTTATCAAAAACTCAAGGGGTTTCCGGTTTTTCTAAAAGTGGAAGTAGTAGTATCGCAAATTGCTGACAGTGTTGAATAGAAGGAAGTTTTTGACGCTTTGTCCATCTGCTGAAAGGAAAAGTGCTTCTGAACTTGTGACCTCTAAGATGCAAGAAACACTCAAATTACATGAGGAGTTGGAGAAAGTAAATCACTGCGCTTGTGGCCAATTTGCACGATAGGCAAAATGTTATCATGCTAATCTTCATCCTGTGAAAGCATTCTAGAACCCGATCCTCGGAAGGTATGATTACACAAGCAATCATTTGTTTTTTAATTAAAAGTAAACATTCTTTCTAGGTTTGATGGAAATATTAGTCAATGACGCTTAGATTGTTCCCATATAAGCCAAAATGCGCTAACTGATAAAAAATTCAACTCCGAGAGCGACTGTTGTTTTCGGTAAAGTTTTGCAAACGGTTTTGCTTCGATTCCAATGATCAGCGAAAAAGTTAAACATCATCCGACATTTGAACATTCCGTAAAGACATCCAGTTAAGGAGGAGAACTAAAAAAAGTAGCTAACAGTTTAAAATAAGACCAGTAAAGCGACAAACCGGGATCAGCAGAGAAAGGAATGCTCCAATACGATGATGCCGCAGAGTGAGAAACAAATTAGCCAGAAGGTTGTCACCACATAGTGCTTGCCCTAGCTGTTCCTAGCCTAAAAGTGTGATGTCGCGGGCGGAGAAATCTGACTGGAGCATACCAACAATGTGACCAGGCAGTTGGGTTTTGGAGCAAGCAGGGTTCGTTCTGGTGTTGTCAGACCGGAAGCTTCCAGCATAGATGTGTCGAATGTTGCTCAAATTCAAAGTGTAACCGATAGCAACATTTGGAACACAGCGGAAGATTTGATCAATCAGGTAATCTTTGCAAGCTTTTTTTTTTAAAATAAAAATAATTGAACTTTATTTTTTCATTTACTAGGTCCGCCAAATTTTCCGACACAAATTGGGAGAAACAAATATATCGAGCTCTGTAAAGCAACAGCGGAGATCAGCTAAAAAGCCAACAGTCACCACAATTACAACAGGCTCCAGTGGTTTCGGTTTCAGATCTGGCGGGTTCACATTTGGCTCAACCCCAGCCAAACCAGTAGCTATGCCGTCCCGTCAGTTAAATCAAATCCATTTCCAAGCTTGGAATCGTTTTAATTTGGACATAAGCGATTCCCAGAAGTCCTACGGGGAAATGTTACCATCAGCAGCCTTAGCACCGGATCGTTAGCCATATTTGGTTCAGGAACGGCAACTGATGGAAAAATTTGCAGAATCAATCCAAATATTTAAGGATCCATCGCAGCGCCAGGTTAATTGTCTTATTAAAAGATTTTCAAATTTTAATTATTGTAAATATTCATCTACAGACATTCTTCAAGCTCGTTCCAGACCAGTTGTTGTAAAAAACTCCATGCATTGGATTTTGATCGGAGCTGACGAAAATTATTTACCACCTCATAAAAACAAGAAATTCCAAAACAATAATGGACTGGCTCGACCAATTGGGAAGCAATTGCCTTCGACGGAAGTGAATTCATGTTCCCATAAGCTTACTGAGACGAGCGATCGCAAACTACCAGCCAGTAGGTAACAAGGCACAGTTAGCAAGTTAGTCGGTTATCCACTCAGGCCATTCCCCCAAATATTATTGCGGTAAGTTGAATATTCTTTTTGTTGATATGCTAATAATATGACCCTAGCGGCCCCAAAACAGGGACAACTTCAAAGAAAAAAGTTAATAATGTTGTGTAATTTGGTTTTAAAAGGGCTCTGCTGGAGTTGGTAAAAACGATCCTTTGCATGGTTCGCATTCTGCTGGCTGAAAATTTTCGGGAAGTCGCAATCGTGCTGAATGCTTCTAGCGTACGTAGAATTGATGTGGTCCAGGACAAGATTGAAATGTTCGCTCAACAGAAGGTTACTCCCATAGGGTCGGCACAAGTTTGTCATTTTGAACGAAGCCGATAGCATGGCCGAGGATGCTCAGCAAGCGGGATGGCGATTTGATTGCGGATCATTTCTTGAGCTGCGGATTAATAAGAACTAAAAGTTGCTGCCAAGATGTGAGGTGTTTTAAATCCTTTTGATTTGTTTTGTTGACACTATAATCACTTGATTCTATTCTAGGTTCATTGGCGTTTTCAACATTATAGGTAACACCGTCAACACAGAATCCCAAAGCAGTCTTATACCGTATTTGTTTACGCCGAGTGTTGCTCTAGTGTTGCACTGGTGCACCACTAGGTGCTGTCAAACTGTTTGTTTATTCGGACGGTGTTGCACTGGTTTTGACCTGGTGTTACACTGACATCGGGCGATAGTGCCCCGAAAATTTTATATAATATGATAATGAAATATCTGCAAAGGATTGTGTAAGTAGAAATAACACAGAGAAATACTAAGTCTATCGAATCATCGATTGTGTCATTTTGATTGTTGCAACGAATCACATGAAACCTCTGGGGCTCATAACTGTAACCAAAGTGACGCAACGTCTTATATGAACTATGATTTATGATAAAGATGTTCCCCACAGAATTTTCGAGAACGAAAAAAATGGGTCACGCAAGACTCTTTCTACCAGCTACGATTAAGGTTCTGCAACCGCAGACTCATTGAATATTAGAAATTACGATGATGGTTTTGATCATGGGTCAGGTATCACAGTCTGGTAAGCTCTATATATGTCTTCATAAAACTGAGATGTTGAAAAAATTATCACTCAAAATACTTTTTATTTTTCTAGATTTTCTAGAACAGAGATTCAAGCTTAACGGTTTGCCTGAGCAGTATAGTTTCAAAGAATTTGACAGTGTACGCAGAAGCTGCTTGATATGAGTGAAGCACCAACAAAAAACCAAAAGTCAACCCAATTGAGAGCTGGAGAGAAGAATCTCAGCATCATGGCTTATTTAAAAATATTTTACGATCTGAAGCGGCCGAAAACATATAAAGTTTTAAAATCGTTGAATATCTGGATTCTCAGGTGGCCTCTTGTTCATAAGAAATTCAGGTATAAATAGTGTACTTTACATTTACAGTTGTAAGATTCTTTTATAACTTTTTTTAGAATTGAATTGGATCGAAAGGGAGGGAGCTTAATCAGTTTGTGAAGTCGGTTACCAATTCCTACATCAAATAATAAACCGCTGATGATCTATCTTATGACAACCTTTTCGGATCAGCACGGTTAGTCTGTTACATCTAAGTCAAATTAAAAGCATCCCAGAACATTTTGAGATTTGAACTTATATGGGTATAAGTGCTACTAAGACTCTGGTTATAGTTTCCAGTTGTCATAAGATACATAATTATTCGTATATAATTCAAGTTGTCAGTTCATGTTATGTACACCTGTATTACTCAAAAAATGAACTCAGAAATGTATCCTATGCTTCAATTTTAATTTTATAATTACTGGGTGAATGATCATATGAAATAAAATTAAGTTTGAAAAATACTAAGAGTAGGTGCCAATTTTTCGAATTTTTCGTTGGAAATTTGTTTATTATTCATTGTCTTATTAGATACACATAATTTTTTTTTAAGTTAAGCTCCTAATTCCAAGCACCAATAAATTCAATTAAACCTGCTGGAGTAAAATAAGACTTGAACTATATAAGTAGTTGTTACATTATGTGATATTAAAAATTGAACTTCAAATCATTTTAAATCAAATATTCAAAACAGGCTTAACAGTTTTATTAAAATTTTACAATATTATTTCATATTTCCAGGCCTGAGTACCTTAACTTTCTTACTCCTAAGTTTTTCCCAGCCAAGCTACCGTTGCTGACAACGTCGATTTTAATATTCCAGAATTTCGTGCCATCACCACCGTTCGGCTTAAAATTGTTTAAAACACAACACCAGCTCCATAACGTATGATAAATTTGTAACACAACAATTACTATATACATTAATGTTTTTTTTATTTACAGAGCTCAACGGTGCAAAGAAAAGATGTATGAGGCCAAATTTTGCTCCCTACTTTTGTCGGTGGATGAATCCCTCGAGCAAACGTGCGATCTCCGGATGGGAGTTTGTTTTTTTGGCATCAGCAACGCGATTCCCATCCGCAGAATGATTCCAGTATTATGACTTCTTATAGCCATATTGCTTTTAACAAAAAGCGTCAAAGTTTGGAATTCTATTGGATGAGCGGCTCGAGGAAAATGCATTTCGAAAAATGCAATGATAATTGTTTGTTGTAGTAATTACTTTTTATTTGATTTGGATTATTTTGATAAAATTGTACCAAAAAAAAACATTGAAAAATAAAAATTTAGATTTTTAAAAACTGAATGATTGGCAACCCTGGAAACGGCTCGGAAATCCGTTCGTATTCGGTCCGAAATCGGTTCTTTTTTTTGAAATGGACTCTATAACAATCGGCCCAGAAACGGTTCGAAAAATTGTTCGGATTCGGTCCGAAATCGGTCCTTTTTTTCGGATGGATGCTATGGCAATCGACCCAGAATCGGTTCGAAAAATCGTTCAGTTTCGGTCCGATATCGGTCCTTTTTTTCGGATGGACACTATGGCAATCGGTCCAGAAACGGTTCGAAAACCCGTTTGGTTTCGGTCCGAAATCGGTTCTTTATTTCGGAGGGATGATGGCAATCGGCCCAGAAACAGTTCGAAAACCGTTCAGATTCGGTTGGAAATCGGTTCGCTTGTTTTGACATTTGATCTGCTCGAACTGGTTGAAAAAACTTATCGTCGTCCGAAAAAGTGTTTCATTTTCGCGCGATTTTGTACTAAACTCGGCCCGATTTCTTATACGATTTCGGGCCGATCGAGCAGATGAACGAACAAAAATCGGGCCGATTTCGGGCGATTTTTCCTGTCTGGGTAATAACTACCCAGACAGGAAAAATCGCCCGAAATCGGCCCGATTTTTGTTCGTTCATCTGCTCGATCGGCCCGAAATCGTATAAGAAATCGGGCCGAGTTTAGTACAAAATCGCGCGAAAATGAAACACTTTTTCGGACGACGATAAGTTTTTTCAACCAGTTCGAGCAGATCAAATGTCAAAACAAGCGAACCGATTTCCAACCGAATCTGAACGGTTTTCGAACTGTTTCTGGGCCGATTGCCATCATCCCTCCGAAATAAAGAACCGATTTCGGACCGAAACCAAACGGGTTTTCGAACCGTTTCTGGACCGATTGCCATAGTGTCCATCCGAAAAAAAGGACCGATATCGGACCGAAACTGAACGATTTTTCGAACCGATTCTGGGTCGATTGCCATAGCATCCATCCGAAAAAAAGGACCGATTTCGGACCGAATCCGAACAATTTTTCGAACCGTTTCTGGGCCGATTGTTATAGAGTCCATTTCAAAAAAAAGAACCGATTTCGGACCGAATACGAACGGATTTCCGAGCCGTTTCCAGGGTTGCCAATCATTCAGTTTTTAAAAATCTAAATTTTTATTTTTCAATGTTTTTTTTTGGTACAATTTTATCAAAATAATCCAAATCAAATAAAAAGTAATTACTACAACAAACAATTATCATTGCATTTTTCGAAATGCATTTTCCTCGAGCCGCTCATCCAATAGAATTCCAAACTTTGACGCTTTTTGTTAAAAGCAATATGGCTATAAGAAGTCATAATACTGGAATCATTCTGCGGATGGGAATCGCGTTGCTGATGCCAAAAAAACAAACTCCCATCCGGAGATCGCACGTTTGCTCGAGGGATTCATCCACCGACAAAAGTAGGGAGCAAAATTTGGCCTCATACATCTTTTCTTTGCACCGTTGAGCTCTGTAAATAAAAAAAACATTAATGTATATAGTAATTGTTGTGTTACAAATTTATCATACGTTATGGAGCTGGTGTTGTGTTTTAAACAATTTTAAGCCGAACGGTGGTGATGGCACGAAATTCTGGAATATTAAAATCGACGTTGTCAGCAACGGTAGCTTGGCTGGGAAAAACTTAGGAGTAAGAAAGTTAAGGTACTCAGGCCTGGAAATATGAAATAATATTGTAAAATTTTAATAAAACTGTTAAGCCTGTTTTGAATATTTGATTTAAAATGATTTGAAGTTCAATTTTTAATATCACATAATGTAACAACTACTTATATAGTTCAAGTCCTATTTTACTCCAGCAGGTTTAATTGAATTTATTGGTGCTTGGAATTAGGAGCTTAACTTAAAAAAAAATTATGTGTATCTAATAAGACAATGAATAATAAACAAATTTCCAACGAAAAATTCGAAAAATTGGCACCTACTCTTAGTATTTTTCAAACTTAATTTTATTTCATATGATCATTCACCCAGTAATTATAAAATTAAAATTGAAGCATAGGATACATTTCTGAGTTCATTTTTTGAGTAATACAGGTGTACATAACATGAACTGACAACTTGAATTATATACGAATAATTATGTATCTTATGACAACTGGAAACTATAACCAGAGTCTTAGTAGCACTTATACCCATATAAGTTCAAATCTCAAAATGTTCTGGGATGCTTTTAATTTGACTTAGATGTAACAGACTAACCGTGCTGATCCGAAAAGGTTGTCATAAGATCGATCATCAGCGGTTTATTATTTGATGTAGGAATTGGTAACCGACTTCACAAACTGATTAAGCTCCCTCCCTTTCGATCCAATTCAATTCTAAAAAAAGTTATAAAAGAATCTTACAACTGTAAATGTAAAGTACACTATTTATACCTGAATTTCTTATGAACAAGAGGCCACCTGAGAATCCAGATATTCAACGATTTTAAAACTTTATATGTTTTCGGCCGCTTCAGATCGTAAAATATTTTTAAATAAGCCATGATGCTGAGATTCTTCTCTCCAGCTCTCAATTGGGTTGACTTTTGGTTTTTTGTTGGTGCTTCACTCATATCAAGCAGCTTCTGCGTACACTGTCAAATTCTTTGAAACTATACTGCTCAGGCAAACCGTTAAGCTTGAATCTCTGTTCTAGAAAATCTAGAAAAATAAAAAGTATTTTGAGTGATAATTTTTTCAACATCTCAGTTTTATGAAGACATATATAGAGCTTACCAGACTGTGATACCTGACCCATGATCAAAACCATCATCGTAATTTCTAATATTCAATGAGTCTGCGGTTGCAGAACCTTAATCGTAGCTGGTAGAAAGAGTCTTGCGTGACCCATTTTTTTCGTTCTCGAAAATTCTGTGGGGAACATCTTTATCATAAATCATAGTTCATATAAGACGTTGCGTCACTTTGGTTACAGTTATGAGCCCCAGAGGTTTCATGTGATTCGTTGCAACAATCAAAATGACACAATCGATGATTCGATAGACTTAGTATTTCTCTGTGTTATTTCTACTTACACAATCCTTTGCAGATATTTCATTATCATATTATATAAAATTTTCGGGGCACTATCGCCCGATGTCAGTGTAACACCAGGTCAAAACCAGTGCAACACCGTCCGAATAAACAAACAGTTTGACAGCACCTAGTGGTGCACCAGTGCAACACTAGAGCAACACTCGGCGTAAACAAATACGGTATAAGACTGCTTTGGGATTCTGTGTTGACGGTGTTACCTATAATGTTGAAAACGCCAATGAACCTAGAATAGAATCAAGTGATTATAGTGTCAACAAAACAAATCAAAAGGATTTAAAACACCTCACATCTTGGCAGCAACTTTTAGTTCTTATTAATCCGCAGCTCAAGAAATGATCCGCAATCAAATCGCCATCCCGCTTGCTGAGCATCCTCGGCCATGCTATCGGCTTCGTTCAAAATGACAAACTTGTGCCGACCCTATGGGAGTAACCTTCTGTTGAGCGAACATTTCAATCTTGTCCTGGACCACATCAATTCTACGTACGCTAGAAGCATTCAGCACGATTGCGACTTCCCGAAAATTTTCAGCCAGCAGAATGCGAACCATGCAAAGGATCGTTTTTACCAACTCCAGCAGAGCCCTTTTAAAACCAAATTACACAACATTATTAACTTTTTTCTTTGAAGTTGTCCCTGTTTTGGGGCCGCTAGGGTCATATTATTAGCACACACTCATTTGGCGCAACACCTTAAACTTGTAAAATTGACCCATTATTGCGAACAGCCGAGATCTGTCAAAAAAAGTGTCGTTTCCTCGAGTCAATTCTACACATTATTTAGAAAAGCTGGCTTACTAAATAAAGGGTAGTTTTTTAACTTGTCATTCAGAATATAGAACTCTTTCTGCCGTAACCGATCTCGTTCGACGATTCAATGAATCGGTTAATGCTGAAAGATCAGTTCAGTTGATTGAGTTGATAGAATATTTTCCTACTCTGTAACAGGAGCATGAAAATTATACCTTGCCGAATACAGAAATTCAAAACAAACTGATTTGTTTTTATTATTTTCTTTCCATCCTTCTGACACTTTAAGGGCTAACATCAAAGGGCTGACATCGCAGAGCGGGCTTCCAAAATAATGTGTAAATTTTACATGCTTACATTACTAATTTTCACCTCTGCTTTGACGTACATGCTGTGTACACTATGAGGGGTACAAGGACTTTACATGAAAAAGGAGTTAACCCAGTCTTTTCCGATAACGGGTCAAAACTACACTATAAGGGGTTGCGCCAGATGAGTGTGCATATCAACAAAAAGAATATTCAACTTACCGCAATAATATTTGGGGGAATGGCCTGAGTGGATAACCGACTAACTTGCTAACTGTGCCTTGTTACCTACTGGCTGGTAGTTTGCGATCGCTCGTCTCAGTAAGCTTATGGGAACATGAATTCACTTCCGTCGAAGGCAATTGCTTCCCAATTGGTCGAGCCAGTCCATTATTGTTTTGGAATTTCTTGTTTTTATGAGGTGGTAAATAATTTTCGTCAGCTCCGATCAAAATCCAATGCATGGAGTTTTTTACAACAACTGGTCTGGAACGAGCTTGAAGAATGTCTGTAGATGAATATTTACAATAATTAAAATTTGAAAATCTTTTAATAAGACAATTAACCTGGCGCTGCGATGGATCCTTAAATATTTGGATTGATTCTGCAAATTTTTCCATCAGTTGCCGTTCCTGAACCAAATATGGCTAACGATCCGGTGCTAAGGCTGCTGATGGTAACATTTCCCCGTAGGACTTCTGGGAATCGCTTATGTCCAAATTAAAACGATTCCAAGCTTGGAAATGGATTTGATTTAACTGACGGGACGGCATAGCTACTGGTTTGGCTGGGGTTGAGCCAAATGTGAACCCGCCAGATCTGAAACCGAAACCACTGGAGCCTGTTGTAATTGTGGTGACTGTTGGCTTTTTAGCTGATCTCCGCTGTTGCTTTACAGAGCTCGATATATTTGTTTCTCCCAATTTGTGTCGGAAAATTTGGCGGACCTAGTAAATGAAAAAATAAAGTTCAATTATTTTTATTTTAAAAAAAAAAGCTTGCAAAGATTACCTGATTGATCAAATCTTCCGCTGTGTTCCAAATGTTGCTATCGGTTACACTTTGAATTTGAGCAACATTCGACACATCTATGCTGGAAGCTTCCGGTCTGACAACACCAGAACGAACCCTGCTTGCTCCAAAACCCAACTGCCTGGTCACATTGTTGGTATGCTCCAGTCAGATTTCTCCGCCCGCGACATCACACTTTTAGGCTAGGAACAGCTAGGGCAAGCACTATGTGGTGACAACCTTCTGGCTAATTTGTTTCTCACTCTGCGGCATCATCGTATTGGAGCATTCCTTTCTCTGCTGATCCCGGTTTGTCGCTTTACTGGTCTTATTTTAAACTGTTAGCTACTTTTTTTAGTTCTCCTCCTTAACTGGATGTCTTTACGGAATGTTCAAATGTCGGATGATGTTTAACTTTTTCGCTGATCATTGGAATCGAAGCAAAACCGTTTGCAAAACTTTACCGAAAACAACAGTCGCTCTCGGAGTTGAATTTTTTATCAGTTAGCGCATTTTGGCTTATATGGGAACAATCTAAGCGTCATTGACTAATATTTCCATCAAACCTAGAAAGAATGTTTACTTTTAATTAAAAAACAAATGATTGCTTGTGTAATCATACCTTCCGAGGATCGGGTTCTAGAATGCTTTCACAGGATGAAGATTAGCATGATAACATTTTGCCTATCGTGCAAATTGGCCACAAGCGCAGTGATTTACTTTCTCCAACTCCTCATGTAATTTGAGTGTTTCTTGCATCTTAGAGGTCACAAGTTCAGAAGCACTTTTCCTTTCAGCAGATGGACAAAGCGTCAAAAACTTCCTTCTATTCAACACTGTCAGCAATTTGCGATACTACTACTTCCACTTTTAGAAAAACCGGAAACCCCTTGAGTTTTTGATAACTGACCTCCGAGAAGCAGGAAGACATTAAACTTAAAAATCATTTGTATCTTCCTAAACAAAAAATAATCCCAGTCTGACAACATCTGTACTGCTCGGATTCCGATGTCTCAAATTTTTCTTCATCCGATTCGGACAAAATTACCCGGGAGATAATGCATGAGGGTGCGGCGGAATTCGATTCGGATTAGATGTATTGTTTGGTCCATCTGCATTTCCAGTTCTTCCGACTTTTTTTTTGGGATAGTTGAAGACATTTTTGGATATTCGTTGGCCCAATGCTAGGCTAATCGGAACTTCCGGCTGGTTTTGCTGTTTGGATGCCTGTTGCTGTTGTTTGATAACGGAGTGGATTTGCTACCGGTTATCGGTGGAACGTTAGTTGCTTGTCGAGCCGTTCCAACGAATGATGACCAATCGAACCTTAACGCGGAATGTGAGAAGGAGCAATGTCAATATTTAAATATTCAAATACTCGATTTTAATTCAAAATAATGAAAAACGCAAATGGCGCTTCGACTTACCAATTTGAATATTGGCTTACGAACTATAAACTCAATTACAAAACCGATAAAGAAAACTCTAATTGCCATTTATTTTCAGTAAAATGATTCGCATTGCGACGAAACCAGACTGAAATGACGGTTTTCTCGTTGGTTCGTTTTCGTACAGCAAACAAACACGCACCCGGATTGCTGCGATTGAAAACTGCTCGTGTTTCGTTTTGTTCGCGTCGCAGCACTGCGAAAAAATATCGTCTGTTTTCGAGCAATCGAGCAGGCAGATGGAAATCGAGCCGAAAACGGACCGAATTCTAACCGCTAGAATTCGAGTGCCGCCATCTCTGTTTTGCAATCGGCCCGATTGAGCAAACCTTCCTGACAGGGTATCCGCAAGAGGTGAAATCAAGCGTAACATTTCATAAGGGCGAAACTTGCAGTTACCTCGAAACGAGAAAAACGCGTTCGAAATTTTGGAACACAAATTTAAATCCTATTTAGTAATGAAATAACCAAATATCAATCTTTTTGCGTAAGAATCAAAAAAATGTGAAGGTTTACAGTTCCTGATACTCATTTTTTCAAAATTGTTTTCCGTTTTCAAGAAATTCCACTTTTAATGTGTTCCGCCCTTTTGAAATTGCTTTGTGAGTTACGCCTCTCACCAATACGGACCAATGAGTTTTGACAAACTAGTTTCGCCTGCAAGATAAGACTGTTTTTATTTACGTTTGAAGTTACGCCCTACGATTCCAAATCTTACAAAAAGGTTTTAAAACTTGTAAAGCTTCGTCGGAAGTTCAATATCGCCTTAAAATATTGCAGTGGCATGTGCTACATAACAAAAAAAAACAGGCTTGATTAGAAGTGTGCGGATTTCAGTGGGATTTTGCAAACAAAACAACGGGTGAAGAAATACTTTGACCGGTGAGTAAAATGTTTTAGTTTCTATTTTCAAATGCTCATATTTTTAAACTACTTTCAGGATAGTTTTTGAACCCAACGCTTTTCCACTATACCTATAAACTGTTTCTAAAAGTTATTGTCGAAAAGAATGGATTTGGATTCCCTAGGAGCAGATTAAGGTTGATTGCAACAGGAGCCGACATGGACAGACGGTTGAATTTTAAGTGTTTAGTTATGTAGTTTTGTTAGTCAGAATTGTGCGTTTTTTTTTGCTTTTGCTTTGTTATTATATTGTCTGAGATAGTAAATGATAGCCCCCAGTAGAGTTTTGCAAGGGATTTAGAATAACAGGGAGAATGTTATTCCAGTTCAATCATGATATTCCTGGATTTTTTTGTAGTGACTAAAATTCAAGTGAAATAAAAGTTTTATCATATATGAAGAAAAAAACAAGTTTTAATAGAATTTGAAAGGAATAATATATTTTACAAGCACAATCAAAACTATTTACAAACTTATCTGTATCTAGCATAACTTTTTGATTTGTTCCAGTTGTTCTATATCTGCCCTGGGATTACCGAATACTGGAGTTTTATTTATTGAAGGGTTTGAAAGTGCCACTAATGAAACAACCTGTGGTTCCCGGTGTGCAGGGTTTGTTCTAAGGTCTAGAGCAGATGAGTTATGAATCCTTTGCTTTTTGGGGGTAGATGCCGAAATATCAGCAAAAGATAACTCATTCGTTTCGGACGGAATACATTCCGTTCGTGATGTTTCCTCAAAAGCGTTTACTGATTGATTATGGTCCAATGAAACAGTTTCCGAGCTAGACAACACAAGTGCTGCTGCATCTGAAAGTTATGTGATATTTTGAAAATTAAATCATTTTTTGAAATATGTTACTATATTTACCCAACAATAGTTGAAAGTTCGTGAATTTCATGGTAAAAACAAAAATTTTCGTGAAAATGTCTTTAAAATCGTACGCTTCGAAAATTCAAACAAGTTCCGCCGTTTTTCAAAACACAACAATAGTTTCGCCCGGCGTAACTCGACAAGTGGTAGTAAAATCTCAAAAGGTAGTTTCGCCTTTTTAACATATAATTTGTATAGGCTAGTTTTTTTTAATCTTTACCAAATTTATTTTTAGAATATTAATAGTATTACCGTCTATTGAAATCAATAGATAACTCGATTTGTTTACATTTGGAAGTTTCGCCCTTATGAAATGTTACGCAAGAAATGATAACGACTTGTCTAACTCATACAATGTTGTCAATGTTGTTTTTTTTTTAATTTAATGTCTAATGCTAAGAAAATATAAGGAAACTTTGTCGTACACTGTTAGAGTCCTGGATAAGGTCCAGAGACAATATTCAAAGGTTGCAAATTTTTATTCTCTTATTATACTATACTTACTAAATCATATATCATATTGTCACTGTCACTGATACGATCCTGTCATAATTTATTGAGGTAATAAAATTTTGAACATGTATAATGAAATGATACTTGGAAGATATTTCATACTGGTACTGCTACCAATATATTAAGTTAATAGTTAGTACTATATCCCCAACTGTTTTTAATTATGCGGGCGATGCAGGAAATTTCAGTCTTCCTCCCCCAGGTTTCGACCTATTTCGACGAGATTTCATTGAACAGACTTATTCTTTTTTCGTTTGTTTACATATTTTTTGTTCAACGCATTCAGCACAATCAACAAAATTGACTGCCAAGTTTAAGAAATTATCTGTGCAATTGCTGATTTGTTGATTCGATTGATTGGATAATTGATTCATAATTTATAATCATTATTGTTGTCATCCATCTAATCCTTCCGAATTTTCGATGGCTGAATCCGGGATTGAAACGGCCGCGGCCCCTGAGTGGCTTGTCAAGTTAGAAAGCCGAAGAGAACAAATCAAAGCTAAACTCGGTCATGAGAGTGGAAACGGAGCACCTTGCGTAGCATGTGGAACCAAATGTCCTGGTTTAGATCTTCATTTTTGGCGAAAAGTTTGTCGGAATTGCAAATGCAGGAAGGAACAACATGATTGCAAAGACGACGACGTTACTGGCTGGGCTCAATTTGAAATACTAGGGGCCATTCGATCCAAACCTGCGTGTAGGTTTTATGCTGATAGCACTTGATAGTTCCGTGGACATCTAATCTGTTTTTTCTTTTTCATGTTTCAGACATAAAAATTTCCGAGCTCACTGATAAGCCCGTCCAGCTGGACTGGATTCCACCTAATGTGACTCCGGAGCTGGCCTCGGATTATATGACTCAGCTGGGTAAACAGAATATACCCATAGCTGGTAGTGAAGCAGCGGAAAAACGAAAACAGCAGCTAGAATATCAAGTTCCTCCCCATGATCTGGATGCCAGTTTGTGTCATAATCTTTCAGAAAACGAGGAAGCTCAGTTGGTTCAATATGTGGAAAAAATCAAGAAAAACTGCGTTGGTCAGGGTAGTGTGGTTCGAATAGGTGACGGTGTGAATTACCTTCCGCCATCTGGACGAGGACACGCAGGGCTCCCACATGCTACTAATACTTCTATACAAAAAGATAAAGTGCTTAGCCAATTGCTCGGTTCTGAAACAATTCAAAACATCATATCTGGAAACTCAGTTCCTCTGGGAAGGCCACTTTGCATTAGTAAAGAGACTTTGAAAGCAGATTTTATAGAAAGCCCTCTGATGTCGGATAAAACCAAGTACAAATTGAAACTCATGAAAATTGATTCCGAAGCCATGCAGAGTGCCGTTTTAAATGGTCCCGAAATCGATCGAATTATAGCTGGGATAAACGAAAAAGCTATTCCTTTCCAGGAAAATTGCGGACTTCTTGGTCCACTAGAAAAGTTCCGTCAAGAATATAAAAATAATCCTAAATTTCAAACAGAAATCGATAACTTTATTTCAACGTTGCCAACGCAAGATAGCAGCTCCACTAAAGAACACAATCAAGACCATTCTTTTAACTCTCCACTTCCGCTGCGAAACCTTTCCCGCCAGGATCAATTACAACACCAGGAAACGCCGGCACGTAAACTTAACTTTGAAGATAAACCTAACATTCCACTGTCAAGCCAATGCCGAAATGCCTTGAAACAGGACAAAGTGTTGGCAGACATAATGAATTCCGAACCACTCAAGGCAGTATTGCAAGGCCCGGTGTACGGAAAAACGTTAATAATCTCTCGTAAACCACTTTTCCCAGATTTTATAAGCAGTCCATTCCTTTCACCAGCGACAAAAACCAGACTGGAGCGAATGAAAATTAACACACAGACAATCCAAAGTGCTGTATTAAATGGTCCCTTTTACGACGAGCTTCTCACAAAATTGGATAAATCTAGCATAAATTACGCACAAGATTCAATCCTTCAACCAATCGATGAATTTCGTGACGAATTTTTGAGCTATGATAGCGACAGTGACTTCCAGAAGGAAATAATAGATTTCGTCAAAAATTCCGATCTATCACAGTTTGATGTAACTCCAGACCAGATTCCAGAAGTGGCAGAAAATCGGAGGGACGCACAACGCACTAATGCCCTTCTCAACCAAATCACGTCAATTCCGACGGTTCAAAATGCTCTTAAATTTGGAGTCCAACCAGGCCACGTACTGCAAGTTTTTAACGAACCAATGCATCTTGATTTGCAATATCCAGAGAAACTATCTAAGCCTGTACTGGAAAAATTAGCGTCCATTAATCTCAACAGCTCTGCTATCGAAAGTGCTGTTGTGTGTGGTCCAGCTTATGATAAAATTTTGCATCAGTTAAACAAAAATCGGATCAACTATGCTTTCGACTCTGTTGTTGGTCCAATCGCTCAATTTAGGAACGAATATTTGGGCGACGATGGATTC
Source organism: Uranotaenia lowii (assembly GCF_029784155.1). Lineage (NCBI taxonomy): Eukaryota > Metazoa > Arthropoda > Insecta > Diptera > Culicidae > Uranotaenia > Uranotaenia lowii. The sequence continues at coordinate 256,241,261 of NC_073692.1, forward strand.
CGTAAAGAGCTCGCTCGTTATATTGCACACCCAGAACCATGTCTTTTTCAAAATTTGATAGCGACCGAAGAGCTTCCCACTGGAGCAATGAGCGATGCTCAGATCGAACAGCTTCAACAACTTAGCGGAAAACTATCGGGATTACATGTTTCCCAAAGCGCTGATTCGGGTTTTGGTTCTGTACCTCCCACACCGAACTACTCGACCTACCCCGGATTACTGAGTTCTACAAACGAAGAAACAGGCTACGATATTAATCGTGCACAACTGACCGCACATGAAGGTAATTACAAAATATACTAAAATGCAATGTTGTATGTAACAGTTAAATGTTAACTTTTTAGGCAAGCTTGTTTCGATCCCTGCTATCCAAGATATGAATATGTACCCTGAAGTGCGTCCAAGTAAAGGTTCCATTGGTCAACTTTCATCCAACGATAGTGTTGCATTGCCATCAACTGCCAAGGCCGTCCATCCAAAATCGCTGTTAAAGACTCCAGAATTCATTAACTGTGGCGGTTGTCAGAAATCCATTATGTGTGGGGAAGTGGCCGTAAAAGCTGAACGTGCCGGCAAAAGTGCTTGGCATCCACAATGTTTCAAGTGCCACAAATGCGAAGAGCTGTTGGCCGATTTGGTTTATTTCTATCATGGCGGAAATGTCTATTGTGCCAGAGATTTGGCTGAAATTTTGAAGATTCCACGATGTTCAGCTTGCGATGAGTTGATTTTCACCAAGGAATACACAGCAGCTGAGGGAGCGACGTTTCACATTAAACATTTCTGTTGTTATCATTGTGACGCACCTTTGGCCGGCCAGCAGTATGTTCCTGATGAGAAGAGCAATATGCCACTTTGTTTGAATTGCTATGACACTTACTTTGCCAAAACGTGCCATCGATGCCGTGGAAGCATTGGACCTGCTGAGCAGGGTGTTGCTTGGGGAAATATTCATTGGCATGGATCATGCTTTCTGTGTAGTGGCGTTGATTGCGGTAAATCTCTTATTGGCGGTCGATTTTGTGTGAAGAATGAAATGCCATTCTGTAGCCCGCAATGTCTAAGAAGTGTCATTGCATGAAAAAATCGTAATTTCGTTCACTACTGCATCCTTATGAAAAAGCACCTGGTGCTATAATATATACTAACTACCCATAAATATCCACTATATAGCAAGTGCATTTAAAAAATAAAACGTGCCAACTAAACAGAAGCGTGAAACATATTTTACAAATATACAATTTTACAATCAATATTTTTTAACAAATTACAATAAAGTACCTATATACACTTTCAACTATAAATTTATTGTGATATATCTATCCATATTCCCTCTTATTTTGGAATATGTATGTATGTATGTTGGTAATCCACCATGGGTGCACGGATTCACCGCAGTTTCTGCCTAAGTATGGGTTCACATACATTCCTTAGATTATTAGGTTCGACAAATCTCCAATGCAGCGCGCCACCATACCCGGACCCCATGGCTTCGTATGAACTGTTATGTGGTTAATGTATTGCGTGTGTTGATGTAGGTATATTTTGGAAGAGCGAATCAATATTCCGGCATCCGTGTATATACCTGGCCAGCTGGCAACTGATTGAACATTCCAATTATATAGTCAGTTATATAATGAAACACATCTTACCTATCGGCCCGCTTATGGGATTCGAACCCAAAAGTTTTTCTTGCCGATACCGGGAATCGAACCCAGTACGCCTGGCGTACCAATACCAGACTCGCGCCAGCCTATCCACTAGACCACATCGGCGCTATATATTCCCTCTTATTTTGGAATATGTATAAGGATAAATCATTTATAAAACAGAAAAGTCAAATAGTTTTTTCGAATTTTCAGTACGATTTTTTTTTTATTCCACGTTCCACGAAGATTTTATTTTTTTCATAGCATTTTCAAAAACATCGTTCAAATTTAACTTTTCACCCAAGATCTGTGACATATACCCTTTTGGCCTGTCACCTTAACCCTCTACTGAATGCATCGAGAAAAAAAATCGTCAACGGAAATAACTTAATTGATCTCTTAAGCTTGGATTGCAGTTCAAGTGAGAATGACCGTTAACAAATCTTATTTTATCAATAACTCAAAAACGCGACACAACTAGCATGTGTATCACGGTGGAATCGATGAGGAATCATTGAAAGATGAAATTACAGCCGGACTTGTTCCTTAAAACCTAGAACAGTTTTAATTTCAATTCCCGCAGTTCTCACAACGGACACTTAACCATGGCGGAGTAATCGGAATAAAAACAGTTCTAGCGGGTTTTAAGGATCGAGTCCGGCTGGAATATCACCTTTCTGCCATTTCCCATCGACTTGATATGTTACAAAACCTAGCTTCGTCGCGTTGTTTAGTTATTGACGAAATAATTTTTTAACATTCACGTTCACGTGAAGTGTAACTGGGCCTTAAGTGAGCAATAATTAATGCAAAAAAAAACAAATACCATGTTCTATGGTTTTATTGTTTAAATATTTCCATTTTTTTAAGGTTTATAAAGGCTAATTGAATTTTTAAAGCACTTAGAATCGTTTGAATTCGTATATATAAAGGTGGTCGTGAGCTGGGTCGCCAGGTGCCCTGATTTGTCTGTAAAGCACAGACTTTTGACCCTTCATCCAGATATTGGTCAGACAGATTTTTTGCTCAGAGTGCCCAGATTTTAGACTTTGAAAATTGAGTGATGAAATCAATATTCATGTATTGGATATGATCCTTAAGTGCCAGATTATACTAGAAATCTCACTTATATGCATTGGTTTATCACCAATCATTCATTTAAACTTTTTTTTAATTAGATCGGCATGATAAGAAACAGTGTTTGGTTTGTTATATACACAGAAAAAAAATCTGAATCCTTAAAAGCACTGAAATTGGAGACCCTTAATATTACATGACATAGAACGCGATTTCATACTGTAAATTTCCGTCACTTATGATGCTTCTTTTTATTTACATCATATGTGATGTAATTTTAAAGATTGTTTCGTAGTGCGAACACAGAAAATTACATGTCACAGAAAATTGCAAAAACTGAATCCTTAACAACTCTGAAGATTGAAGAATTGAATCTTACATGACACGGAACACGATTTTCTATTGTAAATTAGATATGATTGAATCCTTGACAGCACTGAAAATGAAAAAAAAAACAAACACGAAAGCAAGTCGTAAGTTTTTTTGACCTGTCGGGTGTTTGCGCTGCCGTGTTGTTTGATTGTGCGTTCATTGTCGAATGGTAAGTTTTTAGAATAAGTGGTTAGATAAAGCTAAATATGCTTCAAACAATTTGTTTTAATTCTAACAGATTCGCAAAGTACGTTCCGGGAAAGGCTCCGCCAGATGGAAATGGTGACGATCGTAGCCATGGTTGGCAAAAGTGGCAGATCAAAAAAAGTGGCAAAAGTGGTTTAAAATAAATGTAATCTAGTGTGTACAAAAAGATTGTTTTTTTAGTGAGAGATCTTCTTTGAATCATATTAATAAAAAGTAAACAAAAAAATCCAATTGGAAGTGTAAACATTACATCACTTTTAAATTACACGTCGGCAAATTTTACAGGCGTGTAATATCCAACTTGCACTGAAAATTCCGTCATATATGATGCTTCTTTTTATTTACATCATATGTGATGTAATTTCACAGATTTTTTTGGTAGTGTGTATAACAACAATCGCAATACCTTCCTTGGTTGAGTATTCAATAAGAAAGGTAAAAGCTCTGCGACAAAATGCTCGGATCGATAGAGTATTTCCTGAGACAGATTGTGGTAGGGTAGCTTTTTGTTTTTGTTTTGAAAAATGTAAATTGGGATTGGGCCTGCTAAAAAGAATAAAGCCTGCTCTTCACTCTTACACAGATTTCCATAAGAATGACAGCTAATCGGAGTGAAATCGGAGTGAAGGCTATTTCTCTCTCGGTTTATCCACACGAGAAATCGTATACCGGGACTGCGAGCGCGCCCATCGCCCATACCAACTTGTCGCCATTTTGATCTTTGATGATAAGCGCTGTTCAATGCATTCTTTTAAAAACTTCTTTAATTAAAAGCATCAACAAACCTTCATTTCTTAACTTGTTATGAATTTACAAATCATTAAATAAAGAATTTATTTGCTCCTCAACAAGTTGCGCTTGCAAAATCACTACAATTACATTGTCAATTTCATATCGTTACTATCTGGTCATTGAACATACGTAATGTTGTTGTTATGTTTACCCTACCACGATATGCCGAGAAAATGTAAACATGAGAAATCAGCTGTTCGTCTGACAAGTGGGGAAATGCCTTATTGGAATCGATTTTGACAGTTCTTTTGCTCGATTGTAATTTTGTGTTTCAGATGTCACTTCTCTTATATACAGGTTCACTAGATGTAACTATTGTTAGCGTGTAATTATTTTATGCGTATGATGGTCTGATGTTTTAGCGTGTAATTATTTTATAGCACACGCTCCTTTTTTTTAAGTCAAAATTCAGTTTCACCGAGGTTCAAAACATAGTTCGATTCTATGAACTTAAGTTCCCTTTTCCCTCCTTGCAATGGTTCAAAACGGAGTTCGAACTGCGCACTAAAACTAATCCCATTTTTGTTTTTCTTCGGCGAAGTAGCAAAACTGAGATCGATTTCATGAATTAAAAATTGAACCCTCTGCGTGTATTTTGAACTGAAAGCACTTAGCGAGTTCGGCTGCGGAACTGCATTCTGAGTAGCTATGAATAAAGTTCAACATGAAGAAAGTTCAATGAAGGCAGTTCGGCTGTCGAATTTAGGTTTGAATATGCTTGTCAGACTTAGTTTTAGCGGATGCCCAGTCGAACTCAAAGTTGAGGGCTGCAACGGAAGTGCTGTTTTGAACAAAAACAACTTAGTCTTGAATTTAAAAAAAGGAGCGTGCAGCGATAGCATCCATCACAATAATAAACAATCAAAATTTGATTATAATAAAAACAACGGTTTTTTATCATATTAGTTAAAATTAATTGATTGCAATATGTCTAAACAGTAAGTAATTTAAAAAAAAAAACATTCAATATCTTCTTCCTTACAAAATCGCAAAAATATTTCTAGGTATGGATTGATTGATCCAAAAGCAAATAAATCCAAACTCGGTGTTACTAAACATGCTGCGTTTGCGAGTGATTCAGATTCGGACTCTTGTCCTACTAAAAAGCCCTCGGTGAATCTATGTCTTGGCGAAAGCCAAAAACGACAAGCAAGGGCAGCCCAACAGAAAGCACTAGAGGAAGACCCCACTATCTATCAATATGATGAACTGTATGATGATATGGATCAGAAACGTAAAGAGGCTAAAGCTGGCAAATCGCAGGAAGAACGAAAGCCTAAATATATTACGAAGTTGTTAGAAACTGCAGACAAACGAAAAAAGGAACAAGAACGGCGCATAGAACGTCAAATACAAAAAGAACGCGAAGCTGAAGGGGAGATGTACAAAGATAAGGAATCTTTCGTAACATCCGCTTACCGGGCTAAGCTAGAAGAGATGAAGAAAGCTGAAGAGGAGGAAAAGCGGGAAGAATACTTGGAGCGCATAGGAGACGTCACCAAGCAAGGCGATCTAGGTGGTTTCTACAGGCATATTTACTCACAGAAGATGGGCGAAAAATCGAATGAGGTAAGCATTGAGTATAATGTATGGAAAATCACGAATGGAAACGTAACAAGTTATTGTCCTAACATTAGTAAAAACTGAAAGTAAAAAAATATAATTGCCTTATTTTAGGAAACACCCAAAGATGAAACGATAGACATTAAGCAAGAACAGCCCGATTCCGAAGATGAAGAACAACCTAGCGACAATAACGCTCCATGTAACAAGGAGAGCTCCGCAAAAGTTAGGCGGTATCGCAAACGTGCTTCGGATGACAACGATGAACATGAGGGCGATGAAAAGAATGATTCCAATAAAAAGATTCATTTGCAGTCTAATTTGGATGCGGATTCTGATTTCAGCATAGATTCCAACAGCTCAAGTAATGAGATGAGTGAATCAGAAGAGGACGAAAAGTCGGATAAAAAAGACAAAAATGCAGTAAAAATTTTGCCTAAAAGTCCACCTGAAGCATTGAAATTAGATCAGGCAACTGATTTAAGTTCGACAATCGTACCTAGAGAAGAAAAGAAACCTCCCAAAGAGGACCTTAACGGAAAAGAAATGGTAAAATCCGAAGAAGAGGTACAAGTGATTAAGGCACCTAAAATCGATATTTGGAAGAAACGAACTGTCGGAGATTTGTTTGACGCAGCGTTACAAAGATATTTTGAGCGTAAGGCAGCCAGAGAAACTGGTTAAACTTGGTTCCAATTCACCAAACAAATGCATTATCATGTATTGTATTCTAATAAATATTACAATAAAAACATGAAACCATTGAAAACTATTAATATGTATGTTTAGGAATGAAGCCAAAATTTGGTGGTAAATAGAAATTAAATATTTCCCAACTTTATGTACCGAGAAAAAAAAATTTAATTTGCAAACTGTAACTTGAAAAAAAAAAATTAAGCTTTTTTAAAGAACCGCTTTGACAGAAAGGCAGTTTAGAATCTCACCCAGTTTGGAATTCTCTTAATTTCTTTCAATACCCTGAATTGTGTTGTTGATCGCGACTTCTTATCCAGTAACCGAAATTTGTGTAGTAGTTTTTATTTAACTTTCTTAGCAGTGAAATACACCAGTGTTTGGAATAACAAAACACGCTTCATTTACAAAGAATTGCGGAAATCCAACTTAGTTTTGGTAAGAATTCCCGCGTCTCCGCATTCAGCATTATATCCTTTCCTATACTTCTGACCCGGAGCCTCCGACCAGATATCGTACCAGGCTTTAAATTCCTCTGGCGAAACGAGTAACTCTGGAACGTCGTACCGCGGTACATTGAAGTAGTTAATTAAGTCCGGTTTGTTCATGTAGCGGGCACGAAATTCGGTGTACTCTTCTTCGTTCTCGAAACGCCAATCGCGCATATGGGTGTCATCTTTGTCGAATCGATCAAAATCTATACGTTCGATATCCTCTACTACAACCTCGGTTTCACCATAATCGGACCAATCGTAGACCAGCAATTCGGCATGCGTGCTGATGTCTTTCAAATATTGTTGTTTGTAAATGTTCTCCATGTCCTGTAGATAGCGGTCAGTAAGGGCCTTCGCATTGGTTTCAGCTGGATGAGCTCGCTTTTGAATGCGGCTTTTTACGACATTTACTGGAACATCCAGGTAGATTACCAGATGCGGCTTCAATAATTCTGACATGGTGTTTTGCACGATGTCGTAATAAACCGAACGGGCGCCTTTCGAGATGTAACCGCTCTTGAACATGGCCTCAACGAAGACAAAATCGGAGTACACGCATCGATCCAGTACAACACCTTCGCCAGTCGAAAATAAATGAGCCAGAGCATCGATGTATTGCGAGTAGCGTTGCATCAGCGTTCGTATTTGAAACGTGGCTACATTACGATGATTGGGGTTCTGCAGAAACTTGTTCACATCAAAGCTCTGCATATTGGCAGGCATCTGAGGGTCCAGCTGACGCAGATCGTAGCCATACGAGTTAATGTAATAGCTATCGAGATTTGCTTCTGGAAAATACTTCATATCCAATTCGGAAGCAAGTTCCTTGGCGAAGGCTGACTTTCCGGCAGCAATGGGCCCTTCAACGACGACAACCTGTAATAAATTTGCGTTTCCAACATCAGCATTTATACTAATTTATGCTCAAAAATAATACCTTGGTATTTTCATCGAACCTATTGGTGGTCGTTTTGAAAAGAACGTCTTTGCAAGCTTGCAGTGCCGTATATTCCTTTTCGAGGTAGGGAAAAGGAGTCGGCTTAACAAGTTTAGAGCCCCGCATTGTTTTCCCGGAAATGCTGCAAGAGGAAATTACCAACGGTGCGCAAATTTTTCCCTCGAAAACCGTTGACTTGATTGAGCTAGAACGGTTGAGGAACCGTATCCCTACACGGAGTACACCGGACATTTTTGTTCCTAAAAGCAGATTGTTATTGTTAAACGATGGAGTAAAATTACGTAAGATGTTATTGCACTTTGTTACCGTATTATATGGTATTAAATAGGATTCCTACTTACAAATTGATGCTACTCTGACAAGAACAACCGAATCAAATAAGCACTCGAAGGAATCGTCAACTACTACAGCATTCGAGTTCTGAAAAATTCGAAAGAAAATTTAGCTGCAGAGTGCAGAGCTATGATTCCGATGGAAATTTGCTTTGACAGATTCGTGTTGTTGTTAGCACGTTAAAAAAAAATTGAGAAAAGAATGTTACATTTCTCCGCTAATAAATTATAGCAGACCCTTTCGTTAACGCGAAATAGATTAACTACACGGAAAAATTGAGTTAATTATAAAATGTGTTTCAATTACACGTACAAAATAACTTAGCTGTTGTTGTTCAAAATTTGTATTTGCTTCATTCATTTCTGAGTAATTTTGGGTTGACAATATACAGAAGTGAACTAAAACTCGATTATTCAACTCTGTATAAAAAGTTTGCTTTTGTTGGAAAGCTTTGGATGGGGATGTCGGATCGAAAAAAAGAAAAAAAAATCAACATTTTGATGGTGGTGAGGAATATTCAAGCTGTTTTTTTAGAATAAAAAAGAATGTAAATCGATGAAAAATCCTCATTTTTACTTTTCTTCAAGACGAATGTATCGCTTCTTATCATTTGAACTTCGTAAAGTGGTGAGTAGATCTAAAAAATTGATTAACTTCAAACTTCAAATTGTTGTTTTCATTTAATTTCAGATTGATTTGGCGGATGAAAAATATCCCTGGATGGAGCTATTGGATGTGCATCAGCAAACTATCGAAGGGATATAAGTTTTGGTTACCCCGTTCTACTTGGGTTGCCGCAATATGCCGTCTGCTTACGTACACTGGTAAGAATTATGAAATCAATTCAACAATAATTAAATGATGATTCTGTTACATTTTTAGTGTCGCTACGGAAAAGAATACCCAATCATGAAGAAGGCAAAAAGTAAATCCTTTGGGGTTGACGAAAAAAAGGATGACAAAGATTCTTCCGGTATTTCTACTATTTCTACTGGGACGACGAGTATGATTAGAAAAATCGTGCACAAGAACGGCAGCAGAAAACAGCTTCCGAATTCGGTTACAGCGAAAGCCTGAATCTGGGCTTCAAGCAACTTCAACGGTGTTGGATTCTAGATAATGGTCCAAAGCGAAACGAGAAGTCGAGAGAGAGTCTCATGTATGGTTATAAGATGTGAGATGGACCTTAAAATGAAACTGAAATGCTATCTGATTTATTCATCCCAGTTTTTCCTTAATTTTTTGAATTACGCTTGCGGTAAAACTTACGGTAAAACATCCTACAACTTCCCATGTCATTCGGGTTAACTTATTGGCATTGTTTAAAAATGTATCTCAAAACTTTAGTGAACAATTTTCATTTTTAGTGCGACAAAGCTCAAGATTCCAATATGACAAGGTTTAGATAAGATTTTAAATTTTTGTTGAAATTCCAATTGAGACTTAGCACTGAAACAGTTTTGATTCAGAATACTAACAGTAATCTCAAAAATCAAATTTTTTGTATAATGAATTTTTTATAGTACAAACTGATAATTGTGTTATAACAAAATATTAAAATTGAATTCTTTTTACAGATTCTTCTTCCCCTTTTGGCATTTGGATTGGGAAACATTGACGTGAAGACGTGAATCAGTACCGCTTGTTGGAAGTTGAGCCGTGTTAGGTTTTGAGTTTGCTGTTAAATATAAAAAAAAAAACAATATTCCAGCACAAAGATGACCGGTTTGACATTAAATAGAGAATAAATATTAATTTCTACGCAAAAAAGTCATTTTTGTAGTTTTTTTTTTGAGAAATTTCATGAATTTTCATTTTTTTTAGAATTCTTGAAAATGCATGGGCATCCCCATGTCGAAATACACAGAATTGACTACACCCAAAAAATTAAAGAAATTAATTCTACGGGATTTTTCACGTAAATTAAGCTTTTCTTCCATCCCATCGATTCTGCGTGCGTCTTGTAGTAGTTACTTTAATTCCACATAAATGACTCAAAAATTTCACGTAAAATGTATGTGGATGACCAAAACTCCTTTTGTAATTAACTTTTCATGAGCGTGTTTTTGTTTACGTTTTAAATTCTAATAAGAAAATTTCTCAGGAAATCAGTCAGGAGCTGATAGCTTCCCGTCCCGGTCCACAAATTTACGTCCCTATTTTTTCGGTATCGGTGGTCATTTTCGGTTCCGTTTCGTGGATTTACCAGCCGCTTCCACGTACTTGGGTGTGAGACTGAATCAGCGGCGCGGCACCGGAATTAAAACAAAGTGTTTTCTTGTTTCCCTCGGAACCAGCAGAATCAAGTTAAAAAAAAGTTAAAAACTGAACGGCATCCAAGTACGCACCGTCAGTACAAAGGGTAGGTTTTTTTTCACACATTCGAATAAATATGAAACTCAGAATGTAACGATAATGGTTAACAAATTGTTATTCATAATTCATACCACTTTAGGCAAACGGGAAGCTGCCTGATGGTGCTGCTGATGGGGCATCCGGATTCCCAGCCGAGCGAAGTGGCACTAGTAGTGAGGATCCTGAAGGTAGCCAAAATTGTTTTATAAATGAAGTAAGTTCAGGATCTCGATTTCTAATTAAACACGAAAACTTCAACAAATTTGCTTTTAAAGAAATTTTATTGAATCTACATTTTCAACTTCAGGCAACCATGTAATATGTTCAACGTCAAGCTCAACATCAGTACTCCAGGAAACAAGTTCTCTGTAGATGTAGATCAGGTAAACACCATATCACTCCTCATTAAAATATTTTATGCTTCTATAGGATGCTTATTAATTCCTATTTTTTCGATCCCTACAGAATTTCGAAAACCAATTTGCGCTTAACAACGGCCGTCGGATGATTCATGGAATCCATTGTTTGCATGTTTTGGAGTTAAAATAGTGGTTAGTGAAAAGTGGTTTATTTGGTATAATAAAAGAAAAATGAAAGAAACGATAAAATCAACCAAACATCGAATTATTTTTATTAGGCAATCATTTCAAATTTATTCCAAAACCATTAAGATTCAAGTAAACTAACAATAACTTCCATCGTTGAAATGGCGTTGAACTCACTAATAATTCACGTATGTTGTAGCTGATGTTCATTATACACCAATTCTAATTAGGGGAGCGTTTACTTATTTTATCCGTAGAATTTACGTGAAAATCAATTGGATAAAAATTATGTAGTTTTTCACGTAGCCGCTACGTGCAGATTATTTTGGGTGTAACGAAGGGAAAGCTTGCAAATGTATAAAAGCTCCTTAGACACGCTCTGCATAAAACGCCCAAACATAAAACTAAGTGGAGACACTTTTCTCGAATCTGTATGGATTTTTATACAGATGAGAGTAACTTTGGTTACCGTGTATGGTTTTACTCAAAATTTTTTTCTTTAATTTATCCGGATCCCCAGTGATTTTTTGAGCTCATTTTCCGCTTCCCAGTGACTTCGAGTTCATTTTCCGCTTCGCAGCAAAATAAATCCGAAGCGCAACTGCGAAACTGGAGTTGAAACAAAATTGTCGCGTAAATCGCTATGGAGTTAACGCGACCTTCGAGTGAGTGCCTTGTGATTCATCTGAAAGCTCCGAAAGCGGAAGAAACGCTCCTCAGGCATCGTACCGCAAAACACGATGTCCGAAGAGAGCATGGGATGGTGGGATATTCGGTCTATCCTTCCCGATACGCGTCTGGTAATTTCGCTTATGGGCTGCTGATGATTTGGGATGGTAATTAATCCCCCAACAAGTTTGAGGAAGGAATTTTTTTTTGGAACTTCTTTATTTGAAACGGCTTATACCTCTAGGCTTTAAGGAGCCAAACTCGTTTTGTTTGTTAACAATTGTGTGCTTAAATTTAGTTCATCACTTTTTATTAGAATAGAAAAGAAAATATATAGGGAAATATGAAAATGAAAAGAATCATAGACGAAAGTCAATAGCTTTTAGGAAAAGGTATATTTCGTGTAGTCCAAGTCTATCACAGCCAGCACATCTCTCACTGGAACATAGGGTGGTTTTCCTCGGGCCCGAAGGGAGTCTATGAAATTCGTTCTAGCGACAAGATGGACCTCGCACGACCAGACAATATGCTCGAGAGTACCGCGTCTAAGGAATAATGATTGGACATTAGACGGAAAAATATACGAATAAAATCCTGACTCAGGTCCAATCTATTAAAACCTTTGGGATAATCGAGTGGAGTCACCGACCCCCAGTGATCCATCGGGAAAGTACATTTTATCAGCATCGACGTGTCTATATTTAGCTTCGAAAATTCTTGGAATCAGATGAGGACGATGCGAGCCCGGGATTACACGAATTACCTGCTGCATAGACAAATCAAACTGGACAGAAGAATGATCGTAGTCTGGGCTACAAACTCGAATTGGAGAATACGAAGAAGTGTTTACCTGCATTGACATGAGGACATAGTATATAGACATAAATCTAGTTTGAAGAGTTTGCTCAAGTAGCCTTTCGAAAATCACAATCACCAATGGGTTCATGACCTCACACCTGATGAGGAACCGGAGTGATAGTAAATTGAATCGATCTTTCAGAGGCAGTATTCCTGCCAAAACTTCAAGACTCATGTTATGCGTTGAGGGCATACAGACCAAAGCGATGCGGAGACAACGGTATTGGATACGCTAGAGTTTGATGAGGTGAGTTTTGGCAGCTGACTGGAAAAAGAAGCTACCATATTCCATCACTGAGAGAATAGTTGTTCGATACAATTTTAAAAGATCTTCTGGATGGGCTCCCCACCAGGTTTTTCACTAAATTGTTGAAATTAATTTGTTAGAACCGTTGTTAAATTTTTAGACCCGTGGAACAAACAGTATTCATATTTAGTCTTTAATTTTCATAAATAAAAGTTTGAAATTTGGTTATCAAGAAATAATACAAAGTATTATACTTTTTATGCTTTTCATCGAATTAACAAACATATTTTTCGAATGATAAAAGGCATATTTAATAAGTAGAGAATTCTGTTTACCAAAATTTAGATAGGCGGTTTATTCTAAGATAGGTTTTGTTTTAAAGTTTTAGTATTTGTCCTGGAAAATTTATATTATTTTTAAATTTCAGTCTTTGGGGTTAGAAGCAATTTGATTTTGATTTTGATAAGTTGAAGATTCGTCTTGCAACAATTGATGGCGATGTGTTGGCTTTTCGGACTTCTCAAGTCAATTTTAAATGTGCTTCATTGAACGTTTCAAATTATACTACAAAAAAAGTCAAAAGCTTATGGTTTTGTAACAATGCAAATAAGCATTCTTCTAAAGATTTTTCATAAATTCTCTCAGGGGGGAGTTGTGCTCGAAAACTTAGCAAAAGGGGGCGGTGACGGAAAAAAATGTGAAAACCACTGCTTTAAATGATCAAGGAAAAATTAAGTATGGGTTCCATATGCAACAAATTATTATTTTCCAAATCACAATCACTTACTTTCTCATCTGTGTGAAATTAGGATCACAACAGTTTTTCCGCTTTTTTGTCTTGATTCGTTTGATTCGTGTTCCCGATGGCGTTTGATTTATATCTTCAATCTTAAGAGTGGACTAAGACAAATAAAACTTGTTTCTATTTTCCAAAACAGAAGCCCTCCAGGAGACAATTTTCTGCACAAAGGCTTGTGCACCATAAAGCGAATCAATTAAATCGTCATACAGCCGATCGGCACAGAGCTAAATGAAGAATAAGTCATTGATCTGTGCTCATTGAAAATAAGTAATTCCGAACAAAGCAATTCTTAGGTTGCATAGCGAATGTTTCAAGAAACAGCACAAGTAACCGTCACATGTGGTAACCATGAACTTAAAAATATTTCTAAAAAGTATAGCGCTTGAATGAGCCTTATTTTAGTCTCAACGATGTCATTGCGATCAAAGTGGCTGTACACTATTGTACCTTCTCTAAAATTCAGCTATTAAAGGTCACAGCTTCTTGAGTATTCGTTCATTCTATTTAAGTTTTGTATACAAATGGCAACGTATGTATGTACATATATGAGCAGAACAAACAAGTGTCTTCATATCGATTTAGAAAAGTTAGACCTATAACACACGAATATGGTTTGTAAATGAGGAAACACCTACATACAATCCTACATACATACCACACACCTTGTGGTCACTGGAGAAGGAAAACCATTCCAAATCTATCCTTCGCCTTAGTTTTGATGCCGAAGGTGCTATTTATTTATTTCACCAAACATCGTAGGCTACATATATATTCTTAAAACTAGAAGTACAATCTTAATATTACTTCAAATACTACAATATTAGGTTCTTAAGTGCCTGTCGCCGTAAAAAGCACTTTTTAGCTGCTGTTTAGACATAGTAAAATCTATGTTCTGGTAGTTTTTATTATAATTTTGCATAAGACAATTGATTGGACTATTTTTACCATAATCAGTTCGAGCAGAGGTTAAAATAAACAGATTTCTGGTTCTCAACTGGCGACTCGGACAATAAAAGTTTAACTTATTTAGTAGATAAGTAGATTGAACACGCTGATTAATTATGTCGTTTACAAAGGAGATTGCAGCAAATTCTCTTCTAACACTTAATGGTTCAATATTTATTAGTAAACAGCGTGATTCGTAGCTTGGTATTTGGCTCTGTGACCATCCTAGATTTCGTAAAGCAAATAGAACAAATTGTTTCTGAATGGATTCTAAACGGTTTTTATGAGAAATTTGAAAGGGGGACCACACAACGCTGCAGTATTCAAGTATGGATCGGACATAAGCTGTGTACAATGTTTTTAATGTATATGGGTCTTGAAAATTATAACTAAAACGTTTTATAAAGCCAAGCATACTATTTGATTTTTGAATTACTGAGTTATAGTGATCTACAAAAGTAAGTTTTGAGTCCAATATAATACCTAGATCTCTTATCTTATTGATTCTCTCCACAGGCTCATTTCCTAATGTGACAATTTCATATGACGGATATTTTTTCCTTGTAAATACAATATGTGAACATTTTTTCACGTTTAGTTCAAGAAGACTTTTACTGCACCATTTGTAAAAAATATTTATTTCATTTTGAAACACCCTGAAATCTTCTTCGTTGTTGACTATCATATAAAGCTTCATATCGTCTGCGTATATAAGCACGTTTAGCTGGTTCAGTAAATAAGTAATGTCATTGACGTATAAGATAAATAATAAGGGACCGAGATGGGAGCCTTGAGGCACACCAGATGTAACGGAGATGCTTTTCGAAAGTGAACCATTGAATCTAACAATTTGTGTACGGTTTGTCAAATACGACTCAATCCATTTCAGCAGTTGTGTACTGAATCCGTTTTTATGTAGTTTAAAAATTAACAAATGGATGTCGATTCTATCAAAAGCTTTACTGAAGTCCGTGTATAGAGCCTGAACGGAATTTCCTTGATCCATAGAGTGGATATTATAAGAAACGAATTCAAGTAAATTAGTCGCTGTAGATCGTCCTTTAACAAATCCATGTTGCTTTTCAGTTATGAGTGTTTTTATTTGATTATATATTTTTTGATTCACTATTGCTTCAAAAAGTTTCGGTATGCACGATAACCCAAGCAACATTTTAAACTCTGAATGGTTTTATAAAAAAAAATTAGTTGTTGTATAAGGGATTTATAAAGTATTGTTTGCTTTGTAACGTAATTTATAGGGAACTCTATATGATTGCCCTTTAAGATAGCTTAAAAACCACTATAGAATCTTTTTATAGAACTCCTGTCAAATTTTGTGTTGGTTTTATAACCATTAATTTTTTTGGTTCAGAAGAGCGCTAAAAAGCAATTATTAAACCTCTCTAGAAAACCAACCTTGAAGAAAACAACAACAAAGAATGTTTTATAACCTTTAATTTTTTTGGTTTAGTAGAGCACTACAAAGCAATTATAAAACCTCTCTAGAAAACCAACAAAGAATGACAGTCCAAATCCGATCGAAATGTCAAAATGTGTATGAACAAAACCCAACAACAACAACAACAACAAAATGTGTATGTGTGGCATCGTCTCAAATGTTTACCACCAAATGGAGTATTTGACTAAATATTTTCCCCCCGATGAAGGAAGAAGCTGTTTCGGGAGACAATTGAGATCGAGTTTTCCCAAGCAAAAAAAACTACTCGAATGTCATAAAGCACGTGAAAAAAAGAAAAGAAAACTTGACTCATTTATAAACAAATTTAATTAAGATTCTTCTTTCTGGTGGAAAAAATTAAAAGTAAGCTTTTTATTGGAAAAGTAATCATTTCATTTTAAAAATCATATCATTTTATAGTTAAATATTTTGCACATTCATGGGCGGATGTAGGCTATCGAACGGGATCCCTCGAGCTTGATAATACTGAGCTGCTAGATATGCATTGCTTGCAAGATTCCTGCACCATCATCATCGTTTTGGAGAAAGTGTCATTCCTGGAAAGCAGATTAGCCGGAATGTGATCCTAAGCACATCCGATCACAACCGGACAGAACAATGAATGTGTCCAGTTAGAATACAGCAAGAAGTGGGCCCGAGACAGATGAGGGTAGAATATTTGTGACGACATGGGTAGTAGCCGTTTCCCGTAGTAGCCCCATTTTTTTTATGTAATGGTTCGGTAGCAGAGAATTCATACAACACAACAATTTAGAAGTTTTACTCTTCGTTATTTAGTTATTTAAATCATTTTACAATCTACAAGTTTCAAAATATAAATGAAATCCAAAACGACAAATATATTTTTTAAATATTTTTTTCGTCCGGCATCCCTCTATCACTCTCTCGTTTTAATCTACTATCCGGCTCTGATTCGGAAAGCGTAGAAACATCGCTTGATTCAGCTCCCGGGCCATGCTCGGCTTTTAATTGGTCTCGTGATCCAGGGTTTGATAACCGTTACTGCAGCAAAATGCATTTCACAGAACCTGCTAATGCAATGTTTTTGGGCGACTTCCGAAAATGAATTTTCCCACAATGTACTTCCGGCCAGTTTATGGTAGTTCACTTTCTGGCAGCCAAATTCTGAAATAAATAAATTACGTATGTTGTTGGTTATTTAATATACATCATTCAATCACATTTACCTTTAAATTGAAAAGCGATGAGACACATTTTGTTCTGGTTCCAGTCAACAATTTGTGGTTGAAAAATCTGTCCGTGAGCCGCTGAAAAGCACCGAAAATTGACTCGAGTGATTAATCTGCTAGTCAGGTACGGGATTCAAAGGATTTCCTACTGTTTTTGTCAATCCTGCCGGTCGTCTTCGAGCAAAAACAGAACAAGGAAAACGAACGGAATCACAATTAAATTATCTTTGTTTTTGTTTGTTTTGGTTGCACTGAAGTAAAAACATTTATGATGATCTGTGGAAATGACTTTTAGTTTTATAAGGGTTAAAACTGATGTTCGTATAAGACAAGTTGTTCCTAAAATAACATTTTTCCAGAACAATATGATTCATATCTGATTTCTTCAAGGCAAAGAGTTGTTTTCAATGAATCGCCATTTTTGAATGCAATTATGAAAATTTAAATCAAGGTTTCTTAGAATCTAATAATGAAAAGTGTTATTTGCAACTAGTTTAGCTATTTCAATTGTATATTCTATCAAATATTGACAAAGCGAACAAGACTGACTTAGCTAAATAAACTTTCATTACAAATTATTCCGATAAAAATTTCATAAAATGTTTTATTTCGAAAAATTACTTGAGCGCGTGGATTATTTATCATTTTTTTTCAAAAAATAATCGATAAAATTTAAAGCGCAACATATTTATTCATAAAGTAACCGAAAAAAAAACGATTGTGATATTTCAAATAAATCTAATAGGTTATTTTGAAGTGTTAGTGGAAAAAGAAAATCTTTTCATTAGATTTTAATTGGGATTATTTTGTTTTAATAAATTCTTTTTCCAAACCATTTTTTTGAAAGAGAAAATTTCACGAACTTTTTGTTCAGTGCAAAAAGAGTTGATTATCTAGAACAAGCTGTTAGCAAAACCCTTTTGAGTCCATAGGGTTGTATAAGGTACTTAGGATGAGCACTTCAGAACCTCCTGTAGGTAGGCCTTTTTACACTTATACGCGTTTTATAGATGTTTTAATGGAGTTTATATAGCTAAACGTTGTTTTATAACGAAGTTTAGAAGTGTTCTTCCAGTTTTTTATAAAACTTAAATTGTTACTTGGGTAAGATTGCTATACCCCGGTAATTTTTAATGTCGGACTTTTTCCCCGACTTGAAAATAGGTACAAGAAAAGATTCTTTCCATACTTGAGGAAAAACACCGGATTTCAACGATGAGTTGAACAATAGAAACAAGGGCACACTTAGTTCATTTACAAGATTTTTTAAAAGTAATGGAGGAATTCCATCAGGCCCGGGCCCTTTGGAGCTATCCAGGGAGCAAATTGATTTGTGTATTTCCTCAAGGGTGATTGAATCTACCACAGTCAATGATGCTGAGTCGGAAAAATAATCGAAAAACGCAGTGTCGCGATCGGCTTCCGAAAAACTGGTGTAAACGCTTTGGAAGAAATTGGCAAACAAATTACATATTTCATGGGAATTATTACCGTTAGCGCTGTCCAAGTGCATACGAGATGGAAAATTATTACTTTTCAATTTGGAACTTACATACTTGAAGAAGCTTCTTGGGTTAGATTTAATGTTTTCCTCTGTTTTCCTATTATATTCTTCGAAGGAGGTATTAAGGCATATGGCTAGTTTGTTGCATGCTTCTTGATATTCTAAACTATTAGCTAGCGATGGTGTCTTTTTCCAGTTTTTATGCGCTTTCTGCTTTTTATTTCTAAGATGCTTTAGCTCTTTTGAAAACCATGGCGGATTTCTGTTATTATTCGTTCGTCGCTTTATTTTTATTGGGACATATTTACTCAAGATATTACCAAGAATGTTATAAAAAATAGCTACCTGATTGACAGTTTGGTTTTCGCTTTGAAATGATGATTGCCAATTAACTGATTGTAATTTAGTTTTAATCATTGTGTAATTTGCATGGAAAAAGTCAAGGGTCTCCTCATATTCGTATTCTGGTATTCCTTTGTTGTCAGAACATATAATTGAAAATTCGATAGCTGTATGAAATATCTCATTTTTCCAAATTGGATTAGTAGCTTCCAAAATACAAAAGTCATCAGTCAAGTTTGAAAACAGTAAATCGAGATAGCGATTGCAGGCATTTTTCACATGATTTATTTGATTAAGACATAAGGTAGCAAGATTGTCGAAAAGGAATTGTAATGTTTCATTATCTCCAAAAATCGGTAAAAGGATTGCTTCATTATCTTCATCGGGTAAAAATTGTAGATTCGATTGATTAAAATCGCCATACAGGTGAATTTTGAATTCGGGTTGGAAGCTTTTGAATAGTTCTGTTATGCTCAGTAGAAACTTTTGGAAATAATCTTTACTGGCATATTCTGGAGGAAAGTAGATCGATCCAAAAATATGAGTTTCCTTGAAGATTTGAGCTTTTGCCCACACCTGCTCAAATTCTTTGTGCTTAGTTATTTCAATGAGCTCAGAATCGAAAGCAGAGCTTATTGCTACTACAACGCCTCCGCCTGATTTCTTGTCGGACAAATTGAAATTTCGGTCATCTCTGTAGACATTGTAACGCGATCCAAAAATTTCCTCGCTTTTTATACTATCATCCCAGCTTGTTTCGGTTCCTAAAATGATAGTATAATTACTTGCTACTAAATTTTTATGAATTGTGTTTAGTTTAGATGCGCTTCGCATTCTGTTAAAGTTTTGGCAATATGCCACAATTTCTTTATTATTGATAACTGGGTGATCGCACGAACGAATGGTAACATGATCCGCTTGGTTCATAAATATAGAGGAGCTAGTGCTTACATAGGCACGCGTCGGTTCGGCAGAAAATATGGGTTGTTATACATTACCGGGTTGAAATATAATGCCGATGGGTCGTGGTGACAGCACGGTGCAACTAGAGGTGCGGTGAATGGCTGATTGAAGGTAGCGTATGGATGAGCAGGTGGCACTGTCGTCATCGTGTTACTGTTCTGGTATGTTGATGAGTTCGGAAGGTGTGGAGAGACCGGGGGTGGCGCAGGATCAAAGCCGACAAGACGACATAATAAAGTTGCAATCTGTCGTTTTGCAACTTTGCTTGACTTGCAGTTTGCAGCTACTTCCTCGAATAAATACGCCCGTAGGGGAGATGAGGTCATAACGGGCACCCAGGGCATAATGAGCACTACTCTTTTCTACGAAAGTACGTATTTTTTTAAATAAATTTTCATGAGGATCTGTTTCGTACTTCCTATAGTATTAATTTTTCACAAAAAAAGGAATCTCCTTATCATCTTTACAGAGATATTTAAAAAAAACTAGCTTGGTTCTCAAATTACGAAAATATTATAATTTTTGAGCACCACGAAATAAGCTCTTATGATCTTAAAATAACCTTGATCTATAATGTACGCACTGCAGCATGATGTACACATTGTTTCTCAATTTTTACCATCATAAAATTTTTGAATTTTCCTTTTTATCAATTTTAAAACACGTTTTTACTTAAATTTGTTGACTAGGGGCATATAGAGCACCATATTATCGAGGCATAATGAGCATTTTCTGCCGTAGAATCTAGCAGCGAATTAAAATTGATTTATAGCGCCACACCTTGACTAGTTTTCATCCGATGATTTAGCCTATTGGTAAGGTGTCGGAGAGGTAATCAAAAGACTAGAGTTAGATTTCTGTTCGAGGTGATTTTTTTCCATTTACAATTCATGATCGATTTTTTTATTGTTACATTATACGGCTAGTAGCATCATCCTCCAAACAAAGCACATAATGTATGAGCGTGCGTGAATTGTTTGTATTCAACAAACAGACCTAGATTATTTTGTTATTGCTTTGTTTGATGAATCTACGCGACTCACCTGACTTCATCGAATTGAATTTGCTGCTAGATTCCCCGGCAGAAAACGCACATCTTGCCCTGATTAATGGTGCTCATACTGCCTCAGGGGGGGTTCTCATTATGCCCCTACAGTATCTGGTTTTCAGCTTTTGGCAAAAAATTTTAAAATGCATTTTTTAACGTTTTCATCTAGTTTTTCACGTTTCAACCTGTTAGGGAATAGACTTTTCAAGTGTCTGAACACGAAAAATAATGTAACCTCCATATTATAGCTATTTTCTATGGTTAAATAACCGTTTTCCTTAAGGTGGCCATTATGCCCCCATCTCCCCTATAGGTATATAAATCGGCAACAGCTGACTCTTTCACTTTACTTTTTTACTTCTACTCGCATACCGAACGGCCCTGAATTTTGTAGAATTCGGCCTCAATGGTTGGTTTTAAAAATATTTTTCGGGCAATCACCAATTTTTTTAAAAATACATAGGTATAGGGTAAGAACACTATATATTGAACACCATCTTTGGGTTTCAACGCATTTGTGGCTATTAAAAAGTAACGTTTTTCGGATAAAATTTTGATAGTGTAGCTTAAACTTGTTTCTCAGCTTCCAATCGATATATTTTATTGCGCGGGAATATGTTTTCAAATTATCATTTAGGCCTTTTTATTCAAAATTACTTTTGTCCCTATGATTGAACACAATGATTCAAATATTGAACAGGCAATTTTCTAATTATTAAACACGTAAACATTGAATATCATTGCATATATTTAGGGGTATTTCGCTTGATAGTATGCCTTGCAGGGGCGATTTTGGTTGAGCTAGCAACCAAGAAACAGTTTGTTTATATTTCCAAACACCAACCGATGTTTGTTCAATAACTGGTACATGTATTTCTTTACGAAACGAGTACTGCAAGATTGGACGTTCAATAATTGAAACATTGGCGTTTTCTGTGATCCAATGATTGAACACTTTAATTTGTTAAATTTTAAGAAAATACGGATAATAAAGGCTGCCACTCTTCCAGAAATCATCTAAAAAGACTTAGTTGAAAACACTCATATTATTATCTCAGGCGTTTATTTGCCTTTAATTTAATTTTTCTCACAATCAAAAAAAGCCTGTTTTCTTCATCCAGTTGAAAAACCAAGCCAAAATTTGAACACATATTCTAGTATCGGGGATTGTGGCTTTAAGAGCCCGAAATTCTTGAAAAAAATTTGAACAGAGGTAGCAAATGCTTCAACAATGGCACAACGATTTTTAATTCATTTTTTCTACTGTATATTATTGTTTTAAATGGTAAGTGATTTACTAGTGTTCAATATCTGGTACCTGTTCAATAACTAGAGCTTCTACCCTATTCATATTTAAAAATACATCCAGTAGTCAGTCTGGGCTAAAAAACCTCTAAATGCAAATAAAAGATTCATCTTTTGAATTTCGTTTCCATTTACTGGAATAAAATTGTTTTGAATCACGCGTTTTCTAATTTCAAAATTTCATTCATCCAAACATTAGTTGTTATGATTTCAGTTAGAAGAATTTTTATGTAGCATTTTTTTACCCCTAAATGTATGCAGCAAAAATGTAAAATGTAAAATTTTATTGGAACATTACCAAAATTTACTGCTATTGATGCTTTATGCGTTATGACATCACAAATACATAAAAAAAAATTAAAATTTCAAACGTTTTCATTTGATTTTTTATTGAAAACAAAAAAATATTGCAACTTACCCCTTTTCTTATTAGGGTGAAAATCGCATGTTTTTGTAAATTTAACAATAATTGGTAAAACCAAGAATTTTTCTGACTACGTCAATTTGATGTCCCATCAACCCTAAAACTTATGATGTGCAAACGGTTTGATTATCTGTGGACACTAAATTTTTAGAAGCCATTGAAGTTGAATAGTGTTGCATGATGCCCCAGTTGACGGTAGGAAAGGGGAAATTTAGCATGGGAGAACATGCGATACGAGAAATTGTGATTATTAATTTTTTTTTAATTTTTTAATTTTTCCATTTTACTTATCACAATTATCAATTTATCTATTAATGGGTCCAAATTTGATATGAGAGAGTTTTTATGTACGAAAATGGGTATGACTATAAGAAACGCCTTACTCCTTCAAGTAGAGGGAGATGGGAAGGGGAAAGATGAGAGGGTTCCCATACAACTTTTTCGGAACAATCTTCTATAAGAGAGAATGTTTGAATACGAATAATTTAGACGTAGTATGAAAAGAGACAAGTTTTTTTCATATTTGTCAAACCTTGAGCGAGTTTTTTCGAGACAGTAATGTTGACGCATTCGCCGTATTCAAAATTCGATGCCGTTGTGTTCAAACTTATCTAAAATTGACTATCTTCAAAATCCAACTAGCATAGTTTTGTAGAGATGATTAATATCTGTCGATGTTTTCGCTTTGCACAAAAAATGAATCATTCGTTGTAAACACAACAAATGTAGAAACGCTCTGAACTTTTTCCCCAACCTAATAAAGAAGCTTCAAAGCTTCAAGTCTCAGATTGCAAAATAAGTTTTTGGAGTTATTTGTCTTCCGTACGGTGTGCAAGTCATTGAACATATCAGTACCATATGAAAGTAAAGGCCTTGGCCAATACTCCCAGCTAGCTCAGACGATACTTACGCTTTCTCAGGGTCGCTACGACGTCCTAGGGAGAATGGGAACAACCAATCGTAATTCAAGGTGGAACAAACTCTGGCGGACAAGACAAACATATATATGGCTCGACAAACAATAAGTTACAAAGCTAAGAAATTAAGTTACGAATTCATGCTTTTATTGGACTTGCCGTTTTGTTGCCTTTCTTCAGGTTGTAGGTCAAGTGGGTGATCACCAGGCTTAGATGGGAGGGCCTTCTGCTGCTTCGGACACCGGATTTTGAGGAACGTCCTGGGCTCCCTGGGACTAGATGGGTCTGGGGTCCGCACGGAGCTACGGCCGACCGACCGTCGGGGTTTTGTTTACCAACACCAACCGGTTCGGAAAAGGGGATGCTGGCCGCTCCCGGTGGATGATGATGGTCTTCAGACGGATTACAGCACGTGGGTTACACCAGTGGTGTCGTTCGGATCCGCTACCTTGTCTGCTTAGCGGGTGCGCTCGAGACCTATGAATCCGACGAAGCGTTGGAAAGCGACGGGACGCTCCTCGGAACGGTTGGGAAGGTACGGGCGCTAACTGACGCACCAATGTAACGGAGGTGACGACAGCACCTCACTGATTTCGGCTCGCAAGCCCGGAAGTATTGTACCGGATACCGGACACACTCAACACACCCGTACACTTCCGGAAAATAAGGCACGTGGGCCACACTACGCACAGAAATCCGAACTTCTTGGCGGTGAGGGTTTTTCAGGTTAATTTTTCTTGTGGTTGCTTTCCTGGTCTCGAATTAAGTCAACGAGGTTCTGGGTTCCATTCGCCCAAGACCCCCGTCGTATCATCTCCGGTAGTCTCTCTCTCGTTGACCCCAGTTCTCTCTCTCGCTAAAACTAGAAGATCCGGTGAGTAGAGACTTTCAAATAGGTGAACTGTCAGTTGACAACCAACCCGAATAGGACAACATTGGACAAGTTAATTATAGCTAAATTTAAATTTAAACGTTAACATCTAAACGAGCCATAATAACAAAAGAAAACTAAATTAAACGCGAACAAATAAAGAAAAAAAGATATTTGAGTTATCCGTAGGTTTGTTGCCGACTTCGAAAACTAAATTGAAGCGGTAACACATAGCATAATTGAAATTTAAATAAAGAATAATTCCTGTTAACTATGTAAAAGAGCCTCCTCTATGATGTATTCCCTATATTTAGTTGATGGTCTGATAGTGCCCAACCCGTGAGATCGGTAGTTGATTGGTGTCTAGAATCCGGTTCTTCTCACAACCTACAGAAAAAGTTTGAATCTTATCGCGTCCACCACATTTAACGTCTCAGTTATCAGGAGTGCATTCTGAGCAGTTGTTGTCTCCCAATTGGCAGTTCCGGTTATTCTCCCATTTACAGAGGATCCTACACGCGTTGTGTGCGTAAAGCTGAGTCCGCACAATCTCTGTTTCAATTGTGGCTTGAGTCAAACAAATGTAAAACCAGACGAAGACCATCTCAAACAAAATTGACAATTAAACGCCTTCGGATAGGCAATATGAAAAGAACAGGTTAAACTTGTTAGGGCGTGAAACACCCTACAAACAATACCGCTGGGCTCACTGCTGGCAGCCTATCTGTCAGCCGATCGACGCGCCAACCAGCGGGTAGAATACAACAACAACAACCAATCACTTTATGTTTTGTTCTGTAAACGTATAGTCGCGACGTATTTTATCTCGTAAATAAATCGTCCTTTTAATATGTAGTGTTTAGTAACTACGTCTTATTTATTCTTTGTATCCGTGCTACCCCAGTTCACAACAAAACTGTTCCTCATAATATCAAATTACACTTTCGAATTCCACGATCGCAGGTGTGGCTCAGTAGAATATGTTCCACATCGCCAATAGTTGCAATTCCGTGGTTGACCGAGGCCATAAATTTTGTTCAAAGGTCAAAAGAATGGTGTCTGGGATTTACAGCACATTCACAATGCCTAATGCCTCAAAATGCTCTCTTTTTGAACATCAATAACGGCACCAGCCACGTCCTAGTAGTTGTTACGTGTTATTACTTAGCTGGCCATAAGGGTCAGCTACAATTGCCCTCGAATTCCTGGTCAAGCCACGGGAATTCTAGTGAGGGTGGGCTCTTTTGTTTGGCTAAGCTCAAATATTTTAGATCACGTATTATGTAAGCATACCAATGCATCAAAATTGAAAAACGACACTATTTTTACTAATATGAGTGATCATCTCCAAATTGTTACCACCTTCAATCTTAGCTCAAACAAACAACACCTCAAATTAAGCAAAACTATAATACGACATGGGCTTGTGATATAGCTCAGTTGGCAAGTCTGTTGTCTCCTGAGCAGATGTCCGCGAGTTCGAGCCCAAGAGCAAACATCGAACACAGTTGTACCGGATAAGTTTTTCAATAACGATCCGCCAACTGTAACGTTGATAAAGTCGCGAATGCCATAAAGATGGTAAAACGACTATAATCGAAACAAAAAAAAAAAAAAAATACGACATTCTGAATAACATGAAAGATTTGGGAGTTTTCTTAGGGGAATTAATGAAGTTGATGATGCTGGTCTGTGCATACAAAATATTATTTCAACCTACAGCTCATTGCTTACTGCTTGTTCGAAAAAAGTAACTAAATAAATCTGTGAAACTTAAGGGCGATTACTGCCCATGGATGACTCTTGATTTGTGGAAATTAATGAGAATAATAAACAACTACATCAAAAGAGTTAAAAGAAACCCTGAAGATGCTCACTTAAGAGAAATGCTCAGCCATATAACGAAAAAAGTTGAATTTACTAAAAGGAAATGCAAAAAAACTTATTATGGAAATATTTTGAACAATACACCGCATTCGCAAATCCTTTCGGAATGGTTTATTAAGATTTTAATATCAGGTATATATCCTGAATGTTTGAAAACCGCAAAAGTTATACCAATTTTAAAATCCGGCGACCGTCTTGAAGTTAGTATTTACCGCTCAATCTCAACACTCAGTGTCTTCAGTAAGATTTTTGAAAAACTACTGATAAATAGAATCAATACTTTTCTGGATCGCAATAACGTACTTTACAATCTGCAATACGGTTTCAAATCTGGTTCCAGTACACTGACAGCTGTCTGTGAGTTATCGGACTTCGTGATAGAAAAAATAGATTCAAGGAATATTGTAGGTGGTCTTTTCCTTGATTTGAAAAAAGCCTTCGACACACTTGATCACGAAATTTTACTGAACAAACTAGAGTGTTATGGAGTAAGAGGTATTGCTAATACATTGATACGAAGCTATTTAACAAATAAAAAAAATTGTTTGTTTAGGAGATGCAACGAGCTCTCTCAAAAAATTGGACGTCGGTGTTCCGCAGGGCAGCAATATAGGGCCTCTCCTTTTCTTACTGTACATAAATGATGTTAGTCGACTTCCACTCCACTGCACGGCATATCACGTCTTTTTGCTGATGACACAGCCCTTTTTTATCCCGGCGTATGTCCAAACAACGCGATTACGCATATGGAAGAAGATTTGAAAGTTTTGCATAAATACTTTTCCTCAAATCTTTTGACACTTAACCTTACTAAAACAAAGTACATGATTTTCCACTCTTTTCGTAAAAAAATCGAAAAAATCGATGATCCAAAACTCTCGGGTATTGCAATCGAAAAGGTAACCAACTTTAAATGTTTGGGAATAATTCTTGATAAAACTTTATCATGGAGCAATCATATACATCATTTGCAAAAAAAGATATCTTATAGCGGAATTCTATGCAGCGTCATAGCATTTGTTCCACGTCATGTCTTGCTCAAGTTCTATTTTGCCTTCATACATTCTCATCTATATTACCTAATTGCTATATGGGGAAGGGCATCATTGTCCCTTTTATCACGCTTACAATCCTTACAGAACCGTTTTCTATTTTCAATCTCCCTTTGCTTTATTCAACCAATTTAATTTATTCCAACAGTTCACACAATATTTTACCGCTCACTAAACTTTGTGACCTTCAAACCTTCAAACATGAGGGTGGAAAAATTGGGCATTCACTGCAATCATGATCTTGCAAAGATTGTAATTCAAGCAAAATTCATGTTTTGACCAATTTTTATTTTTTTTTAAATACATATAAACGTTGATATGCAATCATTTCGTTCAAAAACTGACATAAACACTATTTTATTTAAATTAATAATTATTTGGAGATGGAGTCAATCATAGAAACAATAAATATCACACAAATAAAATGGTAATCGCTCAGTATGAAACTTAATGATAACGTTATTACCTATCAAACGACGTGAAAGTTGATCACTTATCCTTTTAAAAAAAATTTCTGTACCGTAATCCGATAATGTTTGTGTCGATTTTCTGATTTCAACTTATGAATTATTAACTTCTAGGAATAAATTGAAAATTGGAGAAAAATTAGCAGTGTGCTTCCATTTTTCTATGAAGATTCTTCCGGGGAATCGACCGTATTGAAAATATCATGTTCCTGGCCTTGGACATCCAACTACAAGACTGCTCCTGCTTTCAATAGAAACTTTACATTTAATTTCCTATCGAAAATGAAAATAACAATTTATAATTTTGACACGAGATCAGTTAAATACATTTAAACCGTTGAAATGTTTAATTTCCTGAAATTTAAAAATTATTCTTCAGTGAATATCCGTAATTTTCCATCTAACTATAGTTAGCATGTTCTATGATAAGGTATTTGTATGAAGATATGATTTGGTGCACCCTCGTTAAAAACGTTCCGCGTAGTCATGTTTATCATGTGGTATTCTAGTACAACAGCGGAAATGGCGGAACCCAACCGAAGAAATCCCGAGAACTCAGAAGGTACATAACGTTAGCCATAAAAACGTTTGTCTATAAATTCGAGTCACTTTGTAAATTACTGAATGCTACCGGTGTGTGGTCTAGACTGAGTCAACCGAACGCAACCCCAACTCGTTGAGAGGAGAAGGAAGGCAAGGAGGGAACGGACATAAATGGGATCTGGCGTAACTGCACCATGCATGCTCTCGTTCGTCGGTACACATCTCAAACGAACCACAACCAATCCCAAAAGACACGTTCTCCAATCCTGATGTTTGATGTGTGCCAAAGTGGAAATGAAACCGATGCATTTTCCAATATCAAACGTACATACTGGGGGATTTGGAAGAACACTGGATGCTACAAATGTTCGCCCCGATTTTCCCATGGTTCAGTTTCACCCGGGTTCAGTTGAGCTGCGTAAGTATTATAAGCGTGCTTTGAATTTGAGTGTTCAAAATGTAGGATATTAATAATATATTATTTCTATCCCCATAATTATTAAATAAATCGGCAGTAACTAACTTAAACGATATACAATTTTGGAAATCAATTGTTCGATTTTTCTAAACTTTGTAACAATAACTCTTCATTGCTATAATTTGTTCACTTCCATATAGAAAAAAAGTTCACACTTAGAAATTGAATTAGATTTTTATTTGAATCATTAATTAATGTTGAATAAAAATAACTTCCGCAACTAAACCACTCTAGCAGGCTAGTGAACACAGTTTCGGGTGAACAAATTTCCACAGTAGTGTTCTCGTATGCAGGTTTCATTGTTGAGCCAACTGGTATAAGGTTTTTTTGCATTGCTGTTAGCTATCTCTATTTAGATTATAAGTGCATTTTGTTTTGAACACGAGAATGATATAAGTTGAAAAATAAATATTCTAGTTCAAGTCTAATTCTGTCCCACAATTAAAAGGAGCTTGGTAAAAAACAAAAGCTTGAAAAATATTATAACAAATTGAATATTTTTAGTTGCATTCAGTTTTGTAATTAACTTAAAAAACAACATCTTGGCCCATAATGTTTGTTGGATGTGAGTTGGGTGATTTTTTTGGTTTCGATTAAAGGGTGTCCACGATGAAATTGCTCTAACTTTTTAACCGTTGGGTAGAATTTAATGAAAATTTGGGTGGGTTTAGTTCATAGTGCATTGTTTACATCCTGCAAGTTTTAAAGTCTTGTTATCAAAACTCGCGGAATTGAGTCGAAAGAACAGCTCGTGCGTGATAAAATCTTGCGCATTCATCACGAGAACTGACACGTAGGTCTTCACGGAAATGAGAAAGCCGATCAGCTAGCTAAGCTGGGAGTTATTAGCAACGCAGTGCTGGTGAATAGATTGATGTTATGCGATGCCACCAGAAACTACAAGCGACAAAACCACGAAACAACCGATACATGGTATCGTAAATTAGCTCTGGAATCAGCAAAAGGTCTTAAGTTCTTCCACCTCTTCAATCACTTTCCACGTAAGCCATGGTACTGGGATTCGACACTCGATGGAGATGAAATCCGCACGCTCAACAGAATAATATCCGGTCACGATTACTCCGAGTTTTGGTTGGCCAAAATGAACTTATCCAATTTTGGAAGTTGCGAGCTTTGTTGTGAAAATAACACCACAGAACATGTTCTACTCAAATGTGTCAAGTATACACATATTAGAAACCACTTTTATTGTGATGCTCAAAATATCCAAGTCCTCTTGAAAAATGGAGAAGAACTCAACATCGAAGAAATGAAGAATATATTGAAATTCATACACATGGCACGATTAAAACCGTAGCAATAAAACGTAACATAGCCGTCATTTTGACAAAAAAATAGACAAGGATCTTTCGCATCGTTCCATCGCTAAAACGTTGGGAATCGCGAATTCCACGGTGTCGCGAGTGATTAAGCTTTTCGAGGAACGATTGACCACCGATCGGAAGCCCAGAAGTTAAGGAAAAAGTATTTCGTACATGTATGTATGTATGTATTACTACCACCCAGCTAGCAAGGCACAGCCAGCAACTTTTGCTTTATAACATGATCAAGATTCATCAACTTTATAAATCCAAATGCCTTTGAGTGAACTATTTCAAGGGATAAGAAATGTAAGCAGAGGCACTTGCATTTCTAAGCAGGGATAGGATAAAATTGTCTCCACCGAAAGAACATAGTAAAATTATATAGCGTTTGATTCGAGCCGTTATAAAGCTAAGCGCTCCACTGGGTGGGGAGACGGACCCGCCCTCTTTCCACGATCCCTTGCTGGTGAGGTAGCCCAATGCTCTAAGGAAAAAGTATTTCGTACAACACCAAAAATCACAACCGCGTATCTTCAACCAAAACCCGAACGCCTTCGTTCGGGATGTGGCTAAGAAGCTGCACCTAAGGCGAAGTTTTGTCCAGAAGGCCAAAACTATGGCTGGGCTTCGAATGTTCAAGGTAAAAGTCAAGCAGAACAAGTCCGCCAAAACCCGTGCTAGAAAGTTGTACCTCAACATGCTGGCGGAAGTTGAATGCTGCATCATAGACGACGAAACATATGTGAAGGCCGACTTCAAACAGCTCCCCGGCAACCTGTTTTTCACGGCCAAGGATAATTTCAGCGTCCCTAATATTTTTGTTTACAGTTTCTGTATGCACGAGTTTTAAAGTTCAATATATTTTAACAAAACTGTTAAAGATCTTGTTTGAATTTTTAAATATTTTTGACTTGATATAACAAAAAAAAATCCATGCCATGTATCAAAAGCGGATTACTCTCAAACTGCACTGATTAGATATGTTGATGTATCAGCCATTTCGTCAATCGGCTGCATGCGCAAATTACCCAATATGCGCATTTAGGAACCCTCCCCCCTACAGTGCGTTCTTTGCAAGATGCTTAACCCTCCAAAGCTGTTTTCAAAATATCCGTTTCGGGAAAATTGATCTGTAGTTTGTTAGCGTTCCCGTGGTCGCAAATGTTAACCTATTTTGATGACGTTAGAGATTCATTATGAAAATAATTTATTCAAGTTTCTAAATATTTCAAAAATAAGTAGATTTATTTAACCAGGTTACCAGTAGTTGGATCCGAATAAAACAAGTCTATAAACAAATTAATTTTTTAAATTATTTATAATTTCTGACAGCTTTGCTGTATTCAACCCTTTCCTTCCCATACCTGGTAGAAGGGGAAAGTCGGGTAGCGCGGACACAACGAGTAAAACGGACTCTTTCAAAATTTCGAAAATTACTATGTTTGGCACAAATCTTATGATGAGAATATGGTTTTCTAAGTGTATCAACTCTTTAGAGACTATTTGTTTATTAACATCAAGCAAAGTTTCATAATAGTAAACAGAACGAAGAGGGAATATAATTTAGTTTGAAGTATTCTATGTCAATTTCGAGGAAAAACTTTAAATATCCGAAAGATTACAAGACCAAAAAACAAATTGTGGAAGATGGGAGTTCACCCTTTGAATTTTTGATTTTATTGAGTTTTCCGATAAAAAGTTACTTGATTTATAGGTTTTGTGCAATGATATTTTCTTTCGAATTTAAATCAAGTCGTCATTTGTTGTTCAATAACTTGACAAGTTTTCAAAATTTTCCTCAAATAAAAATACTGACGTGCTGAAGGTTGCCTGCAAGCAGAATCAAATTATGGTTTACTTAGATTTCAACTGAAACATATAAATTTTCGTATAAGTAAAGTGAATCATTGGGAACAAAAAGTAATTTTCTTCTTTTGTGAAGCAGGCATAACGAGCACTCCTTTTTTCTACATAAGTACGAATTTTCTTAAACAAATTTTTATAAGGACTTGTTTCGTTCTACCTATAGTATCAATTTTTCACCAAAAAAGAAATATCCTTTTCATATTTATGTATGTATGTATGTATACATGAGAACCCACCAGTGCAGTCGCACATTCAAATATTGTTCATGCTTCTCATTAACAATAATTACAGCACTACCAAGGGGTCCGTTACCACTGGCTTGTGTAACAAGTGCTCGGTTAGTAGTGTCAGTGGTAGTTGATCTCTTGTTCGCGATACCGTTAAATGTGCCAAGAAGACGTTTTATTTGTGGAGAAGCCGCCCTGCGTCGAAGTCGCCCCAGAACCCCTAAGCACCACCCTGCACGTCAACGCCGAATAACAGGAGTTGTGGAACTTCACTACCAGATGGCAGTGGAGTAATACGGCGAAAAGGGCGAAGCGAATCAAGTATCGGGATGGGGCGAAAGAACGGTGATGTCAAACTTGACGCGGCTACGGGGTCAAAGAACTGCCGAAAATCGGCGATTTCGCTACGATAAGCCAAAACGCTAGCACATAAAGGCGCAAATTACTTACTTGTAGTGAAAATATCAAATTCCGGAAGTTCAAGTTTAAGTGGATATCCAGGACCCCGAGGTTTTACCGTGATCCGAGGTTCGGCTCGTTGTGGCAAGGTGTTGCCTAGAAACCGCCATCGCTGCAGGCCGCCATCACACCCCAGCGATAATTAATAAACCCAACTGCGCTTCACATGAGCCTTAGAAACGCTGGTTCACAACCTACCGTGTGTCGAGAGTTCCGGGACCTGCATTTGCAATCCACCGTGGTAAGCCGTCAAGCCTGAAGCCGCCGACCTACACTCAACTCCGGCCGCTATCGTGGGGACCTATAACCCGAAGCCAACGTTGTACGTGTTGGGAACAAACCGTCGGCCACCTGCATCAATCACCGAGCAGCATCGCTGTTGCGGAGCGGAGAGGCTGGTCCACCCAGGAAGGCGAGACACAAGGTGGTGCAATCACTACGTGTCACGAGGTAGGAGGTAGCATAAGGGGGTGGGACGTAGTCCCTAGTGCGCACAAACCCAAGACCATTCAAATTAGCATCAATAAACGTGGGAGGTTATCAAAGCAGATAAAGTGTTTCCTTGGCTAGCCGAATCGTCTCTTAGCTTAAGCCGACCCTGAGGCATATATAGGGGAGTTTCAGCGCCGCTGAACCCGCTAGCCGACCCATTCGTTATACTTGGGACAGGTTTGACTCATCTCACTCCCTTCCAACTGTTCGGAACAAATAAAGAATCCTGAAAAGATACCTAAGTAGTCTATTCGTGATTCCAAATTTGCCGAGATACTCCGGCTGGCTTGAACCCACGATCCATTGTATATCAGTCTTCCGATCGTTTAATGTCCTGTCCATTCCCCCCCCTCAACCCCATAATGGAGTTAAGCTATTTTATTATATAACAAATTAATAATATTGTTTCATATATTATCTTCTTACCACCTGCAATTCCATTTCATATTAGTCATTCTCCCTGTTTTCAAAGGAACTCGAAAATTCCTCCATATACAAATTAAAAAAAAAAAAAACAAACTAAAGTCAAGCATGTTATCGCAATTCATTTGTCATTTGAAATTAAATTAAACAGCCAAAAAATGAAATATTCTTATCAGGTTTACCGAGGATCCATACTGATTAAAATTTGAGAAGCAACATACAGATATGGACGCAGCAAGCTTTGCATTACCAGATTTCAGTCTGGCAAAAGCATGGGAAAGAAAAAAATCTACTGAAACCGACGATCGCTAATTTTTTACTTTTGTTTCCAAATTATAATCTTTATATATTCTTTTGTCACTTTCATATACAACATGATAAATATCACAACATAATTTGCGTTTTACATAGATTCATATCAAGTCGGAATTGCAAATGGTAATAAAAAAAGTGCAAGGAACGAACGCTGAAAAACCGAGCAGGTCAGCTGCTGACAGATCGAACAGATCAGCTCAAGCGTTGGACTGAGCATTTTGATCAACTTTTTCGAGTTACAAATAGCAATGGCCAACAGAACCCGCAGCTCGAGGCGCCCACAGTAAGTCGCATTAATGGCGTCAACTCGGAAGCGCCCTCGCTGGCTGAAATAGAAGCGGCAATCAAGGACATGAAATCCAACAAAGCGCCTGGAATCGATTGCATTCCTGCTGAAATGCTCAAAGCCGACCCTGCCTTGTCAGCACAAATGTTGCACCGTCTATTCGCTGACATTTGGGATACTGCAACATTCCCGGCCGACTGGATGCAGGGTATCCTCGTAAAGGTCCCAAAGAAAGGAGACCTAACAGAGTGCGGTAACTGGCGTGGCATAACTTTGATCTGTACAACCCTCAAAGTACTCTGCAAAGTGATCCTGAACAGGATCCAGGAGAAAATCGACGCTACACTCCGACGGCAACAAGCTGGATTCCGATCCGGACGATCATGTGTGGACCACATCACAACGCTACGAATAATACTGGAACAAATCAACGAATTCCAGGACTCTCTTCTGCTGGTGTTCGTTGATTTCGAAAAAGCATTTGACCGACTTAACCACGAAAACATCTGGGCTGCTCTTAGACGACGAGGGGTCCCAGAGAAACTAGTCCATCTCATCGAAGCACAGTACGAGGCATTTTCGTGCAAGGTCTTGCACGACGGTGTCTTGTCCGAACCAATCCCGGTAACTGCTGGAGTGAGACAAGGATGTATTTTGTCACCGCTGCTTTTTCTCATCGTAATGGATGAGATCTTGACTGGATCGATTGACTGTAGACCAAACCGAGGATTGCCGTGGAATCCTTCAACCATGGAGCAACTGAACGACCTTGACCTGGCAGACGATATTGTTTTGCTCGCCCAAACACAACAAGACATGCAGAGCAAACTCGACGACCTCACCGAAAGCTCCAAAGCAGCA
Organism: Uranotaenia lowii; assembly: GCF_029784155.1. Taxonomy (NCBI): domain Eukaryota; kingdom Metazoa; phylum Arthropoda; class Insecta; order Diptera; family Culicidae; genus Uranotaenia; species Uranotaenia lowii. The sequence continues at coordinate 256,276,545 of NC_073692.1, forward strand.
GGTCTCAAAATCAATGTCGGAAAGACCAAGTCGATAGAAATCAATACAGAAAATCGTTCCAATTTCGTGGTAGCTGGACAACAGGTTGAGACAGTGGAGTGCTTCCAGTATCTTGGTAGCCAGATTACGCCTGATGGTGGGACCAAGAAGGACATCGAGACCCGGATCAGAAAAGCCCGATTTGCGTTTGCGAGTCTCCGAAACATCTGGCGGTCACGCCAGATCTCTCTACGAACTAAGATCCGAATCTTCAACTCAAACGTCAAATCCGTATTGCTGTACGGGTGTGAAACTTGGTGCACATATGCGGTGACGACGCGAAAACTGCAAGTTTTTGTGAATCGCTGCCTGCGGAACATCAGCCGCGCTTGGTGGCCTGGCAACTGGATCTCAAACGTTGAACTTCATCGCCGGTGTCATCAAAAGGCGCTAGAAATCGAGATTCGGGAACGTAAGTGGAGATGGATTGGGCACACGCTGCGAAGAGAAGAAAACGAGATTTGCAGAGAGGCGCTTGACTGGAATCCAGATGGGCATCGAAGAAGAGGCAGGCCCAAAAGCTCGTGGCGGCGAAGTCTAGCCGCTGAAATCCGCACAGTTGACGAGAACCTCGGCTGGCAGCAAGTGAAGACGCTGGCTCCGGATCGCCAGCAGTGGAGATCTTTTATCTCAGCCCTATGCGTCGGTCAATCGGCGCTGGACCCTTAGGTAGGTAGGTAAGGAACGAACTCACCAATTTTTAAGCAGCAAAATGCGCATCGGCCGACAAACACTCCAATCAGGTATTCTTCTCACGGTTTGAGCACTAACGTTTGTTTTACTTTTGAAATATCCTTTGTATCGCACTTTCACATTACTTTCCAGAACTCAATGTTTAAATTTATGAATGATTCTTGAATAACCCCATTTAAAACAGCAACTGTACATGTCCCGAAAAAAGTGACCAAACATAACGGGTCACGCTCACCAATTTTTTAACAGCAGCGGCGCATCAGCCGCTGACTTTTATCATTTTTCCAAACCAAATCAGATGGAGATCTGATGGAACAACTCTTCCTCAGACTACCCGTAATTTATTTCACTGAACTTATACACAATCGGTTGCACTCCCGTATCACCATCAATTCCAACGTATTTTGTCGAAAGAATTAAAAAAAAAGGTTCATTTTTAATTTTAATTTAGGGAATAATTTCAGAAATATCCTTTTCATATTTACAGAAATATTAAATAATTACTAATTATTAATAGGTATTCAAGTGACGAAAATATTATAATTTTTGAGCACCACCAAATAAGCTTTTATGACCTTTAAATCATCTTGATCAACATGATCTACACATTGTTTCTCAATTTTCAACATCATTAAGTTTTTGATTTTTCACTTTAATCAATTTTAAAACGCTTTTTTACTTTAATTTGTTCACTAGAGGCGAACAGAGCACTATCAATGAAGGCATAATGAGCATTTTCTGCCGTATAATCTAGCAGCGAATTCAACTCGATGAAGTCAACTGAATAATAGAGCTACAGCTTGACTAGTTTCGTCTGTCGATTTGGCCTATTGGTTAGACGTCGGAGAGGTAATCAGTAGACTCGAGTTCGATTCCAGTTCGAGGGGATTTTTTTTTGCACATACCATTCATGATTGATTTTTTTTATTGTTACATTATACGGCTAATAGCATCAAAGCATCATCCGTCAAACAAAACACCAGAAACATAATGTATGAGCATGTGTTCATTCTTTGAATTCTACATTCTACATTTCTACAAGATTATTTTGTTATTGCTTTGTTTGATGAATGTACGCCTCACCGTTTAGTGCAATGATGATCATGAATGATAAAATCTGCTTCATTTAATATTGGAACACAAACAATTGCGTGTAGTTCAGCCATTCATTAACGAATTCATAATTTGTTTTTCATACAAATGTAGCATTTTCTTTACTCTTTCATAAAAAAAAATTTAAAAAAAATATTCATTGCTGTTTCGAAGAAATTCTCGTACTTTTCCCGTAACACGGCACATTGGGCGGCGCACACCCTTTTCGTCCACCTTTCTCTAGTCCAGTATTTCTCTATCGGCCGGAACTGGGGGCAGTTTGGGGGGTTGAGGTCCTTCGGTATTACGCTGACCCCGTTCGTTGCGTACCATTCCATAACCGTTTTGCTGTAATGGCAGCTTGCGAGGTCCGGCCAAAACATTACTGGACGGTCGTGGGCACGAATAAACGGCAGAATCCGTTTCTGTAGGCACTCTTTTTTGTAGACTTCTGATGTCATTGTCTTGTCAGTGAGAAAGACTTTGGTTTTCTGTCCACAACTGCATATCCCCTGCCAAATCATGTACTTGCGGGCGAATTTATCCGCAAACACGAACTTAAATTTTGCAGGTACATCCCCCCGAGCCGTCGCCAAATAAAATTTTTGACCTGGGATTTGCCCAAAGTACGCCTTCACGTAGGTCTCATTGTCCATCAGAATACATCCGTCGAACTTGGTCAGCACTTGGTCGTACAGCTTTCGAGCACGGATTCTGGCCACATTGTACTGCTTCAGCGTCCGATTTCCTTGTACTGTTTCCTCAATGTTTCCTTGTACTGCTTGATAACACGCCATACGGCATTTCTGGGCATTCTAAGCTGTTTAGCTAGCTTCGATGCCGACAACAATGGATTTTCAAGAAAACTGTGCACAATTTGATCTCTCCGTTCGGCTTCCATGGCGGTTGTTTACAAAATGCTATCGTTTGGTGTTATGAAATAAATACATGGTGAAAGGTAATGAATTTCCCGACACGTGGGTGAAAAAAGTTTCCAAATCCGTCCACTAGGAGCGCCACAATGAGCAAAAGAATTTGTTCCAATATTAAATGAAGCAGACTTTAAATGAAAAAAAAATCACCTCGACCAGGAATCGAACTCGAGCTTACTGTTTACCTCTCCGACATCTAACCAATAGGCCAAATCGTCAGACGATACAAGTTAAGCTGTAGCTCTATTACTCAGTTGACTTCATCAAGTCGAATTTGCTGCTAGATTCCCCGGCAGAAAACGCTCATTATGCCTTCATTAATGGTGCTCATACTGCCTCGGGGGGTTTCTCATTATGCCTCTACAGTGACTGGTTTTCAGCTTTCGGCAAAAAATTTTAAAATGCATTTTTAAACGTTTTTATCTACTTTTTCAAGTTTCATCCAATTAGGCCATAGACTATTTGAGTGTCTGAACACGAAACAATGATGTAATTCACATATTATAGCTTTTCTCTATGGTTAATTAAGCGTTTTCCTTAAGGTGGCCATTATGCCCTCATCTCCCCTAACTCACATCAGAGAAAAAATCACCTCCTGAAGAAATCTCTGATAACCGATGGTGCTATGCTGCTTCCCAAAATTTGGATTTAGGGGAGATGAGGGCATAACGAGCACCCGAGGCATAATGAGCAGTCCATTTTTCTACATAAGTACGTATTTTCTTAAACAAATTTTCATGAGGACTTGTTTCGTACTACCTATAGTATTAATTTTTCACCAAAAAAGAAATATCCTTTTCATCTTTACAGAGATATTAAATAATAACCACCTAGGTTCTCAAGTGACGAAAATATTATAATTTTTGAGCACCACCAAATAAGCTTTTATGGCCTTTAAATCATCTTGATCTGAAATGTACGCACTGCAACATGATCTACACATTGTTTCTAAATTTTCAGCATCATAAAATTTTTGTTTTTTCACTTTAATCAATTTTAAAACGCGTTTTTACTTTAATTTGTTCACAAGAGGCGAACAGAGCACTTTCAATGAAGGCATATTGAGCATTTTCTGCCGTATAATCTAGCAGCGAATTCAACTCGATGAAGTCAACTGAATAATAGAGCTACAGTAACGTCTGACGATTTGGCCTATTGGTTAGATGTCGGAGAGGTAATCAGTAGACTCGAGTTCGATTCCTGTTCGAGAGGATTTTTTTTTTTGCACATACCATTCATGATTGATTTTTTTATTGTTACATTATACGGCTAATAGCATCAAAGCATCATCCGTCAAACAAAACACCAGAAACATAATGTATGAACATGTGTTAATTCTTTGAATTCTACAAACAGACCTAGATTATTTTGTTATTGCTTTGTTTGATGAATCTACGCCTCACCGTTTAGTGCCATCATGATCATAAATGATAAATGAAAAAAAAAATCACCTCCACCAGGAATCGAACTCGAGCCTACTGATTATCTCTCCGACATTTAACCAATAGGCCAAATCGTCAGACGATACAAGTTGAGCTGTAGCTCTATTAATCATTTGACTTCATCGAGTCGAATTCGCTGCTAGATTCCCCGGCAGAAAATGCTCATTATGCCTTCATTAATGGTGCTCATACTGCCTCGGGGGGTTTCTCATTATGCCTCTACAGTGACTGGTTTTCAGCTTTCGGCAAAATTTTTTAAAATGCATTTTTAAACGTTTATATCTACTTTTTCAAGTTTCATCTAATTAGACAATAGACTATTTGAGTGTCGGAACACGAAACAATGATGTAATTCACATATTACAGCTGTTCTCTATGGTTAAATAAGCATTTTCCTTAAGGTGCCCATTATGCCCTCATCTCCCCTAATTAATAAATCTCGTAAAACAATATCGTATTTCATCTATTGCAGTCCTCAAATAGCTAAATAAGTCATTTCTCAAAACAGTTAGTCTTGGATCCCAATTCATGCACGGGTAATTTTAACTTGTAGTTAGTCAAGACTAAACAAAGACTAGAAACCCTGCTTTGCAAATTTTCGAGAATAGTATGCAGCTATGAAGGAACTACCAACGAAATATTAGTTCCACAAGAAAACTTGTGTGTGACAATGCTCTCTAGTGGATTCATTTCGTAACCTAGGTAGATACTTGATACTAGTTTTGGCTAGAGTTAGGCGAGTTCGAAAGCAAACAGTTGCTCAGAAACTTTTTAAACAAAATCCCTCAGATGTGATCCAAATTTAAATTTGAAAATTACAGGATTAGGTACATGAATTAGTACTCATAATATAGAAGGATCGTTAGAAACTTAAAATTTAATGGAATTTAGAATATTGAATGAATAAAATTCTGTACACTATTCTCGATGCACATTTTGACCTTAATTCATATAGGTTGAGATCTTCTAAGCGACCCATTCATCAAGACTTGGTGAAATAAGTTATGCTTTAGATCGTCACCAAAATTAGCAAAATTACCAAAACGATCCAGTAACTTCACTCAGCACGTTTCATACTTCCAAGCCAACTGTCTGCCTGGAACCGCCCTAAGCGCTCTGTGGGCACCATTTGTTCTCGCTTGCCGGCACCCCGAATTCGCTTAGTTATGAAGGGGAAACGTCTAACAACATCGGGACAAGTACGGGACATGGTCGAAAATAAGAAACACAATTTAATCAAAGCGTATCACTCACATGGGATACGAGAAGTTATTTAGAAATGAAAGCCATGAATGCCACTGCGGGAAAATACCAGTATGACAGCCAAGTACGACGACGGTGCTCCCGAATTCTTTTGATTCTGGACGGTTCCTGTCTCGCACTATAATCGACAGTCCAACATAGAAACACCAAACAATCATGTGTTTTGTAGATGCCAGCAGGGACGCAATTGGCAAAAAGTTTCAACTGCATCCAGGTCCGGGGCAAACGATTCCGAAAACCGTGCACAATTTCTATTGCAACTTGCTTGCTGGCCATGCATTGCACTTCCACTTTCTGCAATTGCTCCGGTGCACATGGTGTCAATTGAATTATTTCGAAATAACGTTACCATATAGAATGGATGAAATTACATTTACTCGTATTTTTATCGTTATTATGTTATAATGGCGGAAGAAACTAAAACATCGACACAGCGAGTTTAGAAATAGTCCCCAAACCAATGCACAGTGGGGATTTTTGATCAAAAAAGGTACCTATTTCTGTGACGATCGCCTAAACTGTTCTAAGTTTTGGAAAACTATCATTTCTTATGCAAAAAAACACGAGGAATCGAATGGTCTACGCCGCTTTCTGATAAAATGACTCTTAATGTCTCATTTTTCCCGATTTCCCCTATTTTTTCGGGTGCAAAGTTATAATTCCGATTGTAGCCATCTACCTTGCAACCAAAAAGTCATACAAACCATACTTATTTATGTGAAAATGTCAGCTGAATCGATTGGTGTACTCCAATTTTTGTTTTTACTACGACAAATGGCTCATTTTGACTCTTTTCCCCTAAATTTAAGAATTTTTTCAAAGAAATGCAGTCAAACAAAGTTTATTCCAACATTTTTTCATCATAAATGATCATTTTTGGTAGATTTATTCATATTCTAGCTAATCGCGTCACTTTTTTGTACTAGAATGAATATAAATGGCTAAATATCCCCAACCTCCCTTAGCTTTTTAAATTTATGCATAAATTTCACTGTAACAATCGAGCGATTCACATACCAAATGCAAAAACCAAGTGATTTAGTGTAAAATTTGTCGCTGAATCGAGTGGTGTACACCGCTTAGTGCTCAGCTTACGAGAATGGTCGCAATCACCCCGATTTCCCCTAAAATCGAGCGATATGTGGAAAAAAAATCATTATAACAAATGACAATGCATCATAAAATGCACAAAAATGAGTGAAACAAGTGTAGAACTTACTGCTGAATCGAATGATGTACACCGCTTAGCGTTCAGTTGACGAGAAGAGCCTCAATCACCCTGATTTCCCCTAAATTCATTAAATTTCTTTGAAAAATACATTGTAACAAACGAGAATTTAATTTAACAGATACAAAAAACAATGAATCGGGTGTAAAACTTATTGCTGAATCAAATGATGTACACCGCTAAGCGTGAAGTTGACGAGAAGAGTCACAACCACCCCAATTTACCCTAAATTCATATAATTTCTTCGAGAAAAATTTGTAACAAACGAGTGAATTTGAGTATTACTGTCGAATCGATGAGAAGAGCCTCATCATGTTTGAACCAATATCAATTATCAATTCAACAAAATATTTTTCAAATTTGGGGGAAAAGGGGGTGATCCAGGTTTTTTTCTTCATCTTAACGTTCAGCAGTGTACATCTTTCTGTTCAACAATTAGTTAGTCACATAGTTCAGTTATTTCTGTGCACTTTCTGATGCATTCTCGAAAGTTACAAAATTTTTTTTTCTTAAATTGCAAGTATTTAGGGGGAAATTGAGTCAAAAAGGACTTTATTCATCAACAGAATTTAAACGGTGTCCATTATTTTATTCAACAGTTAGTTTCACATGTGATTTAATGTTTTTGTACCTTTTTCGATGCTTTCTCATTTGTTACTACAATTTTTTGGTTCATATTGTATGAGTTTATAAATGAATTTAAGATAAATTGGGGAAAATGAGACTTTTCTTGTCAACTCAGTGCTAAGCGGTGTTCTTCATTCGATTTAGCGACAAATTATCCACCTGATTCAATGTTTTTCTCATATGTTCATTTGCATTTTCGTTTGTTACAAGGTTTTTTTCCAAGAAACTGCATAAATTTAGGGGAAATTGGGGTGGTTGTGACTCTTCTCGTCAACTTCACGCTTAGCGGTGTACATCATTTGATTCAGCAATAAGTTTTACACCCGATTCATTGTTTTTTGTATCTGTTAAATTAAATTCTCGTTTGTAACAATGTATTTTTCAAAGAAATTTATTGAATTTAGGGGAAATCGGGGTGATTGAGGCTCTTCTCGTCAATTGACCGCTTAGCGGTGTACATCATTCGATTCAGCAATAAGTTTTACACCTGTTTCACTCATTTTTGTGCATTTTATGATACATTGTCATTTGTTATAATGATTTTTTTCCACATATCGCTCGATTTTAGGGGAAATCGGGGTGATTGCGGCCATTCTCGTAAGCTGAGCCCTAAGCGGTGTACACCACTCGATTCAGCGACAAATTTTACACTAAATCACTTGGTTTTTGCATTTGGTATGTGAATCGCTCGATTGTTACAGTGAAATTTATGCATAAATTTAAAAAAGCTAGGGGAGGTTGGAGATATTTAGCCATTTATATTCACTCTAGTACAAAAAAGTGACGCGATTAGCTAGAATATGAATAAATCTACCAAAAATGATCACTCATGATGAAAAAATGTTGGATTACACTTTGTTTGACTGCGTTTCTTTGAAAAAATTCTAAAATTTAGGGGAAAAGAGGCAAAATGAGCCACTTGTCGTAGTAAAAACAAAAATTGGAGTACACCAATCGATTCAGCTGACATTTTCACATAAATAAGTATGGTTTGTATGACTTTTTCGTTGCAAGGTAGATGGCTACAATCGAAATTATAACTTTACACCCAAAAAAAATAGGGGAAATCGGGCAAAATGAGACGTTAAGAGCCATTTTATCAGAAAGCGGTGTAGACCATTCGATTCCTCGTGTTTTTTTACATAAAGAATGGTTGTTTTTTCATGCAAGGCATTCTTACCTGAATTGGGTACCTTTTTGGCTCGAAAATCCCCACTGTGCAATGCTATGTGATAATCAGGTCGGGTTTGATATTGATTGTAGTATGTTCGGCATTCAGGAACGCATACATAATTTGCTTTTAAAGCTTCAATCAACGAATTATAATGGATTCAATTGTGATTACTATTAAATTCAACATAAAGTAGCATTGTTTGAATCTGCTTGCGTTGTTTGTGATAATTGATCAAAGGTTATCTTTATTGCAAAACGGGGCCGAGGAATTTATTTTATTCCGATGTTTAACGAATATTCGATAATCATGTAATGAAAATAAAATTTTTTAAATTTTTTTAACTAAACATTATTTCTACACGCCTGGCACCGCTCGTTAGATTTGACCTAGTGTAATACCATTTGGTTGCACTGGAACTTAACATTTCAACAAATTCTATTTTTAAATAGATAGTTTTGGAGCACGCTAGAAGCCTTCGCACACTCCTAGGCACCGAATAAGTACCGTCAACGGGGGTAACGCCTTGGTCCAAAACTCATCTATGATTTTTTGCAGATTTTTTAGGTAACGTTTTCAAGAGTAAATTTGAACTTTTAGGATTGTATGGGAAAATTTAATATTTTGTACTGAAAATTCAACATGACTTTTGTTTCTTCTGTAAAACCGAACCTGTTTATGGTTTTCTGTGCCAATTTATAAATTCTTGAAAGGAAATTTTCTGCTGAACATCTTTGTCGAAGACCATAACTTCGTATTTTATTAAACAAAAAAGGTGTTAGCTGTTTAACAGGGAAATGTCTTTCCGCAATGATAAACATTAATTATGTATCAAAAGTTTTAAGGTTGATGAGACATCAAATTGACGTAGTTAAAAAAGTCGTTATTCTGAAAACATTTTCGATTTTTACCCTACTTAAAAAAGGGGTAACTTGCAACAAATTTTGTTTCTAATGAAAAATCTAATCAAAACGAATGATTATTTGGAGTTTTGATAAATTTGTAATGCCATAAAGGCAGTAACTCAAAATAACACTATATTGTAGTGCAGTATTTTTTTTTGTTTTGTTCCAACTAAATTTTACCTACATTTTTTTTCTGTCAATGAAGCTGTTACAATGTGCTGCATACATTTAGGGGTAAAAGGCTACTACCTATTAAATCATGAAACAAAATGTTTGGATGGATGGAATTTTGATGTTAACAAACGCGTTATGTAAAACAATTCCAGCATATATAGATATATTAGGTCCTACTTTGATTAGCATTTTACCGTAGACAGGTAAAAACCATCTGTGTTGGTATAGAATAAAAATTCAATATAAAGTTTGTAGGTGATATCATTTAGCCAATCCATCATACATGGTAGAGTTTTTAACGGCATCTTAATATGTTAAAATTTGTCCATCCATTATTTTAGTTTTTTAAATTTACTATGAGAATAAAAACATAAAAAAAACTAGCTTAAAATGTGAGGAACTATACCTTCATCATTATGTTATCATTAAACGATAAATCGATAACATTATATAAAAATACAAATTGAATAAGTGCTGTGGTATATACAAATGTTGCATCTAACGCTAACCCTGTTGTTGCATGCCCGATCAGAAGAGCGTATCAAAATTGTTACACAAACCCATCTCAACAAGATATTACTAACTTATTCAGATATACAGGTAGCTTTAAGGGGGGAGTAGGGTCTAACACTTTAAAAAAAATTGATTTTTTTTTTATTTTCTTATTGTAAAACATTTCAAAAATGTTGTGTCAAATTTTCAAGGCAATCGAAGCAAAACTGTAGAAATTATAGGCCTTTATCTCCTCTTATCTAATACTGCAAGAATTCTAGAGCAGAAACTTCAAACGGGGTTTTCTCGAAAGCACATTTTTAAAGTCAGAGGACATCGTCATTTGAAAACTACTTCACCGATTCTTTTCAAATTTGGAACATATTTTCTACATATAAAATACCAAACCCAACGATTTTCTTTTTTTTTTTACTTTGGGGAGATTTTACAGATAAAAAATGGCGGATTTTTTCGTGAAAAATCGTAGTTTTTACTGCAAACAGCCACAAAAATTTCACAAAGTTAAATAAAATCGTTGGGGTCCAGAACAACATCTATTAAAAATATTTTGCTCTGATTTTGACTTCAGATGATTCTGTGCTGAGATACAGTGTCCACCGCAAATTCTGTTTTTTTAAAAAGCATCATCGGAAGTGCTCCGTCACCGGCTTATTTTTCAATATTTTTCTACGAAAAAATTACTAAGTGGTCTTTGTATCATGCAAAAATTTTGAATACATTTGTTCGAACGATAGCTCTAAAAAAATTCGTGAAAATGGTGTTTTTTTACCCGTTAGACCCTACTCCCCCCTTAATATCAAAATCTCGTTTTGGTCGCTTCGAAAAAAAAAATGATTAGGTAGATATATCTCTTGATACAATCATTTGTATTTTCTGCCGGGCAAAAAAATACTTCGTCAACTTTTATTGGAAGTTTAAAGGTCTCATTCCATAATTAATGAACCAGGCATGGTTCGGTGGTAGCGAGCGCGCCTCTCAATCCTGCAGGTCGAGTTTCGAATCTCCTGGCTGGTACCGTAAAACGAGGTAACTTTGATCATCTGGGTAACCTTGACAAACAATAAATTTTTGCACATTATCATCAATAACTCAGTCTATAGTTTGTATTTTTGAAACTGTTTTCTACATTTGAAAGCCTGTTTTTTAAGTATCAAATAGGAAAAATTTTGTTTATATTTGAATTTTTTTTCTGTTAGTAAAATGTAATTTCAAAATTCTAAAATATCTAGTTTTTCCAAGGCCCCCAAACAATCAGCTCTCCTGATGATAACAAAAAGCATTTAGAAGCAAACGGGTTATTGAAAGTGAGAGAACTGATTTTTTTCTTTGTATGTGTATAGTTATATTGCTGTTTTTACAGTCATTTATCGATAAATTTTTAAATTAAAAAAATAAGGACATTTTCCAAGAGCAAGCCCGTATTGGACAAATGGATAGGAACCCTATATCCAATGGTTAACTTTGAAGAAAAAATCAAAATGGAAATAGTGGGAGGGCCTACAGGAATGTGTGGAGGTAAAATTTCATTTGTATTTTGTAGCTCAAGCTGTTTAGCAATTGATTTAATTTTTGCCCCTTAATGTATGCACCAAAATATTTTCGATCATAAATGTTCTTAAAAGAAAACTTTAAAAAGCAAGGTAAAAATTATAACTAGCATTTGTTAATATTTTGAAGGTGTTTTGTATCCTTTTCTTGATCTCGCTTTCGTTAGTGACACTTGTGACATTGAAGTGATTGAACCCCCTTCAAGTCTTTTGAGACCAGATGCACACCACAAGCCTTTCGTGCTCTGCGTTACCATTAATAATAACTGTGACGCACACTCTCCAACAAACTACGGTGAATTAGAGCTCGACTTTGCAAGGTGTGACTATACTGTGTTGAATCATAGTCTGTCTTCGATCAACTGGCTTGAGTTACTCGGTGACAAATCAACGGATGACGCAACGGTGCTGTTTTACGGAAAGCTTTTTGATGTCATGAATAGGATCATCCCACGTAAGCGGAGACGTCTCAACACAACCAAACTTCCGTGGTGGTCTTCTGAACTTCGTCATCTTCGAAATATTGTACGCAAGGCTCGAAAGCGTTTTCTACGTTCCAAGTCCCAACAGGATAAAGAAAGTCTAAGACAACTCGAAACTCGATACAACGAGTGCCAAGCCGCATCATTTCGTAGCTACATCGACCGAATGGAATTAAACTTGAAGGACGACCCATCTAGTTTCTGGACGTTTGTGAAGAACCGTAAGTCAAGCAACTGTATACCTGAGCAAATGAAGTACCACGAACTGTCCGCAGATTCAATTAAGGAATCGGTCAATCTGTTTGCCGACTTCTTCAGCAGCGTGAACAATCCCAATTCACCTGAGCTTTCTGATGCTAGTAGACAGGGTATTCCTACGCATGACATTACGCTACCATCCTTTAACTTTACGCAACGTGATGTCCTATCCGAGCTGGAAAAGCTGAACATCATCTGGAACTGATCTACTACCACCAGTATTCTTGAGGGAATGCGCAGAATCATTGAAGCTGCCTATCTGTCTGCTTTTCAATCGTTCTCTTCACGAACGGAAGTTTCCTACGATATGGAAGACCGCCTCGATAACTCCGATACATAAATCCGATTGTCGTAATTCCGTGGAAAATTACCGAGGAATTTCAATCCTGTGTTGCATAGCCAAAGTCTTTGAGAGCATGGTTCACTCGGTGCTCTATAACGCCACTCGTCACTTGATCTCTGACTATCAACACGGATTCGTTAGGCAGCGATCCACAGTGTCAAACTTGATGTGTTACACCAACTTCCTATCAATCGAAATCGAGAAGCGTCGACAAGATAATTTAATGGATAGTTTAATTAATAAATACTATGAAAATATAGATGAATTTAATTTAAGTACTTGTGCTAATGATTTGGGTAATTTAAGAATTTTGCAGTGGAATATTTGCAGTATGAATAGTTTATGTAAATTTGATTCTGTGCTACAAACTATTCATCAATTAAATAATTGTATTGATGTTATTGTCATTTGTGAAACTTGGCTCGTCAAAGATAATTGTAATATTTATAACATTCCAGGATACACCTCAATATTTTCATGTCGTGATCAACCATATGGAGGCTTAGTGATGTATATTAAAACGAATTTGAAATTTAAAGAAATTGAAAACAAAGTTGTTGAGGGTTTTCACAGAATAAGTGTTGAAATATGTCTGAGTGGTCAAATTTTCAGTGTTCATGGTATTTATAGACCACCAGCGTTCTCGTTTAACCTGTTTTGTGATGAAATTGAATCCTTATTAGCATCTGTTCCTGTTAACCATTCGAGTCTTATTGTTGGTGACTTTAATATCCCCGTGAATTTAGTTAATTTAAACACTGTGATGAAATATAAGTCAATTTTAGAATCTTTCGGTTATGCTTGCACAAATACTTTTCCAACAAGACCAAAAACAAAAAATATCCTTGACCACGTTATTTCGAAGCAGATTGACATCGACCGACTTAAAAACGATACTATTTTTACAGATGTAAGTGACCATTTACAAATTGTTACATCCCTAAAATTGTTATGTGATAAGAGGGAAACAATTCTGAAGAAAGAAATTATTGATCATTCCAAACTTAACGATTTGTTTCGAAATTATTTAAATAATATTCAACTACCAGAAAATGTTAATGATGGCCTACAGCACATTACAACAACTTACAACCGTTTTCTCTCAATGTCTACTAAAACACTCAATAAAAAGGTAAAACTAAAAGGCAATTATTGTCCATGGATGTCTCTAGACCTTTGGACACTGATTAGAATCAAAAATAACCATTTGAAACGTTGTAAACGACATCCCGATAATGTCCAACTCAAAGAAATGTTGAATCATATAAACAAAAAGTTAAACTTTAAAAAACAAGAATGCAAAAAACAATATTACGAGCGATTGTTAAACAACACTCCACATTCCAAGCTTTGGAGAAACATAAATACACTCCTTGGTAAAAATAAAATCACCGCTCCAATAAATCTTTCTGATGAAGAAGGCTTAACAACAAACAATTCTGAGATTTGTGAAAAATTTAACAAACATTTTTCTACGATTGGGAAAAAACTAGCTAATGAAATCCCATCTGATCCCGGCAGTGATCCTTTGTCGCATATTAATAGTGTACAAAATACAATATTTTTACGTCCAGCTAGTGTCAACGAGGTTCGACTAGTAATTCTATCTCTTAAAAATAAAAAGAGTCGTGGACCTGATGGATTTCCTGTAGATGCGTTAAAAAATAACAACGAAATTTTCTCTGGTATACTCATGCAATATTTTAATCACATGTTAGAGACAGGAGTTTATCCGGATTGTCTTAAAGTTGCAAAAGTTATTCCCATTTTTAAGGCAGGTGATCCACATGACGTAAATAATTACCGTCCAATTTCAACCTTAAGTGTTTTTAGTAAAGTTTTTGAAAAACTTCTAATGAATAGAATTGAAAATTTTTTAAATCAGGAAAATATACTGTACAAATTGCAGTACGGTTTCAGACCTGGATCGAGTACGCTAATTGCTATCACAGAGTTAGTTGATTCTATTATTTCAAAAATTGATTCAAAGAATATCGTTGGTGCTTTGTTCTTGGATCTTAAAAAAGCCTTTGACACACTAAACCACGACATATTATTGTCCAAATTGAATGAATACGGAATAAGAGGTGCTGCTAACAACATCCTTCGCAGATATTTATCGGAAAGGAAACAATTCGTAGCGATCGAAAATACTAGAAGCGATTTGAGAAACATTGATATTGGTGTACCCCAAGGAAGCAACATTGGTCCGTTACTTTTTCTTTTGTATGTAAACGATCTTTGTAATTTACCACTGAAAGGCACAGCTCGATTATTTGCTGATGATACAGCTATTTTTTATTCAGCTGCATCAACGAATGTTATAACTCAACAAATTGAAAATGATTTGAAGTTACTATCAAAATATTTTAAATGCAACTTGCTTTCTCTAAACTATACAAAAACCAAATATATGTTGTTTCGTTCTTCACATAAAAAAATACTGTCAAATAATGACCCAATTATGGATGGAATTGTTATTGAGAGAGTTCATTACTTCAAGTACCTAGGAATTTTCTTGGATGAAACACTTTCTTGGAGTTGTCACACAGAGAACCTAGTAAAAAAAATTTCTCCTCTTTGCGGTGTTTTGTGGAAATTAAGAAACTTAGTACCCCAACATGTTCTTTTAAAGTTTTACTATGCATTTATTCAGTCTCATCTAAACTATCTTATTTTGATATGGGGAAGAGCCTCCTTGTCACATCTTCAAAAACTTCAGACCCTACAGAATAGATGTTTGAAAAACATCTTCAGACTACCCCTGCTTTTTCCTACCCAACAGCTATACTCTCTGGGAACGCACAACATTCTTCCAATAACCGAACTCTGTAATTTGCAAACCGTTATATATACACTGCCGGCCAAAAGTTTGGGATCACCCACTAAAAAACATGCAAATTTTGATCGTTCATATCTCAGCCGTCTTAGGACATATTGAAAATCTTCTGATCTCATTTGAAAGATAATGAGCAATAGCTATCTCGGAGGTATTTTGCCCAAATATAATGTTTTAGTTTTGAACTTAAAACTTAACCTAAAGTTATAACATTTTCAAACAATCGCACTCAATATTCAAAGCCGATCATCTCGGGATAGGGTAGACCAAATCTCAAAATTTGAGTGGCATTAGAATTCCTGTTCTTTACTTCTCAAAACACAATCAAAAAAATTTGAGATAAAATTCAAGAACGTATTTTTAATTAATAAAATAGACACTTGAGTTATCGTCCAAAAGTTTGGGATCACCTCTTTGTATGGTGAGTTTGGGATCATTCTTATAAAAACATGCAAATTTGTTTTATTCATATCTTTCTCATCTAACATCGTATTGCAGAGCTGAAGGGTTCATTTGGAAGCTTAGGAATTGTGGTTTTTAGTAAATTCATTCAAAAATTATATTTTGAAGTGATAACCATAAAAAAATCACCTGAAATTAATTGTTTTTTTTAAAGTTCTCAGATTTTTTTTATAGTTCTCACCTTAAAATATAATTTTTGAATGAATTTATTAAAAAACAACAATTCCTAAGCTTCCAAATGAACCCTTCAGCTCTGCAATACGATGTTAGATGAGAAAGATATGAATAAAACAAATTTGCATGTTTTTATAAGAATGATCCCAAACTCACCATACAAAGAGGTGATCCCAAACTTTTGGACGATAACTCGAGTGTCTACTTTATTAATTAAAAATACATTCTTGAATTTTTTTTCAATTTTTTTGATTGTGTTTTGAGAAGTAAAGAACAGGAATTCTAATGCCACTCAAATTTTGAGATTTGGTCCACCCTATCCCCAGATGATCGGCTTTGAATATTGAGTGCGATTGTTTGAAAATGTTATAACTTTAGGTTAAGTTTTAAGTTCAAAACTAAAACATTATATTTGGGCAAAATACCTCCGAGATAGCTATTGCTCATTATCTTTCAAATGAGATCAGAAGATTTTCAATATGTCCTAAGACGGCTGAGATATGAACGATCAAAATTTGCATGTTTTTTAGTGGGTGATCCCAAACTTTTGGCCGGCAGTGTATTCATGATAATATACACTCGAGTAGCAATAACCAAAACCTTAATTTTACTACGGGATTAAGAACCCACAATACCCGTCAAAATAATTACTTGCAACGATGCCGATCCATGACATCTTTAGGGCAAAAAAGAATTTCTTTTATAGGACCTACAATATACAACGCTTTACCTACTGAAATAAAGACCATCAACAACCGTTCCATGTTTAAAGTCAAAGTAGTACAGTTATTAAAAGAAAAATTGAATCGTTAAAAAAGTCGATCAACAACCAGTTTTTTTAAATCAAATTTTGTTTGTTTTTGTAGCATCGTAGTTTTCTTTTGTCGTACTTTTAACTATTAATAAGTAAACTTAAGTAAATGTAGCATAATATTTGATTAGTTAACATTATTAAAAAAAAAAGAAATGGATCTCTTTAAAGGAAATTTTCTTCCATTGAGATCCTTATCGTAATATTGTTTAATTATAGCATACATTTCCTCGCAGTAAATAATAAACTTTTGTGTTCTCAGCATGATTAAAATTTTGTTCGCGTTGAAATTTCTTTGTTTTGCTGCCAGACGTGCTGAGAACAGTAGCGTCCATTACCAGGGGGCTCAATTGAGCCTCTTGGTGTGGGGGAGTGTGGTGGGCCGCTACAATAAAAAAAAAAAGTGGATGCAGTCTACTTTGACTTTAGTAAGGCTTTCGACAAAGTTCCTCATAGACTCGCCATTGAAAAGCTGGTTCACATGGGTCTTCCCCCTTGGATGAACGAATGGCTTCAATCGTATTTAACCGATCGAAGAGCGTTTGTCAAGATCAATACATCACGTTCGCGTATTTTTTATTTGACCTCAGGTGTCCCGCAAGGCAGTATTCTAGGCCCTTTGATATTTGTTCTTTTTGTGAACGATCTGGCTTTCCGTCTGAAATCCTGTATGCTGCTATATGCTGATGATCTTAAGATCTACAAAATAATCTCATCGGTTCTAGATTGCCACGCTCTTCAATCTGACATCGACGAGCTTCTCCTGTGGTGCTTGGAAAATGGGATGCAGTTGAACATAAAAAAATGCAAGTCCATAACTTTTAGTCGCCGTTAGTCCAATGTCTGCTTCGAGTACAGTATCAACGATCAAGTCAGCTCCATGAACGATCTGGGCGTCATCGTAGATAAAAAACTAATGTTCAGCGACCATATCAGTGCCATCACAGCGAAGGCTTTCTCTGTTCTTGGATTCGTGAGGCGCAATTCACAATCTTTTCAGGATGTATACACTCTTGAAGCTGTGTACTGTTCCTTGTTGAGAAGTGTATTGGAACACGCCGCTTGCGTGTGGGCTCCTTACCATACATCTTGGAGTCTTCAACTCGAAAGAGTGCAGCGATCATTCATTCGTTACGCTCTCAGGTCACTTCCGTGGAACGACCCCATCAATCTTCCGGATTATGAGAGTCGGTGCGTGTTGATCAATTTAGAAACCCTCTCTTCCAGACGTGTAAAACTGAAACGGCTTTTTGTGTTTGATCTGGTTACCGGCAACGTAGATTGTGCAGCTCTACTTAATGAAGTATGCTTTCTTGCACCATCCACACATCTACGAGGAAGACAACTTTTAGCGCTAGGCATGCACCGCACTACTTACGGGCAGAATAATCCTCTGACCAGCTGTTTTCAGTGTTTTAATGTTGTGAACAATTTGTTTGATTTTACTGTGTCCAAAACGATGTTTAAACATAGGATTAAGAACCTTAGATATTAAGATCAGTCTGTAGGATATTTGAATCGAAGACGGTGTGTGAAATAAATGAAATAAAAGATCAAGAAAATTCGTTAAAAGCGTCGAAAATATAGACTGATTAATGTTACCCCAAAGCATCAGATTCAAAACACAGACGAAATCGATTTTTAAATCAAATTTAAAGGAGTCTAATAAATTTCTGCAACCATGTTTTACGTTCATAGGAGTCCAGTACTGGTTTTAAAAATATGAAACGAGCCACATACCCCTCAACAGAAAAATCAATCAAAAATATTGAAAAAAAAACTGATCAATATTACTCCGGACTACGGTACCCGAACTTTTCATGAATTGTTCAAGTTGTAAATAATGTATGAAAGTTTGAGTACAAGTCAGGAGGTAGTCCAACGTTGCATACAAGTGAATGCGTATAAAACAAACATTGTTTTTGCATTTTTGGTGGTCTAAATCTTATTTGATTGTGATATAATCTTGATATAATGCTATCAATGGGTGATACAATTTAGTTATGCTTGCATGGACTTTTTGTTATAATTTGCGATATTTTAACATCCTTCGAGTACTATATTATATCTGATTTTGATACGAAAAAATTGATTATCAAAATATCTTATCTTGAAATAATTTTGTTTTTTTCTTATGATCGAGTGTTGCCTCGTTTGATGGTACTTGATAAAACGGGTTTCCTATTTTCAGAAGAGTTTAACACTAAACGTACCGGAGGCGGTCAAATGACGGTTTTTAAACTTTGAAGGACGATTACGCCTTATATAATATTTTTTTCGCCAATTTAACGACAGGACTATTTTTATTTTCAAAATGCAAGTATTTTTGCGTTTTTAAATTTTTTCTGAGTGTTGTGGTTTTCGAATAACGCATGTGGTATACCTATTCATACCGCGAGCGGTCAAATGACGGTTTTCACTGTTTTCGCTAAAACTTTCTTGTTTCTCAACCGACTTCTTTAAAATTTATAGTTTTGAAAAGCTTATAATGTGACTCAAATATGTTTCTCAGACAGTTTTCAGCTGCAATCAATTATTTTAAAGTTATTTTAGGTCCAAAAATTTTTTTACGAAAAAACATGCTTCAGGAAAATTGCTATAAATCAGTTATTTAGTGCTCGAAAAAAATTTCACTTAGTGCCTGAGAAAGCTGAAGTTAGAAGCTATATTCTGCACATACGGCAATTTTTATCAAATTGTTTTTAAGATCATGCCCACAAAAAATGTAAAAAAGTTGTGTAAAACCCGTACTTTTCAATCAATCAACCGCCAAAGCTGTTCCTGTTACAGTAGAAAAATTTCAAAAAATGAATTGTAAAGTTGACGTAATTTGTCACATTTTGGCATCTTTAGATTTTGTGAAATATGACATACATAATTTATGACGAATTTTCAAAGGTAGCTGTTTTTCGAACTTTTTATCAATTTGGATTTTCTGAGACAATTCCTACACCTAAGCTCAGCTTTGCACTGGATTTTGAGTATGTTTACGTAAGGTTTAGACGATAAAACAATATGCAAAAGAAAGCTAATTTCATACCGGTTCTAGTGGTGTAATGGCGGTGCAATGCTTAGCAAAAATATGATAAATAAAACAGTGAACTAGTTTCTGAATTTTGAGAAGTCAGCACAAATTCTTGCTTGGCAGACGGGCGCAGTGGGTGGTAATATCTCAAAGCTATTTTGCACACGAAGACGGGTGAAAGGAAACGAAAAAACAAACGAACATTCGGTCAAATTTTCTGGTTTTACTTTCAGTAATATATTTATTATATTTTTGACAAGCATCGCACCGCCAATGTAGTTACGTCACTAGAACCGGTATGAAATTTTCTTTCTTTTGCATATAATTTTTTTGCCTAAACCTTACGAGAACATACTCAAAATCCAGTGCAAAGCTGAATTTAGGTGTAGGAATTGTATCAAAAATCCGAATTGATGAAATGTTCGAAAAACAGCTACCTTTGAAAATTCGGCATAAATTATGTATTTCGTATGTTACAAAATCTAAAGATGCCAAAATGTGACAAATTACGTCAACTTTCCAATTCATTTTTTGAAATTTTTTACTGTAACAGGAACAGCTTTGGCGGTCGATTGATTGAAAAGTACGGGTTTTACACAACTTTTTTACATTTTTTGTGGGCATGATCTCAAAAAAAATTTGATAAAAATTGCCGTATGTACAGAATATAGCTTCTAACTTCAGCTTTCTCAGGCACTAAGTGAAATTTTTTTCGAGCTCTAAATAACTGATTTATAGCAATTTTTCTGAAGCATGTTTTTTCGTAAAAAAATTTTTGGACCTAAAATAACTTTAAAATAATTGCTTGTAGCTGAAAACTGAGAAACATATTTGAGTCACATTATAAGCTTTTCAAAACTATAAATTTTAAAGAAATCGGTTGAGAAACAAGAAAGGTTTAGCGAAAACAGTGAAAACCGTCATTTGACCGCTCGCGGTATGAATAGGTATATACAAAGTGTCGGTATGTTTAGTGTTAAAACTTATCACTGATTTCGGAACAAAAACCAGGAAGTTGTGAATAGCACATCAATTCCTGTTGAAACTAAGCATAATCTTATGTCGTTAGAAAAAAGTGAGGATCGATTCAACAGGGGGAGTTGACGGGGCGACAACAGAAACAAGAGATTTCTCGGTCCTTACGCTCCCACATCATTAGCATCGGCTGGAAAACTTTTGAGCCGGGTGTATTTGGTAGGCACAAAACTAGACAGTTCGAGAGGCGAATCTTAACAGTGAAGGTGCCATAATGGACTGTTTCAAAGTTGCTTCTTTTACAGTTTCTCGATTGATAGCCATTTATCTAAAAACTATAATTTTATATTATTCTATACTCCTTAACAAAAATAACAATTTGTTAACAAATAATAAAACCCTTAGTATCGACGGCTTTTGCAGGAAATTGAATCCGTTTCGGCTTATAAAAATACAGAACAGTTTTCTAAACAGAGAAAAAGCGATTTGTTAAGGTAATTAAGATTGCGTACTTCATTTTGTCCATGTGAAAACTGACTTTGACTACAACTACGCCTAAGTGTGAAGAACGTATTGAAATTTTAGACAATTTTTTCACCAGTCGTTAGTGTATGTATTAAAAATCATAAAAAAAATTTATCAGAACATTTTTAGTTGATATTTCTTATATAAAAAAAGATACAGAGATTTGAACATCTTGGTGGCAAGTGCGTACAAACAAACTAAGGGAAATGAAAAAATGGGGGAAATTTGTTTTGAACTACATTAACATACCATTCTCAAATTAGGAAGTTTTAAACAAGCTTTAGTTTGTAAATTTAAGCCCTCCTTCGTGTTTATCATATATGGGATTGAAGAATGGCAAGTCTTCAAAATCTTGAATACTGTTAAATTGATCCAGATGCCTGCGGCCTCGGAGGTCGCAATAATTCAATATTCTACTTCAAATTATTTACTTTTTACTTTTTCTTAAAGAAATAATGTACAGTTTTTCTCTACTTGGATTTGCAACACACACTTTTTCTATTTGGAAGTTCTTTATTCTCACTTAGGTAGGATATAAATTTTATGGACACTTACAATCTGAAGTCATGAAAATTTAACTTGTAATCACTGGAGGTTCTAATTATAATAACTAACTAACTCTATGCGAAGTTTAATTAGCTGTATACCACGATATACTGAGCGGCGACATTCTGGAATCTTCGAAAAAGACGTTTGGAACATTCTAGATCATGGGTGGCCAACATTTTTAACATTTGTTTGCGTTTGAATTTTCTCGAGCCTTTGTGCATTTCATTTTCTCGATGTTTTCTTTTCTGCAGGAAAAACTCTTGATTTTTTCAGTTGAAATCAATCTTTAAAAGAAAATGATAAATAAGGAGTGTATTTGAAAAAAAAAGCACAAAAAAACACTTTGTTTTCTGAACAACTTTTGCATTCATGGATGAAAATTGATGAAATTTTCAGTGAAGCTGCCTGATAACTTATTGGTCATATGTGCAAATATTGGTGACGTTTTACCTAGTAGTTTTTGAGATAACGTCCAATGAAGAAGCTACGCTACGACTTTAATTTTTGAGCACAATGTACGCCATCTATAATGTATACAATTAACCACATTTTTTTTCGAATCAAGGCTACTTTCGATAACGTTTTCTATTTTCTAAAATTTGACCTCCATGATTACCCAAAATTTAAAATTTGGTCGAAGTTATGACAAATTAAGCCAAATTGTCCTCCTTCGGCGGGAATTTTTATTACTCCACCACAGTTTTCGCGTAATAGGACGATTAAAGATCCAACCGAAATATAGAATCAACTTTTTAAGACCTATTGTAGTTCTATGCAAGGATTATAGTCGCATTTGGAGGCAGTCATCTTTGTATGTACATTTAGCCATTGAACGTGTCAATCGTTATGAATCACTGACTGATTTTTTTTCAATTTTTTTAATCCTCGTTTATATTCGGAACGTCCAGGTGAGTGTTGTCAATGGAAAGTTACTGGCTGGAAACCTGCCAGGTGTCTGCTAGAGAGCTCGTTTTGCTGTTCGTTACGGAATTTTTCAAAATATCTCCCCGCTAGCCTAGTGGTCCTAATATTTTGCACACTATTTGACCACCGTATTTTGTTAATTTTATCCGGGGGCAGCTTTCTTACCTCGTAGAAAAGAAATTAGGACTGTTTATTAAACCGATAGATGAACCAGTCAGAAAAATTTATGTTTTTTATCGTTTCCCCTAATGTTCTTTTCGCATTTCGATTGACAAAACATCACGCATTCCTTAACTCAATGGAATCAATCATCATCATCAGGACTCCTTAAACGATTTAATATATGCACTTTGGTTGAATAGCTGATTTTCAGTTATTTTTGGGTTTCACATTGGGACTTTCTTGAATTTTCTGCTCGATCCTGCCCAAAAAATTTTGTCAATAAGTTTCTTTATAGGACGCTCTCTCGAAAACTACATGACATATTGTCAATAAATTTTGCACAGGTACACATTACATTACTAGTTGTCTTCACGGAAAATAACATCAATTTTTATTCATACATTCAAAAATTATTCATAAATCAAAGTTTTGCAATTATTTCGAATACACTCCTTAGGAAAAATATCACGAGTAGGTAGTTTACTTGTCATTATCACCAAAAAAAGAGAGATAAAAATGCATGTCCCCTCCCAATTTGAAAAGCAGGTCACTGTACCATATCTAACATTGAGAGTAATTATACCGAGCAAAAATCGTATACCTAGCCGCCTTAGATTAGGCAGAAAAATATTGATGAGAAAATTAAAGTTGCAAATCAAAGACGTTTTGTGTTACTCAAATGAAGGTACAATAATTTAACAAAATTTCATTCGTTCAAAGTTGAGACCATGACTATTTGCATCATTGTTGAGTTTCAAAACCAAGTAACATGAAAAAAAGTGAAGCATTCTAGTGCAAAACTTTCTGTCCTACTAAACGAACTATATATGATGATGATTCTGTGAAGTTTCGTTAAATGAGGCAAAGACGTTTAAAAAACAAAAAAAAACCTTTGTTTTCAAGAGTTTTGATCATCTTAATATGCCATATAAAAAGAGAAAGGACTATGAAAAACACGAGTTTAAACCTGTTCGATAATGAAAATTGGGTCACATTTGAAGAAGCTTTCTTAAGTCGAATCAAACAAATTTAACATTTGGTGAGTCTGCTTTAATAGTTTGTGGTGTTACTATGAACTTTTTTCATTTAAGCCTTTTTTGTAAAATACTACAAGTTTTTAAATGTGTTTAATGCGAGCTCAAGAGTAGGGAATTCCAATTATTGTAGAACTCATTGTTTACAGCTTGCAATCGAGAATTCATGATATGTAAGTACGGCGAAGGCGAAATAAATTCCCACCGGAAGGTTCCTATTAGGATCCAGACGAATGGACACTAATTTCCCCAGCCCGAAAAAGCTAAAAACGACCAAGTACCCTCATCAGAGGCTGACTGCAACAGCGAACAGAAGCAGTTTTGAATTGAATTACGAGGATTTCGGAGTTCAAGTGTTAACTTGTGAAAACATTCTTGAATAAAATGCTTCCGGATGGAAAAGGTACATGCAAAAGGCGTTCACATCAGCTTTCATAGGACGTCGAGCGGTCGGTTGGATGGATCCTCGTTTTCGCCTCACCAGGAAGTTGTATTTTTTCCTTCTTTCTCGCTCGATTATAAGCGGTGCCGAAACTTCTTCCCCTGCTGCACAAAGTAGGAGAGCAAGTGAGTAAGGGTGTTCCATTTCCTTCGAACCCATTGCTACCTCTGAGCGAACATCGAGCGGATCAGCAGAAAACGCACGAATGAAAGAAACGGATGTGAATTTCCGGAACAAGTCTTTTTCGACAACGCAGTGTTGTGTCACGATAAAGTAAAATGCAAGCATCAATTTGGGTTTGAATTGTCACATATTCTGATTTGTGAGAGCTACCTTCCCCAAATCGTGAGCTACGTCAAAAAATGGAATGGAGTGAAACCATTTGAAAAGAACTTTTAAAAAATGGCAAGCGTTGGAAAATAATCGCAATGGATTTAAGAGTATTTTTTGCAATATGTATGAATATAGCAAACCATTCCGAAAAAAAATAAATGATCTAGCTGAAAATTTTTGATAGAGTCAAAAGAATCGATCAGAATTTTAAATCATGTTTCGATAATCACGAACCTTGCAGGATTTAATTTTTTTGTTGAAACATCCTCATAACAACTAAATGCGGATTGTTAAGCTTGAGGATTTATATTTGTGCTTGTTTCGTAAGATAACGGACCACTTTTGGACCGCCTTGGGAAGTTGGCATTCATATCGAAAATCTAAGTTTTGTTTATCAGATCATATCATTTTTTTATTTTAAACGTTAATAGTGCCAATCATTATGTATCACCTACCGATTTGCATCTTCCACAGATCGTCATACAAATTCAGTACTAGATATAATTTTTCTCTGAATTCGTCTTCTCGTTCTTCTTCAGAAAATTCATACAAGCCTTTCAACGAAAATTTTTTGATGAGAGATCCTCCAGGTGCCCGCTATAAAGATCGTTTTAATTTCCTTTACGAAATTTTGAAAAATTTGACCCCGCTAAAGAGTCTACAATTTTGCGTACAATTAACCATCGTTTTTTGTTTATTTTATCGGTGGACAGCTTTTTATCATTAAGACACGATGTTTGATCTTTTTTTTTGTTTGTTATGCGAATGAGACAGTAAGAATGACCTTCTTTATCACTTCTTCAATTGAAAGATTCGAATGGCGCTTTCTTAAACCCATCACTTCCCATACACCTTCATGGAATAAATCGGTATCGATTTTTGAATACGGCGAATGCGCCAAGACATTTGTTTTGAGAAAAACGCATTCCAAGTTTCAGAAAATAAAATCAATTTCCTATTTAGCTGCGTACAATCCAGTGGTTTTCAAACTTTTTCTACTCACCGCCCCCTTTTTCAAAATTTTTAAGTTCAACGCCCCCCTGGTCAAATCTTTAGAAAATCTTAAAAAAATGATAATCTGGATCGTTAAAAAACCATTGGCTTTTGGCTTTATGTTGGTAGTAAGTTGTGAGACTCAACTCAAAATCCGTTTAAATTCATATGAGCCCCTAAGAGCCAAAGAGGTAGGGAGAATTTTAAGTGTAAAAATGTTCGATTTTTATTTAATAATAGACGATTCTTTGTATTTTAAACAATATTTCATGGTTTTTCAGAATTTTAGAATTTTATTTACGTACTATTTTGTTCGAAAATAAAATGAAAATTTTCGAAAAATATATCATTTTCCAAACACAACAACTTAAAAGCGTTTTTCTCGAAATTAGCATTTATGCACTTATATCCTTTTAACTCCAAGTGCTTCAAATTGCTTCAAACCTCCAGTAAACACTTAATTAGTTTCCTGGACAATGATTAAACCCTTCATTTCATGATATTTTTTTATTTTCCTTAAAAATAGTTTAAAACAGTCAGAAATGATGAGGAAATTAAGAAAAAAAATTAAAATAAAATACGATTTTTCACTTTTTCCATACATTAAATGTTGCAAATATGTTACTTTATGAAACGAAGGGTTAATTTGATTGATTAGTTTGTTTTGATATAAAATCATATAACTTAAATTTCGGTTAACAAATTTATATATCCACCATTAATTTGCATTATTGAATACAAACTAATTTCTATATAGCCAATGAAATAACGTAAAAAATAGTATTATTTCTTGGTATCTGAATTTGAGTTCTGTTCTAAAATCATGCAGCAACTTTAACTTAGATTTTAATGACTGAATTCCGACAATGTTAGTGATAACCGAATAGATTAAAAGTTTATCCAATGCAAATGGCACAATTGATTTTTTGAATCGACTGAAATAAAGATGAACAAAAAAGAACTTAACATAAAAATTCTCTTACCTAAAAACCTTTTATATTTTTTTCAAAACATCTATCACTTAATCACAGATGACGCCTTTTTTCACAGATTTTTTTCGAATATTTCTCCGGTTTAGCAGATTTTTGAAACAGTACATTTTAAAGATTATTAAACATTTCCAACTAAAATTAATCTTTTTTTAGTATAACCCAAAATAATCTTACAAAACACGATCAACATGTAGAGCGTATACAAAATCTGTGAAAATTTAAAAATATCTTTTAGATACATTTTAAGAATTTTTTTTTTGAGATACTGGAACAAAATTTGCTTGCAGCTCTGTTAAGGTATAGAAATTTTAGTCTTGAAATTGATGTTTAGTTCTGAAACGTGATTTCATTGTTTTGCATCGAACATACTCGTTATTTCAAATCTACGTTGAATTATGATCTCACCGCCCCCCTGAGCCCTTCCAACGCCCCTCAAATTTCAAAATTAAACTCACCGCCCCCCTGAAAGCTCTCAACGCCCCCGAGGGGGCGGTAGGGACCACTTTGAAAACCACCGGTACAATCATTTCACTAAATAAGTCGCTAAAATGCTTTCAAATTGATTTAATTTCATCACCCGATCGATAAATATAGCTTTTCCGTACTAATTACTTCAAAAAATTAATAAATATAACTGTGGGCCCTTTTACCACAGACTGGTGCTTTCATTTTGTTCATTCGCCAAATTGGAGCGCCCTTTTGAATTGCAGAATGACCGTTCGCCTTTTGGATCACTCATTAAAGAAGCAATATTCGGCTTAAAAGCGGGTTCAAATGATCACATTAAAACATTAGCACATTCAACGATCTAATAAATACTGATTTTTGCATCTCCTCGTCCTGGAAAACATATTTCAAAAACTTCAATGCCCTTTTTCTATCTCGAAACAACTATTGGCCTTTTTGTTCGCGACGAAATTTTAAAGGGAAATGAGCGAATGAATTGTGGGATTACACACTAATTAGAAAGCTATTCGCCTTATTTAAAAAATAAATTTAACGAAATGAAGAGTTAATCACCGTAAATTTGTTTTTATGAAATTATTTTATCGGCTATATCGGTGAAAGTTTATATTCTTTGAGAAAGAATATTTAGGAATGGAAAGAATTGGATTTTTGGTTTTATCACCGCGATTGTTTATACTTCGAAGTTATGGACGTTTTTTGGTGAGTTTTAAAAAATAATCAAAACAAATTACCAGTTGTCCATACGTTTCGAGCTACTATGGCATTCGCTCCTCTTCAGTGGACAAATTGACTGGCCATCGCCTAAATTATTTTGGTTTTGGTCCAAACTCAAAATAGTTTAGAAAGTATGCCTGAATTGGAATCACATGTTCGGTATCTATCCTGGAAATTGCGTCTAGACTAAGGTTGCCAGAAAAAAATGCCCGGATATTGCCCGGATTTATTTACTTTATTTGGCAATACTCATACAAATTGTGTTGTCATAATTTTTTATGTATGCCTCCAAAACGAAATTTTTTGAGCAAGTTTTATAAAAATAATTATGAAACGGTTTTTAGAAGCCTTAAATGTGAATTAAAACCTGTCGATAGATTTTGACAAAAAATATTTTTTCAGTTTTTTTTTTCTTGATTTTTGTTGATAAATTTCTGAGTTTTGGCCAAATTCGCCCGGATTTTTGTTCGTCAATTTTAAAATCAATGCCCGGATTTTGCCCGGTTTTTATATAAAATTGCCCCGAATTGTCCGGCCCGGATAGGTGCTGAAAAAATTCTGGCAACCTTAGTCTAGACTAGGGTTACCAGATCCCGCAACACCAAAAAGAGTACATTGAGATCATTTACCCAAAAAGTCAGGAGGAACGATACAACTCCGATTTTGCAAGCTCTCTGCCATCAGGTTGATACAAGATTCATTCATTTATCGAGCTTTGCGCCCGCATGGTATGCAAAACAGAAGTAAATGGATGTACATGTTTCGTATTATCTGAGGAGGCCCCTGCTACCTCGAATAAGCGGGATTCTATTGTAAATGGAAACCAAAATATTGCAGTTCAAGCAAATACTGTTAATTCGTTGAGGATATGCAAAAGTTGGAATTTTCGAAGAGATAAATAGCAGTATTTGGATGATGCTGATGCTGAGAAACCACAAAAAAATATTATAAAACAATCCATTTCCATTTTCTTTTTTATAGTCGCGTATATATCCTTTTCAATCATTATTTAAGATGTGCGCGCATTCAAGCATATTATCTACATTGTGTACATACTGACACATACCGATTACTGTTTGCATACTCAAAGGCGCTTATCGCGCTCACGTCTAAAAATGCATGTTAATGATAATAAGATGTTAAAGTAATTTGTTGTAAGCAGTATTCTTTCCGTAGTTTTTGCATAAGATGTGAAACAACCCCATAGAATGGAAGCAATACATAGGTTTTTCAGATAAAATGTCTTTCAACAAAAAAAGAGTACATTTGGTGAAATTTCACAAAAAGAAGAGTACGCCCATTTTTCAATCGAAAAAAAGTACATGTACTCTTTAAAGAGTACGTATGGTATCCCTAGTTCAGACTATTTTTATATTAAATGAACACATCTCGTGCTGTACATTTTAAGCCGTCGAATGTTATAAGCAATCAATAGTTACAAGGTTTTTGTTTTGATTTTTTTTCAATTCTTGAAACTATTATTGTATTTATACAACCACGCTCTTCCAAAATAGCGGTAATATTTTAAATTCTGTTGCAGAAAACAAACAAAATGGTAGACATACGAAAGAAAAATTTTTAAAAATAAAAATATGGAATATTTTTTATCGCTCAAAATATTACAGTAATGTTTAAAAAAATTCATAAGAAACATTGAAAATTCTTTGAAACCAATAGACTTTCCTGAATTTTCTCTCCAGAAATAGCTTTTTTTTAAACTTTAAACAATATCTTCAAACCTGTTTATGTAATTTGAATTTTACCCTCTACTGCATGAACCATGAATCCGTTGAGATTTTTTTAGTCAAGGGGGATAGCTTTAGACTTAGCAATTAATGCTAAAAACAAAATTGTTTTTTCGATTGTTTTATTGTTAACTAGTGTAAGAAACGAGATATTTTTTTCAGATTTTAAAACTGCTAGTTGCATTTTTAATACATTGAATATATTTAACCCGTTCGAGACCGATTGCACACCGTGTGTGCAATGGAATTTTTGTGCCTTTGTCAGAACAATCTTTCATTGTGAGTTAACTATTGTTCGGAAAAATAAAATTCTTATACCAATGGAATCCGCAAATGTTAGGCAAAATGTATTAGGAAATGGTTTTGATGAAAATCAAACGACGTAAAAGTTATCTAAGAGTAAAGTACTATGAGTTCGAATGTCGTGAAAAGGCCTCCGTCTCGAATGGGTTAAGAGTAGGTACTAAATTAGGCCAAAAAAATGAAAAAAAAGTCGAGGACATGTAAACTTAATAATATGCGAAATGTTGAATACCTATATCAAAACTCTAGATTTTTTAATCACACTTAATATATTGAGAAATATAAAAATGTTTTTTTTGGCTTGATTATAGGAACTTTATCACAAAAAATGATTTGCTTCATGAGTTTTCAATGTAAATAAAAAATCTATTTCCAAATTTCTTTTGTTGGATGAGCGTCGATTTTTTATATTAATTTTTGAAAGCCGAAATTTTTCAAATTGTTGTTTCCTAGTTTTCTGTGTTAGGTATCGGATGCGTATATTTATTCTTTTCGAATCATATGTTCTTAGAACATTTTTTGGATCGTCGGCAAATTTGTGTCTTTTTTTTTGTTAGTTGTTAACCCAGGTGGTAAATCCAATTTACGGATTGCATTCCAAGGCGCGGCGAGCCACCGCGTCCCCCCAGTTTGCTACTCTGAGTCCATGGGTGCAATTGGACGACTCATGATACAATGCTAAGGAACACTGTACCCCCTACGCAATAAAGTCTACCTGGGGCCACTGACCTTTGTTCCCCCCTCGAACTGTTTGACACACTTTACTTCAATAGTGGTAGGTCAATTCGCGCTAGTGCGCTCCAAGGCAATACTCGTTTCCGAATCCTCTATCAGCAATACCTCATTCTAACACAACTCGATGCGCAATCCCTCCTCTGACGAGTTAGGATCCGACATCTCATCGTGTGAATGAAGTCCCCACACAGCGCAACTACTAACTTTGTGAATCCAGTCCAAGATCCAGAAACACAAAGCGAGTTGTCGACGACACTTTCTCTGTTCAAACACGCGGTGTAAGCCCCCTAAGCCACGTGTAGGACTCAGACTCCTCCGAACTCACAAATAGTGTTGAATTAAGTCACCAACCAGCGCAACTACCCGATCTTCAAGTCGGGCGCTTGACCACACGAAGCGCAGATCGAGCTATAGAACGCCCTCATCAGGTCACACTCGCGGTTGAGGGGCATAAATTCGCGAAACGCGTGTCGAACCCTGATACCTCCGGCAAAATGTGCCTCTCGGACACTGACGTGTAAACACGTCCCTAAGTGATCGGCCCACCATTGGCCACCACTTTGCGCATCTACTCATTTTGCGAGTCGGGTCTATACCCACCGAAGCGCAAAACGAGTTGGTGATCGCTCTCCCTCCGGTCGCGTCCGCATATCAGGGTCATGACCCCCCGAAAGCGTGTTGGATCCTCACGCACACACCCAAGTACTGGTACCTAAGTACCCGGGTGCACCACTTCTTCCGCGCGGGTTTGGCAGACCCGTCGACGGCCTCTAGTGGGTTTGGTGTAGTTCTCTTGGCCGTACATCTGCAATACGCCGGACTTGCAGACACGTTTCCACTCTGCACCACGGGGAGGTGGAACTACGTCGCAGAGCTTCTTAAGTGTCTGAAGAGACCTTCTTGTTGTTTTTTTTTTAACCTGGTTACTAAGAATTTATCCCTTCAATGTGGATCTTATTGAACATTTCTCCAATCAAATTTGCTGTCTAAATCCACATTGGAGATATTTCTGTTAGGCCGCCGTGCGATAAAGCTTGTCCATATGTTTCATTGGGTGAATTTTTATATGAAACTTTGCCTAGCTCATGATGCTGATTTCTAAGAGATATAGCTAGAAAACCGTAGAAAAATTCAATTGCGTCTTTTTCTTCTAGCGGTTTTTAACGCTATGAAAAGCAATCGTTGTTGTTGGTTTCAATTTCTGAATTATTGCGTTTTAATGTACAAGTTTTATTACAAATTTCAAATCCAGAATCCGATTCCGAATCATTCAAACAACTGGTTTCGGTTGACTGGGATAGATGAAATGAAAGATGGTGAAAATGAGCGGGTAGAATTCATTTAGAAGCATCATCATCACATATCAAATTTTTGTTCCTCACCGTCTTTCATTCATCTAACCTTCTATCCATCTATATAAAAAAAAACAAAATCTTTAGATGTCCCTTCTAGAAAGGACATCACTTTTCACCGGTAAGGCCGATAAATTAAAGTAGTTCTATAATACTTAAAGCGATTCAATAATCATGGTGAACAGTTTAAGTCAGATATTAGAAAGCTTACCATTGCAATAAAATCCATGATCAAGTAACTAATTTCGGAAAAGTTTTAGCATGTGAGGAGCATCTGCAAAAAAATAATTCGTCTTTGGTACAAGGATTTTCGAGCCAGGTTTTTTCTGTTTCTAATCAATCCTGATTTCTTTCCACAGCGTCAAATTTCCTCTTCAACAATCATGAATACAAGCTACCACATGGAATCCGACGTTGTGAAAACGTGTGATGATTTCATCCAAAATCTTCTTTTTGATCCGACAATCGAAATCTACAAATACCGGTGTCTTCCACTTTGCAAACAGGCCTCGTGCGGACACCACTTGCATCTCCGAAAAAGAACCTACTCTAGACCTAAAAAATACCCAAACTTGAGAACTTTCACCACCATCCCGAATGAAACTCCCTCCCTACAGGTTTGGCTATTGACGGCTTAGCCCAAAGTTAAGCTCTTGAAAGAGAATTCATCTTCCAAAATCTGATACTGTAAAAAAATGGAAACCAAAAACAAAAAAAAAAGATGCGGTTACGGGATTCATCGTACTCGATGGTTTTGCGCACTGCCATTTCGTCAAATGCGAGAACGACAACTTTTTCAGCAGGTTTGAGGTCATTGCTGACAATCTTCAACACCTGGAAAACGTCATCCAGAATACCTTATCGCATTTCTAATCTGGATGCCCATCTTTGCAGACTTCTTAAAGATGGTAGAGGTATATTCATTTCTGTTCTAAATATTTCATATGCTGGCTGACTGTGATACCTTAGATAAATAAAAACAATTTAACTATTAGCTTAGCTTAGCTTAGTTGCCTTAGATCAGGGGTGAGCAACCTTTTGAACCAACGGGCCAATTTAATTTTGAAATCTTGTCGGCGGGCCGCACTTAATTTTTTTTTGTGATAATTATTAAAACTTCACGTCATTTTTCATAACTACACATTTTTGGCGAAAAAAAATGAAATAGGAAAGAAAAAACGAATTCACGTTTTCAAAAACAGTAATTCACGGAAGTTACAACACGGCTTTATAAAAAAAAACCCGATATTTAAAAGGTACCTCGCTAAATCTTTGCCATTTTTAAATTCTCTCAATTTTTTAATAGTACTTCTTGACAAACATTCGTTTTTACAACATTCTTGTTTAAACCGATGATACTATTCGTCATCACTTCCATTTAAAAATCTTTTGGAGCTTACCACAGTGATAACAGTGATAAATATATTTTAAAAGAAATCACAGTCTTCTTAGCGTTGGACGATGAATCGCTGTTTGACTATCTGTGATTTTTTTCCACCATTAAAACTTGTCCTCAAAGCCTTGATTTTTTTCCTACAATCGTTAAAAAACTCGATTGTTCATATAAGTTCTGTATTGGATCATTGCATTCAGATGTTGTGTAGTCAGCCTTGAACGACCCGAAGTAAGCGTGCTGCTTATGCGCCACCCTAAAAGGGACAGCACCCCAAGATTGAATTGCCCGGCTGAGACTCACTTCAAGGCGAGTCCATGTAATTTATACGATTAGATAAAGGATCGAACAAGGTTGACTTCCGTATCAGCAAACCGATAGAACTCGAGGGAACCTCGGACTCACTCCCCAAAATTATCGAATCCTAGAAGATATTCCCAAAAACATCCGGTACGATACCACCCATACCTGAAATTATCATCATTGGACTACCAAAAACCCATCCCCGAAAGGTGAACGGTTGTGGAAGTGTAGACAGCTAAAATCATTCAAATTCAAATTTAAACACGCCACGCGTAGTGATGGAATTCATAAATGATAAAGTCAAAATTCTTGGTGGAGATTAACATCAGAAAAATATATTATTTCAATTTTCTGTATTAGCATTTTAAAGCGTTTTTATGTACAAACAAAAGTAGAGTTCATTTCATGTAAACTTTTCGGGTAAGTATTTGTTGTTTAATACATTTTCATTAATTAGGCCTAATTTTCTATTTACATTTTTCTTACAGCTAAAAATCTCTCCTACCAGTGCGTGCGAATCTCTAACTAACTAACCGTGCAGTGCTTTCGTCGACGTTCCGGTTCGTAAAATCTTGCAGTTACTGTACCGCAGAGCAAAGGCTAGAGCATGCTAGGTTGCTAGGTACGTTCTCTCTCGTTGGAGGGGTCGTCCAACTTTTTACCACATGTGGTTTTCAATTTTATAAATTTTGAAGATCATGATCATTTCGAAAAACAGCAAAATTTGAGTGCGTTTAACGCATAATTTCTCAACAATTTCAATGTTGCATCCGTCGTGGACGGCACTCTGCGGGATAAATACAAGGGCGAGGAATATGAGAAATGACTCACCGATATAGCGTTTTTCAACCAAACCTGCGATCGATTCCTGTCGTAGCTCTCCTCGATGCTGCGCTCCTGATGGGTTCGCCCGTGACGGACCCGATTCGGCGGGGTTGGCCGAAATGGATGATGATGGTGTAAATGAGCTTCTCGGGATGCTTCGCTCCCGCTCCACTCGTTTTTGACGGAACACGATGGGGCGGGTCGGAAAACTCACTTGAGCTGCGATGTTCCACAGCTACGATGGTTGATGTGCGCTTCCGGCAGGGTTGATCGACATCAACCCTTATGATGATGGAATTGGCCGGAATTGCTGATCCGTTGTGATCGGAAGTGCTGCTGCCAACTCGCTGTGAATGAAAGGCTGGCCAATACGGCAACATAATTAAGCACATGCACGGGCACGGTTTCTAACGCACGTCTTTACCTGGCTCTAATTATTATTTCACACGCACTTATACGGTCCTAGCTCGCGAAGTGTAGCCTATAGATGCGGGGCTACACAACAAAAAGAATTAATAACTAAATTATTTCTGAACTACATCACTTTAAAGAAATACCTTTTGAAAAATCGAAAGGTCAGCAAACGATTCGCGAACCAAAACCACACTTCCACGCGCGATCACAAATCAGATCAAAGTGGTTGGAAGTGTGTTCCTCAGTTCAGGGAAAGCGATATCGGGCGTTGACCCCAAGCGGAACTACGTTAATCCCGAAGTCTTTAGAAATTCTTCGGGGTTTTGACGAATTTGGTTTGTCGCTCGTTCTATCGACTTTTGATTCGGGTCTTGCTTTTCCTTTCCAAATCATGTCGCCAAACAACATGAAGCCGCCATGAAACGAGTAAGCATGGCATTCAATCTTCGATGCAACGATCGACAAAGTCAGCGAATCGAACTCTTCTGCGTAGCTGAGGTACCAATCGTATGGTTCTTTCCTCAGAATCGTGTGAGCTCGCTGTAGTAAGACATCTTCCGCGATTCGGTCCATTTTGGCTAACCTTCTCACCTTGTGAAGAAAATCTTCCAAAGACCTGTTGCGTGGATCCGCGTCGAACGTCAGGTGCCATTTTTCCATTCTGCGATCTGCGTTTTGAATTTCAGCATCGCTGATTACTCGTTGCCTCTGCCTTCGTCGCGTTCCTGAAGACAGTTCCTCTTCTGACGACCCGTAATCTTGTCTAGAGTTCCGCCAACCACCTTCACTCCTGCGTCCCTCGTTTCTGGCTCTGGAAAAATGTTCATCGGTTCCTGGATCCCGACTCATCCTCGAATTCCAAACATCGGATCTTCTACGGTTACGCTCACGGCTTCCTTCTCTTCCCGACTCCTCAGATTCGCTTTCCGTATCCGGCAGCCTTTGCTGGAACTCGTCGTATTGTTTCTTCCATCGATGTTCCGCATTTTTAGACGTACGATTCATCAGAGATTTCCCTGCGATTACTTTTGGGGGTTCCGGATTTGTTTTACGGTTCGACCCTTCTGCAATTCCGTCTTGAGTCGGCTTCTGATATTTTAGAAGCTGTTCTTCCAGTTCTTTGATCCTCTTTAACAATGCTGCCGTGGTTTGATCCGTTGAGCCATTTCCGTTCCCGTTTTGGTTTTGCTCCGTATGCTGCAACTTAGGGATGGTTCCAGTGTATGGTTTTACCCCTTGTGACCACACTGTTTGTACTGGAGGAGGTAATGGATATGGACCCATGGGCCAAGCCGATGGTGCAGTGTAAAAATTCGGAACCGTTACCGGAAATGGTAACGACGGAGAAGAATAGTAAGACTGTGGTATAGTCACATTCCCAAGTGAATGGTCTATACTCACAGCTGACGTTTCCCCTCCACACGTTGTCATTACCGGTACGAGAGGAGAAATATTCCCAAGTGGGGCCTGCTGATGTGTCCCAGGTGGTCTAGATTCATGTCGAGACCTAGGAGGTGAATTCTGACCAGCCGTTCCCAAACCTCTATGTTTTCCTACCGACAATGCTTTCTGTGGGTCCCTATCCGACTCTGTTTCCGAGGTAGTTTTCTTCGAAGCCCTTGTTTGCCGATATTTCCCCAGAATCAACCTGATATCGCTAGCAAGTTCCTTCACCATTTCCTTCGATGCCTGATCCGGCGCGTGACTTCTCAAAGTTCGTTGCAGGTAATGCTTCAAGCGTGAGAAGCTCACCTCATCCGACTTTTCTTCCATCTTCTGGCGCAGGTCGTTCACGTGTCCTGCGATGTGATCAAATTCCTGTTCGATCGTGTAAGGAGACGTGTAATCGCGATTGTCTTTCATATCCTCCTGAAACAATCTCCTCAACAATCTACATTTGTCGTCGTAATCACCCTCTAACGCTTTTGCTTCGCCCCGAATCAAGAGTTCGTAATTGACCTCATCGTTGGACAAATGGTCCACTCGAGGAAAACTGTCCATTTTTATTGATTACCAGCAGAAAATTGATTTAAAAACAAAAATACTTGTTTTAATCGAATAAATAAATAATAAAATATTATTAAAAAAAAATTAAATAAAACAAAACATAGAAAATATTGAAAGATAAATTTGAAATATGTATAAAAAATAATAATAATAAAAAAAAATCGAAAATACAAAAAAAAATGAGCAAATTTTTGGAAGGAACACAGAAACCAACAACTATTTTATTTAGTTACTCTCCTGCTCCGAAAATTCTTGAAAGCGATCTTTTCTAAGGATTTTTAAAACTGACTGCGCGCTTTGGCGCACGGGGCTCAGTATAGTCTTCTACTATACGCAATATATTTTTGAATTTAAATGTATGAAAGCATTCCTAAGCAATGGTGATCCAAACAAATAATAAACCAGAAAATACTTGAAACGTCTATTGACCTAAACCCTAAAGGTACATAGCATTGATAAACTAAGAAATATGAAATATGAAAACAAGTCCAAAAACGAAATAAGATCCGAATTGTTCTTCATTCAACTGCAGCCTTAGAACCTGCAGTTCAGTTGAACCCGTTTTCTGCAACGAAGTGTTTAAAAGTTCCCTTAAAAACCTTTTCGTTGGGCGCCAATTTGTAGTCAGCCTTGAACGACCCGAAGTAAGCGTGCTGCTTATGCGCCACCCTAAAAGGGACAGCACCCCAAGATTGAATTGCCCGGCTGAGACTCACTTCAAGGCGAGTCCATGTAATTTATACGATTAGATAAAGGATCGAACAAGGTTGACTTCCGTATCAGCAAACCGATAGAACTCGAGGGAACCTCGGACTCACTCCCCAAAATTATCGAATCCTAGAAGATATTCCCAAAAACATCCGGTACGATACCACCCATACCTGAAATTATCATCATTGGACTACCAAAAACCCATCCCCGAAAGGTGAACGGTTGTGGAAGTGTAGACAGCTAAAATCATTCAAATTCAAATTTAAACACGCCACGCGTAGTGATGGAATTCATAAATGATAAAGTCAAAATTCTTGGTGGAGATTAACATCAGAAAAATATATTATTTCAATTTTCTGTATTAGCATTTTAAAGCGTTTTTATGTACAAACAAAAGTAGAGTTCATTTCATGTAAACTTTTCGGGTAAGTATTTGTTGTTTAATACATTTTCATTAATTAGGCCTAATTTTCTATTTACATTTTTCTTACAGCTAAAAATCTCTCCTACCAGTGCGTGCGAATCTCTAACTAACTAACCGTGCAGTGCTTTCGTCGACGTTCCGGTTCGTAAAATCTTGCAGTTACTGTACCGCAGAGCAAAGGCTAGAGCATGCTAGGTTGCTAGGTACGTTCTCTCTCGTTGGAGGGGTCGTCCAACTTTTTACCACATGTGGTTTTCAATTTTATAAATTTTGAAGATCATGATCATTTCGAAAAACAGCAAAATTTGAGTGCGTTTAACGCATAATTTCTCAACAATTTCAATGTTGCATCCGTCGTGGACGGCACTCTGCGGGATAAATACAAGGGCGAGGAATATGAGAAATGACTCACCGATATAGCGTTTTTCAACCAAACCTGCGATCGATTCCTGTCGTAGCTCTCCTCGATGCTGCGCTCCTGATGGGTTCGCCCGTGACGGACCCGATTCGGCGGGGTTGGCCGAAATGGATGATGATGGTGTAAATGAGCTTCTCGGGATGCTTCGCTCCCGCTCCACTCGTTTTTGACGGAACACGATGGGGCGGGTCGGAAAACTCACTTGAGCTGCGATGTTCCACAGCTACGATGGTTGATGTGCGCTTCCGGCAGGGTTGATCGACATCAACCCTTATGATGATGGAATTGGCCGGAATTGCTGATCCGTTGTGATCGGAAGTGCTGCTGCCAACTCGCTGTGAATGAAAGGCTGGCCAATACGGCAACATAATTAAGCACATGCACGGGCACGGTTTCTAACGCACGTCTTTACCTGGCTCTAATTATTATTTCACACGCACTTATACGGTCCTAGCTCGCGAAGTGTAGCCTATAGATGCGGGGCTACACAACAAAAAGAATTAATAACTAAATTATTTCTGAACTACATCACTTTAAAGAAATACCTTTTGAAAAATCGAAAGGTCAGCAAACGATTCGCGAACCAAAACCACACTTCCACGCGCGATCACAAATCAGATCAAAGTGGTTGGAAGTGTGTTCCTCAGTTCAGGGAAAGCGATATCGGGCGTTGACCCCAAGCGGAACTACGTTAATCCCGAAGTCTTTAGAAATTCTTCGGGGTTTTGACGAATTTGGTTTGTCGCTCGTTCTATCGACTTTTGATTCGGGTCTTGCTTTTCCTTTCCAAATCATGTCGCCAAACAACATGAAGCCGCCATGAAACGAGTAAGCATGGCATTCAATCTTCGATGCAACGATCGACAAAGTCAGCGAATCGATCAAAGCTGCTAGTCTACTAAAAGGCGCCCGATTCAGCTGAATAAGTAGTTTCAAAATTTTCATAATGGTGCGACCGCTACAGTTGAGCAAGGTTGTCGAAATCACAGAAAAATGTTCAATTTCACGTATTTTTGAGCAACTATCTCCCAAACTACGTTCGTGATTTTAGAATTTTTATCCTCATTTTCATCATTTTAAATCTTATTGAGATATCATTCCGATAGGATTTCTAAAGCTATATTTTGACTCTGGTAATGTGGATTACGAATTATAAGTGAAATAACTAAATTTAACGATGTTTGTGATCAATTTTCTATCAAATTTCTGAAAAAAGCATCACAGATAATCGTCAATCACAAATCAAATCACAAAATTTAAGATATCAATTGTTTTTATCAAGAACTTATAATTTTTGTGGGTTGATTCATGTTGATAAACAATCTAAAATCGTTCACCAAGGCTTTATTACCTATTTAACTTTCGTAATTTTCGTCAATATTCCGACATAAAAAATATATATCAGAAGTTTAAAGTTTAATTTTTTTTTTGCCATTGGATAGAATAATTTAAAAAAATTATCTGCTGAGCATATTTTTTATCATTCAACTACATATTTTTGCTTGAAATGAAAATAGGTTATGACTTCACTAAACCGGCTTCGAAATTCCTTTGACTATGTGTAGGTTCCGATTTTTGGCTGTTATTCCGACTCACGTTAATGGATTTTGCTCTCAAAGTAGAAGGGAAAAAGTATACTTATAAAAGAAAAACACTCCAATGTAACGTTATGGCAATTAACAATATTGCATTTAAGCCTTAAACAGAACATAATAAACGCTTAAAATGCCAGAAAAAATTTAACAATTTGAAATTTTCCTAACTATCCATGGTAGGAAAAAGTTGAGGCATAAACATTTGAAAAAGCTTCGCGGGCCGCACATAAGGGTCTCGCGGGCCACAAGCGGCCCGCGGGCCGCGGGTTGCTCACCCCTGCCTTAGATAAATAAAAACAATTTAACTATTAATTAAAAAAAAAGTTTTTTTTTGCTGATGATGATTATATTTCTGAACAGTCTGCTATATATTTTTTAATTTTTTTAAAATTGTTCATAAGAATTATGTACGTAACTTGCATGAAACCTGAATGCTTTTTCCGAAAAGAAATATCAAATCTGAATATGCATTCTAACCTGGATTTAATTTTCGAAAAATATGAATTTCGAATGCAAAATTTGAATCAGAATTCCCAAAGTCGAAACCTATTGTTAAGATTTTAAATTTAAAAATTTTTTAAATTATTATTTTTGTACTTCAAAGCTAATTTGTGAAATAAAATCAAAAATTGAATTCCACCTATAGACAAACCACATGGCTCTCAATGGGACTTTCCTAGATTTTTTACGATCATGAACAAAAAAAATTCCCGATCAATTTATGCATTTGACGTTGTCTCGAAATCCACTTAACAATTCGCCACCTAAATAATACATAACTAGGTAGTATTTCTGAAAATTTCATCGATTTCCATGCATCCACAAATGAAAGTGTTGCATTATTATCGAATACAGTCCTTAAGACAAACGGTTCTTAGACTCGTGGTAAATTTTTTCACGAATAGGAGTCTGCACGATGCAATTTGGGTTCGAAGTGAATGCAAGTTTTTGTACTCACTTGCACACAACTTGTGAGGCGCAAGTTCAACGATGACTGATGGTGTTCTCTAATCGGGAATTTAGATATATGGATTTCTGTTCAAACAAATACGGGTCGTTTAAATCCCAGACAAAAAACAAACGAGATCAAATACGGTTTTAGAACCGCTAGTTTATTCAATCTGCTTTTGCGAATAAATTAGACTCACAGATTTCTCATAATCTGTATCTCTTAAACTGAAGTTGAAGATTTGAGCTTGACTAGTCTTATTTTTTTAATTCTATCGAAATATCTTGGAAAATTTTAAAGTAGCATTTAAAAAATCCAGTATTTGAGTGAATGAAAATTTGATTGAATAGGTCCGGTTAACGATTGATGTAGCTATTCTGCTAGCTAGGTGATACCCACTTACGGCCT
This sequence comes from Uranotaenia lowii, assembly GCF_029784155.1. Lineage (NCBI taxonomy): Eukaryota > Metazoa > Arthropoda > Insecta > Diptera > Culicidae > Uranotaenia > Uranotaenia lowii. Next base: position 256,318,258 of record NC_073692.1, read on the forward strand.
GTTAGCAGCGTTTTTTCATTAACACTATCATACCAATACCTTTTATTTGTGTTGGGATAACTAATGCCAATAATCCGCGTCTTCTGAACTTACAGAGGGCGGGCGTTAAATAATCACCTGTCTGTGAATTCTGAGAAGGGCAACTGCAACTAATTGAGCATCAATTTGGCAGTGCTTTCCCGATAAACTATCGAAAAACATATTAAATTAACCACATGTAGCTTGGGTATGTATGTCATGTTATCGATGCACTTCAAATCGAAATCATGAACCTTGCAAACTAACAGTGATATTCCTTTGAAAGCGTTTCTTGAAACTTGGTATGAAAAATCAAGTGTTTTTTTTTTCTTTCAAAAGTTCTATTTAATCTAATGGAACATTGAAAGCTCGAATGGAACTTGCTCATGAAAGCAAAATGGGTTTCTCCGTTATGTACTTGAAGCCACATTTCCCTGAAGCAGTGCAAAATAAGGCGATCAGAACCAGAAAGATCCCTCGATATGCTTTCGATGAAAAGCGGGGGTTTGAGAAAAAGTGAACAAGACATTCGTCACTCGGGCTTGGGATCGAACCAACAACAACACGCTGCTGCCTGTTAGGTACTTGGTATGTGTTGGCCACACACTCACATTCCATGGCATTCCCCGGATAGTGGCCAAATAACACGACGGAACCCGGATACGAGACCAGGGCACCATATTGGTCGTCTTAGCTTTATGGCTTCTGCTTGCAGCTGCCAGATGGCTGAGCGGGTTTTCTGCTTCCTCTGACGACGACGACGACGGTGCAGGTTTAATATTTCCCGCTGGCTTCAAAGGAGCAAAAGGATGGTGCGGTGATACGACAGCGTCCAAGTAAAATTGACTGGAGATTGTAGATGGGACGGGTTCGTGCTATTGACTTAGTTTTATGTCGAGGCACTTCTATTTGTAAGCGTGCTGGGAAAAAAAGAACGTCATCAGCGATTTCAAAGAGTTTTTCCTCAACCAATTTTCAAAATTTCATAACCGATTATTTTTCAATCAATTTAAAAAAAATTATGTTATTAACTTTTTTTTATAGCTCCAAACTTTGTTGTTAACAAGAAATAAATTTCAAAATTTAAATCAAAAGAAACTGAGAGCTTTTCGAATGAATTATTGATTTAGTTTAGGGGAGAATGTGCCAACGTTAAACGGGCTATCATGCTATAACGATTTTTTTCTCGTTTCGATTACCTATACCTAGTCATTTTTCCATGTTTATGTCATTCGCAACTTTTTATCAACATTGGAAATTTATTGAAAAATTTATCCGGTACAATTGTGCTCGATGGGGGTTCGAGCTCACGGACATCGGCTCAGGAAGCAACTGACTTGCCAACTGAGCTATATCACGAGTAATCATTAAATTATTGTTTTTATAATATTGGGGAGAATGATTCCTGGCTTGATCCCTTAGCCATATCTCGAAACAGGAATGTCTTACAAAGATAAAAAAATCTAGATAAATGTTCCAAACAAAACAAATCAGCAAAGCTATAATCTCAAACAAAAATTTAATTTTTTTTAAATTTTTGAATTTTGTTTGACAAATTTAACAAAATGTGAATTGAAGATCTTTTTTAACATATTAAAAGGTTTTCCACATAAAAGAAATATGATAATAATAATAATAATATGCACCTTTAAGTATGCCATAACTTAAGAAAATTTTAAGAATTATTATTGTCTGGCACTTTTAAACTGTGAAATGAGAACTTATTATCGTGATTTTACGAATCTTAAGAATTTAAATTCAGAGATTTACTCAGACACGTCTGTCGCTCTCAAGGAAAGAACAATGACTGACCTTGTTTTGTTTGTTTTGCCTAAAGGGAGATACGGTCAAAAATAGGGCAATATCAACTTGACGTATTTCTTTCAATTTTTCATTTAAAAAACGGAACACCCCTCATCTTGAAGGTGTGTGTGTGTGTGTGTAGAATTTTGCTCCTATTTTGATTTTGGAATTCACTCTTTAGTTGTCAAAATGCCGTCTAAGGAAGAAGAGCAGCGTATCAAAATTTTGCTTTTTTTCTCTCAATCGAAACTATTCACGTATCGACTTTGTTTTCTATAAAACAAAATTCAAACCAAATATCTTTAATTTTTATTCCATATTCCACATCTATATTCTCGATCCCACAAATTTTATTTAATTTCTGAGAGACCAACCAGCTAAAGGCTGGAAGTCTCTCAAAATAAAGAGACAAAAAAATAATTTCTGCATATCCTTCATCTTATCAACTCTACATTCCTTCCCACCTCTATTCTCAATCAAATCTTTTATTTGCCTAGTTACAAACAACAAACAATCAGCAGCAGCAGCCTTTACCTCTGCGCATCCTGAGCCAATACGTCTTTTTCCACCGGAAGGGCAAATCAAAACAAACGATCCGCAGCTTTAAAATCTGCGGTTCCCAAGCTAATCCGTCTTTTTCTACCGGAACGCCAAAAACAACAAACAATCAGCAGCCGCTGCCTTAAAAATCTGCGGTTCCTTAGCCAATCCATCTTTCCACCGGAAGGCAAAATCATAACAAACAATCAGCAGCAGCAGCCTTCAAAATCTGTGCTTCCTAAGCCAATCCGTCTTTTCCACTGGAAGGCTAAATCATAACAAACAATCAACAGCAGCAGCCTTCAAAATCAGCGCTTTCTAAGCCAATCCGTCTTTTTCCATCGGTTAGCCAAATTACAACAAACAATCCGCAGTCTTAAAATCTATGCTTCCCAAGCCAATCAGTCTCTTCCACTGGATGGCCGAAACAAAACAATCAGCAGCAGCAACATTGAAGTCTGCGCTTCCTTAGCCAATCCATCTTTCCACCGGAAGGTAAACTCAAAACAAACAATCGGCAGCAGCAGTCTTAAAAATCTAAGCTTCCTGAGCCAAACCGCCTTTTGCCACCGGAAGACCTAATCAAATCCGTCTTTTTCCACCCGAACGCCAAATCATTACAAACAATCAGCAACAACAGCCTTAAAAATCTGCGCTTCCTGAGCCAATTTCGTCTTTTTCCACCGGAAGGGCAAATCAAAACAAACAATTCACTGCCTTCAAATCTGCAGTTCTCAAGCCAACCAGTCTTTTTTCACCAGAAAGCCTAAACAAAACAATCAGCAGCAGCCTTTAAAATCTGCGCTTCCTTTGCCAATCCATCTTTCCATCGGAAGGTAAAATAAAAAGAAAACCAATCAGCAACAGCAGGCTTTAAAGTTTGAGCTACCTAAGCCAATTCCTTCTTTTTCCACCGGAAGGGCAAATCATAACAAACAATCAGTAGCAACAGACTTAAAAATCTGCGTTTTCTAAGCCAATCTGTCTTTTTCCACCGGAAGGGCAAATCAAAACAAACAATCCGCAGTCTTAAAATCTGCGGTTCTCTAGTTAATCCGTCTTTTTCCACCGGAAGGCTAGAAAAAAACAATCAGCATCAGCAGCCTTAAAAATCTGCGCTTCCTTAGCCAATCCATCTTTCCATGGGAAGAAAAAATCAAAACAAACAATCAGCAGCAGCTACCTTTAAAATCTGAGCTACCTAAGCAAATCCGTCTTCAAATCAAAAACGTCTTTTTTCAACCGGAGCATTTAATAATGACAAACAATCAACAGCAGCATCCTTAAAAATCTACGCTTCCTAAGCCAATTCGTCTTTTTCCACCAGAAGGCCAAATCACAACAAACAATCTGCAGCCTTAAAATCTGTGGTTCCTAAGCCAATCAGTCTTTTCCACCGGAAGGCCAAAATAAAACAATCAGCAGCAGCAGCCTTAAAAATTTGCGCTTCCTTTGCCAATCCTTCTTTTGACCGGAAGGTAAACTCAAAACAAACAATCAGCAGGAGCAACCTCAAAAATCTATGCTTCCTAAGCCAATCCGCATTTTTCCACTGGAAGACCTGATGAAATCCGTCTTTTCCACCGGAACGCCAAATCATAACAAACAATCAGCAGCAAGAGCCTTGAAAATCTGCGTTGCCTGAGATAATTTCGTCTTTTTCCACCGGAAGGGCAAATTATAACAAACAATCAGCAGCAACAGCCTTAAAAATCTGCGCTTCCTATGCCAATCCGTCTTTTTCCACCGAAATGGCAAATCGAAACAAACAATCCACAGCCTTAAAATTTACGTTTCCCAAGCTAATCCGTCTTATTCCAGCGGAAGGCCAGAACAAAATAATCAGCAGCAGCAGCAGCAGCCTTTAAAATCTGCGGTCCTTAACCAATCCATCTTTCCACCGGAAGGTAAAAAAAAAATCAGCAGTAGCAGCTTTTAAAATCTGAGCTACCTAAGCAAATCCGTCTTTTCCACAGGAAGGCCAAATCAAAAACGTCTTTTTTCAACCGGAATACTTAATAATGACAAACATTCAGCAGCAGGATCGCAAAACATCTACGCTTCCTAAGTCAATTCGTCTTTTTCCACCGGAAGGCCAAATCACAACAAACAGTCCGCAGCCTTAAAATCTGTGGTCCCTAAGCCAATCCTTCTTTCTACCGGAAGGTAAAATCAAAACAAAAAATTAGCAAGATCAACCTTAAAAATCTAAGCTTCCCAAGCCAATCCTTCTTTCCCCCGGAAGGTAAAATCAAAACAAACAATCAGCAGGAGCAACCTTAGAAATTTAAGCTTCCTAAAACAATCCATATTTTTCCACCGGAACGCCAGATAATAAGAAACAATCAGCAGCAGCAGTCTTAAAAATCTGCGCTTCCTGAGCCAATCCGTCATAATCATTAGTATAGCTTTTATCTGAATTGAATTCAACAAAGTATTAATTCTCTTCGTTAATAACTCCTACTAGCAACGGTAAGCCAATGGCCAATTAGAGGAATGTAGGATGTTTAACTTAATTTGATAAAAAAAACTGCGTGCATGAAATTAAAGTGTTTCTTTTATTCAAACCAAGCGATTTATTTATACGCAAAGTAGAGTATTGCATATCCTTTGGTGTATTTCTATGTCGTTTTTATAATTTTTATTAGGACTCCGCGAGCTTTCAACGAGCTTCTATTCAATGATAACTTAGTGTTGATACTTACGGTTTCCTTCAGCAGCAGCGCAGCGGCACAGCAGCAAACTTCTGCTGCCACGAGCGAAACCAAAACAGTTTGTTTTGGTTCCGCATGCTTTGAGTCAATTCGCAATTGAAACAATAGCGGTGATGATTGATGATGACAGCTGATGATGGTAAACACGGTATAAATGTTTACATCATCACACGGTTAAGCGAGACAACACAAATTGGGTTCGTGGTAACTCACCAGTGTTGCCAGATATTCTGAGTGGTTAGCTCAGAATATCACACGAAAATGAGAAAACTAATAAGTGAGGATATCACTTCAGTGAATATTGTAAATAGCTATCGCTTATGTTATAAGTAGTTCTTTAAGGACTTGACGAACAAAATGAATAAAGATTAACTCTATTCCACCACTGAAACCTGCGTTTTCAACACTTAGAATACTATTAAACAAATTAATTAAATAGGTACATTTTTTTGCCTTGTAAGAAAACAACAAAAAAAATTTAAGGTTTTCAAAAAACTTCTATGTTTTATACTAGAAATATAACTCAGTTCATGAAATACGGATCTGGTTTTCAACTACAAGCTTGTTGAAACCCGAAATCTACAGATCCCGTAAGCCCCTCGACTGCCAAGAATCACGTGTCGTGCCACAAAGCTAACAGCACAAATTACAGACGCTATTATTTACAGCTTACACTAAACATACTCGGTATCCACACGACTATGCAAACAACACAAACCAGTTCATTGGCAGAAGGCATATTGCATGCAAAATTTTAATATTAAAATTTTCACAAACCATCAATCATGCGCTAGCGGGAAATCGCTCGTGAACGGAAACATTCGCCGGGGAACGTCTTCTGTGTTGTGTGTTGATTCTGATGTACATTGCAATCTGTTGGCTCGAAACGCCATCCAGGTTATCAAATGTTCCGTTTCAGTTCATCAAATTCCATTAACTTTTTGGGTCTAGATATCCCATCATAAATGATTTTCAAACATTTTCAATACTAATTTTAGGGAATGTTCCCACCGCTTCAGAATTTAGAAAAGAAGTCATATCCTTGCACTGCCAAATACGGCACTCTGGTATCCCTAAAACTTCCGCTGGGGAAAAACTGCTCCGAAATTTCCCTGGCATGAAAACGTCGTTTTCTTTCGATCTAAGTTTTTGTATTTCCGAGTGGCATCGCCAATCTTTTCGGCTGAGTTGCAAAATGAAAAATAAAATACCAATCGACCATCAGAATACAACCATAAAGCTCGAGATTGAATTTGAAGTAAATGGAAACAGACGGCTGGACGGGGAGTCACTTTTGGTTCCGTTGCACAATAGTAGCAGGAATAGAGCATGCGAACGGCGGGCGGCGCGGGGCGAAGAAATTTAAAAATCCAGTTTGACAGGAAAATCCATTCTTGCGGATGTTTCTGGCTCAATATTCCTGAAAATCAAAATTAATGCAATCTAGTTCATCAAATGTCAAATAAGTAGAAATTTACCAGTGGGTGGCGGCTTTGTTGAACAATTTGGACATATGTTTTCTTCTAGTTATACATTTCTCTTAAGTACTGGTTTTTATTTAAAAAAAACCTCTTTCTGTCAAACCTATCTCAACTATTCCTTCAAACTTTCATTTTCACAAATTCTGTTCCCTTTTTATTTATTCCTTTTTTTTGAAAAACTATTATTTACAGCAAAAATTATACGCTTTCGGGATTTGCTGCTGTCAAAATAATTTCCCAATCCGTACAAACGATGTGCAGTCGTTCAGGCCTTTCCTTCTGGCATTGTGTGCCCGTAATAAAAGTCAAAAATTCTAATGAAACACCGAGCAATTTGTCATCATTACCGTAATAAATGTTTATGCTAGGCGAGGTTCATGATGCAAACAAATGCGTAGAAAGGGGAATCCGCCGCCAAGACGTGGAACGATGAGAGCTTTTCTGGGAAGTGAGATTCAGCTGTGCTATTTGTCATTCTTCCAATCTGCGCTTGAAACAATTTGATTTGATAGAACCATAACTGATGACGTTGAGGGTTGGTTTTGGGTTGTATTCTTGGTAGAGCAGTTGATTTTTTTTTGCTCCAAGGTGAATTTGCATAAATGGATCTAAACAGCTGATGGGTAGAACAAATAGATTTGGGAAAAAATAAAATTTATGTTTGCTATTGACTTAATAAAAACCAATTATAAAAAATAGGTTTTTTTTTAGTTTTTTTTTTAAATTTCGTACAGTTTTTCTTTTTAGATATTTGAAAGAAGTAGAAAAAAACTTCTAAAAAGTGATACATACTTTCTTTGAAATCGGCACATGGTTGTTTTTATGTCCGATCGGTAATTTCAAGTTTGTTGTCGATAATGTTTTCAATATACAGTAGAACCCCACTTATCAGAAGATCAAGGTAGTCGGAAAAAGTACTAGGTATCTTGGAAAAAACGGAAAACCAGAAATACCTAAAGCTATTTCCACTAAGAATCCGGAATATTACATCAGATGTATCTCGGGAATGAATTACCGTACAATTATCTAAGGTTTATACAAAAAACAAAGATAATTCACTTTACTTTGTTAAAAAAATATCAGAATGCATAATTTCATTCTTTACTTATCTAATTTGCACTTTCTTCTTAATCCCCCATTAAACGCTGCAACTTCCGGAGTCAACTTCTTTGGCACGATTGTTCCACATCTTTCGATAGGCCGGAACTGTGGGCGGTTGGATGGATGTATGTTATTATCGATGGAATAGACGTTATTAACCCTTATCTAGGCTAGCCAGATACTATAGAAAAAAACGAGGAACATCTTAATACTTGGCTATTACCGTTTATTACCATTTAGTATCGTTCATAAAAATATAATGCAAGCGCACTTTACTTCCCCATTGAATTTTCATAATTTTTTACTATGATGATATTTTTCTCCTAACTATAGATTAACTTTTACCACAAGAAATATGAAGTTTTTGCAATATTAGTGCCCAATCAAACCACAATAGTTCAGGATATATATCTAGCATAATATTAAAATTTTGTGGGATGATTTTTGAAAATTAAAACAAACATGAGTAAAGTTTTTTGAAAATTCTATCGGTTCTTACAAACCGTCCAAAATTCTGGACAAACTCCCTAGCCGAAGAGGGAGAAAGAGCCGCCGCCAATGGAGATATCCGATTGAATACTTTATGACACCTTTCGCCGCCATAGTGGTGCAAGGGCTAATGCCGCTAGAAGACCGATCGATCAGATCAAACGAAGGACTGAGCACTTCGAACAACTCTTCCGAGTCACGAACAGCGATGGCCAACAGGACCCGAAACTCGAAGCGCCATTTATGGCGTCAACTCGGAAGCGCCCTCGCTGGCTGAAATAGAAACGGCAATCTTTCATGTCCAACAAAGCACCTGGAATCGTTTGCATGCCTGCTGAAATGCTGAAAGGCGAACCTGCCTTGTCAGCACAAATATTGCATCGTCTTTTCGCTGACATTTGGGATACTGCAACATTCCCGGCCGACTGGATGCAGGGTATCCTCGTAAAGGTCCCGAAGAAAGGAGACCTGACAGAGTGCGGTAACTGGCGAGGCATAACGTTGATTTGTACAACCCTCAAAGTACTCTGCAACGTGATCCTGAATAGGATCCAGGAGAAAATCAACATTACACTCCCACGGCAACAAGCTCGAATCCAATCCGGACGATCATGTGTGGACCACATCACAACGCTAGGAATCATACTGGAACAAATCGAATTCTAGGACTCTCTTCTACTGGTGTTCGTTGATTTCGAAAAAGCATTCGACCGACTTAACCATGTCCATCTCATCGAAGCACAATACGAGGCATTTTCATGTAAGGTCTTGCACGGCGGTGTCTTGTCCGAACCAATCCCGGTAACTGCTGGAGTGAGACAAAGATGTATCTTATCACCGCTTCTTTTTCTCATCGTAATGGAAACGATTCTGACTGGATCGATCGACTGTGCACCGAACCGAGGATTGCCGTGAAATCCTTCAACAATGGAGCAACTGAACGACCTTGACCTGGTTGACGATATTGTTTTGCTCGCCCAAACACAACCGGACATGTAGAGCAAACTCGACGACCTCACCGAATGTTCCAAGGCAGGAAGTCTCAAAGTCAATGTCGGAAAGACCAAGTCGATGGAAATCAACACAGTGAATCAATCCAATTTCGTGGTAGCTGGGCAGCAAGTTGAGAAAGTGGAGTGCTTCCAGTATCTTGGTAGCCAGATAACGCCTGATGATGCTATCAAGAAAGACATCGATACCCGGATCAGAAAGGCCCGATTTGCATTTGCGACTCTCCGGAACATCTGGCGATTACGCCACATCTCTCTACGATCGAAAATCCGCATCTTCAACTCAAACGTCAAATCCGTATTGTTGCGTGGGTGTGAAACTTGGAATCGCTGCCTGCGGAACATCATCCGCGCGTGGTGGCCTAGCAACAGTATCTCAAATGAGGAGCTACATCGCCGGTGTCATCAAAGGGGGCTAGAAATCGAGATTCAGGAAGGAGATGGATTGGACACACGCTGCGAATAGATGAAAACGAGATTTGCAGAGAGGCGCTTGAATAGAATCCAGAAGGACATCGAAGGAGAGGCAGACCCAGAAGCACGTTGCGGCGAAGCCTAGCCGTTGAAATCCGAACGGTCGACGAGAACCTTAACTGGGACCAAGTGAAGTCGCTGGCTCCGAATCGTCGACAGTGGAGGTCTTTTACCACGGCTGGAGAATCGACGCGAGACCATTAAATAAGTAAGTCAAATTGACAGTCCAGGTCTTTGCTCTGCAGCTGCATATATCTTGCCAAATCATCAGTTTTTTGCAAATGTGTGCACAGAAGCAAACTTTAACTTCTCAAAAATACCTTTTCGGACTGCCACCATATTTATAGAAATGTTTGAGCCGGAAGATTTCCCAGATGAATTACTTATTAACTTACTTACTCAATAGTCCCGCGTCGATTCTTCGGCGCATGTAGGGCCGTGTTAAAAGCCCTTCACTGTTGACGATCTTCACTTACGTTCCCGAATTTCGATTTGTAGCGCCCACCAAAAACATCATGTATGAGCAGGGATTGAAAATTAAGCTCATTTGAGCGAGCTTCATAGCTCTTTATTTCCATAGCTCCGCTTACAAAGCAATCGACGAAGCTCCTATCGTTTTTGTCTCCGGAGCTTCGTATTGCTAAGCTCTTATTTGGAAGAAACCTTAGCTCTTTTTTTCCCTCGTGAGCCCGTTAGCTCATGCCTCCAGAGGAGCTTGAGCTTGTTGGCTCAACCGATTCAAAATCGTTGAGCTTGTTTTCACTGCTGCTGTTCGAGCCAACGCCTGCTTTTTTGTGCACAAGTGAAGTAACTAATAAAAGGGCTTGTCGCATGGATTTTTAAAATAAATGTTGGACGGTTTTAATAATTAGTAAAAGTTACCAGCACTAGTAACTATGAAATGGTAAAATTTACAATTTTTCGGGAAAAACGCCAAATGAAAGGGCTTTTTGCGAGGATTATTAAAATCAATGTTAGAGAGTTCTAGTAACTAGTTAAAGTTACCAGCACTAGTAACTATGAAATAGTAAAATTTACAATTTTTCGGGAAAAAACGCCAAATAAAAGGGCTTTTTGCGAGGATAATTAAAATCAATGTTAGAGAGTTCTAGTTACTAGTTAAAATTACCAGCACTAGTAACTATGAAATAGTAAAATTTACAATTTTTCGGGAAAAACGCCAAATGAAAGGGCTTTTTGCGAGGATTATCAAAATCAATGTTAGAGAGTTTTAGTAACTAGTTAAAGTTACCAGCACTAGTACATATGAAATAGTAAAATTTACAATTTTTCGGGAAAAATGCGAAATGAAAGGGCTTTTTGGGAGGATTATTAAAATCAATGTTAGAGAGTTCTAGTAACTAGTTAAAGTTACCAGCACTAGTAACTATGAAATAGTAAAATTTACAATTTTTCGGGAAAAACGCCAAATGAAAGGGCTTTTTGTGAGGATTATTAAAATCAATGTTAGAGAGTTCTAGTAACTAGTTAAAGTTACCAGCACTAGTAACTATGAAATAGTAAAATTTACAATTTTTCGGGAAAAACGCCAAATGAAAGGGCTTGTTGCGAGGATTATTTAAATCAATGTTAGAGAGTTCTAGTTACTAGTTAAAGTTACCAGCACTAGTAACTATGAAATAGTAAAATTTACAATATTTCGGGAAAAACGCCAAATGAAAGGGCTTTTTGCGAGGATAATTAAAATCAATGTTAGAGAGTTCTAGTTACTAATTAAAATTACCAGCACTAGTAACTATAAAATAGTAAAATTTACAATTTTTCGGGAAAAACGCCAAATGAAAGGGCTTGTTGCGAGGATTATTTAAATAAATGTTAGAGAGTTCTAGTAACTAGTTAAAGTTACCAGCACTAGTAACTATGAAATAGTAAAACTTACAATTTTTCGGGAAAAACGCCAAATGAAAGGGCTTTTTGCGAGGATTATTAAAATCAATGTTAGAGAGTTCTAGTAACTAGTTAAAGTTACCAGCACTAGTAACTATAAAATAGTAAAATTTACAATTTTTCGGGAAAAACGCTAAATGAAAGGGCTTTTTGGGAGGATAATTAGAAGCAATGTTAGAGAGTTCCAGTTACAAGTTAAAGTTACCAGCACTAGTAACTATGAAATAGTAAAACTTACAATTTTTCGGGAAAAACGCCAAATGAAAGGGCTTTTTGCGAGGATAATTAAAATCAATGTTAGATAGTTCTAGTTACTAGTTAAAATTACCAGCACTAGTAACTATGAAATAGTAAAATTTACAATTTTTCGGGAAAAACGCCAAATGAAAGGGCTTTTTGGGAGGATTATTAAAATCAATGTTATAGAGTTCTAGTAACTAGTTAAAGTTACCAGCACTAGTAACTATGGAATAGTAATGCAGACCCCGTTCGTTTTTGGCAACATTCGATTTTGGCAACATTCGATTTTGGCAACATCCGATTTTGGCATATGTGCCAAAATCGAACGGTTTTTAGAAGCGACATTACCTTTTAGTTTTCTCTATAACAGGACCCATATAATTTAGACAAACATAAAAAAACGTTTTTACATTCAGAAATGGTGATAGAATACAACAACAAAAACAAAAGTTTTTTTAAAAAACTTGTAAAGTACTCAAAAATTACAAAAACATGAAAATTTTAAAAAAATCAAAAACAAATACAAACAAAAGACTTAAAATGACAAAATCATCTTAAAAATGATAAAGAATGACGAAAACAGCAAAAATGACAAAAAAAAAAAACAAAGATTATAAACAAAAAAAAGTAGTGTAAAATGCATCAAAAACCTAAGAAACAAACTTTTAAAAAATCTAAAAACGGTCGGAAATTGACTTAAAATAACGTTAATGATAATCAAAATAGTTATTTTAAAAAAATAAGAGAAAAAAGTTTCAGAAAAAAACCGTTCGATTTTGGCAACACAAAATGTTCGGGCATGTCGGGGTCTGTACTTAAAAAATTTTAACACATTTCATTTCGCGTTTTTCCCGAAAAAAAGGAAATTTTACTATTTCATAGTTACTAGTGCTGGTAACTTTTACTAGTTACTAGAACTCTATAACATTGATTTTTATAATCCTCGCAAAAAGCCCTTTCATTTGGCGTTTTTTCCGAAAAATTGTAAATTTTACTATTTCATAGTTACTAGTGCTGGTAACTTTTACTAGTTACTAGAACTCTCTAACATTGATTTTGATAATCCTCGCAAAAAGCCCTATCATTTGGCGTTTTTCCCGAAAAATTGTAAATTTTACTACAGACCCCGTTCGTTTTTGGCAACATGCCCGAACATTTGGTGTTGCCAAAATCGAATGTTGCCAAAATCGAACGGTTTTTTATCTGAAATTTTTTTCTCTTATTTTTACAAAATAGCAATTTTTATTATCATGAACGTTATTTTAAGTCTATTTCCGACCATTTTTAGAATTTTTATAGGTTTTTTTCTTATGTTTTTGATGCATTTTGCACTATTTTTGTTTTGTTTATAATCTTTGTTTTTTTTTTACATTTTTGCTGTTTTTGTCATTCTTCATCATTTTTAAGTTGATTTTGTCATTTTTAGGCTTCTGTTTGTATTTGTTTTGATTTTTTTTTATTTTTCATCTTTTTGTAATTTTTGAGTACTTTATAAATTTTTTAAAAAACTTTTGTTTTTGTTGTTGTATTTTATCACCATTTCTGAACGTTAAAACGTATTTTTGGTGTTTGTCTAAATTATATTGGTCCTGTTATAGAGAAAACTAAAAGGTAATGTCGCTTCTAAAAACCGTTCGATTTTGGCACATGTGCCAAAATCGGATGTTGCCAAAATCGAATGTTGCCAAAATCGAATGTTGCCAAACACGAACAGGGTCTGTATTTCATAGTTACTAGTGCTGGTAACTTTAACTAGTAACTAGAACTCTCTAACATTGATTTTAATTATCCTCGCAAAAAGCCCTTTCATTTGGCGTTTTTCCGGAAAAATTGTAAATTTTACTATTTCATAGTTACTAGTGCTGGTAACTTTTACTAGTTACTAGAACTCTCTAACATTGATTTTAATTATCCTCCCAAAAAGCCCTTTCATTTGGCGTTTTTCCCGAAAAATTGTAAATTTTACTATTTCATAGTTACTAGTGCTGGTAACTTTAACTAGTTACTAGAACTCTCTAACATTGATTTTAATTATCCTCGCAAAAAGCCCTTTCATTTGGCGTTTTTCCCGAAAAATTGTAAATTTTACTATTTCATAGTTACTAGTGCTGGTAACTTTAACTAGTTACTAGAACTCTCTAACATTGATTTTAATAATCCTCGCAACAAGTCCTTTCATTTGGCGTTTTTCCCGAAAAATTGTAAATTTTACTATTTCATAGTTACTAGTGCTGGTAACTTTAACTAGTTACTAGAACTCTCTAACATTGATTTTGATAATCCTCGCAAAAAGCCCTATCATTTGGCGTTTTTCTCGAAAAATTGTAAATTTTACTATTTCATAGTTACTAGTGCTGGTAACTTTTACTAGTAACTAGAACTCTCTAACATTGATTTTTCTAATCCTCGCAAAAAAGCCCTTTCATTTGGAGTTTTTTCCGAAAAATTGTATTTTTTACTATTTCATAGTTACTAGTGCTGGTAACTTTTACTAGTTACTAGAACTCTCTAATATTGATTTTATAATCCTCCCAAAAAGCCCTTTCATTTGGCGTTTTTCCCGAAAAATTGTAAATTTTACTATTTCATAGTTACTAGTGCTGGTAACTTTTACCAGTTACAAGAAATCTTTTACATTCATGTTAATAATCCCAACAACCACTTTCACAGTTTCTGGTGCACAAAAAAACGCCGTTGGCTCACACAGCACCACAATGGCAAAGTCAATACACATCACTAAGCTCAAGTGTTACAATTTTGCTGAGCCAGCAAGCTCAAGAAATTTCGGCTCCTTGAGCTAACAAACTCAAAGCAAAATGCAAAACCTTGTCTCCTAGAGCCAGAAGAGGTGTGAGCTTAATTTGAGCATTTATTGTTGGGATAGAATTGGCTCCAGCTTTCTTCGCTCTCGAGCTTCAAGAGCATTGATGCTCAGCCCCTTGAGCAAGAGCATTTCAATCCCTGTGTATGAGTGTTTGAAAATTTCTTGTATTCTACAAAAAGTCATACAATATTTTAGTATTGCTTTGTTTTATGGATCCATGCCTCACCGTTTAGTGTAAAATGCATCGATCATGTATGGTAAATGAAAAAAAAAATCACTTCGAACAGGTCTCGAACTCGAGCATACTGATTATCTCTCCGACATCTAACCAATAGGCCAAATCGTCAGACGAAACAAGTCAAGCGTAGCTCTATTATTCAGTTGACTTCATCGAGTGAAATTTGTTGATAGATTACACGGCAGAAAACGCTCATCGTGCCCCGATTAATGTTGCTTATACTGCCCCAGTGAGGGTTCTCATTATGCCCCTACAGTGATTGATTTTCAGCTTTCAGATTTTTTTTTAAATGCATTTTTAAACATTTTATCTACCTTTTCAAGTAAAATCCAGTTAGAAAAGAGATTAGTAGGTATCTGAACACGAAACAACGATGTGAGACACATATTATAGCTGTTTTCTATGGTTAAATAAGCGTCTTCCTTAAGGTGCCCATTATGCCCATATCTCTCCTAACAGAAAATTAATTAGCTAAAAAAGTGTTTTAAATAAAAGCCTCCAAAACACCATGAAAGGGTAAAATCGATTATGCTGCGGGATAATAAAACCATTCAACGTGGTAATTTTACTATTTTAATCCATCTACCTGTACTAATTTCTATCATAACGCATAGATACTAGTTTTATCATTAAACATATCAATTTCACTATGCACAGAGTAAAACAGCTCATTCTTTCATTGACAGTTTTACTACAAATGCAGTCGAATTTACTATACACAGCAAAAAACAAAACACACAGTAAATTTACTATGCGCGTAGTATTTTTAAGAACAAAACATTTATGACTAAAAAATATGGTTGCGTGTTGTTCATTTAAATCACTGATTTAGTAATTTTGCTATTTTTTTATTTTGCTATGCTTTACTTTTGAGTGCAGACACTTCAGAGCTCAGTTATGCTAGCGATTGCTATCGCTGAGGTCAAGAGCTTGTCTCTCACACTCTTAAAGCCAGAGGTATAGCTAGGATTCCACAATCACATCGCGTTGAGTTTATTGCAAATTCACGTAAATTGTAGGTGAACTTCATGAGACATATATTAGGGTAGCTTTCACATGTTTTATTCGTAGAAACTACATGAAAATGACTTGGATAATAATGATGTAGTTTTTCAAGTAGACGCGACGTGCGAATTATAATGCGTGCACCTTTTTTTTCGTAAAAGAAGAAAAAATTGAGATTGCTTCACAAAATGAAAGTTTATAAAATTTAAAATTTTCTTATTTAAATTTGGTGAGATTATGTGAGAAAGAATATTGTTCTACTTGCTCAGTAGATACATGGATTTTTACCCCCAACTCCCCTCCCCTAAACCCCCCCCGGATTAAAATTTTCAACCCTTCAGAAATTTGATTAAAAAAATATCTTTTTTTAAAATTCAAAGATTAGAAAAAAGGTTTGCAAAATTTTAACAAGACGATTTAATTTAATCCATTTTACACATTATCCTACTTCTGGTATGTCATTAATTAGCTTCTCTTTGGCCTTCTTCGGCTTGTCGCGATACTTCAGCTGCTGCTCTCGATTATCTTTCTTGATTTTCAAGTTTAATTTTTATTTTTTAGTCCTTTTAGTTCCACCTGTTTGTCTTCCGTCAATAGGCCTGAGAACTTTTTGCCGGTCTGAAACACTACTTCAGTGTTTACGTGATTTATCTACGTTTTAAGTTGTTCTTGCACTGGCGCAGGACGTTTGTATGAACTTGACGATGATGGTTGAGGATTGTTCTCAATCTCCTTGGAAGATTTTTCGCATTGTGGCGCTTGGACTGGTTTCTTGGCCGATTCCTTGGAAGAATTCACAGATTTGCCCCAGAACTGGAGAAGTTATCCTTTTCTCTGTAATTGTAACGCTTCCAGCTCATTCCAGAAATAACTAGCATCCGATTGGCAAAGCTCTTCACAAACAAACAGTCAATTGCTTTGTTTGACAGCGACTGATAACTGAATGACCTCGGGCTGTCATTCATAAAACAAATATCCACGGTAAAATAAAACAAGCGAACATCGTTAAACTTTCAACACGAATCGATCATTCACTTTGTCTCACTATAAATAAAATTTACCCAAAGTGATTACGTGAGTATTATTATTCATTAAATGAATGGTGCAAGTATAATTTTATTGAATTTAGGATAAAATTATATGTCATTGTTTCGCTGTTTTCATTTTTTTTTTTTTTGTAATAAGGCTGGAACAAATATCAATTTCTTCTTTTGTCACCCCCCCCCCCCCCCCTTCAAAATTTCCAAAATCTCGAAGGGGGGAATAAATAAAGTTTGAAGTATTTTAAGTAAATTTCAAATAAAAATTCAAATATCCGAAAGATTACAAAACCAAGAACCAAATTTTGGAAGATGGAAGGTAATTCACATTTTGTATTCTTGATTTTAATGAATTTTTTGATAAAAAAATACTTGATCCATAGGTTTTATGTAATAATAAAGTATGCAATTTAATGGCATACAAGCTTCCTTGCAATTTATTCCAATTTATTTGTTTTCCGCATTATTTTTTATTGTCCCCCCCCTCGCGATGTTCCAACTCCGAGTGACAAAAAAAGGATTTGAAATTTGTTCCGGCCTAATATGTGATTTTTTTAACATGTGATGTCACGTTCAAGCTAACCCCCCCCCTCATGTCACAAATTGTAACAAAAACCCCCTCCTCCCTTAACGTGTGACATCATTCATGGACGGCCCCTATTTGATAGACGTTTTTCGGCATGTTTAGACTTAAAACTCGTCAAAAACGTCGATTGAATAGCAGAACAATATATCATGGTGATTTAACACAACTTTACATGGGTTTTGTATGGAAAAGGGAGGTCGGATTACGCGAAAGCCCGGATAAGAGGGGGGAGGGGATTCTAGTCACGCCGCTTCATTGACCGCCACAACCGTAGATTCAACGTTCTCTGACAGCGGGCCTTTGATGGCCTCGACATCGAATGCTTCTAGTATCATCATAAAATCTCCGTGTTTCTCGTCCGAACTGAACCCGCCAGCGTCTCCCAGGGTTTCTTCTCCGGAGCGCAACAAAGCCAGCACTACGGAGACCTCCGAGCCCGTCGACTCAGTCGCGCTGCTTCCCGCCCTTATCTTCAGTCGTTCCGGGCCTGAGTTCGATTGTTGTGACGACATCCTCCAGTTTGATCTTATTGATGCCCCATTACGGGTTCCATCACCGGGACGCAACAAATCTGGCTCTTTGGGGACCTCGGAGCCCTTCGTCTCAGTCGCGCCGTTTCCAGCCAGCGTCTTCAGTCGTCCCGGCCCTGAGTTCGTCTGTGGTGATGAGGCTCCCCAGATTGCCCTTACAGGCAAGTATTCATCAATCTTGAGAGCGCTTCCTGCGCCTGATGTTTTCCTGCCTTTCGACAGATTAATCGATTTTTTACCACACCTTGGAGGTTCTGTCCCAGCGGCATTGGCTTCGACCCCGGGATGCAACGAACTAGGCACTACAGAGACCTCAGAGCTCCTCGACTCAGTCGCGCAGTTTCCTGCCAGCGTCATCAGTCGTCCCGGCCCTGAGATCGATCGTGGCAATGAGGTTCTCCAGCCTGCATACTCAGGCAAGTACTCTACATCATCTCGAACATTATTTTTGTGTGATAAATTTCCGCCCAACAGTACATCATTCGTTGGTTATCACCAAGCCGTGCTTGCTAGTACTCCAACATGCTCTTCATCGCCCCCCACGATCATCACGACTGGTACTGAGTTCTCATCACCGGGACGCAACGTATCGGGCCTCACGGAGACCCCTGTGCCCTTCGACTCAGTCGAGCTGATTCCTGCCACCGTCACCAGTCGTCCCGGCCCTGAGTTCGTCTGTGGCGTAGGGGTTCTCCAGCCTGCTTTACCAGGCAAGTACGCTGCTCCTGACTGCCTTCCTCCGCGGTAATCTCCATTTCAGTGACAACGGCTCCAAATCGGCATCAGAACCGCTTGATTTCATCAACATCTACTATCAGAATGTCGGTGGTATCAATTCCTGCGTGACTGATTATCTGCTTGCTACTTCATGTTCCTGCTACGATATTATCGCCTTTACCGAAACATGGTTGAACGATCACACTCTCTCCAACCAGATCTTCGGATCCGATTATTCAGTGTTCCGCTGCGATCGAAGCTCCCGCAACAGCAGAAAGGCCACAGGTGGTGGGGTGTTACTCGCCGTAAGGTCCAAATTCAGAGCCATGCCAATCGATGATGAATCTTGGCATAATCTTGAAATGGTGTGGTCCCGCATCGAACTCGGCGACCGGAAGCTTTACGTTGGCGTACTATATTTGCCTCCTGATCGCTCGAGAGACGTGACCTTAGCTGAATCATTCTCTAGTTGCATTTCTAAAATAAGCTCTTTCTGCGCTCCAGAAGATGACATAATTGTCTTAGGCGATTTTAATACGCCAGGTATAAAGTGGTGTTCCAGCCAAGCTAGCTTCCTGTATCCCGATCAACAGTGTTGTAAACGAGAACGGCCGGATGCTTGATCTTTGCTTTGCCAATGATGGATTCCGTTTACCAACTATCGAATCAGCACCGGCACCGCTAGTTAAAGTAGGCCCACATCACTCGGCTTTACTGGTTACATTTAATATCTCTAATCGACCGTCAAGTGCCGAAACGCACCGCCAATGCTTATCCTCGGACTCCATGGGCAACAGCAGCTTTACGACAACTGAAAGCGACAAAAAGGCGTTCCCTTCGAAATTTCAACAAGCACAAATCGCCGCATACTAAGGAAGAATATCGCAAACTCAACTCCGCCTATAAAAAAGCCTGTCAACGTAGCTATCAAAACCATCTTCGTCGAATTCAGCAAAATCTCAAGACTAGCCCAAAATCCTTCTGGAATCACGTTAAAAATCAGCGGAATGAACCTGGAACACCGTCCTGCATGTTCCTGGATGGCATCATGGCGAACTCTGACTCCGGAATCTGCGATCTCTTTGCCAATAAATTCTCGAGCATCTTTGATACATCTTCAATAACCGACGACCAACTGAATCGCGCAATCAGGAGTGTTTCACCACTGGGCTTTTCTTTAAACGGTATAACAGTCGAGGACACAATCATCTCTAAAGCAGCCACTAAGCTCAAAAACTCCTTCTCTACGGGCCCGGATGGGATACCAGCTACCTTCCTGAAGCGTTTTATGCCTTCTTCGCTGACTCCTATCAGGCTTATCTTCCAAGCTTCGCTCGACCAGGCCACCTTCTCCTCACTGTGGAAAGAAGCTTACATGTTCCCTGTTCATAAAAAGGGAGATAGGAAAGATGTTAATAATTACCGAGGAATTTCAGCTCTGTGTGCTATTGCCAAACTTTTCGAATTGGTGGTTTTAGATCCCATTTTCATGTTCTGCAAGCACAACCTCTCCAACGACCAGCATGGATTTATGCCTCAACGCTCAACTACAACTAACTTACTAACCTTTACCTCGTATGTGCATGAAAGTTTTGCAAAGAAATCCCAAACTGATGCCATCTATACCGATCTGTCTGCCGCATTCGACAAGGTGAACCATGATATTGCCATCGGAAAGCTCGCGCGTTTAGGATTTTGTGGATCTCTCATTGGCTGGTTCCGCAGTTACCTTACGGGACGTAAATTGACAGTTCGTACGTGTAACTGTTTTTCCAGGCAGTTCTCAGCTTCATCAGGCGTGCCTCAGGGAAGTCACTTAGGGCCGTTAGTATTCCTAATTTACTTCAATGACGTGCTGCAACTGCAACGATGGACCAAAATTGGCGTATGCCGACGACTTGAAACTGTACTACTCTATCAATGGCTCCGAGGATGTGAACTTCCTGCAGAACCAGTTTAACCTCTTTGCCTCCTGGTGTGATGCCAATCGCCTACCTTTAAACCGTGATAAATGTGTAGTAATATCATTTTCCCGCAAACGACGCCCGTTCTCAGCCGTTTATTTCCTTGGAAACGATGCAATCTCTCGAGCTCAACACGTGAAAGATCTTGGTGTGATCCTCGACGCGCGGCTGGATTTTAAGAATCACACCAACTATATCGTTGACAAAGCCTCCAGAAGCCTGGGTCTTCTTTTCCGCATGACGAAGGACTTTAAGGACATCTACTGCCTGAAGAGTCTTTACTGCAGTCTGGTTCGATCGATCCTCGAATATGCTTCTGCGGTTTGGTGCCCATATTATCAAAACGGCTCTGATCGCATCGAAGCCATCCAACGACGTTTTTGAGGTATGCCCTTCGACACTTAAACTGGCAAGACCCTTTTCGACTTCCCAGCTACGAAAGCCGCTGCCGCCTGATCGACATCGACACGCTGCAAGCCCGCAGGACCGCCACTCGTGCTTCTTTCGTCGCTGATCTGCTTTCATCAAGAATCGACTCTCCTGCACTTTTGGAAGTTCTTCCACTTAGCGTCCGACCTCGTGGTTTGAGGAATCGGGATCTTCAGCTCTTCGTTCCTGTTAGACTAAACAATTACGGGGCCAACTCTGCAATAATTGGCGTCATCAAGACTTTTAACCGCTTCTCAGAACATTTTGATTTTGACGTTTCGAAAGTTTTATTCCGAAGAGGTATTCTAAGTGTTCTAAGTTCAGTGTAGATTTGTATTTGTTGTTAGTTTTTAATTTTAAAATATCATTTGGATCAATATATGATCTGTTGATTTAATAATAAATAAAATAAATACAGTAATATAAATTCGTGAGAATCAATGAGGCATTTCAGAGGAGTTGACCTGAATATTTTATTAATAGAATACCTATTACAATTGAGAAACGTTCAGCAATGCACATGTTCATTTTAATCACATTTTTAAAATTTTCTTTTATATCAACTTTGACGGATAATCATTTTTAGTTTTTGTCATCATAATGACTACACATGTTTTCTAGAAACATGTTTCTATGATTTTTGATCACATCAGAATATGCTTGGAAAATCATAAAAAGGGACTTTCTGTCCAATTAAATCTAATAGATCGTTAGTGGCTTTTGTCAAAAGCCTTTGATGCTGATGTTCATCCATCTCTGGCTGAAAAAAAAATCTACGCAGCGATACGGAGAAATACTTTATCCATCACTCAACGCATTTTTTTTTAATGTGAAGACATGATGCTACAAGATGAACCAGAAAATACCAATGCGTGGAGAGAGATGGACTTTTTCGGTTGCAATCCAAATAAAACAATGCCAGCTGGTGGAGAACGGTCTACATCCATTACTGTCATCAAAAGAGGATGATAGTAAATAGTATTGTCATCTCCTTGAATTAAGATTTGATTATTTTTAAAGTAATTACAAAATGAAACAACTTTCGTAAGATCCAAAGCTCAAATATTAATTATTTTAACTCTATAGTAGAACCTGGCTTATCTGTCGTTATTCTGTAAGAATAATCACTTGTAAAGATAACTCGATCAGTTCAAACCTGTGCACGGGAATGAGGTGGGACCATCATCATCATTATCTGAGCTCCGGATATTCAAGCTTCCGCGTTATCCGATACACCATTTTCATACCAATCTTTGAAAAGAAAAGTGAACTTTTTTCAACGATCGCGTTTGCCGAACCTCTAAACTTATTTTTTTCAGTTGACTCCATACAAAAGTTTATTCTTCACACTCTAATCCATCATTTTAAGATGGAGTCCCCAGATTCCCAGACATAATGCAATTTTTGGACACCCTAATGTATAGTTCTATTTTATCATCGGAATGTATTTAGTTGATATCTCCGGCGAATTTGAAGTCTAAACTTTGCGTAAAACGTCGATTAAAAAACATAACAAAATTTATGTATTTACCGAGATATGCGCCTGGAGGGTATACAATACAAAACGGATAGGATTTGGATAGGATTTCACTTTTCCAAAATGATCCTTCCTCTGGATTAGCGAGGTTGTACTGTATTTTGAAATTATCATACTTATCGCCTTTAAGCCGCCGGACGTGGCCTAGAAGATAGCGTTCCAGTCTTCTAAGCCAGAGTCCATGAGATCGAATCCCGATCACGGCACACATAGTATTCTTTCTGTGGTCTGGCGGTTTTAGCATTTGTAAGATGCTAGCCAAAATATCCTTGAAAGATGTACGCCTTAGAGTTAAGTAAATTAGATCTCTTCAAAGAAACATGAAGTTTCACTGAGATCCTATATGTGTGTGTTCGTTTTTTTTTGTATAGGCAATGAATTTGAATTTAGGATGAGGAACAAATGAATTTTACTACAGTAAAAATCCACTTTTTCCGAGCGTCCGCAATATTCGAGCCACTAGGTTCATAAAAGATCCTTGAAAGCTTTTACAGCAAAACGAAATTTCTCATAAACAGATCGTATTAAACTTTTCAAAAGTACGTTTTATGCCCAAAATGAGCGCTGTAGGTGAGTTAGACCGCGCGTTTGTTTAGCAAATCCAGCAAGAGTGGACATCTTTCGGGATTGTTCTTCTGTGAAACTCGTATTTCGGTTCACCTATCTGGACGTTAGGGCGCAAATCCACACGAGCAGAGAAACAGATGAAAAAAAAAACCGAATCCCGAACAAATGTGTGCTTTCGTAATTCCTCCATTGAATTCTCGATTTCAATTTTTGAATCAACCAGCGGAAATAAAAACTGTCAATAGTCAATATAGTCAGTAGTTTAGGTTTTGGAAATGCGGGAGCTCCGAATGGGAAAAATGCCAACAACTAAAGCCGGAGTGTGCCTGTTCTAGGATTCAACTACACCAGCCAGGATTCGGCAAGTATGTCCGTCATCGAATATCGTGGCAAATCGAGTGGAGCTGACTAGTTGTTTTTTTTTCGTTTTCTCGTGCCTGCTTGGAAATGAACAAGTGGCCAAATTTTTCGTTCCAGAAACATGTTTGATTTAGCCTTCAGCGTATATATGTGAGTATGTATGGATAGGGATATACAAATCTATATTCTAGAGGAAAAAGTGTGCCAACAGGAAAATGTGTTTCAGTGATATTTTTTCCTCTAGCGCGTGTGTTTTAAATTTGTTTTGAATAAACCATAGCTTAGTGATCTGTAAAATGTATGATGGCTTTTTGGTTTGTTCGAGTTTCTATGTTTTTTATAAGCCGTTGTTTGTCAAGCTTGGGAGGAAGGTTAGTCGTTTTTCAAACTATGATTTGATAGCAACTTTTTTTGAATTGTAGCCCGGTTTTTGAAATCAAATCTTTGACAGTTTTTGAAAATGACAACAATGATTCAAAGAGAAAATGTTTTGGAACATTTCTGATGGGCAGTAACTGAAATTGATGTGTAGCAAAGTGACAATGCTATAGCGTCAATAAATTTTAGTTTGTTAAATAAAATAAGTGGAATTAAATCTGCTTCATTAGGCGAAATCGCATGCATGCTTAGGAAACTTTTCATAAGCGTTCATAATACGAATGGATCCGGGTCAGAGCGAAATTATGATTGCACTTGATCGTCGCGAATGTTCTTGCTGCTCAGGATGCACGTGCTCTAACAGATGCGCGCCAAAAGTCAAATTGTATAATTCATGGCTTGACATGGTTCTGTTCTGCTGCATTGCATAGCTTCTGGAGACGATGCAAAACTTATTTCTCTGTAATAACTTTTGAAAACTTACTTGACTGATGCTTTTCTTGCTGCTGGCTTGCACTTGCAAGCACGGCACTACTATACTGGCTGCCACGCTTTGTTTGTTGTTATTTTGTAGTTTTTTGTTGACGCTCGTGGAAGTGCATCGGTTGGAACGTTGACAGACAAGAGGAGGATTCTCCGCTGCATCACTTCGTCTCGGTTGAATAAGTCGTTCGTTTTGCCCCGAAGAGGATGCAAAAGTGCACCGTTGATTGTCGGTCGTCACTTTTGAAGTACTGGAGGGGAAGATAGGTACCAAAAGATGCAAATCGGAAGCACAACCGCCAGCTTACTGACGAGTGTAATACAAAAAGTTTATCTTACATTCAAATCATGCAGAAATTCAATAAAAGCGAAAAGTTTTACACGTCTGCTCGGAACATGCAGATACCACTCAACATTGTATACTTTTAAGACAAAGGCGTTTCAAAATTGTTATTTATATTTCCTATATAATTCAAGTAAGTTTTAATTTGAATCACCTAAAATGAGGTTACCTCGATCACCGGGGTAACATTCATCAACAGTAAAAAAAATTCACCTTTCAAAATTTCAAAATTTTAGAAACTGTTTTCTAGGTTTAAAAACTGATATATTTAGCTTTAAATGAATAAAATTTGGTTATTTTCGGGTTCTTTCAGTTGATAAATTTTGAATTTCTGTTAATGAAATCATAGTAACAGTTTTTTTCTAATATCCAATATAGGTCATAGCAATCTTGTTTTATGTTGTTAGAGCAAATTTACTGGTGTTGGGAAAAAGTGGTAGAAATTTTGACACTTACGGAACATTTTGAAAATTTTGCCATGCTGAAACATTTTCAAGATCTGTGGCCTTCTAGTTTTTTTACAACACGTGTTGTATTTTCGCATGCTGTGATGCAAAAATAGCAATATTTCTATCACATACGGCTGAAATAGAAACAGTGTTGTAAAAAAATACAACGCCCCAAGATCTTGAAAACATTTTTCCATGGTAAAATTTTCCAAATGTCAAAATTTCTACCATTTTTTACCAACACCAGTGAACTTGCTCTTAGCTTCAGAAACCATGTGCCATGAATAACTCTTTTTTTTATTAGTTGTTAACCCAGGTGTTAAATTTAATTTACGGATTGCATTCCAAGGCGCGGCGAGCCACCGCGTCCCCCCAGTTAGCTACTCTGGGTCCATGGGTGCAATTGGACGACTTATGGTACAATGCTAAGGAACACTGTACCCCCTACGCCATAGGACGGCAACCTGCGGCTCGTAATCGGATGCAACATAAGTTCCTTCAGATAATATTTCCTAGGATTCCAAAGAAAAAAAAAACTACTATAGAACAAATTAACAGTATCTTGTCAGTTTGCAACCAAGTTGAGATTTAGAAATCAGTAAACGTTCTTCATAAAAGTCTGGTATAGCATTTGGAATCCTGGAGAATTTTTTCTTCGCTGGCACGGGAAGTTTTCCGTTGAATTTGATTTTCTGATTTAATCGTATAAAAGCCGAGCATTTTTTAATCGTCAAATAAAGTCCTCACTGTAAGATTATGAAATTGAGTTTGTTTTGTTGAATTCAGTTTTTTTAAATAAATTTGCTTTACCACCGTTCTGATCAAATATGAACATCAGATGATGATTTAAATACTGCTTTTAATACTGATAATAATGGTTTTGTGCATTAAAATTTCTTTCTTAAATCATTTTGTTTTTAAATTTTTGAAATATTTAAAGTCCATGAAAAAAAAAAATTAAGTTGTTCGTTCTAATTTTGAACATGAGTTCAAGTGAACAAAATTTTCAAGTTCGTTTGAAAATATTTTTGTAAACCGGTAGCTGAGTGCTGGTCTAACTTTAAAATTTCATGTATAATATGCATTTTTTTAGGTATTTATTCGAAGGAGAAACTTTATTCGGTAAAGAAGCATTTTCATCCATAAACTTTAATATATCTTATAAAACAAGATTTACATCTTTTTTTTTTTAATTCTAGACCTAATTCCTAATTCTGCAAATTATTTAAAAAAAGTCATGGCTGTTCTGATAGTTGATTTTTATTTCTAAATCCTTTTCAGAATTTTGATTTTGGTTTGTTCTATGAAGTGATGATCAAAATAACGTCAAAAAACTAAAATTTGAGTTTAAAAATCGATTCGTTGAAAAATGAAATACAGCGAAGCAAAGTTATAGTTAGATGGGTATTATTATGTAAGATTGATTATTGTTATGGAAGATCCGAGATAGCTATCAAAACTTTCATTGGACCCCAGCATATTTCTACATCATCGATAGAATCTATTCTTGACGACTCCTAAAGTTCAAGATACCGTAATCCGGGGTAATATTAATCACTTTTTTCAATATTTTTCGATTATTTTTTCTGTAAATGGGAATGTTTCATATTTTTAAAACCAGTACTGGACTCCTATGAACGTAAAACATGGTTGCAGAAATTTATTAGACTACTTTAAATTTGATTTAAACATCGATTTCGTCTCTGTTTTGCATCTAATGCTTTGGGGTAACATTGGTCAGCTTCTATTTTCGACGGTTTTTACTAGTTTTCTTGATCATGAAGGATACAAAACACCTTCATAATATTTACAAATGCTAGTTTATAAATTTTACCTTGCTTTTTAACGTTTTCTTTCAAAAAAAATTATAATCGAAAAAAGATCTATTATGGTGCATACTTTAGGGGCAAACATTAAATTAGTTGTTAAATAGTTTGAGCTACAAAATACCAATGAAATTTTACCGTCCCACATTCCTGTAGGCCCTCCCACTATTTCCATTTCAATTTTTTCTTCAAAGTTTATCATTTGATAGGGTTCCTATCTATTTGTCCAATAACGGCTTACTCTTGAAAAATGTCCTTATTTTTTGAATATAGAAAATTTATTACTAAATGACTATAAAAATAGCACTATAAATATACTTAAACAAAGAAAAAAAGTTGTTCTTTCACTTTCAACAACCCGTTTGCTTCTTAATGCTTTTTGGCATCATCAGGAGAGCTGTTTGTTTGAGAGCCTCAGAAAACATAGGTATTTTAGGATTTTGAAATTACATTTTTACTAACAGAAAAAAAACAATACACTGAGGTTTTTTTTACGCGGTTTTTTTTTACACGGTTTTTTTTACGCGGCTTTTTTTACGCGGATTTTCGAATTAACGCGGTTTTTTTTACGCGGATTTTCGAATTAACGCGGTTTTTTTTTACGCGGATTTTCGAATTAACGCGGTTTTTGAGAGAAAATATTCTAAGACTTTTTCAAAGGAAAACACTTAGAATCTTTTTGTAGTTGGGAAAATCTTAGCTCTGAGACTAAGAACGTGATACATGAGATCTGAGACCTGAGACTTGAGACCTGCAATATGAGACTCGAAATTTGAGACATCAGACATGCGACCCGAGACTTGAGACCTGAGACCTGAGACATGAGACATGAGACATGAGACATGAGACATGAGACATGAGACCTGAGACCTGAGACATAAGACCTAAGACATGAGACCTGAGACATGAGACCTGAGACATGAGACCTGAGACATGAGACCTGAGACATGAGACCTGAGACATGAGACCTGAGACATGAGACATGAGACCTGAGACATGAGACATGAGACCTGAGACATGAGACATGAGACCTGAGACATGAGACATAAGACCTAAGACATGAGACCTGAGACATGAGACCTGAGACATGAGACCTGAGACATGAGACCTGAGACATGAGACCTGAGACATGAGACATGAGACCTGAGACATGAGACATGAGACCTGAGACATGAGACATGAGACCTGAGACATGAGACATGAAACCTGAGACATGAGACATGAGACCTGAGACATGGAACATGAGACCTGAGACATGAGACGATCTGAATTCCACACTGTCAAATAAGCCTCACTATATTCTACTATTCTATTAATCTAATTGATTTTGTTTTTCATCTTAAAAATAAACTATCATTGTACGCAAATTTTTAAATAATCATGGTTCTTATGCGTTTTTTAGTAACGTGCTTTTTTGCGCGATTTTTTTAATTAAAATGGTTTTTCACGTGGATTTTCGAATTTCGGGTTTTTTTTACGCGGATTTTCGAATTAACGAGGTTTTTTTTTACGCGGATTTTCGAATTAACGCGGTTTTTTTTTACGCGGATTTTCGAATTAACGCGGTTTTTTTTACGCGGATTTTCGAATTAACGCGGTTTTTTTTTACGCGGTTTTTTTTTACGCGGGACGAAATACCGCGTAAAAAAAAAACCTCAGTGTACAAACTAATTTTTTTCTATTTGAGACTCAATAAAAAGGCTTTCAAATGTAGAAAACAGTTTTCAAAAATTCAAACTATAGACTGAGTTATTATTGATAATGTGCAAAAATTTATTGTCGGTCAAAGTTTCCCCGATGATCAATATTATTCCGTATTACGGTATACTGAAATACAGCAAATCTGTCAAGAATTAAAAGTATTTTAAATGTATATTTGGAATATTTGAAAATGTTTTGTTTTGAAATATTGAAAAATAAGAATAAGTTATTCACACAACGAATCTTATATCAATTGGTTACCATTTTCGGCCAGGAAACCGCCAACAAACTACTCTAATGTTTAACATTACAAATTCGTAAGTGAAAACGGAGAATGCATTCAAAAAATTAAAATATCTGTTTGAAAAATTCAAATAAATTGAATTCCAATTCACTAATCTTCTTATATATAAAAATGGAGGCGTTTTCTTTGTAACAACATCACGTATAAACGGTCGCGGTCGGAATGAAGTTAAATTTGATATCCGAGGATTTTTTTTGAGTCAGAGATGGTTTGTTTAATAGTTTCAAGAATTCACTTTGTATGGAAGGGGGGTCCCCATACAAAATTATCTCTTCTTTACATCTTATAAGGATCTTATATTTGAAAATGAAGGCGTTTTCTTTGTAACAACATCACGAATAAACGGTCGTTCGGAATGAAGTAAAATTTGGTATCCGAGGATTTTTTGGGTCAGAGATGGTTTATATAGTAATTTCAAGAATATCACTTTGTATGGAAGGGGGGTCTCCATACAAAATTATCTCTTCTTCACATCTTATATATAAAAAAGGGCGGGTTTTCTTTGTAACAACATCACGTATAAACGGTCAGTTGGAATGAAGTAAAATTTAGTATCCGAGAGTTTTTGTGGTCAGAGATGGTTTTTATAATACTTTCAAGAGTCTCACTTTTTATGGAAGGAAGGTTCCCATTCAAAATCAACTTTAAATGGGACACAAGCCGTACAATGTAATTTTGTACGATTTTCATAAAATTCGATTCGCGAGCACGATGAAGTAAAGGACATGTAGATGAAATAATACATTTATTATGATTTATTTATTAAAAGGTAAAACGAAGTTTACCGGGTCAGCTAGTTGTATAAAACTTCGAAATATGAATTTGTGACTAGAATTCATAGAAACTTTGACATAAGGATCAATTTGAATCCATGATATATTTGCAACTCAAATGTTTTGACATTATTTTTAAGATTTTATCAGTATGGAGAAGAAACAACTTGGAAGGGTTACGATTTGAGAACAGAATTGAGAATTTAAACTTAAATTTTCACTATCGAAAAATATAATTTCAGAAACCTTTTTTGTTTTTTAATTTTATCAGAGATCATAATGAGAACTAGAGAGCTGAATCGGAATGCTTGTAATGTAAAAAATAAAATAAAAGAAATTTTATAATCACATTTTATAGACCACATCTCGCGCCGATTGTTAAATTTGTCAAATTTTGGACTAATTTTTTCTTCAATCCGTGAAATGAGTATTTATGAATTAAAATTTTTTGGTTTATTTATACTTAGGCCCGGAAAATATTTATCGATTTAAAATGATAGTTTTATGCGCATAACTAACAAATGAACCTCAACGAATTTTAACGGATGTTCAAAACTCAAAAAATTTTAAGGGTTTTTTGTATAATTTGAAGAAAAAATCATTGTGACAAACCCTAGGGTACTATACGAGGCCTCGTATAGTTTTTTTCATATTAATTTACTTTTTGTAGTATACATTTTTATGATATACAATTTTCAGTGCTTCTTTTTAATATTTCAACAGAACACATCGAAAGTCTATTTTTTATCTAGGAAAAGGTGTTAGGAAAGAATTGCACCAAAGTTTAAAATGATAAATTTTATCAGGTCACAATGGTAAATCGTCAAAATTTCCATGTTACTAAGCTGTACCCGTTATGAAAATGTATTTATTCAGAAAAAAGAAAATCGATTCCGTTTGCCAATAAAACAACGAAAATCTGTAGCGTTGTGAAAAAGTATAATAAAACTGAGTTTACATCAGGATACAATGTATCTTAGCGATCACCATTATTTGTATTGCAGGATAAAATGAATTGCGGCTCTTTGAAACTTGGACATTTCCTAAATTTGCAATTTTTGGCTCTTCTGTCTCAAAAGGTTGCTGACCGCTGCCCTACGCCATAAAGTCCACCTGGGCCACTGACCTTTGTTCCCACCTCGAACTGTTTCACACACTTTACTTCAATAGTGGGAGGTCAATTCGCGCTAGTGCTCTCCAAGGCAATACTCGTTTCCGAATCCTCTATCAGCAATACCTCATTCTAACAAAACTCGATACGCAATCCCTCCTCTGACGAGTTAGGACCCGACATCTCATCGTGTGAATGAGGTCCCCACACAGCGCAACTACTAACTTTGTGAATCCAGTCCAAAATCCAGAAACTCAAAGCGAGTTGTCGACGACACTTTCTCTGTTCAAACACGCGGGTAGGAGGGTTAAGCCCCCTAAGTCACGTGTAGGACTCAGACTCCTCCAAACTCACAAATAGTGTTGACTTAAGTCACCACTCAGCGCAACTACCCGATCTTCAAGTCGGGCGCATGACCACCCGAAGCGCAGATCGGGCTATAGAATAGGGATACCATACGTACTCTTTTAAGAGTACATTCTACTCTTTTTCGATCAGAAAATGAGCGTACTCTTCTTTTTGTGATATTTTAACAAATGTACTCTTTTTTTTTGTTGAAAGCCATTTGATCAGAAAAACCAACGTATTCCTTCCATTTTATCAAGTTGTTTCTCATGTTATGCAAAAACTACGAAAGAAAAACAGCTTACAATAAATTACTTAAACATTTTGTTTTAATCAACATGCATTTTAGTCGATATAAACAGTGAGCGCAATAAGCGCCTTCGAGTATGCAAACAGTATACACAAAATTTAGATATAGTTCAGGAATATTTTCAAAGAAATTATATGATTGTCATGTAAGTCACCTAACCTCCGAGACATTTACTGTTTTTTGATTGAAATGTATTATATTGGTGCCACCTCAGATAACACGACATATGTATGTACAGTAGAACCTCGCTTTTCCCAGCTCCGGTTATCAGAGCTTCCGCGTTATCCGAGCCACCAGTTTCATTCGAAATCCATGTGAAAATGTGTTTTATCATCGCGTTATAGTTAAGCTATAAAATCGACGTTTTGGCAAGTTTAATGTTTTAACTTTTGAGAAACGTCGATTCAATAGAAAATTAAAATCCATGTAGGATCCGAGCTATGCGCCTAGATGATATGCAATACCAGAGCGGATAGGATTTGTCAATGTATTTCGTTTAATCCGACGGTTCACTTATCCGAGGTGGTCCCTCTCTCCGAATACCTCGCTTAAGTCTGGTTCTATTGTACATCCTTTTGCATACCATCCGGGCTGGGACAACGGGGGAGCTCAGAAACACTGGAGTTAGGATAAGCGAGGTTCTACTGTTTAACGTTTCTCCTGACTTTTTGATAAATGATCTCAATGTACTCTTTTCGGCGTCACGGGATATGGTAACCCTACTATAGAACGCCCTCATCAGGTCACACTCGCGGTTCAGGCGCATCAATTCCCGAAACGCGTGTCGAACCCTGACACCTCCGGCAAAATGTGCCTTTCGGACACTGACGTGTAAATACGTCCCTAAGTGATCGGCCCACCATTGGCCACCACCTTGCGCAATCGGGTCTATACCCACCGAAGCGCAAAACGAGTTGGCGATCGCTCTCCCTCCGGTCATGTCCGCATATCAGGGCCATGACCCCCCGAAAGCGTGTTGGACCATCACGCACACACCCAAGTACTGGTACCTAAGTACCCGGGAGCACCACTTCTTCCGCGCGGGTTTGGCAGACCCGTCGACAGCCTCTAGTGGATTTGGTGTAGTTCTCTTGGCCGTACATCTGCAATACGCCGGACTTGCAGACACGTTTCAACTCTGCACCACGGGAAAGTGGAACTACGTCGCAGAGCATGAATAACTCTTTAGAAGTAATAAATAAGTCAACCACCCTAGAACTAACACGCATTGTTCTTAAGCATTTTTATATTTCTTAAATTATATGTTTTTCCAAAGGCCTAAAACAAACATTTCTGCTGAAGAAATGACAGCGCTAAAATTGAAATGTTGTCCTTCCAGAAGTGTCAATCGTAGAAAGTGATCGTCAGGAAATTAGCAGTCTCCCTCGGCGAAGTAAAGACTTTGAGCATCGTTTTCCTTAGGCGCTGTGTAGATCGGGAATCCCTACTTGACTGGAAAGTTGAATCGATCAACGACTATCAGGACCCAAAGATTATTTGGTGAGTTCGTTCCAGAATAATTACTATACGTAAATTTAAAAGATAGAATGTTTTCTGGAAATTTCTCATGGAAATTTCCAAAATTTCGATACTTGTGAGTATCTCAGATTATCGAGAATAGATAGTTGGAAAGAATTCTACGTTCCAGCATTATCTGGTTAAGCAATTTTTTTTTCTTCATAAACGTAGTCCCTTCAATGAATTGATTTTGAATGGTTATCATTTTTTTTGCGTCTTTACAGTCTTATTTCTATTTGTGGTGGCTTTTCGTTTATCTTATGTTCATCACTTCTTTGTGACCCACGAGCGCGTATGTGAAAACTTTTCGGAGTGTTGCGTTTTAAAAAAAGAATCTTCGATAGTAGGGTAAACGCACTGAATGCATTTATTAGTAAGGTTGAAATTAGGAAGTGAGCTTTCAAAGTAATTTTTGGTTTCGTTAATCGTAAGTACAAAAGTATGTCTAATATATTTTTTTAAATTTACCATGAAATCTTTGGAGTTGCAAAGATTACATGGATGTAACAAATTTTTGCCTCGATTTCCAGCAAAAAAAAATGCTGGAAAAGTTCAATTTTTCCATTCTCCGTTTTGCTGATTTTTCCAGCACTTGATCTTTTTTGATGAAAAACCAGCACTCGATCTGTCAAACGTGAATTTGTTTTTGTTTTTGCTGATTATTTTTCGTGGCGCGCGAAAAGTGTTTAACTCCATATTCCAGCGATGAAGCATTTAAATCAAAGGTTAAAATTGTTTCAAAGATATAAAGTATTTCGTTCAAGAAACTAATAATTTTTATTTTTATTTCGGATGGAGAATGATGTCTGATATATGGCGAAAAGCGGCCAACCCATTGGCAGATTTTTTTTTATTTAAATATATGTAGCTCAAGAAAAATAAACCAACAATTTTCTTTTTAAAAATTTTACTACCATGATGGTAAAATTTTAAATCTAATTAAAAATACAAAAAAATCTGGTATAAAAAATGCTGATTTCCAGCAATTGAGGTACCGTAATCCGGGGTAAAATTGATCATTTTTTTCAATATTTTTCGATTTTTTTTCTGTTAAGGGGAATGTGGCATGTTTCATATTTTTAAAATCAGTACTGGACTCCAATGAACGTGAAACATGGTTGCAGAAATTTATAAGACCATTTTAAATTTGATCAAAAAATCGATTTCGTCTCTGTTTTGAACTTGATGCTTTGGGGTTACATTGATCAGTCTCTGTTTTAACGGTTTTAACGAGTTTTCTCGATCATAAAGAATACAAACACCTTCATAATATTTACAAATGCTAGTTTATCAATTTATCTTGCTTCTTAACGTTTTCTTTGAAAAACATTTATAATTGGAAAAAGTACTATTATGTTGCATACATTAAGGGGCAAAATTAAAACAATTGCTAAATAGTTTGAGCTAAAAAAATACAAATGAAATTTTACCTCAACAAATTTTTCTAGGCCCTCCCACTAGTTCCCTTTTTTTTTTCTTCAAAGTTAACCATTTGATAGGGTTTCTATCCATTCGTTCAATACGGGCTTACTCTTGGAAAATGTCCTTATTTTTAAAGTATCAAAAATTTATAACTAAAAGACTGTAAAAATAACACTACAACTATACCTATTCAAAGAAAAAAGTAGTTCTTTCACATTCAACAACCCGTTTGCTTCTAAGTCCTTTTTGGTTTCATTAGGAGAGCTGTTTTTTGCTAGCCTTGATAAAGTAGATATTTAAAAATTTTGAAATTACATTTTTACTAACAGAAAAAAAATTCAAAAACAAACCAAATTTTGTCCATTTGATACTCAATTCATAGGCTTTCAAACGTAGAAAACAGTTTTCAAAAATTCAAACTATAGACTGAGTTATTGATGATAATGTGCAAAAATTAATTGCTGGTCAAAGATACCCCGGTGATCAAAGTTACCCCGTTTTACGGTAGCTGGTTTTCAGCAATCGATATTGTTGGATTTTCAGTAATTTAGTTTGCGGGAAATTTTTCTGGATAGCCGGCTGGACAGAATCCAGCAAAATTTTGCTGGTTTCCAGCAAATTAATCATTTGTACTTAGAAATTCAATACAACTGAAATTTTGCTTGTCCCGGAATGTATGCAGTAACATTAGGGGAGAGCGGGGATACTGGATCCCCTTTTCTTATTTTCACCATATCTTTTTGGAAAAAATAAGCAACTCGCATTCTTTTACATTTTCTGACAGCGTGTAACTTTCAGTTTCTATGCTCCTAAAATAAGAACGAAACTTGAACCCGTAGATGAACAAATGAAGGTGATGAGAGCAAAAAAATTGTGATATTTTTGATGTTAAGGGAGACTTGATCCTTTATTCAGGAAGCCCTAATCCATGGAAAAAATCAAACTAAACCCCAAGATAGAATGTTAATTGACTATTTTGGTCATGTTTGATCTCATTTCACAATCTAAAATTATCAGAAAAAAAATTCTATAGCTTTTTCTCAACCCTTATGACATTGCATACTTACGGGCGCAATTTTTTTTATTAACAAGAGAAAATCAATTATTTCAGCCCTTTTCTTCAGATAATTGATGGATGAATATTAGCTATTGGATAAATATTAGTAATCTTGTAATCAGCAATGACCACGATCCATTAGGAAGAAGAATATACCGGGATCATTTGTACCCATATATTAGGGATCAATTGTACCCAAAACCAACATTTTAGAAAACTTTTTCTGAAAAAAATTGGGAGTTTTCCATCGCTTTGAAAATATTGTATTTTGAAGTTCATTTTACACTCGAAAGATTGATGTATTGGAATAAATATTTTTGTTATAATAGTTCCATGTTAGGAACATTTTAAAATGATGAAAAAAGATCTTCAAGCTACATTTTGTGAAATTTTTCAAACAAAGTTCAATAACCCAAAAACTTACTTTGTTAAAATTAGTTGAGCTTCAACCATTGCTGTTTTGTTCCATTTGGCACATTTTTCTAGAACATTTGATCTCTGTACGACATTCCAGTTTGAAGATATACCGTCAACTGGGGCAACATGCAACAATTTTCAACTTCAATGGCTTCTAAAAAACTTATGTTCACAGTTAATCCTACCCCTTATGCATCAAAAGTTTTAAGAATGATGGGACATTAAATTGCCGAAGTTAGAAAAATTATTGGTTTCTTTAGTTATTTTTAATTTTCAAAAAACATGAGATTTTCACCCTCCTTAGAAAATGGGGTAACATGCAACAAACTTTGTTTTTAATGAAAGATCTTATGAAAACGTATGCAAAGTTAAAGTTTTTAATATATTTGCGATGCCTTAAAGACCATTACGCATGAAAACACCAATTGCAATAGTTTTTTGGTCTGTAAAAACTAATTTTCACATTTTTTCTAAAATAAAGGATGCTGCATACATTTAGGGGTTAAATAATACTACGAAAAATTCTACAAGCTGAAATCATAAAAATTAATGTTTGGATGAATGAAATTTCAATGTTTACAAACACGTAATGCAAAATATTCATATTCCAGCACATGGAAACGAGATTTACAAGGCGTTTCTTTGATTTGCATTTTGTTGCATTTTAACCCAGACACCTAACTGAATTATAAAAATATTTATCACTAATCACTAATCACTAATCATACATCCACAGCCAGAACTTATGTCTGATCCCGGAGAATAATAAAATGTTGTTATTATTCTTTTTGTCTTTGTTCATGTTTTCCATAATATTAACATAAAAACATTAAAATAATAGAAAACATAAATCGGCCGGGCCCACTGTGGAGCAGAGAACGCAGAGACGTCAGGAACAAAAAAAAGAGAAGAAGCGTGGACCACCAGTACCATACGCTCCGAGGGGCAATGCGTTGGAAGCCCGCTAAAAAGTGCTCCTTGTTGATAAAAAGAAGTGTGGATCTCTCTCATCGGCTGTAAATGAGTTATTTTGTACACATAAATCACAAAACATAAGGATCAAATAAGCGTAAAAATTCTGAAATTTCTAACTTTAAATACAGTTTTCAAATTTAAATTTTTTACAATTTTGGATTTTTGTGCACTCTCATTTCTGGTCATTGACCAAGGATATAGCGCCTTTACTCGCTCTTGCAAATAAAAAAGAACAGAGGAAAACATTAGACGGGAAACAAAACCATTCAAGTTCTGTAAAAAAACTCGAATGGTTTTAATTACTTACAATAAGATGCGATGCTATAACCGATATTAATTTTCAGTATTGAAATGGATATTTCGAACAGCAATTCTTTGTAATGGAAAAGTCAGTTACTCAAAACCATTATACAAATGAAAAACATAGAACGGCGTTAAAATTATACTTAGCTTTAACTGAATTATAAAAATATTTATTTAAAAAAATTGGGCGATTGTTCGAAAAATATTTTTACACCAACAGTGTTGGTATAGCATGAGAAAACCAGTAAAAAGTTTGTAAATAATATTATCAAGCCAATCCGTCATACTGGGTAAAGTCTTTTTCGGCCTCGAAAAATGTTAAAATTTGTACATTTATTGCTAGATTTTTCAAATATTATATAAGAACAAAAAACTTCAAAGAACTAGCTTAAGATGCGAGAAATTATGTCTTCAACATTTTGTAATCATTTAAAGATAACTTTAATACAATACATTAAATTAAAAATTAATTCAGTGTGGTGTTATATAAATGTTGCATCTAACCCCGCTGTTGCATGATGCCCCGTTTGACGGTAGCTAAGGAACCAAGTATAGCTGAAATTCTCTATAATAAAGACATTAAAAAAAAAAAAAAAGAATCAAGTATCCCCAGGGATCAAGTATCCTCATTCTCCCCTACACATCTGTGCGATATAGTCGAAGGTGAAATAACAATGAATAAATAAAAACATAATTTTATAATAATTTTTTTCGAGTTAGAAACATTTTAAAGTTTTAAAAAAAGATCTTCAAATCACATTTTGTAAAATTTTTCAAAGAAAGTTAAATAACTCGAAAATTAAAATTTTTAAAAATAGTTAAGATAACAGCATTGTTGTTTTGTTCTGTATGAAACATTTTTCTAGAACATTTGATATTTTTAAGACATTCCTGTTTCGAGATATAGCGAAGGAATCAAGTATCCCCAGGGATCAAGTATCCTCATTCTCCCCTGATGAATTTCTCGAAAAGGATACACTGCTCTCCGACAGGACTTGCACGCTCGGCCATATTGAAGCATTAATGCTTGAAAAATAACCATAATCGAAGTTTTGTGGATCAAGTCGTTTTATGAGTTTTCAGCCAAAACTCATCAAATGAGTTTTCGAGAAGAACTCGGATTATGGTTATTTTTCAAGCATATCGAAAAAAGCGGAAAATTAGCAGAAATTCTTGGGGAAACCACTTGAATGAATGTGAAAAGACAAAAATCAAGCCTTATTTGTACAAATCCTTGTTTTATTGACAAAAAAAAGTCTTGAGGGAAATATTTAATCTATTTAAAACAAAATTGGCACTATTTTTTGTTGCATCTGCGGGGCGGAATGGTTACGTGGTTACACCGATCAGCAAATTCAGCTTTCGTCGGCCCCTGCTTCCATCACAGTCGCGAACGCTGCCTCCTCCCCAGGTAACTGGCCTTTTATTATTAGATAATCTTTATCATAAATACTAAAACGCTAAAACCATGCACTGACTTCAGAGCGAAAAAGTTGGATTCACCACACAGCTGGGGATTTTTTTTTATTATCTGACGGGTTTGCGCCGGGGGTCTTTAGATATTCCCCAAAATTGAAAATTTGGTTTATTTTTGCGACTTAAAAACACATGTATTTTTTCAGATTTCTAACATTTTTATTTTTCGAGTTAGCTTCGGTTAGATTTTTTTGTAATTAAAAAATGACCATTTTTCAAAGCTACATAACTCTGTTGTTTCTTAACGGAAATTATAAAATAGCACATCAAAATGCATTGAAATTTTATCAACTTTCCAAATAAAATAGTTGAAAAAAATTGAATAATGACCTTCAACATGAAAAGTTGTAAATAAACTTTAAATGGCGTCTAAAAGTACCGTCTGCACCACCGAATATTTTGCAAAAAATACCATTGTATAGCTCAATTCATGATGCAACTTTCATCTAAAGACACCAAAGTGGGCCATTAACACCTTGAAGAGTTATGAAAGGAATATTGACAATAAATCTCTTTTTTTTTGCATCGAAAACAAACAATGATCGAACAACTGCACTTACATATGGAGATAGCAAACACTCCTAACAACATGGAAACAAAAGAACTCATCAAAGCAGGTAAAAAACACTATTTTTTCGTCCTTTTCAGACTGCTCCTAATAGCATAACAGTCCCATATGAATTTTGTCATTTTAGGTCAACATAGGGCTTCAAAATAAAACACTAAAAAAAGAGGTTTTGTTCTAGAAATTTCGAAAAAAAAAATCAATTCGCTATATTTCTATATGAAATATACCTGAATAACAGTCCCATACGTGAAATACCACGGATTTGGTTACTTTTCAATGCTTCTTTCGGCGAAATAGTCTTTGGTTTATTGCTTTTAATCATTTAAACATTTTTTTAACTCACTTGATGTCGAATGATGCACACTAGTTTTCGAAGGCTGGTCTGCCTTTCTTAGGAATGACTTCCTGAGCGAAAAACTATCGGATGCAATCAAAAATCGTAAAAAGATTCAACTTACAATGTGCAATTCACGATATTTTTCCAAAAGTATGTTTCTTTTTCTGACAATTGCATTTAGAAGTTCAAAAATGATCAAATTCAAGTCTTAGATAGTAGCTTGGCGAGAAAAATATATTCTGCATGGGACTGTTATGCTAGTAGATTTGAAAAAGGTTATTATTTAAAGTCCATGAAAAAAAAAAATTAAGTTGTTCGTTCTAATTTTGAACATGAGTTCAAGTGAACAAAATTTTCAAGTTCGTTTGAAAATATTTTTGTAAACCGGTAGCTGAGTGCTGGTCTAACTTTAAAATTTCATGTATAATATGCATTTTTTTAGGTATTT
Source organism: Uranotaenia lowii (assembly GCF_029784155.1). Taxonomy (NCBI): domain Eukaryota; kingdom Metazoa; phylum Arthropoda; class Insecta; order Diptera; family Culicidae; genus Uranotaenia; species Uranotaenia lowii. The sequence continues at coordinate 256,358,377 of NC_073692.1, forward strand.
ATTCGAAGGAGAAACTTTATTCGGTAAAGAAGCATTTTCATCCATAAACTTTAATATATCTTATAAAACAAGATTTACATCTTTTTTTTTTTAATTCTAGACCTAATTCCTAATTCTGCAAATTATTTAAAAAAAGTCATGGCTGTTCTGATAGTTGATTTTTATTTCTAAATCCTTTTCAGAATTTTGATTTTGGTTTGTTCTATGAAGTGATGATCAAAATAACGTCAAAAAACTAAAATTTGAGTTTAAAAATCGATTCGTTGAAAAATGAAATACAGCGAAGCAAAGTTATAGTTAGATGGGTATTATTATGTAAGATTGATTATTGTTATGGAAGATCCGAGATAGCTATCAAAACTTTCATTGGACCCCAGCATATTTCTACATCATCGATAGAATCTATTCTTGACGACTCCTAAAGTTCAAGATACCGTAATCCGGGGTAATATTAATCACTTTTTTCAATATTTTTCGATTATTTTTTCTGTAAATGGGAATGTTTCATATTTTTAAAACCAGTACTGGACTCCTATGAACGTAAAACATGGTTGCAGAAATTTATTAGACTACTTTAAATTTGATTTAAACATCGATTTCGTCTCTGTTTTGCATCTAATGCTTTGGGGTAACATTGGTCAGCTTCTATTTTCGACGGTTTTTACTAGTTTTCTTGATCATGAAGGATACAAAACACCTTCATAATATTTACAAATGCTAGTTTATAAATTTTACCTTGCTTTTTAACGTTTTCTTTCAAAAAAAATTATAATCGAAAAAAGATCTATTATGGTGCATACTTTAGGGGCAAACATTAAATTAGTTGTTAAATAGTTTGAGCTACAAAATACCAATGAAATTTTACCGTCCCACATTCCTGTAGGCCCTCCCACTATTTCCATTTCAATTTTTTCTTCAAAGTTTATCATTTGATAGGGTTCCTATCTATTTGTCCAATAACGGCTTACTCTTGAAAAATGTCCTTATTTTTTGAATATAGAAAATTTATTACTAAATGACTATAAAAATAGCACTATAAATATACTTAAACAAAGAAAAAAAGTTGTTCTTTCACTTTCAACAACCCGTTTGCTTCTTAATGCTTTTTGGCATCATCAGGAGAGCTGTTTGTTTGAGAGCCTCAGAAAACATAGGTATTTTAGGATTTTGAAATTACATTTTTACTAACAGAAAAAAAACAATACACTGAGGTTTTTTTTACGCGGTTTTTTTTTACACGGTTTTTTTTACGCGGCTTTTTTTACGCGGATTTTCGAATTAACGCGGTTTTTTTTTACGCGGATTTTCGAATTAACGCGGTTTTTTTTTACGCGGATTTTCGAATTAACGCGGTTTTTGAGAGAAAATATTCTAAGACTTTTTCAAAGGAAAACACTTAGAATCTTTTTGTAGTTGGGAAAATCTTAGCTCTGAGACTAAGAACGTGATACATGAGATCTGAGACCTGAGACTTGAGACCTGCAATATGAGACTCGAAATTTGAGACATGAGACATGAGACCCGAGACTTGAGACCTGAGACCTGAGACATGAGACATGAGACATGAGACATGAGACATGAGACATGAGACATGAGACCTGAGACCTGAGACATAAGACCTAAGACATGAGACCTGAGACATGAGACCTGAGACATGAGACCTGAGACATGAGACCTGAGACATGAGACCTGAGACATGAGACCTGAGACATGAGACATGAGACCTGAGACATGAGACATGAGACCTGAGACATGAGACATGAGACCTGAGACATGAGACATAAGACCTAAGACATGAGACCTGAGACATGAGACCTGAGACATGAGACCTGAGACATGAGACCTGAGACATGAGACCTGAGACATGAGACATGAGACCTGAGACATGAGACATGAGACCTGAGACATGAGACATGAGACCTGAGACATGAGACATGAAACCTGAGACATGAGACATGAGACCTGAGACATGGAACATGAGACCTGAGACATGAGACGATCTGAATTCCACACTGTCAAATAAGCCTCACTATATTCTACTATTCTATTAATCTAATTGATTTTGTTTTTCATCTTAAAAATAAACTATCATTGTACGCAAATTTTTAAATAATCATGGTTCTTATGCGTTTTTTAGTAACGTGCTTTTTTGCGCGATTTTTTTAATTAAAATGGTTTTTCACGTGGATTTTCGAATTTCGGGTTTTTTTTACGCGGATTTTCGAATTAACGAGGTTTTTTTTTACGCGGATTTTCGAATTAACGCGGTTTTTTTTTACGCGGATTTTCGAATTAACGCGGTTTTTTTTTACGCGGATTTTCGAATTAACGCGGTTTTTTTTTACGCGGTTTTTTTTTTACGCGGGACGAAATACCGCGTAAAAAAAAAACCTCAGTGTACAAACTAATTTTTTTCTATTTGAGACTCAATAAAAAGGCTTTCAAATGTAGAAAACAGTTTTCAAAAATTCAAACTATAGACTGAGTTATTATTGATAATGTGCAAAAATTTATTGTCGGTCAAAGTTTCCCCGATGATCAATATTATTCCGTATTACGGTATACTGAAATACAGCAAATCTGTCAAGAATTAAAAGTATTTTAAATGTATATTTGGAATATTTGAAAATGTTTTGTTTTGAAATATTGAAAAATAAGAATAAGTTATTCACACAACGAATCTTATATCAATTGGTTACCATTTTCGGCCAGGAAACCGCCAACAAACTACTCTAATGTTTAACATTACAAATTCGTAAGTGAAAACGGAGAATGCATTCAAAAAATTAAAATATCTGTTTGAAAAATTCAAATAAATTGAATTCCAATTCACTAATCTTCTTATATATAAAAATGGAGGCGTTTTCTTTGTAACAACATCACGTATAAACGGTCGCGGTCGGAATGAAGTTAAATTTGATATCCGAGGATTTTTTTTGAGTCAGAGATGGTTTGTTTAATAGTTTCAAGAATTCACTTTGTATGGAAGGGGGGTCCCCATACAAAATTATCTCTTCTTTACATCTTATAAGGATCTTATATTTGAAAATGAAGGCGTTTTCTTTGTAACAACATCACGAATAAACGGTCGTTCGGAATGAAGTAAAATTTGGTATCCGAGGATTTTTTGGGTCAGAGATGGTTTATATAGTAATTTCAAGAATATCACTTTGTATGGAAGGGGGGTCTCCATACAAAATTATCTTCACATCTTATATATAAAAAAGGGCGGGTTTTCTTTGTAACAACATCACGTATAAACGGTCAGTTGGAATGAAGTAAAATTTAGTATCCGAGAGTTTTTGTGGTCAGAGATGGTTTTTATAATACTTTCAAGAGTCTCACTTTTTATGGAAGGAAGGTTCCCATTCAAAATCAACTTTAAATGGGACACAAGCCGTACAATGTAATTTTGTACGATTTTCATAAAATTCGATTCGCGAGCACGATGAAGTAAAGGACATGTAGATGAAATAATACATTTATTATGATTTATTTATTAAAAGGTAAAACGAAGTTTACCGGGTCAGCTAGTTGTATAAAACTTCGAAATATGAATTTGTGACTAGAATTCATAGAAACTTTGACATAAGGATCAATTTGAATCCATGATATATTTGCAACTCAAATGTTTTGACATTATTTTTAAGATTTTATCAGTATGGAGAAGAAACAACTTGGAAGGGTTACGATTTGAGAACAGAATTGAGAATTTAAACTTAAATTTTCACTATCGAAAAATATAATTTCAGAAACCTTTTTTGTTTTTTAATTTTATCAGAGATCATAATGAGAACTAGAGAGCTGAATCGGAATGCTTGTAATGTAAAAAATAAAATAAAAGAAATTTTATAATCACATTTTATAGACCACATCTCGCGCCGATTGTTAAATTTGTCAAATTTTGGACTAATTTTTTCTTCAATCCGTGAAATGAGTATTTATGAATTAAAATTTTTTGGTTTATTTATACTTAGGCCCGGAAAATATTTATCGATTTAAAATGATAGTTTTATGCGCATAACTAACAAATGAACCTCAACGAATTTTAACGGATGTTCAAAACTCAAAAAATTTTAAGGGTTTTTTGTATAATTTGAAGAAAAAATCATTGTGACAAACCCTAGGGTACTATACGAGGCCTCGTATAGTTTTTTTCATATTAATTTACTTTTTGTAGTATACATTTTTATGATATACAATTTTCAGTGCTTCTTTTTAATATTTCAACAGAACACATCGAAAGTCTATTTTTTATCTAGGAAAAGGTGTTAGGAAAGAATTGCACCAAAGTTTAAAATGATAAATTTTATCAGGTCACAATGGTAAATCGTCAAAATTTCCATGTTACTAAGCTGTACCCGTTATGAAAATGTATTTATTCAGAAAAAAGAAAATCGATTCCGTTTGCCAATAAAACAACGAAAATCTGTAGCGTTGTGAAAAAGTATAATAAAACTGAGTTTACATCAGGATACAATGTATCTTAGCGATCACCATTATTTGTATTGCAGGATAAAATGAATTGCGGCTCTTTGAAACTTGGACATTTCCTAAATTTGCAATTTTTGGCTCTTCTGTCTCAAAAGGTTGCTGACCGCTGCCCTACGCCATAAAGTCCACCTGGGCCACTGACCTTTGTTCCCACCTCGAACTGTTTCACACACTTTACTTCAATAGTGGGAGGTCAATTCGCGCTAGTGCTCTCCAAGGCAATACTCGTTTCCGAATCCTCTATCAGCAATACCTCATTCTAACAAAACTCGATACGCAATCCCTCCTCTGACGAGTTAGGACCCGACATCTCATCGTGTGAATGAGGTCCCCACACAGCGCAACTACTAACTTTGTGAATCCAGTCCAAAATCCAGAAACTCAAAGCGAGTTGTCGACGACACTTTCTCTGTTCAAACACGCGGGTAGGAGGGTTAAGCCCCCTAAGTCACGTGTAGGACTCAGACTCCTCCAAACTCACAAATAGTGTTGACTTAAGTCACCACTCAGCGCAACTACCCGATCTTCAAGTCGGGCGCATGACCACCCGAAGCGCAGATCGGGCTATAGAATAGGGATACCATACGTACTCTTTTAAGAGTACATTCTACTCTTTTTCGATCAGAAAATGAGCGTACTCTTCTTTTTGTGATATTTTAACAAATGTACTCTTTTTTTTTGTTGAAAGCCATTTGATCAGAAAAACCAACGTATTCCTTCCATTTTATCAAGTTGTTTCTCATGTTATGCAAAAACTACGAAAGAAAAACAGCTTACAATAAATTACTTAAACATTTTGTTTTAATCAACATGCATTTTAGTCGATATAAACAGTGAGCGCAATAAGCGCCTTCGAGTATGCAAACAGTATACACAAAATTTAGATATAGTTCAGGAATATTTTCAAAGAAATTATATGATTGTCATGTAAGTCACCTAACCTCCGAGACATTTACTGTTTTTTGATTGAAATGTATTATATTGGTGCCACCTCAGATAACACGACATATGTATGTACAGTAGAACCTCGCTTTTCCCAGCTCCGGTTATCAGAGCTTCCGCGTTATCCGAGCCACCAGTTTCATTCGAAATCCATGTGAAAATGTGTTTTATCATCGCGTTATAGTTAAGCTATAAAATCGACGTTTTGGCAAGTTTAATGTTTTAACTTTTGAGAAACGTCGATTCAATAGAAAATTAAAATCCATGTAGGATCCGAGCTATGCGCCTAGATGATATGCAATACCAGAGCGGATAGGATTTGTCAATGTATTTCGTTTAATCCGACGGTTCACTTATCCGAGGTGGTCCCTCTCTCCGAATACCTCGCTTAAGTCTGGTTCTATTGTACATCCTTTTGCATACCATCCGGGCTGGGACAACGGGGGAGCTCAGAAACACTGGAGTTAGGATAAGCGAGGTTCTACTGTTTAACGTTTCTCCTGACTTTTTGATAAATGATCTCAATGTACTCTTTTCGGCGTCACGGGATATGGTAACCCTACTATAGAACGCCCTCATCAGGTCACACTCGCGGTTCAGGCGCATCAATTCCCGAAACGCGTGTCGAACCCTGACACCTCCGGCAAAATGTGCCTTTCGGACACTGACGTGTAAATACGTCCCTAAGTGATCGGCCCACCATTGGCCACCACCTTGCGCAATCGGGTCTATACCCACCGAAGCGCAAAACGAGTTGGCGATCGCTCTCCCTCCGGTCATGTCCGCATATCAGGGCCATGACCCCCCGAAAGCGTGTTGGACCATCACGCACACACCCAAGTACTGGTACCTAAGTACCCGGGAGCACCACTTCTTCCGCGCGGGTTTGGCAGACCCGTCGACAGCCTCTAGTGGATTTGGTGTAGTTCTCTTGGCCGTACATCTGCAATACGCCGGACTTGCAGACACGTTTCAACTCTGCACCACGGGAAAGTGGAACTACGTCGCAGAGCATGAATAACTCTTTAGAAGTAATAAATAAGTCAACCACCCTAGAACTAACACGCATTGTTCTTAAGCATTTTTATATTTCTTAAATTATATGTTTTTCCAAAGGCCTAAAACAAACATTTCTGCTGAAGAAATGACAGCGCTAAAATTGAAATGTTGTCCTTCCAGAAGTGTCAATCGTAGAAAGTGATCGTCAGGAAATTAGCAGTCTCCCTCGGCGAAGTAAAGACTTTGAGCATCGTTTTCCTTAGGCGCTGTGTAGATCGGGAATCCCTACTTGACTGGAAAGTTGAATCGATCAACGACTATCAGGACCCAAAGATTATTTGGTGAGTTCGTTCCAGAATAATTACTATACGTAAATTTAAAAGATAGAATGTTTTCTGGAAATTTCTCATGGAAATTTCCAAAATTTCGATACTTGTGAGTATCTCAGATTATCGAGAATAGATAGTTGGAAAGAATTCTACGTTCCAGCATTATCTGGTTAAGCAATTTTTTTTTCTTCATAAACGTAGTCCCTTCAATGAATTGATTTTGAATGGTTATCATTTTTTTTGCGTCTTTACAGTCTTATTTCTATTTGTGGTGGCTTTTCGTTTATCTTATGTTCATCACTTCTTTGTGACCCACGAGCGCGTATGTGAAAACTTTTCGGAGTGTTGCGTTTTAAAAAAAGAATCTTCGATAGTAGGGTAAACGCACTGAATGCATTTATTAGTAAGGTTGAAATTAGGAAGTGAGCTTTCAAAGTAATTTTTGGTTTCGTTAATCGTAAGTACAAAAGTATGTCTAATATATTTTTTTAAATTTACCATGAAATCTTTGGAGTTGCAAAGATTACATGGATGTAACAAATTTTTGCCTCGATTTCCAGCAAAAAAAAATGCTGGAAAAGTTCAATTTTTCCATTCTCCGTTTTGCTGATTTTTCCAGCACTTGATCTTTTTTGATGAAAAACCAGCACTCGATCTGTCAAACGTGAATTTGTTTTTGTTTTTGCTGATTATTTTTCGTGGCGCGCGAAAAGTGTTTAACTCCATATTCCAGCGATGAAGCATTTAAATCAAAGGTTAAAATTGTTTCAAAGATATAAAGTATTTCGTTCAAGAAACTAATAATTTTTATTTTTATTTCGGATGGAGAATGATGTCTGATATATGGCGAAAAGCGGCCAACCCATTGGCAGATTTTTTTTTATTTAAATATATGTAGCTCAAGAAAAATAAACCAACAATTTTCTTTTTAAAAATTTTACTACCATGATGGTAAAATTTTAAATCTAATTAAAAATACAAAAAATTCTGGTATAAAAAATGCTGATTTCCAGCAATTGAGGTACCGTAATCCGGGGTAAAATTGATCATTTTTTTCAATATTTTTCGATTTTTTTTCTGTTAAGGGGAATGTGGCATGTTTCATATTTTTAAAATCAGTACTGGACTCCAATGAACGTGAAACATGGTTGCAGAAATTTATAAGACCATTTTAAATTTGATCAAAAAATCGATTTCGTCTCTGTTTTGAACTTGATGCTTTGGGGTTACATTGATCAGTCTCTGTTTTAACGGTTTTAACGAGTTTTCTCGATCATAAAGAATACAAACACCTTCATAATATTTACAAATGCTAGTTTATCAATTTATCTTGCTTCTTAACGTTTTCTTTGAAAAACATTTATAATTGGAAAAAGTACTATTATGTTGCATACATTAAGGGGCAAAATTAAAACAATTGCTAAATAGTTTGAGCTAAAAAAATACAAATGAAATTTTACCTCAACAAATTTTTCTAGGCCCTCCCACTAGTTCCCTTTTTTTTTTTCTTCAAAGTTAACCATTTGATAGGGTTTCTATCCATTCGTTCAATACGGGCTTACTCTTGGAAAATGTCCTTATTTTTAAAGTATCAAAAATTTATAACTAAAAGACTGTAAAAATAACACTACAACTATACCTATTCAAAGAAAAAAGTAGTTCTTTCACATTCAACAACCCGTTTGCTTCTAAGTCCTTTTTGGTTTCATTAGGAGAGCTGTTTTTTGCTAGCCTTGATAAAGTAGATATTTAAAAATTTTGAAATTACATTTTTACTAACAGAAAAAAAATTCAAAAACAAACCAAATTTTGTCCATTTGATACTCAATTCATAGGCTTTCAAACGTAGAAAACAGTTTTCAAAAATTCAAACTATAGACTGAGTTATTGATGATAATGTGCAAAAATTAATTGCTGGTCAAAGATACCCCGGTGATCAAAGTTACCCCGTTTTACGGTAGCTGGTTTTCAGCAATCGATATTGTTGGATTTTCAGTAATTTAGTTTGCGGGAAATTTTTCTGGATAGCCGGCTGGACAGAATCCAGCAAAATTTTGCTGGTTTCCAGCAAATTAATCATTTGTACTTAGAAATTCAATACAACTGAAATTTTGCTTGTCCCGGAATGTATGCAGTAACATTAGGGGAGAGCGGGGATACTGGATCCCCTTTTCTTATTTTCACCATATCTTTTTGGAAAAAATAAGCAACTCGCATTCTTTTACATTTTCTGACAGCGTGTAACTTTCAGTTTCTATGCTCCTAAAATAAGAACGAAACTTGAACCCGTAGATGAACAAATGAAGGTGATGAGAGCAAAAAAATTGTGATATTTTTGATGTTAAGGGAGACTTGATCCTTTATTCAGGAAGCCCTAATCCATGGAAAAAATCAAACTAAACCCCAAGATAGAATGTTAATTGACTATTTTGGTCATGTTTGATCTCATTTCACAATCTAAAATTATCAGAAAAAAAATTCTATAGCTTTTTCTCAACCCTTATGACATTGCATACTTACGGGCGCAATTTTTTTTATTAACAAGAGAAAATCAATTATTTCAGCCCTTTTCTTCAGATAATTGATGGATGAATATTAGCTATTGGATAAATATTAGTAATCTTGTAATCAGCAATGACCACGATCCATTAGGAAGAAGAATATACCGGGATCATTTGTACCCATATATTAGGGATCAATTGTACCCAAAACCAACATTTTAGAAAACTTTTTCTGAAAAAAATTGGGAGTTTTCCATCGCTTTGAAAATATTGTATTTTGAAGTTCATTTTACACTCGAAAGATTGATGTATTGGAATAAATATTTTTGTTATAATAGTTCCATGTTAGGAACATTTTAAAATGATGAAAAAAGATCTTCAAGCTACATTTTGTGAAATTTTTCAAACAAAGTTCAATAACCCAAAAACTTACTTTGTTAAAATTAGTTGAGCTTCAACCATTGCTGTTTTGTTCCATTTGGCACATTTTTCTAGAACATTTGATCTCTGTACGACATTCCAGTTTGAAGATATACCGTCAACTGGGGCAACATGCAACAATTTTCAACTTCAATGGCTTCTAAAAAACTTATGTTCACAGTTAATCCTACCCCTTATGCATCAAAAGTTTTAAGAATGATGGGACATTAAATTGCCGAAGTTAGAAAAATTATTGGTTTCTTTAGTTATTTTTAATTTTCAAAAAACATGAGATTTTCACCCTCCTTAGAAAATGGGGTAACATGCAACAAACTTTGTTTTTAATGAAAGATCTTATGAAAACGTATGCAAAGTTAAAGTTTTTAATATATTTGCGATGCCTTAAAGACCATTACGCATGAAAACACCAATTGCAATAGTTTTTTGGTCTGTAAAAACTAATTTTCACATTTTTTCTAAAATAAAGGATGCTGCATACATTTAGGGGTTAAATAATACTACGAAAAATTCTACAAGCTGAAATCATAAAAATTAATGTTTGGATGAATGAAATTTCAATGTTTACAAACACGTAATGCAAAATATTCATATTCCAGCACATGGAAACGAGATTTACAAGGCGTTTCTTTGATTTGCATTTTGTTGCATTTTAACCCAGACACCTAACTGAATTATAAAAATATTTATCACTAATCACTAATCACTAATCATACATCCACAGCCAGAACTTATGTCTGATCCCGGAGAATAATAAAATGTTGTTATTATTCTTTTTGTCTTTGTTCATGTTTTCCATAATATTAACATAAAAACATTAAAATAATAGAAAACATAAATCGGCCGGGCCCACTGTGGAGCAGAGAACGCAGAGACGTCAGGAACAAAAAAAAGAGAAGAAGCGTGGACCACCAGTACCATACGCTCCGAGGGGCAATGCGTTGGAAGCCCGCTAAAAAGTGCTCCTTGTTGATAAAAAGAAGTGTGGATCTCTCTCATCGGCTGTAAATGAGTTATTTTGTACACATAAATCACAAAACATAAGGATCAAATAAGCGTAAAAATTCTGAAATTTCTAACTTTAAATACAGTTTTCAAATTTAAATTTTTTACAATTTTGGATTTTTGTGCACTCTCATTTCTGGTCATTGACCAAGGATATAGCGCCTTTACTCGCTCTTGCAAATAAAAAAGAACAGAGGAAAACATTAGACGGGAAACAAAACCATTCAAGTTCTGTAAAAAAACTCGAATGGTTTTAATTACTTACAATAAGATGCGATGCTATAACCGATATTAATTTTCAGTATTGAAATGGATATTTCGAACAGCAATTCTTTGTAATGGAAAAGTCAGTTACTCAAAACCATTATACAAATGAAAAACATAGAACGGCGTTAAAATTATACTTAGCTTTAACTGAATTATAAAAATATTTATTTAAAAAAATTGGGCGATTGTTCGAAAAATATTTTTACACCAACAGTGTTGGTATAGCATGAGAAAACCAGTAAAAAGTTTGTAAATAATATTATCAAGCCAATCCGTCATACTGGGTAAAGTCTTTTTCGGCCTCGAAAAATGTTAAAATTTGTACATTTATTGCTAGATTTTTCAAATATTATATAAGAACAAAAAACTTCAAAGAACTAGCTTAAGATGCGAGAAATTATGTCTTCAACATTTTGTAATCATTTAAAGATAACTTTAATACAATACATTAAATTAAAAATTAATTCAGTGTGGTGTTATATAAATGTTGCATCTAACCCCGCTGTTGCATGATGCCCCGTTTGACGGTAGCTAAGGAACCAAGTATAGCTGAAATTCTCTATAATAAAGACATTAAAAAAAAAAAAAAAAGAATCAAGTATCCCCAGGGATCAAGTATCCTCATTCTCCCCTACACATCTGTGCGATATAGTCGAAGGTGAAATAACAATGAATAAATAAAAACATAATTTTATAATAATTTTTTTCGAGTTAGAAACATTTTAAAGTTTTAAAAAAAGATCTTCAAATCACATTTTGTAAAATTTTTCAAAGAAAGTTAAATAACTCGAAAATTAAAATTTTTAAAAATAGTTAAGATAACAGCATTGTTGTTTTGTTCTGTATGAAACATTTTTCTAGAACATTTGATATTTTTAAGACATTCCTGTTTCGAGATATAGCGAAGGAATCAAGTATCCCCAGGGATCAAGTATCCTCATTCTCCCCTGATGAATTTCTCGAAAAGGATACACTGCTCTCCGACAGGACTTGCACGCTCGGCCATATTGAAGCATTAATGCTTGAAAAATAACCATAATCGAAGTTTTGTGGATCAAGTCGTTTTATGAGTTTTCAGCCAAAACTCATCAAATGAGTTTTCGAGAAGAACTCGGATTATGGTTATTTTTCAAGCATATCGAAAAAAGCGGAAAATTAGCAGAAATTCTTGGGGAAACCACTTGAATGAATGTGAAAAGACAAAAATCAAGCCTTATTTGTACAAATCCTTGTTTTATTGACAAAAAAAAGTCTTGAGGGAAATATTTAATCTATTTAAAACAAAATTGGCACTATTTTTTGTTGCATCTGCGGGGCGGAATGGTTACGTGGTTACACCGATCAGCAAATTCAGCTTTCGTCGGCCCCTGCTTCCATCACAGTCGCGAACGCTGCCTCCTCCCCAGGTAACTGGCCTTTTATTATTAGATAATCTTTATCATAAATACTAAAACGCTAAAACCATGCACTGACTTCAGAGCGAAAAAGTTGGATTCACCACACAGCTGGGGATTTTTTTTTATTATCTGACGGGTTTGCGCCGGGGGTCTTTAGATATTCCCCAAAATTGAAAATTTGGTTTATTTTTGCGACTTAAAAACACATGTATTTTTTCAGATTTCTAACATTTTTATTTTTCGAGTTAGCTTCGGTTAGATTTTTTTGTAATTAAAAAATGACCATTTTTCAAAGCTACATAACTCTGTTGTTTCTTAACGGAAATTATAAAATAGCACATCAAAATGCATTGAAATTTTATCAACTTTCCAAATAAAATAGTTGAAAAAAATTGAATAATGACCTTCAACATGAAAAGTTGTAAATAAACTTTAAATGGCGTCTAAAAGTACCGTCTGCACCACCGAATATTTTGCAAAAAATACCATTGTATAGCTCAATTCATGATGCAACTTTCATCTAAAGACACCAAAGTGGGCCATTAACACCTTGAAGAGTTATGAAAGGAATATTGACAATAAATCTCTTTTTTTTTGCATCGAAAACAAACAATGATCGAACAACTGCACTTACATATGGAGATAGCAAACACTCCTAACAACATGGAAACAAAAGAACTCATCAAAGCAGGTAAAAAACACTATTTTTTCGTCCTTTTCAGACTGCTCCTAATAGCATAACAGTCCCATATGAATTTTGTCATTTTAGGTCAACATAGGGCTTCAAAATAAAACACTAAAAAAAGAGGTTTTGTTCTAGAAATTTCGAAAAAAAAAATCAATTCGCTATATTTCTATATGAAATATACCTGAATAACAGTCCCATACGTGAAATACCACGGATTTGGTTACTTTTCAATGCTTCTTTCGGCGAAATAGTCTTTGGTTTATTGCTTTTAATCATTTAAACATTTTTTTAACTCACTTGATGTCGAATGATGCACACTAGTTTTCGAAGGCTGGTCTGCCTTTCTTAGGAATGACTTCCTGAGCGAAAAACTATCGGATGCAATCAAAAATCGTAAAAAGATTCAACTTACAATGTGCAATTCACGATATTTTTCCAAAAGTATGTTTCTTTTTCTGACAATTGCATTTAGAAGTTCAAAAATGATCAAATTCAAGTCTTAGATAGTAGCTTGGCGAGAAAAATATATTCTGCATGGGACTGTTATGCTAGTAGATTTGAAAAAGGTTTCAAATATTGTCGATTAACAGTCCCATAATGAATAAAAATGGTGCTCTCGACCTTACCAATAACCTAATTTCGAAAATTTCAGGTCTAACGATTAATTATGACAACCTAGAAACGATTTTCTTTTATGCTGAAAGTGGTGGTCACAATCTAAAAATAATTAACTGATGTTATATCCAAAAATCTAATAACGTATTCGTTTAGTTATACCCAGTTTTGCACCAGGTCACAACGAGTTATGCACATTTTACTGTCATTTTTAGAAGTTTATGCGCTAAGTTTTGCATCCGAAATTCCCCAGATTTGATTAAAATGGACGGTGGAACACTGAAGATTCGTGTGTGAGCGATTGAGGTAGCAAAACACTGGCAACGAATTATGTTTGTTCTAGTATGGTAAACCTTAAAACTGGACGAATGTAGAAAACGCATACGGTGTAAGTATCATATTTTCATAATTTTACAGCCTGAGCTGGCCATACTCAGCTCTTCGATTATTTCTACAACATTTGTGCCACTTTCTCATACTTTATTGATCAATGGGAAAGAATTTTGGTGTCCAGTGCTTAGCTCCCGATATAAAAACTATGTAAAGCACGTCTATATTTCATTTTGTAATCACATTTTTGTGATTCCAAACACAGGGACTGAACCTTCTACTATTGGCATTGATTATGTTTCACAATGATCTTTGATCGAAAAGTTAATAAGTTATATAATATATGACCAGGTTGTAAAAGCAACATTCCCATTATTAGTTATATCACATTAAAAATACGATACTAAGAATTTTGGTTAAAATTTAAAGTCATTTTTTCTGCAAACACTCTACAAAGCACGAAAAAGTAGTGTTTTTACCTGCTTTGGTAAGTTCTTTTGGTTCCATGTTGTTAGAAGTGCTTGCTATCTCCATATGTGAGTGCAGTTGTTCGATCATTGTTTGTTTTCGATGCAAAAAAAAGAGATTTAATGTCATTATTTCTTTCATAACTCTTCAAGGTGTTAATGGCCCACTTTGGTGTCTTCAGATGAAAGTTGCATCATGAATCGAGCTATACAATGGTATTTTTTGCAAAATATTCGGTGGTGCAGACGGTACTTTTAGACGCCATTTAAAGTTTATTTACAACTTTTCATGTTGAAGGTCATTATTCAATTTTTTTCAACTATTTTATTTGGAAAGCTGATAAAATTTCAATGCATTTTGATGTGCTATTTTATAATTTCCGTTGAGAAACAACAGAGTTATGTAGCTTTGAAAAATGGTTATTTTTTAATTACAAAAAAATCTAATCGAAGCTAACTCAAAAAAAAAATGTTAGAAATCTCAAAAAATACATGTGTTTTAACTCGCAAAAATAAACCAAATTTTCAATTTTGGGGAAAATCTGAAGACCCCCGGCGCAAATTGTCAGATAATAAAAAAAAAATCCCCAGCTGTCAAACATAAACAAGTTTGCTTGCAAAGATGGCGATTTTCATACATTTTGCGGTTGAAATTTAACCATTTTTAACTTGTTCATTAGAACTTTTAAAATGCTTAAAATTGAACCGTACGTCATGATTAAAAAACAGCAATAATGGCAGTTTTATCGGAAATCGCAAAAAATGGTTCAAGAAAAGTCATTATGGTTGAAAAAATACGAGCGTGTGAACCGGCAATCTCCGCTTCAGTATAATGGCGCGTTAAGGCGCCCGCACAATAGCCCGCCTGACGTCGCGTCGCGTCAGCGTCGCGTTGACATTTCATTTTGGGGATACCGTTTTCCGTTTGAGCCACCACAATGGTGCGTCGCGTCAGTAACAGCATTGTACTAAAACGCTGAACTTGTTCTAAACAGCAGCGTTCTCCAGCATCGACGTTTTCGTTTTGAAATAAATCAAAATTTCAGCGCGTCAGCAGGGTTTTGAATATTCTTTTTTAATGCTTTTTTGTCAAAGTTTGACACAAATATACTCAAAAATAAAATTATTGTCATTTTATGTGTTTTGTAATGTTAGGCACCCCGAGTTTTGTCTCAAAAATTCTGGAAAGCCTTGTCAGTGGACGCTGTATTGTGCTGCAAAAAAATCCCTGTGCGTCGCGTCAGCGTTTTAGTACTCAACGACAGCGTTGACAGCTGACGCGACGCGATGTCCGACGTGCTATTGTGCGGGCGCCTTTAGCCAATTCCACCACAGTGAATGAGTTTACCTGGGCCATGGGGAGCTAGCTGAGGGGCCGCTCAACTATTGCGTAACGCAATTTTCGATCATTTTCGACCCCACCTGCCCCCTACGTAGCACATTCTTCTCGGATTTTCTATCCAAAATCCACAGAACGTAACAAGCTGTTATATTAAAAGTATTCAGTAATTTGTATTTAATTCTGTGGTACAAGTTCATGCTAAATGTTGGGGAAGAGGGGGCATAATGCCCACGTTAAGAAGAAAGCCTTGTTTAAGAATACATTTGAAAAGATTAACTTTCATTGTCGATTGTGTTTGGAAGTTTGGTTAATTTTCTGTCTAAATCTGATAGTTAGAATAACTGGAAGGTCAAAAAAGGCCACAAATTTAATGAAGTTTGAAGAGTAGGTTGAAAATTGGATTTCAGATTCAGTAGGGGCATAATGCGCATATGTGTGTACCCAATCGCGCCGTTTAACGTTTTATAAGTGTTTATTGATCCAAGTGCCTCCGAAAGTGTGTGCCAGGTAAAAACACTTCTATTCTACTTCACAGATGGAAAAATGTATTGCTACGCGCAGTGCTGCCAGATATACTGAAATTCTTGTGAATAGTTAATTAAATCTATATTAAATTTAGGAATTTTAAATATATTCGTTTATATTCAAGTTATGTTTTCCAATACAACTTAAAAATATCTTTAAAATTGGTGTGATGAAACTGCATATACAATTAAACAAATATGAAACATGCTTAAAGATAAACGGACATGGCGCGTTTTGCCCTACCTAGACATATTTATCAAAAATCGTTCAAAATAACAGAAAAAATACTTAAATTAGGAAATTTTTCGTTTTGTGATGATTTTTAAGACCAATCTTAATCATTGCAAGAGATGTCAGGTATTTTTTTTGTCGACAGATGCCGTAATTCCTTACGAAAGTCAAGGCACAAATTGCAAGGAATATGGCTTGAAAAGTATTTTTGAATTTTTGCAGGGATTTATCGCATATTTGATACTAATTTTTTGTACAAAAGGTTTCTACTGTTAATTAGAAGGGAATAGCGTACCAAATTCTTAAAATAAGTGTATATCTAGCTAGATATCGCAGTGGGGCGTTTTGCCCACACTGGGCATTATACCCCCAGTTCCCCTTCAGAATTCTTTATAATAAACCTTAAGTAATTTATTTTTCGGAACAATTTGCAGATACTAAGAGGTGCTATTCAAATTCTATTGCTTTACCCAAATAATGATTCTAAATTTAAATGATATCCTTAGGTTTAAAGCTGTTTAATCCTCTGGTTTTTAACACCGAAAATGGAAAAATGTTCTACATAATAAAAAAAAGAGATTCACGCTACACCCATGAATTACAGGGAAATAATAGAATGAAGTAGTTTCTCGAAAGTCCCAGTTCTCTTGCCAAGAACCCTATAAACTATTAGTGCACATCATCACCAGCCAGCAGTCTCTTGGTTTGGCTTAGTTTGGTTGCGGCAACCGAAAAACTCGGAAGGGAAGTACACGAGCAAGGTTTACAGAATGTTACCCCGCCAGCAAAGAAGCTCCGGGTGAAGGCCGGCTCCAGTAGTCAAACCTCAAACAACGGAAACAACAACAACAAAAAATAACAACAACATCAACAATACCCCCAGAGATGCCTCGGGAAGAAATGGTTCAACTTTCCTGCCAAAGATGTCAGGAGAGGGCAAAAAGGATGTTAATACTTGAAAACTTTGCATAGCTTCTTCTGGAGGACGAGTGTGAAGAAAGTGGTGTATATTGAACGCCTCGCCGGTTCCATCGGACCAACTTTGCTAATGCCGATGAGCAAGTTCCAAGATCCAGGAATATTGTGCATCGGTTGGCAAAATCTGAAACCATGACTGAGTTTGAAGTTTCATTTCACTCATCAAATGCACAGCATGCAGAAGTCGTTTCTTTTGACATACTTTCGTTGTAGTAGTTTGAGGTGGGTACACACATTTTAAATCAAGACAGAAGTTCAAAGAGAGCAAACATCTCGAGTTAGTACATTGATTTTCAATATGTTTTGCATCTCTTGAAATTATTGTAGCGTATAATGTTTTCAGAAAGTCATTAACGTTCATGTCTGGCTGAAAGTGAGTAAGAAGACTTTTAAAAAGCAAATCAGTGATCGAAATTCGAAATACCTTAACTGTAGATCTCCTACAGGCAATTCAGCTCATTCATGTGATGTTTATGATTCCATTATTTAACAGGCAGTGTTTCAATTATTGAACACGTAAACATTTGAATTCATTGTATACATTTAGAGGTATTTCCCTTGATAGAGTGCATTGCTGGGACGATTTGAGTTGAGATAGCAACCAAGAAATTATTCATTATATTTAATTTATTTTTCCAAACAACAACCGATGTTTGTTTAATAAATTCGTACATGCTTTTCTTTACGAAATGAGTACTGCCAGATCGAACGTGCAATAATTAAAACATTGTAGCTTTCAGAGGTCATTGTAGTATTTTAAGAAAATACAGGTACTAGAGGCTGCCACTCTTCCAGAAATCTTCAGAAAAGACTAATTTGATAACTTTGATGACATTACATAGAATTTTATTTGTCTTTGACCCAATTTTTCTCCCAATAAAAAAAAGAACTGTTTTTTTCATCCAGGCGAAAACAGCAAGTCAAAATTAGAACAATTTTCCAGTTTAGCAAATTGTGCTTTAGGAGACCGAAATTCTAGGTGAAAATTTGAACAGAGGTAGGAAATGCTTCAACAGCGGCACTACGATTTTTGTTTGATTTTTCTACTGAATATTTTTGTTTTTAATTGGTAAATGTTTCAATAGTGTTCAATATTTGGTATCTACCTGTTCAATAACTAGTGCTTCAACCCTAGTTCTTCTAAATGTGACAAAGTGTTCAAAACATAGAATCACAAATCTGGAAGATGATAAGTTCGAAATCATATTCATATTTAGAGTATCACTCAATGAAATTCGCAATTCAACTATGAGTGTGTTTTTATGATCAAAAATAATTTGAGATTGGTCAACTACAAAATAGTTTGCTGATTTCCGGCTATTTGCTTAGGTAGAGGATAGTTTTAAAATAAATGTGTATTAGATTTAATAGCATAGCATAGCATAGGGTGACTACACACATCTTGCATTGGCTGATACACGAGGTACAACTGATAATCAAGGACAACGCAAGATGCCAAAATGAGTATCTGGATTCAATATTCATTTCAAGTGCTGCTTTTGAAGATCAGTGTGGTTCCATGATGCACACCGTGACAAGTCAATGTAATCATAAAGGGGATTATCTGAACCAGCAAAAATAACTTTTTAGGTGCAGAGAACTCATACGACCCATAAAGCTGTTTCAGAAAGGTTTGGAAGGGATGTTTAAGCGGGAAATCCTAGATGGTAAATAGGATTAACGAAATAGGTATAAATTGATTAAAATAAAATGAAACAATCTCACCAAAGTCCATTGATAGGCGATGAGGGAAGGAGGCAGCATAGATTGATTTGTATTTGATGGTCCTGTTGTACTAATGGTGACCATCCCTGCACCTTCCTGTCACTGTTGCCTAATTATCCAGCAAGTGCTTATGAATCACTTTTCGGGATTTGAGTGCTTCTTTTCTTAGTGAACTTCCCGACAAATTTACTTACCCACAACATCACCAAACACAATTCCAACAATAAACCACTGCCCCAACTATTTCAGCCGAATCATAACGAATCACATGACCGAATCATATTTCTTCGCCCAATAGCATTTTATTAATTTGACCAACAAAATGCAGAACTTCTAATTAATAGGATACGAATTCTAGGCCCAGAAAACATTATTTTCTTCTTGCCCGGTTGAAGCTTACTCTGATAAAACAAACAGACTGTTCAATACATTATCTAATACAAAATTTAAGACAGCAGGTGAACCAAAACCACAAAACCACCGACTTTTGGTTTTCAATCACTCAACACACATCCGTTTAGGCGTTTAACACATTTTTGAAAGATTTCTCACAAAATTCATATAGAATTTATAAAATTATAGTTCATATTTACTGCAACGAAAAAAAAACACGTGAGATGCCATCACGCCTACTTCTCCATAAATGTGTATCAGATTTAATCTATATATATAAAAAGTAATTTCCGTTTGTTCGTTTGTATGTTTGTCTTCAATAGGCTCAGCCGCCTTAAGAGCTAGAGAGCTGAAATTTGGCATGGGTGCTCATTAGGACCAGGAATGATGAAAAATGTTTTTAGATTTTCGGATGACCGCTTTTGAAGGGGGTCGTCCATACAACAACGGTTTTATTCCCACGAACCAAAAGTCATGGCACCCATTTTGCGAACCGATTTTCGTTTCCGTTCGTTTCGTTGGCGGGATTATTTTCACTATCACCATGGGCCGGGTATTAGAAACAACGACCATCCAGAGCTCACATGTACTGGATAGCAAAGCTTGCTGAGCATTAAAAATTTGGAAGTGAAAATTTGGGCGGGTGTTTTTGTACCTTCTACTGTTCAAAGCACGTGCTACCGGTACGAGATATTTGGATACAATTATAAGCCTACATTTTGATTGAAAAATACAACTAGCCTGTTAGGAATCTATTGACTAGAATAGTAGTGGTTTTCAAAGTGCTCTTAACCGCCGCTGGGG
Source organism: Uranotaenia lowii (assembly GCF_029784155.1). Classification (NCBI taxonomy): domain Eukaryota; kingdom Metazoa; phylum Arthropoda; class Insecta; order Diptera; family Culicidae; genus Uranotaenia; species Uranotaenia lowii. Next base: position 256,378,847 of record NC_073692.1, read on the forward strand.
GGCTTTGAGGGTCAACCATTTTTATATTATTGGAATTCCTCATAGAGAAAGAATTTTTTTTTAGTTTCACAGTTATAAGCTCAAGGCAGCGATTTTAACACTTTAATTGGGATTTTAATAGGGGATTAGAAAATTGATCAGATAATCAAATTTGAGGTTTTGAGTTTTATCAATTCGATTTCACTTACCAATTTCTAACTTTTGAGTTATCATTGATGTGGATCGTGGTCGATTCTACCATCCATTAATGGGATGTTTGTGCCAATGAAAAAAAAACAGAACTAAAAAAAACCCTTTTCAAAATAAAAAAAAATGGTGTTTTCGAGATGATTTGTTTTCGATAACTACAAAAAGCTATTAGTGGAACTTTCAACATTTAAGTAAACTAATAATAAAACAGTGCGAAATTGAAAAGCGAAAAAAATCACACATGCAATTGAAAACATGCAAAGTGAGTTTTCAACATGCTTCAACAAAGTTCGGAGGTTTTTTAAGAAATTTCTGAGTAAATGAAACTTAAATATACAATTTTACAGGGAGATCATCCATTTTGAAAAGTGGAATAATCTTCAACAGATATTTTCATTAGATAGGGAAAGATAAAAAAAGCAGTTTAATCTTTTGAAGATAAAACTATTAGGCCAAAACTATTCAATCTTCCTAAGAAATGATGGTTGTAAAAAATGTTTTTCATGAAAAGATTAATTAGCATACCAGGATTTTTTTTTTAAATTCCATTAATTAAAATCTTAAAACTATAATTTTTTCGATAATACGAAAACGATGAACAGTGAATATTCTCAATAAAAAACTTTAAAAAGACTATCAAAACTAACATAGTCAAACTTGGGCCAAATTTCTTATATCGATGGATATAAAATTTCAAAATTCAGAAAAGTGAAACGATTCATTTTGATTTATATTTTATGTGAACCCGAGCAAGGCCGGGTAAAATCAGCTAGTAGTATAAAAATTGGGTTTAATTAGTTGGAAAAGTTCAATTTATAATTTTAAATCACAGACTGAAATTGTAATGAAAAATCAACTGAGTATTGCTGATTTGTCTACAGTAGTTTTTTTTACGTTTGATTTTTCAAAATCAATTACAATTGGGAAAAGGGTGTGGAGTAAGGTTGCCAGATTGCCTGGTTTTATCCGGGTTTGGCCCGATATGTAATAAAAAAATTGGGAAAAGTCCGGGCCGGGATGGTTGCCAGGATTTTATTGAAAAAAGCTAGAATTTTGCCCGGTTTTATTCACTAAATTTGCCAAACAAAACAAAATAAAACAAATTGTGTTGTTATTTTTTTTTATTTGAACAAAATTTTTGAGAAGGTTTTATAAAAATAATCATCAAAGCCTCAAAAACAATTGAAAATCTGCTAACAAGTTTTGATTAAAATGATTTTTTAAAGTTCATTTTTTTCTAAATTTTTGTTGAGTTATTCCTGGGTTTTAAACAAATTTGTCACGTTTATTGCACGGATTATGAAATCATATGCTCGGGTTTTGCCAGGTTTTTAGATGAAATAGCCCGGATTTGACCGGCCCGATTGCGTGCTGAAAAAATTCTGGCAACCTTAGTGTAGGTGTTTCCACGCAAATTTCAATAATGATCGAAAAGCTAACAAAAATTTTGTATTGTTCATTCTATGTAATACTTATGCTTATTAAGAAAGCATTCCAGATTTTTCAGTTTTATTCTAGCTGTCGTGAAAATCGTAAAATTTTTCTTTAACGTGAAAAAAATATTTCATATCCAAAAAAATATGAATGGTTCGCTTGTAGCTCCTAAAATATTTTATTTGAAAAGTAAGAGAAATTATGTATTGTAGGCATCGCTGATTTTCCGAATTTATTCGAACACACATTTTCAAAGTAAAGTGGACTGGACAAGTAAAGCAAAGTATGATCTGATCCAAATTGTTTACAACATATTGGGGAATTAGGTGTTGAAAAGGCGTCCAATCGATTCTCTGGACATTTTCACTAAAGGAAAGCATATTTCCATAGATTTGGTTCATGTAGGACGAAAGATACCGTCAACTGGGGCAACATGCAACAATGCCCACAGATAATCACATCTCTTGTACATCAAAAGTTTTAAGGTTGATGGAACATAAAATTGGCGTAATCAGAAAAATTATTGGCTTTAGTTATTTTAAAATTTACAAAAACATGCGATTTTCACAGTGCTTAGAAAAAGGGGTAAGTTGCAACAAATTCTGTTATTAGTTTAGCTTAGCTTGATTGACTACTCACATCCACCTTTGAACATTGAACACGAAATGCTTTATTAAAATTTCCTGGTAATAAATTTATAATGAACAATTCCGTTCAATTTCTTCAATAGGCTTTTTAACTCTTTATTGGTTAAATACATTTCGAATCCCATGATCGCTGGCGTGGCTCAGTAGAACGAATTCCGCATCGCCAATGGTTGCTACTCCGTGATTGACCGAGGCCATCAATTTTGTTCAGAGGTCAAATGAATGATGCCTGGGATTGACAAAACATTCACAATGCCCAAAACTGATGCTCTCTCTTTAATCATCAATAACGGCGCCGGCCACGTCCTAGAAATCAATAGATAGATTGGAAAAGAGAGAAAGGTATGAAAGAACAATGGTGCGCTTTAGGACCGAGGTCACCTCTGCATCCTAGCAAAAAAAAATTGAGTTGGAGCGTTGGGTGAAAGGATATGATCAGGAGTCACTTTTGACTAGTGTAACGATTTAAGTTTTCTATAATAAATTTCCTATGTTTCCTGGTAAAATTTTAAAATTTACTGTAAAATGATTGTAGGGATCTTGATCCCAATTAAAATCCTCATTCATTTCAATAAAGGAAATTACTTGTACATATTTATGAAAAATTCTCAGTTGACCTTTTATTTTCTTTTTATAAAAATGTTTTAAATCAATTGAGCATTCGACATTTAGTTTATTTGTTAGATTGTTTAGTTTAAAAAAAATTATTAAAAAAAATATCAAGCTAACATTCATTGGAGCCTTGTTTTTTGTTATCAAGTATAAAGTAATACATATTAACCATTTCGTATAAACTGTAACATGAAAGGAACAATACTTTAAACCAGGGATGAGCAACCCGCGGCCCGCGGGCCGCATGCGGCCCTCGAGGCATGTTCGTGCGGCCCGCGAAGCTCATCTCAAATTAAATTTATTTCACGATTTTTTTCTCCAATAGATTGTTAATTATCATAAATTAGCGGTCCCTACAAAATCAAAAACAAATGATATACCAACAACTTGATATGCATGTCACTTTTTTGCATTTGCATTTGTCCCATAATCATCCAGATTGTTGACTGTTTTGTAGTATTTAAGCTTTTCATTGAGTTCTTTCTAAGGCATAGATGCAATTTTATTTGTTGAAAAAACGTAATACTTAAAAAAAACGTAAATGTAATATTAAGTATTATTTTTTATTTTAAGCTAAGTTAAAATTGTATGATGAAGTAAAATATTTTGTTCTTGATTAATGCTGGAAATAAGGAAAGTTTTATTATAAAGACTGAGTGAACGATTATAGATTTTTCATCGACATGACTCAGCTAAATTCTGATTTTTCGACAAAAAAGTATCTGTAATTCTGTGATTGAACCCAAAAACTTTGTAACGATTGCACAGTGGAGCAGCATTTTCGGTGCCTATGTTTCAATAACTGATTTTGTATGATTTTGGCGTCCTGAATTCAAAACATTTCACAGATTTCGTCTATCACTTCTAGTTTCCATGATATGACGAGTGGAAATTATTCAATTGATCAGTTTTGGATACAATCGATCTTTCATAACTGATAAACCAATAAGCCTACATATAAACCAAAAGGCTGATTTTCAATCAATTAACTACTTTTCATTCAATCAAGGACTATTGCCAAGATATTCTTGTATCAGAGACACAACGCTTTCAAAAAATTGAATTTGACAATTTATAGAAATTCCATAAAATAATATTACAACTTCTTCTGACATCATTAAAAAAAGTTATTGAATATTGGATATTAAAGTTTTCAACTCATTTAACAACTTTGTTGAAGACTGCGAAATGATTTGACTTTCGGGTTTGAAAAATATAAAAGATTCAATTCAGTTTGATTTTCCTTTTAATTTTCGTCAAAATTGCCGTGTTTTGCAGGTTTGGTTCCATTACTTTTTTCCCAGAATTCAAAACAACTTGCAGTCTTTGGGAGAGTTGATCATTGAGTCAATAAGTTTTTGTATTTTACATTGTTTTCAAAAACGTATACATACAAATTGAATAAATAAATATCTTACCTATTTTTTAAAGTTATCTCGAAAACTTGAGCTTACAAAAAACTAATTGAATATTAGGATTCAGCGCCTCTGAATAAGTCAAAATCAGTTCTGAGATTCCTTGCACATTTAAAAAAATGTTAATTTTTTGTCTTGTATAATGTATAATTCTATTTTCAGAAATTTCATAGGCAAATCATACCAAACATTGATTGAATTAAGTGATTTTACTTCAAAATTAGCAATCTACATTACCAAAGTCGTAGTCAATCAACCATAGAAAGCAACTGATAAGTTAAACTGATAATTTTTATGAAATCTGTAAGAATTTTCCAGAAAAAAAATGTAAACTGTAACTTTTGAAAATCTGGTTCAAAATCTGTGAAATTATGAATTTTTCATGATTTTGAAACCTTGCTCAACATCTCAATGCAATGATATGTAACTTCAAATTAAAAAAAATCACCGTTTATAGAAACAAAATTGAGGCTTCACGATAAAATGAAAATAAATTGTGAAAAAAACTTTTCGAAAATATCTACAGAAAAAAATTGCCATGGTTAAGCTCCATGAAACTTTGGAAGTGAAAAAATACCATTGCATCGGTTTGAGTCGAAAAAGGAATTTTCTCAGAAGACTTTTCAAAACTTTTTACGAACCATAGAAAGATTTTCAAAATATTTCGTTATAAATAAATAAAAGCAAATGATTTTTTTTTGTACAAAATGATAATCTCTTTACATTTCAAATCTATTAAAACAATTTAATCATTGAAAAATGATCAAGATTGAGTGATGAACCTTTTCAATTTCGGCTGGTTTATTCACATTAAATTTTTTTAAATGTTTATGCAAGTACAGAAGTTTGTTTTAATTATCTTGTTCCAGTTTTGATTTAGCCAAATAAATGCCGTTATAAAAAATTACGTAGAGCTCTGCAAACTATTATTACCTAAAATTTTTTTAATGCGGCCCGCCGAAAGAATTTCAAATTAAATGTGGCCCGTTGCTCCAAAAGGTTGCTCATCCCTGCTTTAAACGATTACAAGCCTTTTTAAAGGACAGTAGAAAATGTTTATCTGGGAAAGTTATTGCTTATCTTGAAGGTTTTGTTTCACAATTTGATAGGAAGAAAAAAATAATAATTGACTTAACACTTCTTTTTTCTTAAAAAAAAACTCTCTAGAGATCACTTCAATAATCCTGCGCTCAGCGCGAAACTAAATAATATATTTTCAAATTCGGTTCTCAATTTACTTGATAGCTTCCAGCCTACCGTAAATTCTTCAATTACAAAATTCATAGAATAGCAAAGCGTTCCTCTGTTCAGGTACGAATGTTTCAATCGATATGATTCACTTTTTTAGCAATTCAAATTTAACGAAACAGAAAAACGCCTAAATGTTCACTAAGCTCTTTATCATAATTAGTTCTAGATACCTACATCAAAATCAAAAGCTCTTTGGGCTGAATAAAGCTTACATGATCAGTTCCGTTAAGCTTGTTCTTGAATGAAAACTTATATTTAAGTTACCATGGAACAAGAAAACATTCCTTTGAAATGTTCCCTGCAGTGAAGCAAAAATTGCCACAGTGAACTAAAAATGCATATTATTTCAAAGCAAATTCTACTTTGTTCGAAAAAAAACATGAAAATTCTTTTATACAGTTTGCAACCGAGTATAATTGAAAATAGTCTACTTATCCTCAACAGGCTCAGGATCACCATTCGCAAGAAGAATGCCGTGGTACCTTCATCTGGGCTCCTAGGCAATAGCATTCCTGGGCAATCTGGGTGGTGTAGCCCCGTGCACTCTATCACTTTTGAAAATATCAATTTTCAGATCTGCACAACACTTTCAACATAAATCTTTAATTTTCTTCGTGTACACACTAGAAAACTCTTAAAATTTTCTCTATTTGAAGATTTGTAAATTTTCTGCCCGAAAAAAATCCAACCGTCACGTTCAGTCACAGCCTACCAAGTTCTGTTTAAAACTCAGTTGCAACAAACTCTGTTATTAATGAAAAACAAATGAAAACATTTAAAAATTTAAAATTTTTGATACATTTGTGATGTCATAACGCATAAAGCACCAATTGCAGTAATTTTTGGTTTTGCTCGAATAAAATTTTACATTCTTTTCTGTCAAAAATGTTTTTAACTCTTCGTTTCATTAAGTAACAAATTTGCAACAATTAATGTATGGAAAAAGTGAAAAATCGCAACTAACTAACGCATGATGCAAAACAATCATATCTCAATATATAGAAACGAGATTTATGAGGTTTAGTTCTGATTTACATGTTGCATTTTGCCCTAGACAGGTATCTGAATAATAAAAATATTTATTTAAAATTGGTGATTGTCCGAAAAATATTTTTAAACCAACAGTGTTGGTGTAGGGTAATGAAAGCAATATAAATTTTGTATGTGATATCATCAGCCAAACCGTCATACTGGGTAAACTTTTTTACGGCATCGAAAAATGTAAAAATTTGTACATCTTTTGCTCGAATTTTTATTTTTTTTATGAGAATCAAAAGCTCTTAAAAACTCTTTCACGATGTCATCATCAATTTGTTATAATTCAATGATAATTTTATTGCAGTATATTGAAATAAATATTGAATGAATGTTGTGTGTGGTATACAAATGTTGCATCTAACCCTGCTGTTGCATGATGCCCCGTTTGACGGTATTGAATTTCTTCGCGGTTTACACACTTTTTCCCCATTGTGCACTGTCTCAAATTTAGCATTTTTTTTTTAAATAAGAGAACAGACTTTTGATACTGAACAAAATTAGAAACAATTTAAATACCAACAATTCAATGACAAAGAAATAACTGTGTATTTGACTTCTAGGGTAGAAGCTGTTTTAACCTTCAAGATTTTCTTATACATTTCACCTAAAGGAAGACGTTTAATATGTAGTTCAAAATAGAACAATTTGTCCAAAAAATATCGTTAATCAAGCATTTCGCAAAAGTCATGACTCGTTTTGCAAAAATCATAGAAATAAAAAAACTCTTCAACAAGGGGTTTCAATTAAATACAGCAGAACCCCGCTTATCCGTGGTAGTCTGGAGAAGGACCACTTTGATAAGTGAAACCTGGATTACACGAAATACATCGAAACCCCCTGTCCTTTTCCTCTGATTTTTCATCATCATTCATTTGCGGACATATCCATTAATAGCAATATAGAAGGGTCTTAAGTTATACTTTCTAATGGAAACTTTTCCATGAAATTTTGGAACAAAATTGTACCAACAATGATACAAAGCGTGCCTACGCAGAAGAGCTGTTGTCATGTTTACCGCGTTTATAAATATGCCCAATTGTCACTTCGGTTGAAATGACAGTTTCAACAGCTCAAGTTGCCAGCAAGCAATTTGCAAATCGATAAATTATTCGTGTTCATCAATAGGTATACACATTGATCGACTCTCATTATGCCACCTACGGTAATCAATTTCAACATTCGCACGCTGAAGGCAACATTATTGTGAGCGGAACACAAAGGCAAAAATTGAAATAATCGCCTGAGTGCCCTGAGAGCACATCCTGAACCGGGGAACTATCCGAAGGCATCGCCGCCGTCCGCCTAGCATACAGGAACGTGTGGACATGCAATTTCTGCTAGGAAACATTTCCTTGATTTAATGACTGACAACTGTCGAATGCATGTGAGCGGCGCAATATGCCCGACGGTATCCATCCTCTCCTATCGACATCATCACCATTACCATCAACAACATCATCATCATCATCATCACCTCAATCAACGGTCGACGTCGTTATTCCGGACGAAAAGACTCAATCTGTGTTACTTATACGACTGGGATGTACGGTCAGTGAACGTGAATGGCAGCGTACATCCACACTTCAGCTGTTTGAACACTAATTTTCCAGCTGGACACACCCCAATAATACATTCGCTGTTGCATTGTACCTACCGCTTTCGATTGCAGGGTGAAAGACTCTTAAATAGTGTCCTTAACGATAAGCAAACTATTCAGAGAGATTTATGTGAGAAAGCAAGAACATTTCGAGAAATTACTTTGAAATTATTAATAACCCCTTCACAGAAGTTAAGAATTATGATTTTAAACAAATTCTACGTTAAACTATTAAATTACGTTAAACTTGTTAAGATTTTTTTTACATTTTATCCAAAAATTGCATAAATACAGGAGCTAAGCAACTAAATTATCAGTAATTTTTCTGATGTAGTTTTTCATGGCCGTAGGAACGGGGGGGGGTTTTGGGGGTTAAACCCCCCCCATGAAGGTCCAAAAATTCCAAGTGAATTTTTTTGCTAAGCATAAAATTTGACATTTCTAATCTAATTTAGATGAACAACTAAAATGATTCAATAGTAACAAAAGTGTAACAATCTCGACTCCATAACCTCGAAATCTCATTCCAGGACTACAATTCTACAACAGTTTTTTAAAAAATTTCTCACTTGTTGATAGTAATTGAATGATTGAATTGATTGGATTGATAGAATATTGAATCCCAACAAAGTTAGAGCAAGCTTACCAGATTGTCCGGATTTTGACCAGATTTTCTCATTCTTTTTGCAAAATCATACACAAATTTCAGTTGTGTCTTGAGAATTATGTCGTCCAAATCATTTTTATTAGCAAATTTAGTCAAAATAAACATAAACAGTTTTTTGGAAGCCTTAATATGTTTCTGAATCGGCTGATGTATTTCGATAAAATAAAAATAGTTTTCCACGTGTATTTCATCTTGATTTTAATGGTATAATTCAGAAATTTGCCTGCATGTTTGCTGGATTTTGGGAAATTTTTGAAACTATATGCCCTTATTTCGCCAGGTTTTAAGATAAAATTGCCTAAATTTGCGCAGCCCGGAAACTTGAGAAAAAATATCTAGTAAGTATCCAGTTTATTGTTCTTGATTAAAACTTTGGATCAGTCTAAAAATTCAAAATTCAATCCATTTTTAAGATTTGGATCTGAAATTTTTATTCTTAATTTATATTCGGAGTTGAAACATAAGAAAAATTAATGAGTCCAGATTTAAAAAATGTGAAACAAGTTCATAATTCATAATTTTATTTTTTTTTTCCGAGTTCAATTACGAATTAATAACTGAAAAAAGTTTGATTTTAAATTAAAAAGATTTCTCATCTGGATTTGAGATTCAGGTTTTGAATATCGGTTAATGAAAATCACATATAAAAGATAAAGATTCATTTCAAAGAATATATTATTTGAAAAATCTATATTTTATTTTTTTTAAACTTTAATCGCAGGATTTAAATTATGGAACATAAAATAATAAATTTTAATTTTTAACTTGTTTTTTATCCTCAGGTAAAAATTCAGCTGGAATTTTTTTTAAACATTATTAACATATATTGCAGATTCTTTAAAATCAAAGATTCTAACTAAAATCTTAAATTTTCATCGAGTTTACAAGAGTAGAAAATTAAACTTATTTGAACAGTTACCCCTATTTTTTTCTTTTTTTTCAGAATATTTGATACATTTTAACCCATGCTAAAAATCGTTATTTTCGTGGCTCGAAAGAATTTGCTTGCTTTTTTAAATGAGTAAAAAACAGCTTTTTTCTTAATAAAGCATTCAAAATCTCTTTTTTTTTGTTTTAATGATAGTCGGTTCTATATCATTGTATAACTCGCGACTTTTACCAACGGTACAGTTGGCACACCAGTCATTGAAATAATTTTCTGGACATATGTTTAAAGCTTCATGAAAAAAAAATGGCAACTCCTAGGACTTATTTTTAAAAATAAATAACAATTAATGCAAAATATTTTTTATTTTAATAATTTGTACTCAGTTCATATGTATAAATTTTTTCACTTATACATGCATTGTTCGTGCAAAAATGTTCTAGGAAAAAAAATTTCATCAAAACCCCCCCCATGACCCGGTTCTTCCTACGGCCCTGTAGTTTTTACACACTTCAACATTTTTTAAAATAATTTTGAAACATATTAAAACTGCCTCATAGCTTCATTATTGTTGAAATTTTTCCTCAAATAACTGTCATGTTTCAACTAATACAAGAAATAGGGTAACGGACTTATTTTGGACCGGGTACATATTTTGGACCACCTTGCAGCTTTTTTCCAATCTTTCTCTCATATATCATGTTAATCATGAAAATTTTGAACAAATATAGTTAAAGCTACTTCTTATGATTCTAATCATAACCAATATTCCATTTAAATAAGCTGATAAGAGATAGACAATTGAAAATAAAGTTTAAATTTTTCACAGTTGGGCAAAACCAAGCCAGTTTCAGGAGGAAGTGCCATTATTGGACTCAACTTTCAAAAAGTTTTCTGCCTAGGTGTGATGAATTTCACAACTACAAACATGTTCACAGCTATGATAAAACACTTAAAAAGTAGTTTGCAAGCTCGCAGAATCAAAAAAACTTGTTTTAATCGCAATTCGAGCCATGTCGAAAATAGGTCCTACTTATTTCCTTAGGGACTTATTTTGGACCACCCAACATAACCTGCGTATTACTTGATGTTAAATGTTCATAAACGCAATAAAACGTTGTACGGCGATATGAAAATAATTATGCACACTATTTCAATCGTTTTTAAGAAAAGAAAAATGGAATTTTCGTATTATTTATTTTATTGAAACAACTCGCTAAAGCCCAAAACTGCCCTCAGACCGGGTTCATTTCAATTGGCATATAACCAAGCCATTTATTGTTTTCATTCATCAGTGTTTTAACTTACTTTTTGTGCATTATGCTTTAAACCACGTTAATCTTACAATCTACATTAATGGCAACTGTTTGATAAGCAGTTGTCAAAACTACAGCTTAAACAAAAACATGAAAAACTGGACATGCATCAATTTTTTATTAAGTCATTATTTGTTATGCTTCATGAAAAAGTTTTGACAGTTTGGTCTAAAACTTACAAACATACAGGGTTGATTTTCGAGAATATAGTTGATTAGGTAGAAAAACTAAATATAAACCCTGTTTAAGAGAAGGGTTGGGAAAAAACCGACAACAAATCGGCAAATATGTAACTGAGTTTAAAATTTATAATAGTTGAAATATCTCAGTTAATAGTAGACTTATTTATATAATATATTCAACTATAGCTATGAGATAGTCTTAACGTGATTCAAAACTTAGGAAAAAAATGTTGAAATGTGTAAAAATTACAAGCGAAAAAGTACTAAAACTCAAGTTTTTCTGCCCCTGTGGTTATGCAATTATAGAAAAAGAAAACTGTTGATTAATTTACTTCAACGATAATTTATTTCGTAGCACAAAAGTTGTTTCAAAGGTAAAACTGAACTTTTGCGAATTTTTCAGCGAAAAGAAAACTGGCTTTTAGATGGTTACAAAAATCGCATAATTCTCGCACATTTGAATCTTTTTGGAATCTACGTATTCTACAGAACTGAAGCAAAACGAAATCCACTAAGATTTTGGAAGTCAAAATGCATTAATTTGATTTTGTCAGACTTTCTTAACTTATCATTGGGTCACCTGAAGAAGATTTGCGTTTTAAAAATTGATCCTAAAGATAAGCCAACTGGCCAGTAGGTATTTAACACTGCAGAACAAATTTCGTCGAGATTGCAGTGTGCTGACGGAATTTTCAAAACATTTGAATACACTATATAACGGAGAACTTTTTCTGTTTTTACTCAATTCTTATCGAAAATAACTGTTTAAAGAATGATTAGTTGTAGAAAAAACTGATGGTTTTAGTAGGAAATATTCAACATACAAGTGTACTCAAATAGAGGCTGGGGAAAAATTGAAGAAAGTTAGTTCAGGAATGAATTAACATGAACAAACAAAACTTGACTACAAGAATATGAAAGGAAAAGATAAACTGAATTATTGGCATAATTGCGCATAAATCGCTGTCGTAAATAAAGCAAAATTTAGGAAAAAAACTTATTTATTTTAAGGGTGGTCCAAAATAAGTCCAAAGGGTGGTCCAAAATAGAAACTTGGTGGTCCAAAATACCGACCAGAGCAATGTTCCAAGAAACGAGTTTTTAGGCTTATGTCTTGTTACATTGCAACAAACGACGATATGTTTCAATAGAAAAAGCCTTGATCTTCGTAATGAACGGATAAAGTAGTCAAAAATTGTAACATGTACTTTTTTATTTCAAAAAATAGCATAGCCACTTCCCAAAGCGGTCCAAAATAGGTCCGTTACCCTATATATTGTACATAGGGTAACGGACCTATTTTGGACCGCTTTGGGAAGTGGCTATGCTATTTTCTGAATTGAAAAAGTACATGGTACAATTTTTGACTTATATATCCGTTCATTACGAAGATACTGGCTTTTTCTATAGAAACATATCGTCGTTTGATGCCATGTAACAAGATTTAAGCCTAAAAACTCGTTTCTTCGATCATTACTCTGGTCGGTATTTTGGACCACCAGATTTCTATTTTGGACCACCAGATTTCTATTTTGGACCACCCTCTGGACCTATTTTGGACCACCCTTAAACTAACAAAGTTTTTTTTTTCTAAATTTTGCTATATTTACGACAGCGATTGATGCGCAATTATGCGAATTATTCAGTTTTCCTTTCTTATTCTAGTAGTCGAGTTTTGTTTGTTCACCTTAATTCATTCCTGAACTACCTTTCTTCAATTTTTCTCAACCTCTATTTAGCTACACATGTTTGTTGTATATTTGCTACTACAATCATCTGTTGGCTTATATTTAGGATCGAATTTTGCGTTCTCCTTCAGGCGACCCAATGATTAGTTTAGAAAGTCTGACATCATCAACTCCGCGACATCAATTAATGCATTTTGACTTGAAAAAACCTTCGTGGATTTGGTTTGGCTTCAGTTCTGTAGAATACATAGATTTAAAAAAGATAAAAATGTGCGAGAACTATGCGATCTGTTTAACCATCTAAAACCCAGATTTTTTTTTCGCTGGAAAATTCGCAAAAGTTTATTTTTATCTTTGAAACAACTTTTATTTTACGAAACAAAATTATCCTGGGAGTAAATTCTACAACCGTTTTTTTATTTTCATTTATTGCATAATTACAGGGGCGGCAAAACTAGATTTCTAGTATTTTTAGCTAGTAATTTTTATACATTTGAATTTTTTTTCTATGTTTTGATTCACGTTCAGACTATCTCATAGCTATAGTTGAATATATTATTTACTAAAATTGTCCTTCAATTAACTGAGATATTTGACTATTTCAATTATTCAACTCAGTTACATATTTGTCGATTTGTTGTTATTTTTTCCAACCCCTCCATTAAACGGAGTTTATATTTCGTCTCTTCTACCTAACCAAGTTTATTTTTATCTCTCAAAAATCAACCCTGTATGGTTGTAACTTTTAGACCAAACGGTCAATAATTTTTCATGAAGCATACAGAATAACGACTTAATAAAAAATAGGTGCTTTTCCAGTTTTTTCATGTTTTAAGCTTCTTTAAGCTGTAGCTTTTGAAAACTGCTTATCAAACAGTTGTCATCAATGTAAATAGTAAAATTAACGTGGTTTAAAGCATAGTGCAAAAAAAGTAAGTAAAAACAATGACTGGCTTGGTTTTATGTCGATTGAAGTGAACCCCGTTTAAAGGCGGTTTTGGGCTTTAACTCGCGATTGAATAAAATAATGCCAAAATTCCAAATTTTATTATAATATTATAATTATAATTATAATAAACGATTGAAATAGTATGCATAATTCTTTTCATATTGCCGTTCAACGTTTTATTACGTCCATGAAAATTTAACAGCATGTTGAATACTCAGGTTATGTTGGGTGGTCCATAATAAGTCCCTAAGGAATTAAGTTGGACCTATTTTCGACATGGGCCAAATTGCTATTAAAACAACTTTTTTTTGTACTTCGAGCTTCGAAGCTAGTTTTCAAGTGTTTTATCATAGCTGTGAACATGTTTGTAGTTGTTAAATTCATCACAACTAGGAAGAAAACTTCTTGGAAGTTTACTCCATTAATGGCACATCCTCCTGAAATGCGCTTTATTTGGCCCAACTGTGAAAAATCAAAAAATTTCAATTTTTTATCCCTTATCAGCTTATTTAAATGGAATCTTAGATATGATTAAAATCATAAGAAAAAACTTTTCCTATATTTGTTCAAAATTTTCATGATAAACATGATTTACGAGAGAATAATGGAAAAAAGCTGCAAGGTGGTCCAAAATTAATCCGTTACCGTATTTGTCGATTCGCTGTCGTTCTTTCTGAACTCCGCCTATAGACAGGGTTTATATTTCATCGCTTGTACCTAATCAAGAGTATTAGACTCAATATCCGATATTTTTTAAGATCGAAAATCACAAGGATCAAGGATTTCTCAGGCTACCGAAATAATAAATTTTCGAACTATAGATTTATTTACAATTTTTGCTATGGTTTTAACACTAGGTTAACGGAAACCGTCATTTTGACGGGTTTGGAATTTTATTTGGCAACTTAAAAAAAAAACGAGTAATAATTTCAACTGTGAATTCACATTTCATCAAGACGAGTATTCTCTAGTACTATGCATTTTCTAAAGCTTGTTATTATTTCGTTGAAGATTTACCCTACGAGGCAGGGCCGTAGCCGTGGCCGTAACTTATGGAAATTCATCATAAAATGTTTTAAATTGTGAACTAAATTTGTAAAATGAATGCCTTCAATTCAAAAATTGGTCTTATTATTCTATGCTCAAATCAAACGAGTTTAATCTATCATTTTTTTTTAGCAAACTCAGATGATTCAAGAAGCGATGAACTTGCAGCAAGAGGAAGAAGTGGTCAGAGAATCTCAAGCGAAGTACCAGCCCAAGATATTATCACCTGGATAAGACCAGCAATAAGAGCCAAATGGGAGGAAGAATGGCAAGGTAACCGGCAGCCGTTTCTAAGAAGGATAAAATGTGACACATTACGCTGGAACGACAGGGATAAACCTATGGAACAACGCGCTCTGATTAGGTTGAGAATAGGACATAAAGTCTGCTTCATTTAATATTGGAACACAAACAATTGCGTGTAGTTAAGTCATTTATTAACGAATTCATAATTTGTTTTTCATACAAATGTAGCATTTTTTTTACTCTTTCATAAAAAAAAATTAAAAAAATTATTCATTCCTGTTCTGAAGAAATTCTCGTACTTTTCCCGTAATACGGCACATTAGGCGGCGCACACCCTTTTCGTCCACCGTTTTGGCGATTTGATTCCACCAGTTCTTCATTTGAGTCATGTTCCTAACAAGTTTTCCCTTTGCCTTAAGCCTCCGC
Organism: Uranotaenia lowii; assembly: GCF_029784155.1. NCBI lineage: Eukaryota > Metazoa > Arthropoda > Insecta > Diptera > Culicidae > Uranotaenia > Uranotaenia lowii. Next base: position 256,394,437 of record NC_073692.1, read on the forward strand.
TTCGTGATTGCCCAGTATTTCTCTATCGGCCGGAACTGGGGGCAGTTTGGGGGGTTGAGGTCCTTCGGTATTACGCTGACCCCGTTCGTTGCGTACCATTCCATAACCGTTTTGCTGTAATGGCAGCTTGCGAGGTCCGGCCAAAACATTACTGGACGGTCGTGGGCACGAATAAACGGCAGAATCCGTTTCTGTAGGCACTCTTTTTTGTAGACTTCTGATATCATTGTCTTGTCAGTGAGAAAGACTTTGGTTTTCTGTCCACAACTGCATATCCCCTGCCAAATCATGTACTTGCGGGCGAATTTATCCGCAAACACGAATTTAAATTTTGCAGGTACATCCCCCCGAGCCGTCGCCAAATAAAATTTTTGCCCAAAGTCCGCCTTCACGTAGGTCTCATCGTCCTTCAGAATACATCCGTCGAACTTGGTCAGCACTTGGTCGTACAGCTTTCGAGCACGGATTCTGGCCACATTGTTCTGCTTCAGCGTCCGATTTGGCTGTTTGCTGGCTCGGAATGACCTTATTCCTTCCCGGAGACGAATTCGTCGCACCGTACTGTGAGCGGCCTGGAACTTATTGGCCAAATCGCGGTCTGAAAGTTTGGGATTCCTCTTGACGGCCTTGATGACTTTCCCACGCAGTTTCCGGTCGACAGTTCCACTCCGACGCTTCGAATGCGGCTTCCGAGCCGTCGTCAATGTTTCCTTGTACTGCTTGATAACACGCCATACGGTATTTCTGGGCATTTTAAGCTGTTTAGCTAGCTTCGATGCCGACAACAATGGATTTTCAAGAAAACTGTGCACAATTTGATCTCTCCGTTCGGCTTCCATGGCGGTTGTTTACAAAATGCTATCGTTTGGCGTTATGACATAAAAACATGGTGAAAGGTAATGAATTTCCCGACACGTGGGTGAAAAAAGTTTCCAAATCCGTCCACTAGGAGCGCCACAATGAGCAAAAGAATTTGTTCCAATATTAAATGAAGCAGACTTTACACTGCTAACACATATGGAATTCTTTACAAAAGAACTCTTAACATGCATCTCGTGCAATGCGCCACTGACAGTGGCCCACATAATCGGAGAATGTAGGCGTTATTCGAAGGAACGGCAAAGCAGCGGCATCGGCCATGACATTGCAACAGCATTGAACACCGCAAATGAAGATAAACTGATCCAGTTCCTTAAAAGTGCAAACATACTAAGTAAGACTTAAATTTAAAAAATTTCTTTTTTATAAAGAGGAAGAATGACCACGATGGTTAAAATCCTCTATAAATAAACAAAATCCAATCCAATATTCCAATCCAATGCCCAGTATAAGATCTCATGCCAAATTTGGGCCAATTCGGATCACAGTAAGGGGTCGCTCAACGAGAACGATGTTTGCATGGGGTTTTAAGATATTTTGTTCAGGATAAACATGAAAAAAAAAATTTTTGTAATCAATAACCTTAGTTCCCTTCCTTCGATTTCTTTTGAATACCGGTTTTCTTAAAGTCCAAATTACCACAAATATTTCATCCGATGACTGCATTTCGATAAGAGTTAAGATAAAGCAGTTAGGGACACTGTTGGTGTAAATATATTTTTCGGACAGTTGCCATTGCTTAGAATAAATATTTTTATAACTCAGCTACCAGTCTGCGCTAAATATAAAATCCTAGCAAAACAAACAAAAAAGGGCTAAATGTATCAAAAAGCAAATAAAAAATTCAACTTTTAAATCTCGCTTCCATATGCTGGAATATGATTGCTTTGCATCTTGCGTTTGTTAATTTCAAAATTTCATCCATCCAAACATAAATTTTAATGATTGTTATTGTAGATTTTTTGTAGTATTCTGTACCCCTAAATGTATGCAGTGCCATTATGCTTTTTTTGTAATTAAATATTTTACAGGATAAACGTAGAATTAAATTGTAATATATTTGATTATGCCCTATCAAATTCTGATAGACCACTCCTGTTAAATCATGCCATAAAAAAAATGCTAAAGCTCTTGACTTGGTTAGGCACCCGAAAGTTGCTATCAACCGCTTAACGCAACATCTCCCGGTCGCTAGAGGCAATCGCTAGGCTCTACCCTTCCTTGAATATGTGAGTTCCACAAGTGATCTCATTTAATTTTTTGACTAGCTATTCGGGATGCAAAAGGAGGCTGTGATAAAAAAAATCTCTGCGTATCACTTTACTGTCCTTGAGATGCGGACAAAGCCCACTAGCTAGGGAGGATAGAGTGCAATGCAACGGACACAACTGCCGGTGGCTTAGCCATCATTGGGCGCGATTTAGATTTGGGGGGTGATAGCACGTCGTAGTCGACGGTCGCAAACCACTTTGGCAGTACTCGTTCGGCGATTAAGATCGTATTCAGTTGGTCATATCGGGCTCAGCCCTGTGAAAAGTGCAAAAACTTAAAACACGTGCAGGTAGTGAAAGCGATAATCAATTTTTATCGTTTGAGATTTTTATATTCGTTTAGTCCTTGCAGATTGTGCATTGTGAAACTCAGTGAAACTGAGTTAGACAAGTTTCGTGTGCCACGCCTAGAAAGTTTTTTTTTGCACATGTTAGGGCTTAAGGCACTTGTGAGTATAATTTTCACAACTATGCATTCAGAAGTTTGTTAGAATGCTTTTATCTTTGCTCAGGTACACGAATAGTCGATAGTAGAAAACGCCGATCGAATTGGAAAATTTGGTAACAGTTACCTCCAGGTAAGGTTCACTGTGCATTGTGCACTGCTCATGAAAATCGGTTCCAACTGTGAATGCTTATGTTGCCCTTTATCTGATACGTTGAACACAGGATTCCCATCGTTCAACGTGGGTGTTGGCTGGGGACGGAAGACCAAATCCGTATGGTGCTGCATCTCGTCATATCCGGTAGTCGCATACGACATCATTTTGTGGAACACGTTCTCAACCGAGGTATTACTGCCAATACCTGGAGAGCCCGTTATATGGTGGAAGAAATTCCGCCGCTCTCCCATCGGTACCACAGTGATTGTCGTGACTCATCAGCACACTCCGAGGCTTTGGTCAAACACGTGTTGGTCCAACCACGTGTGGCTCGATGCTGCTCTGCATAGGGCACAGTTAGTCGTCGTTGCATCTGAGCCGGGACACGAACCACAAGATTGAAGCGTTTGTATGGAGCATGAAGTGCATGTAAGTACGGAGTCAGCCGATTGGAACCTCTGAAGGAACTGAGCAGGTTAGCCTAGAATTAAGCTTATTGTGATTAGGATTAAGAGCTAATGTTTGAGTGACGTCACTAAGCCCATAGGAACAAAAATTTGTAAATACAGCTGCAGAAAGAATCAAACTAAGTTCCGCCTAAATTGATTGATTGGGTAAGATTGGAAGCGTCGACGTTTGCTGTTGATTTGGGTTGCGTGGGATAAGGTTTTGTAAGTGTCGCAAGGTTGTGGGTTGTGCATTCCACTCTATCAATATTTACAGATTAGGGCCGCATTCCGATAGTCAGTTGGGAAGTTGAATGAGATACAACGTTGGAACTGTTTGCCCGCCCTGATTTGAGTCTTTAGCCAGGACGCAAAACACGCGTCAACAGCCTCTCGGGTTCCGGGAGTGGCGCTTTAAGTTGTTGATGGTATCGGGACAAAAACGTTCGTTACAAAATTTGAACAAAATAAAAAATTACTACAATTGGTGCTTGATGCGTTATGACATCAAAAATATATCAAAAACTATAAATTTTTCAAGCGTTTTTATTTGATTTTCATTAAAGCTCTATTTGTTTGTGTTCGTTTTTGAAAAACAAAGTTGGTTGCAATTGACCCCTTTTACTTAGTATAGTGAAAATCGCATGTTTTTATAAAATTTGAAATAACTGGTGAAACCAAAAATTTTCATGACTACGTCAATTTGATGTCTTATCAACCTTAAAACTATTGATGTACAAGTGATATGACTATCTACGGCCGGGCATAAAGTTTATAGAAGCCATTAAAGTTGAAATGTGTTGCATGATGCCCCAGTTGACGGTATCAAATATTCAGCGCCGAATACCGCCCAAAACCTTTAAGCTGAAAATTATATAATAATGAACTTGGTAAATTTTGATTAATTTTCTTTTATTTCTCTTGTATGTTTTAGAATTATACCTAGATTTTGTTCAGATTTGCCCTTTTACTTGCAAATTTTTCAAAAAGCGCCCTTAATTTGCTAAGTAGACCGTGATGATATGTGTGGTAGAAAGCACGGTATGTTTAAGGTAAAAAATCATCGTTATTTTTTACAACTATTTTGAATTGCTTGACGCTTGTTTTGACATGTGTTATTCCAAATTTCACAGGAACTCAATGCCTTTGATGATAATTGCCCTAAAAGCGACAAGTCATTTGATGTCTTTTTCAGTTATTGGTGACATTTTGAAAATCAGAGAGATCCCTACTTGAAAATGATCTTGTAATACATCATCTGGTTGGAAACTCAATAACATGAGGTTATTAAAATGGAAAAAATAGAAGGAAATTGAAATAATTGCTTTTGTTTTTTTCATTAAAAACTCAAAAGAATATTTGATTTAATATTACATATACAGAGACGAACCAGCCAAAGGCTGAAAGTCTCTTAAAATAAAGAAAAAAAAAATATTACATATAAATTTATGGGAATAAATCAAATTTACATAGGTTAACAGCATTTTACGTAGAACTTGGTAACGCTGTTTTTTCCCCACACCACTGTATGTAGGCATTTTTTTTTAAATCACTTTCATTTTTAAAATTCTTTAAATGTTTTTTTAATCTTTATTTTAAATAGAATTTAAAATCTTAACTCTGAATTTAAATTCTGAACCTGGGGTGGGTTAAACCCCTAAAGCTAACCTACAACCAACAAAAATCTTTTTTTAATCTGCTCATTATTCTTGATGTAAATCACGTTTTAGATTTGGATAAAATGTTATAGTTTCAGGGATATAACGATTAAAAAAAATAGAATGCTCATCAGGCTTGGCAAATATCATCGTCATGAGGCGTGAAGCTGTGACTGTGAAGCCTCTTGGTCCGTCAAACTCAATTGACTGTTCCTTAACGACCAGTCACTTCGTTTGCCAGTCATTCATTCCCCATTCATTTGAAGCTAAAATAATAACCTAGTCAAGCAATCGCATTCAAACGACCGATGACGAAAAAGAAACGCATATATTATTATTGTTGCTCCTGCCAGCAAGCCGAAGATGACCGAAGAGGAACAAGAAAAGCATTTATTATTATTGTTGCTCCTGCCAGCAACCTCGTTTTCAGTTTTTTATTGTTATTGTTGCTCTCTGCCAGCAAGTCGTTCAATTAGTTGTACCTGCCGTCAGCAGCCGATCGAAGTGTGAAGAGATTTGCCAATCACTCTCAGGAGAAATTTTGACTATGTGTAGGAGCTTCGCCAGTCGATGATGGAGAAATGTTGATTGTTGTCGTGCTTTGTCCGTCATGCGAGTAGTGAGGCTCCGTCAATTGAGAACAGTGCCAGTCGTTTGATGAAACAAAACTAATCGGGTCAAGCGTGACGGGCGAAATTTACCATCACTGATGCTCATAATAATCTCTGGCATCACTGTAAATCATGTTTTAGTTTTTCATTCTCAAGACCTTTACTTATTCTGCAACTATGTTAAAGACCGCAATACGGTTTGACTTATGGTTTAAAAGATATGAAAGATTAATTATTAGTTTTATGCCATATTCCGCTTCGAAATTCCTATACAGAATACAGAAAAAAAATAAAAAGAATCCTTCTCTACCTTTTTTTTGCAAAAGCCAAAATTACTAGGGGTCTTCAAGAAAGTTGATACTTCATTTTGAATTGTTAATTTGGAATATTTAAAACTATAGTAATATTCTATAGTGCGGATTTTTTTCACCCGTCAAATTGAATCCCGTAAGGGAAAATGAGGATACTTGATCAATGGAGATACTTGATTCCTCAGCTTTATCTTGAAACTGGAATGTCTTACATACAGTGAGCGAAATAAAAATAGTACCATAATGTGTTTTGCTTGTTAAAATATGAATGATTGAAAATCACGAAAATTTTCTTCTACAGTTTGTTCTGAATTGCTTAACGGATAAATCAAGCATGAGTTTACTTTCTTTGGACGTAGCAATTGGCGTTGAGGACCAAAAATGTGAAAAAAGGGGTGCAAAAGAAGAATAGTACAACTTGAGTTTTCAACAAAAACAAGATTATTTAAAAAAATTTACTGTGTAAAAGTGAATAATAATGCTACTACGAATTATTTGAAAAGATAACTGCATTTTAAGGAGTTTTCTATAGAATTCCAAAGGTTTTCAAAGGTTTTAAGGGGGGTTTCAAGAGATGCTCCTTTAGCGTTTAGGATTTGATATTTGAGCTGTAATTCTTTACCAAACTACTTACTTTCTTCATTAAAATGACGTGAAATGATGGAACAAACATTCGGAATTTTTTTTTGATTTTTTTTTCAGTAAACCACACCTATTCCAATTTCAAGTCGTAGATGACAGTTTTGTGGAAGTTCTCGCTGCAGAAAGCTTTTCCGAATTTGCAAAAGAATCACCTGTTGGCATTCGTCCTATCTCGGCGAATGTAAACAACACACGCAGTTGCAATTAGACGCCAAGAGTTTTACGTGTATATAAACAAGCGGGTTATCTATATATATAAAAATGAATGTTTGTCTGTCTGTCTGTTCCCTATAGACTCGGAAACTACTGAACCGATCATCGTCAAAACTGGCATCTGAGGGTTTTTGAGGCCGGGGATGGTTTCTGTAATAGTCAAAACTCCATCCGACTTAAGGAAGGAGAGGCTTCCATACAAAATTTGTAGTTTTTCGAAACAAATTAAAGTCATGACATCCATTTTCTTGAGATTTTTTTTTCCTTTGGGCGGTTTGTTTTTCGTCTCTATGGTCGAGGCGTCGCGGCCAACGTCGCAAAAGGATAGTAACCCAGGCATAGCATACTGATCAGTAGGAATATTTTGGCGCGTATTTCTCAACCAAGCATATTTTCTTTGAGGGGTTTGTTTTTCGTCTCCATGGGCGAGCAAACGTCGTCGCAAGAGGATGGTAACCAAAGCACACTGTTCATTGATTGCTGGAAAATTTAACAATAAGGCGCCTGTTTCTCAAACACGTGGGGCGATATGCAACCTAGATGTGTTTTTTTCTTGCTTATTTGATTTGTACACAGCACGTGGTAATGTGACACGGATTGGTATTTTATTAATCGAATCAAAACCAATTGAAAGATTTGCTAAAATACTTCAATATTTAGTTCGTGTTAATGTAGGTAGCATTCGACTTTTCATTCAAGGAACATTAGAACATGTTCAAACGTTCAACTTTTTCTGTTAAAAAAAAAAAAATAAAAATTAGGTTTTCTTCTAGAAATTGTTACTTCGGCCCAAATACACAACAGAAACGAATTTAGAAATAAAAATGGGAGCTTTTTATTTTAAATAATTCTGAAAAAACCATTGTACTTTTTGCTTACATACCAATTCAAGTACGTACTTAACATGAAAAGTGTTTTTGTGTTCATGGCTGCATAAAAGAGACTTTTAATCCGCTTCGTTTTTGAAAAGCGAGACTTTAGAACCGATATTCAACTGGACGCAAAATTTTTAAAAGAAATTTTTAGTTTACCCTTAAAGTGTTAAAAACAATATTCCTCTCTGTCAACTTACTCGGTGGGGCAAGGGCAAACGTCGAACTTTTAAGAAATTCATCTTCAAAATGATTCAATATGTTGGAAAGACCAGAAGGGGTATTCCGAATGTTGAAACTGCAGCGGATATTGAAAATTCTTAAATGTCTTTGTAAATGAAGGTCATTCTCTTTGAACAGCATTCGTTAAAAGTGGAGTAACAAACATAAATTTATATTGCAGGAATACTGCAGAGGTATCAGTGAAACTTGATAAAACAAAAAACAGGAATTCGTATTAAATCCATTTTAAAGCCATTACTCTGACGCATCTGTAAATAAGCTTTGCATTGACACTTGCCCCAATATGCGGGACAAATGTAAACTTAGAAATTTGTTTTGACTAAATTTTTGAAAATTTGACTTTCAAAGAAAAATTAAAAAAAAAATGCTGAGAACTTATTTAGTGATGCAACTGATATTTTTTTAAATATTTATATGTTTACCGTAGTAAATTTATTTAAAAAAAAAATTTGCACTGTATTTAATACATAACTAATTTAATATATTTTTCATTACCATGATAAGTGCTGTTTGGGTATCGAGCCGGTTAAATTTGCCTACCTTCCTCAAGCAGTGGGGGACAAAATTGAAAAAGATGGGAGAGCTCCCATGTAAATTTAAGATAAAGAGCTTTTCAAAGAAGGGACGATATTTAAAAAGGTTTTTTTGGGTACAGAGTACAAATTTCAGATCTTGAAAAACGAGTTTAGAGATCAGTAAATAATATATACCATCTTTAAATTGCTATTCAGAACTGCAGCTGCAGCTCTCATTTCAAAGTTGTTGGTTCTGAAGTATGATGAGGTTTGATTTAAAACAATGCTCTCTAAAATCTAAATTTTAATAAATTTTTACAAATTACATTTATTTCCGGAAGGTGTAGCGAAGCACAACGGGTCAGCTAGTGCATAATAAAGCATTCCAGTTTTGACATTCAAACAGTGCGTTTCTCTCCTTTCCACTCCGAAAGTGCTCCCTGTCTAACATCACCTATACAAAAATATACAACCGCCGAAATTCCTGCTCATCTCAACTTCCGATTCAATTGCAAATCATACCAATAATACTGCTAGCCGTCTGGTCCATCAAGCTCCATCGCAAAGTATAACTTTATTCTGATAGACTTCACTTTTAGTGACCTTGATGCAATTCTAATTTTTTTTTTGATTTAGTGATCTTAGAATTTCCAAATCGTTCACACGGTACCATGTATTCATTTCTTGACCAAAATCATCCAGCACACTTTAATTAATCTCGGATTTTCGAAAATGGGCATGAATTTGGTTAAATTGCAAGGTAGTGCTGCCATCTATGACTTCAAACTAGAGAAATAGTGTTTGACTATTAAAAATATATTTTTTTTTTCCAACCTGTTTTTTGGATTCAAAATCAGCCTCAAATCTATGTTTTATCATTTCGCTTCATAATTATGAATGTTAATGAAGAAATCAAGCAGTTTGATATAGCTCAAATATAAAATCCCTTAACGCTAGAGGAGCATCTCTTAAAACCCTTTTTAATACCTTTGAAAACCTTTGGAATTTTTGAAAACTCCTTAAAATGTAGTTATCTATTCAAATCGCGGTGCCGGCTGGGGTGCGAGTAACCTAAGCGGAGATCGGGTACCCAACCCCGGTGGATGCTTTGGTCGCATGCAGACTGAGAAGGTGGCCGCACGCGTCTGTTCCCCAGGTCAGGGGCGGCGTGCAACAACAACCGAGCGTCTGTTCTCCAGGTCAGGGGCGGCTCAAACAGCGTCTGCCTTGCAGCAAGCGGCTAAATTTATGAAATGCGGCTCCCGCCAGCTAAGTCCAAGATGGCAGCCCCATCGCGGGATAGGGACTTTAGGCTAACAACCTACTGCTCCTGATACCTTGTATTGTTACAGAAACTGAGAGAAGAAATAACCGAATTGGAACTTTGGCAACGACTTTTAGCATGAAAACACGGACTAGAATTGGAACTTGGAATGTTTTGACCCTTGCCCAGCCAGGAAAGCTGGCTCAACTTGCTAGAGAAGCTAGCCGCCTCAAGCTAGAGATATTGGGACTGAGCGAAGTCCGTTGGCCTAACACTGGAGAACACAAGACACAGTCCGGGCAAGTACTGCTTTACTCTGGCATACGAGGAGAACATGCTACTCGGGAACGAGGAGTTGGTTTCCTGTTAAGCCCGCAGGCCCATGCGGCCCTCATAAGATGGGAACCGATAAACGAAAGAATAATCGTAGCCAGATTCAGAACACGGGTTAGAAACCTTACAATGGTCCAGTGTTATGCGCCAACTGACGTTGCCGATTTGCAGGAGAAAGAGCAGTTTTACAGTCAATTGAACAGCGTGGTTGAGAGAATTCCGAAGGGTGACATTCAAATCCACTTAGGCGACTTCAACGCAAAGATTGGCTCCGATAATCAGGACTTTGAGCGCATCATGGGGCGCCATGGCCTAGGACAGATGAGCGAAAACGGAGAGCTGTTTGTAGAATTTTGTGGCAACAACAACATGGTGATCGGTGGATCGCTCTTCCCCCATCGACCAGCACATAAGGTCACTTGGGTATCCCGAGATGGCCGAACAGAAAATCAAATTGACCACATCTGCATCAGTCGAAAATGGAGAAGGAGCCTTCTTGATGTCCGCAACAAACGAAGCGCAGACATTGCATCCGACCATCACCTCGTCCTTGGCGAGATACGACTGAGGGTTGCGCGTGTCCAACGGCGCGAGGAGAAAGTCGGGTGTCGATACGACGTCCGCCGGTTGGAGAATCCAGAGGTGAAAAGGGCATACGTTGAACAGCTAGAATCCCGAGTCTCGGAACTGCCGACAGACGGAACAGTCGAAGAACAGTGGTGTGGAATCAAGAATGCCTTTATCACGACGAGCCATGGTACTCTCGGTAAAGTTTGTGGAAGACGAAGTGAATGGATGTCGGATGAAACCTGGAGGATGATCGATGATCGGAGAAAGGCGAAAGTCGGAATTGAGCAGGCATGTACCGGGTCAGCCAAAGCAGCCGCCCGCTTACGATATGCGGAGCTGGAAAAGGCAGTTAAACGAGCTTGTAGACGAGACAAGAGAGCCTGGACAAACTCCCTAGCCGAAGAGGGAGAAAGAGCCGCCGCCATTGGAGATATCCGATTATTATATGATATTTCTCGCCGCCTTAGTGGTGCAAGGACTAATGCAAGAATGCCGCTGAAAAACCGAGCAGGTCAGCTGCTGACAGATCGAACAGATCAGCTCAAGCGTTGGACTGAGCATTTTGATCAACTTTTCCGAGTTACAAATAGCAATGGCCAACAGAACCCGCAGCTCGAGGCGCCCACAGTAAGTCGCATTAATGGCGTCAACTCGGAAGCGCCCACGCTGGCTGAAATAGAAGCGGCAATCAAGGACATGAAATCCAACAAAGCGCCTGGAATCGATTGCATTCCTGCTGAAATGCTCAAAGCCGACCCTGCCTTGTCAGCACAAATGTTGCACCGTCTTTTCGCTGACATTTGGGATACTGCAACATTCCCGGCCGACTGGATGCAGGGTATCCTCGTAAAGGTCCCAAAGAAAGGAGACCTAACAGAGTGCGGTAATTGGCGTGGCATAACTTTGATCTGTACAACCCTTAAAGTACTCTGCAAAGTGATCCTGAACAGGATCCAGGAGAAAATCGACGCTACACTCCGACGGCAACAAGCTGGATTCCGATCCGGACGATCATGTGTGGACCACATCACAACGCTACGAATAATACTGGAACAAATCAACGAATTCCAGGACTCTCTTCTGCTGGTGTTCGTTGATTTCGAAAAAGCATTTGACCGACTGAACCACGAAAACATCTGGGCTGCTCTTAGACGAAGAGGGGTCCCAGAGAAACTAGTCCATCTCATCGAAGCACAGTACGAGGCATTTTCGTGCAAGGTCTTGCACGACGGTGTCTTGTCCGAACCAATCCCGGTAACTGCTGGAGTGAGACAAGGATGTATTTTATCACCGCTACTTTTTCTCATCGTAATGGATGAGATCTTGACTGGATCGATTGACTGTAGACCAAACCGAGGATTGCCGTGGAATCCTTCAACCATGGAGCAACTGAACGACCTTGACCTGGCAGACGATATTGTTTTGCTCGCCCAAACACAACAAGACATGCAGAGCAAACTCGATGACCTCACCGAAAGCTCCAAGGCAGCAGGTCTCAAAATCAATGTCGGAAAGACCAAGTCGATGGAAATCAATACAGGAAATCGTTCCAATTTCGTGGTAGCTGGACAACAGGTTGAGACAGTGGAGTGCTTCCAGTATCTTGGTAGCCAGATTACGCCTGATGATGGTACCAAGAAGGACATCGAAACCCGGATCAGAAAAGCCCGATTTGCGTTTGCGAGTCTCCGAAACATCTGGCGGTCACGCCAGATCTCTCTACGAACTAAGATCCGAATCTTCAACTCAAACGTCAAATCCGTATTGCTGTACGGGTGTGAGACTTGGTGCACATATGCGGTGACGACGCGAAAACTGCAAGTTTTTGTGAATCGGTGCCTGCGGAACATCATCCGCGCTTGGTGGCCTGGCAACTGGATCTCAAACGTTGAACTTCATCGCCGGTGTCATCAAAAGGCGCTAGAAATCGAGATTCGAGAACGTAAGTGGAGATGGATTGGGCACACGCTGCGAAGAGATGAAAACGAGATTTGCAGAGAGGCGCTTGACTGGAATCCAGATGGGCATCGAAGAAGAGGCAGGCCCAAAAGCTCGTGGCGGCGAAGTCTAGCCGCTGAAATCCGCACAGTTGACGAGAACCTTGGCTGGCAGCAAGTGAAGACGCTGGCTCCGGATCGCCAGCAGTGGAGATCTTTTATCTCAGCCCTATGCGCCGGACAATCGGCGTTGGACCCTTAGGTAGGTATCTATTCAAATAATTTGTAGAAGCAATATTATTCACTTTAACACAGTAAATTTTTAAAAATAATCTTGTTTTTGTTGAAAGACTCGAGTGGTACTATTCTTTTTTCGCATCCCTTTTTTCACACTTTTAGTCCTCAACAGGGGTGTCAGGTGTCCTGATTTATCAGGATTTGTCCTGATTTTCGAGAGACCGCCCTGATTTTTCAAAAACGCTTGAATTGTCCTGATTTTTGAAAAATGGCCCTTAAAATGTCCTGATTTGTCCTGATTTTTAAAAAATGTCCAAATCATAACTAAATTAATTGTTAAATGATGAGAACATTAAACAAATCTTAAATAAAATAGCTTAACCAGTTAAACCAATGAGCTTCTTTGATTCAAATGACATTTAAATGAGGTTTTTCGATATTAACTGCAGACCATCCAAGGTTATTCTCGCTTCAGTTGCATAATTCGAGGCGTCTTCAGCACCTATATTTCGCCTTTAGTTATGCAATCTATGCAGAACTGCATTTTGTTTCCACCAATTTGGTGGTGTCCTGAAAAATCCTGATTTTTTCTTCGCAGTGTCCTGATTTTTGACAAAACGACCTGGCACCTCTGGTCCTCAACGCCAATTGCTACGTCCAAAGAAAGTAAACTTGATGCTTGATTTATCCGTTAAGCAATTCAGAACAAACTGTAGAAGAAAATTTTCGTGATTTTCAATCATTCGTATTTTAACGAGAAAAACACATAGTGGTACTATTCTTATTTCGCTCACTGTAGATAGAATCAAAACAACAAACCTGTTATTTCATATTATTAAAAAAAAATGTTTGAGTTATTGCACTTTGTTCGAAAAATCTTACAAAATGTGACTTAAAGATCTTTTTTAGCACTTTAAAATGTTTCCCACATAAAACAAAATATCAAAAATATTTATTCCACTATGTCAATCGTTAGTGTATAGTAAGAACTTCTTGATGCCCTATTTTCAAAGCAATAGTAAACTCTCATTTTTTTAAGGAAACGTTTTCCAAAATGTATATTCTGGGTTCACACGATCCCTCGAGTCCAAAAAAAATTTATTTTTCTTCTGAATGGATTTTGATCATTACACGCAGAAAAACTTGGATTATGAAACAAAACAAAACTGACTTTGATTCAAAAAATTCATTTTTTCGATTCAATTTCCTGTTTTCTTTGAATCAATGAATTATGGTTTTGTTTCAAATAAATCATTTTTGAAAGAAAGAATTAATTTTATTAAATCGAATAATTTTGGACTTTGATTTTAAACAAATTCTTTGATTCAAAAGACATTGCAATTGCATTTTTATTTGGAAACAAAGTAAATTTTCTTTCAACCAAAGAAAAATGTATTCAATGCAAAGGAATAATTTCTTAAAATAAAAACTTCAAACTTAGAAGGTTTTTTGCATTGAGTAAGAAGAACTTGAAACGGTTTGGCTGGTCGAATGAAAATGTGGATCAGTTTATGTTAATTGAAGAATGAATATTGAAGATTTTCAATAAGTGCTTGAAATTTTACAGGACCACGGCCGATAGATGGTTTTCCAAGTCCCTGGATGCCTCAACCGAGGTGACACCGCTCCAATCCAGCGATCAGGTCCACGAAAATTTAAACCGGATGATTCGATTGAAGTGAACCTGTGTGTGACCCAGTGTTTCATTTATTTGTGAATAAAAATAAATTTTAAATTTGAAATCATTTCTTTTTATTATTTGAAATTCCTAATAGGAATTTCAAAACAACAGAAAATAATGCTTCCAATTGGAATAAATAGAAAATGGTTCAATGAATAAACGCTTTTAAATCTAAATTAAATTACCTTGTGGCAAAGGAAAGCAACTTTGAATCAAAAGAAACTGTTTTTTGTTTCAAAGTATCAATGAATCAAGGATTTTTCAAAAGAAAAATTCTTTGAAACAAACGAAAATGCATTTGAAACAAAGAAATTTTTATTTATCCCAAAATCAAAGGAAATTTTTCTTTGTTTTCGCTGCACTTTCCTTTGAAATAAAAAATCTTTCCGCTGCGTGTACTAAGCGCGGAATAAATAATATTTAGCAAATGACTAATATTTATCCAATAATTTCCTGATAAAAGGGACTCATATAGAGCTTTAATCTAAAATTTGAAAAGCAAGCTTTTAAAATTCGTTTTGTCTGACACTTATAAAGGGTGTCCACTATGAAATTGACACACTATGAAATTGCTCTAACTTTTTAACCGTTGGGTAGAATTTAATGAAAACTTGGGTGGATTTAGTTCATAGTGCATTGTTTATATCCTGCAAGTTTTAAAGTCCTGTGATCAAAACTCGCGGAAATTGAGTCGAAAGATCAGCTCGTGCGTGATCAAATCTTGCGCATTCATCACGAGAACAAGAATCTCTCGCATCGTTCCTTCGCTAAAACGTTGGGAGTTGCGAATTCCACGGTGTTGCTAGTGATTTAACGGTTCGAGGAACGATTGACCACCGATCGGAAGCCCAGAAGTGAAGGAAAAAGTATTCCGTACAACACCAAAAATCACAACCGCCTCCGTTCGGGATGTGGCTAAGAAGCTGCTCCTAAGCCGAAGTTTTGTCCAGAAGGCCAAAACTAAGGCTGGGCTTTGAACGTTCAAGATACAAAAGGCACCTAATCGCGACGAGAAGCAGAACAAATCCGCCAAGAAAGTTGCCGTGCCAGAAATTTGTACCTCAACATACCCCTGCAACCTGTTTTTCACGACCAAGGATAAGTTCAGCGTTCCGGAGTAAGTCCGCACTCAGAAGATGTCCAAATTTGCGAATGAATTCCTGGATTGGAAAGCAAGTGCGGGAAGCGGAGTGCACCTTTCGTGACCCAGGACACGATGAACGGACAAGAATACACGAAAGAGTGCCTCCAGAAGCGGCTGCTTCCTCTCCTGAAGGCCCACAACGTCCCAACAATTTTCTGGCCGGATTTGGCCTCATGCCAGTTCTCCAAGGACGTGCTGAAGTGGTATGCGGACAATAAGGTCAATTTCGTGCCGAAAATGTTCAACCCTCCCTAAACTCTCCGGAGCTCTGCCCCAACGAGAATTACTGGGCGATTATGAAGCAGCACGTTCTTAAACGACCTGAGGTAGTGAAGACAGTCGAGGAACTGGAGAAAGTATTGGTTAACATGCAAAAAAAATGAGGATTCACAGATAGTGCAGAATCTTATGGCCGGGGTTAAGACCAAGGTGCGGGCATTTGCGTATGGACTGTGGATAAAATACTAGTTAAATGGTAAAGTTAAGTTCAAGAGATATTTTTCAATCCCTGATAATTTGGTTTTGGAATTTTGCGAATCAATTTCAATTCGATGTGCGGCAATTTCATCGTGGACACCCTTTAAACTGTGAAATGAAATCTAATAAGCCAAAAGAGTCAATGGATCTTCTATCTTTTGATTTTGCATGATTTTTACCAAAGCTCATTAAAGGATCAAACCTCTTTAATAAGGGATTAAGTCTGCTTTATTTTTAAACTGCGACCCAGAGATGGGGCTTGACTCAAACATTCAGTCAGCGAAACTTTTTTTTTGTAGAGAAATGAACCCAACTGTGTTAGATGAAATTTCAGGGACTAGATGAGAGAAAATCGATGTTGAAAATGTTTTTCGCATGTTTTTCAACATCGATTTTCTCTTATCTAGTCCCTTAAATTTCATCTAACACAGTTGGATTCATTTCTCTACAAAAAATAAGTCTGCTTTAGTTTTCAAAATATCACAATTTTTGCAGTCCCACGAAGACCCTTCTAGTTCATACACGGGTTCATGTCACGCTGTCAAAAAATGCAAAAGACGGTGATCTGCAAAATTTTTCCAAAAGATATGATGAAAAAAAGGGATCAAGTATCTTCATTCTCGCTCATAGATAGGTGTAACTAAATACTATGTAAACCTATAGTGTTCATCAAAAGCTATGACGGTTTCAAAACTCAGTATTTATATCCAAATAAAAGCCAAATCCATATGTTAAATATGACACAAATCGATCATTTCGCTTAATTCAATATGGTATTGAGTTACACTAGGAAATAAAAACAAATAGAAAAAAAAAGCGTTTGAGCTGAAATTATATGTTATTTTTTTATTTAAATTGAAACTGTTCCATAATTGTTAAAAGCGTTTATAGCGAAAGGCCGTATGACGAGCGGCCGTTTATCGAGGTATGATTGTAATACAAATTAATTTGATCAATAAACCTTTTTTTTCTTCGTCCAAATTGATTAGAAAGAACGCAGAAGCGAAGTAAATACCCCTGGCTGCATCAGATTGCGAAAGTTGTTTTTCTCCTTTCTGTCTTTTCAATCGAAAGCAAAGGTACTGCTTTGAAGAAAGATGTTTGTCCACGGCCAACGGAAATCTATTGTGCAACGCTGGGAGATTCTAAACCAGGTACATACAGGTAAGTAAATGAAATTCACATGGAGATCACGTAGCTCGGTTTTCAGACTTTTCCGTTGGGGCGCTACCTTTTTCCGCTATTCCAGCTCCAACTATGCAGGAATCACGCGTCGTCAGCATTGTACTATTTTTATACGCTTCAATTGCTGTGCGATAAAATAATGAATTTCGTATTCCGTATAAATCCGAGACATACATAATCTGAATCTGCGAGGAATTGGCACTTTGTGTAACATGGGTCTGATCCGTGATGGGAGGTATTTGGATGGTGCATTGAATTGTTTCTGTTAGCCATTTGCACCGTATGCCGTGGATGGATAAAATCATGATGATAGAAAAAAAACTCCAAAGGGTTTTGGATATCTGATCGGTTTTTTTCCATTATTGATGCATTCGAGAAATTTAAAAATTTAGCCTTATTCAAAAAAAAAAAAAAAAACAGGAATTTTCTTTTGTGGATATCTCAGAAACCCTTCACCTTTCCCTCCTCGATTTTGTCATGAACCAAGAAATGTACCGTAAACTGGGGAAACATTGATCACTTTTGAATTGATTTTCGAATATTTTGGAAGGGGTTGAAGTAAGGAGTATAAAGCATGATCATTGATAGAAGAATATTCAAACGAGTGGCTATAACTAAATGTTTGTTACAAAACCAACTTTCGTGTTTCGGGGAGCTTTGGTCACTGTGTTTTTAACGTATCTCAACTTCTTCAAAATTATTGTGTTGATGCTAATTAGCACAGAACGACTCAATTGAATTTTTCAACGTTATCTTTCAAAATCAAATATACTCAAAAGATGGACAATGTTAATGCATACATTTAGGGACAAAAATTATAAACAATTATAAACAAACAATGGCCTGAAAAATTAATTAAATTTTACCTTCATGCAATTTCCTAGGTCCTCCTA
Organism: Uranotaenia lowii; assembly: GCF_029784155.1. Classification (NCBI taxonomy): domain Eukaryota; kingdom Metazoa; phylum Arthropoda; class Insecta; order Diptera; family Culicidae; genus Uranotaenia; species Uranotaenia lowii. The sequence goes on from NC_073692.1 coordinate 256,412,421, forward strand.
TTGTTCCTTTGTTCTTTTTTTTTTATTATAACTTAACCATGTGATAGGATTTTTAAGCCATTTGTTCTATACCGGCATTCTCATAGTCATTCTCATCTCCTGTCCGTTTTTTTAATATCCAAAAATGATCACAGAATGACCAAAAAAATAACTCTAAAACTATATCTATACAAAGCAAAAAAGTTAAATTTTCATATAAAATGACCCATTAGCTTCTAATTACGATAATTTAATCAGGAGAGGTGTTTGTTTGTCAGTCTTCGAAAAAATGGATGCATACATATTTTATTTATTTATTGTTCACGGTCTTCGATAACTTAATATCATACAGACTGGTTACTTAAACTACGCTTAAAACTATCCTTACTTATATTAAAATCAAAATACACATACACTTGGTTGAACAATCTACAAGAAATGTCAAATGGGTTATAAAATTCATTTCTTCCATAATTGTTTAATCTTAGCGGCCCGAAATTTCTTAGGGAACGAGATGGGACATGATACGGTATCCTTTCGATGAGACTGGCACTATCTATATTCCGGGATATGACGTCGAATATAAACAAACGACGAAGCAGCACAACACGTGAGCCGATTGGTTCGATATTCAAGATTCCGCATCGGTCATGGTAGGAGGGAAGTCGCTGAGGTTCATTCCATGGTAAATTTGCAAGCGCGTATCGCAGGAACCGCCTCTGAGCTGACTCAAGTAGTTTCAGCCCTCCAATTGAATTAGGTGCCCATATTTGGATATTGTACTCCAAACCGCTGCGAACGAGTGAGCAGTATATTGCTTTGAGAGTGGTAATGTCACTGAATCCTTTGGTATTCCTTACCAGAAATCCCAGCACAGTTTTTGCTTTGGCCACGGTTACAGCTAAATGCTTCTTGAATGTCAGAGATTTATCCATAATTACACCAAGAACCCTAATAGACTCCACTTTTTCAAGAGAGACGCTAACAGCTGTGTAAAGATGGGTTACCTCAACCCTGCTTCTGGTGAACATTTTACATTTTACATTTTTTTAGGTTGACTTCCATCGCATTCACTTGGCACCAGAGCATTAGATTATCGAGGTCTCGCTGAAGAAGCAAACAGTCTGAGTAATGCGTAATTGAGCGGTACATTTTCAGATCGTCTGCATAAAACACTAATTCAGAATCAATTAATTGACAAAGGTCGTTCATGAATAGGTTAAACAGGAGAGGACCTAGATGGCTACCTTGGGGGACCCCAGAAGGAACAGTGAAATGTTGGGATTTGATGTGGCCCTGTCTGACGAAGGCAATTCTGCCTCGAAGATATGACTCGAGCCATTTAACCAGCCAAGTTGGGAAACCCATTCTATCAAGTTTGTCGATTAAGTGGTTGCGGGGAAGCCGATCGAACGCCTTGGCACGTATATTGCATCCACTTGCTTTTTATTTGCAAGACAGCTGCTGACGAAGGGAACATACACCATCAAATTTGATAAAGTTGACCTCTTTTTGTGAAATCCATGCTGACATTCTGCGATTGCGACATGCGATTTTAAAACTTTAAAACTACATTTTAAGTAAAACAAAAAAAATCTGCAACTACAAACCAAATTAAGCGTATTTGAAACTAAATTTATAGGCTTTCAAACGTAGAAAACAGTTTTCAGATATTTTGACTTCAGACTTAGTTAATGATGATCATCTGCAAAAATTTCATGTTGATCGAAGTTCCCTCGGTGATCAAAGTTCTCCCAGTTTACGGTACTTAAAATTGAAATCAATATCCACATTTCGTGCCCGTAGCGGTCTAGTAAGTGTCGTATACAGGTTACACTTTCTGCGAGGGCTAAGTCTTCTCAATCGTCCTTTTCAATGTACAGTAGAACCTCGTTTATCCAAGGTAGTCGATGGAAGGACCAACTGGGATTACATGGAATACCTTGAAAACCATATCCTTTTCTTACGGTTTTGCTTATATTCCGATAATCGTACATATGAAATTGCATAAGTAACAATTAATCTCAGCTCGGATCACCGGAGCTTAGATTAGCGAGATCCTACTGTATAAGAAAGCAATATATCAAGGAAGCAAAAATGGAGTATCGTGTGGCAATTTCGTTAAAAGGTTCATTATTTTTATAATACCAACAGAAATTTTTGATGAGTTGATAGGAAATGAGTACATTTCATTGAAATTTCATTAAAAGAAGAGTCCATCCATTCCGCAATCGACTGAGAGTAAGTGAACTATTAATGGGTTGTATTCCTATATGTTTTACAATCAACATTCACTGGAAAACATCACTGGAACTTTTCAACTTTGTTTTTAGTTCGATCTATTTTAGACTTTTCTTTGATTAATACCAACAAAAGTTGTTTTAGTTTACTTGCATTTTTTAAACAGTTCCTTTTTTAAAAAAATATGGGTTGAATGAACAGCATTCAAATCTTCTTGAAGTTACCGTCAACTGGGGCAACATGCAACAATTTTCAACTTCAATGGCTTCTTAAATCTTAATGCCTACGGATAATCATACCTCTTGTACATCAAAAGTTTAAAGGTTGATGCGACACCAAATTGACGTAGTCAGAAAAATTATTGCTTTCATCAGTTATTTTTAAAATTTCAAAAACTTTCGAGATGCGATTTTCACCCTTCTAAGAAAAAGGGGTAAGTTGCAATAAACTTTGTTATTAATGGAAAATCAAATGAAAACGTCTGAAAATTGATAGTTTTTGATACAATTGTGACGTCACAACGCATAAAGCACCAATTGCAATAGTTTTTGATTTTGTTCTTATTAAATTTTACATTTTTCTATCAAAAATGTGTTTAAGCAAAAAGTGTAAATTTGTTGCATACATTTGGGAGTAAAAAAATACTACAAATATTCTATTAGCTTAAATCATGAAAGTAAATCTTAGGATGGATGAAACTTGAATGTCAACAAACGTTACAAAACAATCATATCTCAGCATATGGAAACGAGATTTATGAGGTTTAGTCTTGTTTTTAATTTTGTTGCATTTTGCCCCAGACAAGTAAATGTATAATAATATTTATTTTAAAAAATGGGGATTGTCCAAAAAATATTTTTACACCAACAGTGGTGGCATAGGATATTGAAAGCTATATAGAGATTGTAGGTGATATCATTGAGCCAATCTGTTATACTGGGTAAAGTTTTTTACGGCACAGAAAAATGTAAAAATTTGTACATTTATTGATCGATTTTTTAATTTTTTATGAGAATCACTTTTAAAAACTCTTTCGCGATGTTAAAAACTATGTGATCATCAATTTGTTATCATTCAATGATAACTTTATAACAGTATATTAAAATAAAATTTTATAAGTGTTGTGGTACACAAATGTTGCATCTAACCCTTCTTTTGCATGATGCCCAGTTTGACGGTATCTTGGGTATCATAGAAAGTCCCTACCTGAATTTACTTTCCACTTAGAGGGGGCGTAAGACTTCAAATATCAATTTCGAATGCTCAGTAAGTAATTGCATCGTTTTGAAAGAGTTCTCTTTCCAAAAAAAAACAATGAATAGCAAAAATGGCATCGCAAATTGTGGTTTGCATGCATAATTGATCGCGAAATGAGAAGACGGCGGCAGTTTGCTTTGCCGGTGCCGAATTTTCTCCCCAATCGCTTAACTTTCGTTGATTGATCGTCTTGAGTCAACTCGGTGCTGACTGACTGTAGGAATATCGTTTAGAGAGGATGTTGCCAGGTTGAAGGTGCCGCTCTGGTGGATGGCAGAAAGGAAAATAAAACTTTTTCCTTTCAATGCAGAACAGGCGAGAAGGATGAAAATTTTCGCCTAGCACTTTGTCAAATATTCCCAAGTCTGATGGCAGGTGAAAGAATCTTGCATCGCTAGAATAAAACTTGGCACAACTGAAGACTTTCCTGGTGGAAAATGTGCGGACAACACAGTTCCTGAAGTTATAATTTCAACACCTGTGATTAAGGGATAACTAGTAAATTTTCATCTTAATTTAAGATGGTATTTCACTTGAGTTTTCAAAAATTGTTGCTCGGAATGGGTTTGAACTGTTTGTTTACTCAACAATTTGTACCACTGTTCCCCGGAACAATTTTATTCGCAGCTTGAAGAGCAGAAGCTGTGGAATTTGGCACACTATCGAACCAGATAAGCTGGTTTTATTAAAATATTCCTGGTTGAGGTTAATGGTGGCGTTTTAATGAGACTGTCGGTTTTGACTTAAATATGCGAACATTGTCGCCGTTTTCGTTCTTGTCTTCGTCATACAGCTGCTAAGTTCTAGTTTTTCAGCAAAGGTTAGACGTGTCACGTGGCTAAAGTGAAATAGGTAGGTGAACCAGATGTTGCTATAAGTGAGTGGGCTCTTTAAGTCGTGATTTCTATAATCCAAAAGCTTTTAATCACATTCCGTGAATTAAGACTCCATCCCTTTCTACAGATTTCTTATTTCCATTTTCATTTATTGGTGAAAAATTGGGATTAACAGTAACAATTCGCTCTGAATTTGAACAATGGAAGTTAAAACTAGTGCAAAAAAAAGTTATTAAATAAGAGATTTAAAAAAAAAGGAAATTTGCTCGGACATATCACATTGCTTAAGTACCATATAATCTTATTCGATAGATAATGAACAATGGCTTCTACGTATGTATTCTCAAAAAGTATCTGCGTCATTATTTTCAATAACAGGATCACGCACTGTCGATCTCATTCAACATTTTTTTATAAGCAACTTTAAATTGTCGGGTAAAATATTTTAAAATTTAAGAAAAAATTTAATTAGGCAACAACCCGAAATTTAACAATCATTATTTGACAGTTTTGCAGATAGGTTGCACTTTCGTGAGTGTAGCTCCGCAACATTAAAGCAAATCATCACATGAAATGCATGTCGTTTTTTAAGATGTTATGTATTTATTGTAATTTCAAAAATATGGATAGACTTTTTGCCAAGTTTTGTAAATTATTATTACAAGATTTCAAGAAACACATTGCGGACCAAGTATGAGATATCTCGTATTTCGCTTTAATCTTATTATTAAACTTAAATCCACGAAATAAAAAACAACACTTTCAGTAGAGTAAGGTGTGGTAAAAGTACGGCCTATGCTATCTTATTTTTTAAAAAATTTGCAGATGTTTTTTCGATAAAACGAAGAAATACATTTGATTTCATAGACTTTTCTAGAAAATTACGAACATAATAGATCGACGCATTTGATAAAAATTGTGAAAGATTTGTAAAATTTTGTCCAGTGGTTTCGGAGATATAAATGACGAATCTTAGTGTTTAGCGGCTTAGATTTCTTCGCGGTCCTTCATGTGTCAAGTTTCTTAGTTCTACTTCGGAAGTCGGACTTTCTACTTCCGAACAAACTCCCGACGAAGAAGATGATGTTTGTACTCCATTTGTGGAACATTGTGGACATTTCTAAAAATTTCATTTTAATGCACAATATTAAATTTTGTTTGATTGAGTTGAATGATGCTTTTAGCAAAGCTGTTTGACAACTGGTTGGTTTTTGTCAAGGTTATTATAACACAAGATTCATTGACTTTGTCAGTAAGTAGGCGAATAGAGAGTGGTGAGGTTCAGTTAGTTTGTTTGTGAACATCAGTAATTTTGTTGAACTGAGGGTAAACAAACTCAAGAGCAAGATTGCCGATAATAATTTTGTGTTTTAGACATACAAAAGTCTCAAATTCTGTGATTTGAACCTAAAATTCGGTGACGGTTTTCTGTGACGCTATTTCTATGAAACTCATTGGGAAAACATGTGAAACATACACAAATTGGAATCTTCTTACAGTTTTAATAGAAAAAAAAATTTTTTTTTCATTACCTTGTTTTAATATTTTCATAAATAAGAGTAAGAAATAAAATGTCGAAAGTAACATAAAAGTTTATAATTTTGGACATCTGTACAAAATTTAAAAAATCGGTGCATTCTGTGAAAATTTTAAAAATTCTGTGATCTGAGACACAGATTCTGTGACTAAAATTTGTTTAAAATTCAGTGATAATGAAGATTTTTCTGTGATTTCGGCAACCTTGCTCAAAGAGCGAAAGCGCGTGTTAAAATCTCTTTAAAAAAGTAAACAAACTCCACGAAATCCTCAGTTGCAAAACCAAAATCTCTGAATCAGAATTTGACTTATTATTACACACATAACATCATTACAAACATACATATGTATAAAAAACACACCTTGATTTTTGCTTAGTATTAGGATTTTTTTTTTAAATAAAACAATATTGAATCGTAAAATAACCATTCGCATTCGCATAAACAGTCTTATAAAACTTCGATTGGCGGTACTCGTCAACTCTCCGTTTTATGAAATTACTGTCATTAAAAATTGCACCACCTTTCTCCCTAGATGACGTTACACTTCCTGACTTTTAATTTCAAAGGAAGCAAAATCTCCCAATTCGTTACCTCAGTTTGTAAAATCTCTTACATTAAAAAAATTGCTCCACGGAATGTTGAAGGTGCCCTGGCCGAACCCTGCGGACTGTGTGGGGAAAGGGAAGGGTTTATTAGTCGCTTTAAGTGACTCACGTTTACTTAAACGGTAGATGCAGAGATCTCTTTGATCCACTCATTAACGTGGGGAGGTTTTAGAGGGATAAATTTGGAGAAGGTAAACCGTGGGAGATGCTAGGCCAGCATTGCGGTTGATCATTTCGTCCTACACCTCCTATGCACCTAAAGTTTCCTACTGAAACTCCTAAAGCTGACAGTGAGGCTTATGAAAAACAATCTCGAGACGTTTAACATGAATTAGTGATATTTTAAGAAAGCGTTTTAAAGCGTATAACCTATTTTAATTTTAAAAACAAAGAAAACATAAATAAAGCCCCGAAAAAATAACAAATATTTACATACATGTATCTAAATCTATTATTTTTTTTGTACTGATAAACTCATAAATTCAATTTTCAATTTTTGCTAAACATATTCATAATGATTCAGAAACTTTAAAATTACCTGAACAAAGAAAACTCTATCTTAAAAATTGTGATTACATTATTGTTTTGAAAAATTATGGTTCAACTTATAGCTAGCCTCAATTTATTATTTATTCTCATATAAGAGTAGTAAAAATATATTGAATAATCTCAAAATAAAGATGAAACCGCAAAGAACTATAAATTGAATTCAAATCGAAGTTAAATAAAAACAAAATAGAGATCCGTTTCAATCGATAAAACTAAAGATGTACATTGTACAAGTAGATAAAAACTGAATACTTAACTTGAGGACTTCTTACTACTCCTTCAAGAACATATTCGAATCAGGCTTGAAAGGACCCTCGGAACACCGTTTTTATATGGTGTGCAGAAATGACCAATGACGGACCGCAAGACTTCAACCGGCAGGAGGGAACAACCTTATGCCGCTTGATCAGCTCGCTCGAAATTGCTGACATTTGTCTGTTTGGCCGAAGAGTATTCACGTGGCTTATGACCGTTGGCCTGTTCTGTGAGACCCATCCACACATATCGTTTGCTCCATTTGAAGCCTTCCATATCGACATAATAACGATAATAACACTTAATTTCTGTAATATTTTATCTTTTCAAATGAACTTCAGAACATTGGAGCTGGAAAAAACAAGTCATTTTCCTGTCGTTGACTACTTCGATCTTCTATTGAATCTCAAAATAAACATGTATGTACAAAAAATATGAAATCATTAATGTTTGGATACAAGCAAGTATTTTTCATTCGTTTTTCACCGTGATTTTTACACGCAAGATAGATTCGTCCCAAAGATTTTTCTGAACTGCAACTGCTGACACGTAAATCTTACTTTTTGAAATTTACTTCGGCAAATCAGCAACAAAAAACTGGTAAAACCAATCCCTCAGTAAAAAAAAAGTGAAAAACTTTTTTACAATAATATCAAAACAGAGCTCTGGAAAAGGTTTTGATATTTCGTTCCAACTCGAAAACTTGGTAAAAGAATTTAAAGTTTGAAGAAAAAAAATGCTCGGGCTTGTAATACAGCTCAATTGACAAGTCAGTTGCTTCCTGAACTGATGTACTCTTTTTTTTATTTATTTATTATTATTTTTTATTTGGTCCTTAGGGTTTTAACATCTGGATGTCATTCATCCCTCAATAAAACTGTACGCGAATTCGAGCCCAAGAGTAAACATCGATCACAGTTGTACCGGATAAGTTTTGCATTGATTGTCCGCCAACTGCATCGTTTATATAAGTAGCGAATGACATAAAGATGTTAAAACGACTTTAATCAAGACAAAAAAAGGAAAAAAATGTCTTTTAGTATTTGAAAACATTAATTCTATACATAAAAATACGGAGAAGTATGGTACGAAATTTATTCTGCATTTTTTTTAAATCAAGTTACCAAAGTGCATTAGGCAAACAACATTTCAATGAAATCGTAAGCTCTGTGTCGTTAGTTACATTGATATTTGGAACCATAGGTAGTTTAATTATTCACTTTAATTGGGATGAAATGTTGCTGAAATATCATGATTGATTCCGAAACATGATGTTTGTTTGAGTAAGAAAAAAATCCTACAGTACTCGCTCGAAAATCGGACTTTTTATATCGGACACGGTCGGTAATTGGACGTTATGGGAGCTGATTTCATAACCAGTTTTACTGGAAATCGTATGTTCTGTTGAAATTATTTAAAAAAATCAATTCTTGGATATGTTATCAAGAAATACTTGTTATCAAATGTTTTTAGCTTTGAACCTCATTCGATTCAGATTTTCTAACTACTTATTTCTCAACCTTCAATAATATATCAATAAAAGTGACGGAACTAGTGTTTCGAGTCAAAGCTATTAACTTAACTAATGTTCATGAAAAAGGCCCCTTGGTAATCGGACGTCTTTGCTAGTCGGACGCATCCTTTGGTCCCAACATCGTCCGATCAACGACCGAGTACAGTAATACCTTTTCCCTCCGTTGCGTCACATAAGGCGATCTTTCAGCGTTTTTTAAATTCTTTTCAGTATCTAAGATTTCTGCTCAGATCTAACGAAATTTTGTAAAACGTTAGATTGACAAAAAACTTGTAGTTTTGTTTTTTAGTATAAGTGCGTTTAGCAATTTTAAGAGCAATTTACTTCCGTGGCGTCAAACCATATAGTACTTTTGCACCAGGGTTATGCTTTTGATGTGACGAAAGAGATGGGACTTTTTAGTTTCTGAGAATTTTAACTTCACCCAGAACTGCACCTCGATAAAAGCTGTAATAAAAAAGATCTAACGGTCGGAAAACTACCTAAATTCTGAGTGTCAACTCATCATTTTTTTCCCGGAAATTCCACGGTAGTTTTAGATTATTCGGCATACCACGACCGGCAACTCGGCCCATATCGGGAACCGGAGCACCTTCCGGAATAAGAAGATCTTCCTCAGGTTGTGGTGGTCCCTCCGTCGTAAGCGGCACGATGTTTCCTCTTGGGAGCAGAACGAATCCTAGAAGAAGTTTTTTCTTTCACTTCCGCAGTGAATTAAATTCCTAAAAAATGTATAAAAGTGTTTTATTTCCATTGAAATCTGAAATTCCATTTAATTCTTTCCGCAGGGTAGTCATCTTGGACCGCTTATCTTCGTGATTATTATTAACGACCTGGCAACATTCCTCCAGTCGCCGCTGTTCGCAGATGATCTTAAAATCTATCGAACCATTCATTGACTCGATATTGGATTGTGTTGCACTTCAGGAGAACATCGACTGATTATTAGAATGGTGCGGTTTACACGGAATGGAAGTTAACGCCGAAAAATGTAAGTGTATAAAGTTTTTTTTAGAACCAGAGCCTCTATTATCCACGACTGCAGTTTGAAAGAGTAAGGCCGATGACATAGTGAATACGATGCGATGCGATGCGGTGAATGCGATTCAATGCGGTGAACCACATTTGATGAAAATGTATGAGAATCGCTTAAACCTGACATACTCAACGCGGCGAAGCAGATGTCAATTTGTTCCGCCGCTCGAGTTCGCACAGGCTGCGTCCGTAAATTTTCCGCCAATTCGCATCGCATCGCACTCACTATGTCATCGGCCTAACCTTTATCACACCCATATAACTTATCGAAAATCCTTTCTATACGCTCAGTGCTGCTCCCTTCTGAGTGGGCCGCAAAAACTGTGCAGTTGTTGGATGTTTTGCTTCCAAATCCGGAATAGCAAAGAAAACATTCTTTCGTGCATCTGGTAAAAGCAGGTAAGTGTTCTATTTTCAAAATTGATAAGATTCGGTTACATTGAATGATCTCGAACATTTCAGATCATTTGAGTGCTGGAAAATGTTTAGCGGCAATCCAGACATGAAGCCTCACCACTTAATCTGCGAGAATCATTTCTCAGAGGATTATTTTATTAATAAATCCAACCATTCCCAAGGGTAGGTAGTTTTTTGTACGAAGAAACAACCGGACAATCATTTTATGATTTTCAGCCTTATTCAAAATGCGATACCAACACTTAATGGCCCGAAGATTTTTGAAAACGTATTCGAAACCAAAGATTTTCCACCAGTTTTACCGGATGCTAGTGATATTCCTCGCGAAGTCGAAAGCTACCATGGTAAGATATTTTCGAAAAAAAACAAGCAATTCAGACATAGCTCACGTATGTCATTTTTCAGGACTAAATCGACAGATAGGCCCGGTTGGTGTGAAATCTGAACTCAAGGACATAATTGAACACATGGCTTTAGAGAAAAATATCTCCAATTCTATTTTGGAAATTCTTTGTTATGATTGTGTGTCATTATTAGTAGATAAATATTTAAATATGCTTATAGGGGCCAAGCTAAAAGAAATGAATTGCAACTATCAACTTACAATAGATAAAAAAAGAAAAAACAAAATAACTGAGAAGTCAAAAAAGTTGAACCTTAAAAAATTATGTACATCTATTATATAAGTATATTTAAGTATTGTTTATTTATTAGGTAAATTAGTTTTAACATTATTTGGTTAAATAATTTGTAAATTATGACAAAAACCAAAAAATGTTTGTTTTATTTGATTCTGCATATTAAATACGTTTCTTCTTCTACAAACCACGATAGTTTCGAAAAAGTTTAATGATAGTTTTAATCCAGACAATCTTATTTCAATTTAATTGATTAACAGATTTTCAATTAACTCAACGAAATAATCAAAAATATTCTTCAGCTTGTAAACCATGTAGATGTCGCTGTTGCACTGACTGCCAACCATAATAACTTTGAATGCGATTTGTTTTCCCAAGACACACTTTGGTATCCTTAGTAACATGGGTGAGTTTTGTTGCCCCAACTCTTTAGATGGCGTTGCGAACATCGAATATCCATATAGAAGAATGTATGTTCGCGGCAAAGCCCACTTCTTTATCTTGAAGTGACGGTATCTTTGCCTTTATTCAAGACCTCTGAATAACGTTTGACCAAAAGCTCTCATTTGTTCAACACAGCGCGACCACCGCGGCAAAGCCTTTGCTTTGCTCGGCTTTCTGCGTCGAAATACAATGAATGATATAGGTGTCAAATTTTGTCTGTTGACTCTTGGCCCACTATGATAGATGCTGCATGACACGGTGTACAATACTATTTATACCGTGCTGCATGAGAAGTAGTGGTTAAAAAGTTAAACCCAGGAAAAATCACAAATTTTTTGTCCATTTTTTTAACGTATATGTTAGTACCTAAGACAAATTATAAACAAACACCATTCGTGTTATTACAAATGAACTTATTCAACTATATGCATCTCGTCATTTAAAAGTCAAGTTTGATTTTGTTAACAAAGCTGAAGTACTCACCTTTTAAATGGCGTTCATTCGATTATAGATCAGTTATCAATTTTTGAATGAATGAATTAATGACCAAATATTAATCTTTGAATGAATTTCACGCATTATATTTTATCTAACATTTCGAGTTTGATTTGTTGTGAACACACGCATGGAATATGTTAATAGTACTTTTTCAAAATGAGTTCAATTGAACCAGTTTCAGAAAATCAATTTGCCATCAAATGAGCTAAGCTAAAATAAATATAGGTAAATAATAAATTTTTTTTTTGAGTTTTTTGAAAAGTTGCAGTGCTATAAATTAATGCATGAAAAAACGAGTTATTTAACGTTCATCAAAATCAAACCCCTTAAGGTCATTCACTCACAAAAGCAGCTCAACTTTCAGCGGAGAAATCATATCGGTAGAAAAATCCAGCCAGAGGGTGAAAAGTTTTGAAATTTCACCATTTACGGGGACCTTCCATCATATCCATTCGGCGATAATTGAAAATGAAATAAACGTTCGAAAATAACAAGTCGACAGCGTCGTTCGTGACATGAACAAAAAACTATTAAAAAATGAGACTTGCTACGAGTAATTTGAGCTGGGAACATTTTTTCCTGCTTTCATCAACTTTTATTTTAGCCGGTGGCTGATTTTTTTCACCAACCCCCTACCTATTCCATTCTCAATCTGTTCAACGGAAAAGTGAAGAGCGATTGTACAAAACTTTTCATGATTGGTTCGCGATTTATTATTGTTCGACTTATCGTCAAACCCCAGACATATTTCCCTGACCGTAAATTGTTGAACTATTCATCGGAATCGTATGTTAACAACTGTCATTCACAATAGCTGCAATATTCAGTCAGATGTACCGTAAAGTGGGATTTGGTTGGTAGATTAAATACATGCAAGCTCGTAGATTTATCACTTCGGAAAATGATTTCAGGAATTTGTAGCCCGATTAGAATGAGTATGAATTCATGTATGTAGTTTTAATACTAAAAAAAATACTGCAATTGGTGTTTTGTGCGTTATTATATAAAAAATATATCCAGAACTATAAACTTTCAAACGTATTCATTTGATTTTACATAAAAAAAAATTGAAGCAAGTTATCCCCTATTCAATTCTCCCCATACAAACTTAAAAGTTAAAATTTACTCATGTAAACGTTACTTAAGAATTCTGCAAAAAATCATGGATGAGTTTTGAACCAAAACAAAGCTGTTAAGACCCCAGGGTATAAGAAATTCAAAAATGACCCGAAATCGACTCAGTCTACTCCTCAGTCTTTAGTAATTTGGATAAGATTTGTTTTTTCACCTTGCACAACCATTAATACTCACATGCATGTTTACCGTGTTTTTTTTTAAATAATTGTTCTTGAGTTTCATCCCATAGCGATTATGTCAATCAAACAGCCTTAAAGTTATTATTAAATCATAAATTCATGAGCATATCTCAAAGCAACCAACACCGGCATGTCTAGACCCCACATCTCGGGCAAATTTCAAACCTGACACCTTATGCAATCGGAGATTTGCCACAAAGGATTACATTTTCAACCATTGCACTTGCACCTTCTCTTCCAATCAGCCTTCTCGGAATGGAAGGGCGCATAAATAATTTATTTTTCGAACGTGTTTTCATTAAAACTACAACGCCTAATTTGCACTCACCTCTTGCACAAAGTGCAAACTTAGAAGATAGAGCAGTAAACTCGCATGCCGGTAATCCAGAATGAACGAGTTCATATTGGTTGGTATTGGATTGTTCAGCAAATGAGACGCTGAGTACATGAGCACGACGGGTGTGAGAATCTGGAGAAATGGCTGCCGAAGAAGGTTTTCAGATTACCTTTCGACGAAATGGTCTCGTTCGTTCTGTAGGCAGCAATTCAGTTGGCATGGGTAAGGTAAAATTGCAATTTGAGGCTGAAGGTTTTACATGTTTTTATGGAATTTTGATCACCAAAAGATATTTCCATAATTGTTTTCAAATACTTTAAAAAGATTAAATTGGAAACATTTTTTTTGAGTCGTTTCAATAGATATCAATGCATGAAATCGCGTATGATCCGAGAATTTCAACTGCAAAACATTATCTAATAAAATATAAGGAAACATTTGCGCCTGAGGGTATCCTACTTGAAAGTACATATTTTGAATAGCGTAGTCGAAACACGAAAGTTTTTCTGAAAATGTTTGGATAGATAGTTTTTCTCATAGTTAATAATTTTTTTTCTAGTATGACTTCAATAATTAAAATTCACGTTTGTTTGTCAGCTTGATCAATTGCTTCAATTACCCTAAATTTTCTACCATCAATCAAATCCATTGCTTCATTCACCTTAAATTTTCTTCTTAAATCTCAGCCCCTGCAGTTCTGCAACATTATTCACCAAATCTCAATCAAAGCTACTCGTATCCGAGCGTTGAAATAAAATAGATTTGCATGCCACGAAACCTGATCGAATTGCCCTTAGCTCATCACTGCCTTGCCTCGAAACATACTTGGGAAAGTGGGTAATCGATGCAAGCCACAGATTTCAAGCCATTTGCCAAAGTTCTCCGGAGTGTTGGTGGAGTTTTCTTGAATCGCATTACGGCAGGCACATTGGAGGACCAGACGACGAAGATGGTGGCTCCGAATAAGAAAAGTTTGAGACCGGGTGCAGCGGAAAGCAATTATTTCTTGGGTGCATCTTCTGGTTCGGATGGGAAGTCGTTCTGTTTGTTTTTTTTTCTTTCTCTTATTATATTTCAAGCAGAGTTGGATTTCAACAACCCGAAGAAAGTTTTCTTTAAAGAAAGCAAACATCCAACTTTTTATTGTTTAAAGATAATTTTTGTTAATCTTTATAAAATTTTGTTAAAATTAAGCAATCACTCAATCTACTAGAAATGATAAAACCATAATTAGTAAGATTAGAACAATGGTCATTGGATAAAATCTTTAAGATAATATAAAAGAACTAATTGTATTTACCTGACGTTTTCATCGAGTTTGGAGTTTAAATTTTTTGAAAAAACTTCGTTTATAGGTATAGCATAAGAAAATATCATCCAGTGCAAAAGGATCGGGTTTTCAATGCATGTACTGGGGAACTTTGATCAACATGAAATTTTTGCAGATGATCAAAATTAACTAAGTCTGAATTTGAAATATCTGAAAACAGTTTTCTATGTTTGAAAGCCTATAAATTGAGTTTCAAATAGGATAAATTTTGTTTGTAGTTGAAGATTTTTTTTTATATTATTTAAAATGTAGTTATAAAGTTTTAAAATGTCTGTTTTTTTGAAGACTCACAAACAAACACTTCTCCTGATAAATCGATAGCATCTATAAGCAAATGGATTGTTTTATATGAAAGTTTAACGTTTTTCCTTTGTATAGGTATAGTTTTGGAGTTATTTTTATGGTCATTATTGTAGAGACAAGACTTGTTGGTTTGGAGAACTAAACTTAATAATGATTTTTAATCTGACAAAGTAAAGCAGCGGCTACTGAGATACTACAACCTCTCCCTTTTTCTATTTTCTTTAACTGCTTCATTTATTTCGTTCTTTGTCGCTTACTTCTTGATGATTCAATACTTTTTGTCGAGTTATCATTTTGAGAATGTGTTGGTAAGTTAATCAGTAATGGATTATTACTTTTAATGCGTTTTGTGTGAGTTATGTGTCGATCTGTTATCTTCCCTGTTTCCATGTTTTTTTTAGTTTTAAGCGAGATGCTTCTCTACTTAGGTATGTTCGACTGGACTGTATTTTGTTGTTAACTTGCTCTTTTTGACAAAGTTTTTCACGACTACAAGATCTACTACATCAGTGTTACAATGTTTAGCATTGTTCCTTGTATTTGTATATATTTCTCCTTTCTCTCTTCTTAATTTATCATTTTTAATGGCTTGTTTTATGTTGATCTTTCGCCTAACGTGAGGTAATTTATCGCGAATATTAAATCCAAAAAAATATTCTGAAGGTGCATAATCTGTGACAGAATGAGGTGTTGAGCGGTAAGCATGTATATAGTTTTGAAGATCTGTTTTCCAATCTCTTCTAGAAGCAACGCTTATTTTGATTTTTTTCAGCAGACTTCGATTTTGCCTCTCGACCAATCCGTTTTGAAAAGCAGCATATGGAACCGTGTGTTGAATAGTCACGCCATTAATAGAGCAAAATCTCCTAAACTTTTCAGATGCAAACGGCTAAAATAATGTTGGGATATCCAAATCTAGCAAACACTTCTCGCAGTTTTGTGATAGTCAATTTGGCGGTCATACCAAGGATAATTAGGCATTTCTGTTCTTTTAATTGGCTGTCTGTTGGAATTTGAAACAAGAACACAGCCTGAGCAATTTTGAACGAAATGTTCTACCATTTAATTCATTTTAGTCCACCACACTTTTGTTCTAAGTCGACGTTTCATCGATGACATTCCTAAGTGGGGTTCATGAGCTAACTGAAGGATACGATTTTGTAAAGCACGTGGAATATCAAGTTTCCTATTATTCATCCCTATGAAGGTTTTCGGTCAACCCATTAACTTTAATATTTTTTCCGATTCTTCACCAAATGATGATTCTCCAGTATTAGTAGTTCCTTAACATAAACGTGAAAGGGAATCTGCTATGTTGGTTTCTCCAGGACGGTAAATGACTTTATAGTCATAAGACATGAGACGAAGTTTCCATCGTTCGATACGAGGTGATTGTCTTAATCTATCACCAAAAATGGCTACCAACGGTTTATGGTCAGTGACTAACCAAAATTTCAAACCATAGATGTAGTCGTGGAATTTCTCACATGCCCACACTATACCTAGCGCTTCTCTTTCTGTTTGAGCGTACTTCTTTTCTATTTCAGTGAGTGTCTTAGAAGCATAACTTATTATTCGTTCACCTGACTCATTAGATTTTTGTACTAGTACAGCACCCAATCCGACCGGACTGGCATCGGCAATAACAAATGTTTCGTCATTGTGATTGTAAAATCCAAGCGTTTCACGTTTCAAAAGGATAACCTTTATTTTATCAAAAGCTTCTTGTTGTTCCGGCCCCCATACGATATTAATTTCCTTCCTGGTCGGTTTGTTCAATGGATAAGTCAATATGACCATATCTGGGATGTAGGTATGTATCTGTGCACAAAATTGACAAGACCAAGAAAGCTTAGAGTCTCGGCACAAGATCGAGGTGGTTCAAGTTTTTTAATATCGTCGAGTTTATCTTGTGATACTGATATGCCTTGGTCAGTTATCGTATAACCAAGAAAATCAATTTTCGTAGCATTTGCTACAATTTTATCATTATTTAAAAGTACATTGTAAGAGTGTAATGTTTGTTATATTTGTTTTGTACGCTCATTTAATTCAATTCTCGATTTGGCAGGTATCAAAATATCGTCTACGAAAATAATAATCTATGGAAAATCAGCTAATATTGACTCCATTACTTTTTGAAATAGTTCTGGAGCAGCTGAAAGGCCAAACATGAGTCGCATTAATCCTATAGGGTACTTTTAAACGTTGTAATATATCGACACTCCTTCTTTAGAAAAACTTGATGAAATGCTTGCGTACATCTAATTTTTTAAAGACAGTATTTCCAATTGATCTATTGTAGGCAACGGATGAACTTCGCGAAACTTAGCTTTATTAACTTCACTAAGATCGACTATGATACGTACTTCGGTAGCACTTTTCCTTCTCACTAACATGGGAGATACCCACTCTGAAGCCTCAGAAACTTTCTTAATTATTCCTTGCTTAAGTAGCTCTTTCAGCTTATCTAAAGCTAATTGCTCAAGAGGAATTCGACGAATTGACTGGCAAACTGAAGGAACTGTTTTATCAATTTTTATATTTGTTTCAACCTACCTTAAAAATAATACAATTTCCCACGATTTTCATTATTTAAATAAATCATTTTATTTAAAAGGAAGAAAAAACTATCAGTCAAAACAAAAAATCATTGTTTAAAAATTACTTTTGACAAAAGGAAATGTTTCATCTATCGTTTGAACAAACTTCAAAATACCCAATTTCACTGAAGTTTCTCCAGAAAGCAGTGAACATTTCCCTCCTCGAATAACATAAAATGTTGTATCAACTGACTTTGAACAGAATTTCACATCTGTTTCAATTTCACCCAAAACGGTTAACGGCTGATTAGTTCCATACGCATTGAATACTCTTGTGCTACCTCTCCTTGTGGCGTAAGCTTGGAATCCGGTTCTTTTCAAATCGACCCAATCCTTCTCGCAAAGAACATCTGCGTCAGCACCCATATCTATGATGAATTTCACGGTGGTTCCCCCAACATCAAGTTCTAAAAACTGTTTCTTTTTGTTAAGATTAAGAGCTCTTGTGGGAGAGTTTGAACACTGTTCAAGCTCGCTGACGTATCGTTTCTCTTTCACAAATCTACGCGATTTCGAATTATAGTTGGAATTATTTTTCCACGGACAACAGCGAGCATAATGATTTCGACGGCCACACTTATTGCACTTTTGACCTTTAGCTGGACAATTTCCTGGCTTCCACGAGTGTTTTCGGTTGCAACTTGTACAACGTTTGTACTTACTATTATCCAATTCCAAGTTACGAGAATTCAATTCTGCGGTTACCTTCAAGATTTCATTAGACGTTTTGTTGATTGAAATCTTCTCGCACTGTGCTTGTTGGGATCGGACTTCTTCATATGATCGGGCGGTTGCAAGAAGTTCACTAAGATTCATGTTGGTTTTCATCAGCTTTTCCTTCAGTTTCAAATCGCTTGTTGTTGACATGATTTGATCACCAAAGTCACAGGTTTCAGCTAACTTCTTAAGTCGCAATACATACTTGTTCATGGCTTCTCCCTCCATTAGGTTGGCTTGTCAGAATTTCTGTCGTTCAAGGATTTTCGAACGTCGTGGGATATAGTACTCATCCAAAACTAGCATTGCAGCTTGATAACGATTACCCATCAAATGGTCAGATTGCACAACAGACCGGTCAATTATTTTCCTGATATCGGGAGTTTTGAATTTCCCTTCATGATCCTCGATACCTCTCCAATCGACGTAGGCATCAAACATTCGGCGCCATTCTTCTCAACGAGCTGTCACATATCCTTCACAACATTCAATAAATGGCGATATTAATGGGTTAACCTAGATATTGATTGAAAATCAATGTTAATGGATCTTAATTTATCCTCTTTCTCTCTCTCTAGAATTAATTCAAAAGAAAATATAACTCTAATTTCGATTTCTTTTAAAAATTTCATTTACAATCAGGCTACACTCGACTGCATGGTACAAATTACCATACTTTGGGTAGCTAAAAGTGCCCACATTTCGAGAACCTAATTTGCCTGCAGTCAAGAATTTATTGCCGACTGCATGGAAACATCGAATGTTTCCACACTTTGAGCAACTGTTGCGAGAATTTCCCGTTTTATCGGGTCTCGGAAACAGTTCCCATAAATCGAGAACCCTGCACTGTGTATGAGGCACCTCCAGCCAGGATTTATTCAAGACTGCATGGAAATCTAAAGGTTTCCACACTTTGAGAACTGTTCCGAGAATTACGATCTGTAGACAGCTGGATATCGTTCTATGAAACAGGTGCTGCGATACATATTTAGTGGGCCTTCGTCAACCGACTTCTTACAGATAAAGAATGATGTTACATTGTAATGCGAATAAAAACTATCTGATTTTCTGAATGCTATAAAGTTTCGAATAAACAAATTTGTTTCTTGCGAAAAATTAACGAAAAACGCAACGTTAAAAGAAACACGTCCGTTCTCGAGCACGGCTTGCTGTGACCCAACAACTTAATAATGATTTTTATTCTGACAAAGTAAAGCAGCGACTACTTAGATACTACAATTATATGATAATTTTTGGATATTAAAAAAATGATCATTTTATATGAGAAAGCCTATAGAACAAATGGTTAAAAACCCTGTCAAATGGTTAAGTTCCGATTAAAAAAAACATAGGTACAGTGTGAGGACTTAGCGAATTGCATGAAGGTAAAATTTGATATGTTTTTGAGGCCAAAAAATATTGAGAAATGTTTATAATTTCGGCCCCTAAATGTATGCAACTACATTGTCCTACTTTTGAATATATTTGTTTCTGAAAGAAAACGTTGAAAAATTAAATTGAGTCCAAAAAAAATACAATTATTGATGTTTTAAGCCTTCTGTGCTAATTGGCATCAAAACAATAATTTTGAAGAAGTTGAGATACTTTGAAACCATAGTGAACAACGTTATCCCCGAAACATGAAACTGGTTTTGTACAAAACATTTAGTTATAGCCACAATGTTGTTTGAAAATTATTTTCAATGATCATGCTTTATACTCCTTACCTCAGTAAGTATTTTAATATTTTTTACTCTATTGTGTTGTGAGCCTACTTGGATGAATGATTCAACTATATTTTTTAGTTTTACAAACAAAGCAACCCCTTCAAAAATATTCGAATATAAATTAAAAAAGTGATCAATGTTCCCCCTGTTGAATCTGAGGTTACAATTTTCCGAGGTGGACCTTCTCCGACTACCTTAGATAAGCAAGTATTTACTGCACTAAAAATGTAAAAACAGTTCGTGATATCATTCAGAGTATTTTTCGATCGATTTTGAACTAGTGAGCAGTGCTCAAAACTGTTGACATGCTTGGATGAATGTGAAATAATTTTCCATTCAAGGTCTACATTTCACGTTTCCATCATTGCCACCGATCAGTCAAAATAGCAATCTGTGACTGACTGTCGAAAAAAAGTCACTCCAATTTCGTAACTGTGAATATGGACTTTCTAAAAACTCAGTCATCTAAACTTGGAGATCATGATAGAGTTGGAATGCATTTTTTTTTTGGGATTTTTCATGCCTGGGCGTTATCTAACCCCTACAAATATTGCATGGCGGGGTTCCCATTAATTTCTTCCAGGTCATAGTCTATTACGAATATCAAGTACCGCCAAGTAAATAATCATTATAAGTGGCATTTTATAATTCGAACAACACCTAACGCTACAGGGAAATGGTAGTCACGTTAAGTTGATTTCGCAAATGTTCAGACTCTATTGCTAGGAATCCGGTAGAAAAGTTCCTCAACTGTCTGATAGAATAAAAACTACATCCGATCATGTCATCAATTTGTTCACCGTCACGACTTTGTGGATTGAATGAGTGTGGAGTGAATGACGAAACCAAAAAATGTATTCACTGTCATCATGAAGTTCGTCTAGGCTAATTTGGTTTTATTTCGCCGTCTTTCGAAACACGTGGGGGACAAACTTTTTTTCTCTCATTCATGCCCTACTGCGGTCAACGAATATGAATTCTTTGAGCTCTGCTAGTGAGGGTTTAGTTTATTAACAGTTGATATTATAGTTTATTATCAGCTCAACGTTTCAAATAAGGGAAGAAATTTATCTGATGATAATTCAGACAAAGCCGCAGAATGGGATGTACTGTACACTATAATATCTACTTGACTTTCCGAATAATTTGTAGTTTTGTTGAAACTGTTTTTTGTAGCTTTAATACTGATCCTCAACAAACGATGTTGTCATTGTAATTGAGTAATTCGGTTATTTGCCGCTAATTGATTGGTGACGTGTTTTTTTTTTAATTTCAGGGATTTAAGCGCCTGAATGTATACATGAAAATCCATATTTTTTTCAGAGTACTAGAAAACAAATTTATTGTCTTATCATAACTCATACTCACTCATTTTGTGTTTTCATTTCACTGTCGAACAATTCGTTTTGCTGTAAAATATTCAAGGTTCACTTTTACCTAAAGCAGAAAAATCACTTCTTCCACCCATAACCATCTCCTGGATTTCAGCTCTGCTAGGGTAGAGAGTCGTTCCCGTTAGCAGGAAACGGGAAAGGCAAGTTGGATTGGCTTCGTGCAATGTGCACCACACACCAGCCAAGGCAGCGTATAAAAGAGTGTATAGAAATTTCGTTTTTTTTTGCCATCCTAGGCATAATGGATAAAAACTGATGCTCGCTCACAGCTGGGATTAAATGAGGCAGAAAATTCCTAGCAAATTTTCACGCCACCAGTTTCCACCGATTATACACACTACCAACTGTACCGAAGCCGGATAGGAATCTATTCTTTTCGATGCTGTTACTATACGGTCATATAATATCTATCTGAGGTTAACCAAGTTTTCCGAACTGTAAGGTTTAATTCGTGAGACGATTCTTGAATGCAGCTTCTCAATTTGGAACGGAGTTCAGTTCACAGCCTTTTTGCTTTGAGCTTATTCTAACTGAAAAGTGTCGGAGTGATGGGCGAGAAGATTGCATTTTATTGGAATTAATTATCGATCACGGAATTCTTTGCTGTCCATTCAGGTCATAGGAATTTTTTTTTACATTTTTCCTGGATACCATAAGAAGATCGACATATGCAAAAATGCATCAAAATGTAAATCAAAGGTTCATCTTTTAAATCTCGTTTCCATATATTGGACTATGATTGTTTTGCATCACGCATTTGTTAATTTCAAATTCAATCCATCCATACATTTTTTACCCCTAAATGTATCCAGCATTACCGCTGAAAAAATGACTTTTTGCTTCCATATGTTTTTTAGATGTCTTTTGCGTCACAGCAGTGTAAAATTTTTAAAGGTACTTTTGATTCCTGAATAAGCGCAACACGTTTCAGTTTTGTATGGAAATTTGCAGTGTTCGGCATCGCTAATTGAAAAATTAGCGGCGCTAATTAAATCGCTAACTTATTCAAATTTAGCGATCGCTAATTAAAACCGCTAAATCAGCTGAAAAAGTTATTGCTTCAAGTTTAAAGCGCTAATCGCTAACTGTTCACTAACAATAACGTAAACAGCATGGCCAGAGGATGGATTATTGTTGCATCTCAATTCGTTTGCTCCAAAACTATAGGGGAGAGTGGGGATACTTGATCCCCTTTTCTTATTTTCACCATATCTTTTTGGAAAAAATTAGCAACTCGCCGTCTTTGACATTTTCTGACAGCTTGTAACTTCAAGTTTCTATGCTCCAAAAATTAGAACGATACTTAAACCCGTTGATGAACTAGAAGCATTTTCGTGGAAGTAACAAAATGGCAATTTTTCTGAAGTTAGGGGAGACTTGATCCCCTATTGAAGGAGACTTGATCTTTCATTCAGGAAGCCCTAATCCTTGTATAAAAATCAAACAAAACCCCAATATAGAATGTTAATTTACTATTTTGGTCATGTTTGTTCTCATTTCACAATTTATAGCAGACATAAGAAGAAAATTCTATAACTTTGTCTCAACGCTAAAAACATTGCATACTTAAAGGCGCTTTTTTTATAATTAAGAGAAAATTAATTATTTTTGGTCTTTTCTTCAGACAATTGTTTGATAAATATTAGTTTATAGATAAATATTAGTAATTTCGTGATCAGCAATCATAACGATTAATTCAGAAGAAGAATATGCCGTTTGGAAGAGGGATCAATTGTACCCAACTCTAGGGGATCAATTATACCCATAATCAACATTATAGAAAACTTTTTCTGAAAAAAGTTGAGAGTTTTCCATTGCTTTGAAAATATGGCATTATGAAGTTCATTCTACGCTCGAACGATTGATACATTGGAACAAATATTTTTTTCATAATTTTCCCATGTAAGGAACATTTTAAAGTGATGAAAAAAGATCTTCAAGTTACATTTTGTGAAATTTTTCAAACAAGTTTCAATTACTCAAACAGTTATTTTGTTAAAAAAATTTAAACTACAAGCATTGTTATTTTGCTCATTTTGGCACATTTTTCTAGAACATTTGCTCTTTGTAAGACGTTCCAGTTTCGAGATATAGCTAAGGAATCAAGTATCCCCAGGGATCAAGTATCCTCAATCTCCCCTACAAATATGGTGGATTATTTATTGTGCCCAGTCAGATGAAAATTTTTTTTACCAGGTTTCAATTTTTTTCAAACTTTCAAAATATTCTTATTTAATTTTTGGCATTTCGGCGAGTTGTGAAAATTCAAGGTAGAATATTTAGAAAGAACATGAAAGTATTATAGGTGGCAAAGCTAGAGCGCTTTGGGTAGAAGAAATTGAATAGTTGGTGAAAATGAATTTTCACAACTCGCCGAAATGCCAAAAATTAAATAAGAATACATCCCAGCGGCGATTAAAATAAGATAACAACTTTCAAAATAGGAATGCGAAATTCTTATGATAGGAGCATTGCCAAACGTGGATCTATAAAAACTAAATGAAATGAAAATCCAAATTCATTCTATGGCGATTTTATCTTTTCTTTATTTTACCTTATTTGAAATACCAGTGAAAAACTGTATTGCGAAAAGTAAATATCTCATCCACTTTAAACAAGTTGTAGAAAGTGGATTTTTCCAGCACGATTTGTACATGTATAAAACGAGACTTGCCGGATGGGATAGTAACGTTGAAATCTAAATAAAAAAACTTGGAAATTTGGAAAAGCCGTTGAAAATCCATCGTTTAACCTTAAAAGCACATTTCAACAAATCACCACATGTGGACGACCATGCTAGAGTCACGTAAAATATTGATCAAGTAGGCCGTGGATTTTACTTTTGCAGGCGAAAAAACAGTATCGAAAAGTTGACCTTTTAGCTATGAATTACATAAAGGATGTTTAAAATAGTTTAATACTGTTTATCTATATTTCTTGAATTCTTTTTCTAAGAATGTTGAGAAAAGAAGTACTAAAAGAGAAAATAAAAGTAAATCTGTATGAGGCATTCCTGCCCTGAGACCATTCGAAGTGACCACTTTCACTTGAAGCGCATATTGGTGTAAGAATAATACCCGATGTTTCCTTAACTTGTCAAACGACAAAAAGTTTTCTTCTATCTGTAATAATTCGTGAATTTGAAACAAGTAAATGGAAGTTAGCGGTCTTCATTTAGCGGAACCAAAAAATAGCGGAACTTTTTAATTCGCTAGCTCGATCAAAATTTAGCGGCAAAATTAAACCGCTAACAAAAAGTTATTGGACTAACTAGCGATTAGCGGTTTGCGTTTTTGTGCCGAACACTGGAAATTTGTATGGAGAAAATTTTTTTGCGTATAAAATCATCCTGAAAATTCAAATAAGCTTGAAATGAAGTTTGTCTTTGATTATTTGTTTAGTTAGACTATATTTAAGTTTCATTTTTGCTAACGTTAGATGAAGCTAAGATTTTCATGGCAAAAGTTATAATCATTTCATAATAAAAATCTGAATTCAATGTAAAATATTTAAAAATTGCAGGTTCTACTGGTTAGAGCTGTCACAAATTTCTTCAAGAAATGTTTTTGTCAAGATTATATAAGTCAACAAATTCATTTCTTATGCAAAGAAGTTTTTTTTACCGAGGCCATCAATTTTGTACAGAGGTCAAAAGAAAGGCGCTTATGATTAGCAGCACATTCTCAGTGTACAAAACTGATGCTCTCTTTTAGAACAACATTAAAGGTGCCGGCCACGTCCTAAGAGTCAATGATAAGTAGAAAAATCCTAGTTATTAATATTTTAATAGAAACTAGAGCTGTGGTCAAGGTATTCTATTGTTTTTCATTCTTTACATTCTTTTTGCACATTAACTTTTTTTAAGCTTGAAATTTGCAACAATTTCTTCAGGTTGTCCTCTAGGCTTGTCCTCTCATCATAATTTCCAGTTTCAAGTGGAAATTCACTCACTTGACTTTTGAAAACAAAAATCATTCAAGATGCTCTCTCGAAATGCTGAATAGTTTATTCATATCTCAAGCTGTTTTTTTCAACTCGCTAGATTTTCAATTAGATTAGCTATTAAAGCTGAGCTCCCATTTTATTTTTACATATTTCAAGCTTTCCTGTCGACTCGCTTCATAGCTGAATCTTATCTCAAGCTGTCCTCTCAATCCGCTTGATATTCAATTTGAAGAGACATTCAAGCTTGTCCCGCTGTTTTTTTTTTTATTTCAAGCTCTCTTCTCGACTTGCTTTAAATTTCTATTTTATCTTAAGCTGCTTTTTCAACACACATGATTATCAATATGATAGGATATTGAAGCTGATTGGCCTTTCAATTTCAAGATGTTCTCTCAACTCGTTTAAAATTTCTATCGATACGTTTATGCTGTCCTCTCAACTCGCTTTTTAGTTTAAAGCTGCCCTTTCAACTCGCTTGAAATTTCTATCGATATGATCAGGCTGTCCTCTCAACTCGCCTTTCAATTTCAAGCTGTTCTCTCAACGCGCTTGAATTTTCAATCAATTCGCTCAGGCTGTCTTCTCAACTCGCCTTCCAATTTCAAGCTGTTCTCTCAACCCGCTTGGAATTGTGAACATGATCAAGCTGTTCCTATGACTCGCTTAAAATCTCAGAAAATTTAAGTTTACTCTTTTTACTACTTTTTTCATACTGGGTAATTAATAAACTGCTTGATTTTCCAGAAAGTTTGATGAAATTTTGTTAAACGTTAATTGGTGCTCAACTTTCTTTACCTTTTTGCGGTTCCATTGAAATTTCTCGTTTTTCGAGGTTAACGAGAAATTACATGTCACGGTTGTCAAATGTGCAGACCTATCCGGAGCCCCAATGCTCGGAAGCAGCACCGGAGAGCCCCCGGATCACGAACTACCGAGGTAGACTGAGTCGATTTGAGGTCATTTTTTAATTTCTCAAACCGTGGGGCCTAAAAAGCTTCGTTTTGGTTCAAAATTCATCCATGATTTTTTGTAGAATTTTTAAGTATCGTTTAAATGAGTAAATTTCAATTCATAACGTCAAATCTTACAGCACGATCACTATATTATTGCTATGGTTTTGCACATCGTCTAGGCGCATGTCTTAGGAAATATCATTTTACGTTAAAAGTTGTTTGCTGCCAACAAATTTTGAATGTTGGATTGAGGACACGACGTAATTTTTACATTTTGACACCATTGGCACCTAAAAATAAAAAAAAAAAACAGAATTTTAAAGCAAGCTCAATGTTGAACTTTCTGTCAACCTGATTTGATCTTTTTTCATATAATCCTGATGGAAAGTGATAACTATGCATAACAGATCAGCATTTAATGTCTTTGATTGAAAAATCGAAATGTCAAATATTCTTCCATATCATGCATCTAATTTCCATACTAGTGGGCTGGTTCGACAGCAATGAAATGGTATACCTTGAGATAGCAGTTTTTCATCAATATCGGTTATGCCATACGAAACGGCATGGCATTTGAAATTTATTTTATTTTATTTACATAGTATTCCGTCTTACGACATAACTTGACGAACATAATTCCTAAAATTCACTCGGTCTATGGCAACCGTTCTCCAATTTCTCGGGCACCCACGTTCGCCAGATCACGCTCCACTTGGTCTAACCACAGAGAACAGACATCGGGCCCCGAACAAAAATTTGTTGAAATCGTGTGTGAGAATACCCACCTAAGTTTCAAACCAAATTCGTAAGTGGACTAACATCCATAAGATGTCGCTACCAGTACACATATTTTTCCATTTTTTCGACACGCTTAGAAATTAATACTCATAGCGTATCTCAAATGAGGCCATTGCAATGTATGAGAGTAACACAACTTTTTGTGTGATAAATTTTAAGAACATCTTGATTTAAAAAAAATGCAAATCATATTTCAAACATACTTTAATCGCTGTCATATGTCCCAGCATATGCCCCATATTGTTCAATCAATATTGGCGCTGAATTGAAAGATGAATTCCAAGTTTTAAAGTATGTCTGTCATTAAATAGTTTTCTATAACAGAGAATGTGAACATAAATTGTTAATTATGGGTCGGTATTCCGGTTGATGGTATCTTGTAACTCATGTTTATAAATAAATTAAATCAATTCTACTGATTACTAACCCTGAGTTACAAGTCCTCATATATCGATCTCAGGTAACATCAACCAGAATATCGAGTCATAGTTTACAATTATAACATTTATGTTCACATTTTCTGTTCTAGAAAACTGTTAACTGATAGTAAAATCCTAACACATACTTTAACACTTGGAATTCAACTTTCAATTCAGCGCCAAAATTGTTTGAACAATATGGGGCATATGACAGCGTTCAATTGTGATTGAAATATGATTTGCATTTGTTTTAAAATCATGATGTTTTAAAATTTATTACACCGAAATTTGTGTTACTGTCATACATTGCACTGGCCTTCTTTGAGATAAGCGATGAGTATTAATTTCTAAGCGTGTCGAAAAAATGAAAACAAAAATAGGTGTACCGGTAGCGACATCTTATGTATGTTAGTCCACTTACGCATTTGGTTTGAAACTTAGGTTGGTATTCAAACACACGTGTTGAGCTCCAGCTCGAACTTTGTTCTCTGTGGTCTAACCACCTTGCTCGTTGCGCCCCTGCTCGTCTTGTTCCTACCGGATTCGTGGCGAACACCTGTATTACAGGACAGTCATCCGGCATTCTCGCAACATGTCCCGCCCAGCGTATCCGGCCAGCCTTCACCACCTTCTGGATACTGGGTTCGCCGTAGAGTCGCGCGAGTTCGTGGTTCATCCTTCGCCTCCACACTCCGTTCTCCTGTACGCCGCCAAAGATGGTTCTTAACACTCGTCGCTCGAATACTTCGAGTGTACGCAAGTCCTCCTCGAGCAATATCCATGTCTCGTGCCCGTAGAGAACAACCGGTCTAATAAGCGTCGTATACAGGTTACACTTCGTGCGAGGGCTAAGTCTTCTCGACCGCAGTTGCTTGTGGAGTCCATAGTAGGCACGACTTCCGCTGATAATTCGCCTCCGGATCTCACGGCTGGTGTCATTGTCTGCGGTCACCAGTGAGCCGAGATAGACAAAATCTTCGACTATCTCCAGCTCGTCGCCGTCGATCGTGACCTTGTTATTACTGGACAAGCGGGTTCGGTCGGTCTCGGATCCGCAGGCCAGCATGTACTTCGTCTTGGACGTATTAATTATCAACCCAATCCTTCCTGCTTCGCGTTTCAGTTTGCGGTAGATCTCCTCCACCGCCGCAGATGATCTGCCGACTTTATCAATGTCATCGGCAAAGCAGATAAGTTGACTGGATCTGTTGAAAATCGTGCCCCGCATTTCACCCACCGCTCGTCGAATAACACCTTCTAGCGCCACGTTGAACATCATGCAGGATAGACCATCACCTTGTCGAAGCCCCCTGCGCGATTCGAATGAACTCGACAATTCACCCGAAATCCGCACACAGCACTGCGTTCCATCCATCGTCGCCTTGATCAGTCTGATCAGCTTCCCGGAAAAGCCGTTCTCGTCCATGATTTTCCATAGCTCGTTACGGTCGATCGTGTCGTATGCGGCTTTGAAGTCGATATGAATAGATGGTGTGTAGGGACTTGGTGTTCACGGCATTTTTGGAGGATTTGCCGTGATTGCCGTGATTGCCGTGCCATGAAGCCGGCCTGATGATTTCCCACGAATCTGTTTGCTTGTGGCGTTAGGCGGCGGAGTAGGATTCGGGACAACACTTTGTAGGCGGCATTGAGGACAGTGATCGCTCGGTAGTTCTCACAGTCCAATTTGTCGCCCTTCTTGTAGATGGGGCATATTACCCCCTCCTTCCACTCCTCCGGTAGCTGTTCTATGTCCCAGATCCGGATTATCAACCGGTGTAGGCAATCGGCCAACCTGTCCGGGCCCATTTTGATGAGTTCAGCTGCGATGCCATCCTTCCCAGCCGACTTGTTTCTATTCAGCTGGCGAATGGCTTCCTTAACTTCACTCATCGTTGGGAGTGGCTCGTCTTCGTCGTTGGCTACGCCGGCGATGTACCTTCCTCCACCGTCTTGATCTCCTGCATGTGCGCCGTTCAGGTGTTCATCGAAGTGCTGCTTCCACCTTTGAAATTAGTTTTTCTACTTTATTGTAAAGTTTGATGCGAACGTATTACAGTCACTTACATACGTTAACAGTTCAAATTTCATACAAAATGGTATTTTTTTCAAGTGTCATTTTAGAATCGGTAGCAGATGACAACAAAGTAACGCATGAAAAGAAATTTTAATCGTTTCGAAAAGTAGGCAATTGTGCTTAATTACGCAAAATTAATTCACTCGTCCGTCAGTTTATTGGGACAAATGAAGACGATAACAAAGTATGCGAATACAGTGTGCCCAATGAAACGAAACCAAGTCGATTCCGTGAACGGGAGCGATAGAATTCAAAACATGGAATCCTGGATAAACACAGCGAAATAAAATGGGAAAAGCGGAATCAATTAGTTTACAATTCGATCCCGTAGGTTTCTCTCACATTTCTTCGCCGCCGGGTAGCAATTTTCCATCGCGTGCAGGAAGCGAAACAATCCGCCGCCCGTCAGAATCCGACTGACTTTCCGCTCTGCTGCAGCAAGCAAACTTGATGGTCTGCACGATATTTCGTTGCAACTCGATTTTGTTATTAATTTAAATACTCGTGTTTTGGCCGTTTATTTTTTGCACCTGGTAATATCCGCTTTCCGCATTCTGGGTTGTTGTTCGGTCGGTTGTTTTCCCCCGGTTTTTCAGCGAAGGGAAGAGGAAGCCCGAACAACAACCCGATATGTCTGGATCAGTTTGATTTTCCATTCGTGTAACCATCCCTGACAGTTATGGTGTCAGAGCTATTGCAGGAATTCCTGAGCCTCAGTTTTCTTTATTTTTTTGTAATAAACGTAAATGGAAATGGAATGTATGTGGAGGGAGGAATTTGATTGGCTAAAAGCAGATCGGCATGTGAGTAAGGCACTTTGGAGTAATATACTCCTGTAAATGAACGTATAATATGTGGTATAGAAAAAATCTTAAGCAAAGTTGTCGCTTTGAGTTTAACGCTCTAGGCTATTGTTTTGGTTTGTTTTGTTTAAAAAGGCGACTGTTGCTTCCGGCGTATAATAAAAACTATTCAGATTATTCATTTATTAGCAACATGAAAACGCTGAGGTATTTTAGAATGTATTGGAGTATTAGTTCTAATCAATATTCCCAACCCTTCAAAAAATTATGAGTATATCCATGTGCAGAAAGGCCCCTCTTACTTACTTAGCAATACTGTTAAAGTTAAGCTGGATTACCATATGTTAATAAACTGTATACCATAAAGCAAACACATAAAACAATTTCTAGATTCTGCCTTGATGGCTTCGATGATGCAGATGATATCAGAATCAGTGCTGCAATTTTTTGAAAGCACGGAATGAGAATGACTTTGAATTTCTATCACTGTAGAAAGCTCAAGCTGACATGAATGGAGCCGAAACGTCAACAAATTCAAAAGCTTCTGATCGGCTCAGTCATTCTCATGCTTTCGTCGAGCTTTGTCGATATATCTGTCAGTCAGTTAAAAGCTCATTCGTGAACCAGAACAAACTTGTTTCGCTCGACTGCTACGATAGCGATTTTCGCTCTTTGTATTCGATCAGTGAATGCAGCTTTAGCATTCAATCAGTGTCAGCAAAAGTTGCTGACAATTTCGGTAGACATTTGTTTTGGCCATTTTTGCAATTGGAATTTAAAATGAAAACACGATTTGTAAACCGCTAAGACTAAACGATTTTTCAGTCGAGGGACGAGAGGCTTCGCAGGTTAGAAATTTCTTGCCGATGCAGAATTTACGACAACTTTCTCGCGGGTAGTATTTTAGCGACGACGACTTGAGTGACAAAATATATTGTCTATTATTATGACGAATTATCTGCACATAGTGTTTTTTACTAACTATCTTTAAGTTTTTTTTCAGATCATTCTTGTGATAAATAAAATGACCACCCCATTAAATCATCAATTTAATTGCATTTGGATTAATTTCACTAGCAAATTCATAAGTATTCCATAATATTAACCTGCAATCGAAATGGTTTTTAATAAGTTTCAGGAAAAAATAATTTAAAAACAAAATGTCGAAAAGTTCAACAAATTCAATATAAAAAATTGACATCTCATGCAAGTGTCCGACTACTCAAATAAAAACGCATTTTTGAAAGGTGTTTCCATAATTCATTTCATCTTTGATTGTGGTAAACATAGTTTCTTCCGCAAGCCTAGCAAGACGATTCGCCCAAGCTTTGTCACCATTCGACTAAACTTGATGATATTGAAATGAAGCTTTTATCACTATCAGCATTGTTTGCCTGAAACTGAAAATGAAGATTTACAAATCTCATGAACCTGCAAAGAGCCTGAATGCATACTAACAATCGGTGTCTCCGATTGGTGAATGAATGTGCAGAGCAGGGTGAGTCAGTAGGGTGGATGCATATTGAGGAAAAGTAGGCAAGGGGTACCAAAAGTTTCTCATTGGTGGGGGGTGGAAACGGAGCGTTTTTTGACAGCGAATTGTTCGTCTACCATGCCTACGATTACGATTGCCTGTCACAAGATGGACGATTCCGTGCATTCTTATAAGAACACACCTGAAGCTTTACCCGCCTTGGTGCAGAGTGCTTTCGGGATTGAGCTTTCTGTTCATTCTCGTATGAATCCAGTTGAAATTGAACTGACCGATACACTGCAACAAATTCAATTGAATATTGAAAGCTGACACTGAAAATTTGCAGCACTGATCAGAATAAATAATCTGCCACCGAGGTTGAAGTACATATTGGTGAATTTAAAGACTGACAGTAAAATCGCAAGGAAAATTCCACAAAAACGGGCGAAGACAACTAGAAAATACTAAATAGAGTAAATTATCTTGAGCAGAACTAAAGCTTAGTTCTTTTTTAGAAATGGGACAGTTACGAATGCGTGTATCTCAAAAACCATTCGTTTAATCAAAATACTTTCTTTGGGGGAAACTAAAGTAATCTTATGCTAATTCATTAAAAAATTTGAAACAAAATATCGGCTTTTGTTAGAAAAGCATCTACTTTATGATATGATCAGTTATCATGATATTGATCAGTTTTTCAAATTTTCAAACTTCGTCTAATCTGTATTTCAGGTGACTGCATCCTTTTTCTTCAATTCCTGCTACTTTTGGGTTCAATACTTTTCGTTTTAAAGAAACTGAGGGAAATTTAGTGGATACAACTGTTCAGTTCCTCTGACATTGTAGCAAATAACGACTACCTCGCCTCCATACAATCCCATGACGTGAATTTACCTTTGCTTTGCCTCACCGAACAGGAAGTATACGAGCAATTGTCCGCAGCCGATCCATCTAAAGGTCCCGGTCCAGACAACATAACTCCAACGGTTTTAAAACATTGCGCTGTATCACTAGCTGCCCTCATTAGCTGTCTTTTCAATCGTTCACTGAGAGAACGGATATTTCCAAGCGTCTGGCGAATTGCGGCCATCACTACTATCTGCAAATCGGGAAATAAGGCTATGATCATTTAGTATCCGGGCACTTTATTTCGGTGATAGCTACGTTATTAGAGCTCGGATCTGCAAAACTTTAGAAGCGTTGTGTTGGTTATGAAAAGGACTATCTTGCCTATTTTCGCCAGATTTTTAAGTTAATGTGTGTTTGAGATATTTACGATGCAAAAAGACATGGTAAAAATAATTTTGCACAAATTGCGCCTTTTGCGCCTCAGAAACAGTGCTGCAAATTTTCAGTGTCAGCTTTCAATATTCAATTGGATTTGTTGCAGTGTATCGGTCAGTTCAATTCCAACTGGATTCATACGAGAATGAACAGAAAGCTCAATCCCGAAAGCACTCTGCACATTCATTCACCAATCGGAGACACCGATTGTTAGTATGCATTCAGGCTCTTTGCAGGTTCATGAGATTTGTAAATCTTCATTTTCAGTTTCAGGCAAACAATGCTGATAGTGATAAAAGCTTCATTTCAATATCATCAAGTTTAGTCGAATGGTGACAAAGCTTGGGCGAATCGTCTTGCTAGGCTTGCGGAAGAAACTATGTTTACCACAATCAAAGATGAAATGAATTATGGAAACACCTTTCAAAAATGCGTTTTTATTTGAGTAGTTGGACACTTGCATGAGATGTCAATTTTTTATATTGAATTTGTTGAACTTTTCGACATTTTGTTTTTAAATTATTTTTTCCTGAAACTTATTAAAAACCATTTCGATTGCAGGTTAATATTATGGAATACTTATGAATTTGCTAGTGAAATTAATCCAAATGCAATTAAATTGATGATTTAATGGGGTGGTCATTTTATTTATCACAAGAATGATCTGAAAAAAACTTAAAGATAGTTAGTAAAAAACACTATGTGCAGATAATTCGTCA
The DNA here is from genome assembly GCF_029784155.1 of Uranotaenia lowii. Lineage (NCBI taxonomy): Eukaryota > Metazoa > Arthropoda > Insecta > Diptera > Culicidae > Uranotaenia > Uranotaenia lowii. Next base: position 256,446,446 of record NC_073692.1, read on the forward strand.
TAATAATAGACAATATATTTTGTCATTCAAGTCATCGTCGCTAAAATACTACCCGCGAGAAAGTTGTCGTAAATTCTGCATCGGCAAGAAATTTCTAACCTGCGAAGCCTCTCGTCCCTCAACTGAAAAATCGTTTAGTCTTAGCGGTTTACAAATCGTGTTTTCATTTTAAATTCCAATTGCAAAAATGGCCAAAACAAATGTCTACCGAAATTGTCAGCAACTTTTGCTGACACTGATTGAATGCTAAAGCTGCATTCACTGATCGAATACAAAGAGCGAAAATCGCTATCGTAGCAGTCGAGCGAAACAAGTTTGTTCTGGTTCACGAATGAGCTTTTAACTGACTGACAGATATATCGACAAAGCTCAACGAAAGCATGAGAATGACTGAGCCGATCAGAAGCTTTTGAATTTGTTGACGTTTCGGCTCCATTCATGTCAGCTTGAGCTTTCTACAGTGATAGAAATTCAAAGTCATTCTCATTCCGTGCTTTCAAAAAATTGCAGCACTGCTCAGAAACTCTTCATTTTCGACTTGAAAACTCATAAACTGTTGGTTTTTTTCTGATTTTTTTTTTGACGAATGGTTAAGAAGTATAAGAAGTCACTCTAGAATCCACACGAAGTTCAAATCAAGCATCGGAATGGAACCTTTGATCTTAAATATGGTAAAAAGTCTATGGTTATTGAGGATAACTGAATGCAGACCCCTTAATTAATGCAATTAATCCATTTACGTCAGTCAAAAAGTTTTTTCCGACTAGTAGACACCTAGTAAATTACTAATAATTAACAGTTCCTTAGATTGCAACATGTGCAACCGGGTTTTACGCAATGTGACAGATGTGTCCTGATGGACGAAGAAATTTATGTTAAAACCGGATTTAAGAGATCAAATTTTTCAAGATGCCTACTAATGAAAAGGTTCCAACCAGATTTCAATTGCTTTTTCCAGGTGAGTTTGTGTAAAATATTATGATTTTGCAAAGGTTTTGCTTCTGTGGTAAAAATAATAGATCAATACATGACTGACACAAGTGTGCAAAGATAAAAAAGAGATTTTATGAAAAAATACGATTATTTCTTGAAATCATTGATAAATATTTTTTTTATATTTTTATATTAAATGTCATATTAACACCTTCATTTCCTCCATAGAAAGTTTTTCGATCAAATGAATAGTTTTTAAAATAAAATCGTTTGTAACTGCCCGGATACTAAATGATCATAGCCTTACACACTGTGTCGATAACTACCGTCAAATTTCGCTTCTGAGTTCAATCTCCAAAATTTTTGAAGTTCTCATACATGGACGACTGTACGCTGCTGCCAAACCATTGATCTCCGATTCTCAGCATGGTTTCGTTAAAAAAAGGTCAACTGTCACCAATTTAATGTGTTACGTGAGCTCGTTGAGTAAGAATCTGGAGAAAGTTTGTCAAGTTGATTCTATTTACATCGATCTCGCGAAGGCGTTCGACCGTGTTCCGCACTAGATACTAATAGCAAAGATGGATCAACTTGGCTTTCCAATCTGGTTGCTCGAGTGGATTTCGTCGTACCTGTCACATCGCCACGCTTACACGAAGCTAAAAAATACATGCTCGAAGACATTTGCCACCCCGTCAGGAGTTCCTCAGGGAAGTCATCTGGGATCGCTGCTTTTCATCATTTTCGTGAACGACTTGTGTGCTTTTCAGAAAGGTCGTCAGTGAAGTTGATTGCCTTGCCTTACAAGCCGATATTGCTAGACTTGATAACTGGTGTCATTTTAACGGAATGCTGGCTAACGCTAAAAAATGTAAGGTTGTCTATTTTTCCTGTGCACGTCGTGTTATCAATTTTGAATACCAACTTTGCAGAGAGAGTCTGGAGAATGTGTCGTCTTTTCTGGATTTAGGTGAAAAAATTGATAACAGGCTTACATTTGCCGAGCACATCGCGCTTACCGCAGCTAAAGGATTTGCAATTCTCGGATGTCTGCGTAGAAGCACATGAGATTTTGATGACATTTACGCTTTGAATGCCGTCAGTTGCTCTCCGGTACATAGCATCTTGAAGTATGCTGCACAGGTGTGGGCTCTCTATCAGAGCGCACAATACTACCGTCTCGAACGTGTTCAGCGTAGTTTTGTTAGGTACGCTCTACGTCGCCTCCCTTGGAATGAGCCGCTTCGGCTTCCATCATATGAACAAAGATGTGCCTTGATAAACCTAGCCACACTCGAAAAATGCCGAACCGAACTGCAGCAAACCTTCATCTGTGATGTGTTAACTTACCGCATTGACTCAGCATACATTCTCCAACGGGTCAATATGTTTGCATCCACTAGGACACTTCGTTTCTCTGGATACCTTACAACCGTACCAGAAAGTGTCCCATTTCTAGAAGAACTAAGCTTTATGCCGTCAATGAATAAAATTTAAAGATAATTCAAGTCCTATTACTTCATTTACATTTTCGTTTTTCCATATCCATCCTTTTGAAATTCAAAGAAAGAGAAGAATTTAGAAAAGGTTAATTTTTGATTTTTTTTTCTCAACAACGTCAATTATAAAGTAAAACTAGACTAGGCTTCCAATAACATCCGATTGTAGATTAAAACGCGTCCGTTTAACGAGCGAGTGCTGTAAAAACTCGCGATGATTTGAGGGTAAACAAATGTTAACTTAAAAAAAAAGATGCCTCTACGTAGCTTTATCTTCAGAAACGCATACATAGTGGATAAATGGTTGCCAAATTCAAACTCAACAGTAAACGTTCTTAATAACTCAACAAGTGTTATTTGGTGCATTTCGGCCAAGGGAATTGAAAGTTGCAGTTGTTTGAGTTTTGGGAAAGACTCATTACGACCTTACGCAATTTTTTATGAAATTCACTAATAACTATAAATTAATTTATTTATTTATTTAGTAACAAATCAACGGATCACATGCTGATCCCAATGATTAAATGGATACAAAACAAAATAATTAAAATTATAAAAAAAAGTTTACACAAACTACCTTGACCTAAACTCTATTAAAATTTTCTTTCTAAAGGAATCCCTCGATGTACCGAAATCAAAATGTTCAGAGTAACGGTTGAACGTCTTGATCACGCCGATCAATGCACTATTTGCCCCGTAGTTGTTTTGACGAAGGGGAGTGTAGAGCTGTAAATTCCGGTTCCGTAGTCCTTGAGGTCTGACACTAATGTTGATTGATTCCAAAAGCGAAGGACAGTCAATTTTCGATGACAGGATATCGGAGACAAACAAGGCCCGTGTGACAGTTCGACGGGCTTGTAGCGTGTCTAGGCTAATGAGGTTGAAGCGGTTCTCGTAGCTTGGAAGGTGGAACGGTCAGACCGGTTCAAATGGCGTAGAGCATATCGCATAAACCGTCGTTGTAGAGCTTCGATCCGATCAGCGCCATTCTGATAGAAAGGGCTCCAAACTGCCGATGCGTATTCCAGGATGGAGTGAACGAGGCTGCAGTAGAGGCTTTTCAAGCAGTATACGTCTCTGAAGTCCTTCGTCACGCGGAAAATAAAGCCTAAACATCGAGAAGCTTTATCCACTATAAAGTTTGTATGTGTCTTGAAGTCAAGTTTTTGATCAAGAATCACACCTAAATCTTTGATGTGGTTCACACGGGCAATTAAGTGGTTCGAAAGGAAATAATCGGCGGAAATGTGATGCCGTTTGCGCGAAAAATTTATGACGGAACATTTATTGCGGTTCAACGCCAGGCAATTGTTGTTGCACCAGGTAGCGAAAAGGTCGAATTGCCTTTGTAGTGAAGCAGTGTCTTCGGGGCCTTTGATTACGTTGAACAATTTCAGATCATCGGCACAAGCGAGTTTGGGTCCGTCGAGCAGTAGAAGAGCGTCATTAAAATAAATAAGGAACACAATCGGTCCTAGATGGCTCCCTTGTGGAACCCCGGAAGTAGCAGGGAATTGTCTGGAATACGAATCCTTAGTTCGAACGGTCAGTTTTCTTCCGATCAGGTAGCTACGGAACCAATTCAATAGGTAACCGCAGATTCCAAGACGTTCGAGTTTTGCAATAGCAGAATGAGAAAATGGGGTCCAGAATTACCAGTTCGAATAATTTTGCAATTGCGCATAAGGCAGATATTCCTCTGTAGTTATTTATATCCCTTTTGTCACCTTTTTTGTGAACAGGAAACATATAAGCATCCTTCCACAGCGAAGGGTAAACGGCTCTGTCTAGCGAAGCTTGAAATATTTGTTTAATTGAAGACAATAAATGGGGCATAAAGCGTTTCAGAAATGTGAGTTTCAGAAAAGAGAGTTTTTCATTTTTGCAGTCGCCTTTAAAATAGTTTCTTCTTCAATTGCAATCATGTTTAAAGATGCGTTTAGGGAAGGAACGTTTCGAACAGCGTTAGCTATTTGATCGGCAGAGATTAAACCAGTGGTAAAAACACTAGAGAATTTTTTAGCGAGCAGATTACATATACCGAGATCCGAACTTGCAGTTTCGCCCTCCAAGAACATGTTGGTTGGAAGTCCAAATTCTCTCCGCTGATCTTAATCGAAAGGTTTTAATAAAATAACAAAACTTTTGTTGAACCGACATCCAGTGTTCCGAAAATCACTCATTTTCAATGAATGTTCCTGATTGCACGTCGCAACTGAACGTACAGCGATCGGGTTTTTGTAATTGATTGATACTAGACCTATCCGATCATCGTTCGTTCTATTCATCGCTAAAATATAGATCACCTCGCACGACGCTTGCTGTCAAAACAGTGCAGCACCATCATCAAATTGGAATCTCACCAATGAGCGATGCATACGGCGAATCATGTTGGTCTAGGATCAGAAAAAAAAATACAAAAAAAATACAAAAAAAATACAAAAAAAATACAAAAAAAAAACAGAAAAAAGAACAAAAAAAAACAGAAAAAAATACAAAAAAAACGAAAATAAGAGAAAAACCAAAAACTCAAATAGACAAAATTGTAAAGTAGAACATAAAACCAGGAACGGAAACCCATACTTGACTACTTCATGTCGTACTTTTTACTGATACTTTATCCAGATTTTTCTGCGAATTCGTTTCCTAACATATCCGGACCTCATATCCGGACTTGACTGCCATCAGGACTCTTCGTTTTCTTATAAAGCCGGATCTACATACCGCAAGAAACATCTGTCCTCATATATCTGGACTTGAATTCCGAGATCAAATGTTCGTTATAAAGCCGGACTTGTGTACCGCTACCGGAAACAATTCGACTAACCTAACCACAAGATACAATCTGACAAGAAACAATACAAGAAACAATCTGAAATGCATTACCACATGAAAGACGGAATAGGGAAGAATGCCCTAAGTGGTAAATTCCTGGAAAAAAAAATTCATTAGTAAATGTTGTTTGATTTTAAACATAGCCAATTAATAAATTCATTTGATTTTACAGCATTTTTTTACACCAGTAAGAATAAAATCATATTGTAATTGTGTTTGTGAGGAAAAGACGTTCACGTCCGCCGTGATTTCTATTTCAATTAAACCAGGCGGATACTGAGTGAGCGACATTCAGAATGGATCAGTTTGTATCTCATTCATCTCCGATAGGCGATGTTTTCAAAACCGATGATCCTGAATGACTCGGTTGGCATTGCTGAGTGGAGTGCTGATCGAGATTGCATACCAGTCGGGCGAAGCAGTTGCGAGGGGCGCTTTCCTATTATACAGTCAGAATGTTACAAATAAGAAACGTATTGAGTGTTTATTTTGATTGATTTTCGGAACACTGCCGACATCCTATTTTTGGGCCATCCGGGCATCTGATTGAAGCGATTCTTGAGGAGAGAATTGGGCTACCTCACCAGCAAGGGATCGTGGATTGAAGACGGGTCCGTCTCCCCACCCAGCTGAGCGCTTTGCATTGTAACGGCTTGACTCAGACGCTCAATAAATTTAAGATGTTCTTTCGATGGAGACCATTCGATCCTATCCCTATATAGAAATTTTGTTTTTATCGAGTTGACGAATCTTGAACAAGTTACGGAGTAAAAGTTGCTCGCTGCTACTGGCTGTGCCTTGCTACCTGGGTGGTAGAAATACATACATACATACATACATACATACATACATACATACATACTGCCGACATTGTATTTTTTTATTTGAGCAAGACATTCTGCTGCAGGTGCCGAATCTTTTTTTTTCATATCTAAAGCAAAGATTAGATATTTTTTGGTTGATTAAAAGTTGTAATCATGTCAATTTTTGATGTTATTTGAACGACTCATAAAAAATCTTTGCCAACAATATTATGAACTTCAGTTTTCCTAAAAACCTTAAAATTTTGTTTGCAAATGCTTTTCAACATGTGTTTTCCGTAGCTGAATAAAGTTCTACTCCATGGTGTGGTTTTCTGTTTCGAACATTCTTGTTGCAAACTTACCGCACCGAAGTATCTCTACATTTGGTAAATTTTTCTACAAATTGGCGCCTTGATAAAACTTGACTGATTAGTTCGGGAAAGTTTTTTTTCTCTTCTTCCTCTCATCGAAGGGTTGAGACGCGCAAAAGTAGCGGCAAACTTTTGGTGGAAAATAATAATTAATTTTCCGACTTTCAATTTGAATAGTCGTCGGCTTGTGTCTTGCCGGAAGAAAGGCATAAAAAAGGTTTCGAAACGGCAGCAGCTCCAATCTGTGGACGGGCGAGAGCAATAATAAATCTTCAAACGGCTCAGTTCGTAGTGAGTTTTTGCGTTAGGGTTTTTCCCGCTTCATAATGAATTCAAGAATCAAAGCAGAAACTAAACTTCTGATATGGTCATGCCTTTTCTGGAGCATTCATTCCGTATACAGAGGAGCGCCAACGGTTGGCTTTGTCGTCTGCCACCAAAGGCAGCTTCTATCTGATGAAACGACAAGCTGTGGATTAATCCTGTCAAAGGCGTCAGATTTCGAGGATTAGTTTCTGATACGCTCAACAAAATCACAATAAAGTATTTTCACTGAGGCTCAATCGTTTGAACTAAAAAGATCTGGTTCTTTACCCTGCATTGAAAATTTATTTCCACTATTCGGATTTAAGATTCAGTTTCAAGATTCAGATTCAAGATTCAGGATTCAGATTCAAGATTCAGATTCAAGAATCAGATTCAATATTCAGATTCAAATTCAAGATCCTGATTCAAGATTAAGATTAAAGATTCAGATTCAAGATTCAGATTAAAGATTCAGATTCAAGATTCCGATTCAAATTTCAGATTCATGATTCAGATTCGAGATCCAGATTCAAGATTCACATTCAATATTCTGATTCAAGATACATATTCAAGATTCAGATTCAAGATCCAGATTCAAGATTCAGATTTAAGATTCATATTTATACTCATGATTCAAATTTAAGTTTTAAATTATTAAATTGGAATTTCAGATTCATCATCCAGATCGATGATCTAGTAAAGCAATTTTCGAATTAAAATGACCCTGCTCTAGAAATAATATTCTGCACGCTACTGACAAATTTTTGTTTTTTCCAGTATTCACCATCTCACCTATGTATGTATGTTCACCAGCTCAGATTGAGTGGGAGGATAAAAAGAATCACTGCAAGCAAGGGCGCGGCACAACAGAGGAAGTGCGAAAAATTTGATAGCGAAAAGGAAAAAGTTTTACTCGCATAAAATTAATATGATTATAATTTAATACACATGGGAAATTTTGAGCTTTGCGTGACTTCTGTCTGCACTGGGTGGGCGGAATTTCATGAACTTTTTCTCTTGATTTCGTTCTTTTCATCCAGCACGCGTGTGGTGTTTATGCTGGTGTTCTACACTCCGTATGCATACATTATTTGCTCCATCAAGGGGGACGAGATTTGGAATGTCACGTTGTCAGCAAAGCGAGCGATGATGAATTCAAGTAACTTTTATTCTTTTCCTCCAGCAGCATTCATCCGGATTGCTTGTCGTGATGTTCGGCAAATACTTCGAAACGATGCTTAAACCGTTAAACATCGAGACAATTGATCTGAAATTTCCCGGAATTGATTTTGTTCTGACGATTTAGAGGACAAAAGCAAACTTAGTTGAAATCAAATTGATGATTCATTCCTTGCATGAATTAAAATTGTTCTTCAGTCCACAAGTTTTCTGAGCAGAATGCATTTTCGAGCATAAGAACCATTTCAATTTACTATTACTGCATGCTTAGGAGATGGTGAAGAAGAAAAAATAGAGTGCTTATTTCAACGCCTAAATGTAGATATGGTCGAAAGGGTATCGGTTAGAAATCAGTGTGATTTTTTTTCAAATGGAGGTTTTGAGCTTGGTTCAATTTGCTTGGGGGTCCTGGCTAATTTAATAAAGCTCAAGGAAAAAGCTTCTTTAATGGAGATTATTTTCAAACATTCAAAACCTGCTCATTAATGTTCAACTGGTTAAAAAAAGACTCTTCGTTGGTTTTGTTTTTCCCTGCCTACGAAAGATTTCAAAGTAAGATTGCCGCATCGGTTCATTATCTGTTTTCCCGATGAGTTGATGGTTGAAGAATGGAGTTACGCTGAAAGGAAGTCTGATTATTTATTGATTTCATTGAAAAAAAAAAACAAATATGCTGATCCATGCACCCTTGGATCATTCTAATATTTACTTACTAACTTACTTAATGATCCCGCGCCGATCCTCCGGTGCATAGGGCCGTGGTAAAAGACCTCCACTGTTGACGATCCGGAGCCAGCGTCTTCACCTGGTCCCAGTCAAGATTCTCGTCGACAGTTCGGATTTCAGCGGCTAGGCTTCGCCGCCACGAGTTTCTGGGTCTGCCTCTTCTTCGATGACCTTCTGGATTCCAATCTAGCGCCTCTCTGCAAATCTCGTTTTCATCTTACCGCAGCGTGTGCCCAATCCATCTCCACTTACGTTCCCGAATCTCGATTTCTAGTGCCCTTTGATGACACCGGCGATGTAGTTCCTCATTCGAGATCCAGTTGCCAGGCCACCAAGCGAGGATGATGTTCCGCAGCCAGCGATTCACAAAAACTTGCAAATTTTCGCGTCGTCACCGCATATGTGCACCAAGTTTCGCACCCGTACAACAATACGGATTTGACGTTTGAGTTGAAGATTCGGATTTTCGTTCGTAGAGAGATCTGGCGTGACCGCCAGATGTTTCGGAGGCTCGCAAACGCAAATCGGGCCTTTCTGATCCGGGTTTCGATGTCTTTCCTGGTACCACCATCAGGCGTAATCTGGCTACCAAGATACTGGAAGCACTCCACTTTCTCAACTTGTTACTCAGCTACCATGAAACTGGAGGGATTTGCTGTGTTGATCTCCATCGACTTGGTCTTTCCGACATTGACTTTGAGACCTGCTGCCTTGGAACTTTCGGTGAGGTCGTCGAGTTTGCTCTGCATATCCGGTTATATTTGGGCGAGCAAAACAATATCGTCTGCCAGGTCAAGGTCGTTCAGTTGCTCCATTGTTGAAGGATTCCACGGCAATCCTCGGTTCGATGCACAGTCGATCGATCCAGTCAGAATCTTATCCATTACGATGAGAAAACTTTTTTAAAAATAATTTGGTTTAAATTGTATTTGTGATTTTTAGTGAAAACCCTTGGAAAGGAAATCTTTTCAAGAAATGATTCGCGAAATATTGACTGCAATTATACTCATAAAATACTTCTGCAGACATGTACTATTCATATTGAAAGCTGATTAAATCATACAAATACAACAAATTCACCTTTATAATCTATTGTTATCCGAAAAAAACACTTAAGTTGCCTGAAAACAGAGTTTGAAAATTGAAACTAAGAAAACCATTTATTTTACTGCCCTTTTTTATAAATTTTACGAAGTGAATCATTTTTACCCACTGGGACCTTAAAGCACAACTACCTACTTTAAGGTTGTTGTGCTTTAACCTACTAGTAAGTTCCTGCACTGAAGTGGCGATTTACGTCAAAAGTACCTAGAGTGGGTTGTTTTTTCTGTCCGTGTACGAAAACGATTTCGAATCATGTGTGTCAATCTATCAACGAGTTATGTAAGACTGGCTGTTAGCCAATCGGTACAAAGTGCTGTGAACCCCTAACGATCCCTAGGGTCGGCACGCTTACCATTCAACACTATGTTGCAGGGAAGTTCGGAAAGACTAAGGTAAAACTCCTAGGCTAATTAGTTAGTACCCTTTATTCAAGGTTTGCAGTTTCCACCCCCACTTTCTTATAGCTATCTATCTAACCTTTATACTGCGCTGCGAGAACGTTGTGGGTAACGTACTCATCCTTCCTCCTTCGGCGTCAAGCTCGGGTTCGTTGAGGACAGCTGGGAGGTCGACAGGTTCTCGCTGAATGTACCCGGCCCCACCTTGGGTGCTGAACCGGGCACGGTTGTGGCTTCGAAGGTAAGCGAAGTGGCGAATTTCAATGGTGTACCTGGCCCCACCTTGGGTGCTGAACCAGGTACCGGTGTAGGTCAAACCGACGGCGTAAGTGGCGTAACGGTTGTCGGTCGACGGCGTAGAGCTTGTTATCTCTCTCGAGTTGAGTTTGAATGGCTTTTAAACTCGGAACAGCGGGGTCCTGTTGATGTTCAGGACAAATTAGGGAACGGTTTTTGGGGCAACGAACAAAATGGCGGATGGTTACCAGATGTTCCGTCAGCTGAGTATTCTTCTCAGCTAACCAATATCACAGGTCCACAAGTTTGAGCAATATTTGATACTACTACAATTCTGCTTTTAAATGTAGTGTAGAATTGGTCGTGTCTTTAAGAAGCGGGACACTTTAAAAAGATCTGTTGGAGCTTGATCTTTCTGCGTTCGCGAACTATCGGAAAATGCCTTGGTCATTTCATTCTGGAATGGCCTTGAACCATCCCCGATCGTTGCCCTCGTTTTTTGCTCGTCTACTTCGCCCGATTGTAGATTTCGCCTCTTCGTTCGACATTAGCGGCTCGCATCTCTTGGTGGCCCTCTGGTGGTGGGTTGCCGAACGAAGCCATGTCGTTCGCCGGGTTAGGGTCTAGGGAGGCTGGGTGAACGACCTCGCCAAGGAGAAACCCTTAACCGCCACGAACACCACTGCAACATTATTTAACCAATTTACAGCAAGATCACTGCAACATCCTCCGACAGACTAGCAACGCTTACAGTTATGATGGTGAAGAACGTGCGTGAGTACTGCTCTGCGTTTAAGTTGAAGGTGAGGTAAAAAAAATATGATGACTATGGCAGCAAGAAAAAGAAAAATAAAAAAATATTATTTATGTTTTGTCTTGCTTTCGTCAAGAAAAAAAAATTTTTTTTGTTATCATTCGATCTTCCTCACACCGACGTCATTTTGCATTGAAGATGTTACTATTACTACTACAGTTAAACCGCTGATTTTTTGTTGTGTTGTTTCAAGGATTCAGACTCCAACCGAGGTGTTTTGGAAGTCTCTCAGCTCAGCTCCACTTTGTTTGCCCCACGCTAGTAGCGCCATATCCTGTGTCGACGAAAACCCAAGTTTTTAAGAGCTTTTTAAGGCATCCAACTGTGAGCATTTGACAGCAAGAAAATGTTTTCTTAGATTAAACTATATTTTAACTAAGATTTGTTTTTACTCGAAGTGTCAAACAGGAAACCCTCATCGGCAGCCGTGATGCGAAAGACAGGAACCTCCGTATGCACCGATTTTCAATAATGTATCTTCCCAAACATAACCGGTTGAAGTGCGGAAGACATAGAAAACCTGACGACGAAGGTTAATAAATGCATCTGGCTACTGTCACCCGTGAATGCAAAACTCGATGTGTTAGCAGCACGGATGTTGAAGAAACCAGCAAAATCGTCGGGTGACCTGGTTGAGCTTCATAATTCTCCTTTGCAGCCGGTAAAAGCCTTAGCCGATCTGGAGGCTCTCGAAGGACGATGCCGGGGCAAACGATTCGTAGAGGCAACAGTTCGTTCCGTTGGAATGCACCACCGTCGGGATCGATACACGAAGCAATGCGAAACGGTAAGTCGGCAGAAGGCGACGGTCCGGTATTCGGACCCAGAATATTGTCAATCTTTTCTGCATCGATGCCTCAAAAACTCAAAGCAAAGATATTCTGATGTGGCTTGGACACGGAAGCCCGTATCGAGAAAAGGGAAACGAATCCCATCCGAACACCATCTTCAGGACGGATTGGAAAATTGTTTCGAGATGAGCAACGAGAAACTGACACCAGGGGAGCAGCTCGGAAGCAACAATATCGCGAATGTTTCATGGCAAGTTGAAGTTTTGGAAGGTGATGAGGAATATATGGTGTTGGCTCGATCAATAAAAAAAGGGCTTTCTCAGCAGACTTTTCAGTACAGCTCAAAACTGTAATTTATTTTAAAGTTAATTAGTCAAAAGTTATAAAAGAAAATGGTATTGTACCTACATTTATGGTCTTTTACTAATCGTTAGATCGAACACCAACAGGGCGGACGAGCTAATCTTCCTGACCTGATTGTGAGAAGTATAATATAGTTTTATGGATACAAATGAATGTTATTTACTTACAAAGATATCCGGAATACAATGAAATAATAAAATTACTAGCTCTAAATAAGTTTACACTTTAAATTGCGAAACTTTGTGGCGAGAAATAAAAATGGCGTGGCACGCGACTGCAGACTTTTACTTTTCTCCCCTTACACGCTAACTTAAAACAATCGTTTCTCATCTAAACTGTTGCAGTGCGGCCAGTCGCGTCAACATATGGTTTTGCAAGCTTGAAACATACTTTGTTTTAAATTGGTAAGATCATAATTTCTTCATACGATTTGTTTCAGGTAATGATTCAACTTTGTTTTTTTTTATTTGATTTTTTGTTTTTTCATGTTTATTTTTATGTATATATCCGAACTATTTAATTGAAATCAAAGATGAGTTATTTTATTTAAATTAGGAACACATTCGTCGATTTCAAAAGATGGCGTTCTTTTTATGGGGTCCTTCGAATATTCATTTTTAATTGACACAATTGGCATGACAGTAATTCTATCATACACACATTGAATTTATTATCTTCAAGGTTGACGAAAAAAAAGGAAATTCAAGTTTCAAGTACCTACTGTTCGCTCGCTGCTACTTGATATTAATCTACAAAAGTATCGTCGTCACCATCGGCGATGCATTGGTGCCAATTTTCAGATAACCATCTGAGGCAGAAAAGTTAATTTCATAGAATATTACAAGAAAAACACATCGACTTTTATCCTACGTTTGACAGTTTTGGTTTCATACATACATTCAACCGTGTTGATGAAAATTAGAATGGTTCAAATCCGTGTTAAAATTTTACGATTAGCACTTGTTTTTTTCAGAATCATTTCTGGATGAGGCATTTGAATAAGAAACTCACCGTTCGGATCCTCTAGAAAAGGGTTCCTCACGCGGATCAAAACGATCCATCAGCAAAAGATTTCTGCTGTATCGCGCGGAACCAAAACACGATTTGTTTTGATTTTCCACATGCTTCGTGTCCAATTCGCAATCGAGAACAATGGATCAATGATTGCTGATGGCAGGCGCGGTACAAATGTTTACTTCATCACACGGTTAAGCGAGATGACTCAAACTGAGTTCTTGGCAACTCAGCAGTATTGCCAGATATTCTGAGTGAATAACTTAGAATATTCACTCATAAATGTATAGTTTCTCATTTATTCATTTAGAAATGAGTACTTTCCCGGATAGGGAATATGATAAATGGAGAGTGTGACGATATAACAATCGTAATGAATTGTGTAGTAATTGAATGACTAGACTGACGAAACACAAATAAAGATAAAATAAGATAAGAGGGATGAATCAACATAGATGTTAAAATCCCAATGATCAAATAAATATAAAAATAATAATGATTACTATATTCCACCCCTGAAACCTGCGTTTTAAACAATTTCAAATTTAGTTTGAAGTTTTTTTAGACTATTACAGTGAGCGAAATAAAAATAGCACCACTATGTGTATTGCTTGTTAAAATATGAATGATTGAAAATTACGAAAATATTCTTCCACAGTTTGTTCTGAATTGCTTAACGGATAAATCAAGCATAAGTTTACTTTTTTTGGACGTAGCAATTGGCGTTGAGGACCAAAAATGTGAAAAAGGGGTGCGAAATAAGAATAGCACCACTTGAGTTTAAAAAAAAACAAGATTATTTTTAAAACCCCCTTTTAAAAAAAACCTTTGGAATTCTGGAAAACTCTTTAAAATGCAGTTATCTATTCAAATAATTCGTAGAAGCATTATTATTCACTTTTACACAGTAAATTTTCAAAAATAATCTTGTTTTTGTTGAAAAACTCAAGTGTTCCTATTCTTATTTCGCACCCCTTTTTCACATTTTTGGTCCTCAACGCCAATTGCTACGTCCAAAAAAAGTAAACTTATGCTTGATTTATCCATTAAGCAATTCAGAACAAACTGTGGAAGAAAATTCTCGTAATTTTCAATCATTCATATTTTAACAAGCAATACACATAGTGATGCTATTCTTATTTCGCTCACTGTAGGTAAAAATAGAATCAAACGGAAGACATTAACGAAAAAGTTCCGTCAACTGGGACATCATGCAACACTTTTCAACTTCAATGGCTAGTCAGAAAAATCATTGGTTTCATCAGTTATTTTTAAATCCAAGATAAACTTGAGATTTTCACTATCCTAAGTAAACTGGGTAAGTTGCTACAAACTTTGTTTTAATGAAAAATCAAATAAAAAAGTTTTAAAATTTATAGTTTTTGAAGTATTTGTGATGTCATAACGCATAAAACATCAATTGCTGTAATTTTTGGTTGGCTTCGAATTAAAGTTTACATTTTTTCTGTCAAAAATGTTTTCAAAGAAAAAACATAAGGGTGCTGCATACATTTAGGGGTTAAAAAATACTGTATCAACTTCTACTAGCTGGAATCATAAAAATTGATGTTTGGATGGATGAAATTTTGAAATGAACAAACGCGTGATGCAAAAATATTATATTCCAGCATATGGAAACAAGACTTAAAAGGTGAAGTTTTGATTTACATTTTGTTGCATTTTAGCCCAGACTGGTAACTGAATTATAAAAGTATTTATTGTTTACGAGTTTTGATCACCGCCAGTTGTTATCTTTTTAAGTTTATATTTTTCGGTAATCACCGAACCTTTGATTTATTTCTTACCTTCATCATCGAATGTTTAAATACAACATTTCCAGAAATTTTTAAGTGCAATCTACTCATCAACATTCTTATTCATCGTCTCAATCCTAGGCATTCCATGTTTTGTCCTCAAAAGTTGAACCATTCCAGGTGACATCGTTACCAACCATTGTGGGAATTATCATCTTCACTTGGCCAGGTGAAAAACGCCAGCTTTCGTTTATGCTTTAATCAATATCAGATGATTCTGGCTGCTGGGCTGGCTTGTGGATGAGGGTGTCGACAGCATTTTCTGCAAACTGGATATGTAGAGAAAAGTACCAAAGACTCTCTCCTCCGGTGTCGTCCATGGGGCAATGGGCTTCGAGGGATAACCGCCATCTGCAAGAGACAATCTTTAATACGAGCAAAGGCAGCAAATGTGGTGATCCGTGTCCCTGAAGTATAAAATTAAAGATATCAAAATGTTCTTGCGAATTATTATTTTGCGATATGCGCTTGATAAAAAAAATACAAAAAAAAAATACGAAGGTACCTACTCGCTTGGTATTTTTATCATGATTTTTTTTTACTTAATCGACACACACTAGTCCTTGACAGTATACGATTGAGGTAAGATGGTCCAATGCCTTCTTCTTTTCCGCCCGTATTAAGAAGTACAGCGTGAATCGTTTAGCCAGTTTATATTGGACTTTTCCGTTTTAACGCAGCAAAAACAACAAAAGTATAAATAAAGCTCTTCTGGCTTCGGCCTGCCACTTTGTTCTAAATAGGCACATTTTGCACACCCCAAAATGTCCATTTCCCAGATAACAGTAACATTTTTCCACAAAATAATCACGTTTTATCAAGATTATACGTCGGCCGTGTTGGCTTTATTAGTGGCACATGCCACGTGCACTCCATCAAGCCAAGCTCTCGGAATGAAAGGACCTTTCTTGTTCTTGGTGTGTTGTTTATTCCTTGGCCGGAGCACCGGTAGTAAAAGGCAGTGAATGGTGACCACACGGTGGCCGAGGCCATAAACGCGCTCTAGCTAAGTAACTCTGCAAGTGTTGCTACATATACTATACATAGGCACCTAGTAGGTATTCCGCCTGATTCATCACTGTCGCGTAATTTACGCAGCAGAAGCACAAATTGGGTGGGAAGTTATTAGCTGAGCCGATGCGAAGTGGTTTTAATCAGAAATGTCGCTCTTTACCGAAAGGAAAACCCACGCTGCTTCATCAGTTGGGTGACAATGACAAATCCACCAGGTGGGAGAAGAGTTTTATTAATTGTATTCAAGCGGAACAGGTTGATAGTTTAATCGAAAATTAATCCTCGCTCCAATGCCAGAGATACAGAGGAAATTTAAGGGGAAGCATTAGATATCTCTACTAATGAAATCTTTAACGAATCTTTAACTCAAACTTCAAGTCCGTATTGCTGTACGGGTGCGAAACTTGGTGCACATATGCGGTAACGACACGCACCCGTGGATCGGCGCGGGAACATTAAGTAAGTAAGTAAGTAAGTGAGTAAAACAATTGTAATGATTATTTTTGTAAAACTTGCTCAAAAATCGTTTTGTTTTTTTTGTTTGATTTGCCAAAAAAAAAGAGAATAAATCCGGGCAGAACCTGGCCTTTTTGAATGAAATTTGGGCAACTGAGCCGGCCGGACTATTCCCAAATTGTGTATTAAATATCCGGACAAACCCGGATAAAACCAAGCAATTTGGCAACCTTATGTTTAACTAGTTATAGCCAGACCCAATCTGCTTTTCAATATTGTATAGTGAATACCATGAAGCCTGGGTTCAATCGTCAACTCAAGTTTTTTTGTTCAACTTATTAAGTATTTAATCAACTGGTAGGTGCTATTAAGGTAAATTAATAATGATCCATCACATAATATGTTTTGGAAAAAAATCCATCATTAATAATTATAACGAGCTCCAGACCTTTCTCAAGTTTAACGGTTAACTCATTTTAGTGAGAAGAAAAAAATTGTTTTAATATTTCCTATTTAAATTCATATGGACCCTTCAGAATCATGAAAAGTTTGTCTGGACAAAGTAAAAAATGACTCTAAAAAGTGTATTTGAGTCGAACTCATTATTATCAAACTCTACATTCTTCAACACGTAAGTTGCCTGAAATGTAACCCAAAAAAACCAATAGTCATATATTTACTTGAATAAAGGCTTCAAAAGTTACATAAAGGCTGACAAAGAGAATCAACTGCCCAATTCCCAATTAAGTAAACTTTATGTATTCTTTAATGAACTTGAAAGTTGCAAAAGTGATTTATTTGTACGTTGTAAGAGACTTTAGTCACATAAAGGGCACAAAAGTGCTCAATATGGGATTTACTAAGTCACTAAAAGTGCATTAAGGTAGGCTTGCCAGATACTTTCAGAAAAAAGCGGGACATATCACGAAAAAAAGCGGGACACAGCAGAAAAAAGCGGAACATGTTAGAAACTCTTGAAAAAGCTTGATTGTATATCAAACTTTTATTTACGTATACCATTAGCCAAAGTTGTTCATAGAAAGTACACTACACTCAGTTTTCTTTACATGATCTCTATTTACGCAGTCCGCGAACGGTGTAGGATGACTCCATCGGCGGGGAGCATCTGAGTAGTGTGCGTCCGATCCCTTGATCGAAGCTACAAAGATAAGGCAACATCTTCTGCGTAGCGGAGGTCAGGGGTGCGCCGCGAACGTGTGTAGGATACCCCAACGTCGGGGGGTATCCGAGTAGTTCCGCTTCCTAAGAGGGAAACTGCGGGGATAAGACTTTACCTTCCTCGTAGCGGATCTCGAGGGAAGAGGGTTAACCACTGTCGGGGGATACCCACGGGTAGAGAGGCTCTCGACGCCGGGCGAGCCTCTCGAGTCGGTGTAGGATGTCGTCACCGTCGGGAAACATCCGAGTCGTAGCGTTCCAAGTCCCGAATGTGTGCCGTGACAGGCGCGAGTCTAGGATATGCTGCTCTCGTTTGGCACACAACGGGCAGGAAAATCCGCGGGCCAAAAATCCTAGGGTTGCCAACCAAGGGGGATAAAGAAGACCGGACAACGGTCGGAGTAGACTGACCCCATCGACGGGGGGCTGTCGAGTAGAGTGCGTCCGACCCCACGGTTTGAAGTTACAAAGATTAGACAATACCTTCTGCGTAGCGGATGCCGTGGGTGCGCCGCGTTCGTGAGTAGGATGCTCCACCTTCGGGGAGTATCCGAGTGGAGCGGTTCTCAACGACAGAAGCTGCGGGGATAAGACATGACCTTCTTCGCAGTGGAAATCGTTGGGAAAGGGTTATTCCACGTTCGGGGAATACCCACGGGTAGAGTGGCTCTCGACGCCGGGCGAGCCATTCGAGTCGGTGTAGGATGACGTCTTCGTCGGGAATCATCCGAGTCGTTGCGTTTAGTCCCGCGCGTGTGCCGTGACAGGCGCGAGTCTAGGATAAGCTGCTCTCGATCTGGCACACGACGGGCAAGGTGGCAAACTTCGAACCCTGAAGATAAGAGGTCGGGCTTCGAGTCGTTAGAGGAGAGGTCAGGCCTCAAACCTTCAGGCGGAGAGGTATGTGTGGTCAACCCCGAGTCTTTATGATAAGAGGTCGGGTCCCGAGTCGTAAGAGGAGGGATCAGGCCCCTTACCAACAAGAGGAGGGGTACAAGTGGTCACCTCGAGTCATTACGAGGAGAGGTCAGATTTCGAGTCGTTAGAGGAGAGATCGGGCCTTGAATCGTGCAGAGGAGAGGTAAACCTCGAGTCGATGCGAGGAGGGGTCGGATCTCAAGTCGTTAGAGGAGAGATCAGGCCTCAAGTCGCGAAGAGGAGAGGTTTGTGTGGGAATCTCGAGTCATTGCGAGGAGATGTCGGTTCTCAAGTCGTTAGAGGAGAGTTCAGGCGTCGAGTCGTAAGGATGAGAGGTTTTGCTGAAAGTGGTCTCGTTAATGAGTATTGCCTTTGAGCGCATTAGCGCGAATAGACCTCCCACTATTGAAGCATAGTGTACTAAACAGTTCGAGGTGGGAACCAGGTCCCAGGTGGAGTTTAGGGAGTAGGGGGTATACACGGAGTATATCATGAGTCTTCCCATTGTACCCATGGACCCAGAGTAGCAAACTGGGGGGACGCGGTGGCTCGCCGTGCCTTGGAATACAATCCGTAAACCGGGATTTACCACCTGTGGTTACCAACTAAAAAAAAAAACATGACCTCTATTTACCTGTTTGTTTTTGCCATATGCACTGTTATTTTACACGGTTCTCACGAATCACAGGACATTTGAGAAAAAATATTTCGAGTTGTACATGAAACCGTGTAAAAAACCTTTGTGTAATTTGAATGAAAATTTGTTTGTTTAGTTTTTTGTAAAAAAAATTGAAAACCTAAAAAAAATTGGATTTGTTAAAATAAATCTTACTTCAGTCCAAATAAAATAATCTTCATCTACTTGCGATCTCGATCCAAATTCAAGTTTAAGTTTGAAATTTGGCTCTTGATAAAACTGCAATAATTATATTAATAGATTTTTTACGGGATATTAGATACACGTTTCTTTATCCGCAAATGAATTCCTTGAATAAAATCCTGTGAATGTTGTTTTTTTTCTCAAAATAAAAACTGTATCTGAATTCTGAACCTGGTTCAGATTGCTCTCATGAATAAGTAAACATTATCAAGTTTTCTAATTATGAAATTGAATTTTGGATCAGTTTCACTACGATTTCTAAAATGTACAAAAAAAACGAATTTGGAATTCAGATTTCAGATCAATATTTAGATACTAGCCAAGAATTGAAACTGGTTTCAGAGCCCTCAATCATCAATCTAGTATTTCATATTTTATGACTATGACTTCAATCTGCATTCATTATTTAATTTTTATATTTTTAATCTAAATAAAAAAAAAGTATTTCGAATGATGAATTTTATTCAAAATTTTCAATTCTGGCTCGCTATTTTGAAGTTTTGGATTCTGCAAAAGAATTGAGTTAATGAACTTCGGATCTGAATATGAAACAAAAACTCAGGATGATTTCTAAAGCTATGATCATTTAGAGTCCGGACTCTTCATTTCGGCTATAACTACTTTCCAAGAGTTTAGATAAATAAAATTTTGGCAGCGTTGTGTTGGTAATGACAAGGACTACCTTGCCTATTTTTAAGATGTCTGAATTATGTGTATTTGAGAAATTTACAATAAAAAAGGGTAAGGTAAAAATATTTTTGCACAATCACCTCTGAAATCTTTCTTTGTCGACTTGAAAACTCATGAACTGTTGCTTTTTCTGAAATGGTTTTGGATCAAATAGATCAGAAGTATAAGTAGAATGCTCTGAATGCAACTAGAATACTCACGTTTTTCGATCGAACGAATAGTTTTAAAAACAAGCGTTTGAAATTGCCTGGATTCCAGATGATCATAGCTTTAATCTTGTGTTTTTTTTTTAAATTCGAAAAAAAAAATTATTGTAGTGCATATGAGTTACAAATATTACAAAAATTTTTAATTCTCTCTTCTAATGATGATGCGAACTGAAAATCAAGAATCCTAATCCAGATACATAGTGCAAGACATGAAAACAGAAATACAATTTGGATTTTTATAATAAGGAACCAGAACCCTGAAATGAGTTTAAGCTATTGAAGCTTGGTATTCAGAAATAAATTTCTATCATCAAGTGAGAAAATTTGGAAATCTGTAGCAGAATACATTGGTTGAATGTGCTTTAAGAACGCTTAACTGAATCAGAATCTTACTGTAATTCTAAGAACTATAGAGTTATTCAGAATTGTCTTATATTAACAATGAAAAATGCTGCTTATTTTGAGGAAAAGGCGTATTTGGAAGATTTTCTGTTTTGAATCAATGAATCCAAATTAAGACTAAAGTTAGATTTTTATCAGGGTAAGTCAGTGAACTTGGTAAAAAAATTTCAAGGAAAAAATCGGGATATTTTAAGGAAAAAGCGGGACAGCGGGGCATTTAACATAAAAGCGGGACGGATGGCAACCCTTCCTTCTTCCTGGCAGGGATGCCAGGTGTTGAGAATAAAAAATCTGGGCCTGTGTATATGGAAGATCACAAATTTGGTACTAAACAAGAAATTTGACGATGCGTGTGACCGGAAGAGGGGGGGGGGGGGGGGGGTTGGTATCCGGATTGTGGTTGTCCTGTAGTATTCGGGTTATTTTCGAGTTGAGAATTATATAACTGACACTGTTTCCTACCACGTCACATGCCGATCTTATTTAAAAAAAAAAAAAGTTTTATGAATGATTGGTCAAATTCTAATGAATACAAGCGGGATTTCAGTCTAATCTGACACTTACGGATCAAATCCGATGCATAAATAATTCATCACACAATTTTAAAGGTCTGTGAAATCTGGGCACTCTCAGCAAAAATCTAGGCAAAATCCGTATCAGACCAATGTCTGGACGAAGGGTCAAAAGCCTTGGTTTTACAGACAAATCTGGACACCTGGCAACCCAGGCTGGCTTGTTGGAAGGGTGCGCCTGCAGGTATGTTACAAAATCATATCACTACTTCTAGTTTTAGTTTCAGTTAGGGCAACATCTAGTCGTGGTCTTGTGATAGCGTATTCGATTCTCACCACGAAGGTCGGGGTTCGATCCCCAAGCTGGGTAAGTTTTTTTTTCTATAAGTCATTTCATACTTGGGTGATTATTCTGATGCGATATAGGGTAGGGAATGTAGGAAAGAAGCAAATGAGCAGCTAATTGAACAAATTTCTGCAGACAGCAATTCGTCGAGTTTGGAATCCGGAGCGTGGCATCATGGATCATGGATCATAGATGCAGTGATCGTTCTTCTTTTCGTTGAGTAGGGCTAATTTTGAACAATCAGTCTCTATATGACCGCCTTCCTTCCAAAAAAATAACACATTTTTTAAGGCTTCGTAATAAATACGAGCCTTAAAATATCCAAAGAACAAACTTGCTGGAATCTCCTTCATAATCTCCATGTGGACACCACGTATACCAGTGTAAATGTTTACACCAGCCCCACTTGAAAATCGTTCGCGTATATGCTGTCTAATTGTTCCATACTGTCCGAACACATATTAATTTCACGGTTTTAGATCTCTGGAGATAAATTGAATATGCGAACGTATCGGAAAATACGCGAAGCCTGATCGATTGCAACTTTGTTCACTGTACCGTCTTCATATTCAAAACTGTACTCCTCATCTACACTAGCAATAAAATTTGCAAATTCAGGTTCGTCCATTATTTTCACGTAAAACTGACCACCATTTTCGTCTTTATATACACTATGTATATTGGCAATAGAAAGGTTGAGATGTTCATGACGAATGTTAACATTTCCAAATGTGAGGGAACTTTGCTGTTTGGTCCGAAAACCAACTGCACGGTGTTCTTTCGAATGTTTGTAGCCATTTTTCCTTATATCTCTTCTGGGAAAGATTCCCTTCAAGGCTATTGAAATAATAAAATCTTAACTTTTGGTTAGGATCCCGAAAACACGTCTGATTCGATCAAGCACTTGTCCGCGAATGACTATTAGGTAGTGTCAATCGTCAATATCTAATCAGCATATTCTCATCTTTTTGGCGATATATTTACGGACTACTATCCAATTGAACTTGTTTTAGGCAAAGCGTGTCGTAAATGAACGATAGAATATCACTCAATATCAACGGGTTTGCGATGGTGATTAAAATATCTTATTAACCGATTTGGATTATCACTTTTTTGCGATTTCATGTGAGCTGAGGTAAGCTGAAGCTTGCTAAATTAACGCTAGCTAAACTTACTATAATAACAAAAAACTGAGGCGAGAATTCTTGCAATACTGTCTCAAAATGAACATCCATCTTCCCTGAGTACACAGAATGTTTCTGACTAAAGACAAACAAAGTCCAAAAACGACTAGCCTGGTACAAAAAAGTTTGATCATAGTTTTTCATTTAGTTTTTTTTTTTTGTATGACAAAAAGTAACTTGTAACACTTCTTTTCGGCTGGTTTGTTTGCAGCTGCTTGAAACCTCCTATAAGCAACACCGCCCAAGGACTCAAGGACAAGTTGTGTCCGGACTGGTGTCTTACCGACATTATTCACTTACGAAGCGAAAACAATATGTTTGGCCTTTCCCGGGCACGTTCCCGTCAGTTGACCGGTACTCAAACTCAACTTTTACTGGAATTATTATTTTTACAACGTGCACAACATGCTTAAGAAAACTTTCCATGTCGCCATCGCCGGTTGGTTGTTGTCGCTAAGTTTTTGCAGGAGCAACAATATGTCGATCAGAGCATCTGACACGGTGACTGGTTGCTCCTGCCTGATCCCTGATAGCGTTGAACATACTTTGCTATAAAAACTGCATACATCATTCAACGCAAAGATAACCACCATCTACAATGCATAACTTTTACGATGATGTTTTTTTTCTTTTTGCCGAAACTCATGATGAATCATACAAAAAAAAACAGATATGATGAGGGGCCATATCTTACTTTTTCTTCCCTAGATATCGACACAATGGCACACCGTTCACGTTACATACTGGACAGGTAAAAGTTAATCGAAGACGAGAAAATCTTCTTACCCTGTCACCCTTGGCTTGAGAAGATTGGCCGTCATTGACTCAGGAGATGTGAAAGGTTGGGTTATGGTCATTTTGTCCGTTTCAGTCGGGGCGACCGTTTATGTTCTTGTAGAGAATGTGAATGGGATGAGCTGAGAGAGAGGAAGAGAATGAGGAAAAAAATCCGGAAAGCAAAAGACTTGAGATTCTGTACGGAAGGAAACGCCCCTGAGGGAGCAAACTTTCCGAAATAAGCGTAAAAAGTAGGACCTACTACTTCCGGAGCTGGCTGCTTGCTTCTAGTGTCATACATGCGGCACATGCTGGAGCTGGCAATATTTTCTCCGGAGGTTAAGGTGAAATGAGGGCAATTCTCCGAAGTTGGAACCAAGTATCAAACTGCCCTTCAGGAAAGTTACATAATCAACTTTATGTAAGTATACGCTTCGAACGATTTTTTTAATTAACTCAAGCTTCTAGTGCCCAGCTTGGTTTTTGCAGTAGAATCTTCCTTGCAGAGTAAGACTGACTGCATGCGAAAATATTTTCAAAGTGTTTCCAAGAAACGACATCAGTAAGGCAAATACTCTTCGGATAAATATTCTTTGAGTGAAAGTGAAGAACATTACTAACCAAACGCGTGTTTTCCTGAGATTCTAACGTGAAGCATGTACACTAGACTGCCCCAAATTTGTATGGGAATTTTAAAACCTGTGAAATGTTATACGCTGGAGGCTAAAATTGATCCTGGGCTTAGTACAAGATCTCATGCCAAATTTGGGCCAGATCGAATCACGGGAAGGGGTCGCTCAACGAGCCGGAAGTTTGTATGGGATTTTGAAACATTTTGTTCGAGAGAAACATGAAAAACCAGTTTTTCATCAACAACTTCTGTCTCCTTTGACCGATTTCTTTCAAAAACGGATTTTCTTGAAGCCTTAACTATGACAAATATTTCATCAGAAGGTTGCATTTCAATTAAAGTTAAGATAAAAAAGTTATTAAGCTTCAAAAATTGGCTAACTTTTTTAAGGGTGACATTCATCACTGTTTTAATGAGGCGACTAAATGTCCGACCAGAACACTCAATGTGAAATGCATGCCGTTTCGTCAAATAATGACCGATTTTAACCATTGTTGTTGCGTTCGATTGCAATGTTTAAAGTTTTTCTAATATTTGTGTTTGGATGATATTCACTTGATAGTTCGGAAAGAAGTAAGGGCGGAAAAATGCTTGACAATTTGAAAAAAAAATTGCATAACCACAGGGGCTTAGGAACATGACTGGACGATTTGTGATGAAAATAAAACAGTTTTTCATCAATAACTTTGGTTCCCGCCGGCCGATTTCTTTCAAAAACAACCTTTCTAAAAGCTCAAATTATGAAAAATATTTCATCGCAAGACTGCATTTCGATAAGAGTTAAGATAAAAAAAGTTATTAGGCTTAAAAAATGGGCTAAACTTTTTACGGTGGTGTTCATTATATATTATAACAGCGACCCAAGTTATTGATGAAAAACTGCTTTTTTTGTTTCTTCCGAACAAAATGTCTCAAAATGCCATACAAACTTCAGGCTCGTTGAGCAACCCCTTCCCGTGATCCAATCTGGTCCAAATTTGGCATGAGATCTTGTACTAAGACTTGAATCAATGCAGATTATAACATTTCACATGTTTTGAATTTCCCAAACAAATTTGAGTAGTCTTTTTTATACCTATATTTCCACCTTTGGGGGGTGTTCATGTATCATCTTTTCTACTTAACTCAGGATCATTTTTTATTCTCAAAAAATCTATTCAGAATGGTTGTTACTCTCAGACCCAACCGCCAACAATTTTTTTAGATCGAAAAACACATGGACCAACGCTTTATGATGCCAATAAAATGATAATTTTTCGAAAAAATGTCCTTTTACATTTTCTCAAGATTTTATTTTATTAGCTGTAGCATTCTTTTGATAGGGAATAAAGGTGAATCTTTTTATTGGCATCACAAATCGTCCAGTCGTGTCCCTAAGCCTCTGTGGTTATGCAATTTTTTTTAATTGTCAAGCATTTTTCCGCCGTTACTTTTTTCGAACTATCAAGTGAATATCATCCAAACTCAAATATTAGAAAAATATTAAAAATTGCAATCGAGCGCAACAACAATGGTTAAAATCGGTCATTATTTGACGAAACGGCATGCCTTTCACATTGAG
Source organism: Uranotaenia lowii (assembly GCF_029784155.1). Classification (NCBI taxonomy): domain Eukaryota; kingdom Metazoa; phylum Arthropoda; class Insecta; order Diptera; family Culicidae; genus Uranotaenia; species Uranotaenia lowii. The sequence continues at coordinate 256,472,392 of NC_073692.1, forward strand.
TGTCATGGACGGACATTTAGTCGCCTCATTAAAACAGTGATGAATATCACCCTTAAAAAAGTTAGCCAATTTTTGAAGCTTAATAACTTTTTTATCTTAACTTTAATTGAAATGCAACCTTCTGATGAAATATTTGTCATAGTTAAGGCTTTAAGAAAATCCGTTTTGAAAGAAATCGGTTAAAGGAGACAGAAGTTATTGATGAAAAACTGGTTTTTCATGTTTCTCTCGAACAAAATGTCTCAAAATCCCATACGAACTTCAGGCTCGTTGAGCGACCCCTTCCCGTGGTCCGATCTGGCCCAAATTTGGCATGAAATCTTGTACTAGGCCTAGGATCAATTTTAGCCTGCAGCGTATAACTTTCTCAAAAGTCGGGTCATTTGGGGCAGTCTAATGTACACTGTACAGTAAACCGCTGCAAGCTTTGTATGGAAATTTTAAACTTATAAATTTTCATACCTCCTATAACTTTTTTGAGTTGTTTTTACTGCCAGAAAAAGCAATAACAATTTTGGGAGCCATTCGTTCAGTCCTGAATTAGTGCATCGAGTTGTAATCACAGAGAAAATATAGTACGAAAATTAGTAGGTATGAGAAAACAAAATTTTTCATTCAAAAATCACCAGAGATGTACTGGAAGTTAAAAAGAATATAACTTTGGATTTTAAATATTCCTTGATTCTTACAGAACATTTCACGTGAGCAAACCAAAACCTAACTATTACATCAGAAAAGGTATTCAATGTTATACAAAAATAAATTCTTAAAAATTTATTTTTTGAATTTTGGCGTTTTAACTGCTATTTGAAAGTTTATTGACCGTAGGATGAAAATAAAAAAATCGCTATTGCTTAGCATAGCCAATGAATTTGTTGATTAATATAACCATAGCAAAATCATTTCATGAAATGATTGTAAGCTTTAGCAAGCAAAGACTGCCATTTTTAAAGACTTTTTAATGGATTCAGATTCAGCCCTAGCTCTTCTCATGTGAACAAAAATTGAAGCTTAAGAATTGTCGAGACCGACCCGTCCTTCCTACTCCTGTTCACTTCTCAATCTCTAAAACTTCCTCAACAAAATTCATTTTTCTTACACAGCCATCTTCACTCATAGAAATTAGTCTGTAAACTGATTTAACCGTTTCTTTTCAACTCCTGACACGTACACATTACTCTCTTCTTCTGAAACTCTACACAGTCTTCTATCTCTGATTATAACGAACGCTCTCATCAGTTCCCGAGTAAATAACTGTAATGTGATCCCTCCTGTACTGCTGTACATAGGGTTGCCAACCTTTCGTTTGTTCATTTTTTTCCTTTTATTTAATCTATACCTGCTATATTCCCTACAAGAATAAGCAAAACCAAAAACTAAAGACATTTTCAGCTTATTTGAATTTTCTGGACGATTTAATACGAAAAATTTTCTTCTTCCATACGAATTTCCATACACAATTTAAACGCGTTGCACTAATTCAGGAATCAATCAAATCATTTCATATTTTACACTGATGCTTGGTGACCCAAAAAGCATTGAAAAAAACATATGGGATCAAGAAGTCGTTTTTTTAACGCAGTAATAAAAAGTGTTTTTCAAAATTCATACATTGCGTATCAGAGTTGCCACATGGTTTTTTTTTTTAAATTTGTTCACTAAAAAAATCTGTATTTAATGTAAATGTATTGAAAATTAAACTTTTGTTTTATGATTTTTTGATAAATATGCAAGTTGAAAATGTGTTTTAACCGTTTTAAATGGATCATAATACAAAAACTGACGGTCTTTGGTGAATTTACTGTTGTTTTTGCAATTCAATCGAACAAATTCTTCAATTAAACGTAACACATCTCGGCAACCTTAAGGCCTAAGAGCTTCTACATTTCCCGAGCTGCTAGGTTCATACGAAATCTCCATACAGTAGGACTCCGAGATAGTCGAGGAAGGATCATCTCATATAATACCGTATTCGTTTTCACCACCCGAAAGTGTTGCACCATCCACGCTGAAAACGAGCATGAATCGAGTTTTGCACTCACCTTTGTTGGTGTGCGTGAAATCGGCAGTGTCAACAGAAAATGTCAAGCTGTCAAAAATCAATTACAGCTGGTATTTGTTTTCGTTTAATTTCGAAAATTGAAATCAAATTTACTTCAGTTGATCATTGTCTTGCGAATAATATAAAAATTTTAGCATGAATTTATGTACTATGTTAAATTGTGAAAATTTCAGATTTATTTTATTAGAGGCTTGTTTGGTAGATTCGCCTCTGGCCCTGATGATAATAACTGCAATACCGGCTGATTCTGGGCGGTCTATGTTTGCTGCTGCTGGACTGCAGTTACCCCAGCACGATGGTTCCGATATTTTGTCTTGGGAGTAAAGTTTATTCCTCGCAAATCTCATCTTCTTCGTTCGAGTATTTCCGTTTCAGATTACAAAAAAAAATCTAAAACGGCGAACTCGAATCGCGGAAAAGTTTGATAACATACCGAAACGAACGAAATTCAAGCCCTTGTAGGGATGAAAATCCCGTATAAAAAAAGAAATTCAAGCCCCCAATGCGGGTGCAGTCTCGAACTGCCTTTTTGAAGGGCAACGGGTTGGAATCCGGGACTTGACGCAACCGAGCATCGTCACCCTAAATAAAGCACAGTTCTTTCACGATTATCACACACTCGGGGGCTTCAACGCTCGAAGCTGACTTGTAGCAGAGTAGCTTCGAAGCAGCTTAGCACTTCTTGCTGCACGAGACCAACTTAAGGGAACCGCCCGAGCAAGAGAACTCTTCGGTTTGAGCGATTCCCCAGATCTTTGGGTTGAACTTTTTGCACTCGGATTTGCTGCTCTTCACTGGTATCTCCTGGAACCGATTGCAGTAAACCTTCTGGGCACATTTCTTCTTGGGAGCGTCCGATCCGCATCCTCCATTTTTGCTTGAAGATTAAAACGAGTGACTCTTGGTAGTCTCCGGCTGTCTCCAGTTGCTTGAGGGCCGAGATTCGTTTGTTTGCTTTGGAACGTTTTCTCCGGGTAAAATTCTCCGCCTCTGCTGGAAACGGCACTGATATTGAATCCGGAACAAGTTTCCGTAAATTAAAGAAAAAACAATGTGGAAATAGCTAGAACGCAATTTTTGCGGTATAAAATAAACAAGACCAGCTGATATTTGTTTACATCGGGAAGTACATCCTGTCAAAATTCATGATAGTATTGGTGAGAGCGCCAGCAACACCGAATATTTTCAGAGTGTTCCACCGTCCACTTTATGGTGCACTACCAGTGGGCTACTCATCGTGAAAACGAGCATGAAAACAGCAAAAAGTGACTACCGGTAGTGCCCCGGTGCACCACCACACGAAAACGAATTCTCTATAAGTGAAGCCTCGGAGAACACGAAAAATACGCAATATCCTATTGCTCCGGTTTTGTATATCTTTTGAGGGCAAAGCTCGGTAAATGTGACGATCTTATATGAATCCAGTGAATCGCGTAACGCGGAAGTTTAGATAACCGGAGCTTTGATAAGCTTCTACTAATCTTATGTGTTCTTCTTTATTTTCAGAACTATGCGATCGGAAATATGCTAATTCTTAAAAAAATAAACATTGTTTTCGCCTTTTCGAAATGCTCTTCCTATTAATAACTTTGGATAAGTGAGGTTAAGTTTTGCAATTATTTGGGTTTTTTCCCTAGAAAACTACTACAATATAGAACTCTATAAAAAAAGGACGGGCAGGGGCACCTTACCAAAACTGGTAAAAATAATTTTTGACGGTCGTCATAGAACGGGGATTGTTCAGCATTATGATAAATTTATCAGTATGATAGATTTGGATCGCACCGTCATCCTTCATTAAGGGGGGGGTAGGGTCTAACACTTTCAAAAAATCGATTTTTTTATTTTTTTATTTTCTTATTGTAAAACATTTCAAGAATGTTGTGTCAAATTTTCAAGTCAATTGAAGCAAAACTGTAGAAGTTATAGGCCTTTATCTCCTCCTATCTAATACTGCAAGAAAGCAAGAGCAGAAACTTCAAACGCGTTTTTCTCGAAATCACATTTTTAAAGTCCGTGGACATCGTCATTTGAAAACTACTTATCCGATTCTTTTCAAATTTGGAACATATTTTCTACATATAAAATACCAGACCCCAACGTTTTTGTTTTTTGATTTTTTTACTTTGGGGAGATTTTAGAGGTGAAAAATGGCAGATTTTTAAGTAAAAAATCGTAGTTTTTACTTCTAACAGCCACAAAAATTTCATAAAAATATTTTTAAGTTAAATAAAAACGTTGGGGTCCAGAAAAACATCTAATAAAAATATTTTGCTCTGATTTTTTGACTTCAGATGATTCTGTGCTGAGATACAGTGTCCACCGCAAATCTTGTTTTCTAAAAGGCATCCTCGAAAATGCTCCGTCACCGGCTCATTTTTCAATATTTTTCTACGAAAAAATTACTAAATATTCTTTTAACCATGCTTTGTATAATGCAAAAAATTTGAATACATTTGTTTTAACGATAGCTCTAGAAAAAAGTCGTAAAAATGGTGTTTTTTTATACCCGTTAGACCCTACCCCCCCCTTAAATAAACCTGAATTAGAATTAACTTATTTCGTTCTTTGCATGAGTGTGCTATGTTCTGAACTTGTCATGATTATAAATCAATCTATTGAAATTGGTTACCACAATATGCTTAGCCCGATTAAAGAATGCAATAAATTTGAAGCATTATTTGGACAACTGATCAACCAAAATATAATTTAATGTTTGCCTTGCTGGGTTTTTGACAGCGCAATTTGTTTTATTATTTTCCGCAACAGAAATGCAGCTTGGTTTTATCATTTAATCGGAGTTTACGGAACATGCGGTGCGATCGAAAGCGTACACGAGCACCACCCTTCTTGCTTTTGTCTGGAATCGGAAGAACCGTTTACTGATTGTCTTATTTTCTGTACGTGGAACATTCAGCACACTCTAGTTGGTGCCAATAAATTTCCCAAAGTCAATATTGTCAATATTTAATGCTGGTTCGATTTTCCTTCTTTCAGAGTGTGTTTTTTCTTCATGCACATCCTTCCCATCCTTTTCCATGTCAGCAGAAGTCGAACGTCGGAAAAGTGAAGGTGACCGTTTGCCTAGGACAAACCGCGCCAAATGGGGATTAGAATCGATGTCGATTTGAAGCGTGCTTTCCATTGTGCAGATTGTGTTGCCATATTAGCAGTTCGAACGAATGCAATCCGCAGCAAAGGTGCTAGCATGTTCGAGCCGTACGAAATCACGCGCTCCAGTAATCCGGAACACCATAGAATGAATTGGATCCGGCGTCGTATTCTACTTTTTTTCTTCCTTCCGTCAACACGTCTACAACAGTCAGCTTCCAATTGTTGGGAGGAAAAAAGAATTATTCGCGTGCAATATTGTCACAACATGGATTCGTTGCGTGATCGGAATTAATTTTTCAATATTGCGTGAACGTATTATAAATCGTGGAGCTAGATTGATTTTTGTTTCCGTTTACGTAGAAATATATTATTTTTAATATACAATTTGATATACTAGATTCAAGCCTATTGAATGCGTGATCGATTAAGAATGCTCGATAAAACTTCTGATTTGGTTTAAGTTACCATACCATTGAGAACCATTCAGAATAGTGCTTCAAATGAGATCACCTACCTTATTATATTTCCATTAAATGTTTGTCGGACCCTTTCCATACTATACTAATACAAGACAAACATTGGCGTCAACAGCGGCAAAGTTACATATAAAATTAGCTCAAGCTGTAAAATCTAAACCCAAGTAAGGCAGTGCAATCTGTAAAGCAATTCAGCGAGAAGCCAAGAAGTTAATCCCCAAAGATGTTGCAATGATTGGCTGAAGAGTGACGGCTGCTGCATCATCTACTCGCTCGATGTCCATAATGTGCCGCCATCGTCTGTTGTATCCAAGTTTTGCTACACCGGAAATGCTTCTCTCATTCGCTCGGACGGCAAATCCCTGGACCGGAGCAAAAAAAGTGCATCAATTTAGGAACGAGCAGACTTATCCTGTCAGCAGCAAGCAGCATGTGCAACAAACTTGTCTTATAGACAAGATGAGTCAAACTGGCTTCCCACCTCTTCTGCGCTCATCGTACCGCATTTTTTTCCGGAACGATGGTGCTATAAGTTCCATATTGGATTGACCATCCGCCTGACGCTCCATAAAACTACAACCCCCCCAAACCAGAGAAGAGAAGAAAAACGATAAATATTCATAACATCGCTTATTTCCTCTTACCACTTTTTCCTTTATTATTTTTCGCCTTCCGGATTGTTTGGTGTGCGCTTTCCGGATGCACTCGCCGGTCATGTATCATACTTTCGCTCGCTTCTGGAATCGTCGCATCGCATCTCAACTCAACTACCTGTAGAAGCTAGAAAAGATGGAGACGCAATAGGAGGGTCGGGAAATCGAAGAAGATTCATTGCAAGTCAGTCTGACGCTTGGACGGAACAAAACCAAACTAAACGGAAGCCGACGACGATGGTAGGATTCACACCCATCTAACCACGCTCTCGGCTGCATCCAGGAAACCTTCAACTTTCACGCTAGATATAGCCCACGGAAGTTATTCCTGTTTGTTATTGCTGATATATTTACGATGGACATCACGGGTAAATGGGAATAATAATAATGGAACTACAAGTACAAGCTCTATTGACATACCGGACACCATCGATAGCAACGGCAACAACACTGGCTACTGCGATTAGGAGCTCAGCATGCTGTTCAATATTAAACTCAATTCAAATATTTATTATGAAAAGTGCTTTATTCTTCTCACGATGCATCGCCTCAAGATGTTTAAGCTCGACTTCAATTATTCCGTGTGCACAATGCACACTGGGAGAGGAAGTCAATTCAGGGAAATTAAATTAATCGCATCCCGTTAAGCTGTAGATTTTTATTAAGTACTTCAGGGCTGGAGAATTACAGGGAATAGAATCCCTCGAAAAAGTTGTTTTCTTGCCGTGTTCTTTGTGTTTTCCGGAGGCATGTTGCGTAGATCGAAATCAAAATTATCGAAGTAATGGTTGATTGTTTCCTGACTTGAGTAAGTCAGGCGCGGCTATGCTGAAAATTTTTGGACTATCACATCGTCAGCCTCGATTTGTTCGTTGTCGAAAAAGAACACCGCAAATGGTTACTTTTGGTGAACTGGTTTTGTATATCATTGGAATCCACAAATTCTTCTATGAACTACATAAAAATTACATTTATTCCATTAAGTGAATGTTCGTGTTAATGTTGAAAGTTAAGTGGCTGGCGAACGGTAGAAAATGTGCAACTCGAGACCACAAACACCAAACCTTCGGGTAGTGGTAAATATCATCTCTTGTCTTACAACTTAAATTCTCTACCTCCCCGTGGTGCTAGCTGGGGTGCGAGCAAGCTTAGCGGAGATCGAGTAACCAACCCCGGTGGATGCGGGCCTTGCTGCGGAGAACGTCATCGGTTATGTGGAACGGACTTGACGGAACGACTGGTTCGACGAAGAATGGTAGGAGGATAATGGACGAAGAAAATGCCGCGTGGGCAGCAGTAGTGCAAAGAGGTACCCGTCGAAATCACCGATATCGGAAGAGGCAGCGAGTACGAATTTTCCAGGAGAAAAAGCGCCGCATGGAGGAGGAGAAGCTGGAGCAGCTGCATCGTTCCCAAGAAACACAAAAGATCTATCAGAAACTCAACGCATCTCGTAAAGGCTTCGTGCCGCAAGCCGAAATGCGCCGGGATAAGGACGGAGGCATCTTGACGGACAATCGTGAGGTGATCAAAAGGTGGAAGCAGCACTTCGATGAACACCTGAACGGCGCACATGCAGGAGATCAAAACGGTGGGGGAAGGTACATCGCCGGCGTAGCCTACGATGTAGAGGAGCCACTTCCAACGATGAGCCATTCACCAGCTGGATAGCAAAAAGTTGGCTGGGAAACATGGCATCGCAGTTGATCTCATCAAAATGGGCCCGGACAAGTTGAACGATTGCCTACACCGGTTGATGTTCCGGATCTGGGACATAGAACAGCTACCGGAGGAGTGGAAGGAAGGGGTAATATGGGGCGACAAACTGGGCTGTGAAAACTACCGAGCGATCACTGTCCTAAATGCCGCCTACAAAGTGCTCTCCTGAATCCTACTCCGCAGCCTAACGCCACAAGCTATCAGAGTCGTGTGAAATCATTAGCCCGGCTTCATGGACGGTCAATGACGGACAAGATCTTCACGTTACGCCAAATCCTCCAAAAATGCCGTGAAAATCAAGTCCCAACGAACCATCTTTTCATCTACTTCAAAGCCGCATACGACACGATAGATCGTGTCAAGCTATGGGAAAACATGGACAAGAACAGCTTTTCCGGGAGAACCTCACCAGACTGATCAAGGCAACGATGAATTGAACGCATTGCTGTGTGCGGATTTCGGGTGAATTGTCGAGTTCATTCGAATTGCGCAGGCGGCTATCCGGTCTATCCTGCGGCGGTGGAGGAAATCTACCGCAAACTGAAACGCAAAGCAGCAAGGATTGGGTTGATGATTAATACGTCCAAGACGAAGCACATGCTGGCCTGCGGATCCGAGACCGACCGAACCTGCTTGTCCAGTAATAACAAGGTCACGATCGACGGCGACGAGCTGGAGATAGTCGAAGACTTCGTCTATCTCGGCTAACTGGTGACCGCAGACAATGACACTAGCCTTGAGATCCGGCGGCGAATGATCAGCTGAAGTCGTGCCTACTATGGACTCCACAAGCAACTGCAGTCCAGAAGACTTAGCCCTCGCACGAAGTGTAACCTGAATATATGACCTCATTAGACCGGAGAATCTAGCACCGAGATCAATGAGTTTTTTACCCCGAAGGTGTTTTATGAGATTTTGTTGCTTCTAAGGAATAAGTGACATAGTTGTAGGTTAGGGTTACCATATCCCCTGACCCAAAAAAGAGTATATTAAAGCATGGATCACTACAAATCTGGACGCGCCAAAACGGGTCTATCTCGGAGCTATGTAAACGAAAAAAAATGTTTTATAATCAAAATGTAGGGTTTTTATTGCACTTCAAAGAAAAAATAAGAAAAAAAATATTTCGATGTTTTTTTGATAAAATTTCGAACTTTTCGTCTAGAATCACTCATCAAAGTTTGGACACCCTATTCACTGACCTCAGCGGCCATTTTTTTCCACAATCTCTTCATCTCTGTTGCTTCCCGAGTCGTCCTACCATTCTTCTTCATCTTCTGCTTGACAATTGCCCAAAATTTTTCGATAGGGCGGAATTGAGGGCAGTTGAGTGGGTTGATGTCCTTTTCAACAAAATCCACCCGTTGGCCGAATACCACTGTAGTACCTCCTAGCTGTAGTGGCAGCAAAATTTTTTTTTTTTCAAGGCACTCTTCCTTGTACATTTCGTAGTCCATGGTCTTGTTTTTCACAAAAACCGGGGTTTTTCGTCTGCAGCTGTAAATACCTTGCCAGATAAAACACTTTCTTGCCAACTTATCGGCAAAAACGAATTTGAACTTGGCGGGGACATCACCCCGACCAGTGCAGTGCACCACCAGTGGCTTTATAAAATTTTTGGCCAGGAAGCTGCCCAAAATCCATCTTCGCGTACGTTTCGTCATCCATGAGGATGCATCCGTCGTACTTCGTTGGAATCTTGTTGTATAACTTCCGAGCACGTCCTTTGGCTACTAAATTCTGCTTCAATGTCCGGTTTGGTTGCTTACTGGCCCTATAGGATCGTATTCTTTCGCGGAGACTAATCCTTCTGACCAGGGATTGAAATGCTCTTGCTCAAGCGGCTGAGCATCAATGCTCTTGAAGCTCGAGAGCGAAGAAAGCTGGAGCCAATTCTAGCCCAACAATAAATGCTCAAATTAAGCTCATACCTCTTCGGGCTCTAGGAGACAAGGTTTTGCATTTTGCTTTGAGTTTGTTAGCTCAAGGAGCCGAAATTTCTTGAGCTTGCTGGCTCAGCAAAATTGTAACACTTGAGCTTAGTGATGTGTATTGACTTTGCCATTGTGGTGCAGTGTGAGCCAACGGCGTTTTTTTGTGCACCAGAAACTGTGAAAGTGGTTGTTGGGATTATTAACATGAATGTAAAAGATTTCTTGTAACTGGTAAAAGTTACCAGCACTAGTAACTATGAAATAGTAAAATTTACAATTTTTCGGGAAAAACGCGAAATGAAAGGGCTTTTTGCGAGGATTATTAAAATCAATGTTAGAGAGTTCTAGTAACTAGTTAAAGTTACCAGCACTAGTAACTATGAAAAAGTAAAATTTACAATTTTTCGGGAAAAACGCCAAATGAAAGGGCTTTTTGCGAGGATTATAAAAATCAATATTAGAGAGTTCTAGTTACTAGTAAAAGTTACCAGCACTAGTAACTATGAAATAGTAAAAACTAAAATTTTTCGGAAAAAACTCCAAATGAAAGGGCTTGTTGCGAGGATTATAAAAATCAATGTTAGAGAGTTCTAGTAACTAGTTAAAGTTACCAGCACTAGTAACTATGAAATAGTAAAATTTACAATTTTTCGGGAAAAACGAAAAATGAAAGGGCTTTTTGCGAGGATTATTAAAATCAATGTTAGAGAGTTCTAGTTACAAGTAAAAGTTACCAGCACTAGTAACTATGAAATAGTAAAATTTACAATTTTTCGGGAAAAACGCCAAATGAAAGGGCTTGTTGCGAGGATTATAAAAATCAATGTTAGAGAGTTCTAGTAACTAGTTAAAGTTACCAGCACTAGTAACTATGAAATAGTAAAATTTACAATTTTTCGGGAAAAACGCCAAATGAAAGGGCTTTTTGCGAGGATTATTAAAATCAATGTTAGAGAGTTCTAGTTACAAGTAAAAGTTACCAGCACTAGTAACTATGAAATAGTAAAATTTACAATTTTTCGGGAAAAACGCCAAATGAAAGGGCTTGTTGCGAGGATTATAAAAATCAATGTTAGAGAGTTCTAGTAACTAGTTAAAGTTACCAGCACTAGTAAGTATGAAATAGTAAAATTTACATTTTTTCGGGAAAAACGCGAAATGAAAGGGCATTTTGCGAAGATTATAAAAATCAATATTAGAGAGTTCTAGTTACTAGTAAAAGTTACCAGCACTAGTAACTATGAAATAGTAAAAACTAAAATTTTTCGGAAAAAACTCCAAATGAAAGGGCTTGTTGCGAGGATTATAAAAATCAATGTTAGAGAGTTCTAGTAACTAGTTAAAGTTACCAGCACTAGTAACTATGAAATAGTAAAATTTACAATTTTTCGGGAAAAACGCCAAATGAAAGGGCTTTTTGCGAGGATTATTAAAATCAATGTTAGAGAGTTCTAGTTACTAGTAAAAGTTACCAGCATTAGTAACTATAAAATAGTAAAATTTACAATTTTTCGGGAAAAACGCGAAATGAAAGGGCTTTTTGCGAGGATTATTAAAATCAATGTTAGAGAGTTCTAGTAACTAGTTAAAGTTACCAGCACTAGTAACTATGAAAAAGTAAAATTTACAATTTTTCGGGAAAAACGCCAAATGAAAGGGCTTTTTGCGAGGATTATAAAAATCAATATTAGAGAGTTCTAGTTACTAGTAAAAGTTACCAGCACTAGTAGCTATGAAATAGTAAAAATTAAAATTTTTCGGAAAAAACTCCAAATAAAAGGGCTTGATGCGAGGATTATAAAAATCAATGTTAGAGAGTTCTAGTAACTAGTTAAAGTTACCAGCACTAGTAACTATGAAATAGTAAAATTTACAATTTTTCGGGAAAAACGCTAAATGAAAGGGCTTTTTGCGAGGATAATCAAAATCAATGTTAGAGAGTTCTAGTTACTAGTAAAAGTTACCAGCACTAGTAACTATGAAATAGTGAAATTTCAAAATTTTCGGGAAAAACGCCAAATGAAAGGGCTTGTTGCGAGGATTATTAAAATCAATGTTAGAGAGTTCTAGTAACTAGTTAAAGTTACCAGCACTAGTAAGTATGAAATAGTAAAATTTACATTTTTTCGGGAAAAACGCGAAATGAAAGGGCATTTTGCGAAGATTATACAAAATCAATGTTAATGTGTTAAAATTTTTTAAGTACAGACCCCGTTCGTTTTTGGCAACATGCCCAAACATTTTGTGTTGCCAAAATCGAACGGTTTTTTTTCTGAAACCTTTTTCTCTTATTTTTTTAAAATAACTATTTTGATTATCATTAACGTTATTTTAAGTCAATTTCCGACCGTTTTTAGATTTTTTAAAAGTTTTTTTCTCAGGTTTTTGATGCATTTTACACTACTTTTTTTTTGTTTATAATCTTTGTTTTTTTTTTTAACATTTTTGCTGTTTTCGTCATTCTTTATCATTTTTAAGATGATTTTGTCATTTTTAGTCTTTTGTTTGTATTTGTTTTTGAATTTTTAAAAATTTTCAGGTTTTTGTAATTTTTGAGTACTTTACATGTTTTTTAAAAAACTTTTGTTTTCGTTATTGTATTCTATCACCATTTCTGAATGTCTAAATTATATGGGTCCTGTTATAGAGAAAACTAAAAGGTAATGTCGCTTCTAAAAACCGTTCGATTTTGGCACATGTGCCAAAATCGGATGTTGCCAAAATCGAATGTTGCCAAAATCGAATGTTGCCAAAATTTTACTATTTCATAGTTACTAGTGCTGGTAACTTTTACTAGTTACTAGAACTCTCTAACATTGATTTTTATAATCCTCGCAACAAGCCCTTTCATTTGGCGTTTTTCCCGAAAAATTGTAAATTTTACTATTTCATAGTTACTAGTGCTGGTAACTTTTACTAGTAACTAGAACTCTCTAACATTGATTTTTATAATCCTCGCAACAAGCTCTTTCATTTGGCGTTTTTCCCGAAAAATTGTAAATTTTACTATTTCATAGTTACTAGTGCTGGTAACTTTTACTAGTTACTAGAACTCTCTAACATTGATTTTAATAATCCTCGCAAAAAGCCCTTTCATTTGGCGTTTTTCCCGAAAAATTGTAAATTTTACTATTTCATAGTTACTAGTGCTGGTAACTTTTACTAGTTACTAGAACTCTCTAACATTGATTTTAATAATCCTCGCAAAAAGCCCTTTCATTTGGCGTTTTTCCCGAAAAATTGTAAATTTTACTATTTCATAGTTACTAGTGCTGGTAACTTTTACTAGTTACTAGAACTCTCTAACATTGATTTTAATAATCCTCGCAAAAAGCCCTTTCATTTGGCGTTTTTCCCGAAAAATTGTAAATTTTACTATTTCATAGTTACTAGTGCTGGTAACTTTTACTAGTTACTAGAACTCTCTAACATTGATTTTAATAATCCTCGCAAAAAGCCCTTTCATTTGGCGTTTTTCCCGAAAAATTGTAAATTTTACTTTTCATAGTAACTAGTGCTGGTAACTTTAACTAGTTACTAAATCTCTCTGATATTGATTTTAATTATCCTCACAACAAGCCCTTTCATTTGGCGTTTTTCCCAAAAATTTGTAAATTTTACTATTTCATAGTTACTAGTGCTGGTAACTTTAACTAGTTACTAGAACTCTCTAACATTGATTTTAATAATCCTCGCAACAAGCTCTTTCATTTGGCGTTTTTCCCGAAAAATTGTAAATTTTACTATTTCATAGTTACTAGTGCTGGTAACTTTTACTAGTTACTAGAAATCTTTAACATTGATTTTAATTATCCTCGCAAAAAGCCCTTTCATTTGGCGTTTTTCCCGAAAAATTGTAAATTTTACTATTTCATAGTTACTAGTGCTGGTAACTTTTACTAGTAACTAGAACTCTCTAACATTGATTTTAATAATCCTCGCAACAAGCTCTTTCATTTGGCGTTTTTCCCGAAAAATTGTAAATTTTACTATTTCATAGTTACTAGTGCTGGTAACTTTTACTAGTAACTAGATTTCTCTAATATTGATTTTAATAATCCTCCCAAAAAGCCCTTTCATTTCGCGTTTTTCCGTTACTAGTGCTGGTAACTTTTACTAATTACTAAAACCGTCCAACATTTATTTCAAAAATCCATGCGACAAGCCCTTTTATTAGTTACTTCACTTGTGCACAAAAAAGCAGGCGTTGGCTCGAACAGCAGCAGTGAAAACAAGCTCAACGATTTTGAATCGGTTGAGCCAACAAGCTCAAGCTCCTCTGGAGGCATGAGCTAACGGGCTCACGAGGGAAAAAAAGAGCTAAGGTTTCTTCCAAATAAGAGCTTAGCTATACGAAGCTCCGGAGACAAAAACGATAGGAGCTTCGTCGATTGCTTTGTAAGCGGAGCTATGGAAATAAAGAGCTATGAAGCTCGCTCAAATGAGCTTCATTTTCAATCCCTGCTTCTGACGCACACAGGGGAAAACGATGTAAAAAGGTGATCAAAATTGTTTACGCCAAAACGGAGCGTTTTAGACCCATAGTGTCTTCGAAACATTTCACTAACATTCAAAGCACTTTAAAATGAGCTTTTAATAGAAATGATTAAATCACCTAGCAGTGAGATAGAAAAATTATTTTTTGTATTTTTCATTTTAGAGCACTTATGTCTTTGGCAAGTTTTTAGATTGTAAAAAAAATAGCAATTTTGTTGAAGACGTCAACATCGTAGAAGTTAACCCAAAAAAGTTAGAAGGGTTCAAAATAAAAAAATATTTTTTTATCAAAATTTTCAGTATTTTAACGACATCTTTTCAGGCCGAGCTTATTCAAGCAAGATGTGTTTGAAAGAGTTTTGAGTCACTTAAAATCGAACAGTTTTGTAGAACACACTAAACAAAAATATTCAGACTGAAACGAGTTAGATCGGAAAAACTCATGACGGTGTACCGGTCGACGTTGAATTTCTTGGCAATGTCGTAGTCCGGCTACCCTGTGTTTGCCTTGATCGTTCTCAACACCTTCAAATGCAGTTTCTGATTCTTAGGTCCACTGTAACGCTTGGTATGAACCTGCCAATCGATAGTATGCATCTAACGGAAACGTTTGAGAACGATGCACACGGTTGATTTGAGCATTTTTAACGATTTCGTGATTTTTATAACCCGACCGTCGGTTTTTATCGTGAGTGTCCGAAATTTATTTTCGTCTCCCGGCCTTCATTACGTGTAACTTTTTTGAAACAAAACGAATCGTAATGAAATTTTCAGCACTGATAGAGGAAACATTTCCGAACAAAGTACTGTCAAAATATTTCAGACCCAACAACTAGGAGCGCAATGGTATAATAAACAGTGCGTCCAGATTCATGGTGATCTATGCTTTAAGATCATATATCTAAAAAGTACTGAGAAACGTTAAACAGTTATCCGAGCTCTGGTTTTCTGAGCTCCCGCGTTATCTTAGTCATCAGATTGACACAAGATCCTTATATTATCAAGTTTTACGCCCGGATGGTATGCAAAAGAATGTACAGTAGTACCCGAGGTATTCGGGGGAGAGACCACCTCGAAAAAGGGAAAGCTCTGATTAAACGAAATACATTGACAAAACCTTTTGCGCATATCATCCAGGCGCATAGCTTGTTAATACTTACATGGATTTTATTTTTCTATTTTATCGACGTTTTTGGCCAGTTTAGATTTTAAACTTAGACGTCAATTTAATAGCTTAACAATGTATCGTGATGAAAAAACACATTTTTACATAAATTTTGGATAAAAATAGTGGCTCCTATAACGCGGAGGCTATACTGTACACATTCGTGTTATCGGAGGTTGCACCGAGATATTTCTACTTAATCAAGTACTGTTGATGTCTTAGGGGTTATGTGACTTGCGTGACAATTATAAATTCTCTTTTTAAATATTCTTGTAGTGCTTGTACTATACCTAAATTTGGTACATATTGAATATTGATTGTATACACATAGGCGCTTATCGCGCTCACTGTTTATAACGACTAAAAATGCATGTTTATTTAAACAAAATGTTAAAGTAATTTGTTTTAAGCTGTATTCCTTTGCATAAGATGTGAAACAACTTCATCAAATGGAACATATGCGTTGGTTTTTCAAATCAAATGTCTTTCAACAAAAAAAGTTTATTTGGAAAAATTTCACAAAAATAGAGTACGCCCTTTTTTCGATTGAAAATGAGTACATGTACTCTTTAAAGATTATGTATGGTGTCCCTACTGCAGGTTCCCATCTTAGTTTGTTGAATCTTATGGTTCAGTGTTGAACTTTTTTTAAATGATTTGCAAAGAATACTCCTATTCGTTTTCCATCACAAGTCTTGTAAACCATCGACATTGTTTACGATAGTCGTGTACTCGATTTCGGTCAGTGTCATCTTTCGTTCGATCAAATGATGTTGATCGCTTATTCATGCAAGAGTTCACTCATGTCAAATCACAGATGAAGTCTCGGCCAGTGCATGAATGTCAAACTATTTTTCATATTTCATCTCTCTCTTGTGAATCATCTGTACTGCTCATTCAAACAACAGGACAAACCGGAAAGTAGTTTGATCATGGTGTTCATTCTATTTGCCGTCGTGAATCGTCTTAATCGAACGACCTTGAAAGGATGATGGTCAAATGACATTTTTTTTGTGACTTCTCTCCATGATGTGTAGCAGTTGGAATAATGAAATTAATCGAATTGTCTTATCGGATAACCTCAGCTAATTAAACAGCGAACTCTTTGTAGCTACAATAACCAACAAATCTGAATAATGTGTATCTCGAATTCAATAATCAAAGACTTTAAAATATTGAATGTATTCTAAAAGGCTGTAGATTGCGGATTTTTTTTTGTAAAATCCATTAAATTTGTTTGAATATGCAAACTTTGAAACAAAATAAGTGTGATTTCAGAATACAGAAAACAAGCAATCGATCTTTGAGTATTTCTATAATCTTAGTAACCGGGTAGTAGCATTATCTAATGTTTACATAGTTACACCCGTACCTATAGATACGGTTACGATTTTGTTATTTTTGTTTGCGAAAATTAGATTGCAGTTCTTCTGATTGTAAGGAATGAAAAATCTTTTTAGTTTCTTAATTCAGCCATTGACAGTGAATACGTATTAATAAATTGGATAGTATCTTGGAATTGTTATACTTGGAAGAGTACCGGTATGATTCATAAATAGTTTATTTATTTTAACAATTTCTTGTATTTTAGTGGCAGTTGAAATCTGAAGCCGACCTGTATGTAAATTTAAGAAATTCTACCGAAATAATTATATCGATGCGTTGCTTAGAATTACCTTCTTAACAGTATCTCAGGTTAGTACATGAATACATATCACATTCACGATTAGCTAAAAGTGTAAGGGACTGTGGTGTGATTCATAATTGCTGGTTTAAATAAGTTGTCTGAACCCTTCTTAGTAAATAATAGTTGGATCATTGATTGGTGCCAATATTTTCGAGCTAATCGATTTATACAAATATTTAAAAAAAAAACTATAAAAGCTAGGATTACGAGCTGAAATTTGGTGTCACTTGACTTATAGAGTAAGCACCAATGATATGTTTTTAAATTTCAAGGCATCATCGAATTTCGGAAATTATTTTGAACTTTCTTTATTTGTATCTTAAATTTACAATCTTTAATCATGAGAAAGTTTGGAGGTTTGCAAACAACATCTTGAAACTGATAATCTGAAAGAGAACGAGTTTTGAATAGAATTTTAAAATTATTTTTCTATTGAAATTCGATACAGTCCTAAGGGCCTACTCATAAAAGCACCAGTCTCAGTGGACTAAAAATGCTTCGCGCTAATGGCATAGTTCCGGGGCCCCTAGAGCATTACCACAATGATGCACTGGTTAGCGAAAGTTGTAACAACTTTATTGAAATGGTTCTTAGGTTTGATTATTAGCATCATGAGGTTGTGAATTATAAGGTTATAGGTCCGCTTTTAATGAGGAAGTTTCAATTCTTGGATGAAAGTAATTAGTTCTAGTTGTTGTTATTCAGCAAAACATTTTATTTGTGTTATTAAAAGAATATTGAATTTTGGAAAATTAAAACTTATATACACAGAACAAAAAAAAAGAAGAAAGTTATGGATTAATGGAAATAAGAATGATTAGATGTTTAAAGATTACATAATAAATAAGCAAACAGATTAAACATCTTGGAAGTCTTCGTCGGCCCAGCTATACAAACCTGGGAGGATCTTGTCAAAAAGCTCCTTATTTAGTTTAAGGAGTAATATATTTCGTAGCGTTTCTTCGGAAAGTTTGGTACGTTTATCCGTCAATACCAATCCAAGTGCGCTAAACGCCCGCTCAACTGATACCTGGTTGGACGGAACTGCATATAGAACCATGGCAACTTCATGCAGTTCAACATGAGAATGTTTTCGAAGCAGCCAATGATTCCAGACATCAAAGGAATGGTTTTGATGTGGCTCCAAATCCAGTGCAATTAGTTGCCGTGCGAATGTACTTTCTGTTGTATCTTGTATATTTTGTACAGGCAGGGATCCGCCGAGCATGTCGGTTAAAAATGTATCCAAGTCATCGTAGGCAGAACTCGCTGGCTCAGACGATGTAGATGGAATTGCATGATCCTGATGTGTGGCTCGTAGTCGTTTTATCCTCTCCCACGTAGTGGTGATGAAGGTCTATGGAAAAATTAAGTTTATTATAGAAGTAAACATGCCATCAATTTTTGACCTACCCTAATTTCGTCTCTTTCTTCCATTGAAAATATGTTTGAGTTGAGATAGTTAAAGCGAGGGTCCATTAAAATTGTTGCTTTAAACACCATGTTATCTTTCAACTGCTTAAGCCTTCTCGTTAACGATAATGCCAGGGATTCAGCAAACTGGTTCGAAGTTATTCTACCAACTTGCATTACTGCATTAATCCATATTATATAAAATTCGCTCAGTGAAATATGCACACCCTGCATTTTTTTAGTAGCAATGTGCACCGGTTCAAATGCAGCGATAAAATTTTTGATAAACTGCCACCGTCTACTCAAATCTGAAAAAAAATATGATTAATTAATTTATCTAATGGCTCAAATTATTATTTATAATCTTACTACCTAGTTCCGGATATTCGTCGCCCAGATCTTTATAAAATTCTTCATTTACATCGAAGTGCTGTAGCATTTCGAATACTCCTCCCCACCGTGTTTTCGCGTATATCGGTGGCAGCGTTTGTTTTCGTAAGTCGAAAAATGCCTTAAATGTACTTTTTCTGCAGTTTTTGGCTACCGCAGTGCACTCACGGATTTCAAGGTCGAAAGATTTTGTTATGTCTGTGACAGCAAGTTGCAAAGTATGAACAGCGCACCTTACTAGAGTTATCGAATTTCGAAATTCATCTTCAATTGAATTGGTCCAGTGATTGGAGCTTTCCAACTCCAAATCACAATCGTCATTTTCTGTCTCAAGCGTATGAATTTGGGAATTGGCCTCCAACTCTTTCACAGTAGCGATCATATTCGACCCGTTATCGCAGGTGATCGAGAATATTTGCTGCAGTGTAATCCCATACGATTCAATATTTTCGAGGATTTTGGCTCTCAGAAATCCTGCTGTCTGCCTGTTGTGTAACTCTACCATGCCTAAAATTTTAAATAACGTTATGGATTAAAGTGTTATAAACATATTTAATCAGTACTTACCAATGGTATATATGACAACTTTTTGCTGTTCAGGGTCAAAAAATTGTATATTAATACCCAACACATGGCGTCCATACCGAGTAGCGCTGTCTATTTTTAAGCATAGAAGCCGATTTTTGATAAGAAGTTTTATCATTTCTTGCATTTTTGTAGCTGCCACATGGAGGTGTCGGATAACGTTGGGCCGGGTCATGCAAATATTTAACGCGTTGCTTATGGGATCTAGCAAAAGTTTCAATCCTTCCCATTCAACACAGTTAATGGGCATGTGGTGCATTGTTACCATTTTTAAAACTGCTTCAATATACACTTGCCGGTCAATTGCAATCGGCCTTTTCGAAATTTTCCTCCGTTTTGTTGGAACTTCCGATTCATTTATGAGCAAACCGCGAACCTTTGCCAGCTCGGCATGCTCCGTCCGGATGTGCCGGATGAAGTTTCCGGAATCAAATTTCAATAAAGGCTGTCGGTACTTACATTTTTGGATTGAATCAATTGCACAGATGATAAATCGATTTTCAGTGGTGGTGCATCTTTCTAAAAGAATATCACGGTATTTCTTTTTGTTTTCCATTTCTTCTGAATTAATCGTTCGTTTAGCAAAAATTTCAAAAATATGAAATCCACAAAATGCGAGGTTTTGTTTTCAACCAGCGTGAACTTTTTCGTTCGACGTTTCCCACGGATGAACGTTCGAATGAACGCAGTTGTTCGAACAGTGTTGCAAGAATGTTAAATCACTAGCAACTACTAGAATGGAAATGTCAATCGACATTTTACTGCTCGAATGTCGAATGAATATGAATTTGTTGATGGTCGCATTTAGCGGAACCAGAATGTACTAGAAAAAATGTCGATGATGGTTACCAATTACAAGCCTGATCACAACCACTACTGACTCACTACAGTGAGTATCAATTTCAAATGATTATCGAGAAACTTGCAAAACTGCCTACAGCTGAACAGCTACGTCATTACATAAACATTGGTATTCATGTAGGACTTATGCTTGTGGTATATCTATTAGTTCGAGATCTAGAGCAAGCATCCAATGCAGTTGAACCGAAACTACAGTTGATATAAAGATGCGGATGTCTTCAAGGTGTTTATTCGATTAAACAAAAAAAAAAGACCAAGTGATTTTTAGGACATAAGATGGTGTTTAAAAACTGCAAGTATTTAACGTGGAATTTCAAAACCAGCCGGTCAATGCGCTAGAATAAAAAGACCACAACAAATCTTTTAACGAATCAAAAATCAAATTCCTTTCTGCTGAAACAGTCCCAGCTTTAATGTTCATTCATCAGCGTCAACAAGTTTGCACCACACTCGACCGAACGACCGAAACCAAGCTCATCTGTTTGATTGCCCTTCTGGTTTTGCTGGTCTAGCTTGAAATAAAAAGTAAAACATCCGCTATCTCAATTTGAAGCCCCCACCCAGCTCGAAGTCAGGCACGGGATACCTAATACACGGTCCGCTAGAATATGGCTCCAAACAGAGGACAACGAGAGAGGAAGCTAATCCAGCATTTTAAACATATGATCGGTCGACGGAATAAAGCATTAGGAGGAGCCGTATTTTGTCTGGTTAAGTCTTGACTCAGTCCGAGGAAGGTAGAAGTTATGGCACTAGCAAATGGCTCCACGGAAAACCTCAAAACAGAGCTGAGCAAAGCTCTGAGATGGAAGATGTATCTGTATTGGCTCTTCAGCTGTTTCGTTCAATGTCTGCCAAAAGCGAACACGTCGTTATTCTAGGAAAATAAATAATACCGGGAGCTTCCGGGGAACAAAGCGTTCTTTCCATTTCCTAACGAAGCTAGTTTCCAGGCGTGTTTGAAGGGTGATTTTTTTTATAGGTATCATTCAATTTAGTGTTTGTTGTAAATATCGAAACTCAGTGTTCAGGATGTTAAGGAGTTTGGAAATACATTTTTATATATAATTTTGGATCTATAGAGAGTTTAATAGGGGTTTGTTTAAAAATCTGACACAATCAAATTTGGAGATTTTTTTAAGGTTTACAACGCTCTCTGTGGATTCTTTTTAGCTTTAAAGACACATTCAATGCTTTTGACAGAATTAAAATTGCTCAGAAATAAAAAAAAAGTTTAAATCTAGTGTTTTGAGTTAGTCTTGGTACATCTTCATTCATAGTGAACCTGCATATGTAGAACACATTTAGAGTTTATATACCATGCCGATAATTCAAGAATGAAATAAACTAAATTCTATTTTAAAAAGATTCAAAATTCCTGTTTTGAAATTCTATGATGATAAAAGAAAATGAATAATTTGAGAATAAACAAATACTTGTTGCAAAATATGCTACCCATTAGCTTTCTGAAGATTCGGATTTTCGTTCTTAGAACGATCTGTCATGAGCACCAGATGTTTCGGAGACTCACAAACACAAATCGAGCCTTTCGAATTCGGGTTTCTATGTCTTTCTTCGTTACACCATCAGACATTGTTCAACGTCTAAGATACTGGAAGCATCCTACCTTCTCAAACTGTTGCCGAGCTTCCATGAAAATAGAAGGACTTCCTGCGTTGATCTCACCACGGTTTCCGGGCTAAATATCTTTTAGAAGTCTGATCTTAGTTCCGTGATCGCACTCGTAAACAGCGTTAGAGCGTTATTTTCTGGCGTTGTTTTTGTGCTCAACTCTGTTTTCTAACAGCTCAATTAACAATTTCAAATCCAGTTAATAAACTGTAAAAGTTTAAATAGTAAAGAAATCTTTTTCATCAAAGGCTCAATCTCGTCGCTTGCTTGAAAAACGCCTCTGCCCGTTCCAATCGTTTAGCTTACTCAACCCGAATTTGAGCATCCGATGGACCACATTACGGATGAGCGAATGGCTGGTTGGATGGATGAATGGTAGAACGGATGGTCTGACGCGAGTGATGAGTTCTGCGGGCTTGATGCTCTACTACCCACCCCTAGTTAGTAGATACTAGTGCTGCGACGGCTCATAGCAGAGGGTACATATAATCACTAGACTCTAGACAAATGGGGCAGCAGGATGGATGAACGATGAACGAATGCCTGGCAAATTGTGCAAACTGGGAAAGGAAAAAAAACGTAACAAACCAAAGACGCACAGTTTTATGTGTGGTTTACCTTCTGTTACACCACTCATCACTCTTTAGCAGGAGACTGAGAAATGGCGCTCAAAAACAAATGGCTGATGATATATCAAGAAATGATGAAATCAGAGTTCGGTTGATGAGATGATTCTGGTCAGGAACCATAAAACAACCGATTGAAAGATGGAAAATTTGATATTTTTTAGAAAAATAACAGAAATGGGAATTATTAACAAATTTCGATATGTTACTAGAAAAAAATTCTAAAAAATGTTCGATCAATTTCATACCACGAGAAGTGTTGTTTCTAATCATTACGAAAAAAGATGCGCCTTTTTCACAAGTTTCATAAAGAAAGAACCAATTTTCTAAAACATTCTTTGGCACACTGATTGTGGAACCAGTAGGAACAAGAGCACGTTTATGACAGTGTTCATGAACTATAAAAATCGTAGAAAATAACGTTAAAGGGAAGAGAAAAATTACGTTGATTTGATCCCAGAAAAATATGGCTTTCGTTTCGTTGGAAAGCATTTTTGATGTTAAATGGTATTCAAATTCTACGAGTTTCTCAATAATTTGGAAACTGTCCCTAGGAGCGAGGAGTCAGGGAGGTTAACGAACAGAAATTGGTACCGTCAACTGGAGCAACTTGCAACAATTTTCAACTTCAATGGCTTCTAAAAAACTCACGTCCACAGGTAATCATACCCTTTATGCATCAAAAGTTCGAAGGTTAGTAAACTGACGTAGCCAGAAAAATTATTAGTTTCTTCAGTTATTTTTATTTAAAAAAAAAAAATGAGATTTTCACTATTTTTAGAAAAGGGGTAAGTTGCAACAAACTTTGATTTTAATGAAAAATCTTATGAAATCGTATGTAAATGTTTAGTTTTTGATAAATTTTCGATACCTTACGCAAAAAACACTAATTGCAGTAATTTCTGGTTCTATTGAAACTATTTTTTACATATTTTCTGAACATAAGAATATTGCATACATTTAGGGGTAAAAAATACTACATATGAGTGATCTAAAAAAGGTCTTCAAATCACAGTTTTTCAAAATGGTCGGGTAAAACGGACACTGTGGCGGGTAAAACGGACACTGAATAATTTTCTGCACGGAACATATTTTCGTGGCTTGAGTATTGAGGAATGATGTGAAGAGGATCACTTTTCATTCCCAGGTTTTGGAAGAGGAAGGGCGGGAAGAGGGGGGATCCTATTCTACTCATTACTGTGGGTTGCGCTAGGCAAGCTAGATGCTAGGGAGTCATAATCAATGGTTTAATAAGACAATTTAAAGGGTTTTAATAAGGTCAAGTTTATTTTATATATGTTATAATAAAATTCATATTATTTAGATGTTTTTCAATCTGTGCCGGCGTCGGAGTTGGAAAACTGATTCCCACATGACTCGCAGGGGCTATCAGAAGTCGTTTCCACGATGTTTTTCCTTTTCTTTGGAGTTTTTGAAGCTGATTTCGCTCTGTTTTGATGGATTGAATATCCTTAGATGATTTTGCCTTTTTAAGAATCTCCGTGTTTTGTACCGTTGTCAATTCCGCTGCCTTTTCTGCTTGCCGTTTCCTTTTGGTGACTCGTGGAGTTACCATTTTTGGCAACGGAAGTATGGTCGAGGGCGGCACATCAAAAGGAGTTGAAAAGCTCTCAGCTTCTGTAGAAGATGACGAGATATTCAAAAGGTCTTCAGGAAGCGCCTGAACACCTTTATCTTCACAATGTGTTCTATGATCAATCGATTGAGCTGGAACTTCCTCCATGTCCAATTGAATTGATTCCTCTTCGAGTTGTAATCGAACTGGCTGATCACTAACCATTGCCGGAGAAAAACCGTCCTCGTTGAACACGTTACGATTAAACGGCCAAATTCCTGCTTTTTCAAATCCGCGTTCTGCAACACTAATGGTATCCGCTTTGATAAATGCAGGCCTCAGTAGTTCTGCTATTTCGTACTGACCGACCACTTTTCCGGGATTCTTCTGGAGGAAGCGCTCTACTTCCTGTGCGTATTTAGTATGATTTGAATGGTGCCATGAAAGACACCACAAGCGGTTGCATCTTGTTGCTGGTGTGGGGCGGTAAAACTAGAACCTTCACGAAATTTGTTCTACAGGGTGACAAAAAAGTCCGGTAACACAGAAAAATCTAAATATTTCAAAGAATAAGAAGAAAATCAAAATCTGACTTTCATAGCTTTATTCAGTAACTCATCAAGATACTTCACAGACGATATCTCGGAATTACACCACCTATCTCTGATCGAACCAGCTTCAGACGTCTAGGAAAGTCGTTGCAAGCGGCGCGCACGTCCGGTCTCGTATAATCTTTTTCAACCTTGAAGTTCTCACAGACCTTGGTCGTCCAGGTCGTGTCTTATCCTCGGTGCCTCTGGTCTCTAGGATCTATTTATGGTCTGGTACACGAATTTCCGGTTGATTACGAGCGGTTTTAGGTGTTTGAATATGTTGAATATGTGTCCGGGTTTGTACCCTCTCACATATACAGCGATAACAGCTGCTCTCAACTCTGCCACACACAACTTAATGTACACAAACTGCACAGAAACGAAACTCTACCACTGTGGGCATCAAAGTTAGCCCTTTCATTTGACATATAGATGGCACCAGAGAGATGCAACGTATAGGCTACAGGCGACCCAAAAAAAAGTGTGACAGGACTTTTTGTCACCCTGTAGCTTTTTCGATGAAAGCTAGATTCTTCGTGTGTGACGAATGGCCATCAATAATGAGTAAGGCAAGTTTGCCTTCAGATGGTTTTGCGTGTTCCAAGAAGTGATCAAACCAGTCACTGAATAATTCTACCGTCATATAGCCCGAAGGATTGCAAGCTAATTTTTTACCAAAAGGTGCCCCTTTTTTCAAAGCATAGTGCATCCGCATGCGGGGAAAAATAATCTGCGGCGGAAGGAGCTGTCCACTAGCTGACATGCACATAACACCAGTAGCTGTTTCCTCCCGTTCAGCGAATGTGATGCCGCCTACCTGCTTCTCTCCCTTCAATGCTGCTACCTCAAGTTCTTTGGGAGATGTAGTCAGCTTCGATCGACCCGAAGTAAGCGTGCTGCTTATGCGCCACCCTAAAAGGGACAGCACACCAAGATTGAGTTGCCCGGCTGAGACTCACTTCAAGGCGAGTCCAGGTAACTCTACTTTTCCGGCTCGCCAGTCCAAATCACATCGATTGCATGTCAAAAAATTGTCGTAGGACGAAATTTGCAAATTGCAACTCAAGCGGCTATAGTTGCATGCCGTTCATAAAAATGTACATGTACATTGAGCGATCAATCGCTAGTAAATAAAGTTGGCCATAGGTGAGTACTCACGTTATTTCCTTATACTAACGGGGGTTTTTTGGTTTCCCCGGTTCTGCTGCCAAGTGCGGTGAACCGCCGATGTGCTCTCCTGGCAGATGCGCCGGTGACGGGCTATCGGCAAAGATGATGAACAGCTATGCAGGTGATTATGGCTGAACGCGTGGTTGGATCTAATGTGATCCCATGCGTTCAGCAAAACTTTTTGCCGAGATCTCCCGGCTGTCACAGCTGGTCGAAGATTTCGTAGATTCGAAGCCTTTTGCGTGGGTGGTTGTAAATGCTAAGAAGATTTCGCGCCCTTGGCGCTGCTGCGTGCTCGCTCCGGGGTGTTGTTTCGACCCGACGGTTTCCTGGTTGCCTTGGTGGGTTCTGGGTCGTCTCGGGAGGTTTCCAGATTGTCACGGCGTGTTCAACGGTCGATGAACGGCTGCTTGAGAAAGCTGTAGTGGGCTTCTCAAACCTGTCGCAAAAACAAGCGGCGTATTACATATCGTCCGGCGTTGTACCAGCGTTCTCGCACCTTACCTGGCTGAGTAAGCACTTTTTCTTCGCTTTTTTGGCACTACACTTTCCTGCTATTTTAACCTAAGTGTAAGCTACGCGGAAAACACAAAAAAGGTCTAATTAGTAACCAGAACACTGGTTCACGGATCACAGGTTGGACTATTCAAAATTACACGCGAATTAAACGATCTTCACCCAACTGAACTTCAAGATTAAGTGGTTCAGGAAGTCGCATTTGAACTCAGCCTTCTTGGTCTAGTTCAACTTCGTACCGGAACTACCCGATACGAAGACCTAATCGAGAAGTTAAACAAACAACTCTCTTTTCCGCGATTTTACAATGCAGCCTTGTCTTCCCCTTCCAAACCCGAGTCCAAAGACCAAACCTTTTCTCTTCCAAACCTAGGTGCACAAAGGCATCCCGAAAGAGGTCATTCACCTGGTGCACAACAAGCTTGCAGTCGGTGATCATCTGGAAGATGACTCTCTAAACCATACTTTCTACTCCAAAAATGTGTCGGGTGATCGAATACATCTACAGGCGCGCTTTTGATGTTAATGATGATTCAGTTAATGATTAATTAGGGTGGTACCTGGCAGGAGAATTCATTCGCTCAACTTTCTTCGTTGATTTTGCTCTTTGAAATCTTTATTTTAATTTTATGTACTAAGTTGAGGTACTTTATAAATAATTAATTTTATTGTTGTTGTTTCATTTTATTTATTGTCTAATTGGCTCTTAAGTAATTAATTTAAAAGTTAATATGGAATTTCTGTTGTTGGTTTTACTAATAGATAGTGTACCCGTTACAACGTTAGTGGAAGTGTACAAAGCTAGAATCATAAAAAAAATTCAAATAGGACACGCCACGCGGAGTGATGGAATTCAGAAATCATAAAAATCAAAACTCTACGGGAGATTTAATTCATACTTGTATTATGCTTGCGATGAAATTCCAGTTGTATTGAAAGTAATGGCGTATTTACAAACGAGTTCGGGTTCATCTTATGGTAAAAAGGTAAGTTTGCATAATTTTAATTTCGTAATTTAGTTTCATTTCTCTGCTTACTCTATATGTACATATGATTTTTTCTAATCTCTCCTACCAGTGCGTGCGATGTTTTACTCTACTCTCCCTATCTACCGTGCAGTGCTTTCGATGATGGTCGGTTTGCAAAATCCATCAATGGCTGTACCGCGAGAATTTATGTTGGCTCGCAGGGGTCGTCAATATATGAAGTGATGTAGGCCTACGATTTACGTTTGATAATTTAAGAACTCATAGTTCCATTTTAATGCCACATTTGCATATTGTGGCTAAACCAGCAAATCATGTGCCGGAGTTACGGCTGCCGTGGTACGGCCTCTGTTTGGAAGAAGGCAAGAGCGAATGATACAAAATGACTCACCGGGTAAGTATGAGGTTCAAACCTGTGGCCGCGATGTAGCTTGCTCCGATCTCCTGCTGAGAGCTGGGCTGACGGTGTCTCTGGTGACGTCGAACACCGTTGGAGCTCCTGCTGATGCTGCGCTCCTGATCCGCTGGCAAGCTAGATGGGAATGGTGGTGGTTTTCCCAAACGAATGGATGGTGGTTTTCTGGTGATGATGCTCTTGCCAATGCTTCGCTCCCGGTGCACTCGTGGAATCGGACACACGATGGGCGGCCTGTCGCAATAGAATTTGCGGAGCGGTTGTGTAGGCCTACCTCGTGGCGATGGAGTCCATCCAACCGAGTGGTCGAGTTTGAATCCGATTCGTGGCTGGAGTATGCTGACGGTTATTGCTGTGGGTGAAACAGGTGCGCCTGTACGGCATCGAAATTAGCACTTGCACGGGCACGGTATATTCGCACGTCTTTACCTGGCTAAATAAAAACCTTTTCTACACGCACTGTTTTCTGCCTATCACGTGATGTGTAGCCTAAAGACGGGGCTACACAAAAAAAAATATTATGAAATTCACTATTTCCAAACTACATCACTATATTAAAGTACCTTTTCTTTAAGAAAGGTGAAACGCGAATCAAAGGCACTTCCACACGCGATCACTAATCGGATCCAAGTAATTGGAAGTGTGCACCCTCAGTTCAGGGAAAGCGATATCGGGCGTTGACCCCAAGCGGAAATACGTTAATCCCGAACAGTCTTTAGAAACTCTTCGGGGTTCTGACGATCTCAGTTCGTCGCACGTTCTATTGACTGTGATTCGGGTTTTGCTTTCCCTTTCCACATCATGTCGCCAAACTAGATGAAAAAACTTTGAAGAAAGTAAGCATGAGATTCATTCTTCGATCGAAATCGACAAAGTCATCGAATCGACCAAAGCTGCTTGCATACTAAAAGGCGCCCCGAAATAATGTTCAGCTAAATGAAGAATTTTAACTTAACCAAAGGTGCGACCGCTACAGAGAAACCTGGAAATAACCATTTTAAAAAAAATTATGTCATAATCAAATAAGCAAAATCCAACCGTACAAACACCAGTCTCATCAGCGTTATAAATACGATCTGGTGTAAATCTCGCATCCGTTAGCACTTCTTCCAGTAAGTTGAAAATTGTTTAGCCAAATTTTTCCGACCATCTTGTTTGATGAGTTAAACCGGTGCTTTAATCCGTTTTTCTCGGCTAGATCATTGGCCAGCTTCCGAACGTTATGCATAGTTATGCCGTAGAATCGTTTTTCCAAATCTAATAGATGCTGAACAAGTTCCTGTTCCTGTTGGGGGTTGAAAACAGGATCGACTGATCCGAGAGTGGTGGAAATGTTAGGATTTGAAAGGTGGCAAATCAACGTTGTTCGCGGAATCCCGAAGTTAGCAGCCGCCCTCTTAACTGGCATTCCATTTTTAGCTGCTTCTACGGCTTGTTCTAGCTGCTGGAAGCTCCACGACTGTCGTTGAGACTTACGGTTGTATTTGGAAGGCATCTGTAGGACAAAAAGACATTAAAATAACCTTTAAAAACTTGTGTCCGTTTTACCCGACCTGGCTAGGTTTTTTCTTTGATCCTCGTAGCTCCAGTCCTTATAAAAAAACTTCTTTTTTTTCTAAATCGTTGACAAATGACTGAATTGGCACTTCACTGTAAGAAAAATAAAGATTAATAGAATTTTTCGCGAATTACATGCTATTTTCTGAACAGATAAAATGACATCACTTGGCACATCCGCAATTTTTTGTTTTGTTTTGTCGACTGTTTCAAAAGCCTACTTCCTGTAAATCGACAGCACGTTTCAAAAGTATTGGAGAAAGTATTCCCATGATTAGATTTGTCGAAATCATTTTGGTTTGTGAGATTTTGAAAGTGTCCGTTTTACCCGCGGTGTCCGTCTTACCCAACTTTCCCCTATTGATGGATTTTTCAAATTTACCTTTATATTGACTGCCACACTCCCCTATACAAATAAACTCATTTGAGTTCCCGGGAAGAGGTCGTTTTAATTTTTTTAATAAACTATATTCGACGAAATGGACGAGAACAAATACTATAGTTAACACGTGAATCTCAGTAAATATAAAATCATTTTAACTCTCATCCGTCCCTGAAATGTTTACCCGTTTAAGTCCCCGGAGTGTCCATCTGACACTCCTGCCTAATACCAATATACTTCTCTGGTTTCCCAACCGGTTTTTACCAAATTTATAGTTTTGGTCTTAATGTAACTCAAATATGTTTCCCAAACATTATTCACCTACAAAACTTCAGTTTTCGGTTATTCAATGTCTAAGAAAAAGAAATCACAAAAAATATGTTTCGAAGAAAATATTGTGTATCAGCTGCGGAATGCTCAAAATAATATCACTCAGTTTCCAAAAAAGCTGAAATTAGAAGCTAAACGCTGCCCATAATGATATTTTTTTTGTTAATTTTTTGAGATCATGACCACAAACAATGTAAGAAAGTGGTGTAAAAACCGTACAACAAAGGGCTCCAAGTTCAGTTGCTTTCAGTTCAGTTTCAGTTCATTACATCAATAATCGATTGACCATATAAATTAATCTTAACCAAGTGAGTTATTATTTAGACCACCTGCTTACAGCTGGTAAAAAATTGACTAATGTTGTAGTTCATTGAGTTTTAGAAAGATATGAAAAGACAAGATTAACTTTAAGAAATGTGAATTTACATACAACACAGGTATTCATCTGCTATCCAAACATTTAAAAAAAATAAACATATGCGTTATAGAAAATATCAGTTCCTACGCTCTTCCTAGGTCCCCAGCAAAACGATGTGTAATATCATGCAGAACGTAACCGACCCGCAATTCTCGGGTGCAGTATAAAATCGCAATTAGCTCAATACAGTTTCTCTCACGAGTGCCCTTCAATTTATAAACCACCAGCAGTTGCCTCGCGGATATGCTGTGCTGTGGTACGGCGCCCAGGCGAAACCCAGGACCCAGGACCGATTGTTATACGATGATTCTACAATGTACATACACGTACTTATAAGAATACAGCAGCGTCGAGTCCGGCTGGTTCATTTCTCACCCGGTTTTAACCCATTCGTGAATGGCGAAACTTATACAAATTACTCCTTTTTAATGTATTTTTTACCGTGACTTATTTTACTAAATGGATTTTAATATTTCCAATTTTACATTGCCTAATATTGTTTACCACAAGGAATTAAATTATAAAAAATTTTAATAAATCATAGAAAACTGCTGCAAAAATAAGCAAAACAACAATAAATTTTGTATTTCATATATAGAATATGTTGTTCGGGCTACAAATATTCTAAAATGGAAAGAAGTTCCACTAGTTTAAGTCAGTTTTTGTATTATTTCGTATTAAAACTCTTTGTTCACATTTTGTTTCATATGATGTAATGAAAGCTCACGCGAAACTTGTTAATTTATCAGGTGAGCTTTTATGAACGATTGATTATTTTTACAAACTTTTAGAATTAACCTGAAAAGGAGCTTTGTTTCTCTTCAGATTGTTTTTACCCCTAGATTTATGCTGCACTTTAACGTTTTCCTTTATTGTAGCTGACAGAAAAATTGAAAAAGTTTTTGACATAACAGGAATGTACATTTGACATCATGTATACTTTTCTCACAGAAAGGTATAGTTATCGGTCGATTTGGGAGATCATTTATTATGGGTCTTAGATATACCTTTATAGGTACCTATCAAATCAGTTCTGACAATGTCTGTGTAGTTGTTGTGTGTTAGTGTGATTTTTTGTAAACTTTGTTCCACACGTTTTTGCGAAACTGGGCAGTACAATAAAAATGATTTTTGTCTTTAAAAAAATTTGATTTTTTCCCTTGCCCAGTTGGCTAGCCAGCAACATCCAGCAATCACTCATCAAGATGGTCAAAAACACGACGTCATATTTTTCATGACGTCATAACGACAGGCGGTGGGTGCGCTCGCTTTCAATTTCCCAATAGGAGGCGGGCCGTCTTTTATAAAATGATAAACATGACATTAATGACAAAACTATAAAGTTTGAACGTGATGTCAACATTACAAGTTTAAATTATAAACCTGTTGTAAAGTTTGAATTGATGCTGTATTTTGGTTCCGCTTTAGGCCGGACCGGATCAAACATATCGGGATAAAGTTGCCGATTCATAGTTGAGCATAAGGGATTGCATCAAGGGGAGCAACCTCGAAATTAACTATTTTTTTCAGGGATTGTCATCCTATTGGATGATTCATCCCATGAACCCAACCGAAGTTCAATGGGTCAGTCATAGGGACTTGACTCTCACATCGTATATTTCGATAGTGATTGTAAGTCCTATCCTCGCCCCAACGATAGATTCTCAAGCACAGGTTGCTCAGAGTAAGGGAAACGACACGAGGACGCGGACGATGCACACCATCTGATCATCTCACATCTGCCGTTCGCCGTTCAAGAAGTTTATTCCTAAGCACAAACGACAGGCGATAATTTCGCTCGTGGAAGCAAATTGAATCCAATCAGACCAATGCTACTCATTTGTCTCGAGCTTTAAGCTCTTGGGCTAGATTTTTCGTTCCCTTTTTCCTTCCTCTCTTACGTTGCGCGGTGAAAGCTTTTCGTTCGCATTGAAAAACCTGTGCAATTGTTCGGTTATTGTTGTCTAGCAACGCCGATGACGGGATGGGGGACAATCAGATTTGTCACTTGCTGAAGCCAATGGAAGAAAATAACCTAACAGTAGCGCCACCAAGTCCTCCCTTATAGAGTTTAGAGCAGTGGTTTTCAAACTTTTTTTCACTCACCTTTTGTAAAATTTTTGAGCTCATCGCCCCCCCTGGGCAAGTTTTTAGAAAATCAAAAAAAAAAAATTAGACCTGGATTGTCGAAAAACCATTAGTTTTTGGCTTTATGTTGTTGTAAGGCTATACTCAAAATTCATTCAAATTTATATGAGGCCCTCAGAGCCAATGATGTAAAGGGTATATTATAAGTGTAAAAATGGTCGATTTTGATTTAATAATGTCAAATGATTCTTCATATTTCGAACTACATTTCTTGATTTTTCAGACGCTTCGAGTTTTATTTTCATACTATTTTGTCCGACAGCAAAATGCTAATTTTTGAAAAATATATGTAAAATGACCAATCATAACAACTTAAAATAGTGTTTTCTCGAAATTATCTTCTAAGCACGTATACACGTAAAAAAATAGTATTATTTCTTGTAATCTGAATTGGATTCCTGTATAAAATTACGCAGCATTCAGAGGTCTTAAAATTAAAACAAGATTCAAATAACTGAATCCTGGCAATGTTAGTGATAAACGAATAGATTAAATGTTAATCCATGTCAAATGGCATGATGGATTTTTTGAATAGATTTAAATAAAGAAAAAATTAGAGCTTAAAATAAAAATTGCCTAAATTAAAAAACTTATTTCATATTTCCTTTCAAAAAAAACTATCACAAAACCCCAGAGAACGCCTTTTTATACAGAACTTTTCGAAAGTTTTTCTGTTTAGCAGATTTTAAAAAAAAATATTTTAAAGATTATCAAGCAACATAGAATTATTCTTGTTTAAGAATAACCCAAAATAATCTTACAAAACAAATTCCACATGTAGAGCGTAAACAAAATCTGTGACAATTAAAAAAAATACATTTTCGGCATAACTTTGATCTGTACAACCCTTAAAGTACTCTGCTAAGTGATCCTGAACAGGATCCAGGAGAAAATCGACGCTACACTCCGACGGCAACAAGCGGATTCCGATCCGGACGATCATGTGTGGACCACATCACAACGCTACGAATAATACTGGAACAAATCAACGAATTCCAGGACTCTCTTCTGCTGGTGTTCGTTGATTTCGAAAAAGCATTCGACCGACTTAACCATGAAAACATCTGGGCGGCTCTAAGGCGACGAGGGGTCCCAGAGAAACTAGTCCATCTCATCGAAGCACAGTACGAGGCATTTTCGTGCAAGGTCTTGCACGACGGTGTCTTGTCCGAACCAATCCCGGTAACTGCTGGAGTGAGACAAGGATGTATTTTATCACCGCTGCTTTTTCTCATCGTAATGGATGAGATCTTGACTGGATCGATTGACTGTAGACCGAACCGAGGATTGCCGTGGAATCCTTCAACCATGGAGCAACTGAACGACCTTGGCCTGGCAGACGATATTGTTTTGCTCGCCCAAACACAACCGGATATGCAGAGCAAACTCGACGACCTCACCGAAAGCTCCAAGGCAGCAGGTCTCAAAATCAATGTCGGAAAGACCAAGTCGATGGAAATCAACACAGAAAATCGTTCCAATTTCGTGGTAGCTGGACAACAGGTTGAGACAGTGGAGTGCTTCCAGTATCTTGGTAGCCAGATTACGCCTGATGGTGGTACCAGGAAGGACATCGAAACCCGGATCAGAAAAGCCCGATTTGCGTTTGCGAGTCTCCGAAACATCTAGCGGTCACGCCAGATCTCTCTACTAACTAAGATCCGAATCTTCAACTCAAACGTCAAATCCGTATTGCTGTACGGGTGTGAAACTTGGTGCACATATGCGGTGACGACGCGAAAACTGCAAGTTTTTGTGAATCGCTGCCTGCGGAACATCATCCGCGCTTGGTGGCCTGGCAACTGGATCTCAAACGTTGAACTTCATCGCCGGTGTCATCAAAAGGCGCTAGAAATCAAGATTCGGGAACGTAAGTGGAGATGGATTGGGCACACGCTGCGAAGAGATGAAAACGAGATTTGCAGAGAGGCGCTTGGCTGGAATCCAGATGGGCATCGAAGAAGAGGCAGGCCCAAAAGCTCGTGGCGGCGAAGTCTTGCCACCGAAATCCGCACAGTTGACGAGAACCTTGGCTGGCAGCAAGTGAAGACGCTGGCTCCGGATCGCCAGCAGTGGAGATCTTTTATCTCAGCCCTATGCGCCGGTCAATCGGCGCTGGACCCTTTGGTAGGTAGGTAGGTATTTTCGGAAAAAAATATTGAGATACTGGAACAAAGATTTGCTTGTAGCTCTGTGAAATTATGGAAGTTTTGGTCTTGACCCTAATGTCTAGTTCTGTAACCTAATTTGTTTTTTTGCATCGAACATACTTGTTGTTATTTCAAATCAACGTTGTTTCGTGATTTGTGAAAATGTAAATTACGAGCTTACCGCCCCTAAGCCCTGTTAACGCCCCCCAAATTTCAAAATTGTGCCCATCGCCTCCCTGGAAGCTTTCAACGCCCCCAAGGGGGCGGTAGGGACCACTTTGAAAACCACTGGTTTAGAGCGTTTGGGTAATTTTAGGAACATACACTGCATATTATAATAATGAAAAGCAAATTAGCTTTTCATGTTATTTTTTAATAATAATAGGGCAATATTTTGTTATGACAAGGTTCTAGCAAGACAAGCCAACGGAAAAAATATATGTTTTTTACGAATAAAAATTTACGAAATATGAGTAAACAGTTCTCACATAAGAGCTGACATTTCAGATGTAAATTTTTTCCTGAATAGAATACAACAGTTGAATAATTTTACAAAAAATGTAAATAATTTTAAATCATTTCCACTAAAATAAACAGCTCAAATACTTCGTTTGGACAAAATTGACAAAAATTACTTAATTTACAAAAATTACACAATTCACAGAATTAGCAGAATTGACAAAATTGATAAAACTGGAATATAGACAAAATTGACTGAATTGTCAAAACTGTCAAAATTGTCAAAACTGTCAAAATTGCAAAAATTGACAAAATTTACAAAATTGACACAATTTACAAGATTGCAAAATTGATCAAATCCACAAAATTGACCAAAATGACAAAATCGACAAAATTGAAAAGATTGACCAGATTGACTAAATTGCCAAGATTGACAAAATTCACAAAATTGACAAAATTGATAAAATTAACAAAATGGACAAAATTCACAAAATACACAAAATGGAAAAAATTGACAAAATTGATAAAATCGACAAAATTGACAAAATCGAAAAAATCTACAAAATTGACAAAATTGATAAAATGGACAAAATAGACAAAATTGACAAAATTGACAAAATTGTTGACAAAATTAACAAAATTGACAAAATTGACAAAATTTACAAAATTGACAAAATTGACAAAATCGACTAGATAGACAAAACTGACAAAAATGGACAAAAATGACAAAACTGCCAAATATGACAAAATTTACATAATTGACAAAATTGACAAAATTGACAAAATTGACAAAATTGACAATATTGACAAAATTGACAAAATTGACAAAATTGACAAAATTGACAAAATTGACAAAATTGACAAAATTGACAAAATTGACAAAATTGAAAAAATTGACAAAATTGACAAAATAAACAAAACAGACAAAATGCACAAAACGAACAAAATGGACAAAATGTACGAAATCGACAAAATTGACAAAATTAACAATATTTACAAAATTGACAAAATTGACAAAATTGACAAAATTGACAAAATTGACAAAATTGTCAACATTGACAATATCGACCAAATTGACAAAATTGATAAAATTGATAACATTGACAAAATTTAAAAAAAAATTAACAAAATTGCCAAATAAACAAAATGGATAAATGGAAAAATTGACAAAATGGACAAAATGGACAAAATTGACAAAATTAACAAAATGGATAAAATGGACAAAATTGAAAAAATTGACAAAATCTTTAAAATTGACAAGATTGAAACAATTGACAAAACTTACGAAATTGAATGGACAAAATGGCCGAAATTGACAAAATAGAAAAAAAATCACTAAATTGAAAAAAATTGAAAAAAATCGACAAAATTAACACAATTGACAAAATTGACAAAATTGACAAAATTGACAAAATTGACAAAATTGACAAAATTGACAAAATTGACAAAATTGACAAATTGACAAAATTGACAAAATTGAAAAAATTGACAAAATTCACAAAATTGACAAAATTGACAAAATTGACAAAATTGACCAAAGGGACAAAATTCACAAAATTGACAAAATTGACAAAATTGTCAAAATTGACAAAATTGACAAAACTGACAAAATTGACAAAATTGACAAAATTGACAAAATTGACAAAATTGACAAAATTGACAAAATTGACAAAATTGACAAAATTGACAAAATTGACAAAATTGACAAAATTGACAAAATTGACAAAATTGACAAAATTGACAAAATTGACAAAATTGACAAAATTGACAAAATTGACAAAATTAACAAAATGAGCAAAATAGAAAAAAATGCTCAAAACGAACAAAATTGACAAAATGGACGAAATCGACAAAATTGACATAACTGACAAAATTGGCAAAATTGGATTTTGGAATTATTGCGTTCGAAATTCTTTAATCAAAGTTTAGAATTTTTATATCTATCATTCGTTTATTACTTTTTGTCATAGGTATCCAAATATAATTTACAGACTGTAAGAAAGGTTACAATCCACTGTTAGGTGTATTAAATCAGGTTTTTAAATTTAAGTAATGTTGTGTGAACCTACTTTTAATTATTGTTTATTTTCTTCTTTCATTCCTTTGTTCAGTACCGTGAATTAGGGTGAATCGGGGCCGTTTTAGAACCAAATTCGAAATAAAAAAAGTAGAAAGAGTATTTTACCAACTTTACTATCAATTTTATTGTTCACCCTCTGAGTGGGTTGAGTAGGGACAGTGGCTTATAATTTGAGAAACGCGTGAGCTAGAGAACCGCAAAACAACAAAAATCCATCAATTTAATCAATGCGTTGTTTTTCGCATCGCAGATACCGTTAACTGGGGTAACATGCAACACTTTTCAACTTCAATGGCTTGTAAAAAAAATATATCCATAGATCATTAAGCTAAATCATAAAGGTTGATAGGGCATAAAATGGGCGCAGTCAGAAAAATGATTGGTTCAAGTTTCAGTAATTTTAAATTTTCTAAAAACATGCGATTTTCAACCTACACAGAAAATTACTACTATATCATCAGCAAACCCGATCACTTCAAAGCCTAGTCAGTCAAGTTTTTAAGGAGATTATCTACAACCAGTGTCCACAACATAGGCGATAGTACTCCACCTTGGGGACAGCCTTTCGTTGTTTTCACTATCAATGATGTGTGTTGGCTGTTATTCTTCGATTGCTCAGCATTGCCTGAACACTTTCATCGAATTCACGGGATATCATCGCTGTTTTAATTGAATTATGAGAACCGTTATCAAACGTGAAAAATGCCTTAACCTATCATTTATTTGATAAAAATGCGAGCAGAAACTTAGCTGGCTGGTCAATCTTCGTCAGAAATGGCCTCGATAATATTTTCTGTACCAGATTAGTCATTTGATCATTATATATGATAACCAAAGTAACGAAATTAAAAAAAACATGTAACATGATTTAGGTTTTACATTCAATCTTCATAAAGAAGTACAACTCTAAAAATCATTAATGCATCTAAAAAATCATTATGAAAAATTTATTTGCGATTTTTATAACAGTCGATCATGTATCAAGCCATAAACACTGCAAAATGGCGGTTTACCTTAAAGGGTTCGAAAAACATAGCCGGGATAGTATTTTTGCATGGTGCTAAACAAACACTTGTCCCATTGCTTAGTTTTCCAAAAGGCAAAATCCATAGTCGGGCGATGCGTACGGAGGTACATATTGAACAACACAATGAACGCATGTGTATGATTTTCCACTCGCGTTTTACAATTTGTTTCCTATAGGATGGTGGCGCGCGCTCACACAATCATTTATATGCATTATATTGGATAAACCCCTCGCTGGGGTTCCTTTAATTATTGCGCCTCGTCTAACCGGCTGGAAAATTCTCACTAATTGTATCTCCTATCTAAGTGGGCTTAGCTTGAGTGTTGCAATAGAAGTTTTGCGTCCATATAGGCGCGATGGTTCTGTAGGGGGGAATGTTTCAGCTATTCGCAATAATGTATGATAATGATGCTCTCCATTGATGTTCTATAGCACTGGAAAATGGCAGTAAAACAATAGTCAGATACTGAAGGTTTTTTTTCAAAAACATTATTGTGAAAATCTGTATTTTAAAATTAAATCCGTTTTAAGTTCTAAAAGCCGGTCTAACAGCATTTCAGAAGTAATAAAACTTTTAAAATTTCTACCTGAACCAAAAGTGTCAACGAACGTAATCGTGAAGAGCTTGCACTTGACATCTTTACCAACATCAAAAGATTCTGGCGAAGAACATAGAGCCAAGAAACACGAAAATTCCAAACGTCAAAGTCACTTCTATCCAAAGAACAAAGAAGGCTGTGAAAAGAAAATCCTGGTCGGTGGTCTCCACTTCCGCTTCCTAACAACTGAATCTAGACACGGGTTGCTGTGATCAATCTGGCTTATAAGCGTGATATGTGAATGTTGGTGAATAAATGATGCCAAACAGCGAAATTTGCTCTCTCCCAGAACGTTGCTTTCGGCACATCGCAGCAGGCCGTGTTTGAGGTTGCCTGTTCAAACATCTCCCAAACATGTTTTCAAACATGGTGACGCTTTTTGTGGCATTCATACATACACCACGGCCAAAAAATACATAGGCTAGGAAAAACGGCCTGCTTATTTATGTCTTCTATTATTATTTGACACATGAATCACTCATATTTATGGCAAGTCGGCGGAAAAATGAAAGCCGCCATAGGCAAATGGAAAAAAGAACATGATACATAGCTTCATTGTCGAAGCTCGTCGAAGAAAAGAATTTTTCAACACAATGGTCCCCATCTTGGGGAGGCCTCTGTTGGGGGAAAAAAAATATGGGTATACCTTTCAGAGAAGATATTTGCAAATACAATGGATGATTGACCGCATTTTCCACCTGCCCGCGAGGGTAGAAATGCTTGCTTCAATGTGGCTTTCTCGCCGTGATGGAAAATCTGTATGGGTCATACTGGGATCGGTATTCAATTTGGCCATATTATTGGATTTTATCGATAGTGGAAATTATTTATGCATTGCGGGACACACGTGGATCGGTGAAAGGCAATATAAGGTGTAGCAAATGTACCCATAGCTTACATTTTTTGACCGTTCCAACTGTTCGTGATTGAATAATCATTTCGATGAGACCATTCAAAACAATGTCAATCTGGTATTGCCAACAGTGAATGGTATTCGGTTTTATCGCAGCATACATTTGCAGCATTTGTGAGCATATTTAAATCATTAAAAAACGACGAATGTAGTTCAATTAGTCATTGATTACAAAAAGAAAAATCTATAGAGATCAACGGATTATAATTAAGATCTCCACAATCCATGATTATCCTAAAACAACTTCTGCTTTCTGTGGGAAGTAACTGCTTTTCGGACAATGTTTGATCTTGAAGAATGCTTCATCGATAAAGTGCTCTAATTTTCAAACAACATCTCCGCTTTATCCACTTTAATCAGCGACAGTTATCGATAGAGATTAGTAGGCTACGCTTGTTAGTGACGGCCCGCATACTCAAAAACTGTATCTCAAACAGTCTAAACAATACATCTACTGCTCCAGAAAAAGTGATCGTCTCTATAAATGTTGCTATTTTGTTGAACTTTACTTTGATAATGATAAGAACGAAACAAGAACGTTCATGTGAAAAAGTGATGATATCTGAAAAGGTGTACCAATGGTTTGGACGATATACCGCGGTATACTTTAATTTTATCACTAATCGTCAAAATGATCAGCAACCGTTACCCAAAGCGTTTATCCTTATGTCAAATTTCACGTCAAAAATGACCGAAAAGCAGGTCAAGGGTGCCAAATTTTAATGTTAGCAAGTATTTGACAATTTTGTATTACTAACTTTTTATTTAGTCAATTTTTATCATTTTACTGAAGAGATTTAAAAAAAGAAGCAACGTGTTGTGAATATAATTTTGAATTTAGTGTCAGTGTAATTCCAATCGAGTAATAATAACCTGCAAAACTGAGCATTTGTGAG
Source organism: Uranotaenia lowii (assembly GCF_029784155.1). Taxonomy (NCBI): domain Eukaryota; kingdom Metazoa; phylum Arthropoda; class Insecta; order Diptera; family Culicidae; genus Uranotaenia; species Uranotaenia lowii. The sequence goes on from NC_073692.1 coordinate 256,513,421, forward strand.
CAAAATTACTTATTAATACAGCAATACAGCACTATAAAATTCTGAAAACTTGAACTTCTTGAAGTCTTGCCGCAGTTTTACTAAATTTTATCGAATTACTGGGGAAGAAATCAAATGGTCTATTTGTTTATTTAACCTATAAACATTTTACTATAGTTCTATAATTCATAATCAATAATTCACAAGAAATATAAATAATGATTTGAATTAATTTGTTATTTCCTATTGACTGTTTGACATTGTTGGTAAATAAGTTATAGTTTTTAATATCAGAAATGATTTTTTCTTAAACCGTATTAACATTTTTATTTAACACAAAGAAATAAAAAAATCTAAATTTTGAAACATCCTCATATTTGGCACCACTGACTGTTTAATGTCGTTCGCGTGTTGTTTTTCTTTCGTTGTGTTGTTTTTTTGCATCTCGCCGGGAATCCTGCGACAAAAATGGATCAGAAGACTACGAAGGTCGTCATTCCGAAGGTTAGAGAGGAATACCAGTTTCCACCTTCCAGCATTTCAGCAGCTCAACACCTCAACTACGGGCCAGGAGGCTCTCAAAAGCATCGAAACTTCCGGCAAGGGCAGCGGTGATCCCGGGAAAATTTCACCACCAAGGCTGCCGTGGGAACATCGATTGCTGTTAAGGTAGGTGAATTGAGTTTTAAAAAATTTCAACAATACCTGGCCGCAGTTAGCAGAAAAGAAAAGAGAAAAGGTACAGAATATTGAGAACTTATTTTATTTTTTGCTTTTTCCAGGTTATGGATGCCAGCTGTTACCACATCATTCGGAGTAGCCGAAAAGCCGTAAGAGTGTTTCGAACTGGATGGAGGATTACATTTTATAAACAATCAAATTTTAAAGGTATGGATTTAGATGACTAATAAATGAATAAATCATAAATATCCAAAATTATTGGTTCTTTTAATCCGAAAATTTCTGGTATTCACGAACGCTTCCGAATAACGTACGCATAGCGTTGGACAACGTTACGACAAATCGTTTCACGACTTCAACCTTAAATGTCTCTTTAACAGCGTACTTCAAGAATTACTTTATTAATTACAGTTTGAAGAGGGAAATATGTTTACATGAGCGATTCTTAGACGTTATCTCAACTGTTTGATGAACAGTTCCTCCATATAAGTGCTTTAACAGTTTTTAACAATTACATAACCTAACAACATATTCAAAATACAATCAATTCAGAATTCACGATTCACGCTATGTTTTTAATTGTTTCTATAATCGTTTGCTTAACGTTTTTTTACGCCTCATCGAATCGTCGTTTGACTATTTAAGAAATCGTTTGGGTACAATTCTTATTTATGCGGGGGGTGTGTTTTTTTTGGCAACAAAATTAAAGGAAGTGAAAATTTAGAAAACTCTGCAAACTGTATTCGGATGGAACGCCAAATTCAGCCGGAGTGTTCTCAGAACCTGATCACTGTTTTCCGGAATTGCTCGAAAATTGTAGCAGCTGAACAATTGGACCAAACTTGTCCTTCCTGATGATGGCTTACAGGATTGAAAAGACATCGAAATACGGAACAAAGATAAGTGAACACTTCCATTATTTTCATTGGTGTACCGACTACATACAATCAAATTGTTTTTTTTTATCCACACAGAAATGGGACAAGAATTTCTAAATACAAATGATATAAAAATGGGTTTTCACATTGTCTTTAGAATCTAGATATACATTCATCTCATAAAATTGTGTACAACAATGTTCAGTTCTATATAAAGCCCATTCTTTTGATTGAATTTTGTGAAAAATCGGTAGTTCCTATGTTATTGATCAACTTTGTATGATAATTTAAAATGTCAGTTTAGATTCTGGTTAAGGGTAAATTTTTTCAAGCAATTCAATGCATTTGCTCAAAACTTTCTGGACAAGTATTGATTTTAAGTGGAATTCTACAAACGGTGAGGATCGATTAGTATTTGGCATTTTATAATAACAGAGTGCATTAGTTTTATTATTCATAGCCAAATCGATAGACGTTTGTGTACAATTTCTAGGAAAGTTTTTTTTTTTGTTTGATTATCTTCGTGAAACGACAGTTGCTAATTTTAACTTTCATGCTTTTGGGAATAAAAAGCAGCATTAACATTTTTGATAAGTTTTTTTTTTTCAAAAATTGAAAACAAACTTTGTGGAGTTTTCAACCATACTTCAAGTCTTTTTTAGTAGTTTCGATATTTTTGCGGCACGATGCATTAAAATTTTCACTCGAAATAAGAAGCAATAAGAAACAAGAATTTTTAGAGTCCCTTCATAGTTAATTTTTGCCACCATTAAACTTAACATACTCAAGCCTGTTAATGAACTGAAAGCTTTCAATAGAAACTAATAGGAGTTAGGAAAATAATTACTAAGGTTCACCGTAACACTAGTCAAAAGTGTCTCCTAATCAATTCCTTCAAACCCCCTCCCAACCAAAATTGTTTTGCTAGGATGCAGAGGTAACCTCGGTCCTAAAGCACAAAATAGATCTTTCATCCTTTTCTCTTTTTTTCCAATCTATCTATTGACTACTAGGACGTGGCCGGCGCCGTTATTGACGTTAAAAGAGAGAGCATCAGTTTTGTGCAGTGTGAATGAGCTGCTAATCCCAAGCACCATTCATTTGACCTCTGATCAAAATTGATGGCCTCGGTCAATCACGGAGTAGCAACCATTGGCAATGTGGAACTTGTTCTACTGAGCCACGCCAGCGATCGTGGACCTCGAAGTGATTGTTATCATAATATGTTTTTGGAACAAGCAATGCATACATTTTCTACAACCATGCGCTTCGGGTTTTACGGTTTAAGGTGGATGTGAGTAGTTAATCAAGCTAAGCTAAGCTAAGCTAAGCTTTAATCAGCGACAGTTATCGATATAACCGAATACTGAGTTATAAAATTACCTTTTTTTATTTTTTTTTTCATTGGGAGAAAATGTGCTTTATTCAAACTTGATTTAAAAAACCTCAACTCCGTATCGAAACTTGGTTGAGCTTGAGCTTGAGCTAACCAATGGCATAGGGGAAAAGTTCATATAACGCCCCATGTGGCTAATACGCGCCACCCTTGTTTTGAAGAATCTGAAACATTTTAAGCCTGCAAAATATTACCAATTTGTTTTAACTGGTCATGGCAAGTATGAATTTTTCCTTAACATGTCCCTGTGTCGTGATAATTTCACAATTTAGGTTTTTCTTCATTTCGATCTAAGTTTCAAAACACTTTTAATAAGGTGTCACCAAGCAGAGAAAAACAAATAAGACAATATTTTCTGACACATCGATAGAGGAGAATCTAAACTATGATTCAATGCTAAAAAATCATACTGAACTCACTAAGGTATGCTTTTTATGGGTATGTTCTATTACGGCCCATGCTCTCGTTATAACCAGGCGGCGGCAACGCTATTCAAACCGTATGGAGCACATCTCTCAGATTTCCCCTCAGATTTTGACAGATTTAAGCTTTTTTCCTCAGATTTAAGCTTTCGTCTCCTATGCTCTCAAGGCAAAAAAAGCTTAAATCTGAGGAAAAAAAGCTTAAAAACGAGATTCACGTCCACTTATTTAAAAGATGTTGGTCACACGATACATAGACAAAACGTGTAACGTTGCCGCCGCCTGGTTATAACGCGCCAATCGTAGTAGGCTGAAAATAGCATTAATTTTTCAAAATGGCCAATTTTCATTGAAAATTAATAAAAAGTCTAAAACCATATTTTGAGCGTTAATTCAGCCCAAAAAATCTATTTTTAAATTTCTATTAGTCCATTTTGATTTTCTTTTCAGTCAAAGTGTCTGTAAGTATTGGTGTGTTTTCGATCTTCGGCTGCTCTCGGGTGTATTCGGCTGCTAGGCGCGTATTGAATACACAGCGGCGCGTATTTGCAACACAGTTTTGTTTTGTAGCTTTGAATATGGTTTTTAAAATCAAGTTTTTGAAGAAACTATAGCAATTGGAGTGATAAAAAATTATAGACATTTGTAGAAAACACTTTTCTTCAACGATTACACCCATTTTTAACACAAATTGTACGTAGAATATGTACATAGAAAATCAGCGATTCGCTTAGGTGGCGCATAATAGGGCATGTTCCCCTAATGGTTGCACTCCGTGATTGGTTCGAAATAACCAACATTGCACAACGAACCAAATGAAAGGTTGCTGGGATCAAGCAACACAACCTAACTGTACAGTTTTCAGAATTTCCGACTTTAAAATGAACCAATAACGACGCCGGCCAAGTCCGTGTAAATAGTCGACAAGAGGAAGGGAAATGTAGCACATGTGATGATTTGTTTTGCGGAGACCGGCTGTGCGCTATCTTTCCAAAAATCTCACGCTCAGTGTTTGGGGGTAAGGTAAGGTGGCATGGAAATCACCTTCCTTGGTTAGTGATGTGACCACTTGAAACATAAACTCCTAATCTAAAGCTTAGTTCTTTTAGAAATGGGACACTTTCATTTGTCAATAGCTCGTTAACTAGTTATTGGATATTAAAAAAATTGACAGCATTTTGTTGCCTGTAAAAAGTAGTATTCGACTTATTTTTTTCAAAAATTAAAATTTACGCGTTTTTGAGATATGTACGATGCAAGAGAAAAAGAAAAAAATAATTTTGCACAGTTTCCTTTAAAATTCGTCATTATCAAATTGATAGCTGACAAAACCGTTCATTATTCAAAGAATTACTGAGTTTTTGTGGTGAATAAGTATGCAAACACTGTCAATAATGTCCACAAAGTTCAAATCAAGCATTGGAGTGAAGCACATGATCGGCAACAACGGTTAAGGGTCATCAAGGAAGTCAAGTCTCATACCAGCATTTTTAATTTTCAATAAACGAAAAACTAAGGGTAGATCGCTTAAATGTCCAAAACAATTTTATCCGATAAGCTGAAAGTGTTGCCTAGTGATGACTTATTGAAATCCAACCTTAAACAACCGTTTTTTGATAGTTCCAAAGCTCTTAAGCTGTTAAACTTGGTACCAAAAAAAAAACGTTCAAAAATGTGTTAAAAAAAATCTAATTTGTTCATTTCGAAACAACTGTATCCACTAAAAAAGCTTCCAGTTTCTTTTAAAAGAGAAGTATTGGACCGAAAAGTATCAGAAATTGAAGAAGGAGGGTGAAGCCACCTAAAATATAGATTTTACGAAGTATAAGTTGGAGAAACTGATCAATACCATGACTGAAAAAAGTGTGCGCCAGCCAATGGGAGATAGCAAGAATAAAGTAGAAATTTATTTAACAAAAAACGGTAAATATTTTTTTTCAAATTTTTTCATGAAAGATCATAACATTACCTTCATTTTCTTCATAGAAAGTATTTCGTTCAAACGAATGGTTTTTGAGATACAGGCATTCGCAACTGTCCCATTTCTAAAAGAACTAAGCTTTACTAAAATGCACGCTGAGTAGCATCCGATCAGTTCCAAAGAGACCTCAGTTGTTTATATCATAATAAAAATAATTTAATTATTATTTAAATGATTCGGTTTAAAAATCATTTCTAAAAAGCCAAAATGTTTCGATTTGAAACATTAAAGTTGATGAAACATTCTTGTTAATCAAATCCTTGAAATCTCGCATTCAGCTATAAAAGAAGTTTTCGCTTCATCTGACGAAATGAAACAAAATCGTAAGAATTAATTTGTTGAGAAAAAAAATGAAATTCTAACTTTTTGTTGTTTTTCTTCAAGAATAATTTTAAATAATGGGACGCACATTTCAAAAGATTTTTTTTACGCAATAACATGAATTATGTTACAATGAATGGTTTTACATAGGTTAAATTTTATAACCAAACTCTACTCAAATTAACGCTTTGATTTCATCAAGAAGGATGTTTGTTTGCGAGCCTTCGAAAAAATAGATATTTCAAAATTTTGAAATAATATTTTTACTAATATTTGAAATTGTCAAAAATAAACCAAGTTTTCCAAATTTGAAACTCAACTTGTAGGTTTTTAAACGTAGAAAAAAGTTTTAGGATGTATTAACTTTAGACTTAGTTATTGATGATTATGTGGAAAAATTTACCATTTTACAGTACTTATCTGTTCGTTGCGTAGGTTTTTCTTCCTGGTCTTTCACGTGTTCCTGAGGGAGCAGATTGTTCCTAATGCTCCAATGCTGTTTTGTTCTTTTCGAATCCCAATTTTGTTCTCTGTGAATTTCTAACGCAGCTTCATTGAAGACCTTGCCTTTTGTGTTCTTGATTTTTCAACTCCCTTTTGATACAGTAACCAGAAAAAAAACGGAAAAATTCCATTGTTTCGAAAATTGAAAATTCTGCTGTCAAAAATTTGCGTCTGCTCTTCTCAGACACAGCCTACTTCTCTCCAACGCCGAATTTAAAGTGGCCGAGCTTCTTACACCTTAACCAATGTTTATTAAGCGCAGGGCAAAAGTGACAGGGTACAAGTGACTGCATTGCGCACAACGAGGACGACGTTAGGGGCCGTCTCGAAGCCCTGAGCTAAAACTGGGCCATTCCTTAGTAAAGGGGCAACTTGAGGCGTGAGGTAAGAACTGTTTGTAGCTATCTTCAAGGCTTCTTCGAATTCTTCTATCTTGGTTATCAGTAAGTTCGAACTGTCTCCCCTCGATTATCTAGTCGCCACTATTGGCACTGGAACTTCCGGAGCGGGAATAACCGGAGAGGCTACCGTGTCTTTTTTTAGCATTGTACTGTTTATTTTTCCGAACTGAGAAAAGTTTTTGTTTTCAATTTCGTTTACATCCGTTCACGCCTTTTCAGCAACAAACCAAGGAGAAAAAACGGCTGCAAAAGTTTTCATTTCTCCACGTTTTGTTTTTTTTTTTCAAATTTAGCGTTCTTAAATAAGATAAAGGAATCACACGGTAAGGATTATTTTATCAGTGTCAAAAGTTTTTAACTCTAAACCTTCTTACGGATGGTATTTATGCTTTTCTTCTTTCTTAAGCATGCATTCATAAATTCATGTTTCCATTCCAAATGGTTTATTTATGGTGAAGGAAACGGATAATGGTCCCCTTCCGGAAATGCACAAAAAAAAATCAAAAATACAACTAAAGCTATCTTCCACCGATGCCGTGCAAAACTCGAAGTCGAAAGTATGCTAAATAAGGTGTGCTAAGTCTCTCTACTCTCCGTTTACGGTCTTTGCGTTGCTGAAGGTAGGACCTGGGTGCTCTGTTGAGTCGAGCATGTGGCATTTTTCGAAACTCATCCGATTTGATTCCTCCTTTTTTTGTTTGCTTTTTGTTGGGTCGAAAGTAAGTTTCTCGAATTTGAATTTGTGTTGTGTTTCGATTGGGGTTGCCAATCTTTATCTCATTTTGTTTTCAACTGTATTGATCAAAAGAAACATAGCTAAGAAATCTGATAATATTCATATTAGTTTAGATACTTGGAAAAAATGTATCTTATGGTTGGTAAGAAACAGTACTACTATTTGAAATTGAAATCCCTAATTGGATAATTGAACCAATCGGATTAGAATCCCTGCCGTTGCGTACTAGAGTGGCCCAAATGACTTTTGAAAAAGTTATGTGCTGCAAGCTTAAAATGATCCTACCTTGGCGTAGTACAAGATCTTATGCCAAAATCGGGCCAGATACCTGATCAAAGGGAAGGGGTCTCTCAACAAGTCTGAAGTTTGTGTGGGATTTTTAGTCATTTTGTTCGGGAGAAACAAAAAAAATCAGTTTTTCATCAAAAACTTTGGTCCCTTTCGATCTGGCGTATGTGGGATGCCCGAGAAGTTGCAGGACGATCACCATGGACCGAGTGAATTGGAGGAAAATTGTTCATCAGGTTATGTCGTGAGACGGAACACCATGTAAATAAATAAATAATGGACCTTTTCGACGGTTTTTCTTTGAGCCTGAAATTAAAACATTTCAACCGAAGACTGCTGCTCGATTAGAGTTAAGTTAAAAAAGTTATTCGGCTTCAAAAATGAACAAACTTTTTCAAGGGTGATATACAGTACCGTTCATAATTGTATAGAAATCGGAAGCACGCACACTGTCACTTCGACTTTGAACTTCCATAACTTTTAACTCTAATGAAATTTTTGATCAAACTTTCTGCGTTAGTTAGGTCAACTATCACACTATTATACCTCAAAATTTGAGCTTTCTGGAGTTTGTGCGGCCTGAGATACAGTAATTCTACGAAAATCGGACTTTTTGGACTTTTTTTGCAAACAGCAATATCTCTGAAACTACGCTACATTTTTTATTGAAATATTGCAGAGTGATTGTTGAAATATAAAGTTAACATGTCTGAAGTTTTTGAAAAGTTCTATCGATGAGATCAAAAGTTACGGGAGGTACAATTTTTCAGGCATGAACCTAGAAATGCGATTTCTATAGAATTTTGGACGATTCATAAGAATAAAATCGTTTCCTCCACAAATCAGTCAAAAAATGTCTGGTGAAACCAATAAAGATCTATTTGTGTTTTGAAATCAAAATCTCGCGATATTGTTGTGATTTTTTGGTTGAAATAGGTTTACTGGTTGCTAAACATAAAATAAGATTTTCCTATGGAAACATTCGTCCAAAATTCTATAGAAATCGCATTTCTAGGTTCATGCCTAAAATATTGGACCTCGCGTAACTTTTGATCCCATGGATAAAATTTTTCAAAAACTTCAGACATGATAGTTTTTCATTTCAACAATCACTGTGCAAAATTTGAACAAAATATGTAGCTTAGTTTCTGAGATATTGCAGTTCGAATGAGAAAAGTCCAAAAAGTCCGATTTTTGTAGAATTACTGTATCTCAGGCCACACAAACTCCAAAAAGCTCAAGTTTTGTGATATAATAGTGTGATAGTTGATCTATCTTTTGCAGAAAATTTGATCAAAAAATATTATTAGAGTAAAAAGTTATGGAAGTTCAAAGTCGAAGTGACAGTGCGCGTGCTTCCAATTTCTTTACAATTATGAACGGTACTGTACATCACTGTTAATGAGGCGTCAAAATGTTCAACCGGGGGGCCAAAATCTATAGATTTTTCAACAAATGTTTGGTTGTAGACAATATTCACAATTTAGTTAGGAGTATAGTTCAGGCGAAACTGGAGGAGAGTAGGATGACTTGATTTCCTTTTCCTATGTTCATTACATCTTTTAGGGAAAATTATCCTTGTTTCCCTTGTTTTTTTCGTTGAAAAATTCACAAAAGCTTAGTTTCATGATTTTTAACAACTTTTGTTGAACGAAAAACTTGATCGTTGCGGAAAACTGTTGGCAATTTAAAAAAAAAATTGCATAACCACAGGGGCTAAGGAACATGACTTTGAGTGCTTTTTTGGTTCTAATTTTTACGCACTTGAACCATTTTTCGAAGCATTCAAAGACTAACTAATAGTCCCATTTCTATATGATTCTTGTTAAAATTGTTTCACAAATCGCCGGTAAATCCCCAAAAAGTTATTGATGAAAAACTGGTTTTTCCTCCCGAATCAAATGTCTCAAAATCCCATACAAACTTCAGGCTCGTTGAGAGACACCTTCGCGTAATCGAATCTGGCCCAAATTTGCCATAACTTGGCATGTATTTGTACTAGTAGCTAGACCTAGGATCAATTTTAGCCTTCAGCGCATAACATTTCATTCCCACACAAATTTGCATACGTAAATAATTTCGAATAAAAAATGTACATCAAATTATGTTACTTTCTGAAGCTTTATCATTAGCTCTCAAGTTATTTTCACATGCAATTTTGACGGTTGAGAACAATGGATACTTTGTGTCAAAAATATAGAAATATCCATAAATAGAGATGTTATATTGTTCGCCCAATCTACTCAACTGCAACCTGATTAATATTCATGGGGAGTTTAATTTTTGTCATTATTTTCATCCATTTAAAACAGGATGATCGAAATAGTCATCGACTGAAGAATGACGTGTTTTATCAAGCTCTCGTTTTATGTTAATTTCAAAAGTGATTTTTTTAACATCAAGAATAATAATCATCATGGTGGTGCCAAAGTTCTCAAATGGAGCATTGAATGTGCTTCACCTGGTTCTTTCGGGTCATCATACGAGTCAATCATACGGAAAGTCAAAGAGTTTTGGCGAATCAATCGGCGGATTGTAATTCTCTCTCAGCGGGTAGTACTTGGATGTTGATTGAAGCATCTGTCGAATCTACTCTTGATGAATCAATGGATACCTGAACCTATTCGGGCCTAAAATCGAATCCGTTTGTTGATCTGCAATAAAATTACTAAAGCTAAGTTTTTTTTCTGCGCCTTTAAAATGCATCAATTTACAAGTCCGGATGTCTTAGTTGTTGGTTCTAGATTAACGAAGTGTAACGAACCACCTTAACGAATCACCTAACTAAAATAAGACGTAATAGCCACCAACTCTAATTCATATCAGATAGCGCCATCTACCTGTGAAATAAATAGGCTTGAAACGGTTCCAATATCGACCGCTTGGCTCACGGTTCCTCTCCGGTTGTGGAGCAACGGAAAAACTGTTCCTTGATCCCGGTCATTCCCATCCCCACAAGTAAAAGCGAGACAAAATAACAGATCCCTTTGTTGAATCTTCAAAATCATCTTTGTCTAAATCGTACAATGACTCGGCCACTTTTAAAGAGATCGCTAAGTACGACAGTTCGTTTTTTTTCGGAAGTGTGATATCGCTTAAGATAACGTTACTTAAAAGTAATATTAAGTAACCGGCAAGTGTAAAATTGGAAAAAACAAAAGCAATAGTCCAACGATATTTGCGATTATTAAAATATTCGAGCGTATATTGTAAGCTGACGAATTGTAAGTAGGCTGAAAAAAAAAATGTATGGAACCAATTATAAAAACCGTGCGTAAATGTATTCGTAGGATTAAAACGGGTAGTTAAAAAAAAAGGCTACAGGACCGTCGGCAATACGCTAGTCGTGTTGAGTCTAAAAAGGTAAAAAAACTGTGATTGGTAATCTATGAGGCATAATAACAGCTAAACGTTGACAGGTTACCCACGTCAACGTGGGTCTTTATCCGGGACTGGAAGTCTCGTCCGTCTGCTGTGGGTCGACAGGATTGACGCTGTTTGCTCGGTTGCGGATTGAAGACCCCCGAGCTGGGCAGTGACAGTGCCTACCACCAAGAACGTGAACCCGAATACAAACCGCGATTATACGTTTAGGCCGATCGCCACGGACGACTCGGTTGCGGATTGAATACCCCCGAGTCTTCCTGGACCAGTTCCTGAGAAGGCGACGTGCTGAAAAAGTTTGTGCCCGCATCCACCAGTGTCCGGATTGCTCGGCACTATCGATACAGGCGACTCGGTTGCGGTTAGAATACCTCCGAGTGCTACTGTGCCAGTTCCTGAAAAAAGTCGTCCAGAAGAAGATCGCATCGCCATCCACCAGTGTCGGATTCACTTCAACCTACCAATCACAGGAACCGGAAATAAAACAGGTTAGAATTAATAACAACAAATATTGTACCTCAAACAAACCGCTAGGGATTCAGCTAGGAGCTCCACACACCAAAAAGTTGACATAAAAACTAATTGTTGCCATAACCAAAGTACTGTTTTGGCTCCCGAAATACGCCTGGCGGGTAGGCAATCCTCTAGCGAAGTGAGCTTTTTGACTTCTTTTATATCATCAAATTAGAGTTACTAGAATCGGTTATTTCGTTTCGCACAACTTTTCCCTTTTGATTCATAATTATCCCCTGTGTCTCCCGATTGGGTTCCGTGAGTCCTTAATTCGATTTTTCGAGCCAAACAAATTAGCACCCGCCTTGAGAAAGAGTCTCGGCCGGATTTAAAAACACGTGCCAGCAATCTTCCTTCCAGGAAGTGGCGCCCTTAAATAAGTTGCTGGCATTAGTGGCAAGAATAAAACGTTACAGAAGTACCATCAACTGGGGCAACATGCAACACTTTTCAAATTCAATGGCTTCTAAAATCTTAATGCTTACAGATAATCATATCTCTTGTATATAAAAAGTTTTAAGGTTGATGGAACATCAAATTGACGTAGTCAGAAAAATTATTAGTTTCACCGGTTATTTTTGAATTATCAAAAACATGCGATTTTCACCCTACTAAGAAAATGGGGTTGATTGCAACATACTCTGTTATTAATAAAAAATCAAATGAAAACGTTTGAAAATTTAAAGTATTTGATAAATTTGTGATGTCATAACGCATACAGCACCAATTGCAGTTATTTTTGGTTTGGTTTTTCTATCAAAAATGTTTTTAAAGAAAAAGTGTAAATTTGCTGCATACATTTAGGGGTTAAAAATAAAGCAAATATTCTTTAAGCTTAAAACATGAAAGAAAATCTCAAAAGGGAAGAAATTCGAATGTTAACAAACGCATTATGCAAAACAATCATATCCCTGCATATGGAAACGAGATTTATGAAGCTAAGTTCTGATTTTCAATTAAGACAGGTAAGTGAATTATTTTAATTATGATTTGCCAATCGTTGTCCCCTAACCCATCGTTGCACAGGCTGACTTAAATTGTCAATATTTCAGATGTTTTCCAACTTTTCCTCAAAAATAATACTGAATCATGTAATTCGGAATGTTTTCTGCTGAAATGAGGCTTTTGAGATATTTTCTGCTGTTAAATGTGTATCTTAAGACTGTTTTAATTTTTCTTGTTTTTTTTCGCGTGGTTTTCGTGCTAATTGTTAACAAAAACCTTAACATTCCTTCTATGGCAAATAAGGTTTTACGTCAGAACAATATATTTTTCATATCAGTTCTCTTTACGAAACGTTCGTTGGACAATTTTGACATCATGGTTTCGAAAAAAAATATGATCCATACTTAACCAGAAAAAATGTCGGATCGTGCAACAATTGGTCCGCTCAATCTTCTCCTGCCCCATTGTTGTACATAAGTCAATTGCAAAATTTGTAAAAAATATTTCAAATTTAAAAATTTGTATACTTCCAAAAGCATTGATTGATTGTTCTTACAGCCAAAAATAGCAATGAAAGTTATGGAACCGATTGATTAAGTCCTGAATATTATAACAACGTGTTTTGAATTAGTAAGGAGGCTTGAACGGAAAATATCCAATTTTCATTCAAAAACCATCAGAGATGTACTAAAATACAAAAAACATAATTTTGGATTTTTTAAATATTTCTTGGTTCTTTCAATACATTTCATGTGAACAAAAACTAAACCTAACTTGTTTTTTTAGTGTCTTGGCAGCTTATTTGAAATCTTGTTAACCGTAGGATGAAAATTAGAATAGCATTATACTGCTTTGCATAGCCAAAAAGTGTGTTGATTTAAAAATTTCGCAAAAACATGTCATGAAATTATTGAAATCTTCAGAAAGCTAATCATGCTATAACTTTTTTCATGAAATTCTTCGCTTTGAAGCTTTGAAGCTTAAGGATAGACAAAATCAATAATTAGAGACCAACTTCATTTCAAACTGATTTGAATTTCTTGGATACGCCAAAATATCTTCTTCCATACAAATTTTCAAATCCTGAAAAACTCCAAATCCTTCTTTTGTCACTCGGAGTTGGAACATCGCGAGGGGGGGGACAATAACAAATAATGCGAAAAAAAAATAAATTGGAATCAATTGCACGAAAGCTAGTATGCAACCAAATTGCATACTATATTATTGCATAAAACATATGAATCAAGTATTTTTTTTATCGAAAAATTCTTTAAAATCAAGAATACAAAATGTGAATTAACTTCCATCTTCCAAAATTTGGTTCTTGGTATTGAAATCTTTCGGATGTTTGAATTTTTATTTGAAATTTACTTAAAATACTTCAAACTTTATTTATTCCCCCCCTCGGGATTTTGGAAATTTCGAAGGGGAGGGTGACAAAAGAAGAGATTGATATTTGTTCCAGCCTAAGTGGATATTTACGTTTAACTAGTAATTTTATTAATTTCTGTGCTCTTATTAATGATTTTCCGCTCAGAATTTTCATATTTTTTGCACGCAATGGTGATTTTCAATAATTGATTCAATTATTCAACGAAACTTCAAATTTCCATAAGTTTATTTTTTCTACCGTCAAATCTTAAAATTGAAGTTTTGAAATTATTAATCTCGTTGAAAAAACATATGTAGGTAAGTATGAAAGCCGAGCAACATGCAATGTCTGAAAAGTGTCAAAGTCACCTCAATTGCTTAGGCTTTGAGAGACTACTTTTTTATCAGATCTATTTTGAATTCCTTCATCCCGAGCATTTACTCAACATTTTATGCAAAGAATCTAAAATTTTTTTTTAAAAAATCTGTTTCTCAAATTTTGAGACGAAAACTCTAAAAGAATTGTATTCAATGTCAACAGCGTTCCCCTTGATTTTGTTAATAATATTGTCAAAATATTGTACAGTAGCAAAACAACGACCCGTAGTCCCAAAAAATCAAAGTCGAAGGTTGGAAAACCCGAAATATTACTTATCTGATATGCAATTTTCTCAGAAATTTTAACCTGCCGTCGAGTTGCCGCCACTGGAGACATCTAAGAGAAGCTATATTTGACCCTTATCATCCAGAAAATAAACAGTCATAGCTTTGTTAAACTTAATTTGACCCAAAAGTTTTTCAGCGTGAAAACTCTATGTGATGTGATTGTTTCCTGAAGATTGATGAAATGCTACAGAGGTTACATTCATTAGAAATAAACTCACTTACATGAAAATGATATTTAAATCAATTAACTTTTTGAAAAGATAAATTCTTATACAAAATTGTACATCAGTCAAACGATCTGAAACTTTGGGCGTGGTTGTGTCCATTTTCAAGTTTTTAATTGATATTCATTATGTTAAAATCGATCGACTTCCAAGTGAGCCTTAAAGCAATTGTTTGATAAAATTACATCTTCTTCATAGGGGTAAAGTGGGGCAAAACAGATCACGTTCTTTACTCTTTTCTCCTGTAAATAGGCACTTAAAAATTAAGCATTAAATACCCTTTAGTTCATTCTATGGGATTTCAAACAGTCTTCCGAAAATCAATCAAAGCAAACACTCAGGATGCGTTTCCTGTTGGAAACACTCTGATTGTATAATGGGATAGCGCCTCTCGCAACTGCTTCGCCTGGCTGGTATGCAATCTCGATCAGCGCTCCTATCAGCTATGCAAACCGAGTCGCATCATTCAGAATCATCGGTTTAGCAAACATCGCATATCGGAGACGAGTGAGATACATACTGATCCATTCTGAATGTAGCTCACTCAGTATCTGCCTGAATTATATGAAATTCAAAATTATTTTTTGCAGGACGAGAAAAATCAAACATTTGTGCGGGACTCCCTAAATTCTCAGTAGTTTTAACGTGACTGACGACAGTTTAATAAGAGAACTTGTAAAAATTGAAAAACACGGCGAAAGTGAACATCTTTCCCTCACAAACACAACTACAATTTGATTTTGATCATACTGATGTTAAAAAACGTTATAATAACAAATAAATTTATTAATTTGCTATACATCAAATCAAACAAAATACGCTAATGATCGGCTTCATGTATCACTCACTCACTGCCTGATCCATTCACTCCTGATCGAAGACCAACAAGATTCGCCATATGCATTGCGCATTGGTGAGATTCTAATTTGATGATGGTGCTGCACTGTTTTGACAGCAAGCATCGTGCGAGGTGATCTGTATTTTAGCGATGAATTGAACGATCGATGATCGGGTAGGTCCAGTAGCAATCAATAACGAAACCCGACCACTGTACGTTCAGGTGCGAAGTGCAATCAGAAACATTCATTGAAAATGAGTGATTATCGGAACACTGATTTCAAAGTCATAAAATTTCATGTTGGTAGGACATCGAAAGAAAAAAAAGCTCAACACTGAGCAAATAAGGTCAAATGACTCTCCACTCAGATGACTTCGGTTAAATTCAGAGGTAGATTGGAGTTTCTGAGAAAACTTCACGTGTGATAAATGCTATTCTAAACACTCAAACCGGCGGATTTGTCCTTTTTTCAGATTTTGGATCCGAACTTTCCAATTGTGCATAGGACGGTTTATATTGAAAC
Organism: Uranotaenia lowii; assembly: GCF_029784155.1. NCBI lineage: Eukaryota > Metazoa > Arthropoda > Insecta > Diptera > Culicidae > Uranotaenia > Uranotaenia lowii. The sequence continues at coordinate 256,529,472 of NC_073692.1, forward strand.
CCCCCCCCCCCCCCCCCCCCCTCAAAAGGTGCTGTCTCTAAATTAGATTGCATTTGAACTAGAAGTTCTCCTAATAAGCTTCCATAACAAATATAAACCTCCTCAACCACATGATGGCTGAGCCTTAAGAAGATTTTAGAAATGTGCAACCATTGGAAAAAATCGGACAACATTATGCACGACATGAAATTTGCCTGTGCAACTATTGGGCACAGACAAGCTGTTTTGAATGATTTTTTAAATTTTTAAGTCACTTTTTTCAAACACTTGAACTTTTGGATCATGTTGACCAATCCTGTATGAGTGCAATCGACAAAAAAAATCGAGTGAATTTGGTTGAAATGACTAAAATACAGCATAAAAACCAAAATCATGTGCTTAGCTGTGCAACGATTTTCAAATCACCCTACTTATTTAAAAAAATTGGCGATTGTCTGAAAAATATTTTTACACCAAAAGTGTTAGTATAGGATAATGAATGCAATATAAAGTTTGTAGGTGATATCATTAAGCCAATCCGTCATACTGGGTAAAGTTTTTTACGGCATCGAAAAATGTTAAAATTGCTCTATTGCTCGATTTTTTAAATTTTTTATGAGAAACAAAAACTTCTAAAACTCTTTCACGATGTTAAAAACTATGTCATCATCAATTTGTTATCATTCAATGATAACTTTATTACAGTATATAGAAATAAACATTGATATAGTGTTGTGGTACACAAATGTTGCATCTTACCCTAGTTTCGATCATAACTTGTCTCTAAGTTTGCCAAACATTTAGGATTATGTTCAGACTTTCTTTAGAAAAACTTCACCGTGGCAGCCTTCGCCCTTTAATCCCTTTTCTGTTCCAAATAAACCATTTTTTTCATATTTTTTGTAACAATCCATTCTTCCATTCTCCATTCCATTCTCTGTCACAAACCAAAAAACCCTTTAAAAGTTTTTAAGAAAATGTGAATAAGCCTTGTGTAAATGGATGACACAACTTAATTCGCATTGAAGTTCCGTATAGAACCAAAAGGTTCGTAAGAAATTCATAATAAAGCACGATAAATCAAATCAATGTCCGGATATTGTATGTACATTCTTGGAACGCATGAAAATGTTCTATGCTAATTGTTTGTACTTCTCATGTAAGCTAAACAGGCGAAAAAGAACATCAAAAAATATTTTGATTTCACACGAATACCTTTCATTAAGCCATAAGTGATCTTTAATCGTACAATATTATGAAGATATTCTTTCAGTTCATGGGAACAAGCTGCTTTAAATTAGGTTGAAAATACATATATCATTTAGCCAATGAGATGCACAATTAACTGGTATTTTTTTGGAAAGCTCAATAATCCTATCTTCATCTTTCTCAGGAAATAAAAATTGTGAATTAACCTAAACATCGAGATTTAAAATGAAAATTAAAGTAAGATCAAGCACAAGTCTGGTAGCTGTGTTTAGAACGGAGAGAGAGAGATTGAGATAGCAAATAAAAAAGATTCGAACAAAGTTTTTTTCTTCTGCTGCTGGGTACTGCGATGCGCCGGGGGTTTGAGAAAGGGTGAAAAGTTTTCCCGTAAAATTACTGCACCTACAACAACTCCAACAAAACATTAAGGATCTTGAACGCTTCATTTCGCTTAACCGAAGAGGCGTGTTTCTGAGGCGTGATGCTGGCTGAGCCAGGGTTGATTGAGGGCAGCGAAGGGAGAAGAAGACGAAAAAAAAATCTAAATTCCTTTCGTTTTGCAGTCGATTCTTTGCTGCTAATGCTTTCCGCTTCGAAAACCCGATTGGGAGATTATTGGAATATTTATTTCCACGTTAGAAGGAAAAATATGCGGAAATGAAAGAGTAGTATGTGTGCTCTTTTTTTCGTGTGATATTGATTTTCTTTCCTTACATTAGAATAATTTATACGCTCCTGGGATGGATTGGGTAATCTTCATCGAAAGACTCCCTTTTGATGTTTGGCATTGAACTTCTTGATGCAAATAACATTCTGAAGAGAGTCAGGAAAAACGTTCTTCATAATTTGTCATACAATATGTCTCACAAACAATAAAGTTAACAGAATTAAGATTAATACATACATAACAAAAAAATCAAAATAGAGTGTATATAATGAGGAAGATTTAGGTAGTTTTAAAACCGTGAGTGTCCACCACTAAGTCATTTTTATGTTTCATATCGGTTAAATTCATCCATTTTAACACCAAGGTTAATTTTTTTAGCTTTGTTTTGCATTTTAAAAAAAACCTATTTTACTTTAAAAAACGAGATAAATAAAATTCAATAAGTTCATTTTTTAAAATAAAAATTTACTTTTCGATAAATGTTCTTAATTTTTCTACATGGGTTATAAGACCGCTGCAGAAAATTACTTTTGGCTCCCATTTGCTTTTTCGATGTCCTTAGGGCCATCAAGCATCAGTGTAAAATTTGAGATGATTTGGTTGATTCCTGGATGGGTGCAACGCGTTTAGATTTTGTATGGAAATTTGTATGTAACTAGAAATTTTTGCATATTAAATCATCCAGAAAATTCAAATAAGCCTGAACTGAAGTTTGTCTTTAACTATTGGTTTTGCTTCTTTGTTTGGGAACATGGGAAGAAGCTATGTGTTTCATGAAAAAATTATAACCATTTCAAAATTAAAAAATCTGAATTCAATGACAATAATTAAATTATTTGAAAATGACAGGTTTTGCTGGCTAGAGCTCTCAAAATTTCAAGAAATGTTTTTGTCAAAGTTAAATAAGTCAACAAATTCATTGGCTATGCAAAGCAGTTTATTAGCGATTTTATATTTTCATCCTACGGTTAAATAGCTTATAAATGAGCAATCAAAAACGGTAAAATTTAAAAAATATGAATTAAAATTAAAAAAAAAATATTTTAAATTTTTTTTTGCATAGCATCGGAGAGTAGGGGAGAGTGGGGATACTTGATCCCCTTTTCTTATTTTCACCATATCTTTTTGGAAAACTTTAGCAACTAGCCGTCTTTGACATTTTCTGACAGCTTGTAACTTCATCTTTCTATGCTCCGAAAATTAGAACGATACTTGAACCCGTTGTTGAACTAGAAGCATTTTCGTGGGAGTAAAAAAAATGCGATTTTTCTAAAGTCAGGGGAGACTTGATCCCCTATTGAAGGAGACTTGATCTTTTATTCAGGAAGCCCTAATCCTTGTATAAAAATCAAACAAAACCCCAAGATAGAATGTTAATTGATCATTTTGGCCATGTTTGTTCTCATTTCACAATTTATAGCAGACATAAGAAGAAAATTCTATAACTTTGTCTCAACGCTAATAACATTGCATACTTAAAGGCGCTATTTTTTATAATTAAGAGAAAATTAATTATTTTTGCTCTTTTCTTCAGACAATTGTTTGATAAATATTAGTTTTTGGATAAGTATTAGTAATTTCGTAATCAGCAATCATAACGATCCATTTAGAAGAAGAATATGCCGTTTGGAAGGGGGATCAATTGTACCCAACTCTAGGGGATCAAATGTACCCATAATCAACATTTTAGAAAACTTTTTCTGAAAAAAGTTGAGAGTTTTCCATTGCTTTGAAAATATGGCATTATGAAGTTCATTTTACGCTCGAACGATTGATACATTGCAACAAATATTTTTTTCATAATGTTCCCATGTACGGAACATTTTAAAGTGATGAAAAAAGATCTTCAAGTTACATTTTGTGATATTTTTCAAACAAAGTTCAATTACTCAAACAATTATTTTGTAAAAAATTTTTAAACTACAAGGATTGTTATTTTGCTCATTTTGGCACATTTTTCTAGAACATTTGATCTTTGTAAGACATTCCAGTTTCGAGATATAGCTAAGGAATCAAGTATCCCCAGGGATCAAGTATCCTCATTCTCCCCTATATAATTTCACCGATATAGACGATAAAATAATTTCATAAAATATTTTTTAGATCTTTAGAACTTTTTAAATGAATGTTATCCCATACAAGTTTCCTCACAAAGCTAAAACTTGTTGAGCTAATTCAGGACTGTATGAATAGCTTTCATTGCTATTTGCGGTAGTAAAAATGTTTATTAGAAAGTTTAGTTAAACGCAATCATTTGGAATTACCATCAACTGAAGCAACATGCAAGACTTTTTACATTCAATGGCTTCGAAAAACTTAATGTCTACAGATAATCATAACTCTTGTACATCAAAAGTTTTAAGGTTGATGGAACATCGAACTGAGGTAGTCGGAACAATTTTTGGTTTTACCAGTTATTTTTAAATTAGCAAAAACAAACTATTTTGACCCTACAAAGAAAAAGGGGTAACTCGCAACATAATTGGTTCTGAATGAAAAATTAATAGATAAAGTTCGAAAATTTATATTTTTCGATATATTGGTGATGTCAATGCGCATAAAGGAATAGCAGTATTTTTTGGGCTTTGGTGGAATAAAATTTTACATTTATTCTGTCAAAAAATGTACGATAAAGCATAAAAGGGTTGCATACATATAGGGGTTTAAAAAAATTGAATAAATTTTACTAGCTGAAATCCTAAAAATACAGAATAATACGGAATTGGCGTTAGGAGCGCAGATACTTAAGGCTGCTGCTGCTGATTGTTTTGATTTGACCTTCCGGTGGAATAAGACGGAATTGGTATTAGAATCTTCTTCCACCGAAAGGCCAAATCAAAGCAAACAATCAGCAGAAGCTGCCTGAAAATCTGCGCTTCAAAATCCTTTTCGTCTTTTTCCACAGGGTGGCCAAATTAAAACATACAAGCAGCAGCCTTAAAAATCTGCACTTCCTAAGCCGATTCCGTCTTTTTTCACCGGATGGCCAAATCATAACGAACAATTAGCCGCAACAGTCCTGAAAATCTGTGCTTCCAAATCCATTCCACCGGAAAGCCAAATCATAACAAACATAACAAAACAATTCCGTCTTATTCCACCGGAGGGCCAAATCAAAACAACCATCAGCAGCAGCCTCAAATATCTGTGCTTCTAACGCTAATTCAGTCTTATTTCCCCTGGAAGGTCAAATCAAAACAATCAGCAGCAGTAGCCTTAAATATCTGCGCTTCTAACGCCAATTCCGTATTATTCCACAGGAAGGCCAAATCAAAACAATCAGCAGCAGCAGCCTTAAATATCGGCGCTTCTAACACCAATTCCGTCTTATTCCACCGGGAGGTCAAATAAAAAAACACCACTTTTAGTTTCAAAGTTCGAAAGCTGCGGAGAAAAATATCCGAAAAGTTTAAAGCTCTTTCTGTGCATACAAGCTCATTATAAAAACACATTAAAAAAACAGAATTCACTCTGCGTTATCTTACCACGCAAACCAAACCAAAAATTGAAGCAATGGCATTCCAACGCCTGCAAAACGAAAACTCTGTCTGCAGAAAGGTACTTACTGAATAGGGCTAGTTTCCGCTACGATCAAATTGTTCTATAATTAAAACGATGGCACGAAATTGTATCCCTTTCTCCCGCATTCATAAGTAACGACAGAAGGGCCTCAATTGGTGGCAGCACCTGTGGGGCGTCGTCGTTTTGGTTATGATATTCATAAATTATTTCATTTTGCGCCTTCCGGAATGTTTTTGCCAGGTTGGCTGCTGGGGGTACGTAGCTACACCTTTTTCCTCAGGATCCCGAGAAACTGTAGTGGGAGAACTATCGGTGGGATGGCAGGATGTGCGTGAAAGCGACAGAGAAACAGAGTCTCGGGACTGAGCTTTCTGTTCTGTCGAGGAAATCTGGGTGTGCGTCAAGTTGTCTTTCCACGAGCACCTCTACTAACTATAATATTATTGGGAGCATCCGCTATATGGATATATCTACTCGGATGGGTACGTTTTTATGGCGGTACAATTTTTGGTTATACGGAATATCTCTCGGCCACCAGTTTGTACTCGGTGAAGAAATAAACCAAATTGTAGCAGACACTGTTGCTCTGTAAAAGTTTTCAAGGTAAGTTTTTCTAAAGAATCGAAAAACCTGAACAGAGATTCTCAAAGCTTGATCAGGTGGAAAGTTTCTCTTTCAGCTAATTATTTTTAACTGAATATAGTAACTATGCGATGACCGTACCTTTTTTACAATGGCTAATTAATTGATGAGCTAGTTGAACTTAAATATGCAGTATAGGCATATTAACTATCCACATTCTACGACTTTGAAATCGTTTAAGTTTTTATTCATAGAAATGTTAACGTAGTTGTATAAATTCAGGATGTGAAACAATCTGAAATAAATTTCGATACTACTACGACACCAAGAATAGCGAGTATTATTTAAAAAAAAAATCACCGTTTCCAAACTCGGGTCTCTGACAGGTTGGGATTCACCGTACAAGTTTGGCACAATTGAAACTAAACCAGTTGGAAAATCAGCTTCTGTAGGAAGAAAAAACCCTCTATCTCCGCAATAAACTAACGAAAACGCTCCAGGCAGATGTCCTCGGGTACGTGTGGGCATAAATCAAGATTTAATAAGACAATATATAAATTAATTAGAGAAGATGCTGAACCGCTTTACCTTGCGGACGAGAGTGCTTGAAAATTCTAATGAACGAGCTGGCTGGCTATAAATTATTGTGAGAAATTACAAAACTTAATTTATTGTGTGTCTGGTGAGCAGTTTTATCAAGTCGCAGCACAGCACAGTTGTCGGTGGCTGAGAATTTTACTGCCTCGTCTTTCAGTTTGTAGGCATATCATTTTTCCTTCCGGTTGTGTTTATTCAATTTTGGTGACAAAATGCTTGAAAGCGATCAAATTATGTGGTTAGTTTGGCGCTTGAATAAATGGTTGAGTGGCGTAAATGTTTGTGGCTGGTAAAAACTTTAAATTGATCAATATAATCAAAGGATATTTAATCGAATCTCTTCTATGAGATCAGTGAAGACAAAAACCAAAAATTCAATGTTATGGAAAATTTGTGTAGGTTTTCTGGCTGGGATTGCACCAGACCGTACTGGACGCCATAAACTTGATTTTGAGAAAATCCAGTTCATAGTTTACAGCCCTTCCAATTCACCATCATATTTAGACTCTTATAAAGCTGCCAAGATAATGGTCGACTTATGATTACAAAATAAGCAGAGAACTGATTTTTTTTGAGAATATGTTCGTACAACCAAAATGTTTAAAAATTTGCCATGCACTTTCATTTGATTGGGCAATTTGTTGTGAAAGTAGGAGCCTACTAATAGGTGCTTTATACAAGTAACGTCCAACAAGAATGGTTACCACCTTAAAAAAAAATTTCGTTGAGACCGAGTGAACCGAGCTAGACAAATTTCGCAATTTTTGAAATGATCAGAGGTCGACATTTAAACGCTATTCGCTAAGTAGTCCGCTACAATTTTGTTAGAAGCAATACTTATTGTTCCACTTAATTTTGGGAGAACTTACAGATGAAAAAAAGGATATTTCCCTAAAGCACATTGTAAAACGAAATTCAAGGGATTCGGTTCAATCAACACGTAGATTTGAATATGAATCTACATTATAATCAAAGTGATAAAAATACGTTTATTCAAGCAGCAGTCTTCACGAAAACATGCACCAAGTTCAACTAGTGTACAAAATTCAAGGCACAAAGTTCATCTTGGGCATGCATACAATCGGACCCATAGATTTATTTAAAACAGCAACCCGAATACAAGACTTGACAGTTCAAATCGGTCCAGATTTGGTTTGAATTCGGTCAGTTTTTCTAGGCCGAATTGACGTGACGCGTTGTCTAGTTTCGCAACGTTCTACCGCGGTTCCAATCACAGCAATCATAGTTTTTTTTTATATGTCATTAATTTGTTCGATGGAAAGCATCGGTAAAACAATCCAGATTCTTCGAGATAACGCGAGGTTTTGGCCTACCGAATAATGTTTCGTTTCAATGATATTTTATATTTTTATAATTTGTTATCTAGATGTTGAATAAAATAAAATGATTCCGAATAACTTGACTTTTTGATAAATCAGAATAGTATACAAATTTACGATGGCTGCAATAATAAATTTGGATTCAGAAAACGAACCTCCGGGATCTTACCGAATTTGGTCTCGAAATTGTTTGGACCATGTTTTGACAGTTTGTTTTTGGCATCGCGACGCGTCGTCAGGAAGCTTGTGTCAACAAAGCACTGAATTGGTCCGGATTCGGTCGGTTTTCTAGTCTGTTTTTGGACCAATTCACGGGTTGATCGGATTGAATTCCGACCGATTTTTCGATCCGGGCGGGTATATGAGAAAGTTCAACACGTACTTCGATGGTACTGTACAAGTGTGTTTAAAACTTCTTTGCACATTGCACGTAGGTTGCTCTTTGAAGATTGTCGAACATTGTTGCATTTCCATAAAAAGTTTTTTTTTTAAGTGATTGTGACTTCAATTCAGATGATCAAACTTGAAGAACAGAACTACTGCTGGATCAAAGAGCCACCTGATGAATTGGTTGAAGATGGAAAGTACCGCTGGTTTCAGTATCATGATTTATTTTTTTGTTTAAGCTGGTTAATTTTTAAATTATTCATAATGAACTGGAAAATTATCTTTTGGTTTTTTTTTTTGTTTACAGGTTGGATCCTAACAGCAGAGAAAGTAGTGACGCAATAATTGTGGTTACAAAGTTTAAATATGTTTCTTTTCAATGTTTACTAAAACTTTCATTCGAAAAACATTGTGGCTTTCATTTTATGCATAACAAACGCCTAATTTAACGTAAATCTCGGAACCAGTCTCGAGCCTACAGGAGAGTTTTGAAATTTCCTGCAAGTCACAGGACAAATCCGTTCAGTACCTACAGTTCAATTTGGCAGTTGTTTTCCTGAGCAATTTTTCTGTCTTGAAATCGTCCTATAATGTTAAATAGCTGTTGAAAATACAGGATGAAACCGTCCTGATCTCATGATAAAAGATTAAGTGTGTAAGTTAGCGAATAAAGTGAATCAAACCTTACAAACGTTTCAAAAATTAAACTCAATCTTATATTAAAAAAAAAAACAACTAATTCAATCGGTTGCTATTTACAACATGTGAAAGTTAGAATTTTATGTTTGTATTTTGTTCTAATAGGTTCACTGTCAGCGTTGACATAAGACGAATGTTTTTCGAATACGATGCATAAAATCAAATTTATGCGTGCAAATTTCCGGGATGTTCTGAAAAATTCAAAGACGTCCTTAGTAGTCTTAAAAGGCATTTGGTTCAACAGCACCCTGAAACCGCAGAAAAAATCGGGCTACAAGGATACAAACGGAAAAATACAGAACAAATTGACCAACAAACAACAAGCCGCAACGTCATCTCCAGGGTCAAGGCGTTTGAAAACTATCACAATTCAGGTGGATCCCGTCGAGTTCCAGTGTGGATTGGTGGAAAGGGCCGTCATCAACTCGATATCATTCAGTTTTTTCAACTCTCGTGCTTGTCACGCTACGACAGGTCCTATTGCGAAAGAATTTAACATCCCGATAAATGGCAAGGTTTGTGTTCCTGAATTAGCTAAAATTATCAGAGACATGATTTCGATCGAACTCCAATTTTTTTTTCTGTTTGGAGATTGATGGAGCATCGCCTCTTAATAGAAAACGCACGTTTTCTTCGCGAAAGCAAGATTATAACCCGAACTTAGTCGATGCAAGAAACCTTTGAAAAGCCAACTGCTGAAAATTTGAAAAAGACCGTCGACGACGTTTTGGAATCGTACAGTACAGATGTTACACATATTTATTCGTGCACTTCAGATAATGCCCGGAATGCGCAAAAAATGTGAAGATGAGTTGGCTATTTCTAAAAAATAGCTTTGTTCACTGCTACGGAGAAAGAAGTCTAGAGTGATGAAAACAATATTGATCAAGTCGACCGGTACTCTCAAAGTAAGGATTGTAACGGAAAAAGTTTTCCTGCTGAGTTCGATGCCACATTGGAAGCCATTGACAGCATCGTTCTGAAGGGAAACGAGTCCTGTGACAGCTTTCGATCCGTTGTTTGTTTGAACAAAAAAATTGCAAGGAGCTGAAATGATCTTAGGCGATGTTTTCAAGTTTGTTAAAATCTGCGAGCTGAATGTCAGCAAACTTCCCATTGGAAACAGATTTGCAGAAAATCTGAAAACGGCCCTTTAACAACATACAAAAAGAATGATAAACAATACATCATATAAAGCAGCCATGTTGTTCAATCCTTGATGGTGTTTTGTAGATTCACCAAACATTACCATGTAAGACAAACTGGAGGTAAGTGGAGAAGTTGGACAAATAGTAAGTTAAATGATTGATTTTTACAACTTAAAACATGCGAACTTTCCTTAATGTGTTTGTGAGTTTCAGGAATATTTACTTGTAAAAAAAATCTTCAAATGATTGATTTTGCCTTTTGTTTTCTAATATGATTCTCAATTGTGTTTTTTTTTCTACATAGGAACACATCCTGAAGGTAGCGAGCATACTCAAAACATTCAAAACACTGTCGTGATTTGCGGCTTGTTTTTCTGGCACACCAAGCCTCAGCTCGGCAGTGGTGCTTATTCTTTTCCCGGTCTTTTTCAGTTTGGCACTCATTGTGCGACCTTCTTCTTCCTCGATGTGGACCTTCTTCGGACCTTCACTTAAAATCACCAGTTGTTGCTCATAACAGCTTCGACTTCAGATTGACCTCTCAAGCTTTATTTATAGCGAGTGATACCCGCGTGTTACGTTTAAAACACTCGAGTGGGCAGAGAAAAACGCGAGTGGTTTTTTCTCTTTTCTTCTTACCAGAACGCGCCTTCGCGTTGCTATGGATTTCAGACCAAAAGTGCATACCAACGGACAAATATTGCATTAAATTTTACTTTTGTTTGATTTTGCATTTCTTATTTTATAACTTCTAGTATATTTATCCTACAACACGTTCTTCGAACAAGCATTTCCATAGACAGTCTGATTTATGTAAACCTAGATTTAAGTTTTATTCATTCAGACACCCACCTTTGTCAGATGATATCAAGATAATAAACAAATAAACAAAAGCTGGCCAATAATTCAGTGGGCGGTGAGGATGCCTTCGAATCTATGCCTGAAGAAGCGTGCATCCTCGTCGATAAAAAACGCGACTTCCCTCCGGTACCGACCTTATGATAATAAGATCCAACAACGATATTCTGGAGTTGGCTGAAATTTGAAAAAAAAAACACATCAAGCCACGGAGAATATTAGGATGAATAAACCCATTGGACTTAAAATCCCGGAAAAATAAATTCTGGAGATGGCGGTCGCAAAGTTTCGTCTGGACAAACCCATCTGAGTTATTGTTTAATTTTATCAAAATATGTTTCTTCTTTTTTTTTTCTTCGAAATAAAACCATCAACTGTTTTCCATTCCCATAATAAATTTATGAGACGGAAGAACGCGAATTTTTTACTACATCCGAAAATAAAATTCCATATGATAGATCAGCTAACGCGAACCCTACGATGAAATTTAGAAAAAAATGTATATCCTGCCCGCTCCTTTTTTAAACTCAAAATTAAGTAGTTTTGGTTCAAAACAGCCCTTCAGTGGTAGCCCTCTACTTTGAGTTCGACTGGGCAATCACAAAACTAAGTTCTGATAGGCATACTCAATACTAAGTTTGGCAGCCGAACTCAAATTTATCTTTTTTATTCGAAGGTTGTTTATTTTCAGGGAAATAAACGACGGTTAAATTTTGTTGTACCCGGATGTTGCAGTTCCGGTACATTGCATCGCAATTACAGAGCGGTGAAAAGTTTTGACTCTCCCGATCAAAAAAAAAACTTCCGGAAATTGGAACGATTTATAGTACCGTAATCCGGGGTAAGATTGATCACTTTTTTCAATATTTTTCGATTATTTTTACTGTTAAGGGAAATGTGGCATGTTTAATATTTTTAAAACCAGTACTGGGCTCCTATGAACGTAAAAAATGGAAATTTATTAGACTTCTTTAAATTTGATTTAAAAATCGATTTAGTCTTCGTTCAGAATTTGATGCTTTGGGGTGACATTGGTCAGTCTCTATTTTGACGGTTTTATCGAGTTTTCTTGATCATAAAGAATACAAAAAACCATAATAATAAAATTTTAAATGCTTGTTCATCAATTTGACCTAGTTTTTAACGTTTTCTTTTAAAAACATTTATAATCGAAAAAAGAACACTGATGATCATTTAGGGGCAAAAGTTATAACAATTGCTAAATAGTTTTAGCTTCAAAATACAAATGAAATGCTACCTGGGCTCACCCACTATTACCATTTTCATTTTTTCTTAAAAGTTAACCATTTGATAGGGTTCATAGCAATTTTTCCAATACGGGCTTACTCCTGGAAAACGTCCTTTATTTTTAAATATTAAAAGTTTATCACTAAATGCCTATACAAATAGCACTACAACTACACAAATACAAAGAAAAAAAATTGTTTTTTCACATTCAACAACTCGTTTGCTTCTAAATGCTTTTTGGTATCATCAGGAGAGCTGTTTGTTTGCGAGCCTTGGAAAAGATAGATATTTTAAGATTTTGAAATAACATTTTTACTAGCAGAAAACAAATTTCAAAAACTAACCAAATTTTGCCTATTTGATACTCAATTAATAGGCTTTCAAACGTAGAAAACAGTTTTCAAAAATTCAAACTATAGACTTAGTTATTGATGATTATTTGGCACAATTTCATGTTGATCAAAGCTACCCCGGTGATCAATGATACCCCGTTTTACGGTACCCCCTTTTTGTATGCCAAATTAGTTTTGATGTTGGTCTTGATAAAGCTTAGTTCATTTAGAAATGGAACACCCAGTCAACCTGGTAGCTATTTCGAATATGCAGTTATGAATGCGTGCATTCTCAAAACCTTTCAAAATAATTCCTGACAGGGAAATAAAGACAATTCATGAAAAAAAAAATCCAGGAGCTCAAATCAGGTGCCGCAAAAATGGAAATAAAAGGTGTAACGTCAATATGAAAGTCACCTTTTAAAAACCTGCGTCTGATCGAGTTGTCGTTAGCAGTTGTTTCAACTCGAGTTACGTGAATGCAATCCAACCACAACGCAGATGAATGGTCGTCCCTACCTAGACTGCTTGCTCATCGCAATGATTCCAATCCATTCAGGTCATACGAGCAGCTCGCGTTAATCCACCCGACGGATGCTCTATTTTAAGCCATATCCCTCCCTAGCCGAATTCATTTCCAAATGGGACCCGAAATTCGGCTGCGAATCTGTGAGTGACATTTCACAGCCAGGATGTGTTCCGTACAGTTCCGGAAAAACCGCTCGCTGAAGGAAGGAAAATAATTAGTATTTCGTCAAACTTCTGACGGATGTTTCGCCGATGAGCACGAAGACGACAGAGCATTCATTTGCATTCAAAAACTGGCAAGGGAAGACCGACCAAGTCGACTCCATTTGTCACTCTCATGGCAGCAGCAGCGATTCGGATGATTTTGTTGGATGGGAAAAAAAGACTGTGGCTTGCTGAGACAAACATCAGCCATCTGAGATTGATTTCCGCGAGGTAGTATAAAGGTAGTGAGAGTGGTAAAGTACATTTAATCACCATTCTAAGATGTCAGAGCCTACTGCATTTCGAGTAAAAAACGAATGAACTCGTTGAAAATAAATGTTTTCTACAAGTGGCAATAATTTTTCATAATTGAAAACCACTTAACTGCTTCAAAAGCTTATTTTTTTTAAACCCTTATCAGAAGCCACATAACTAAACCGTGTTGCTAATTCGCGCCGATTTGGTTAGAATTTGTATCTACAGGGTGACAAAAAAGTCCGGTCACACTTTTTTGGGGTCGCCTGTAGACTACACGTTACATCTAACTGATGCCATCTATGTGTCAAATGAAAGGTCTAACTTTGCTGCCCAAAGTGGCAGAGTTTCGTTTATGTGCAGTTTGTTTACATTGTGGTGTGAGCCATGGCAGTGTTAAAAGCAGCTGTTATCAACCGGAAATTTGTGTACCGGACCGTAAATCGACCGGAGGCACCGAGGACAAGGCACGATCTGGACGATCAAGGTCTGTAAGAACTCCAAGGCTGAAAAAGATTATACGGGTTATCACGAGAATCTGGGACGGGATGCCGATGGAGCAAGTGCGCGCCGCTTGCGACGACTTTCCGAGACGTCTGAAGCTGGTTCGATCAGAGAAAAGTGGTGTAAATCCGAGATATCGTCTGAGAAGTATCTTTATGAATTACTGAATGAAGCTATGAAAGCTATATTCAGAATTCATCTTATTCTTTAAAATATTGAGATTTTCCGATGTGACCTGACTTTTTTGTCACCCTGTATAAAAAAAAGACCATAATCACAATATCTGAACCCTCTGATTCGTCTCAGGAATATCCCATCTGACAAGAGCTTCGGTCAGTTTTCCCATTGCTTCTGAACGTGATTGAAGCTGAAACAAACAAAAAAATGATTTAAAATTCGAATATCAAACATAGTGTTAAAGCTGAATCATTTACCTTCTCAATATCAGTACTGAGTTAGATTTATGCTGAGCTACGCCTTGAGGAATAGTGGTTACTGCTTGGATTGAAGTGCTGGGTTGTTGTATGTTGACAGCTACGTCAGTATTGCTAGATGATGTAGAATAAACAGGATTAGACTTAGGGCGTTTGCAAGCACATGCCAAAACTTAACATATTGGTTTTTTTTGTTAACCAACCAGAACGAGAGTTGAACTGTTTTGTTCATAAGGGGCAGCAAAAATGACCAACTTTATGCTTCCAAACTTTATTGGGTTTTGCTAGTCCTATAATCCGCTCTGCATTCACCCTGATGCGGTTGCTCGAGTTAAAGTGACATTTTCTGGGGTCATTCGAGGACCTTTTTTAGGAGGTGGTTTATTCAAGATAATTCCTTTTTCAGCCAACAAATCCGAGCAGCTGAATCCACGGTCAGCAAGCACATGGTCTCCCTCTTTCAAAACATCCAGAAGGCCGGAATCAGTCAGTATGATATCATCTGTCGCAGATCCTCCAAAAAGATCAGATACAAATATAACCATCCCTTCTTCATCAACGCCAACCAACACTTTTACTGTATTGTTGTTTTTGTACGAGCTCCAAGTGGCTTGTTGTTCAGCTGGTGATTCCGGTTTCCCTATGATAAACTCAGTACAGTATAAATATGACTAGCTGCACAACGCAAATCAATAGCCGAAAACTCTGCAGCAACAGTATCCAAAATTTTAAAACAGCAGAAACTGTTGTTCTATGAATTCTGAATAAAACTGCCAACAACATAAAATCACAATCATGGCGCAATTTGATTAAAGTGAGAAGCAGTTGATTCTTTGCAGATAAATTATAGTTCGGCCATTTATCTGAAAAATTAGTTCGAATTGCTAAAGAACAGAGCATGTCGAATTACTTCTTGGAGTGTCCTGTCAAGTATTTTAGTTCTTTTGGAGAAACCTTGGACACACACAGAAATGTGGTTGAAAATGGTTCTGGAGTCTCTGTTGCATGGCTATCCGTTCGGTTGCAGCTTCTGAAATGAATTTAAAATTTATATGTAGAGCTTGAGCTTGAGCTTAGATAAGCCGTACATTTCAGTAGTTGCTGCTCCGTGATTGACAAGAACCTTCAAAATTGTACACAGACCCAAATAAATGGGGCTTGGGATTAGCTTACCAATTTCTGTGTACACGTTTCAAAGGTTCCTTATCTTTTAGGGTCCATAACGGCGCCGGCCACATCCTTACGGTTCATCGGGGAAAGGGAAGAATTGTTAGTTCGACATCCTTGGCTGCTTAGGTCAAGTTTAATTTTTTTTTCTTGGTTTGTACTAGCACAATAACGACGCATTTGCAGTTTGAACACCAAGCGACGAATAGTAGAAACCTGGGGGAGGAAGACTGAAATTTTCTGCATCGTTTTCTGCATCGTTTTTTTACTGTTCGGCAAAAAGCCAGCAATTGTTGAAAAGATTTGTAATCGTTCAAATTTTAACTTTAGATGATCAGTTTCGTGTTGCGAGTCATGTAACTCAGTTGTTTGGGTGCTAAATTTAGATTTAGTTAAATTTTTAGAACAACAATTTATCAAACCATTTCTATTTATCAGCTTCAAAACTTTGACGAAATTTGAGCGACTTAATACGCCATATCATGCAAGAATTTTCCAGAGCAAAACAAAACCTAATTAAATCATTGTTTTATACAAAACAAGTGCTTTTCAGCATCAAACAAGTTCTATTAAAAATCACTAAATAAGAAAGTAAAATTTTGAACCTCCGCACTGGTCGGTAGATTGATGAGAGAAATTTGACGTTTGAAAGATTTTTTTCGTTTTTTAATCAGTCTTCCTCCCCCAGGTAGAAACTAAAACCCCCGTGAACAAAAACGAAAACATCGCAACCGACAAATCTCAGCAGGCGGCGCGCGGAAGTTAAAACATCGAATCACACGCGCCGTTTAGTAAACATACATTAACGCGAACCATTAAAGAAACTGTACAAAAACCCAACTCCACTAGCCACAGTTTCGGAAAGACTCCATAAAATCGCCTGACTTCGACAAAACCGACTCGACACTCTTTACCCAAAATCCTTAAAACACCGACCGACCGAAACGAATCAAAACACCACACCCAAAATAATTTTCACTTAAAAAATAAGTGACATCTGTAGTAAATTCTCGCCATACGTAATTTCATTTGAATTTTAAGTGATGGGTCAAGTGAATTCACTTAAGTGACCGGTCAAGTGAATTACACTATGGCGTTCGAGTGAAATTTATCTGAGTTTCTAAGTATGTTTCTAGTTAATTATCTCTCGCGTTTTTAAATAAAAGAACATTTATAGAACAGCACTACGATTTCAAATACTTACATTACGCTTTCGCCATAAATTTATGGAGGAAAATTCCATCGTTATCCCAAGGCTGATCGGTTACTACGGATAGTGCGACTTCTAAATCTTCCCTGCTGCAAACCAAAAAATCTGTCCCGTTCAACCCACAAGCTGAAACATGATAACACCTTTAAATAACTTTTTCTTACATCACGTTTAACACAAACTACCGCCAAAATCGCCTATTAAAGAATTGGGAAAATCCATATCCAGCGTAAGCTTTAAACGCTGCTCTTTAAAATTTGCCATTTTGAACTCTGAAAATAAACATAATTACAACCTGACATTCACTTGAAATTCAAGTGATGGGGAAGTGAATATTTTTTCTCACTTCAAATTCAAGTGACGACTGAAGTGAATGTGGATGAATTCACTTGAAATTTAAGTGACTGCCAAGTGAAATGTATATGTCGCACTTGAATGGAAGAAAATCACTGGATCCTTGTTTTTAAGTGAAAAATCATGTGTATTTTAAGAGTGAATTTGGGTTCAGTGCACTATACAAAACTACATCGCGTGAGAGCCAAGCAGAAACACCCCAAGCAACCAGAATTCCCTTAAAAAGGTTCCATAGAAGCTTAATCAGCTCTCGTTTGTGTCTGAAGAGAATGCTAATCAGCCCAAAATTTAAGTTCTTAAAGCTACTTTCAAGTTCGTTTAGGTGGCTGTAGAGAACGCTGTTCAGCTTCTAAGAGAATGTCAAGAAACTTCTACGCGCCGAAAAAAAAATCCGATTGACAGATTGCTCTGACAACCACATGTCAGATTGCTAGGTTGCCGGTCTATCATGGTCTATCTCATTGATTTAAATTATATTGTTTTGATTACAAAAGCTGCTTACACGCCTAGAGAATTGAACCGCTGCTCTCTAGGTTGCAATGAAACTCACCAGCCTCTCGACCAATCCAGCAATAGCTAATTGCCACTGTAATGATTAGTATTTAAACTTAATGTCATTTGAGATGATTGAGTGGGTTGGTCAATTGAAGGAACCTTATTTCGTTCAAAGGACTTTCAGTACACAATATGAATCATAACAAAAATTCGCATCATCAAGACTTTATTCGAATATCTTATTTAACATTTATAAGAAAAATTCGAAAAAATCTTGAATTCCATTTGTATATATCAGTACAGATATAAACAAAACAAATACCATGACAAGAAATTGACAGACATTTTTGACATGTCGCTTAGAATTCCCATATAGGTTCTTTAAAACACCTTCAAGTACCTTAATGGTGCGCTTTAGAATGTTACGCGAACGTTATCGACCTTCTTGAAAAACATTTTTGACATGTCGCTTAGATTTCCCATATAGGTTCTTTAAAACACCTTCAAGTATCTTAATGGTGCGTTTTGGAATGTTACGCGAACGTTATCGACCTTCTTGAAAGAAGTTCCATTAAATGCGCTTAGAAGTTCCGTTATCGGTAGTATTACCTTTCAAAGGGCGATGTAAGTTCCTGAGTAACTTTTAGGCGACAAGAGTCACCTGAAGTTCCCGTAATACATTTTTTCAGCCAAATGTGAACTTCGGAGTTCGGAGTTAAGTAAAAACGCGACTTTTGGTTGCTTGGGACGTCTGCACCCGACGGATGCCAGAACCGAACTCCTGAATTTAAAATTCATATGTAGAGTAGATGAAGTTAATTCGTTTTAACCTCTTAGGTATCCAGTTTTTCCGTTGTCGCGATTATCTCTTCATGACAGATGTTCTCACCAAAAAATAAAATTCTCTTTCAACTGCTTCTTGGACATTAAGTTTTGTGTTATGATGATTACCCTTAGCAAAATTTCATCGCATTAGTACAGTCTGTGGCCCGCTTAAAGTCCACATGAACATTTTTCGAGGCCATCTTAAATGATATTGATTTCTTCCGCAATCTTCAAGATCTTTTCAGCACGAAACCCAGTTTTTTTTTTCAAATCACATTTCAAAGGTACTTACGCGCATACAAGTATTGCTCGACCGAAAAATGCAGGGAGCACACTCTTGCAGCCTTGGGGCACTTGCGTGCCTTAATTTTTATTGCATTCAACCAAACGAGTTTCCTGAGTTTAACTTTCGGAATTCGGTTAAATGCAACATTCCGGTTCTTCGTGAAACAATTTTTGCAGCTTGGAACACAGCAATACATGTTCTTAAGCTGTTGAAACTCTGGCTAACCTCACAATTTTAACTTGACATTTCTTTTTTTCCTTTTTTTCGAGTTCTACACGCTAAGGAATCAAATACAACATATAATTTAATTTTCTCTCGCAAATTTTTACGAAAAATTTTCATTAATTTTTATATATAATGAATTTTTTATATACCTAATCAATTCAAGTATCTTTGTTAAGAGAAGAGTGATTTTTGTGCCTAATTATGCACTAAAAAAAATAAATATTTGACTGAAACTTTAATATGGCTTCGATCCCGATATGGTCGATCCCGACCGATTCTACACACTACCAAAGAAATCTGGAAAATTCATCATCACATCACATCATCAATTTCATCACATATGATGTATATAAAAAGAATCATCATATATGACGAAATTTTCCGTGCGAGTTGAATATTACATTGTTAAAATCGAGTAAAGCTATGTGCCAGTTATTACATGAAAAATCACTTAATTTTAAGTGTGGTCAGTATTTTTTTTTTTTACATTCTGAAATCGAATGTATTATAAGTTGAAAATCATAAATAATTTGTGATATTCCATAAATAAGAACACATAATATGCAACCTTAACACAATTTGATCAATTTTATTGGTTTTTGTTAAAAGTTTGATTATGCCATCAGTTTAACCTCTTAAATATAGGCGATGATATCAGTAACTAAACTACAGTACTAAACAATTTTGAATTTCTATAGATCTATTAAAGGAACACAAAACTAAAACAGCTGTGAATTTTTCTAAGTACTTGCCCTTGTCCTTTGAGAGCACTGTTTCACGATTAGACGAGAAATTTCTTCCGGTACACTTAGTTACCTAGTAAACTTTGCAAGCAACTTGATTTTTTTCATCATAACGAATCGTTAAAAATAGTTTGGCTTCAGCTTTTTAACCAGGGACCTTCATCGAAGCAATCGGGGAATCTCAAGAGCGGAGGATTAGTTAGTCAGTCAAATTGATCGGACGGAAATTAATAAACGAAGTTCTTCAAAACAAACTTAAAGGAGTGTTTAATTTAATTTATCGGATAATATCAATCACAACATTCGAACGAGTAGAAGAACACAGTCCATGGGTTTCGCCAATGGTTGTAGTCATGAAGAATAATGGTGAGGTGCGTTTGTGCATCGGCATGCGCAGAGCGAATACAGCTATTAAAAGGACTCTTGACGACTTTTCATCCAGGTTAAATGGTTGTTGCTGGTTCTCGCGTCTTGATGTTAAGGATGCATATCACCAAGTGAAACTTGATGAATCATGCCGTTATATTACCACTTTCATTACGCACCTAGGATTGTTCCGGTACACGAGGCTGATGTCATGGTGATTATGTTGTTATGGAAACTACTGGTGTCCATGGACATGGCGATTGTTTATATCGAATAAACAAATCAACTGTTCATCCTATTTCCAAACAAAAAATTCCATGCTTTCAAAGAATATTAATTATTTCATTATTCCATTAAGAAGTTTCATAGGTCTTCTCTGAGCCTAATCTGAGCTCTCTTTTGAGGCTTAGGTCTCCTTTGAGACTATTTCAAGCTCTCTTTTGAGGCTTATGTCTCCTTCTGGGACTTTTTTTTTCCTTTGAGCTCTCCTTTGAGGTTTAGGTCTCCTTTCGGGACTTTTTTCGAGCTCTCCTTTGAGGCTTTTAAATATCTCTTTTAAGATTTCAATATTTTCTCACCTTACTCTAAGTCAATGGCAACGCACATTTCACCATTGGATCATATCTATTACTTACTCAGTGGATCAATTCCTGTAACAATCCTTGCACAGGGTTCGCCACGTCGCCAATGTTGTGATTGATATTATCAGTTAAATTAAATTAAACACTCCTTTAAGTTTGATTTGAAGAACTTCGTTTATTAATTTCCGTCCGATCAATTTGACTGACCAACTAATCCTCCGCTCTCGAGATTCCCCGATTGCTTCGATCATTATCCAAATTTGTAAACTACCACAAGCATTATAAATGACGGATTTTTACATTAGAAAATCGTGTTCTGTGTCAGATTTTTTTGCTGTGTACTCAAACCGTTTGCGCGATCAATCAAACAGTGCCATACACAATGTAAATCGTATCCACAGCGACAGAATTTATTCAAATTTTATCGCATTTGTTCGCAAGTTCCTTTTTTTAAATGCCCTAAAAAATTTAAACAACATACCCCATTGAACTTT
The DNA here is from genome assembly GCF_029784155.1 of Uranotaenia lowii. Taxonomy (NCBI): domain Eukaryota; kingdom Metazoa; phylum Arthropoda; class Insecta; order Diptera; family Culicidae; genus Uranotaenia; species Uranotaenia lowii. The sequence goes on from NC_073692.1 coordinate 256,550,711, forward strand.
ATTTTTCGATCGCCATGAATTTGTTGACGACTTGCAATGTTTTGACTTATGGTTTAAAAGAAAATCTGACCATGATTTTGGTATGAAATTAAAAAACAGTATTTACGAAACTCCGTCACATTCGAGAGTGTTCCCATTGAATGTGAAAGTACTCGCTGTGGGTGGATAAAGGATGTGTTAACAGGTTTGAGGTTCGATTATTTCATCTCTATTTTAATTTCCTGTCTTCTAATAAATAACCTTCAGCGACGGGTCAATCAATTTATCCTAGACGTTTCGCCCTTTTCCAGAACTATGAAACTATTCGATCAAAACTATATACAATGGAGCAGTTTAGCTCCATACTTTCGTCGACAAATTTACTGTTCTCCGAAGGCTAATTTATTGTCAATGGAGTAAACTTATTCGTCGATATTGATATACATACCTGCTTGTGATCATTGATAAACTTTGAAAAAGAATTTAAAAGTGCTATTATATTCTTATCAGTTCGCCGTCAATCAGATCACTGCTGTTAGCCATTCATTGAAGACTGGGACTAGATAGCAAACAATTGTACGGATTGAGGAAGACAAACATTGTTCAATTTCCACGAGATTCGCACTGGGAGAAGTTTCTCAGGCAGGAGCAAACATCCGGCAGTCAGTGCGTTATTCGAACTGATTAAGGGAACGTTTTTCCTTTTTCACTGTAATTTTATGAAAGCTCATGATTGTTTTAATTGAATTTTCTGCTTGTCCAAGGATGCGAAAGATCTGTTGAGCCGATATAATAATTTTAAGTCTTATTTTTAAATTAAATCGTGACTAAATCGAGGAGAAACCGGGCAGCCAATAAACAGTCAATAAACATGTCAACTTAACAAGGTTTCCGAAAAAATATGTAGATATGTGGTAATGAGGTACACTTTTATTAAGTTGGCGCGTGAGGTACACATTTCATAAGGTACAAAGTTTGTTTTGCTTTGATCGTTTTTTCCAGCACACCGTTCACAAATCCATGGACATTCTCCCTTTTCGGAAAGCTCCCACCAGAACTTTCTAAGCATCTAATGTGTCTATCCAACAAATACAGAATGTCAACAGACGATGTGGAATAAAATTAAACTTAATTTAAACCAGTGCACTCACAAATGGCACATTCGGGAATACAATTTGCAACAATCCAAATTGCAAAGGGAGCAGACAAAACTGTTCAATTTTCTTGACTTTGCCAGTTTTACTTTTGATCATATCTAAAGGCACTTTGAAAGCTTCATTTCCGAAAGCATGAACCACCAGTAGAGTAGTGCACAGTCCCAGCTCAGTTTGGCAGTTGTCTTTTGTAATGTATGCGTTTCAGGGGAATCCTTCTTTCGAGCCAGCTGGAGCATCGCATCGGTGGGAGAGAAAGATGAGGTTACAGTAAAAACAACCGTCCTCAGCACAGGTCCGTTCTTCTAGGATCAAATTGTCCACTTTGAATTTGGATTTCAACTTGTATGTGCTTTGCATCGGTCATCTTTGACCAACGTTCAACGTTCAGTTCAACATTGAAAGCTGCCCGAAAGATTTCCAGGGAAACGCTCATTCACCGTGGACTGTGGGCGAGATTCTGAAATGTAAACCAAAATAACAAGTGAGGTATACGGCTCAAATTTTGTGATTTCAGGCAAATGTGCGAGTGCTTAATGATGTGATTCATAAAAGATTTAATTAATCTTAGAAGATGATTTTATCGGCTATATTGGTGAAATTTTATATTATTTGAGAAAGAATATTTAAGAATTGAAAGATTATAGACCGATTGTCCGGTTTTATCCGGGTTTGCCCGAGTATTTAATCCTAAATTTGTGAATTTTCCGGCCCGGCCCGGTTGCCCGGATGTCATTGAAAAATGCGCGGATTTTGCCCAGATTTATTCACTATATTTGGCAAATTGTATGTATGGTTCCCCCATCGGTAGCAAGGACCTGTCTATGTCTGTGTGGTTAGCCCGAAGGCTTCCACGGCCGATGGTTCGTCGAACGAAGGCATCCAACCCTCAGAAACCTACAATGGTTGGCCACCACTCCGCTTGCAAAGTTTCATTGGGTTATCCCCAGATGCATTCGTTCTGTAAAATATGTAAAGAACAAATATATAAATAAAGTAGTATGACATGTTATTTATTTAATAATGAAATGTAATTATTTGATAAGGATGATAACTTATTAAAAATTCATAATATGAAAGAATATAAAGTAATGAAATAAAATATATAATAATAATCAATATGCACGTATATAGACTAGTATGAATAAATATATCAACAACAAACCATCATAAAAATACAGATTAGCTTAGCTTAGCTTATTTGACTACTCATATCCACCTTAAATCATTAAATCCGAAATGCTTCAATACCAGTTTTCAGAAATACGATAAATTTTCGTTGTTTTTATAAAAATTAAACATTGTACTGTATCCATTCATTCAAACGCATTTCGAATTTCATGATCGTTGGCGTGGCTAAGCAGAACAAGTTTCACATCGCCAATGGTTGCTACTCCGTGATTGATCGAGGCCATCAATTTTGTGCAAAGTCCAACAGAATGGTGTTTAGGATTAACAGTACATTCTCAGTGCATAAAACTCATGCTCTCCCTTAAAAAAAAAAAGATCAATAACGGCGCCGGCCAAGTCCTAGTAGTCAATGAGGGACAGAGGAAGGAATGTTAGTAAGATACTCTTTTGGTTCAACTTGCAACCCCTTATATTCGTGTATCTTTAAAATTCATTTTAAAGTAATCAAAAACATAGGTACGCAAGTATCACCAGCTATGGAAACCGTCTGTACGTCTGCGAATCTATATTCAAGTATCAAAGGATAGGGTTATGTTAGTAAGGAGAAGGTATAGATCAGGATCCATTTTGGTAAATGGTGTGACCTTGGGGTTTCCCTACACCTTCTATGCTCCTAGTCGTTTCCTATTGAAACTCCTGTTTCTGTCTATGAGGCCTGTTGAAAAAAGAATCAGCGATGACACTGCTTTTTCTATAGCACTTGAACTTGCCATACAGTGCACAAGTTCAACAAAAAGGATTTTGCGATAACTAAACCTAGATAAAATTAGCTCATTTTCCTCAAAATAGATCCTACAGCATCAACGAACTTGCAGAACGGCTAAATTATTCTTATTAAGTTCTTTTTTTAAATCATGACATATCAATTGAATTGGTATCAATAAATTAAATACAATAATACATACAATAATAATATCATTTTCATTTTCCCATCTCTTGCTTAATAATTCAAAACAGCCGTTCTGTAGATTCCTTAATGTTTTTCTAAACTCGGGCCCCATTATTTAGATAAACTTTTTTCAATAAACAAGTATAGTATTATTTAAAATATTTAAAATAAATGTATCACTTGGATAAAATTTCGACGTTCTCGAGTTTTACAAATACTGTAGTTTGTTTCATGCTTAAGTAAAAATTTCTTTTTGATAACATCATCTCTTTGAGACATATTTGGACTTGATAAAACATTTGTTTTTCTTTTGACGGTAAAATTAAATACAAGATTAGGTATTCGCTTGGATTTTCTAATTGTCAAGTGAGTTATTTACTCTTAAAATTCCTCTTAGGACTATATTTCTCAACTTGAATTTGATAAAAAGAAGATTTGCAATCTTTGGAATAAACAGTATTTTGTGTTTTATAAATGATTGAATTTCTGAACTTAGACCTGCTGTAACCTTTTACCTGAATTCATATTTCGAGAAGCGCTTAATATTTTTATTGATTTGGTATTAAATTATTAACCATATTTTTTTAACTCTACGAATTGACAATAATACATAATTTTTCAAAATGAATTCAAACCTTAAACATGAGCTTTCTTGCAACTAAGGCCAAAGCTTCAACATTTTATTTACAACTGTCCCTAAACTTGTCATCCCCAGTGACTTCAAACTTTGACATCAAAACAATAAGTTTGTCATAATTTAACACAACACACAATTTTACATATATACTTTTATTAGCTAAACAATTATTTTAGTTTCCTTTATTCAAAATATTTTCAGTGTATTTTGTTTGAAGGCAGCTGAAAGCATTTTTTATAATTTGCATTCTCGCTAACATGGTACTACATTACTGCTTTATTTAAATATGATTGGTGCAATGCGAAGCTTGGTAGAATACTCCAAAAAAAAAAGTTGTCATACTATTTTTTTGTTTGAAATCGGCATATCATGTGTGTTTAGTGTTTTTTGAAAAATACTTTGCCCTAAATTAGAATACCAAATAACTTATCTTGACGCATTACTTTCGGAAAAGATCTGTATAATAAATGCCAAAATGTAACATACTTTAATGTTCCTGACTGTATGCATGTTCTTGTTTGAAAAATCCATGTTGATTTTCTAACTTAGACATTGACTGTTAGTGCTTTCTAATGTCTTAAAAACGTTTCATTATTTAACTACAAAATACGGCGAAACATGCGCGCCATTTAACACACAGGTCCACGCCATTTCATAATTTCTTGAAACCCTCTCATCTACTAAAAGCTTCTTGAACTGGTGATAGAAAAAGAAAACTTCTGAATTATTGATAATATGCTCTTTGATTTGATTTGTTATCTTAAAACAAATATCATCCCCTAATCGTACTGCGTATAATTAAAATCTGCCATGAATTCACAAAGTTTTAAAAGATGTTTGGACATAAACAATCTGAAAAACCGAAACCTCACCAGAAAAAAAAACGCGTAAAATAATAAATAATCCAGTATTTACACCCTTTGTATAGTGTTTCCTCCGCAACACAATATATATTTAAATAAAACCTTTTCCTTTCCGATACATTGTATAAATATTCATAAAACTTAATTTAATTACGGACAGCTTTGTGAAAATAATTTATTTGCAAGTAAATGATGTATCCCATATATTTTCGCAACAAAACTTATGATTTTTAAGCGTTTATTGAAATACTAACGAAATAAAAGGATTTTTCAAGTGATCTGAAGCAATCAGCGGCTAACAATTATTTTGAAGATAGAAAAGATTTTTGAAAATGAACAATATCCCTTTTTTGAGTATAGATCTACTAATTTCTGAAGACTAAACATGGCATTAACAATTTTCCCATATCCAATTTACAGTGATAATATTTATAATAAGGCTTTTTAAATGGTCCATTAAAAGATGCCTACAATACAGGGTAAACCAAAATTAATCATACCTAAATATTGTTTTTGACTGGATTATTTTCAATTTTTGATTCCTGGGGACTGAAACGGCTTCGCCAGTCAACTGTGGGGAAAAAAAAACGAGTGATTGCTATCACTGTCCGAACGTTTCGGCCACAATAAATGGCCGAAACGCCTGAACAACAACAAAAATCGCCCGCCTCTACTCCCACAATTGATCGACGAAGCCGCCTCAATCCCCAAAAATCACAAATCAAACCTTTACTGTTACTGAACGGGGCTACTAAACGGGCAGCACTGAACGCACTCAAGTTGATGACAGTTGAACAGGGAAAAAGAGCGAGAGAAAAGAAAGCGGTTTATTCGGCGGGAAAGTCGTAGGACAAAAATAAACAATAACAAACTCTAGAATTGTTCAATTCAAGCCAGGATAGTAGTTCGGTGATTCAAAGAAAACTAAAGCTAAAGTTCACAGTGGTTATTGTTGAGTTCGAGTTAAACCCCTAAATTTACGCGCTAAGGTAGGCCTAAAATCAAATTGAATTGCGCAACGCAAATTATAATGGAAAATTATCCAAATCTAGGCATTTGCAAGTGAAACTGCGCAGGAAGGTTGAGCACAGGTTACAATATCACGCACAAAGCGTTTTCAATTAGGAATCGCCAGATTGAGCCAAAATCGAATTGAGGTGAGAAATTAATTGAGAAAAGTGTAAAATGAATCTCTAACCTAGGTTGATTAAAGGTAGGGACTAGCGGCGGAAAATAGCTGGAATCGAGACGGAAGTAAGCGATAGAAAGTTCACTAAACGTAAGCTTGAAAATTGTTCTATAGAATATTCCTAAATTAATTATATTAAAATTGTAGGAATTTAAAACGTGTCCCGGTAGAGCTTCGTACGAATAAAAGGGAACGTTACGAATTTGGAAATTGAGCTTTATTGTCATCACGATCCGGAAGTATCAATTTTTACATTTTAAATTCGTTTACGGAGATGTCTGATTCAGCCAGCACCGCAGCCACCCTTGCCCAAAAAGGTAAGAGCTTAGCTAGTAGTACCCCTAAGGCGAAAAGTGATACCCCCCCTCAACTCAAGTCCGTTGCTCTTGGCCCTAACACTGAGAACGGAAAATCGAAACCAGGCATAACAAAAACCAAAAAGAAAACCTCTTCCGAAAAACACTACCCTATAGCCAATAACAATACTAGCCATACTTCCTCCGCGAACACGGTTGTTAATGTCGGTCACAGTTGTGGAACCTGTAAGTTGGTCGATAACAGCCGGATGGTTCAGTGCGATGATTGTGATGGATGGAACCATTTTAGTTGTGTGGGAGTGAACCAAAGTGTGGAGAATAGAAAGTGGAATTGTGCACAGTGCCAGGCGAAGAAAAAGAAGAAGACGGGTGCTACGAAGGTTGCAAGGAACACCGCTGCAGCGAAGAAGGTCGAAAATTCGAAGCCGGAGAAAACCAGCGACGGGAAGAAGAACAAGACTTCATCTGCGATGAAAGAGATGGAAGATTCTTTGCCGAGGAAACCCGTGGGAATCACTAAACCACCCAAAGCAGCATCTGTTAAGTCAGCGGGATCGAGAAGGTCGGCGAAAGCGCATCTGGAGCTGCAATTGCAGAAACTCGAAGCAGAACAGACGCTGTTAGAAGAGAAAAAGAAGCTGATGGAGAAACACTTCAGCATTCTGGAGGAGTTGGTCGACCTGGAGGATGAAGAAGACGCCGATAAAGAGGAAGTGGACGCTGATACTAAGGTGCAGAACTGGTTAGGCGCCACTGGTGGAAGGCGCCCAGAAGAAGAAGAGGAATCTCCTAGTGCGGATGAAGAAGAAGAGTGCTCCGACGACGAAGAAGAGGAAGAAGGTGGAGAAATGGATTCCAGCGATGATTCCGAGGAGGAAACGGTGACAGACAGCAGCGATGAGGACGAAAAGGGAGGAAGTAACGAATCCAGCTTCAAGACGAAGGGTCGTTCTACGCCAGCAAAGAAAGGCGAAAGCAAACGAAAAGTCGCAACCAGTAGCCGGTTAACCTGTAACCTGACGCGCAATCAGCTCGCCGCTCGCCATGTTGTCGCTAAGGACTTGCCTGTGTTTTCAGGGAATCCCGAGGAATGGCCGATGTTTTTCTCCACCTTTGAGAGCACGACCCGGATGTGCGGCTACACAGCCGACGAAAACATGATTCGACTGAGGAACTGTCTGAAGGGAGATGCGTTTGCTGCCGTTCGAAGTTTTCTTCTCCATCCGAAGACAGTAAACAGGGCGATGGATGCACTCAAGTTAAAGTTTGGACAGCCGAGGTTTATCATCGAATCCCTGAAAGAAAAGGTTCTTGCCATTCCACCGGTCGACCCTGAGTCGATGAACGCGATTGTCGATTTCGCGCTGGACGTCCAGAACCTGACGGTGACGATCGACGCCTGTGGTCGGAAGGAGCTCAAGCAGGATGCTTCGTTGCTGAGCTCACTGGTTTCCAAGCTTCCGGGACCAATGCAACTACAGTGGGCGAAACACTCCAGAAGTATTCGGAAGGTCAACCTGAAGACTTTCGGCAAATGGATCTACGAAATAGGCGAAGACGCATGTCTGGTTTCGAAGCCGCGTCAGACCAAAGTATCGTCTCACAACCAGGAGCCACGCAGGAGAACTAAGGCATACGTGAATGCTCACGTTGAGCACCAGGGGGAGTACCACGCTCATTTGCCAGGAGGTAGTACATCAGCCCGTGCCAGAAGAGCCTACCCCACAGCGTGCATTGTCTGCATGGGATCTTGTGCATCTCTCGCGAACTGCCAAGGCTTTCGGGAGCTGTCATACGATGGGCGGTGGGCAATCACACGCGAAGCCAACGTGTGTCAGAATTGCCTAAAGCAGCATAGAGGAGGATGTCGTTCCCAGAACTGCGGAGTCAACGGATGCACCTTCATACACCACCCGTTGTTGCACAAAGAGCTGAACGCAGAGTCGACTGTGATCCAGATGCCTGTCCACGCGCCACGGGAAGAGCGGTCCTGCAACACTCACCTGTCGGGGTCCAACACTTGTCTTTTCCGATACGTTCCAGTAGTCGTGTATGGTAACGGCATTGTAATTCAGTGCTACGCCTTCTTAGATGACGGGTCTTCGGTAACGCTCATGGACCAAGAACTTGCGGATGAACTGAACCTGACTGGAGAACCTCATCGTTTGAGTCTCAAATGGACTGGAGGCACGCACCGTACCGAGGATAGCAGCCAGAGTGTCAGCTTCGAAGTGTCTGGCCTAAAAGGAGAGCGCTTTCGTCTAGGGGACGTACGCACTGTAAGCGGACTGCAACTACCGTCTCAGACATTCGACGCGCAACAACTTCAGGCCGAGAACTCATATCTGCGAGGGATCCCCCTGGAGTCGTATAATAATATTCAGCCTCGTTTACTGATCGGTGTGCAACATGCAAACATGACACTTGTAAGGGAGAGTCGAGAAGGCAAACCTGGTCAGCCGATCGCCGTTAAGACTGCATTAGGGTGGACCATCTACGGTGGAGCGCCGACGGGAGAGTCGCTTAGTATGGTACACTACACGTATCACATTGCCTCCTTCGACCATAAGGCAGAAGGATACCCTGAAGAGGAACTCGAACGTGACGTGCAACTGTCGAACGGTAAATCGATGCCAGCCGCCGGTCCGCGTACTTCTGCTATAGATGTAGCATCGATCTGTCAACCAGCCGCACTGGCTCGACCATCCGCACAAACCGAAAAGGAAGTGGCTATAGGGAGTAGAGTTGAGAAGAGAAAAGGGGGTCCTTTGATTTGTCTGTTTATCCTTGGGGTCTACCTAAAATTCGCTAGCTCTCTAACCTCAAACCTACGCAGCGACAGCACTAGGAAAAAGAACTTCGTTAGCATCGATCGAGAGCTGAAGCAAGGGTTGCAAGCTATATATCAGTACAAGATGGCTCAAAGGCTTGTTTTGGCGACCACCATCTGGTGTTCCAATCCACCGGTAGCTCCCCATATGGGGGGGAGCTGGGAACAAGTTATGCAATACGTCAAGCGCATCTTAGCGGTGTCGCAGTTACCACTGTGGAGAAGAAGGAGCTTGGGGAGTATTATGGTCGAGTTTGAAAGCATCATCAACGCACGGTCGCTCATTTTGTAGAGTCGTGAGTTAAGAGAGAGAGTTGGCTGGCTCAGAGACGGAGTCAGCAAACTGGGGGGGAGTGTTACTGAACGGGGCTACTAAACGGGCAGCACTGAACGCACTCAAGTTGATGACAGTTGAACAGGGAAAAAGAGCGAGAGAAAAGAAAGCGGTTTATTCGGCGGGAAAGTCGTAGGACAAAAATAAACAATAACAAACTCTAGAATTGTTCAATTCAAGCCAGGATAGTAGTTCGGTGATTCAAAGAAAACTAAAGCTAAAGTTCACAGTGGTTATTGTTGAGTTCGAGTTAAACCCCTAAATTTACGCGCTAAGGTAGGCCTAAAATCAAATTGAATTGCGCAACGCAAATTATAATGGAAAATTATCCAAATCTAGGCATTTGCAAGTAAAACTGCGCAGGAAGGTTGAGCACAGGTTACAATATCACGCACAAAGCGTTTTCAATTAGGAATCGCCAGATTGAGCCAAAATCGAATTGAGGTGAGAAATTAATTGAGAAAAGTGTAAAATGAATCTCTAACCTAGGTTGATTAAAGGTAGGGACTAGCGGCGGAAAATAGCTGGAATCGAGACGGAAGTAAGCGATAGAAAGTTCACTAAACGTAAGCTTGAAAATTGTTCTATAGAATATTCCTAAATTAATTATATTAAAATTGTAGGAATTTAAAACGTGTCCCGGTAGAGCTTCGTACGAATAAAAGGGAACGTTACGAATTTGGAAATTGAGCTTTATTGTCATCACGATCCGGAAGTATCAATTTTTACATTTACCATACAATGTCATAATTCATTCAACGCAACGCAAAAAATATTACACTGAGTAACAAAAAATGATTTTTTTGAAAATAGTCCAGGGTTTTCCAACTGAATTAGACTAATATTGAGGCCCTGAGTCCGAAAATGACCATGGTTTTGTTGGTCAAAACCCCTATTACTAGCATATTGAAGCGTATATAGCCTCATGTATCTCAAAGTTGACCTGATACAGCAAATTCAATGTGATATTCTAACTCAGGAAACAAAAATTAGTCTAAATCAGCTGAGAAACCCCAGACTATTTTTTGGCTGTCACCCAGTGTTATTGACCCTAAATTTTTCTCCTGTGATTCGAAGTAAAGTCGCCTTGTGTTCAATTTTGAATAAACTCATCCAGTATTGGATAAACTCAATATGAATTGATTCTTAACTTAACTACTACTCCGAACTTTATATTTTAGTATTCTTATAAAACAAAACATTTTGCCTTGTGATCAAAGTACGAATCAGAAGATTACCGATAAATATAGCCCATTTTGCGCGTGGAGTTCATTTTCCAAGTGATCATAATTAGAAACTGTTAAAAATTGAAGGATGAAGACTAATGCTCAATGTCAGCGGGGCATTAGAGATCATGCAGGTTCTGATATCACCTATTTAAATCGTAATGTCCCTGACTTTTCCAGACTATACGCAATAATTGGCAGTATCGTGAGTTCGGTGTGCTGTGGATCCATCTGGGTACAAGCAAACACATTCCATATCGACAATACCAGAACACAGCACCATCACTTTTATTATATTGACCCGTAGTCCTTAAATAGAGTCGTTAAATAAATTCACAATCCGTTCACAAATCGAACAATATTCTTATCATTGCCCTGTTAATTTTTGCCACCCCCACCATCATAAAAATACAAAATAAAACATCACAAAAAATTGAGAATTAATAGTAAATTATCAATATTTTGAAGAGGATACGTTCATTGAGAATAGAACGAGAAAACACTTTAACTCGTTAGACACCCATATCACTTCATAGTAATAAAGTTTTGTTATACATCACAGTTAGAAGTGTCCCGAGTCGGGACTCCCGACACCACGATCTGCATAAACAATTAACCACCACACAATCTCTATACCGATATCGTTCATGATAGCGAAGAAACCAATGGTTTAATTACGGAAAAAATTGTTGTTGACACAATTTTTTTATATGGTTTAACGAACATTTAATTTTATGATATCAACACTTTATTGAGCCAAGATTGAGAGTATAAGTTCTAGGTAAGTGGCAATCATTTGGAATTTTTTTTTTTAAAGATGTCTTTATTTGTATCAAACCATCATTACACTTATATTACATTATTGCATTAAACTAGGTGTTCAGCTCAATAATGAACTGTTCATAGCCCTATAGTTAACTAGATTATAAAAATTTATTTATAAGATTTAAATTTGCTGAGCGCAATCAAGTTTTTAATGTAGGAGAACATCCTGTAATAGCAAAAATATTTTATACTTAAAATTAAACACTATCTTAAAATTAAACTAAACATAAAGAGAACGAATCTCTGCGATGGAAGACTGCATCGATTTGCCTCTGAAGTTGGAGATGATGTTGTTGGCCATCTCTTCGATAGATTCAATGCCTGCAATCCGATGAAGATCTTCGGTGCTGTGCCAAGGTGGAAGCCGCAGAATCATTTTCAGAACTTTGTTCTGAATCCTCTGGATGGCTTTCTTCCTCGTCGCGCAGCAGCTAGACCAAATCGGAACTGCATACATGATCGCTGGTCGGAAAACTTGTTTGTAGATGAGCATCTTATTTCGCAGACACAACCGGGATTTCCTGTTGATGAGAGAATAAAGAGATTTAGTGTATTTATTACATTTAGATTGAATATCTTCAATGTGATTTTTAAAAGTAAGATTCCGATCAAGTGTAAGTCCCAGGTACTTCACGTGATCAGACCATTCTAATGAAACCCCATTAAAAGTTATGGAATGATTTTCATTAGGTTTTAAAAAATTTGCTCTTGGCTTATGGGGAAATAAAATAAGTTGAGTTTTGGAAGCGTTAGGAGAAATTTTCCACATTTTCAAGTAATTCAAAAAGGAATTTAAATTTTGTTGCAATCTACTGCGTACCACCCGTAAATTCCGACCTTTGGCTGAAAGCAAAGTATAATCAGCAAATAATCTTCTACCTTTTCCTTCTGGCAAATTAGGAAGATCAGAAGTAAAAATATTGTATAAAATTGGCCCAAGTATACTGCCCTGAGGGACACCAGCTCTAATGGGTGTCCTTTCAGAGCATGAATTTTGATAGCTTACTTGTAAGGTTCGGCTAGTCAAATAATTTTGAATAATTTTGGTGAGATATACAGGAAAATCAAATCGAGCTAATTTAGCTACTAAACCTTTGTGCCAAACACTGTCAAAAGCTTTTTCAATATCAAGAAGAGCAACACCAGTTGAATAACCCTCAGATTTGCTAGCGTTAATGTTGATGTGTAGTAGAATATCCATGACGAAAACCAAATTGTTCATCAGGGAAAATAGAATTCTGATTAATGTGAATCATCATTCTATTCAAAATAACTCTCTCAAATAGTTTACTTAAAGAAGGAAGCAAACTAATTGGTCGATAACTTGAAGGCTCTGAAGCACTTTTTCCAGGTTTCAAAATTGGAGTTACTTTGGCATTTTTCCATTTATTGGGAAAATAAGCCAAGTGAAAACATTTGTTGAAGATTTTAACAAAAAATTTAAAGTGCTTTCAGGCAACTTTTTAATAAGAATATAGAAAATACCATCTTCCCCTGGAGCTTTCATATTTTTAAATTTTTTGAAAATCAATTTAAGTTCATCAATATTTGTCTCACAAGAACTTTCAAACACATTTTGCTTAGAAAGAATATCATCAAATTCTAAGGAAATTTGAGCATCAATTGGACTTACAACGTTTAAATTAAACTCATGAGCAGACTCAAATTGTTGGGCTAATTTTTGAGCCTTTTCTGAATTAGTTAAAAGAAGTTTATCCCCATCTTTCAAAGTAGGAATTGGCTTCTGGGGCTTTTCCAAAATTTTAGTTAATTTCCAAAATGGCTTTGAGTAGGGTTTTATATCCTCTACTGCTTTAGCAAAATTTTCATTACGAATGAAATTTAAACGACGTTTGATCTCTTTTTGAAGGTCGCAATAAATTAATTTCAAATAAGGATCCCTAGTACGTTGATATTGGCGTCGACGAATGTTTTTCAGTCGTATCAAAAACTGAAGATCATCATCAATTAAAGGTTGTTTAACTTATGTTTAACTTTAGGTATTGAAGCGGCTTTAGCATTGACTATTGAAGTTGTCAAATTTTCTACAGCCAAGTCAATATCTTCTACTGAATTCAGTGGAACGTTTACATCTAAATTACGTTCAATAAAATTCATATATCGCTCCCAGTTAGCCTTTTTAAAAATTTAAAGTTGATTTTAAAGGGTTTTCAATGGGACTTTGGGATAAAGAAAATGTTACTGGAAGGTGGTCTGAATCGAGGTCCGCATGAGTAACTAATTGACTACAATGCTCGCCTAAATCCGTTAGAACCAAATCAATTGTGGAGGGATTTCTAATTGAAGAAAAACAAGTATGCCCATTAGGATATTCAACAGTATAATAACCGGCAGAGCAGTCATTAAACAAAATATTCCCGTTTGAATTTGATGAAATATTATTCCAAGATCGGTGTTTTGCATTAAAGTCACCAATAATAAAAAAAAATAGATTTATTTCTGGTGAGTTTTTGTAAATCTCCCTTCAAAAAATTTTTCTGTTCACCGCTGCATTGAAAAGGCAAATATGCGGCAACAATTTTAATTTTCCCCATAGAAGTTTATAATTCAATTCCAATTGTTTCTAAGACTTTTGTATTGAAAGAAGGAAGAAGTCTAAATTTGAGACGACTATTGATGACAATAGCTACACCCCCACCTTGTCGATCAAGTCGATCATTTCGTAAAATTTTAAAGAAAGCATTGCTTTTCCAGTTATTGTCTGGCTTTAAAAAAGTTTCAGTGATGGCAGCGATATGTATGTTTTGAGTTTTTAAAAATAAAAAGAATTCATCTTGGTTAGCCAGCAAAGATCTAGCGTTCCAATTCATAATATTTAAACATCTATTTGGATCCATGAGGGAATCGTAAAGTCATAATAATTTTGTTAGCATAATTAAAAGAAGTTTGGAAAGCTTCAAACATTGAATTTGCTTTCAACATAAGTTGCATCATTTCCATTAAATTTTGATGCAAAAATTTTAATTTGTCCTCAGTAATCTCACCCAAATCAACAAAATTGTTAGGATCAGAAAATGAAGGAGAAGAACAAGTATTTGAATTTCGGGGATTTTCCCAAGCCTTCGCATGAACGTTGAGACTTGGTTTTTCCCATTTTTATTAGTTAAACCTGAAGAGGGAAACCCATTTTCAACCACCTCTGAGAACGATAAACAACGAGTCTGTGGCGCAGAATCAGCACAGGTAACATTAAAATCACTCCGGGTATTACCCAGCCGTGATTCCAATGTAGGCCGGGGCTGACCGCGAACAGGCAGATTGTTTGCCGGCCTGACGTGTGAAGACGAAAAAGAGGAAGGAGGAGAAGAAAATTTTCTGACAACTTTGGGATTTTTCCTTGAAGCAATAATTTTTGCCCTAACGGGACAGTGTAGAGAATTCGAGGAATAATTACCTGCGCAATTCGCACACTTGAAAAATTCTGTTTTTGGCTTATCACCACCAAAAAGGCATTTAGATTTTTCATGATCGAATGAGCCGCAAAGCATGCATCTGGCATTCATTCTACAATTTTTAGTGCCGTGACAAAAAGCTTGACAACGACGACATTGCGTAATATTTTGAAGGAAATTGGTTGAAGATTTTCGAAAAGGTTCGAATTTGACTCGACAATGAAACCTAAGACGAGCCTTTTCAAGAATTTGCAAATTATTCACCTGATCCTTTTTAAAATGGATCAAAGAAAGCTCAGGAGCAAAACCAACACTACTGATATTATTCGTGTTGGTTCTTTTCCTCATTTGAATTACTTGAATCGGAGAAAAACCTAACAAAGAATTTAATTCAGTTGTGATCTCATCCGGTGTCTGATCGCCGGTGAGACCACGAAGTACAACTTTGAAAGGACGATCACTTCTAGTATCGTACGTAAAAAATTGGTGTTTTTTATTATTCAAATAATTTAAAATTTTTTGAAAATCATTAAAAGATTCCGCCAAAATACGAGCAGTTCCCCTTCGACCGATCTGAAAAGAAATCTTCACATCCTTGACGGAAGTGACGATTTCTTTTCGAAAGGCATTGAAGTCAGGAATCGTGACCGTTATTGGTGGAATCTTTTCGTTTTTAAGAGTATAAGAAGAAGAAGGTTTCTTAGTACTCTTATCAGAATTAAATATGAATATTTCCTCATCACCGATGTTATGAAGGACATCGAATGAGTTGGAAATTTCAACTTTTTTGGGCGATGGACCTGAATTAGTCTCGGCAATCCGTTTCCTACCGGCCCTTGAGCCGGCCGATGACTTCCCCATGCTGGAAAGAAAAGAGAAAATATGAATAAAAGAAAATGAAAATAGTTTTAGCACTGAAAAGTGCTGATTGAAATACAGGTAAGGAAAAAATAAATAATGTAAAATGTTCCTGCAGGTACACAGCAACGATACGATGCTCCGGCGTACGTGTTGACGGCTCAACGGTACAGATGGAAGTGATTTGGAAATTTAATTTTTATGTACACTCATGAGCATTTTTGAGAGAACAGATCAAGCCTCCTTCACTAATCTTTTTTTTCCTCTTCATCTATTCCTTCTGAAATTTTACTTTCGCCATCTTTATAGATCTGATCCACCTTTTGTGCAAATTTATCTCTTTGGCTTTGGCCAACTCTATCCAAACTTCTGGATCTACATTATACCTTATCCTGTACTGTTCTATCCCATAATTGAATGCAAAACTGGGTCTACCCTTTTTCTTATATCCGAACCTCAGTTCTTTAGCCAATCTGAGGGGATGATCACTCTCCCTCCTCAGTATATGACCTACATATTTTAACCTGCCTGCCCTGACTCTTCTATTGATGGTTTTTCCCTTAAGCATGCTATGCACTTTATTTGGCAAATTAAACAAAAAAAAAACAACAAACACCTCCAGAACGAATTTTTTGAGCAAGTTTCATAATAATAATCGTGAATGGTATTTTGGGAGCCTAAAAAATCTATCGATGAGTTTAAATGAAAAAAAAAAATCATTTTTTTCTTGATTTTTGTTGAGGAATTTGACAAAATTTGCCCATATTTGTGATCGTCAATTCGAAATCGAATGCCCGGATATTGCCGGATTTTTATATAAAAATTGCGTTGTCCAGCCCGGATACGTGCTGGAAAAAATCTGGCAACCTTACGATAGAAGATTAGAATAAGGTGAAATATGTTGAAAATGAGCGGAAAGGTAATTTTAATATGAGAACATTTTCATCACATTTCATCGTTATGTTACTCACAGGCCTACTACTTTGCAGTGGTAGATACAGATAGAGTTGTAGATACCACCACACAATAGTAGGCCATGCGTGGTTCACCCCACAAGGGGATTTAGCAGTGCGAATGACCTTTTTAGTTCGATCGCACTGAACTCTGTTGAAGACTGCAAGTGATTTGACTTATGCTTTAAAAATATCTGTAAATAATATGGTTATATAATTTCTGGAGAAATGTTCTTTAGAAACATAAAGATTCACAAATTAAGTGCCTATCATTGAAGATTAGTTGTTTTCCATGGTAAAAGTTCGAATTTTCAACGTCTTATCTAAATTAAGAGCTGACAATGCTAAGCTTTCTACATATTATACATATATTGGTTTGTATTTAAATCATTGAGAGTTTCTTTAGAACTTTGGTAAATGCTTATCGTTAAAATAATGGCGCGAATAATTTACAAATTACTTCAAATGTAAATTCGGAAGATGTTTACAGAGGTGATGTTTTGCAATTTTAAAGTAATTTGTACAGATGTTTTCATCGAAGGCTCACATTACATCCAGCAATCTGCTAGCAATTTCCCTGGAATCTCGAAACAAACATCACACGACATGTCTCATTTTTGTTCCCCATGGTTTTGTGCCCTAAAAAGACGAGACCGGAGAAGACAATCGACACTTGATTCAAACGTCGTCGTCGTCGTCGTTTTCTATTCATGTGAGCTTGTGTCAGTTCTATGTATGGGAGTGTGATTGGTAGATACACACCCCATCATCCTTGTGTGTTTGCTTTCGTACGTGTGCCGGTGAAAGTCTGGGTAAGTACGCTTCTCTAATCCCTCCGCAAGTCTTCCTCAATTCGTTGGTTATCTTTCGCCAATCAGCACACCAGAGACCCAGGACCCAGCATCCAGACTGCAGCACATCAACTTGGTCCGGTTTTCAGTGGCCGGCTACTGGCGAAGTTGGGTAATACAAGAGTAAGTAGTTTCGTCCCCAATTACGACATTCTGAACTTTTTCCTCCTCATTCTCAGGAACACTGGACGAGGTACACCAACACACAGCACAAAGTCGAATACCTTTGACCAAGCTTATGGTCATAGGAAAAGTCGGAATGTGAATGTGGCCAGCATTGTTCAGCGAGAATAGGGGATGGCATTTTTTACATGGTGTTTCTTGCACTAAGCTGATGAATGCAATTCAAATTGTTTGCATATTTGACTGAAGATTTTTATATCATTGAAGCGCTTTTGATCAGCATCAGTCAGCTGATGAATAGCTGGAATTGATTCCAGAAGAGAACGGTGAACTGTCCCCGTTTGTACTAATACGATTAGTATGAAAATTCTTCTAATTCTAAATGATAAGCAACAATTTGTCATTCTTTGATGTTTCCGAATAGTGCTACGATAGATTGGTACCGATCATGAACGTAACAATGGTTTTTTTTCATGATTTAAAAGATTTGTATGGTTATCGTAATTTTGACTGTAGTGGATTTCAATCAACCTATGCTAATAAATTACGTGTTCATAATTACCCCGTATCGCTAATCACTAATCGTACTTCCACAGCCAGAACTTATGTCCGAGTCCCAAAGAACAATAAAAGTGAATTATTATTCTTCTTGTCTTTGTTCATGCTTTTCATCATTTTAACATAAAAACACTAAAATGATCAAAAACATAAAGTGGTTGGGCCTACCATGGAGCAGAGAACGCAGAGACATCTGGAACACAGGAACAGGAAGAAACGTGGACCACCAGTACCATACGTTTCAAATGGGCAAAATCGTTGGAAGCATGCTAAGAAAAATGCTCCTTGATGATATATTAGGGTTACCAGGTCCCACAACACTAAAAAGAGTACATTGAGATTATTTACCCAAAAAGTAAGGAGAAACGATATAATTCCGGTTTTTTGAGCTCCCAGCCATCAGGTTTATACGAGATAACAAGATCCATTTAATTATCAAGCTTTGCGCCCGGAAGGTATGCAAAACAGCAGGAAAAGGATGTACATTGTACATATTTCTTAATTTCTGAGAAGGCCCCGACTATCTTGAATAAGCAGGGTTCTACTGTAATAAAAAACCGAGTTATTTCAATTCAATCAAATTCTGTCAATTTGTTGAGGTTATGCAAAAGTTGGTTATTCGAAAAGATAGACAATTTAGATGTAGCTGATGTTGAGAAAGCACAAAAAACTTTATAAAACAATCCAGTGCCATTTTTTTTATTGTCGAGTACATTTCCTTTATGTGGCATCCAGAACATTGACTAATAATAAAGACGAATGTGAGTAAGTGTATGAGTGAAGCTATGGTTTGAATTGAACCATTATGAGAGTTTTCTATTATCGTGCAATCAGATCAACTAGCCCGTATTCGGTTGAACATTGCCCGATCGAGTCGACGATTTCACACTTTACAATCATTATTTGAGATTTGCGCGCATTTAACCTTCCCATGCCGTTCGCAAAATATCCGTTTCGGGGAAATTCGAGTTGTAGTTTGATTTCGTTCTCCTGGCTGTAAATGTTAACCGATTTTGATGATATTATATTCATTGTGTAGGTAATTTGTTCTTATTACTCAAAATTTTAAAATGAAGTCGATATGTATTACCAAGTTATCAGAAACTGGTTCCGAAAGTAAAAAGTCCGAAAAATCAATTTTATTTTTAAAATGCTCATAACTTTTGACAGCTTTTCTGTATTTAAGTGTTACATTGATGTTCAAAATCGTCAAGAATCCATCTATCCGACAGTGTATAGATATGTTGGGGTCCAATGAAAGTTTTGACCGCTATCTCAGATCTTCCGGAAGAAAAAAATCTATCTTTAAAAAAACGATATCCAATTTTTGCTTTGCTTAGCTGTATTTCATTTCCCAATGAACCGATTTTCAAAACTCAAATTTCAGTTTTTTGACGTTAATTTGATCATTAATTTCATAAAACATACTTGGTCTGTCAAAATTCCAAGTTCTTCAGTATAATGGAATGATGATAAAGAGATTTTAAATGTGCGCTTCGGGTCATATTGACCCGAACGGCATGGGAAGGTTAAGCATATTTCCTAAATTGTGAACATATTGATTACTGTTTGCATACTCAAAGGCGCTTATATTACGACTCAATATGCATGTTAATGAAAACAAGATATTGAAGTAAATTGTTGTAAACTGTTATTTCTTCCGTAGTTTTTGCATAAAATGTGATACAACTTCATAAAATAGAAAATAAACTTTGGTTTTTCTGATAAAAAGTCTTTCAACAAAAAAAAAAGAGTACATTTGGTGAAATTTCACAAAAAGAAGAGTACGCCTATTTCTTGATCGAAAAAGAGTACATGTACTCTTAAAAAAGTACATATGGTAACCCTATGATTTATCTATGCATAATGTAATGCAACTCCATCAATAACTAGGACCTTTCTACAGCGGCTGGAAATGATTCATTTTGTACACATAAATCACAAAAATTAAGAATAAATTCTTTTTTTTTTAATATGAGGAGTTAAATCAAAGGATTTTGAAATTCTAATTTTTTTACATTACATATTTCGTAATACTGTTTTGGATTTCAGTGTACAATCATTTCTGGTCATCGACCAAGGATTAAGCGCCTTTACTCGCTCTTGAAAATAAAAAAAGAAACGGAGAAAATTAGTAGAATAAAAAAACCTTTCGAAGTTTATTTCCAGCTCGAAAGGTTTTTTAAAATTTAATCCTTACAATAGAGATATGTCCATTATATTACCTTGAAAACGCCCCATTAATCATCTGCTTACAATTCTTACAAACAAATTTAACATAGCATATAATAATAACAGTTGATTTTGTAAGGAAAATGCAGGGTGTCGACTACCTGGAAAAACCTGGAAAATCAGGGAAAATCAGGGAATTCAATTTGCATCAGGGAAAATCAGGGAATTTTTCCACCAATCAGGGAAAAAATAATGATCCTGATTTTATTCGAAGAAATTTAAACGTCATAGTCATAGTCATAATGGATTTAAACGTTTGATTCTGGGATGAGGATAGAAATGAAGTGTTAAGTCGATATCTGACCTCGAAGTTTCTCGGCAGATCCCGTGCAATAGATTTGCTGAAGGCTTTTAAGGAAGGTCTTGGTAGTATCCTTCTGAATAAGTTACTGCAAGTATCGATGGATGGGCCCAATGTAAATAAGGCTTTTTTACGTGAGCTAAATCAGGATACCCAAAATAATGGCGACAAGCTTCTGGACTTGGGAAGTTGCGGATTACATATTTTACATGGCGCATTCAAAGATGGTATTCAGGCTACTGGCTGGGATATTTTCAAATATCTGAGAGGAAGCTACAACCTGATGAAGGATGTACCTACACGCCGCGCACTATATACACAGTATTCTAAAAGTACCGTGTTTCCGTTAAAGTTTTGCGCTCACCGTTGGTTAGAGAACGTGAGCGTTGCTCAGTGAGCAATAGTAATCACTCCTCCTCGTTTAATTTAGGTTACAGTGGATGAAGTGAATGAAATAAAAATCATTTACCATCGAAAGACATTGTTCTCGGATATGACATTACGAATGCTATGAAAAAATGTCCTAAGCTCAGCGAAAAGCAAGTTCTGCAATTTCGTATCGAATGCAAAGGAATGCTGAAGGCAACTGTGCTTAAGTTAATGAAGCGATCGCCATTAGCTTATCCTCTGACTAAGGCCGCTTCTTGCCTTGATCCGGCAGTTATCAGCAGCGATACAAAATTGGCCAAAAAACGATTTGAGAAAACTTTGACTATATTGACAGATACTGGACGCGTTAGTGAATCCTCGGCATATTTAGCAGTATTCCGGAGTGATTGCCAGAGGCAATACATTTGATAATTATGACCGTAGCAAAGAAAGGCTGGATCATTTTTGGAGTGGAGTGCTAGCAAATGCCAAGTGTCCAGAATTCTTCAACATCGTCAAAATGATCTGCTGCCTTTCACATGGCAACGCGAATGTTGAACGTGGTTTTTCAGTAAATCCCGAATGTCTCTTCGAAAATATGCGTGAAGAATCAGTGGTGGCTAAACTAGGGTTACCATATCCTGCTACGCCAAAAAGACTACATTGAGGAATTTTTTCAAAATTTTTAATTCAAACGCCATTTATTCAAAGCCGTGATATATTAGGTCATTCAAATAGCGCCAATTTGATGCAAGAAGATATGTGACCAAATTGACAAATGCTCAATATTTTAAGTTGAATTATTCAAAGTTTCGATTTTATAATGAGAAAACGCACCAAAGTTGATGAAAAATACTGAATTTTTAAATAGTTTTTTCAGAGGCGTAGTATTTTACTCTTCAAAAACATTATTGCTGATTCGTTCGCTTGTGATTTGTGTACTATGCTTTTTAGCAAGCTGTTGTTATGCATATTGCCTACTGCTCAGGAGTTCATTGCATACTCAAAGGCGCTAATTTTAAACGAAACATCTAGATTGAAATCGTGAATGTACTGGTTATTCCTTCCATAGGAATCCATCCTTTGAAACATTTAACAAATGAGCAAAACTGAAGTGTTGTGCAACGAGTGCATAAAAAGTTGGAATTTTTGGATTTATAGGAATACAATCTTCATGCATCGGAAGAAATTATTTAATTTATATGAGAAAGTTTCATTTTTTTCCTTCCACCAGAAAAAAAGAGTACATTTGGTAAAATTTCACAAAAAGAAGTGTATGCTCATTTTTCGATCGAAAAAAAGTACATGTACTCTTAAAAGAGTACGTATGGTATCCCGCTAAACGACAAATCTATGATGCTGTTTTTTATGCTGAAGGGATAAAATCAGTTCAAATTTCCAACAAACTTATTCAGAGAAACGGAGGCAATTTTTGGAAGACGCACAGATGAAGGCTGATAGCTTGCAAGAGAAAATTGTTATGCTGAAATCATAAGAATTTCTACAAGTGGATCCGAACTGGCTGACTTATCTTAAAATGTTTAGTATCAGAAATAATACTTCCATTAAAATTATCGTAATAAATAAGTATTCTCGACTCAAAGCTTTCTGTGTGTTTATTTTCGGAGGAAATATATTTTTTATAACTTTAAGTTGCTTTCTCAGGTTGTTTTTCAAACTTGGAATTTTCTGGAAAAACGACTGGAAAATCAGGGAAAATCAGGGATTTTTTTTCCCAGATATGAGTCGACACCCTGAAAATGTCATTCATAATCTAGATCTCTATTGATTTGAAAAAAAAAAAATCACTTCTTTAAAGAAAACACCTCTCTGCGCGAAACAAGAATTATTAAGAATAATTTTTGTTTGTGTAGCCAGTCTCTTTTAGCCATTGGGAATGCAGAGAAATCCGTAAGCGTCTTTAAAGTTTTGAGAAAGTTTATCAGCACTTCACTGGGGCACATATGGAATCATGACTAAAACTCCTCAGCGTCAATTTCCGAGAATTATTTCGAGCGCGAAAAACCCGTGCGATCTGAATGGTTAACGCCTTGTATAAAATCCACTGATAAATGCATAAAGCTGCATGCTGCATGTGCCCTACTCCTGAATTCGATAAATTGGTATTTGAGTCTAAATATTGAATTTAATCTGATTCTGTTTCTGAATTTATTTTTTTGTTTATTTTGAATCCAGTTTCTACTTTTTAAATTCTGAATTTTGGATCATTTTCAAATTCGAATTTGAAAATTCTGCTTTCTTAATTTTAATTCTTAGCTCTTGATTCTTGATTCAGAATCAAAAGTTTGGATTTAAATTCTGAGTACTTTTTTTTAGTATGATGATTCGAATTACACTATTTTATTATCATGTTATACAAGGGACCGTTCACATACAACGTGGACAACTTAGGGGGGAGGGGGGTATGGATATGTCCACGCTTGTCCACGGGGGGTAGGGGTTTGGGTCATGTCCACGTGGACATACTTACTTTCAAAATATTTTCTAAAGGTGAATAAATATTAAGATGTTTAAACCAAAATCTTAAAAGTTCATGTCTACACAATTAGGAGCTACTTGAAAGCAAGTGATAAATATGATAATTTAGAAATTTAATATTTTGAATTTTTTTTATATCAGGAAATTCTTATTCGATGTTATACAAAATCTCCTTCTTCTTCTACTGTTCATCCTTGTCCTTCTGTGTTGCATACCATTCGGGCGCACAGCTCGATAAATATTTGGATCTGATGGCTGGAATAACGCGAGAGTTCAGAAAACCGGAATTCGGATAAGCGGGGTTCAAATGTATGACGTTTCTTCTGGCCTTTTTCGAAAAATGATCACAATGTACTCTTTTTGCAGTTGCGAAATATGGTAACCCTCTCAAGTAACATTCATAGTTTTATAGCAGACTATAAGTTATAGTTTTGGTTTTATAAGGGGCCCAATAAAACTATCGGTGTGTCATTGGTCTACTCTAGATCACTCAAATGGGATGAACGACCAACGACCCATCATCTCCCGTCGACCGCTTCCCCCCCTCCCTTCGGCTCTAAATCACTCAAATTAGATCAATCACACAACTGGACACCATTTCAGTACCAACCCAAATATATGAGCATAAATATATAGAGGGAAGGATACCTACGGCATTCGCTGTTTGTTGTTTGATTGATGAAGACTGTTCTTAGTGTCTATCGACTAATCGGGGATGTCTTGAGGATATTCCGATCGATTCGGAAATGTTTTAAAACCTCTGGACTGTTTTTTCCGCTCAGCGGAATCTAGTGTTGTGATCGACAATGAACTACATCGCCGGTGTCATCAAAGGGCGCTAGAAATCGAGACTCCGGAACGTAAGTGGAAATGGATTGGGCACACGCTGCGAAGAGATTGGAACGAGATTTGCAGAGAGGCCCTAGAATAAAATCCAGACGGACACCGAAGAAGAGGCATACCCAGAAACTCGTGGCGGCGAAGCCTAGCCGCCGAAATCCGAATCTACAATCTTGACTAAGACCGAGTGAAGACGCTGGCTCCGGATATTCAACAGTGAAGGTCTTTTACCACGGCCATATGCACCGGAGGATCGGCGCGGGAACATTAATGATTTTTTTTTTACATAGTATGGCGTCTCACGACATAACTTGACGAACATAATTCCTAAAATTCACTCGGTCCATAGCAACCGTTCTCCAATTTCTCGGACACCCTACGTTCGCCAGATCACGCTCCACTTGGTCTAACCACCTCGCTCGTTGCGCCCCCGCTCGTCTTGTTCCTACCGGATTCGTAGCGAACACCTGTTTTGCAGGACAGTCGTCCGGCATTCTCACAACATGTCCCGCCCAACGTATCCGGCCAGCCTTCACCACCCTCTGGATACTGGGTTCGCCGTAGAGTCGCGCGAACTCATGGTTCATCCTTCGCCTCCACATTCCGTTCTCCTGTACGCCGCCAAAGATGGTTCTTAACACTCGTCGCTCGAATACTCCGAGTGTACGCAGGTCCTACTCGAGCAATATTCATGTCTCGTGCCCGTAGAGAACAACCGGTCTAATGAGCATCGTATACAGGTTACACTTCGTGCGAGGGCTAAGTCTTCTCGACCGCAGTTGCTTGTGGAGTCCACAGTAGGCACGACTTCCGCTGATAATTCGCCTCCGGATCTCACCGCTGGTGTCATTGTCTGCGGTCACCAGTGAGCCGAGATAGACAAAGTCTTCGACTATCTCCAGCTCGTCGCCGTCGATCGTGACCTTGTTATTACTGGACAAGCGGGTTCGGTCGGTCTCGGATCCGCAGGCCAGCATGTACTTCGTCTTGGACGTATTAATCATCAACCCAATCCATCCTGCTTCGCGTTTCAGTTTGCGGTAGATCTCCTCCACCGCCGCAGATGATCTGCCGACTATATCAATGTCATCGGCAAAGCAGATAAGTTGACTGGATCTGTTGAAAATCGTGCCCCGCATTTCGCCCACCGCTCGTCGAATAACACCTTCTAGCGCCACGTTGAACATCATGCAGGATAGACCATCACCTTGTCGAAGCCCCCTGCGCGATTCGAATGAACTCGACAATTCACCCGAAATCCGCACACAGCACTGCGTTCCATCCATCGTCGCCTTGATCAGTCTGATCAGCTTCCCGGAAAAGCCGTTGTCGTCCATGATTTTCCATAGCTCGTTACGGTCAATCGGTATGCGGCTTTGAAGTCGATGAATAGATAATGCGTAGGGACTTGATGTTCACGGAATTTTTGGAGGATTTGCCTTAAAGTGAATATGATGTGAATTAATGATAATAACGATAACGATCGACAATGTTAGGAAACTTGGTGAACCGGGATGTTTCCGTCCGCTTTCGATTTCCATTGTTGTTGGCTGTGGGAAATTCGAAATGTAGTTGGGGGGATCCGCTCTATGTTGTTCGAGTCCGGATTATCGGCGGGGTTTTCTCCGGAAAATTTGATCTCCGTGGTAATGTTGTTGTATCGTGAGCCAGGGAAAAGTGTTGTTGGTGCGTACTTCAGATGCTTGGCGCCTTTGTTCATAGCCTGTCTTCCGCGCTAAAATCTAGGTCAAAATCAGTTATCCATTTTTTTTTATAAAACACACTTCACGCTTTACCTCATCTACTATCGAAAACTAGCTGCATACATGACTCAATCCACGATTTCAGACCAAATGATCGAACTGCTCCAGATCTTCACAAAATGGCAGCCGTCTATTCATTCCTGCGTGGAGCGAATTCTTTAGTTCCCCGACATATTTTCCTGACCATAATTCCATTGTTTTCAAAATAGTTCGGCTTTCTTCCAAAACTCTCTAAGAAATTCAGTCCCGAGATTTTATTCGAAAAGCTCGCTGCAAATTAGAGAAAAACTTCCGCCCTGGTGTTTTCATCGACGATGCAATTCCACCCAGGTGAAATGTGGTTTGTCAGATAGTCGCATTTTAGGCGTTATAAAACCTGCACTTTAAATATTTTAAGGGTTGTTCGAGAGAAATGTTTGTACCTATTTAATGAATTTTTTTTAATCAAGGAAATTTTCCAAATTTGCATAAATTTTTGTATACAACTCATTGCCAAACTCAATTTTTTCAGCACTCGACGTTATTATCCAATTCGCTTCGCACTTTTTGCAACTTCTTGTATAAATAACTATTCTGTTCTTTTTGTCATTCAATATGTATGGCAAAAATCGTCGATAGCAGCTTCAGGTTTTGGACTTCGATTGTGAATAGTCAATACAGACTTGATTGCTTTTAAAATGAAAATGCATTTTCCAATGCATATTGAAAGTGCGCAAGCTTGTTTGAATGAAGTCGTTAGGTGTGCTTCGGCAAAACACTCTGTACGTTTCCAACTCTAACTATAATCTTAACGTACTTATCTAAACTTGTCACAACAAAACTCTAGACATAGTTTCAATTCAATATTGACCGATTTTCTTGTCTCTTTCACGAAATTTCCAACATCCATACATGGGGCAGAGAGAAATAAGTTTACAGTAGAAATGGAAAACAAACTTATCCTTCGAGCAACTGCTTAGAATCAAATTTAAACATCTTCTGACAGTGAATCTCAAGGCAGCAAATGCGATGATTGCCGAGCCGGAAATAAGTTTAATGCAAACAAACATCAGTCCCACTCCTCGACGACGAATGCTGAGCTTTTGAAAATGAGATGAGCTGCGGGTGGAGCAAAACCACCGCACAGAACAGCATAGCACTGGGGCAGGAAAACCTCGACGAACGTTTATTTCCACCACGTTCTGAAATCCTCCTCAGCTGTTCCCTGCTTACATTCATACGTTTCTGGGCTGCGTTTCATGTGCTGTCGTGCGGTCTAACCAAAGTCGAGGTTACTCAAAGCATGGAATATTAATAACTATAATTAATTCTGCGGTTAGTTGAGAACACACGAGCTTACGCATACAGACCAAACAGGATAGTTCGCACTATCCTGTAAGTTCCGCATGCTTCCATTCATCCCGAAGCTTCCAGCTTTCCTCCTCCAGACTGGCCTCACCGAGAACCGGAATTGATGGAGGTTTGATGGCTAGTTTACCCACGCTTCACTCGCAATATTTACCCACTTACTTTCATGTCCATCAGAACTTTGTCATCAGTAGGTAGGTGGGTAGGCAGTCTGTGTGCTCGACGCTGGAAACCGGATGAATAGTTTTCGTACCGAGCTCTGATTGAATTGATCTGGCGAGTGTTGGTTTGCATTGCACGCGATAGGGGAAGGGCAAAACGAGAAGACCGGTCAACGAATTGGGTTTGGAGAAGCTGACACGAAGTGTCATTTGGTAATCTTTGAGCCATCATCTTGCAGGGTTATTGGCTGTGGCATTAATGTTCACTCAGAACAGAACACATCCTTGGGACGAATGTGGCAACGGAAGGTTTTCAGAAAATTGAGACCGAAAGTTGACATCTATCAGACCCGTCATCACAAGAGTTTTATTATTTCATGATTTGATTCTTTTTGAATGGAATACTATATTTGAAATCGAATTTCATGGAAAAATGCTCTTCTAATGAAAATAATATTTTCTGATTTTTTAGTTCTCTATAATTTTCTCAAAATGCCCAAAACAATTACCACATTGAACATGTTATACATACAGTTTTGGAATTTTCCGTTGTTCAAGATTGTTCAATCATTCTTCAAATAATGTAATTTTGAACCAAAATTGCCATGAGGCGCAAACATTTCAAATTTATAGACTTAATCATGTGATGTGATCATATTTATTGAAAATATTTACTGAACTCGGATGATTTTCAAACGATTATGATCAAATTTGGCAGAAAATGAAGTTTTTGATGTCATGCAATTATTTAAAGTACTATCTTATCGTTTTTATAGAGGAGGGCTCCTATACAAAAATAGAAATATGATGAATTCGAACAATGTTCGAAGCATTTTAAAAAAGCTAAACATAAGCATTTTGTATTCATTTGCTGAAATTAAATGATGTTTTTTGTATTGAAAGACTAGTCCCATTTTAAGTAACCCTCTTCAGTCTCAGAAATTTTTACCCGTTACAGTCTCTGGAGTGTCAATTTTGCACTCCTGATTAAAACCAATACACTCAGAAAAATACTATTATTTATACCATAAGATTCTCTTATGAAGTGGCGCCATAAGAAAAATCAATGAAATTCATAAGATTGTCTTATGAAGCGAATGAATTCTTCATATGAACACCTGCTTCAATGAAAGGTTGTTGCTTTTCATAAGAGGGTCTTATGGAAACAGAAAGTTTTACGTTTGAAGAGAAAATATCAAGATAATTGATGTTAAAAACGATCAGTTTATTTTCGTTGGTAATTTGTTGTTTGTTTACAATAACATCATGATCACCATAAGCAGCACATCAAAGCACGGTTCCAACAGTCATTCTGCCGCACCCGGTCCATTGAACTTATCCTTTTCGCCGGCCAACATGCTGAAAAGTAAACATAAAAATATGTGTTTACGTTAACAAATAATTTGAACGTTCACAAAAAAATAAACTTACCATGTAGAATAACAAAATCACTTTCAACTTTGAAAAAAAAAAACTGATGGCTCCACAACTGGTTAGTGCTTGGTACAACGACGAGGAAATGACTGATGGAATGAATGTGTTCATTATTTTTTCACAATGCCGCTTCTTCTATTTTTCATAAGAACTTCATTTGAATATTGAAAGATTTTCATAAGACTCTTATGAAGACTTAGTTTGGACGCAAAAAAGTGGTTCATAAGATGTATCTTATGAAATTTATAATAAGATTTCCTCTGAGTGTAGGGTAAGAACTCTATACATTGAACACCGAGTTTTGGCCATAAAAAATAGGGGAAGATTTGTTGGGTACATTTTTGATAGTGTAGCCTGAACCTGCTCCACAGCTTCGAATCAATATGATTTTTTCGATGAAATTCGAAATTTTGTAGGTCTCAATCATTGAACACGATGATTCAATTATTGAACAGGTACACGCTCATTTTCAATTAACCATTTTTGGTTCAAAAGTAACCATTTTATGGTTTTGATTGTAGAACTGGCAATATGGTTATTTTTTAAGATATTTTTTCAGTACGAAATTAACCATCGTTGAAGTTTTCGAGCATTCAACTAAATATGGTTAAAAATTCAATGGAAATTTCTCATCTTCGCCATTTTGGAAGTTGAGCAACTTTGTGCGTGTTTTTCACAATATTTTTTTAATTAAAATTAATTAGGTAGCTTATTCGACGTTTTTATTCAAACGGATGTGTATAAATATTTCTGTTTGTGAACTAAATGTTATAATGTTGAATGTGTAAAAAAACTGATACGGAGGCCAAATTTTTCGAAGATAAATTCACAATTGCTGTGACCATTGCCGGAAGAGACGAATCCATTATTGTGTTCGAACCAGACACAATCCTGTAAGACTCGGAATGACGGACCTATCCAGAATCTATCCCGCTGAACGGTAAGTTTTCCAAAAAATTTTAATTTCAACAAATTAAGTTAATTGAAAAGTGAGAGTGTTGAAAGTGATGTTTTTTTTGTGCTACATTGTTCCATTTCCTCTTTTTGGTTCTTCAGGGGAGATCGTAACGCAGGTAACGAAGGGTTCTCGAGTGATCGAGGACGAAGTGGCCCGAATCGTTGAAGAGGACTTAAGCTACTGTTCGAGGATCCTGCCAACTATCCTGATGCGCCCAGTGGAGGAATTCTATGTATTCTGGAGCAGGAGATCGGACCACAGCGATCCACAACGGTGGCCACCAATGCGTTGCTGGAACGAGCCGGGGATCCGGTGGCATTGGTGGTGAATCGAGGATTTCGGAATTTGCTCCAGATAGGAAACCAGGTCAGGCCCTACAATTTTCAACTGGTGAGTGTTTGTGTGTGAATTTTATCAATTAGTTTTTAAGGAACATTAGTATTTTTCGAAAATTTTCCTATGTATCTTTTTTTTTGTTAAGTTCTTTCATTTACGTGTAATAACTTGTATTGATGCTCATGAACAACCAACACCTCTCGGTTTGAAAGTTTGGATTAGTTCTGGCCTCAGCAGATTAAAAAAAAATGTGACAAATTCGCACAATCAAACTAAGATTTGCTTTCTCCAACAGATTAAATACTTTTCCATTTTTAGAACATTAAAAAACCATCGAACCTCTACCAGGAGGTTGTCGAAATAGACTGTCGGCTGGTTCCGGCTCAGCGCACCATTTGCCAGCTTGATCAAAATTGAACCGAATTTGCCGTTACCTGGAAATGATTCCCATCGACGAGGCTGAAATTCGAACCCAACTTTCTGCAGTGAAAATTTCCGAGGTGCTCGAGCTATTTTGAGTGGACCAGCTGGAGGCGTGGTGGGTTATGCAGTTCGCGGGACTCCGAAGGACTACCGTTGATTGGGTTCGATATGGGAGAAACGTCTACGGATGTTTCGAAATTTGCTTGAACATACAAAAATAAATAAACTGCTCTGAAACCCGAAATAATTTTATTATTATAGCAGAAAATATCCCAATTCAAGCATTTTTAACAACAAATTTGCCCGCTTCCCTTCCATTTTGCGATTTGGTAGAAAAATAACCATTTTCCAAAAAATCAGAAAAATAACCATTTTCCAAAAAAATAGTGTTCCAATTATTTAACACGTAAACATCAAGGAATATTCAAATATTCCTTGCGTAAACATCCTAATTCATTGTATACATTGAGGGGTATTCCGTTAGATAGAATACATTGCAGAGGCGATTTTGGTTGACCTAGCAACCAAGAAACAGTTTGTTTGCATTTGTTAGCACCAACCGTTGTTTGTTCACTAATTGATACATGCATTTCTTCACGAAACGAGTATGGCAAGATTAAACGTTCAAAAACTAAAACATTGGCATTTTCGATGATCCAAACATTGAACACTTTAATTTGTAAAGTTTTAAGAAAATTTATATAATAAAGGCTGTTACTCCTCCAGAAATCATCTATAAAGACTAAGGCTGGAACAAATTTAAATTTCTTCTTTTGTCTTATGTCTTTCGGCTAGTCAGTTGCTTCCTGAGCCGATGTCCGTGAGTTCGAGCCCAAGAGTAAACATCGATCACAGTTGTGCCGGATAAGTTTTTCAATTACTGTCCGCCAACTGCATCGTTGATATAAGTCGCGAATGACATAAATATGTTAGAACGACGATAATCGAAAAAAAGTAATTTTAAACTTAAAGTGCCATAAAAAATTTACCTTAAATGTATGCCATAAAAATTTTCATAAAAAATTTGAATGAGACGCAAACATTTTTAACTCATTTCTTAGTTACGAGACATGCAAAATTTTGACAGAATTTTGTTGCTTGTAAAAAATACTATCTGACCCATTTTTTTTTCAAATTTTAAAATTAACTCGTTTTTAGATATTTACAATGCAAGAGAAAAAAAATTTGCACAGTTTCCTTCAAAATCCACCATATTTAAATCGATAGCTGGCAAAACCATTGATTATTCCAAAAATTTCTTTGCACGAGTGGTGGTGGTGGGGGAAAAGTATGCAAACACTGTCAAAAATGTCCACCAAGTTCGAATCATGCGTTGGAGTGAAGCACTTAATCGGCAACTACGGTTCAGGGTCATCAGTGAAGTCAAGGCTCAAACCAGCATTTTGAAATTTTGAATAAGCGAAAAACTAAGTGGAGATCGCTGAAATGTCTCGCAAATTTGGCTCATATAAGCTAAAAGTGTTGCCTAAACATGTAATGATTTGACAAATCTCTGCTCCTATGGACAAAAACAATAATTTTCAAATAAAAACTTTGGTTTTTGCTGTTTTTGAAAGCTTAAAAAAGTACTCTTGAATCTATATTTCGCTTTTTACGATCTAAACTAACCGATTTAACTTTGAGTTCAATCTAATGATGGTATTGCTCCGTTTTTGTCACATTTTGCCGGCAGACATTCCAGTAACAACCTTTTTTAAGTGACACAAAAATAATCAAGTTTTGTTAATTTTGACACAGCTGAATCCACCAAATTGCCCTCATTTTCTATCAAAAGAGAAGTATTGAGCCAAAAAGTAGCGGAAATTGAAGGAGGAGGATGCAGCCACCCAAAATACAGATTTGACGAAGTATAAGTGGGAAAAACTTATAAATAAAATGACTGAAAAAGTGTGCGCTGGCCGATGGGAGATGTCAAAAATAATGTAGAAATATTTCTTACATAAAACGATGAGTATTTTTTCAATCTTTTTCATGAGTTAACATAAGATTTCCTTTGTTTCCTTCATAGAAAGTATGTTGATCAAACGAATGTTTATATCATTTAAACTGTCTTCAGAACATTTGCTCCTTCAAACATGCTTCAAAACTTGAAAGTTCATCTGTGTTGAAAGCATCAAAAATTAGTCTAGGGTTGCCATCCGTCCCGCAAAAGCGGGACTTTTCCCGATATTTTAGGAAATGTCCCACCGTCCCGCTTTTTTATCAAAATGTCCCGCTTTTTCTTGAAAAAATTATTGTGGAAGACTCAACCTTTTTCGATTCTACCATTTAAAATAGTTTGTCCGTGCTTGATGAAAACGCTTCTAATAGAATCTCTCCTCGATCATTTAAAATTCTGTCATTTTTTTCTAATCTTCTTTTATCCATTTATGATTTTCAAAACTAGAAATGTCCCCACTTGAAGAACATGAGCGATAAGGCTGTAAAAATTAAATAGGTAACACGTTTATAAAGTTGCACTGACTAACACTGAAAAAACGAAAATTTAACCTCAACAGAAATTCATTGGTTCAAAACAGAAAATCATTCAAATATAATGTTTTCGTTCTCAAAACCAGCATCATTTTTTCACAAAGTTTTTATAAGACAAGATTCAATAACTCGTTCAGTTCTTAGCATTTAAGGTTGCCCCCGCAAATACCTGACGAATCTGGGCAATATTATCTTAAAACCAGGTAAAATCCGGGCATTAGATTTCAAAGATTTCAATCCAAAATCCGGGCAATATCCGAGCAAATTTGGTAAAAATAACGGAATTATTCAATAAAAATAAAAAAAGATTGCACTTGAAAATCTCGCGTGAGCTTTCATTACGTCAGATGAAACAAAATGTAAACAAACAGTTTTTTTTTACGAAAAAATACAAAAACTGACATAAACTATAGTCGCAACTTCTTTACATTCAGAATATTTGTAGCATGGACAACATATTCTATATGGGAAATACAAATTTTAAAGTTGTTTTGATAACTTTTGCAGCAGTTTTCTGTGAATTCTTAAGATGTTTCATACGACGTAATGGAAGCTCACGCGAAAAATATATTTTTACATCAAAACATATGAACATATTTTGAATCTTATTAAGGCTTCTGAGAAACTGTTCATGATTATTTAGATTAAACTTTCTAAAGAAAATCGTTTTTTGGTTGCAAAAATAAAATAACAAATTTAAGATTTTTTGTTCAATTTTGGAAATAAAGTGAATGAATCTGTGCAAAATCCAGGTTTTTTTTTAACTAGAGGCGGGCAACAGGGCCGGACCAAACTTTTCCTAATTTTTGTGTCAAATATCCGGGCAAGTCCGTGTAAGACCGGGTAATCAGGCAAGCTTATCTTAGCATCACCATAACAATTGAGTTCAGTTAAGCGTTTGTTTTGAGCACGTTCCAGTGATGTTGATATTTTCCTATTGAAGAAAATATTCTATAAATTCCTTCCAAATGATGATGGCTCAGAATTTTTTTCAGGAAACCTAGCAGAATCCCCTGAATGTAAAGCTTAAGGAAAAAGTCTGATTTCAGATAAAATAGAACAGAACTACCGAGCGAAACCCATTTTGAATCAAGCAATGAATGAATGGCTGAGCTAAATTAAATAAACTTGGTTAATGATCAAAAACGGCTGTTTAAAAAAATAAAAATTTTCTTCAAATTTGAGATTTTAATTACTCCGAACTGCAACATTTTCGACTGAAGTGTTTGCAGTTTACAAAAATGAAAGTTTTTTTAAGAATGCAATTTTTGAAACAAATTTCATTTATCCATATTTGATTACTTTCTATGCCCTATTTTAGCTGAAGGCACATATACATATTTATGAGAATGATCATAAACATTAGGTTTTTAAAAGTTTCCAATATGTCCTGCTTTTTTCGGCAATGTCCCGTTATTTTCGTGAAATATCCCGCTTTTTTCTGAAAGTATCTGGTAAGCCTAAATTAGTCAAATGTACTATGAAAAAATTATAAATTCTAACTTTTTTGTTTTAAGAGATAGAGCTTCATTTTGTTTTACAAAGTTGTAAGATAAGCAAAATAATGAAACTTTGCTGAAAACTTTAAAACTCTATGTTCAGAGCAGAGTTATAGAGGTTTTATTTTGAAAGTTATGTAAAAGGTTCTTCAAAGTAGTTTTTTAAACTTTACTAGGTACATATATATGAGGATTTAAATGAATGAGATGTTCTAAACATTTGTGTTGAGACATTCAAATCATACGTTTTGCAGCACATTTCAACATTCTACGACGTTTCTTAGAAAACTTATTGCATCTTGAGGTTTTATTTTTTCTCAACTCCATGAGCGTTTATTGCAAAAACGTTCAAGTGGATTTTTGAAACTAATAAGTCACATTGAAGCTTGAACTAAGTGCAACAAATTGGAGTTGGAGCCATTCCACGCACTCATATTTGAACACAATAAACATATATTTGATTTGTTGCGTGTTTCAATACAAAAATTATTTTGAATTGCCTTTTGCGTAGCACGGGAATCAATACGCAAAACACATAAATCCTTCTCTCACATCGTGCAGGTTGGTCCGGAAGAAATATGTTGGAAAAAGGCAGTGTTCGGCATCGCTAACAGAAAAATTAGCGCCGCTAGTTAAATCGTTTACTCAATCAAAGTTAGCGATCGCTAATTCAAACCGCCAAATATTCTGCAAAATTTTGTTACCTGTCGAGCGTCTTGCCCCACACCACCACATCAAGAACACTCAGGCAGAGGTGCCAGGTCGTTTTGTCAAAAATCAGGACACCGCGAAGAAAAAATCAGGATTTTTCAGGACACCCCCAAATTGCTGAAAACAAAATGCAGTTCTGCTTAGATTGCCTAACTAAAGGCGAAATAACGGTGCTGAAGGCGCCTCGAATTATGCAACTGAAGTGAGAATGACCTTGGCTGGCCTGCAGTTGATATCGAAAAACCTCATTTTAATGTAATTTGAATCAAAGGATCTCATTGGTTCAACTGGTTTAACTATTTTATTTAAGATTTGTTTGATGTTCTCATCATTTAACAATAAATTTAGTTATGATTTGGATATTTTTAAAAAATCAGGACATTTTAAGGGTCATTTTTCAAAAATCAGGACAATTCAAGCGTTTTTGAAAAATCAGGACGGTCTCTCAAAAATCAGGACAAATCCTGATAAATCAGGACACCTGACACCCCTGCACTCAGGAAAAGCGAAGGTGGGTGTGAAAGCAGTCCACCTTAAGCTTTGCTGGCACCTGAAAGTAGGTAAGCGACATAGATTCGAGCTCGAAGGAATAACGTCCAACAAATCTAGTTGATGTAGTTCAATTATTACATGTTCTTTTTGTATTTTGCTTATTTAGTTTTAGTCGCTTCTAGGAAAATAGTTTACGTTATTATACAAATTCACTATAACATGTAAGCGTTGCAAGTCTCTCTAAAGAGGTCTCAGCGATTTTGTTCGTAGATTGTAGTTTTATATGCAGTGAATATTTTGGGGGTTGAACTATTCCTCTGGAAGGCGAAAACTTCCACGAAAAGCACGCAGCCATGAGCACCAGTTCCACTACTCACCACTAGAGACCGCAAGCTACCCAGCAGAGCGAAAAGGCGAATGGAAATAGCAGAGGCGAATGGAATTAGACGAGGCAACAAAAGGCACGAGGCGAGAGCAAGAATTGCCTGCTGTCCAAAGCCCGTGATATGAACGGCCATCGTCATTTCAAATTGGAACGTAGGCGAAAGAACTGGAAAAATTGGAATATTGTGATAAGTGAAGCCACATATTCGGACAGCAGGTAAAAATCGCCATTTTGCTCTTGCCATCGACATTATCTCATATTGGATCCTATATTTAGGACCCCGCTGTTTTGGGACGAAATAATAACCCATCATCGAGCCGTCATCGTTCAATCGGATGCTATTAAGAACCCACAAATTGAATCCGCCGTAAAACCGTTTCCGCCTTGGAGGTTACGTCTGCCGCTACAATAGAGGTAACCCCATCGCCTCAGTATTTAAGTCCACCGTTAGACGGATTTAAACCAGCCGTTGGTTTCGCCGCATCATTCCGTCGCTAGTTCGAGTGAGTCTCTGACTTGCGAACTTGATCCGGCCAACAACACTTCCGTGCCTGGTTCAGCACCCAAGGTGGGGCCAGGTACGCCACACTTACCCTGCGACAGCCTCGCCTTCCACAACGGGCACACAACGGGCAGGAAAATCCGCGGGCCAAAAATCCTAGGGTTGCCAACCAAGGGGGATAAAGAAGACCGGACAACGGTCGGAGTAGACTGACCCCATCGACGGGGGGCTGTCGAGTAGAGTGCGTCCGACCCCACGGTTTGAAGTTACAAAGATAAGACAATACCTTCTGCGTAGCGGATGCCGTGGGTGCGCCGCGTTCGTGTGTAGGATGCTCCACCTTCGGGGAGTATCCGAGTAGAGCGGTTCTCAACGACAGAAGCTGCGGGGATAAGACTTGACCTTCTTCGCAGTGGAAATCGTTGGGAAAGGGTTATTCCACGTTCGGGGAATACCCACGGGTAGAGTGGCTCTCGACGCCGGGCGAGCCATTCGAGTCGGTGTAGGATGACGTCTTCGTCGGGAATCATCCGAGTAGTTGCGTTAAGTCCCGCGCGTGTGCCGTGACAGGCGCGAGTCCAGGATAAGCTGCTCTCGATCTGGCACACGACGGGCAAGGTGGCAAACTTCGAACCCTGAAGATAAGAGGTCGGGCTTCGAGTCGTTAGAGGAGAGGTCAGGCCTCAAACCTTCAGGCGGAGAGGTTTGTGTGGTCAACCCCGAGTCTTTATGATAGGAGGTCGGGTCCCGAGTCGTAAGAGGAGGGATCAGGCCCCTTACCAACAAGAGGAGGGGTACAAGTGGTCACCTCGAGTCATTACGAGGAGAGGTCAGATTTCAAGTCGTTAGAGGAGAGATCGGGCCTTGAATCGTGCAGAGGAGAGGTAAACCTCGAGTCGATGCGAGGAGGGGTCGGATCTCAAGTCGTCAGAGGAGAGATCAGGCCTCAAGTCGCGAAGAGGAGAGGTTTGTGTGGGAATCTCGAGTCATTGCGAGGAGATGTCGGTTCTCAAGTCGTCAGAGGAGAGTTCAGGCGTCGAGTCGTAAGGATGAGAGGTTTTGCTGAAAGTGGTCTCGTTAATGAGTATTGCCTTTGAGCGCATTAGCGCGAATAGACCTCCCACTATTGAAGCATAGTGTACTAAACAGTTCGAGGTGGGAACCAGGTCTGCGGCCCCAGGTGGAGTTTAGGGAGTAGGGGGTATACACGGAGTATATCATGAGTCTGCCCATTGTACCCATGGACCCAGAGTAGCAAACTGGGGGGACGCGGTGGCTCGCCGTGCCTTGGAATACAATCCGTAAACCGGGATTTACCACCTGTGGTTACCAACTAAAAAAAAAAAAGCCTCGCCTTCCGACATCTCCGTGCCTGGTTCAGCACCCAAGGTGGGGCCAGGTACGTTCAACTTACCCTGCGACAGCCTCGCCTTACGACATCTCCGTGCCTGGTTCAGCACCCAAGGTGGGGCCAGGTGCACTGCCACTTACCAGTCAACCGCTTCGCACCTGCCGCTGGCCGCTACCCTAGTGCGCCGCCAGCTACATCGCCGCGTCGACGCCATTGGACCGAGTTTGACCTCACCGAACCCAAGGTCGGACCAACCCGAGGACCAGTACCAGGTGGTAGCAGTAATAAGGTCAGATAATCATTACTATTATTTATGAGTGATTTATCCAAAGTGGTGGAATTAGCTCGGATTGTAATCCCAAATAAATTTAAGTTAAGCTAGAAGGTGGAGTTGTTTCTTCCTCCGGAAATTCTCTGCATTTTGCATTTAATCAGTAAGCTTGCCGACCCTAGGGATTGATAGGGAATCTCTGAGTCGCCTGCCGACTGACTAGT
Organism: Uranotaenia lowii; assembly: GCF_029784155.1. Taxonomy (NCBI): domain Eukaryota; kingdom Metazoa; phylum Arthropoda; class Insecta; order Diptera; family Culicidae; genus Uranotaenia; species Uranotaenia lowii. The sequence goes on from NC_073692.1 coordinate 256,589,492, forward strand.
GGCTAGTCTTACACTTTGGCGCCCAACTAAAACTGCCTTACTTTGCAAATACATAGGCGATTCACCAGTATCCGTTGCAGAATTCTCTGGGCAAACATCCGAGCTTGCTTTTGTTCTATTGCACAATAATTGGACAAATTGATACGATTTACACAGTTTTTAAAATTATTTTGAATTGCACAGAGGGGTTCTGTTGTCAGAGGAATGAGGAGAACAAAGATAGCTAAAAAGTAAACCGGAGAGGAGATAAATATTAACATATTCAAACTAAATTTTATGATTTTGGAGCATTTTGCTCAGTGTGTAGTGTTTTCGAAGGGAAATAAAAAGACCAGAAAAGGTAATAGTTTATTTCAATCTCTGTTCTTACTTATTTCTAGTTTTACTATCTACTATAACGTTTCTGTTCTTTTTATTTCGTTATTTCTTTGTTTGTTCTTTGGATTCTGTCATTTTCATTTAAGTTAATTAAAAAAAAAAAAAAAACTTTTACCGGCCAATATGGAAGAACATCTAAGAGCGCAGTATTTCGCGCTAAACCCTGCTCATTTGTCAAGCGTCCACTTGACCACGAATTGCGTGTGCGTGACGTCATCATGTCCGATCAATCCCGTACTAAGCAGGAACGCAGATTGCGTGAACTGCTAAAATCTGAAAAAGAGAATAAAAATGTTGACCATATAAATGTTTGTAAAAATGTGACTGACGAAATAAATACATGTGGGTTAAATTTACAAGAAACAAGAAACGCTTTAAAAGGTTCAAAAGCAAAAAAAAATCCTGATCAATTGCACAAAACGAAACTTCTACATATTCTATTCAGAATGGAGCGTCTTAAAGCACATACTCAGGGGGAAGATGATCTCAATAGCATTGCTATCATTGCTAATGAATGCATCAACCTCCTCAGTATGTTCTTTTCGATCGTGTCTCCCATCCAAGAGATTAGGCAGCTAGAGCTCAGTAGGATCAACGAAAGTGCTCAGCCTCTCATTGAGGGTTATGCTGATAATGAACAGCTAGATGACGAGGTTGAAAATGAAGTACATTATGGTATTGATCCTGAACATCGCAATGTTGATCAGGAAAAATTAGAAGAAATGTTAGACGCAAAAGACGAGGCGATTATTAAGCTTGTGGGAGAAAATGAACAATTAAAAACTACGGTTAGTCAATTACTCGAACGTATTGCTGCCTTAGAAAAAGCACGCGAGAAAAATGAAATTGAAACTATGAAAAACATCAAACAGAACAGTAGCTCTATTAGGTCAGAATCTGGCGAAAAGCAGCATTTAATGAAACCGAAAAACTTTGAGGATTGGGTTAGGCATAAAGGTGGCTCACTACCTAGTCTAATCGATTCGGACGTGGTAGTAAAAAAGGATCGCCTACCCATTCATAAATGGTCCATACGATATGACGGAATGGACAATGGGAGAAAAATTAACGAGTTTCTAAAAGAAGTTCAATTTAATGCTAAGTCAGAAGGATTTTCTGAAGCAGAACTGTTTGCGTCTGCGCATCATCTATTCACCCGAAAAGCTAGAGCATGGTTCATGGAGATAAACGGTTCAAACGAATTAGGCTCTTGGGAGAACCTCGTTACTGAACTCAAGAACGAGTTCTTACCAATCGACATGGACTATCAGTACGAAAGACTAGCTAACGCGCGTAGGCAGGGTAGTCATGAAAAATTTCAGGATTATTACCTGGATATGGTCCGCATTTTCCGGGGAATGTCAACACAATGGGATGATAGTCGCAAATTCCAAGTCCTGTTCCGGAACACCAGGGAAGACTGCAAAACAGCAATGCTCGCCGCAAACGTAGATTCGGTACCTGCAATGAAAACATTTGGTAAGAAATTTGATGCTATAAACTGGCAAATTTATGCAAGAAAAGAGTCCCGATTTGGGGGGAGACCGAATGCCCAAATCGAGGAGTTAGACGATCAAATGTATCAATACGAAAATCAAAATCGGTTTGGGGGGAGATCGAATGCCCAAATCGAGGAGTTGGATAATCTGAGGTATCAATACGACAAAGTATCTCGATTTGGGGGGAGATCGAATGCCCAAATCGAAGATTTAAAAAACAAAAATTATAAATATGAAAAAGTATCACGATTTGGGGGGAGACCGAATGCCCAAATCGAAGATTTCGGTAACCAAAAGTATGAATGTGATAAAGTATCTCGATTTGGGGGGAGATCGAATGCCCAAATCGAAGAGCTAGACGACCAAAAGTACTATCACGAGAAGGTATCCCGATTTGGGGGGAGATCGAATGCCCAAATCGAGGAGTCAAGTGAACAAAACAATAAATACTCAAATAGATACAATCAACATAGAAACGTTCAAAATAACAGAAATGAAAATTATCATAAAAAACAATATTTTTCAGATCCAAAATCGAATTTTCATAAAACGGCTTTTCCACATCAACAGCGCAGGGGAAATAGGAATATTGATCAAAACCCGAATTATGAAAATTCAAAATTTCCGTCCGGGGGAGACCCTACACCAGGTCCAAGTGGAACTAGCGCAATCCAGAGGATTGTAAAGGCGTACATCCCGATTAAAAAAGGATGTTTCAATTGTCACGAGGAGGGGCATAGTTTTAAGAACTGTGGGAAGCCTCTCAACATTTTCTGCTACGTTTGTGGTTTTCCAGGTTTTACATCGTCCGACTGTCCATACTGTGAAGTAAAAAACTTCAAAAGGACTGCTCAATGAGGATCATTGGGAATGGGAATTGGCTTTTTTTTGCTGTCCTTAAAATGAGTTTTGAGTAAAATTTCATCAGCTGATAACTTTTTTGTCCAATAAGATACGTAACTTCGTCTGGCACAAAGTTTTTCAGCGAGAAATTTCCATTGAATTTGTTAATTGGTTGCTTGGTTCTACACAAGAATCAAGAATTTTATTGGATTTTCAGAACAAAATGTTCAATTTTCTCATATACATCTAAAAGTTCAAATTTACTTATGTAAACGTTACCTAAAAATTCGGCAAAAATCATACATGAATTTTGAACCAAAACGGAGCTTTTTAGTCTTCAGGGTTTGAGAAATACCAAAATGACCTCAAATCGACTCAATCTATTTTAGTGATTGAATTTTTTAAAATATTCTGCCTGAAAAGTTTATAAAATTTCAATGCGTTTTGATCTGTTTTTTTTTTTTAATTTCCGTTGAAAAATGACACAGTTATGTAGCTTTGAAATGTGGTTTTAGTGTATTTGCAAGAAAATCTAACCGAATAAAACGCGAAAAATTCAAATTTTAAGAATTTGAAATACTAAATGTATTTTTAAGACGTAGAAATAGGCCAAATTTGAAATTTTTTGAATGATCTGAACACCCCGGTGCAAAAAATTTGAAAAAATAAATGTATTTTTAGACGTGAAAATGAACTAAATTTTCAATTTTGAGGAAGATCTGAACACTCCGGCGCAAACCCCTCAGATAATAGAAAACAACTCCCAAATGAAAAAAAAACCGATTGAATAACTCTCAGGCATATTAATTTTTTACAAATTCTAGTTTACACTTTTAAAATTTCGACTTTCTTCATTCGGTTGAAAAGCATGTGAAATTTGGACATAAGTTATTGTTTTCCAGATTGCTGCTTTTGAAGTCCGAAATTCTTGAAGAGCTGGTGAACAAAGGAGGGAAATACTTTGATAATGGTTTTAAAAATTTTGTTTTATTTTTCATTGTTAGTAAGTTTTCATCGATTTTTAATGGTGTTTAATGACTGGTACCTGTAGAAAAAACTGAAGCAAGTAATAACAGCCTTTTTCAAATTCCCAAGCTTTTAAATCTTCAAATAGATTGATCCATCGTTCGTAAAACTCCGGTTTACAAGAATGATTTCAGCTTCAATCTCTGAAAGCTTTTGAATGGCTTACGTGAACCGATAAGTGCCCTCAACTGAAAAGTACTTTGGCACAAACGTATTTGCCTTATCACTTTAAAGTTCAAAGTACAAGCAGAGGTGAGACTGTTGCCATCATACGAACTCACAGGGAGAAACAAAAAGAAAGCCTGCCGGTGAATCTGAGTAAGTATCCTTCCAAATACTTAGGCTACTGGCAGATCGCTACAAGTATTACAACAATGCACCGGCAGTCTGTCTATATGTAGGACCTGCCCCAAAAGCTTCCACATTACAGGGTAGCAACTTGCTTCTTTGTATCCAAAAACCATTTCCGGTGGATTATGACACTTGCCTGGGCCATAACCGGCTACAGGATTAAGTTTTATGCCGGCTGAAGTCGTCCAAAGTTTTGGCCTGTCTCTCTTTTAATGTATTTATGCCCTGCAGCAGTACTAACTTTACGAACTCTGCGACTGGATGTGTGTATGTTGTATGTGACCGATGTATCATGGGATGGAGCTTTCAATACAATTCAACTTCTCCTCTGGCAAGTGAGAATTCTTTGCATCTTTGGTATTCAAAATAGAACAGCAAAAAAAAGTCGAAGGAAAGGAACAGAAAAAGCTATAGCTTACAGACTTTTTTGCTTCTTTCTTTCGTGCATTTGCCCATAGGGTCGCCGCTCTACCGGAAGAAGAATGTATTGATGAAAGCGTGCGAAATGGGAGAAATATTTTACATATATGACATGACTTTACCATTATCCGACAGCTTAGCTTGCTAGTAGACGAATGTACAGTTGCTAGTGGAGATGATGTGGGCGGTGATGAAACGTATTTGCCCCATGTATGGCCGCCCATTGGCAAACTTTTGCATATATGTACAACACTTCTTCGATTACCGATATGGGTTCGAGATAAACCACTCACTCTCATCTCTTGTAATCTCGTTCACACATCATATTGCATGTCAACATTTACTGGTGGGAAAAAAGTTTCGGACACGTGGTAAACATCTTGCCGTGGACCGTCCGCATCCGGGCTGAGCTGGGCAGGATGTTCGGTTGGTTGCCAAGGATAGCCTGGTCTGGTCCCATAATTGTGTGTCTGTTTGTGTTTTTGCGGTAGCGAGTGGGACCAAACCGCAATTATATCTGCCCAGCACAGCATCCACCACAACTCAGCAAATACATCCGTGAAAGATGGGCATCATTGCACACCAACGTCGGTGGCCGGGACTCTCTAGGTTCTTCCGGAACCGCAATTTCCCACAGCTACGTCTCAGGTCTCAGCTCAACCAATGCCAAATGCGATGGCCGATGTTGTATGTTATGTGTCCTGTCCTAGTACGAAGGACGAGATTGTCCGTGCGCCAGAGCAAGCATGTTTGCATTAATTAAACGTATATAACCATTATCAAATTAGCAAGAGTAAACTTCCCGGTTGGGCTAAATTCATCATAAGAGACGGTCACATAATTTCAAACAGAAGAGGATGAGTGTTGCTGTTCCATCAACTGGTCGCGTTAATGCGATTCCGAGTAAATTTCTGGAAGCGTAAATATAAGCTGACGAGTACAAACATTGCTTTTCTTGAAGATGGAACAAACAAGCAGAGTTATTCTGTTTTGCCACCGTCGTAAACTGATGAACAATTAAAGAAAATATGGAATGAGGACCTTAGGACTTAAACATCCACTAAATAAATTTGAGGGTAGATTTTTCCCCTCGTCAAAGTATGAATGCGATATCTCAATCGAGGTTCAATTAGTCGTTTAATATAATCTATTGCCTACTCGTTCGAACAATGCTAATTTTCGATGCCGATAATATTTGGATGATGTTTGTTGATATAGGGGAAAAACTGTACAATTCATACTAACGGAGTAAGATGGCCAACACAGCAAAAATTGAATCATGTAATTTAACATTGAAAGCGATGCAAATAATTGGACCATCGCTTAAAACGCAAAATTATGTCTTGTTTTGAATTTAAATCATGGCATGTAAAATCACAAGCGATGAAAATGTTTACTTGTTGTAAAATTACATCAGTCGATGTAAAATTTTAGATCCAAGAAATATAATTTTACACTATCGGAAATGTCGGATCGGTACAGTTTATTTTCTCGTTTAGAAATTTGCTTTTAAAGATGAAACAAACGCAATGAATGATTTTCTATTTCGATATCTTGGTGTAACATTTTTAAAATTTATTTGATTCAGCTTATTTCATAAATAACATTTTAATTAACAATTATAACAAAGATTTTGGCTTTTCACGATGCATAGAAATGGTTGTTATGAGTTCTTGCAATTGTTCTCTCAGACAGACACCAGTGTACAGTTAAAAAGATGTGCCTTGACGAAGTATTATCATAAAACATATTTGACATTAACTGTTTTGTGGTTGATCAAGGAAATATGGCAACAATCGAGTGAATGCTTGCACCAGAACTGTTTTCATAATTCTCCTGAAAATTAATTGAAGAACACTATAAAACAAACTGCGACTTAAATTACTTATTTCTCACCTTCGATTTTGCTAGTTGGCAATCTATTTGAAGCAGTGGTTGTTTAATTAGCTAAACTCGTCCAGATATACTCGTATGTAGTATCTCAATCATTAATATTATTCTCCAGATCTAACTGTTCCAATTCCAAACAGAGGGGTCCTGCTACCAAACGGAAATATCCAGGTGTCGAATCGGCCTTTGGGCTGACCCTAAACGATGTCCTCAGTTTCGAGCTCACCTTGTACTTCCCCATATTTATTTTGACCTTATCCACCGCTTCCATGTTAAATTCCTCCGGGTCACAAATTCTGCCGGGCAAGCGAAAACTTTGTATTTTTTATGTTTTCCATCAGCCGGTTTTGATGTTCTGGAACTTGCAGCTTCTTGAAAGGTTTCCAGAGCTCCCGATTTGGGTTGTAAGCTAAACATTCTTTCGAATTCCGGAATTTCAAAATTCAAACGAAGTCACAAATTAACAAACACTTTACGAATGATTATCTTTATTTGTTTACGTTTATGTTCGGCCCATCTCGTCAGTTTTGTCATATTTATCTATAGCATAGCAATTTATGAGGGCTCAAATATAAAATGCAATAGTGTTGGATTGTACAGAAAATGCTTACAAAAGTTGATTCTAGAAATAGATAATTTATTTTAAATAAATAAATAAATTTGCTAACTTGAAATGACTTGAAGTTTTCGAAAAATGTTTCAGAACGATGCATTTTTTGCAATACATTAATGCATTTAACGCATTTAATGTGTAGGTCCTGATAGTTTGTTATGCTAAACATGACTTTGAGGCGAGATGGTCCGTCGTACAAATGAAAACAATCAGAATCGAATTTGATGAAATCGTTTCCCGGTAGTTAAATTATTAAAGTGAGATTTTTACGTAAATTTATGTGGAGTGAGAATGGTGTCACAAGAAGGATTAAGTTCGGAGTTGAGTCGGCGGAAAAAAAACCAGCCGGGAACAGCAAGTGCAAAGTCCGAATAATAAAAGTGTGCAAAATGGTTCAATATTGGAGTGCATTGAAAGAATTCGCAGCCCATAAAACTTTTAGAGAAATTGCTGGTGAATCCGATTCACTGGGCTTCGTTTGTAAACAGTTTGAAGGCCGCCCGGAAGAGTGGAAGAAGTGTGGAATGGATCAACAACCGAGTAGTACGTAGATGTTGCTCAGATTGAAGGTTTCCAAATAGCGTGAGCCTGGCTGGCCGAAGTCGAATATCGTCGTTATGACCGCTATTAAGAAAAAAAAAACTTAGTGAAACTATGAAAACAAAACAAGAAATAAACTAATTAAAAACATCGTTTGCCTTTTAGTCATAATTCACAACTAGGTATTAAATATATTAAAAAAGAAGAATTCCGAATTGAAATTCAACAAAAATTTAAAAATACCGAATTCTATTTAGAATATGGTAGGTATTTGTGGTATATCGTAATGGTATTTTTGTAAGAAGTTTGAGACACTCACAATACTACAACGGCTATGGAATAGTCGTTGCCCCAATAGTGTGAAAACAGCTAATCTGATTAACGGAATGACTATATCCGGGCAGTTAGGCAGTGATCTGACTTTCGACAGCGTTCTAGTCCTTGAGATCTGGATTGACATGGAAACTAACTGAACAAATCTATTCTTTTTTTAATATAAACTATATTTTTATAAAACTTACTTACCCATACTGTTATTGGTGTCATAGAGATTTGGTTCCATTGGATTATATTGATGAGAACCAATTTCCTATGGCCTTAAATGATTTCCGTAAAAAATGGCTAGGACTATGGCTCCGCATCTGGAAATATGGCGCTGTTAGTTTTGTGAATATAAACATAGTGAATATTAGGTTTTTTCTAGTTTAAATTCAACTAACTTCCTTTTTTTTCTCAGGGATAAAATTCAACTTACCTTGTTCAAAGAATCTTTTATTTAGGTGAAACCGAAAACCGAACCTCCATTTCTGACGCCTCGGCTCCGGTGTGATTATCTATCCACAAATCCTACACTTCATATTCTGGTTTAAGCACTTTGTAGGTCGCCACAAATTTCTCAACGTTTTCAAGGGCTTATTAATCAATTTAACTGTGTTATGCATAATAAATCAAAATTTTTTAGAATCTTCTTCAAAATAGATGCCATGTTTTTTAATGACAGACTATGCAAGTAATTTAAATTCACATCAAGTGGATGTTATTTTATATTTCCACATATAGGTTCTAGATCGCGACGCCTTAAAAGACGGTATCGTTTGATTGAAAATAGCGAGATTTGTATCTTCTTTAAAAATGTGTGTTTTCCAATGTAAATTGCTGTGTTATTTTTATTTGCATTGCCAACAATTACATCGTTTACAAAATTGGGTGCAGTGTGATATTCATTATTTTTTGCTGTGCATGCCATTATTTTTCAAAAATTCACTAACATATGGCTTCGAATGATGTTTTCTTCATTTTTATTGAAGCAAACAAGCTTCTCTTTCATTTATTTGGTGAGACTTTCATTGAAACGACTTCTATTCTAAGAAACAGAAGGATTAATTAAAACTGCGTGATACTTGTAATTATCCATGATTAACATTTAAGGTGGTCAACATTTCCAACAGGCGTGCCAAATTTCAGAAATGAGATTGGCTGGCGGGCCACAAAAACAAATTGTTCTGGAGTATTAAAACAAATAAAAAAAAAAAAATAACAGATTTTTAAAAACGCTATGGAAAAAACATTTGCCTAGGTTACACCTTAATTAGTCATTTTTGTTACTTGCATATTTTTTATAAATTTCGCTCCATTTGAAAATAAGTACACAGCAAAAAATAAATATATTCACACGCAACCTAATCAAACAAACGATGTAAAAAATAAGAGATGCAATTAATTCCAGACATAAATTTACATCGAAAAAACCACTGAATTATAAACATGACAAAATTTTTTATTTTAAACTTTTTTTCGTCCTATATTACAACCTATCATTTAATTTTAAAATGAACAATGCTTAAATTACATCGTGTGCCGTAAATTTGCATTCTTCTAATTACAGCTTTGTCACTTCGAGCCAGAGGTGCCAGGCTTTTTTTTTTAAAAAAATCACGACACCACGATGGAAAAAATCAGTATTTTTCTAGATACCACTAAATTTATGGGAATAACATGCAGCTCTGCTAAGTTTGCATAAATAAAGGCATAATACAGGTACAGAAGCCAGCAGAAAATCGGCTGACCTGCACTTTCTACCGAAAACACAACTTAAATATCATATGAACCAAAGGATCAAATTTTAGTACAAATTTGTTTGATGCTCTCATCTTTTAATTACCAATTCAGTTATAATTCAGATATTTTTTTGAAATCAGGATTAATCGAGACATTTTACAGACCATTTTTCAAACATCTCGACAACTCAAGATTTTTTGAAAAATCAGAATGGTCTTTAGAAAATCAGAACAAATCCTGAAAAATCAAGACGCCTGGCACCTCTGCACCGAACGTCAAACGAAAACAAAATTTCATCGCCCGCAAGGTGGGTATATATTCAGGAGGTGTTCCCGAATAACGAATTCCCGATTCAGCCATTTTAGCTATGTAGGCTCTCGCTAACTTTCAGCTACTCAGTTCAGAGTGACGGCTACTCAGTTGTCGCCAAAACCGCACCTACTCAGTTCTGACTAAACGGCTTTTACTCAGAACTGACTAACAGCCCTTTTCGCGACAACTGAGCCATGGTTACTCAGAATGCGCGAATAATTCTGAAGCGGTTTTTGGCCGCTTTTTCCATGCTAGAATAGTTAAAACCTATATTATTTTTTAGACAAATGATGGATTTGTTGATTTGCTGAATAACAAAAGTCCAAATGTTGTGCATACATATTTTATTTTAAAAAAAAATATTTTTTTTTCGCCCGTCGGGTTTCGTCTCCCGGGACCCATTATGCCGTAATATTATGCCGTTATGCCAATTGTATTTGGACCACCTTCGTCACCAAACCCTGTAATAAAAATAATAACGGATTAATAGCTAGAAATTACCTTTAGAATGAAAATTCACAATGTACATTTTTTAGTTTTCGCTGCACGAAAACAACCAAGTCCGACCGCCTCGCACAAACTGATCATCATTTACTCAGTTGTCGCCTTCCAGCACTCGAGTTCTCTGAGTGCCGAATTTTCTGACGTCTGAGTAAATTTTCCGCTGATATTTGAGTTAATTAAGATCAGCCGTCGGCTGCTTCATACATGTGGCGACGTCTGAGTAAAAGGTAGCCGGGCTCTGAGTATTTCAAATTTAGCGAGCTATGCAACTATACGGAACTCATGAAGTTTGTTTACCAACAAACCCCAGAAAAGCTGAGCAAAAAATAAACAAACTCATTGAGAGCCCCGCTCACTTCTCGCCTACTTACTGTGAAAGTCGGAGAACCTAGTGTATCTAAGAACCTTGATCGCCCGTAGGTCGCCGTCGGTTGTGTACTGCGCACTTCTATGTACTACTTTTTTTTATTTAAAACTTCGTTTGTTCGGTAGATTTCCGTAGAAAACCTCGAAATTTGATTGTTCCAATCTCCAAACAAAAGGTTGTAGACTGAAGCAGTGGTCAAAATGTATTTGTGAGTATTTTATAAGTGTGCCGAAAACATCTTTTGAAATTTGGTGTCTTGTTTGTTTTGTTTTTTTTTTTAGATTTGTGTACCATTCAAAAAGTCCCTTTTGCTGTTCGATGTGCGAGCAAGTTATATTTAAACTTCCGAGAGGTGCATTTGAACGAGAATTGTTGGTGGAACTTATTCAAGCGAGGACTTCCTGCCGGCCGCTAGCTGTAATGAAGTTCTGTGAGGCAGAGAATAAAGTTCCCCTTTCAAGGGAAGTCGGTCATCGTAAAAGTCCACTATCAAAACCATCGATCTACGAAGGCAGAACTAGGATAAAAGCTTTGTCGGCCGGGTACTGGTGTAATCGGCAGCTTCCAAATTAGCGTGATGTTCTTTAAATTATTATTTAACAAAAGCTCAAGGCGAGAATGTTAATGTAATTACCTAATACAAATCCGAACCATTGAGTAAGAGTGAGTGAAATGAAAATATAGTGCCGAACATGTGCATGTGATAATCATTAAGAATATAGAAATAAACATATTTTATCTTTACGCTGTTTAGCCTTTTCTTACTCTAAATTCAATTGCGGTCCAACCATACATATACAGGTATACAAACGAATCGCTTGCGAGTATTTTTACATTCGATACGGCACAAATTTCAACGAAAATTAAGTTGTGAGTCATGTAAAATTAAACTTTCGACATTTTCCATTGATAGTAATTTTACAACTTGCAATGTGTTTTTGGTGCTCGATTTGAATTTGTATTGAAAGCGATGGTCCAATAATTTGCATCGTATTGGGCTTGAAATTACACGACGAAATTTTTGCTGTGTAGAAATATATATTTATTCATCCCAAAAATATCAAATGGGCATCAAGTCAATTTTATGGTCTCCAAATAAAAAAAATGACCGCCCATTTTCCAAAGTTTTCAAGTTCATCGTTCTCCTTAGAAAAATTTGATACACAAATTAGGAAAAACTGCAGAGTGGAATTGTTGGAAAAACACAAGTCACAAGTTTTTGACATGTAAAGGAATAATTATTTCAACGAACTTTAGTTATATCATAAAAAAGATTCATTTTACTCAATACAACTCTTTTTAAATTTTCCTGTTTCCGATTTGGCAAGTGTATTGGGGAAGACTTTATTAACACGATGAATACGAATTTCTTTGTTTTATAATTATTGTAACTTCTTTAAGAAAAAAAATTGCTAAAAAAGTCGTTCTTCTGAGAGATTTGTCAGTACCAAGCCGGTTCAAGTTTAATTTTACTATCCAACTGTAAAATCTGTCTATTTTTTCATTAGAGGTGTACACAACTACAAAGCACGTTGCCAATTATTTGGATTTGGTTTAATTTTCAAAAATATGCCCTTTTCTGGAAAGCTGAGCAAACAAATTGGAAAAAATACAGAGCAAACTTTCTATATGTTACATAATTTGCAAAAGTTATCAAATGTTTATGGATGAACAAAGGTATAGAAATAGAATTCAAGTTACGAATGGTTGAAGTTGTAGTGAAAGTATGATTTCATATATGATGTTGAGCGTTGTTGAGATGGTTTGGTGATATTTTTTTAAATTTTAATCGATATTAATAGAGTCTTACTATCTTTATTAGGCTATCCAAGCTCCTCAATATTAAAACTAGAGTCCGCTGGAACGTTCTTCATACAAATGAAATGTAGTCTCCAATCGGAAAACATTGAAAAATATGTGATGGAACATTTGATAATTTAAAAATTGAAATTATATTCGTTTTTTTTCAGTGACGGTAATCTTTTTTGTAAAATAATATGAGGCCCTTAGAGCCAAAGGGGCATAAGTGCAAAAATTATCGATTTTGAGTAAATTATGCCAAACGGTTCTTCATGTTTTATATTATAATTGCTTATTTTTTCCAGATTTTTTAAATTATATTCGGATATTGACAGAAAATTGCAAATGATCGAAAAATGTATGGAAAATGACAAAAAAACAACCATTTAAAAACGTGTTTTCTCGAATTAGTTTTTATACACTTTTATTACTTTGGCATATATCATTTCAAATAAATTTTCAGATCTTTGTTTTGAATTTAGCTAGTGTAGCAGATATTATTATCCAAATAATATAAGAAGAATAAGAAAAAAAGTTCAGTTCTTAAAACATGGCTTTACCAAAAAGAGCTTCGTTGGCCACAAAAAGCCATGATTTGGCCATTCATGATTAAGAGTTTCTTGGTAAACCAGTCTGTAAAATCTGAAACACCTGCAGCTTTTCGTTTCTCCCCTATTATGCACTTCGAATGACTAAAAAGAATTTGCCATATTTCACTAACTTTCCCCAAATTTTGGCTCAAAACAATCATATCAAAATTGGGGCAGAATGCGCACAGGAGCACGTGTTTTACATTTTAATTTTGAATGTTGTTTCTATTGAGAAAAGATGGGGAAGGACAACCTCTAATAAGTGAAACCTCGGACACGAAATACAACGGAAGCACTATCCCATGGCTTAGATTTTGCATATCTCCCGGGCGCATAGCTCGATAATTATGGGGATCTAAAGTGGTTACCATACGTACTCTTTTAAGAGTACATGTACTCTATTTCGATCGGAAATTGGGCATACTCTTCTTTTTGTGAAATTTTACCAAATGTACTCTTTTTTGTTGAAAGACATTTGGTCTGAAAAACCGCATTTTTTTCGATTTTAAGAACTTCATTGACATCTTATGCAAAAACTACAAGAGGAATACAGCTTACAACAAATTACTTTAAAATTTTGTTCTCAATGATCAAAAATGCATGATTTTTTAGTCGTTATAAACAGTGAGCGCGTTAAGCGCCTTTGAGTATGCAAGTAGAATTCAGTACGCACAAAACTCAATTATAGTACAAGAATATTTTAAAAGAAAATTTATAATTGTCATGTAAGTTACATAACTTCCAAGACATGACAGTTTTTGATTGAATTGAAATATCTCGGTGCATCAGATAGCACAAAATATGAACAGTAGAACCCTGCTTATTCGAGCTACTATTTTCATTCAAAATCCATGTCAAAATGTGTTTTATCATCGCGATATATTCTTAAAGTATTAAATTTTGAGGAAACATGACCTTAATGGGTTAAATTCCTATAAAAACGGTATAAAATTGACATTTTTGGGAAGTTCAAAATCTAAACTTACCAGAAACGCCAGTTAAATAGAAAAATTCCATACATTAATCCGTGCATTCAAGAACCGAGCTATGCGCCTGAATGATATGCAAAACCAGAGCAACAGGGTTGGGTTTGTCAATGTATTTCGTTTTATCCGAGGTGGTCCCTCCCCCCATACCTCGGGTAAGCGGGGTTCTACTGTACATCCTTTTGCATACCATCCGGGCGCAAAACCTCGGTAAATATTAGGATCTTGGGTCAACCTGATGGGAGCTACCGCGGGAGCTATGAAAACTGGAGTTCGGTTGAACGGGGTTCTACTGTTCCACGTTTCTCCTGACTTTAAGATAAATGGTCTCAATGTACTCTTTTTGGTGGCGCGGGATATGGCAACCCTACTCTGCCGCTCATAGCAAGTCTGTCCCATTTGCGATTTTGTTGAGTTGATAAAACAGCAATTGAATTTTGTTACTTGTTTTAAAAAATTTCGTATTTTCTCGCGATTTTGATGACAGCAATCAACAGCATTTGTTGAAGAGAGCTTGTCCCGGTCTACCGGAACCTATTTTTTGAACACCTAGGGTGAGCATTCCAGATTGCCCAATTTTTACCAGGCTACCGGATCTTTAGAGAAAAACTGGGAAATTCCCGGTCTGGTCCGGTTGCCCGCATATCGAGGAAAAAAAACCCGGATTTTGTCCGAATTTTTTCACAATTTTAGCAAAAGCCAACTCTAATTTTAATCAAGAACTGTACGGTTTTTGATCAAATTACTTCGAATATAAAATAAAAAAGCTTCGCATACATTTTTGGAATTGTAAAATACGATATAAACGCCCGCCGTTGATGTGACTTGGTACAAATAATTTTTCATGTGTTTATTTTTCACCTTTTCTCTTGCCTTTTATTGGAAAATACCTGGATTTTAACCTGATTCGACCGGTTATGCCCCGGTTTTTGATTTTAAAATTTAGAAGTCCAATGCCCAGGATATTACCTTGTTTTTGGGTAAAAAACGATCGAATTTTCCCGGCTGGATTTGTATAGAAATTAATTAAGAAAGCTAAGGTATGAAGAGGATTGTAAGTGAAGACTCTTTTGCGTTATCATTTTATACAATTAAAATTTCAAAAAATAATGTTCGAGAAAATAGCAAAAAATACTTCACTTTTTTTTATAACTTGCGAGAAATTGTTGTAACAACCGAGTTGATCTACTGAATATGAATATGAAATAAAACTACCGATAATTTTAAGGAGTCGTTAATCGCCCAGTCATGTTCCTTAGCCCCTGTGGTTATGCAATTATTTTTTTTAATTGTCAAGCATTATTCCGCCCTTACTTCTTTCCGAACTGTCAAATGAATATCATCCAAACTCAAATATTAGAAAAACATAAAAAAAATGCAATCGAGCGCAACAACAATGGTTGAAATCGGTCATTATTTGACGAAACGGCATGCATTTCACATTGAGTGTCCTGGTCGGACATTTAGTCGCCTCATTAAAACAGTAATGAATGTCACCCTTAAAAAAGTTAGCCAATTTTTGAAGCTTAATAACTTTTTTATCTTAACTTTAATTGAAATGCAACCTTTGGATGAAATATTTGTCATAGTTTAGGCTTCAAGAAAACCCGTTTTTGAAAGAATTTCGTTCGGAGGAGACAAAAGTTATTGACGAAAAACTGGTTTTTCATGTTCCTCTCGAATAAAATGTTTCAAAATCCCATACAAACTTCAGGCTCGTTGAGCGACCCCTTCCCGTGGTCCGATCTGGCTCAAATTTGGCATGAGATCTTGTACTAGGCCCAGGATAAATTTTAGCCTGCAGCGTATAATATTTCACAGGTTTTAAATTTCCCATACAAATTTGGGGCAGTCTAATGTACACTCAAGAGTAGGTACACATGGTATCCCTAGAATAAACTCGAAGTGGAATGTATGGGAAAACGGTACAGAAAGCACCAGTTAAGCATAAACGCTGCCGTTAATTGGGGCATCTTGCAACAGTAGAGTTAGATGAAACATTTGTGTACCTGAGCACATTTTTTTTTAATTTTAATAAAATGTTATAAAGTTATAATTTAATGATAACAAAATGATGACGATAGAGTTTCTCATATCGTGAGCTAGTTGTTGAAAGTTTTTAATTCTAATAGAAAATTTAAAAAATCGAGCAACATCCTTCCAACACTGTTGGTGTGGAAATATTTTTCCGAAAATCACCAATTTTTTTTTATAAATTTTATATTTGATTCAGTTTCCAGTCTGGGGTGAAGTGCGACAACATGCAAATTAAAAATGTATTTTTGAAATCCCCTTTATGTAGGTTGGAATATGATTGTTTTGCATCACGCGTTGTTAATTTCTTTATTTCATCCATCCAAACATAATTTTTTATGATTTCAGCTCGGTAGCTAATTTTTGTTGTTGTTTTTTTTACCCCTAAATATATGCAGCACCCATAAGCTTTTTTTTTTAAACTTTCTTGACAGAAAAAATATAAAATTAAATTCAAACAAAACCAAAAATTACTGCCATTGGTGCTTTATGCGTTATGACCAGATATATCAAAAACTTTAAATTTCCAAGCGTTTTGATTTGATGTTTCATCAAAACAAAGTTTATTGCATCATACCCCTGTTTCTTGATAGGGGAAAAACCGCATGTTATTGTAAATTTAAAAATAACTGATGAAACCAACAATTTTTCTGACTGCGTCAATTTCATGTTCCATCTACCTAAAACTTTTGATGTACAAGCGGTATGATTATCTGTGGACATTAAGTATTGTTTGCTACTTGTTTCTCGCGGCTACTATCTTTTAATAAAACCTTGCTTATATATCTGAAACATTGATGAAAGAAAATGAATTAAACCGCCTTTAAATTTCAGTTAACTCTTCATCCTCCGGATGTTAAGTTCTCAGAATAACAGCAAAAGCTTTGCAAATATCTAATCCAGAGCTCACTTCCACTTTTCCTCGCACATGTTTCCCGCGTCTCTTTCCTGCCCTTCTCGTTAGGAAAAATAATAAATAGAAAACGATGCGAAGCCCAATGTAACATAAATAAATACTTATCCATTCTGCCACTCGCTCGTACAATCTTGGCAGATGAACGAGTAGGTATGTACATACCCGCACACACATGTGATTATCTCAAACAGACAAGATCCGTATCACTAATTCAATTATTAATAAGTAAACACGGTGGGTGTTGATACAATTGAAAACTCCATCAATTTCCATACCGTTTCATACGCTCGGCTAGGCACATCAAACAAATCTCAGGGCTCCAATGCGGCTCAATTGGCGGAAAGTTTAGAATCATAGCTCGGCTTCTGTTTATCGGAAAACATAATCAATAAATTCAAATTGATTTATTTTTTCAACACATGTGAGCTTTCCATTGATAGCGTTATGAGAATAAGAATGACTCTAATGCGTTTCAGGATGAACATATTCTTGATGATAATTGTTTGAATTCTGAAATTGAGAACCAAAAGGTAAAGTTTGTACCTAAATACCTACTTTTCGAGCTCACAATTGATTCTGCCATAGTGAGCATCAAAGTTGATTTAGCTGAAAGTAGATGATCAACTTTTATTAACCTTATTATTTTTCAAGTGCTGTTTCTGTATGCAGAGAAAGCTTGTCAACCTTCAGGTAAAAAAAAATCTATGAGAAAAAACACCAAATGCAATGCTCTCATTGCAGCTCAATTTTATACATTGCCTATCGTTTGGCAATGTGAAAAACACATTGTAGAAGACTGATTATCGCATGACATATACATTTTTCATATAAAAAAAAACAAATCATGTCGTGTTTTTTTCTAAGAATCATTGGTCATCTTCAAACATAAATTCTAGTTTCCAAAGGGAAAATGTTTTATTAAAAAATCTTATATTATAACTTAGTTTACTGACTTTTTTAGCTATAGGGGAGAATGGGGATACTGTTAATTATATCTTTTTGGAAAAATATTGCAGATCGCTGTCTTTTACATTTTCTGACAGCATGAATTTAAAGTTTTTATGCTGCAAAATTTAGATCGATTCATGAACCCGTAGATAAACTATGAGCGTTTTCGTGGGACTAAGATGTGATATTTGGAAAGTTAAAGAAGACTTGATCCTTTGATAAGGGTGCCCTAGGCTTGGCAAAAATCATGCAAAATCTAAAGATAAAAGTTTCATTGTCTTTTTTGTGCATATTAGTTTTCATTTCACAGTGTCAGACGAAAAAAATTCTAAAAGTTTAACTACAACCCTATATTGATTGCATACTTAAAGGCGCAACTTTCCTATATTTTAGATAAAAGCACTTTTTTGAGTTCATTATTAAAGGAAGTTATTGGATAAATATTAGGCATTACATACACATATATTAATTATTTCGTGCTTAGCAATGAACAACATCCATTTAGAAGAAAAATATATCTCTTTGTACTCGAGGGATCAAGTGAACCCATAACATACATTTTTGGAAAAAAAATTCTTTAAAAAAATGGAGGCTTTTCTATTTTTGTGAAAATATTTTATCATTCCAGTTTCGAGATATAGATGAGGAATCAAGTATATCCTCAAGTGTCCTCATTCTCCCCTACCTATCTTTTTGATTATAATTCTAATGGCATGTGCGGCGGAATGAAAACTAGAGAGAATTTATTTTTATAGAAATTTGAAAGAAAGGTGGATAGACAGGCATTAGTGCGCCAATATGAGAAAGCTTGATAGATGATGAAATTTTAAGGCTAGAGGGCATGTTGATGAAAAGCTCCCATGAATTGGAGCAGGATTCGATGGAATAGTTGTCACGGGATTTGGTAATGCTCGTTGATAGCTTGTACGCGGTTGGTTGGTGTTCAACGGCAGATGTTCACCTACGCCGCAGATATGATCAACATGTCTCTCCCATTTTCTTCCATCATCGAGTCGAACAGTGTACCGTAATTTTCCCAACTTAGGAACAATTCTTCCGAACTGTCACTTATTGATCGACAGGAAATCTCGTACACGGACTCGATCGCCATCTGCAAACTGTCGCACGACCAAATTCGGGCGATCTTCTTCGGAAGCTTTCGGTAGCATGAAATCGAGGCGAGATTTGACGACCGAACATCATCATCGACGGAGACTGACCAGTAGAGGGATGTAACATTTTTCGTTACAGAATATTCGCAAGTTCCAAGTTGATATTCGATCTCGGACACTTGAGGGCCTTCAATTTTTGCTTGAAGGTCTGTACATAGCGTTCTGCTTGCCCGTTGGTAGCAGGATGGTACGGGGCTCCCATCTTGTGCACGATGCCATTTCGTTTCAAAAACAGCTGGAAGGATTCGGCTGTAAATTGTACACCATGGTCGCTAACGAAGACGGAAGGGATACCGAAAGTACGAAAGATCTCACGTCACATGTTTTCGGTACTCTCGGCTGTAATGGATCGACAAACTCTTATTTCGGGCCACTTGGTGTAGGAGTCCACCAGTATGAAGAAGTAAGTATCCATGCCAAAGTCCGCATGAACCCGTTGGAAAGGTTCGGTGGCCGGCTCCCAGCAGTGCGGTTTGGTCTTCCAGGAATCTGGTCTGACAGATTGTCATTCGGCGCAATTCGAGATCAATTCTTCGATTTGGCGGTCCATACCACTCCACCAACAATAGCCTCTTGCAAGCGATTTCGTTCTAGTGTGTAGAGTGGAGTTCTTGTAACACTCGCTGTCGGAGAACATCTGGTATGTACACTCGAATGCCTCCGAGAAAGCAACCTTTTTGCAGCGAGAATTCTGTTTGGTCAACCCCGAATCTGTCTTTTGCATCAACAATTTTCCCGTATTTTAACCCTTGGATACGTGTACTCACCGACTTATCATCTGCAATTGCCTGGGGAAGTTCCGAAGTGGTCAGTGGAAGAGTTTCGATATGGTTCAGCTCAACGACATCGGACTCCTTGATATCGCTTTCAGGATCCGACCGCTTCATTGGCATTCTGGACAGCGCGTCCGCATTGGCATGGTCCACTGACTTGCGGAATCGTAGCTCGTACTTGAACGATTGTAGAAAGGTGGCATAGTGTTGCATTCTAAGCGCGCACATTACGGGAAGACCTTTGTTCTCGTTTTAATCTTTGAAACAGCTTGATTGTCCGTCAGCAGAGTGAAGTTTCTACCGTAGATGTATTGGAAAAACTTCTTCACACTGAACACTATGACGTAAGCTTCTTTGTCCACCTGCATGTAAGCCTGTTGAGTGCGATTCAACGTCTGCGATGCGAATTGTATCGGGCGTTCGCTGCCATCGGGGTAAATGTGGCTGAGCACCGCCCCGACGCCGTAAGGAGAAGCATCGGTTGCCAGCATCAAATGCAGATCCGGCGAGTAGTGTACGAGGCAGTTGTCTGCCTGCGTTCTCTCCTTGACGATTCGGAAGGACTTTTCGCACTCCTTGGTCCATTTGAAGTCAACTTCCTTTTTAAGCAGATTGTTGAGCGGGTACAGCACTGTGCTCAAATTTTCGAAGAAACGCCCGTAGCATTTAATTAGGCCGACGAAGGATCGAACCTCATCCTTGTTCTTCGGTCGCGGCATATTTTGGATTGCTTCGACTTTTTGGGGAATTTTGTGGATACCTTCTCGATCGATGAGATACCCACAGTATTGGATGCAATTGGTGAAAAATTCGCACTTTTTGTCGATTAACCCGAATGTTATGGTAGGCTAATCGACGCAGAACTTCCTCAAGACGACTCAGGTGTACCGCATTGGTAGGACCTGTTATTTTAATGTCGTCGAGAAAAACGCTTACTCCTTCGATCCTTTGCAAGATCGTTTCGATTTGGCGCTGCCAGATTACCGGAGCTGATGATATGCCGTACATCAGTCGATTCGGACGATAAAGTCCGCGGTGCGTGTTCAGAGTTAGAATTTCTCTGTCTTCAGGTGCAACCTCCATCTGCAGATACGCCTGAACAAGATCGATTTTGGAAAATTTTGGTCCTCCGGCGAGCGACGCAAACAGCTCATCTATCGTTGGCAGCGGGTGCTGGTCCACTTTTAATTGAGGATGCACTGTTTGTTGTTCACTTTTTTCTTCAAGATGGCTTCTTTCTCTGATGTAATTTGCCTTCACTTTGCCCGACTTGAACCCAGATTTCCCTGCACTTGGGCTTTTCCCTGCTGCTTCAGACATACACACATCCACTAAATGCCCTTTTTTCCCACAAAACGAACACTTTGCAGACTAGAATTTGCACTCTTTTGCTAGGTGATTTTCATCCCCTCACCTAGAGCAAAACTTTTTCTTAGGCAATTTGCCAGCACTTTTTCCCATGTTGCACTTTTTTGTAGGGTTATGGAACGCGTGCACATCGTGTTTCGGAACAGTTCCGGTAATTACTGCTCCGCTCTTCTGGGAAAGCTCCATGCTAACGGCGTTGTCCCGTGCCTCTTTCAAGGTGAGGCGTTTTCTTTCCATGAGGCTCTCACGGATGTCGTCGCGTTTAACAACGAAAACAAGTTGATTTCGTAAGGCTCTCTCTAGACAACCTCCAAAATCACAGGCAATCCGTCGCAATGCCACCAGAAATTCATCGATGGTTTCTTCCGAGGAAGCAGCATTCTTGTCGCCTTGGTGACGACTGTTGAACCGGAAATTTTCGCTGATTTCCGACGGTTCCGGGCTGAAGTACTCTTGCAGGCTAGCAACTATTGCTGCATACGTTTGTGTACGACGATTTTCCGGTGCCATTCGATCTGACAAAACCTCATATGCGTCCGGCCCCATAAGGTGCAGTATCAGGTTCCGGCGCATTTCGTTATCCGCCACTCCGTAAATCGCAAACGCGGTTACCAATCTTTCCACCCATCGGGGCCAACGCGTCTTCCGTCGGTCGTACGGGTCGATGTGGAAATTTGGAGGCAAAGCCGCTGGGGCACGTTGTTTCGTACTGGCACTAATCTGTCCGGAATTCATGGTCTTCGTTGCCAGAATTGTTGTGGGTAAATTGACAGAATCGATGAAGATTTCGCGGATCAAAGTAAAAGAATCGTACTACTCTAAAACATGTTTTTATTCCGAAAGCTTTCCACAACAACTTAATTGGCGGTAAGCAAGATACAATCTTGAACCGAGGAAGCATCAAGTATGATGTAGTATGATGAATTTAAGGTAAGGTATATCAGAGAAGCAAAGTTTAACGAAGTACATTCTAGAACAGTGGTTTTCAAACTTTTTTCACTCACCGCCCCCTTTTGCAAAATTTTCGAACTCAACGCCCCCCTGGGCTATTTTTAAGAAAATCTAAAAAAAATAGAATTTGGATTGCTGAAAAACCATTAGCTTTTGGCTTTATGTTGTTATAAGACTTACATAACTCAATATTCATTCAAATTTATATAAGGTCCTCAGAGTCAAAGGAGTAGTGGGCACTTACATTTATAAAAATGGTCGATTTTTATTTAATAATGTCAAACGATTCTTCAGATTTCAAACTATGTATTTCGTAATTTTTCAGATTTTAAGAATTTTATTTACATACTTTTTTGTTCGGAATAAAATGCAAATTTTCGAAACATTTATGGAAAACGGCCAAAGCTAACAACTTAAAAGCGAATTTCCTCAAAATAAGCCGAGAGCCTCATATTGCCTCAAACCTCCAGTAAACTCCTTATTTTTTGTACGGTTTCCTGGACAATTACTTCAAATGATTGATTAGTTTGTTTTGATATAAAATCGTATATCTGAAATTTTGGTAAACAAAACTGTATTTTCACCAGTAATTTGCATTATTGAATATAAACTAATTACTGTCAAGCCGGTGGAAAACAAAAAATAGTATTATCGATTTATATATGAATTGTAGTCCTGTTCAAAGTTATGCAGCATTCACGGGTCTTAAAGTTTAAATTAGATTCTAACAATTGAATTCCAGCAATGTTAGTGAAAATCGCACAATTGAATTTTTGCATCGATTGAAATAAAGATAAAAAAAATAAGAATTTCAAATTCAAAATTCTCTTTCCTAAAAAAAATCTTCATATTTTCCTCTATAAAAATCTACCACTTAATCAAAGATGAGGTCTTTCAACATATTTTTTTTTTCAAAGATTTTTGTTTCTGTTCAGGAGATTTTCTGAGACGATTCATTCCAAAGATTATCAAGCAGTGCTATCTAAAATTATTCTTTTTTAGTGTAGCCCAAATTAATCTTACGAAACAAGATCAACATGTAGAGCGTAAAAAAATTGTGACACTTAAAGAAAAACTTTTCGATACATGTTAAGAAAAAAACATATACTGGATATTGGGACAAACATTTGCTTGCAGATCTGTGCAATTATTGATATTTAAATCTTGAACATGATCTTTATTTCTGTGACTTAATTTCGTTGTTTTGCTTTGATCTTACTTGTTGTTATTTCAAATATACGTTGTTTAGTCATTTGTGAAAATGTGTATTACGACCTCAACGCCCCCCTGAACCCTTCCAACGCCCCCCAAATTCCAAAATTCAGCTCACCGCCCCCCTGGAAGCTCTAAACGCCCCCAAGGGGGCGGTAGGGACCACTTTGAAAACCACTGTTCTAGAACAAGGATAACGGTAGAACGATCAATCGAAGTTCTAAAGAACGTATTTCGTTGCCTCTTAGGTATCGTCAACTTCACTTTAAACCGGAAAAAGCTGCCAAGATTGTAAACGTTTGCTGCGCTCTTCACAATCTCAGAATTGATTTTAATGTTCCATTGGACGAATCGGATTCGCTACCCTTACCAACAGATGCCTACCGGTCGTGTTGGCTTCACGTTTATAGTGAGCTAACTTCGTTTTTACCTTTTTTTTTGTAGTCGCTCCAAACCTATAGATTTTTTTGCCAATAAGAATCATTATTATTCCAGCTAATATTTCAATAAATAATTAACCTTTTGCCACTCTCCGACTGATCGAGTTGGTCGACCAAGACTGTTCAACTCCTTAGCTAAATTGGTCCAAATGTCGGTAAACCGCTCGCGATTCATGTAGGTGTAGAGATTCGATGTCAAGAAATAATACACAATAAATTTCACAATTATAATCCGTTTATTAACTGGCTTCTGTGTCTTCACTCCACGTGTGTACGCCTCAACTCCCTTTCTTTTTTTCCCCGTTTTTCCACGGCCGCCTTAGTTTTTCCGAATCTTCACATCGGTTCAAATATTTCACATTTCTCGCCGAGGGGCGACGCTACAGTAGGTTGCTTCGCAAAATTTAACGCCTTTGGCAATTGCTGGATTTGCCTCCATCCGGGCCACAAGATCGTCAAATTGTTTACAGTTTGTAACCCGGATTCTGGAAAAAAATTGTTTTAGTTTACATCAATTCTGAGTTTCAGTTTTACCAATTTTGTAAGAAATAATTCATAATTGAATGATTTATAAGTTTGTAGTGACATACTAGGTTATCTAAAAAAGCTCAGGAAGGTTTTTATTTTGAAATAGTTTAAGTTTGGAATGATGGTGTTTTACTAGCAAACCGCCTAATCAACTCCCAGATTTACTAGGCACTAAGCTGTGCAGATCTTTTGTACCAGTTGTAATTTCGGCTCACTCACTAAAAGAATTTAATGAAATTAGTTTGCTTACCTTTTCACGTCCATTTAAAACTACTTCATGAAGGTTCTATTAGATTTTTGATGTGTCGTATCGCGAAAACGTATCCACTATTCTCGTCTGTGAACGTCACTACATACAAGCATCGATTTGTCACTCACGATGACTACTAGATTAGGATAAGAACTCAAAAAGTTCATTCTAAAAGAATTTTCTTATCTAAAGCGACCACTGGAATCGCCATTTTGTCAAATTTCAATTCGTTGAAGCACACGTGATTGCAGATTTGGGAAAAATTTTCAACATTAATTCAAATTCAAAAGTGAAAGTGAAAAAAATTTGGACAGGTTAGTAAATGTATATTGAAAAATGTGAAAAGGGGGGAGGTCTGTTTATTGGAATTTTGATCCCGTTCCTCTTGTTCCCATGTCGTTCCATGTTGATAAAATTACTCTGTAATGCTTCATGATCGAAGTTGTCAGCCGAAAGTCGTAAATTTGTCCTTAATGAAAAAAAAAAGATTAAAATAACTATTGGACTCAATATTATCTCAAAGCTTACAACATACATAAGATCGGCATAATCATCTGATTCATTAAACCCGGGTGGTTAAAAGGTCTCTAATAAATTATAACAATAATAATCTGATTCTTTCTTGCTAGTTCAGTTATGGATACTGAGATCGATGATACTGATGAGATCGAACGTTAATCCAGACCCGCAGAGAAGCACGAATATCGAAGCGGAACTATTCCAAATGACATCTTCGATCCCTACTGTTGTTGGGCATGGATGGTTTGGATCTAAGGATTAGTTGCCTTCTGGTGGTTTTCGTTCCTGATTCTCGGCCCAGTGCAGTGGTGACAAAGCTCTTCCCGATTGCAATGAGAATGGAGCTTCTGGAGACGCTCCAATCCATGAATCTAAACAAGGGAAAAAATTCAAGTAATTTCTTTGTTGTTTTTTTTGTTGTTATTTACATTCTGTGCCTGATTTTGCTTCTCCGGAAGAAGAAAACTCGATCCTGGAACTTGATCTACTTAAAGTTCGATCCCCGCTGCTGTTGGCGATGATTTCCTGGATTCGAATGGTTTCTTCTTATTCATCTACGCTGCTATTCTGATCCGGTAATTTTTCGTTCTTGGTGGTAATAATTGTTGACAAAGCACTTCGGAACCACCTGAACCTAAACATGAATGGAAATGAAAGTTTTAATTCGCTTGTTTTAAGATTAAATTTTGTCATGTTAATTGATTCAATAATAAGATAACTTTTTTTGCCTTTAGTATCACTTTCCCTCCAATTGGTTAACAGTCTCGTGCGCGCTCTCAAAAAGAGCAGTTCGGTGGTTTGTTTGCTCTTTGTTGTGTGCTGTCGGTTGTTGAAGGAGTCGTTCGGGGTTTTGGTGACATGTCCGAATAGGATTGTGAAAATTTCCAATTTGTGAAAGGAGAGAATTTGTGACATGTTTGTATGACTCCGTCCATTACGAAGGGTGTACGTGCAAGTGAATCGAATGTAGTGATGAACGGATTTGAAAAAAGTTACTTCAATCGATACAGTCGTTGAGAAGATGCATGATTTAACGTGTATGATTGTGATTAAGTAGTGATGTGAGCACTGATGCGAGTTCGGAAAAGTCATAAAATGTTTTGATAAAGTGGAGAAGCAGGCGTTGTCTCGATGCACGTGTTTTTTTTTTGGGTCTGTGAATTTGTTTTTATTGAATTGATTTTTGTAATAGTGATAATTTGATGAATTGTTCGAAAAAGTGTTCAACGAGTAGCCGGAAGTCAACTGGAACATTGATCATCGGAAGTGATTGATTCGGGTTTAGAGAGGATTGTTTCATAACGTACCTACTGCAATTTACTTGGAGCAAGTGGTTTGAATCGTTTTTTTTTTCTTTGCGCGACAGAAGTGCAATCTTACAAGCTTTATCGGGAAAGAGAAGGTTGTGTATTTCAAAATCGTCAGTGGATTCTGAAATGTGCAGATTATGGTGTGAAAATGTGTTGGAATGCAATGCATGACTACTTAATTCGGCATTTGAATATGATTTTTAAGCAATATGTATGTTGTACTGGGGTGGGAAAGTGAATTTCTCGGATCTCACGACAGTTATAGTGGTTATAGCAAGTTCGGCATGTTGTGATTAAATAGTTCTGCAGCACTGTGACTTTATGAGCAGCCGAAGAAATTGTTTTTTTTAACATAATAATAAGAATGCTTCCATTATAGGGGTACAGGGGTAAGTACAATGATGCAAGGGAATGGCGAATTGTTACAAGGTAAGAAATAAAACATGAGTGAAAATATGTAAATATTTTTTGATTGTATATTAAAATAGCTTAACTCTATTATGGGGTTAAGTGGGGGGATTGGACAGGACATCAAACGATCGGAAGACTGATATTCAATAGATTGAGGGTTCAAGCCAGCCGGAGTATCTCGTCAAATTTGGAATCATGAGTAGGTTGCTTAGATACCTTTTCAGGATTCTTTATTTGTTGCGAACAGTTGGAAGGGAGTGAGATGAGTCAAACCAGTCCCAAGCCAGTGGTAACGGACCCCTTGGTCATGATGCAATTTTTGTTGATGAGTTAAGTATGAACAATATTTGAATGTGCAATCGAGACTTCCCGTACCGCCTCGGGTCGAAAGACCTATCAGCCACTGGTGGGTTTAGCTACATAAATACATACAGACATGTGAGCACTGATGCGAGTTCGATGGCGGGATTCCAAAATCCCAGGTTCCATCTCTTATCCTCGTCAGCTAAAACCATAGAAGGTTTGCGTGGGGCGTCGCGTCGTCTTCGTCGCATGGTGTGATTTTTGAAACCCGCTTGCTTGGATCATAGCAAGCGCTGCACAGCATCATGGAAAAGGAGAAATTTTCGTGAGGAAATTCCAATTACTCTCTTCAGGGTTGCCAACATTTATTTTCAAAAATCAGGGAACTTGCGAAATAAAAATCAGGCTACGTAAAAGTAACGGAAATTTCGCTCAAAGTGATGACCTTTTTTTTTGGTCATCGCTCCACATTTTCACTCCAATATGTGTTGTGAGCCTACTTAGTTGAATAATTCTGCTGCATCAAAGCAATCCCTTCAATTCTCTTTTTCAATAAGAATTAACGGGAATCTTTCGATTGCTTTGATTCAGCTACATTTTCACTTCAGCTATGGTACCTACTCCAGTTCCTTACTACTCATTTTTCATGACATTCGCAAAAATCAGGCAAAATCAGGCATATTTTCAAAAATCAGGGAAAATCAATGCCTTATCAGGTTGTTAGGCAGAGCCTCGACAAATCAGGCAACGCCTGAAAAATCAGGCACATTGGCATCTCTGACTCTCTTACTCTCTTTCTCTCATATTTTTTTGATCTACTTTTATTGCTCTACTTTAATACATATTGGTTCAACGATTTATTTTATGATTTTTTTTGTTTACGTATTGATGGTTGGGCTAGTACCAATTGGTCTATCTCGCCATTTCTATGATTCAATAGATTTTTGGGCACGACATATCTGTTGTTTTTTTTGGTTTCAGCGACACTAGATTCTTTCAGACAGA
This sequence comes from Uranotaenia lowii, assembly GCF_029784155.1. Lineage (NCBI taxonomy): Eukaryota > Metazoa > Arthropoda > Insecta > Diptera > Culicidae > Uranotaenia > Uranotaenia lowii. The sequence goes on from NC_073692.1 coordinate 256,617,809, forward strand.
TGGATATACCTGATAATAGTTCATTTTTCGAACATATTTGCTATACAAAATTCAATATTATTTACTGTTATTCTACAGCTTCTTTATTGTTTGATAGAAACAGTATACTTATTATCAATTTAAAAATATGTATGCGAGTTTTGAAAATGATTCTAATGTCTACGATAAAATAAAAATAATTACCGTTACATTTTTATTGATATATATCAATTGTGTTTTTGGTATTTTTTAATTTATCTAAAATCTATTACCTTGTATCACAAATATATTCTCCTTACTTCATTTCACATTAACAAAATTATGATTGGTAAAAGATTTTTGTTTGGCTTACAGATCATCTAATAGAACGGCAGCTGTACCTACTAAAGCGACTACTGGAATCGGGTGACTTGACTATCGTCACCTCATGCGCGGCGCAGAATTATGGGGCCCGTCTATTCACTACAGAGTGCATAGAGATTTCGCGTGTGTGAAACAAAAACCTCTGAAACCTATGTACCAAGTATTTTGGCTAATGTAATTCTGGAGATTCTAATTTGATTAATTTTCGTAGAAAAGGAATTCAACATCAAATTTCTTTTTTTGATTTCAGTAATGAGTGCCGTCGATCGTTTGTAGGTACATTCTACCAAGTTTCCAACACTGTGCCCCTAAATTTGAATTGAATAATTTAACTTTTTATTATAAAATACAAACAACTTTTAATTTACAATGTGTTTTTCTAAATGAGTTAAAATACATTATTAATATTTAAGAAAAATATATATTTTATTTTGACAAGTTTGTTGCAATGACAGAAATCTAATCTATTAGGCCATATTTTGTAAAATGATCAACTATTTTCTTCAAAACTTCGTCTTTGCCATTTTTTTCTTTGGCCGCTTCTTCCACTTAAAATTGTTGATACTTTGCAGTCGGAGTTGTACTGCAGCACTCTTAATTCTTCAATTATTTTGAGTGTTCCCAGATGCGGTTTTATAAGCGCTGTAGCCCACCGACTGCGCCAGTATTCTACGTGATTCGTTGTTCTTGGAATTTAGTTGTTCACATTTGGATAAACTGACCAAACTTCTGGAGGAAAAGGTGGTTGAATTCTTCGCGTTAGGTGCAACCGTGTACGTAGATTTCATCCACGTAATCCAGAAACAGTTTCATCTTATCTGAAACACCCATCAATAAAATGTCGAAATCTTGTTGTATCTTTTCCGGGGGAAGAAACGTCAATTCCTGCTTTTTTTTAGATGCTGAACAAGGCACTGGAGAATCAAATTCACTGACCATTCCTAAATTCTGGATTTTTTACTGTTAATTTTGGGACAGGTGGAAAAAGAACTCATTCCGTTGAATGTTCGCAAATTCTTTTGCGAAGGCGTTTTGCATAGCCTTTTCAAAATCTTTTTAAATTACTTTCAGTAATACATTTAATGTTTGGTCAAAAAATATTTTCCCGAGTTAAGTTAAAACATGACTATAAAGAACTTCCGTTTTGATAGTCATCAGCGCGAAAACTGGAGGGATCGTCTTCTCGTTGTCCGGACCGTTACTACCGAGGATGGTAAAGAGCTATCTTAACAGTCCAGGAACTGTATCGAACGTGGCATCTGCCACCCAGTATGCAGATGAAGCCAGTCTTTTGAGATCTTCGTTTGAGCAAAACAGTAAGGGGGCAGGGGCCCATCTCCAGCTGAGTTTCCTCGGTAAAATATGTCGCCACCAAAGATGACCGCAAGATTTTTTGGCACAGTAAATTTCTCCAATGAATCGGGCTCTGATTCCGAAGTCCGTCGTGTTCGCTGAATGATTTTTCTCTGGGCCTCGTAGGTCACGCTTTGCTGAACCTGCACCAAATGCTCCGTTGCTAAATTACGGATTTTTCGGACAGGTATCTACTGCTGCAAATCTTTCGAAGTTCACTCTTAAACGGACAGCTTCCACTGCATCAGGGTCTGGTTCGTGCACGTGAAGGGCATCCGACTCAAAGATAATGGTATGGTTCCCATCCATAAGCTTAGGAGTTCCTGCTAGAAAACGACGAAACATTTTCACTACACGCTTCAAACGTTGTTTTACGTAAAATTCACCTTTTTTGTTGCGATTGTATAAATATCTATTCAGGTGCAGAACTTTGCCTCCTCGACTGCTTGGTAAGATTTCAACTTTCTGTGTTGTCATCTTGAAGGACTGGAGGTAAATCCAAACGAGACTAGGCAGTCCCGAAGTTATGTTGTAACTGCTTCTAAACTACTGGTAAATGGCTGAAACTCGCGGAGTACGAAGAGGAACACAGTATTTTCTGTTGCTTTAAGGTATCCCGAATAAAAAAATACTGTTACCAAACAGTAACTATAATAGTTACACAATTATTTTGAACAGCGTAAAAAAACGATCGATTCGATTCAATTTATTCACTTCATCTTTCTTTTGTTAAAATTATTTACATAACGGTGAAAAAATGAAACTGGTCTATTCCGTCCGGTAGAAGATCCTCCCCAGCCATAGTTAAAGCGAAAGGTTGGCATTGTAGCTCCAGCGCTACTGGATCTAGGGAAGCCACCATGCATTGCCCGAGTGAGAGTGTGGGGAAGCTGAAATTGCTTTCGTTTTAATTCGAAATCTTGAATATTTCAATTACACTAGTTTACAGCATTTTTGAACTCAGTAAACTGAAGGTCATTTCTAATGTGAAATCGGGCGCTGAATCCGAAAATGAAATTCAAAAAAATCTCAGTAGAACCGTTTTTGAGTTATGCTCCAAATATGAAATTTCGGAAAAATTAAAAAAGTTCTTGTACTTAGATGAAAATATCTCGGACGGCATAACAGTAATTTGAAATCCCTCTTTTGCATATTGAAGGTGAATGAGTTTTCTATCGATCATCTGAACACTGTTTTTGCGTTTGACCAACAGTATTGTTGATATTAGTGACTTTATGAGAAAAAAAAATTATAAAAAACGCATTTTTTTTAGAGAAAATTTTTTTTCAACGAAAGTTTTAGACTCGATGGTAGTATTTCAAAAATCTGATTTTCTTTTACGCTTGAATGTCAATTTGAAACATAGATTTCAAGTGGTTGTTTATCAACATCGGTTGAAAATTCAAGAAGTTATGGCTACTTTACCATAATAGTATTTTTGTAGTTTTCCATAATTTAACGAACCGCAGTACACTTATCCTGGTATAGGAAGAATGAAACATGATAAATCTTACTCGCTCCAAGTCAAAATTATTTATTAGCTTACCAGAAGGTCCCATGCCAAGTTTCAGGAAGATCTGACCATAGGGAGGGGTTGCTTTAGTCTCAAACGTGAATAAAATGTTAAGGTATTTTGCCCGAAAGGAACGAAAAATACTGGTTTTTCATCAATAACTTCTTTCATCACTAGCTGATTGTTTTTTATGGTTGATTTTCTTAAAGCCTAAGTTGAGGTAAACATTTCACCCGAAGACTGTAACTCGATTGGATTTGAAACAGAAAAGTTATTGCGGTTCAAAGATTGTATTTTGGTCGAAAATTCTCGTATAAAACGCAATGCGTAAAAAGTACTCATTGCATGTTGGACAAAATTTGCGGCCTTTGAACTGTCGCAACTTTTTCACTTCAAGTCCAATCGTGTTGCAGTCTTCGGGTGAAATATTTGTCTCAACTTAGGCTTTAAGAAAATCAACCATAAAAAACAATCGGCTAGTGATGAAAAAATTTATTAATTAATAACAAGTATTTTTTGTTCCTTCCGGGCAGAAAACCTTAAAATATTATTCACGTTTGAGACTCAAGCAACCCCTCCCTATGGTCAGATCTTCCTGAAACATGGCATGTGACCTTCTATTAAGCTAAAAAATAATTTTGACTTGGAGCGAGTGAGATTTACCATGTGTTAAGTGTACTGCGGTTCGTTAAATTATTAAGAACTGCAAAAATTACAGTTTAATAAAGTAGCCATAACTTCTTCAATTTTCAACCGATGTTGATAAACAACCACTTGAAATATTTGTTTCAAATTAATATTTAAGGGCAAAAGGAAATCAGATTTTTTGAATGCTACTGTTGAGTCTAAAACTTTCGTTGAATCAAAATTTTCACTAAAAAAATGCGTTTTTCATAATTTTTTCTCTCATAAAGTCACTAAAATCAACAATACTGTTGGTCAAATCAAACGCAAAAACAGTGTTCAGATGATCGATAGAAAACTCATTCACCTTCAATATGCAAAAGAGGGATTTCAAATTACTGTTATGCCGTCCGAGATATTTTAATCTAAGTACAAGAACTTTTTTGATTTTTCCGAAATTTCAAATTTGGAACATAACTCAAAAACGGTTCTACTGAGATTTTTTCGAATTTCATTTTCGGATTCAGCGCTCGATTTAACATTAAAAATGTTGGTCAGTTATTCAAGTTCACGATTTTTCAAAAATTTTGTAAATTAGTGTTATTATTACTTACAGAAATTTCCGGTAATTTTGCAGGAGTTGTCCAAAACAATCCCGGTTTTCTCGTCTGCTAGAGGCTGGTTCCACTACGATGCAATACATTTCGCGTCCGATGTTTTTCGCCACACATTTGTATATGTTGTGTGAACCTGCAATCGTCGTGGAGAACCGTTGGAAACTCCCAAAACTGCACCAGTAAACGCAGCGAAAATTCTGGTGATGGTCCGTGCCAAAAGCAAAAGCGAGCAGAGAAAACAAAACAAGATTGTGCTTTGTGAGCCAATGGTGCCAGTTATCCTGATTTTTTAAATTTTAACTTATTATGATGTCTGCAGATATTTAATCTTATATAAAAAATGGAGGCGTTTTCTTTGTAACAACATCAAGTATGAATGGTCGGTCGGAATGAAGTGAAATTTGGTATCCTAGGGTTTTTTGGGTCAGAGATGGTTTGTGTAATAGTTTCAAGAATCTCACTTTTTATGAAAGGGGGGTCCCCATACAAAATTATCTCTTCACATCTTCTTATATATAAAAATGGAGGCATTTCCTTTGTAACAACATCACGTATGAATGGTCGGTCGGAATGAAGTGAAATTTGGTATCCGAGGGTTTTTTGGGTCAGAGATGGTTTGTATAATGGTTTCGAGAATCTCACTTTTTATGAAAGAGGGGTTCCCATACAAAGTTATCTCTTCTTCACATCTTCTTATATATAAAAATGGAGGCGTTTTCTTTGTAACAACATCACGTATGAATGGTTGGTCGGAATGAAGTGAAATTTGGTATCCGAGGGTTTTTTGGGTCAGAGATGGTTTGTATAATAGTTTCAAGGATCTCACTTTTTATGGAAGGTAGTCTCAATACAAATTCAACGTTATTTGTTACGATTTCCATAAGAATCTATTCGCGAGCACGATGCAATTAAGGACGTGTAGATAAAATTAAACATTTATTACGATTTATACTTTAGAAGGTAAAACGAAGTTTACCGGGTCAGCTAGTTTGTATTAAATTATACCATTTTTGTTTTACAAAAAACTCAAAACAATTAAATTAGCGGGCAATCGATGGCTTCCATTTAATAATAGCGTTTTCGTTTATTAGACCAGGCCTACCAATGGTTGCTAAACCTCGAATCGAGTACATTCAGCAACATATTTATCAACCCATCATCGCACCAACAGTCGCTAACTTGATTCGAGAAATAGCATTCGAGCAGTAGGTTGTTACAGGATGCGTTTATGTAGCAACCCGGTAGCAACGCAGCTGGTTGCGCTATCAGAAAATAAACAAACACAAATACCAACCTGGATGGCAACAATGGGTGCAAAAATCAGTAAGTAGATAAAAACGCAACCAATCAAAACATCTAAAATACCGACCGAAATAGCAACGCCCGGTGGGTTTAGTCTTAGCAGAGGCATCCTAGTTATCCACGAGTTTTGCCCTAACTGCTGTCATTGTGTTTATTAATTCAGAAGTCCACCAGTTTTTCCCGAAGTTTGAACCTCAAGCAGGCGGTTGCAACCCGTAGAAGTTGACAGTGTTGGGGGTGAGTATAAGGGTGAATAGAGCAACCATATATTTGCATCGTCCTGAGTGACGATTTTGTTTGTTATTTTAGAAAAAAATTTCCCCCGTGCCGGTGGAGAAAACGGAAACAGTATAAATTACATTCAACCAAGAACTTTAGCTTAAATTAAATTCCGAAAGTTAAATCAGGTTTGAATTCATGTCTTCGGAAAGGAATATCAACAACAAATGACAATATTTTGTTATGTGGTATAAGGTATTTTTGAAAATTGAACTGAAGACTCATTTAGGACATTTGAGTAAAATCCAAAATAGAAAATTGAGTTTGAATTTTTTTTTTTACCGGAATCGAGGGAGGGCAATCCGTATTTTGCCAGCGTGATTGAAGTTACTGTGTCACGCTATTAGATCAACTTAACACACATGAACTTGAATGCTGCTCGTTATCGAATTATATAATATTCTGAATTGATTGAATGCTTTTTTTTCTAAGGAAGCTGCATCCTTGTCTTTTTTATTGAATAATAAAGGCCTGAAAGAAGAAAGAACTGAAAAGTAAAAAGTTCAACAGTAAAAATAGCTGGCATCTCTGGCTCGCTTTTCAGGAATTTTTGACGTAAGGGTGACATCAGGTATGGACGCTTCATGTAACGGTTCGTGATCATTTTTTCGATTATTGATAAAATTGAAGTTAATCGTGCATACCATTTCATCACCTTTTCAGATACAAACCTTTTCAAATGAACGTTCATGTTCCGTTCCTATCATTGTCGCGATAAAGTTTAATATTACAACTACTTTTACAGAGACAATCACTATTTCTGGAGAAGTTGATTTATTGTATAAACTGTTAGAGCAAGTTCACTGGTGTTGGGAAAAAGTGGTAGAAATTTCGACACTCACGGCACATTTTGAAAATTTTGCCATGCAAAAACATTTTCAAGATCTGTGGCCTTCTAGTTTTTTTACAACACGTGTTGTATTTTCGCATGCTGTGATGCAAAAATAGAAATATTTCTATCACATACGGCTGAAATAAAAACAGTGATGTAAAAAAATACAACGCTCCAAGATCTTGAAAACATTTTTGCATGGTAAAATTTTCAAAATGTCAAAATTTCTTCCACTTTTTCCCAACACCAATGAACTTGCTCTTAGAGATACAGTTTTTTAATATGCGGGATCTTAGCAACCCTACATTTGTAGGCAAACCGATCATGGCGAAACGCCTTTGCTCCCGGCGGCCCTTAGTTTCGTTTGCTGCTGCTGGCTACTGACATACGAATTCTATCCGACATACGGGAATCAATGGCAATGCATACATCCAGGCGTTTACCTTTCTATTAATGTGCGATGTTGTTTTCCGTACAGTCAAGCTTACAAATAAGCATTTGTAAAACATTTGACTCATTCGGCCTAGCGACAATTCTACCTAACAACCATTTGGCCTTTCGGCCTCAAGCGTCATCCATGTCTAATTTGCCCATCATCCATTCGGCCTAATGATCCTTTGGCCTAGCGACCAATCGGCTTCATATTTATTCGACCTGCCATCCATTCGGCTTCAAATTTATCCAACCTGTCATCCATTCAGCCGAATATCCATTCGGATTAACATCTTCTCGGCCTTGTATCCATTCGGCCTAACGTTCACTCGGCTTGATAACCATTCGGCCTAACGACCATTTCGGCCTGGCAATCAATCGGTCTAATGGCCATCCGGCTTAACATCTTTTCGGTTTAACGTCCATTAGACCTGGTGGCCATTCGGCTTAACGTCAATTCGGCCAAACGTTCCATTCGGCCGAACATACTTCGGCCTAGTAACCCTAATGGGCTAATGCCCTAGCGACCTTCGGCCGAATATCTTTCGGCCTGACGGCTTTGGGTCAATATCCGGACCCCCTATGGCTTAGACCAGGGACTGGGTGTTGCTGGGCAGCCCCTTCTGGGTTGACCCGTTCCTGGGGAAAAAGCAAAGTTCCAACAGTGAGATCGTATTGCTTGTTCGCAGTGATCTTTCATTTGGTTCATTATAAAATGTGTTACCATTGGGGTATTATGCCCAATCAGAACCCACCGAGAGCAAGTATTGAGAGTACTCAATCTGAGTGCTTACTTAGAAGATATAATATTCATCGATTAAATATCGACAATTTTTCCCGCTTTTATTTAAATATATGCTTCATTAATAAGAACAAAAACTGTTAAATGACTGAAACGGACCTTAGTTAGTATAAGATTAAAATATTAAAACACAGTAATCACAAATTTAACACAGTAGCGATCACTCCAAATAATGGATAGAAAGTATTCACTTTACACTGATGACACGAAACAAAATATACTAAACACTTAGCCACGAGTTAAAATTAAGAGTTGGAAAACGTCAACTGGAAAGCGGAACGGAAATGCCAGTTAGGATGGGTAGCTAATCACTATACTAAAAGGCTCTACTTGCTCTTTCCATTCTCAGCCGGCATAGTGTGCACATCGGGCATAACACGTTACATTTAGCCCAATAAAGTTTAACAGTTATACTTTATTATACAAGTGGAAAGATTAAGTACAATTTGTATGAGATTAGCCTAGAATCAAGTGAGTGATTAGCATTAAACCTAGCAATAGCCCATCCTAACCCATACCAATTCTATAGGACCCAGAAATCTTGTGCATAAAATCCAACGAAGCACCATTTGGTCAGAGGCAAATGGGCCAGTGATCCGAAAAGCAATTCGATCCTTTCGGCCCTGAAGAATCAGAGAGTGGCAACCGAGAAGTTCCGCAGAGGCTCCAGGTTGGCTTAGGCAAGCCAGTGAGCCTTCTCGTTTAACGCTACCGTTGGTCTGTTGAGGAGCCTGTGAACCAGCACGAGGTGCTGACCCGCGGGCACCATCCAGAGCAACCAAGAAGGATTGATCTTCACCACGAGGTTCTGGAGGGCACCGTTCGATCCCTTCAAACGGGCTCGTGAAACTTCGAACGTGTACCCTTCAGTTCCGTCGCTCCATTGGTGACCTCAGCTTCGAAACTAGGTCCCGGAGTTCATCCAGTTGACACCCCGAACATTCGAATCAACACCTGAACCACCATAGACCATCCATCGCCGGCCGGCCCAGCATCAGCAGCAGCAGGAGCAGAAACACACACCACACCCACACACGACACACACGTAAGTTTTTGTAAAATATACAGGACATGAAAATTTTACGAGATTGTGTTTTCCTAAGAACATCCGACCAGTGCCCATTGTGAGAAGCCGACCCGAGGTTCTCCGCAACCTCTGCTCTGCTAGCCAAGCAAAAGAGGCCGCATGTGAGCCCACCCTCACTAGAATTCCCGTGGCTTGACCAGGAATTCGAGGGCAGTTGTAGCTGGTCCTTCTGGCCAGCTAAGTAATAATTGGCGCCCAACTTAAAGAAACAGTACTGGTCAGTAGTTCGAAGGGTTCACAATCGGAGTGATCTAGGGAATTAGGGAAATTTTGCAAAATTTTAGTAAATTTTGTTTGGTCCAAGTTACAACTAGGGATTGCTCGAAGGGGTTTTGAGTAAGCGGGTATTTCGGTGGTTTCGTTATTTTGGATTTCTCCCAAAATTGCACAAGACGATAAACTGTGATAATTGCCGTCTACTAGTGCGCGTACCAGTGAAAAAGGATTTATTTTGCAAAAGTAATTTAAAACTATTTGTTTGCATAAAAATATATTTATTCCATCTCAAAAATAGAATATTCACTTTCAATTTCATACAACACTTTCACTCTTTTGTTCTCAATAGTTCCACTCCAATAGAAATTTTTATCTAAATCCATCATTATCAAAAGCAATAGCATCATTTCCTACTTAAAACTTAAATCTACATTCAATTCTAAAATTTTATTTTCAAATAGTTTTTCCGCATCAATAACATCACATTCACTTGGTATCACAGTTATTCTCTATCATTTTTTCCATCCGAGATTATTTAAACTCCATCAATTAAAGAAACACTTTTATCTGGGTCTTGATTCGACGAGAGGGAGGGTGAATATTTTACTCAAATTGAAGTAAAATAAATAAAATCTAAGTTATTCGTAGCCACGTTAATGTATTTTTTGATTCATATTTTATCTTATCATCGTGTTTTAAAATGAATTTGCAGCAGTTGTATAAAAATATGTGCGTTTCGCACCTAGAGGTTGACGAGGTCGAGCATGAACTGTTGATTAGGAACATTCTATTTCATTTTGATGACTCGGAATCTAAGAAACGAAGAAAACTAGAAGAAAGAATAAAAGAAGAAAGAAGATTAGGGTACATCTCCACCGCATTCGCGCGAACTTGGAGAACCGCCACCGAAGAGCTGGAAATAACTAGCAGTCGTGTGACGATGATTAGAAACGCTCTAGAAAACCAAAATTTGGGCAAACGCTCAAAAGATAAAATAAAGACTCGTTTAGTGCATTATCTTGTTCGAATGTTTCATTTATCTAAAGCTTCGGACGCTAAAAAAATTCTTCCACAAATTGAAAAAATGGAACTGACTTTAGAAAAACTCTTTGAAAAATATTTTTCTGAAGAAGCAGTGGAAAATGACAAAGTTCAAGAAATCCAGATAGGACAAGAAATTTTACAAGTTCTTGAAGAAGTTCGCGATGAAATTCAAACGTTGAATGAGACTGTAACAGCTCTCGATGAGGATTTAGAAATCTCCGAAGTTGCACAACAACAAATAAGATCATCACAACCCAGCTCAAACGAAATTTTACAAGTTCTTGAGGAATATGAACAGGGTAATAATGATAATTTAGATCAATTGATAAACATGTTTAGAAGTTTCATCATTATCACAGCGGAAAAAGAAAAGCAGAATGGCGAAAAGAAGGAAGAGAAAAAGAAAGAATTGGTGGAAAGTATCGAGAAAAAGAAGAAAATCGAGAATTTGCTAAGCAAAATAGATTTGAATGTTAATAGAAATCCTATTCACAACAGCAAGAGTTTGAAACCCAGTAGTGATCGAACTCAAGCTGACACTGATGAAACTAGCTCTTATTCGAACCATTCTAGGAAGAAAGTTTATGTTAAAGGGTTCAAGAGTGATCTAGCCTCGAGAAAGAAGTTAAATCTAAATTTAGACCAGCAAGAACGAGGCGAAGATGATCACAAAGAGAATTCAAAAACGAAATATCACTTGTTCGATAGATCAGGAACTAAACCAAAGGTATTTGACCTTCAAAAGATCAAATATGATAAATCCAGGCGACACTACAGTTCAGGCACATCCTCTAGTCACGATAGTGGTTCTGCAACTGAGTGTACTTTTCGAAACAATAGATTGTCCACTAAATTAGTAAAATCCCGAAGCCACAAGATCAAAAGAACCAAGTATGAGAGCACAACGCTTTCAGATTCTTCATCTGATAGTTCTGTCTCATCTAAATCAAGTTCGGAAAGCTCATCCGGTTCTCAGAGAGTAGCTAGGAAAAACTACAAGAAAAGGGGGAGTAGTAAGCTCCGGGAAAAGCAAGCGAGAATGAAGAGAATCCCAGTATCTGAGTGGAAACTCAGATACGACGGAAGAGACGGGGGAAGAAAGTTGGGTGAGTTTCTTAAGGAGATAAGAATGAGGATGAGGGCAGAAGAAGTGTCGGAGAGGGAAATGTACCGATCAGCAATTCACTTATTTAGTGGTCGCGCTAAGGACTGGTACATGGATGGAATAGAGAATAGGGAGTTCAGAAGCTGGTCAGAGCTTATGAAGGAACTCAAACGAGAATTCCTCCCACCAGACATAGACTTTCAGCTCGAAATTCAGGCTACTAATCGCCGCCAAGCAAGAGGGGAAAGATTCGTAGATTTTTATCATGAAATCCAGAAAATATTTCATTCGATGACGAAACAGATTTCAGAACGGAAGAAATTAAAAATAATCTGGCGTAATATGCGTCATGATTATAAAAATGCGTTGACTGGAAGGGAAATAAAGTCGTTAGCTAAACTGCGTAAATATGGGCGGATCATTGACGAAAATAACTGGGCTCTATACCAGAAAGCTCCTGAAAATAACATGCGTGGGCGAACAAATCAAGTGGGAGAAGTTCAGTTCGATGAACAGTCAATGATGTTCAGAAAAGATAAAAATTTTAAAACTTCAAATAAGGATAATCAGGAAGGAACAAGAAAAGGACAGAATCAAGCGATCATGGGAAAGGAGGAGATTAAAAGGTCAACAGAGAAAGAAAAGAAAGAAAAAAACTCGTTAATGAATTTGCCAGGGACTTCTCAAGGTACCTTGGAGGTATTGGTGAACCAGTATAAGCGTCCACCAATCGGCACTTGTTATAATTGCCGCAAAGAGGGCCATCACTATAGTGAATGCCCCCAAAAACGAGAAAAATTTTGTAGGTTGTGTGGATTCGCTAACGTTTTCACTAGTGCGTGTCCATTCTGTCAAAAAAACGCTTAGAATTCAGTTTGGGAAGGCAAACTGATTCTGAATCTTCAAATCCTTCATCACCTGATTTGACTAAAGAATTAAATTCTTTGGGATTTCGCCCAATGAGTGAAACCGATTATGACAATCAAGAAGTAGCAGAGTTATTTGTTGAACTAGAAGGTGACGGAAGACCTTTTGTAAAAGTTCACATTTCAGGGGAAGAAATTATTGGGTTGTTGGACAGTGGAGCCCAGCGCTCTGTGTTGGGAATCGGTTCAGAAAAACTTATTGAAAGATTAGACCTTAAGCTGTTCCCAACCACGGTTACAGTTAAGGCTGCTAATGGAAAAATTATTCCAGCCAAGGGATTCGTGTACTTGCCTATCACGTTCAACAACACAACTAAAATAGTACCTACCTTTGTAGCACCCGAGCTTAGCCGAAAGCTCATTTTGGGATACGAAGACTTTTGGCGCTCTTTTGGGATTAAACCCACAATCGATTCAAATATCGACGTCGCCAGTTTAAACTGTCTCGAAGAGACGACATCGGAATTAGAAGGAAAATGGGAGCTGAGCGAAAGTCAAGAACAACAGCTGGAGGAGATCAAAAAGCTTTTCAAAGTTGCGGTGGATGGGGAGATTTTGGGTGCAACGTCTTTGGTCTCACACACCATCGAGATTAAGGATGAGTACCAGGCGTCTCCACCCATACGTATCAATCCTTATCCAACTTCGCCAGCCATGCAGGCCAAAATAAACCGGGAAATCGATAAGCTTTTGGAGCAGGGGGTGATAGAAAAAAGTAGAAGCGAGTGGTCATTGAGTACTGTGCCGGTTATAAAGCCAACCGGAGAAGTGCGGCTTTGTTTAGACGCCAGGCGTCTAAATGAGCGCACTCGGATGGATGCGTATCCTCTTCCCCACCAAGACCGCATACTGAGCAGGCTTGGGTCTAGTAGATTCATGAGCACGATTGATTTATCAAAAGCGTTCTTTCAAATTCCGCTTGACCCAGCCTCGCGAAAGTATACGGCCTTTTCGGTTATTGGGAGGGGACAATTTCGCTTTTGCAGAGTGACGATGGGCCTTCTAAATTCTAGTGCAGCTTTGGCCCGTTTAATGGATGAGAATTTGGGGTACGGAGAATTGGAACCGAATGTGTTTGTTTACCTTGACGATATCGTCGTGGTAAACAACACATTTGAAGACCATCTTTGTTCCCTGAAAGAAGTTTCTCGCAGGTTGAATGCAGCTAATCTCTCGATCAATATTGAAAAATCAAAATTTTGCGTACCAGAATTACCATACCTCGGTTACATCCTATCTGCTGAGGGATTAAGGCCGAATCCAGATAGAATCAATCCCATTCTAAATTATGAAAGACCGTCTTCTATTCGTGCCTTACGCCGTTTCATTGGAATGGCAAACTATTACAGGCGTTTCATTCCGCATTTTAGCGAAATGAGCGCCCCATTGACAAATCTTCTCCGCAAAAAGCCAAAATCATTACCTTGGAATGAGCAGGCAGAAAAAGCTTTTTTAGAGATCAAAGAAAGTTTGATCTCGGCGCCTGTATTGTGTAACCCAAATTTTACATTGCCATTTCAAATCCAGTCTGACGCGAGTGACAGCGCCATTGCTGCTGTTCTCACTCAACAGTACGAGGACGGGGAGAGGGTGATCGCGTATTTTTCGCAGAAGTTAAGCCCAGCACAACAATCGTACGCAGCGACTGAGAAGGAGGGTCTCGCTGTGTTATCGGCAATTGAGCGATTCAGACCATATATCGAGGGCACACACTTTGTCGTAATAACAGACGCGTCCGCGCTGACGCATATTATGAAAGGTCGTTGGAGAACATCATCTCGCTTAAGTCGTTGGAGCATCGAGCTCCAGGCGTACGACATGGAGATACGCCATCGAAAAGGTCGGGACAACATTATTCCTGACGCGCTTTCACGCGCTGTAGAAAAGATCGAGATTTTGGAGATAGAAGACGAGTGGTATCAGGGAGTGTGGAAGAGGGTTGAGGAAGCGTCAGACGATTGCGTAGATTATAAGATTGAGGAAGGAAAATTATTTCGATTTTTGCCGACTAAAACACCAGTTTTAGATTATCGTTATGACTGGAAGTTATGCGTACCGGAAAATCTTCGCGAACAAGTTCTCCGCACAGAACATGACGAAATGTTTCATTTAGGGTTCGAAAAACTGTTAGATCGTTTGAAATTGCGATATTTCTGGCCAAATATGTCGTCCGCAGCCAGAAAGTACGTTCAAAAATGTCACGCGAGTAAGGAATTTAAACCTACAAACGTCTCGCAGCATCCCGGCGCGTCTAAGCCACGTCTGGCTACAAAACCGTTTCAAATCGTTTGTCTTGATTTCATTCAGTCGTTGCCGCGGAGTAAATGCGGAAATATGCATTTGCTTGTCGTTATGGATTACTTTTCCAAGTGGACAATGCTTTTCCCAGTTAAGAAAATCGCGTCGAATATAATCATAAAAACTCTCGAGGAACAATGGTTTCGACGGTATTCGGTTCCGGAAATCCTAATAAGCGATAATGCCAGTTGTTTCCTTAGTCGCGAATTCAAATCTTTTCTCGAACGGTACCAGGTCAAACATTGGACCAACGCGCGGCATCACTCGCAATCGAATCCGGTAGAAAGATTAAATCGGAGTATAAATGCTTGTATACGCACGTACGTGAAGGGTGATCATCGGTTATGGGACACTCAGATATCCCAAGTTGAGTTCGCGATCAATAATACCCGTCACGCGTCCACCGGTTTCTCCCCTTACCGCGTCATCCATGGTCATGAGATCGTCTCAAATGGGCAAGAGCATAGACTAGATCCCGAAACTCAGGAACTCTCTGAATCTGAAAGAGCAAAGAAGAAATCAGAAATCAATCGTTCGATTTGGGAGTTGGTAGCAAAAAACTTAAACAAAGCTTTCGATAAAAGCAGTCGCGCGTATAATCTTCGGTCGAGAACCAGCGCCCCAGTATACGAAGTGGGCCAAAAAGTTTATCGTAGGAACTTTACCCAATCATCAGCAGGAGAAGCATACAATGCCAAGTTAGGGCCAGCATACATAGCATGTACTGTGATTGCCAGAAGAGGAACCAGTGCATATGAGCTCATGGATAAAACTGGGAAGAATATCGGCATATTTTCCGCTGCCGATCTAAAGCCAGGCATCTTAGAAACTTAAGCAGAATGAGAAAATTAAGAAGAACAAACCTAAGACGATTGTATCAGGACGATCTCTTAGATTCTGTTCGCTAACAGAAAGTATATCTTAAAATTTCTTTTGATGATTTTTTTTCATAGAATTTAAATTTTAGTGGTACCACATCCAGCAAATTCTAATTTTTGTTTGTTGCTTTCAGCAAAACATGAATAATAAAAATAATATTGAGCACTTATCGAATTTCGAGCAAGACAAAGAAAAATGCTTTATCATCGTAGGGTCAAATTCAATTAATTTTCCTCAGTTCAATCGACAGTTCATGTGAAACCGAAAAATCCATAATCCCCAAAAGTAAGCAAGAATATTATATGATTTGCGTGATATTGATCTGGACCGATAAATGGAATACGACGGAATAAGGCATAAGATCAAACACAGCTTAGAGAAGTCTACACCGGTTATTTTCTCGTCATATAATATGAAAGCACTTTGTCCATAGAACAGAATTCACATATCGTAGTTAACCATCAAAATTTGAAAAAAATCAACCATTTCGAACAATAATTTTGTAAGAATATCCGAGAACAAACCTAGAACCAACCACAGCGATCCGAATGATGAGGCCATTTGATAAAATTCTTTGTTTTATAAAGCTCGACGAATAGAGAGTTTAAAAGAGATGATAGTTTTCCACTCAATATATTATTGAGGTAACTGGTGAACTCAAGAGCAACAGAAAAGTGAAAGGTGACTGTACCAATCTTTAACAAAAAAAAAAAAAATTATAAAAAAAAAAAATAAATAAATAAATTGACTTTTCTTATTAAATTATTTAGTATACTTGAGCATTTATCTTTTCTTTTTCATAAATTCGTTTTGCGAAAGGCAGACTCAACCCTGGGCGGCAAGAGTTACAGCGAAGTCTTGATTTCAGAATTAATAACCTTCCGTTATTAATTCCTTGGGAGGAGTATGGGGTAATGTTACCATTGGGGTATTATGCCCAATCAGAACCCACCGAGAGCAAGTATTGAGAGTACTCAATCTGAGTGCTTACTTAGAAGATATAATATTCATCGATTAAATATCGACAATTTTTCCCGCTTTTATTTAAATATATGCTTCATTAATAAGAACAAAAACTGTTAAATGACTGAAACGGACCTTAGTTAGTATAAGATTAAAATATTAAAACACAGTAATCACAAATTTAACACAGTAGCGATCACTCCAAATAATGGATAGAAAGTATTCACTTTACACTGATGACACGAAACAAAATATACTAAACACTTAGCCACGAGTTAAAATTAAGAGTTGGAAAACGTCAACTGGAAAGCGGAACGGAAATGCCAGTTAGGATGGGTAGCTAATCACTATACTAAAAGGCTCTACTTGCTCTTTCCATTCTCAGCCGGCATAGTGTGCACATCGGGCATAACACGTTACATTTAGCCCAATAAAGTTTAACAGTTATACTTTATTATACAAGTGGAAAGATTAAGTACAATTTGTATGAGATTAGCCTAGAATCAAGTGAGTGATTAGCATTAAACCTAGCAATAGCCCATCCTAACCCATACCAATTCTATAGGACCCAGAAATCTTGTGCATAAAATCCAACGAAGCACCATTTGGTCAGAGGCAAATGGGCCAGTGATCCGAAAAGCAATTCGATCCTTTCGGCCCTGAAGAATCAGAGAGTGGCAACCGAGAAGTTCCGCAGAGGCTCCAGGTTGGCTTAGGCAAGCCAGTGAGCCTTCTCGTTTAACGCTACCGTTGGTCTGTTGAGGAGCCTGTGAACCAGCACGAGGTGCTGACCCGCGGGCACCATCCAGAGCAACCAAGAAGGATTGATCTTCACCACGAGGTTCTGGAGGGCACCGTTCGATCCCTTCAAACGGGCTCGTGAAACTTCGAACGTGTACCCTTCAGTTCCGTCGCTCCATTGGTGACCTCAGCTTCGAAACTAGGTCCCGGAGTTCATCCAGTTGACACCCCGAACATTCGAATCAACACCTGAACCACCATAGACCATCCATCGCCGGCCGGCCCAGCATCAGCAGCAGCAGGAGCAGAAACACACACCACACCCACACACGACACACACGTAAGTTTTTGTAAAATATACAGGACATGAAAATTTTACGAGATTGTGTTTTCCTAAGAACATCCGACCAGTGCCCATTGTGAGAAGCCGACCCGAGGTTCTCCGCAACCTCTGCTCTGCTAGCCAAGCAAAAGAGGCCGCATGTGAGCCCACCCTCACTAGAATTCCCGTGGCTTGACCAGGAATTCGAGGGCAGTTGTAGCTGGTCCTTCTGGCCAGCTAAGTAATAAATGTTGATCAAACTCTATGTATATTACAATCAACGTTATTAAAGGCGTTGGTCGTTATACTCTAGAAAAGAATTCAAAACGAAAAAAAGCAAATCGTTCTCGGTCTCTTTGTTCATTTTTCCCACTGATGATATCGTATTCTGTAGGAAAAGGTGTACGGTGGAGAATAGTGCATCTTGTCATGTGATAGTCATGTATGGGAAGACTAGCAGCGGATGTGCGTAATGGCAACACCGAAGAATGAGATCAGCCCAGACCGAGTAGGTACTAATACACAATTTTCTCCGCCTAAGATAAGCTGTAAGGAAACACTGAGAACGACCCCAAGATAGGTTCTATAGTAAATAAGAATCACACACATTCCGGGTCTTAATCGACTTGACGGTGTTCTACTTGAGTTTCTTCCTTAAGGTTACAAACACTACACACACATCCTAATTCACACATACAAATACACTTAAACTGAGAACAACTTTGGTAGAAAACGAAATCTCACGCAACCAGGAAAACATTTAGATTATCAGGTAATATCGAGGAAAAATAATGCTCAAACCTTGAACCGCTTTTGTCTGCCCGAAAAAAAGAAGGTAGGTAAGCAACATGAATAGAAAACACCCTGGGGAAGGAAAAGAAAGTGAGAGTAAGCTAAATCCCGACCCCACCGTGGAAGACACTTGGGGTTGAGCGAGTATGCACATCGAAAAATGCCTCCCCCAAACCATAAGGCACGGAGATTGAACTTGGATAAACGACAGCGTTAAAGGCATTAGTAAATGTAAATACAGTTTCCAGGAAGCGAATCCGAACCTTAACTTGATTCGAATGTTTTCTCCGTTGAATGCGATGCTCTAGTCAGAGCTATCTTTATGTGATCTAAATCCGCTTAACATGGCTCTCTATTTGGTGCCACTAACTAGCAAGCAGCAACAGGAGGAGCATGGCTCTGTCCCTCTCTATCGGGGGCTCCAGTTATCTCTATCTCTCCGAAGCTGCTGAATATGGCCAAGAACCACAAATTTCCATACCACTTATGCGATTTGGAATGGAGAGCCGTTAATTTGAACGTAGATATAACATTTAGAGTCGAAATTGGAAAATGAGCCGATTAGCAACTGATTATGAACCGTTTAACACTCAATGGCGCTGAAGGTGGAGGGGAGAAATTGGCATTATGTATAACGCCACCGATTGCAACACATCACTCGATGGATTAAGCGCTCATCATCACAATAAATTACTAATGCAAATCGGATCAATTGGAAAGTTATGAAAGCTTTCGTCACGTTGCTCCGGAAGATATGTATCTGGAAGTCGAGATTCAATTGTCAGATAGTTAGTTACTCTTTGATTGACTTTTCACGGATCCAGATCATTCAATATTGATGTCATCCCTCTGATGAAACGTCAATCGCTTGAAGTTGGATCTGTTCGCGTGTATGGAAGCGAAACAAGAATAGTACCACTATGATTTCTGCTTGTTAAAATATGAGCTATTGAAATTGTTCAACTGATAAATCAAACATAAGTTTACTTATTTCGGATGAAAAAAACAAATGAAAAAAGTGCGAAATAAGAATAGCACCACTTATGTGTTTCTACAAAAATCAAGAAAATTTCTTAAAATTTACTGTAGAAAAGTCGAAAAGTAAGTAACAATACTTCTACGAGCTTTTTGAACAGATAACTGCATTTTAAGGCAATTTATCGTATTATAACGGTTTTTGAGGGGTTATTATAGATTTTCCTGTAGCACTGAGGAATTTTAAATTTCAGCCTAAAAACTTTTTCAAACTGCTTAATTTCTTCATAATATGACGTGAAATGATAAAACAAACGTTCTGGAATAGTTTTGTGTCAGAAAAAAAGGTGTAATATGTGTAGATTTTAAGATTTGTTGCTATCGTTTTATGTCCGTGCATCAGTAATATAGCCCGCCTTTGTTATGGCCGAGAAAAAAATAAACACACGTTCGGCCATTTTGAAATGCTTGAAAAATAACCATAATCGAGGTTTTGTGGGTTAAGGTTTTTGGAAAAAAGGGCCGAAATTCTTTCTTTCCAGAATTGAAGGAAGATTTACGGAGTATTTTGAAATATATTAAAATCAATATTTTTTCATTCTTGTTTCATTTAATTGAAATGATATAGGAAGAATTAAAATTAACAACCCGAATAGCAAAGACCATGGTATTAAAATAAACGAACAATGAATTTCAATTTAACACTTAATTTCATCGTAATATCTAGATATCTTTCGACCGCGTTTAATTTTGAAACCACCATAATTTTTAAAGTCACCGTGAAAACCATTGTTAATTCAAAATATTTCATAGTTTACGAAAATGACAGAAGTACAGTATCACTGTAATTTTCTTGTGATAATGATTGTTACAATGTACTTCATGGTAAAATATAAATCCAAACCAAAAAGAACATGGTAAATTTTTGCTTTTTTTACACACTTTCAATTCATCGTGTAGAGATTCGTGTTTGTGCGCGCCATTTTTAGAAACAATTTTTGCGGTCAATTCTTGATGATTTCGAGCAGAATATCTTATAGATGGTGATTAGTTTTTTCAACTGATAACGTTTTTTCGAATTGTATTTTTTAAATATATTTTCTTTCTCTAGATGCTGATCCACGGCTTTAACAAAATACCCGGTAAAGTCCTCCCGATCGGCGGAGCCAGCAGGAAACGAGCCGCCGAAAATGTGCTGTATCCGCCCATCTACGTGAAGGAAGGACAATTTCGCGAAGGATCCGGTTCGACTGTCGCATATGCAGGCTGCATGAAAAGTGGCTTCCGGTCCACCAAGGAAAAGAACTTTGGGACACACAGCACTTGCGGCAGGTCGGAGCCGTGCTGTTTACACATAGAACGGGTTCCGATCGAGGTGCAGGTATTAATCAAAGTGTAAAAATATAAGCGGAAAATTGTGAAAATTTTTAGAATAAGTTTTCAAAATAATAGTGATTTCTTTACAACTTCAATACATATGCATATAAGTATGTTATATATTGTTTTGAATTTCATTTTATTTTTTTAACAAGGGACTTTGCAATAATTCAATCTTATTAACAAGTTTGCTAAAGTTATTACTCTTTTTAAGGAATATTGTTCATAATTGATCGTGCTTTGTAATAAACGTAAGCCTAGTTTATTAAATGCACAACTAATTATGAATAAAATTCCTTGAAACGAGTGATAACTTGTGCAAACTATTCCAATTAATCATTAAAAACCATGAAATTTCACGGTTAGTTTATATTTACATACCATAGAAACACCTTGATTTCCATCTTCTTTAGAAAAATGGAAATAAACGTATTTTCATGGTTTTATTATGAAAAAGGGGAAGCTGTTATGACAATGAACTTCATATTTTTGAGCTTCCGAATGTATGGGAAATCGCCATTTTTTTCATGGTCACGCTGCATAACAATACCCCTTTTTCATGGTTATTTTCGCCAAAACAGTCAAATGTATGGTCGGAAACTATGACTTCCAATGTGCATTCACGGTATAGTGGACGATAATAAGCATTGTGTAAACCATTAAATTTATGGTTTGTGAATATGGATTTCATGGTTTTTTCATTGTACAATTCTATTCGGGAAGTTACATCTTTTAACATAATATCATTTTCTTTTTCCATCGACGGTTTACAACTTCGGTTGAGGTATGTGTAGGAAATAAGAGTGGAAGAACAGATTAAATATTATAACATTGATAAACTCATTGGAAGAAAATATACGCGTTCTTCATAGTATTACTTGAGTATAATTTGAAAGCTAAATTATTCAAATGTGTCAAAAGTTATAAAACAGCGTAATAGAAGCATTAACTCTAATATGCTTCAATCGAGTCGAGAGTGTAACATGAATGGACTGAGTGACATGATGCATGAACCTGGGGTGAATGAAGAGAAAGATCGAGCACTATATAGTGCGTGAGAACGTTGATTCATTCGTAAAACTAATGTGGTTAAAATATGTCGCGTTTTTATTTTGTTGAAAAAATAATAATTGTTTCGAAAGTGGGAATACCTTTTAAGTCACTACAATGGCGCAGTCGGGAGATTAGAGAACGCTCCATCAATGTAAGTAGAAGAAACAAATCTTAAACATTCCATTAAGCATAAATCTGAGTAGTTTGAAAATTGGCTTTGAAAGAAACCAACATGGCGATATTTCCAAAAACTTGACTTGGCTTGACACCGAAAAAAAAAATCCATTTAGTTTCAATACAAAATAAAAGCTTATTTATCTGCAATGTCTATTCAAGTTCAATTTCACTACAAGTTCAGGATTTAGTTTTGTAAACGAAGGTAATCATCGCCTTTTTTTTCGGAAAAATTTAAAGAAGAATAACTCTTGTACGTCTGTTTGTACGTCCTGATATAATAAGCAACAAGGGTAGCGTGCGTGAAAGGTGCAAAAAAAATCATGATACAAAAAAAATGTTTTGAAATAAGTATCAGGCGAGAGGTCCCGAACCGTATTTTGAAATCGAGCGAGAGGTCTCGATCTATTAAAATGAAATAAAGTGAAAGAATTTGAAAACAAATGGAATAATGAAATACTGAATAAATGAATTTGTACTCTGTACTGAGAATGTGTAACTTAATTTTAAAATTTACTTATGTTATCAATTCGAGCGGGAGGTCTCGAACTAGAACAGTTAAATCAAGCGAGGGGACTTGAACTTTAATATAATACATAATCGAGCGAGAGGTCTCGAATTATAGTACTTAACTCAAGCGAGAGGACTTGATAAAAAAAAATGTATAATCGAGCGAGAGGTCTCGGTTTACAGTACTGAAATCAAGCGAGAGGACTTGATATAAAAAAAATGAAAAAAAAACGAGCGAGAGGTCTCGATCTATTAAAACAAAATCAAGCGAGAGGACTTGATATTTGAAAAAGAAGAGTAATCGAGCGAGAGGTCTCGATCTATTAAAATCAAATCAAGCGAGAGGACTTGATACAAAAATTGAATGAATGAATTAAACGAACGTATGTTTTCTAACTATTTCAATGAAATCAAGCATAATTATTTGAACATAATGAAACATAATCAATAAATGAACAGATAAGTGAATAAAAAGAGCGAATGGTTTTGACCGGAGAGAAAATTTTGATGATCTTTGGAAAACTTAAAAAAAAGTAGTAAATTATATAATTTATCAACATAGAACAAATAACCAAAAACAAATTTTTTTTCTTCAATACATGAAAAACTAAAACAAAAAAAAATATTCATGGCTGATGTGTTGGTTTTCTATTGATGATGTAAGAAAATTGATTTGAAAAGGAAAGAGATTTAACTTCACAATTTAGTTAAGCCCATAGAATGAAATCTAAAATAAATTTCTTACTAAGAAACATGTTTGGTTTTGATTGAAAAAAAGCGATTTATTATTTAAGTTGAAAATATATATTGGCGATTTAAATATTTTGTTTTGAAGGAAGAGTGAATGTCATCTTTCAATGAACTACATAAAAAAAAAGTTTTTCATCTGTGTAAAGTTTTAGAATAAAATGCCTGTAACTGTATGCCTGTGAATTTAATATTTAATTTAATGTATTTATTTTTACCTGAGGAATCTTCGAATCAGTTAACGTCATCCTTTGGCTTACAATTCACTTTTAGAAACGGAACTGCATCTACATCCGATTCTTAAATATGTTATCGAGGTTCGAATCAGAAAATGTCATCCTTCGGCTTAAAATTTACTTTTAGAAAAGGAACTTCATCTAAATTCGAATCTCAAATCCATTATCATTATATGAACAATAAACATCACTCTAAGATTCAAATCTGGGAACTGTTTCTGAAATCTGTTTACAGTATAAATGGTATAAATTCCTAAGATAATTACTTAACGCCAAGTCTTCGACATGAAAACCTTAATCTAAAAACAAACAGACCTGACTCAAATAAGACAACCGCTTAAAAATGTTACTCAGATGACTTCAAATTTGAATAAATAAGTTGTTTTTGGCATCTCAGTTCATGTCTTACTGATTGATAGCTATTAATTGGAATTAGAATTGGAGGTTAATTTGATTTAAAAAAAATTTTTGTTTAGATTTTATAAAGTTATAGATAAATTTCTTTGAAGAAAAATATCCTTTTCTATCATTTTAAGACTAGACTCGAATAATATATCCGATGTGAAATCTTACTGTGAAAAAATGTCATCTCAGTTCGTGTCTTATATATAACTGCAATTTATTTGAACCAGAAGTTTAGGTTTATTTCGTTTATAAAAAAAATTAATTATATTTAGATTGAATAAAATAAGAGATACATTCCTTTGAATCAAAACAAAGGAGAGAGAAATTAATCGGAAATCTGAATTCTTAAAGTATATCTGGAAAAGAGTGAGTTCTAAAACCTAAGACTAGATCGAATATATAGATAAATCCGCGTAAACTGGCAAGAAGTCCAATGAGACAGCCGCTTTATTATGGGTATAAGTAATGCCTATAAGAAAAGATCAAGAATATTGAACAGATATCCTTTCGTTTGATAAGGAGATATGTTCGATTTATTATACATAACAGGGTGAACCCTCTGATGTGAGGATGACGATCTTGATTAAATATCTTCAATTTATGCAAAAGCAAAATTGGGGGTTCCAATAATTAGGGTACTGTCGTTACACACATATAAAATTATTTTCTGGCTACCGAAAATAAAGAGAGGCATTTTGCTATATTGAATTGCAGCAACAAAAATTAAATTTAAAAAGATGTGTGTCAATTATATAGCCATTAACAAATCTTTGAGTTTAAACAAGTAACGAGAGAAGGTCGTACAATTTACAACGCGATTGAAAGAAAAGACTATGATGGTTTTCCGCTCGAGAAATGTTGGTTAACATTGGTTCCATGATCCGTTGTTGCGTCTCCTATGGACGTCCCTAACATAAATGTAGTGCAAGAGTCACAATCAAAAATCCTATTTTTCTCTCCGTGTTATAACGCTTAGTTTTTAGTGTGGAATACATAAACCATAGAAAAATACCGTATGGACGGCGGTTGAACGATGCTCCGTTGTGTTCTTGAAGTAGATACATGTAATTAGTCATGCATAGGGAAGTCCTCGCCGATGATTGGTACAAGATTTTGATTCTTATCTAGTTTTCAGCAGTGGCGAAGCATTGGATTTGACACGGATGAGCTTTAAAAATTGGGTCGATAAGTCATTTTCGGGTGTGTGACGTTCAATGCAACTTTTGCGACTTGCTGAGGGCGCTTGTGGGCTAGCGAGATGAGAGGTAATTAACGTCCATTGTTTCTAAAAAAAAAGAGAGGAAACTTTACTGATAGATGATACTTTTAATGGTATATTTTATAACACATCGAGATGTTTCGAGTTTCGATACCTCTATTGAATCTACAAAAATAACACTTATTCCCAGTCTTGCCGGGAGCAGCAGATTAGCAGACGATAAACCGGTAACATTAGCTGGCGAGATTTACATTCGTTTCGGAGTTTGCTTAGTCAATTTTGCTCTTAACGGACTAGGCCGACTATGCTTTTCAATTAATGGCACGTTAAAACCTTTAAAACAAAAACAAACAAAACAGTATGATTCATTGTTTACACTTTTTACACTCTCCACGTGGAAACTTGATTTTGCGTTAATGTACTCATAAGGGAAATAGGGTAAAGTGAAAATCTGAGGTCGCTTGAGACATGAACACATAGAATTATTTGTTGAAAACTTTATTTTACGAAAATCGCAGGGATTTTAATACTGTAAAGTGTACTTTACATAGTTTCACGTCCGTGAATACGAGCTTTTAAGATTCATACGGAGTTTGGAAATAAGTTTTTTGAGTATCAGTGGGTTTAGTGGGTGAGTGGGTTTAGATCCAAATAACTTTAGTTTAATTTTTAAGTAGTTTTTTTTTTCAAAAGAGATGCAGGTCTTCAATATTAAAAAAAAACAAAAACAAAAAATCACCGAAAATGATTCCAGAAGAGTTAAATAAGTTCCATTAAATAAATAACTGGTTTGAAAGTGTTTAAAATTGCATTCTTTCAAGGTAGTTGGCCTTAGTGAATCGGGTATGAAAAAGAATCTTGAATCTTGGTTCATTAAATATGAGGGTAGTGCTCAGCGTACAGATTCAAACCGATAAAATTCCAAACACCAAGGGTGCCAGTAAGAAAAAAAAAATCTTTATATGAATGATATATTTACATGATTCTTGACAAACTTTAGTGAAGAATAACCTTTAGTTAGTAATGACTGTTAAAGATACTTAATACCTTTGAGTATTTTCGATTTTGTATTTTTTGTGTGTTTAGCAATTGCTAGGATATTTTAAATACATTTTGTAAATGGGTAAAAGGAACTGTAAAAAAAAAGATGAGTTTTAATAGCAAATCACTAAAAGGTTTATTTGGAATCTTATAAATTTGATTGTTGCTGGGATGTGGTTTAATGGGACAACCCCTTAAAATTTTTTAGAAAATATTTAAGTAGTTTTGACCAACTTTATTCATAATTGTACGATAAGCATTTTAAATAAATATTCAGCACTATTTATATAAAGTTAATAACTGCAACAGAAACGTGGCTTAATGTAAAAAAAAATTGCTTCAGGTTTCCTGTACAGAAGGGGGGTAATGTAGGAAATAAGAGTGGAAGAACAGATTAAATATTATAACATTGATAAACTCATTGGAAGAAAATATACGCGTTCTTCATAGTATTACTTGAGTATAATTTGAAAGCTAAATTATTCAAATGTGTCAAAAGTTATAAAACAGCGTAATAGAAACATTAACTCTAATATGCTTCAATCGAGTCGAGAGTGTAACATGAATGGACTGAGTGACATGATGCATGAACCTGGGGTGAATGAAGAGAAAGATCGAGCACTATATAGTGCGTGAGAACGTTGATTCATTCGTAAAACTAATGTGGTTAAAATATGTCGCGTTTTTATTTTGTTGAAAAAATAATAATTGTTTCGAAAGTGGGAATACCTTTGAAGTCACTACAGTATGATCGCGTATGATGCTGTAGACTCTCCCGGCAGGGGGATCCTACAACTAGACAGGAATGATTTCCAAGCCGATTCCTCCCAAGCTACCGCAGTTACACCGGGATTAAGAAAATATTAAAATTATATTTCAATCCACCATTTGCCGAGGGTTTTGTTCCGGATCTTGTTCCAGATCGTTCCACTTACTCCGGAAGTTGTTTTTGACAAAACCTGGAAAATAGAAATATTTTTTTTAGAAGAACGAAACATTTTAATTTTTTTTTTTGCAAAATTTATATCATCCCGCTTTTAAATCGCTAGAATTTTCTGGAGATGTTCAATAGTATATGAAAAAACTCACCTTTTCTCCTGCTTTTCTTCTTCAAATTAGAGTCCCATATCCGGATCTTCCATGTTTCTATCGATTGATATATTCGGCACATTTTTCCACTGTAGCTTATCAGTTGAAAATCCGTCGATTAATGCGCCTTTCTAATCAGCGAACCACAAGAGAATATCGTAGCATTGTTTTGAAGAAAATCACCTGACTCGAATTAAAAAAAAAACAATGGCGGACGCGAAACGAAAAATGTTTGTCCATCAATGAAATTTTTAACCATTATTTTGTGTTTCCACAAAAACTTTGAACATGCTTGAAATTGAACATTTTATTTTGGTTCAAAAATCAAAATTTTGGACGTTTTTGAAAGAAAATCATAAAATAGTTAAAAAAAAATTCGAAAATGGTTATAAAAAAACGAGCGTGCACACTTTGACGAAAAGTGTTTGCCAACAATGGGAAAAACAATACAACTTGCGCTTTTACGATTGCCATCGCTTTTTTAACTTTCCCGCGAGTGTGCTGTTGCGTCGGTGTCGGAGGACAAAACCGGGATAAATCCCCATCGGAACGAGCCGACTCATAGATCTGTGCAGCGGAAGCCGTTCTTTTGGAAGTGCCGCAAAAGTTGTCCAGAACCGCTAGAGGACACAACAGCACAGACGGAGCTAGAAGTGTATCAGCACCGCCAAGACGATCCGGTACATCTTCCCTAAAATTGAGAGCCGACATTCAGTTGACGGATTGTTGGGCGAAGCCACACCATTCAGTGATTGGAGGGAAACGCAAAACCGGTGCTTGAATTGCGACAAACATCGGCCTTGAGAGCTCAGCGTTAGTTCATCTGTGGCGTTAGTTAGTGCGACTAGACCTCAAACAGGGATCTTTTGTCGGGAGCTGGAGCTATATTTGGATTGGCAGTTGGCAGTCCGATCACTTGCTGCCCGTGGTGATCCCTTACTGTTGGTCATCTGATGACGTATGAGGTCGCTGCAAAGAAAAAGTAAGAACGAGAAAACGAGAAGGAAAGGAGTAAGAAGTGGTAGAGCGAAAAGAGGCAAGAGAAGGTGTGGAAGAAGAGTGAAGTGAGAAGAAGAGGAAGAAGAAGAGCGAGGCAGAGAATAAGAAGAAGAAAACGATGAAGATAGTGTAAAGGGAAGAAGAAGGGAATTACAGCATGCGAAAGAAGGGGAAATGAGCATGCAGTAAGAAGAAGAAGGAAAAAGGCATGCAGACAATAGAATTATAAGCAACAATTTTTTTTTGGTTTTGTTTTGTGCAGTAGTTTTATTAATGTTTAAGTGATTTGTGTTTCTTCCCCAAGCAAAAGAACTTCAACATTGGCGCCCAACTAAAGCTTAGTTCTTTTAGAAATGGGACAGTTACGAATGCCTGTATCTAAAAAACCATTCGTTTGAACGAAATACTTTCTATGAAGAAAAAGAAGGTAATGTTATGATCTTTCATGAAAAAATTTGAAAAAAAATATTTACCGTTTTTTATTAAAGAAATTTCTACTTTATTCTTGGTATCTCCCATTGGCTGGCGCACACTTTTTTCAGTCAAGGTATTGATCAGTTTCTCCAACTTATGCTTCGTAAAATCTATATTTTAGGTGGCTTCACCCTCCTTCTTCAATTTCTGATACTTTTTGGTCCAATACTTCTCTGGAAACTGGAAACTGGAAGCATTTAAGTGGATACAGTTGTTTCGAAATGAAAAAATTTGATTATTTTTGACCACATTTTTGAACGTTTTTTTTTCGGTACCGGTTTTACAGCTTATGAGCTTTGGAACTATCAAAAAATGGTTGTTTGAGGTTGGATTTCAATGAGTCATCACTAGGCGACACTTTCAGCTTATCGGAGAAAATTGTTTTGGACATTTCAGCGATCTACCCTTAGTTTTTCGTTTATTGAAAATTAAAAGTGCTGGTATGAGACTTGACTTCCTTGATGATACTTAACCGTTGTTGCCGATCATGTGCTTCTCTCCAATGCTTGATTTGAGCTTTGTGGACATTATTGACAGTGTTTGCATACTTATCCACCACAAAAACTCAGTAATTCTTTGAATAATCAACGGTTTTGTCAGCTATCAATTTGATAATGACATATTTTCAAGGAAACTGTGCAAAATTATTTTTTTCTTTTTCTCTCGCATCGTACATATCTCAAAAACGCGTAAATTTTAAATTTTGAAAAAAATAGGTCGAATAGTACTTTTTACAGCCAACAAAATGCTGTCAAAATTTTCAATATCCAATAACTAGTTAACGAGCTATTAGCAAATGAAAGTGTCCCATTTCTAAAAGAACTAAGCTTTAAAAAACCATTTTAAGCCATTTTTATTAAAGTATCAGTCTTGTTTAGTTTTGGTTGTTGTAAATTTTAATTTGAATTTTAGTACCTACACCCATAGAAGAGGTTGCAAAAATCCAATGCCTATTTGGAACATCTCTGTGCCGATAATGCGCTGAAATGTGCACTGTGCCGAAGATGATATGTTTGAAAAACCGTAACTGGAATAAGGACTCGGTTCCCAACTAAAATGATGCATGACCACTACATTCAAGCAAAACAAGAAAAACATTTTATGGGATTTCGTTCCTATTGGATAATTAATCCCAGAAACAAGAAAATAAAAGTATAATCCACAGCGCCCGTAGGAAGAATCGAACACAAATCACCATCCATATGGCCTTGCCAGACCGACATCTTAACCAGTGTACTATTTGAGCTTCATGCAGGAAGAGGGATATTTGTCATACGCATTCTGCCACCGATCAATCACAAAAGAAACGCACGACAGTGGCTTCCCGACGTTTGGCCTCCTTTCAAGGTATTCATTTGTCTTGCGATGGAAACGGGAAAGGGAACGGGAGTGAAGGAAACGGGAAACCCATTGAATGAGAACTGTGCTTTGCTTAATGCCTGCTATTACATACACACGCTACATATACACAGCTGCTAAAGCCGGGCAGCTTGGCCGGTGCTTGTTTGCCGGTGAATTGAAGGAATATATTCTTGTTGCTTTTGCTACATACACACGCACAGCTTAGCCGTGGTTGTTCGCCGGCGAATTGAATTGAAGGAATGTTTTTTTTTGTTGCTTTTACTGCATACACACGCACAGCTTGGCCGTGGTTGTTTGCCGGTAGATTGAAGGGATTGAATTAGAAGGATGTTTTTGTTGTTGCTTTTGCTACATTCACACGCACAGTGCTCGGTTCGCTGGCTGCCTGGTGTTGGCCGGTATTTATTTCCATCCTTCTTCGTCTTGTGATGCGATAGGGAGGGACGTGAAAGCGTTTTTATTTTGTTTCTTTCAGACATACGCAATTCGGTTAACTTGGGAGATTAATGCCGGTGGGAGCAAATCGAATCAGCACCGATCGCGTTATCTTCTTGTACCAATGATGCTATGTAATTGAGTACACGCCATTGGCACAGAGGCTGAATTTTGGGTGTACTATTTATTTTAATAATTTTTCAAAATGGATTTTATTCACCTCACTGCTGAGGAAATTCGATATGAGCTAGCATTAACACATGTCAAAAATTTAGGTCACATGACACACAGACAAATGGCTATCAAATTGAGGACTCTGTCACTGGAAGGTATCAACTACACAAACTCTATGCATGTGATGAGCCCTACTTCCAACATAGAAACTTGTCAACGTCGAATCTATGAGCTTAGCATTTCCACATTGGGGGCTGAGCAGTGTAATGATTTAAATAGTTTGATAATTTATAGTTCGCAACTATTTCATTATAAAAAAAGGCTGTCAAGAATTGTACCTCCAAGAGAGTTGAATGAAGTGGTCGATATTTTAAAATATAGTGTCAACAGCATGCTCGAGAAAATGGAAAGTGCTATCTCCAAGTTGGGTCCGAGTTATTCTGTCACAAGGAATCCAGCGATTAGTTCAGATGCAGCTAGTGATGAACAACCAAGTTCTATCAATTCAGCGAACAATGCAGGCAGGAGAGCAGAGTCTTCACCACCATTTGCGGGCTTTGAAAACAATCAACAGCAGATCGAGTTGCAAGGTGCCAGATTATCGATTAGCGGCCCAGGACATCAAGAATCAATACAAACCAGGAACAGTCCACTCCGTATGACAGGCAGAGGTAGAGGTCGAGATAGTCAGGCATCGCAATCGGTACTCGGTCCAACACAAGGGATCGTTCCGTAGAGTGCATCCAACAGAGACGAACTATCGCAGCAAGAATGGGATGAGTTAGTTTGGCTAAGAAAACAGTACGAACTGCTCACAGAACAGAATTGCTTGGAAAGGCATCGCGCTTTTGACAACAACAATCTTCAGGATGATATTTCAAGGGCTTTGTTACGGCAATTCTACAGAGAGCCGCGTGGGAACGAACCTTCGAACCCGAGGAGATGGACCAAAGCTGTACACAACTGGTCATGTTCATCGGTGGATAATGTGCAACTCGAGACCCCATAGTGCTCATATCACCTCTTATTCACAACTCCTATCTCTACCTCCCCGTGGTACCGGCTGGGATGCGAGTAACCTAAGCGGAGATCGGGTACCCAACCCCGCAGAATGCAGAAGGTCAAGGTGCATGCATGCAGACTGAGAAGGCGTCTGTTCTCCAGGTCAGGGGCGGCTCAAGCAGCGTCTGTCTCGCAGCGAACGGCTGAATTTATGAAATGCGGCTCCCGCCAGCTAAGTCCAAGATTGCAGCCCCATCGCGGGATAGGGACTTTAGGCTAACAACCTACTGCTTCTGATACCTTGTATTGTTACAGAAACTGAGAGAAGAAATAACCGAATTGGAACTTTGGCAACGATTTTTAGCATGAAAACACGGACTAGAATTGGAACTTGGAATGTTTTGACCCTTGTCCAGCCAGGAAAGCTGGCTCAACTTGCTAGAGAAGCTTGCCGCCTCAAGCTAGAGATATTGGGACTGAGCGAAGTTCGTTGGCCTAACACTGGAGAACACAAGACACAGTCCGGGCAAGTACTGCTTTACTCTGGCATACGAGGAGAACATGCTACTCGGGAACGAGGAGTTGGTTTCCTGTTAAGCCCGCAGGCCCATGCGGCCCTCATAAGATGGGAACCGATAAACGAAAGAATAATCGTAGCCAGATTCAGAACACGGGTTAGAAACCTTACAATGGTCCAGTGTTATGCGCCAACTGTCGTTGCCGATTTGCAGGAGAAAGAGCAGTTTTACAGTCAATTGAACAGCGTGGTTGAGAGAATTCCGAAGGGTGACATTCAAATCCACTTAGGCGAATTCAACGCAAAGATTGGCTCCGATAATCAGGACTTTGAGCGCATCATGGGGCGCCATGGCCTAGGACAGATGAGCGAAAACGGAGAGCTGTTTGTAGAATTTTGTGGCAACAACAACATGGTGATCGGTGGATCGCTCTTCCCCCATCGACCAGCACATAAGGTCACTTGGGTATACCGAGATGGCCGAACAGAAAATCAAATTGACCACATCTGCATCAGCCGAAAATGGAGAAAGAGCCTTCTTGATGTCCGCAACAAACGAAGCGCAGACATTGCATTTGACCATCACCTCGTCCTTGGCGAGATACGACTGAGAGTTGCGCGTGTCCAACGGCGCGAGGAGAAAGTCGGGTGTCGATACGACGTCCGCCGGTTGGAGCATGCAGAGGTGAAAAGGGCATACGTTGAACAGCTAGAATCCCGAGCCTCGGAGTTGCCGACAGACGGAACAGTCGAAGAACAGTGGTGTGGAATCAAGAATGCCTTTATCACGACGAGCCATGGTACTCTCGGTAAAGTTCGTGGAAGACGAAGTGAATGGATGTCGGATGAAACCTGGAGGATGATCGATGATCGGAGAAAGGCGAAAGTCGGAATTGAGCAGGCATGTACCGGGTCAGCCAAAGCAGCCGCCCGCTTACGATATGCGGAGCTGGAAAAGGCAGTTAAACGAGCTTGTAGACGAGACGAGAGAGCCTGGACAAACTCCCTAGCCGAAGAGGGAGAAAGAGCCGCCGCCATTGGAGATATCCGATTATTATATGATATTTCTCGCCGCCTTAGTGGTGCAAGGACTAATGCAAGAATGCCGCTGAAAAACCGAGCAGGTCAGCTGCTGACAGATCGAACAGATCAGCTCAAGCGTTGGACTGAGCATTTTGATCAACTTTTCCGAGTTACAAATAGCAATGGCCAACAGAACCCGCAGCTCCAGCTACCAAGAAGGACATCGAAACCCAGATCAGAAAAGCCCGATTTGCGTTTGCGAGTCTCCGAAACATCTGGCGATCACGCCAGATCTCTCTACGAACTAAGATCCGAATCTTCAACTCAAACGTCAAATCCGTATTGCTGTACGGGTGTGAAACTTGGTGCACATATGCGGTGACGACGCGAAAACTGCAAGTTTTTGTGAATCGCTGCCTGCGGAACATCATCCGCGCTTGGTGGCCTGGCAACTGGTTCTCAAACGTTGAACTTCATCGCCGGTGTCATCAAAAGGCGCTAGAAATCGAGATTCGGGAACGTAAGTGGAGATGGATTGGGCACACGCTGCGAAGAGATGAGAACGAGATTTGCAGAGAGGCGCTTGACTGTAATCCAGATGGGCATCGAAGAAGAGGCAGGCCCAAAAGCTCGTGGCGGCGAAGTTTAGCCGCTGAAATCCGCACAGTTGACGAGAACCTTGGCTGGCAGCAAGTGAAGACGCTGGCTCCGGATCGCCAGCAGTGGAGATCTTTTATCTCAGCCCTATGCGCCGGTCAATCGGCGCTGGACCCTTAGGTAGGTAGGTAGGCTCTTATAGCATCCATTAAGCACCTATTGAGGAACGATGCTCTCAAATGGTACATCACAGCTATGACTACAGGCCAAGTGAACCACCGCGTCAGCGCTCAAAACACCGTTAGCCGATCGGGAGAAATCGAGCCCTTAAAGCGCAGCGAGCAACATCTTCATTTACCTCTTCGCGAGTACAACCACATCAAGCTACGTCCACTATCAATGGTAGTCAACAAGAACAGAAGAATGGTCACCAAAACACGCATAGCGGAAACCATAACCCACCAACCAAAAAGACAGCATGAGAACCCCGACAACGCAGGAGAAATCCGAGAGCAGGAAGGTGTTTACCGAAGCAAAAGGAGGTCAATGTTTGGACAACGCAAACCCACATCTGATCTAATCCACTAAAGCATGGATCACGCAGAATCTGGACGCATGTAGGGTTTTATTGCACTTTAAAGGAAAAATAAGAAAAAAATTATCTCGATGTTGTTTTGATGAAATTTCGAACTTTTCGTCTAGAACCACTCATCATAGTTTTTGGACACCCTATTAACTGACCTCAGCGGCCATTTTGTTCTACAATATCTTCATCCCTGTTACATCCCAAGTCGTCCTACCATTCTTCTTCATCTTCTACTTGACAATGGCCCAAAATTTTTCGATAGGGCGGAATTGAGGGCAGTTGGGTGGGTTGATGTCCTTTTCGACAAAATCCACCCGTTGGCCCAATACCACTGAAGTACCTCCTAGCTGTAGTGGCAGCATGCCAAATCTGGCGAAAACTTTACTGGTCCTTTGTGAAATCTAATGTAGGGGAAAACTGTACAAGACGCGCCACCGGGGTAAGATGGCCAATGTCATTCTTTCTCAAATATACACTAACCTACGGCTTCGAATGATGTTTTTATTCATTTTTTATTGAAGCAAACAATCTTTTTCATCATTCAACTGATGAAAAGTTCACAAAATTTACATTAGTTCTTAGAAACAGAGGAATTAATGGAATCCGCGTGAAACTTGTACTTTTTCATAAGTAAGGTATAAGGTTTTATAATAAAACAGCCTGCGCAATCTGATCAAACTACAGCTTATCGTTTTACCACTCATGTGCACTTTCGGAAGACTATAAATATTTTGTTGTATTTTATTAACTTCCCACAAATTTTATCAAAAATCAATCATATGAAAATTGGGGCAGAATGCCCACAAGACCACGTGTTTTACGCTCAAATTTTGAATGTTGTTAACTTTTGAGAAAACCCGAATAACAAAACAAAATGCCATTCTTTTTATTTGCTGACTCCCAAATTACGATAACAATGCATAGTTATAACATATTTTGTCCTTGTTCGAGTTATAACGGTGCACCGATATTCGACTCGAAAAAATTATCGGTCGCCATGTTTGCCGCGATATCACTATATCAGTCAATAAAATTGAACTTCGTTGCCTACTTGAAGGCGTTTTATCTATGAGGATATAAAAAAGTGTATTTTGAAAAGCGAAATTTTCGATGAGTTTAGCAATACTAAATGATTTTTAGCCAAAAAATGGTAGTATACAAAAATACGATGAACATGTAATTAAACATTTGGTGTTTCAATAATTACATTCCGTATAATCATTGTTCTATTTCTTACCACCCTTCCTGTTTGGTGCGTTCTGTCCACTATTTTTGGCGTTCTACCCCGCGGTTTGTTTTCTGGCTGTTTTAGTTTTTTACAAAAATACAGTCAAAATCGTGTTTTATAATATTTTTTCTGTTCGATATTTACGTATCCTTGAATCGTCGTCAACTTTCAATTTGGTTCTTAAATGATTGGTATCGCTGTAAATAGCAATTATGCTTAGCTGGTGCGTCTTGTACAGTTTTAGCATACGAAAAAAAAAAACGTTTTTAAGGCACTCCTCCTTGTACATTTCGAAGTCCATGGTCTTGTTTTTCACAAAAACCGGGGTTTTAATATTTGAATTTGTGTGTTATCGTAAATCACGCTTCTATTCAGTGCAATAAAATTTCTTGGTGCATACATTTAGGGGTAATGAAGTATCAAAAAATTTATGATTTACAAAACTAGTCTCCCAGCTTGCAAACATTGATTGCCATTATATTCTGGAGTCACCTGAAAACCAATATTTTCTTTGACTAACTTTTCGTTCTCCAGACAACATCATGACAAATTTCTGGCCTTTTTATCAAATGGTGGATCCGGGCATTTCTTGCCGAGAAATGGACGATGGGCGCGCTCGCAATCCTGGTATACGTTTTCTCGTGTGTTAAACAGAAAAAGCAATAGCCTTCCCTCCAATTTCACTCCGATTAGCTGTCATTCTCATGGAAATCTGTGTAAGAGTAATGAGCAAGCTTTAGCAAGCCTAAGCACAATATCCCGGTTATTAAATTTGGATTCTTACGGAAGCGACATCTGGTGGTTAGGAAAAAAAGTTGGAGCCGGGACTTTAAGGCAAGCGCTTAAAGCAGAACTACATGCAAATAAAAGCCAACTAAAATCTTTTGATTTTCTTACAAGTTCTGTGAATAATATCCATAATTGACCACAGCATACATGCAGGAATAGAATAGTGAGGTGAATAGTAATTCACTCAAAAACAAGTTGCTAATATTGATTCAATCCTTGTTACGCATGATCAAATCACACTTTAGAGTAGATCAGCCAAGTTGAAGACCATGTCGCAACTGAAAAATCTTGCACGCTAGCTTAAGGTTACCATACGTACTCTTTTAAGAGTACATGTACACTTTTTCGATCAAGAAATGGGCGTACTCTTCTTTTTGTGAAATTTTAACAAATGTACTCTTTATTTTTTGTTGAATGACAATTGATATGAAAAATCTACGTATTTCTTCCATTTTATGAGGTTATTTCACATCTTATGCAATACGACTTACAACAAATTACTTCATTATTTTGTTTTCATTAACTCGCATTTTTAGTCGTAATAAAGTCAGCGCGATAAGCGCCTTTGAGTATGCAAACTGTAATCAATGTATGCACAATTTAGGTAATATGCTTAAATGCGCACAAATCTCAAATATTTTATTATATTTATAAAGTTTTATTTAACACTTTACTAGCGTTATAGCATTCAAATAGTGGTTGTAAAGTAAATGTGCGCGTCAATAAAAAAAAGGTCTTCTTGAATAGATTGTTTTACAATGTATATTTTGTGTCTTATCAGCATTACATCTTAAAAGGTACTGATATCTCTTCGAATAATACAACTTTTGCATAACCTCGACAAATTGACAGAATTTGATTGAACAGAAGTACTACATACCTTTCGGGAGCAAAGCTCGATAATAAAATGGAACTTGTATCAACCTGATGGCTGGAGGCTCAGAAGACCAGAGTTATATCGTTTCTCCTGACTTTTTGGGTAAATGATCTCAGTGTACTCTTTTTTGTGTTGCGGGATCTGGTAACCCTAATCTAGCCGTCATTCATTAGTAAGTGCTGTACAAATGTGCTGGTAATCAAGAAGAAAAAAAATCACTTCTAGGCTTCATATCGCCACCACGTGCATTCAAAATATGCTTGAATGAGAAATACGCGCCCAAATGTTCCCACTATGTATGGAGACGCCCAAATGTTCCCACGACCATGGAGACGAAAAACAAACCCCTCAAGGGAATGAAAATCTCAAAAAACAAATGGACTTCAATGGCCATGGCAAATGACCATGACTTCAATTTGATTCAAATTATTACCAACTTAATTATAACGGACAATTGATGCGACTTTATGTTTTTTTTATTCGATATAAACCGATTCGCATGCCTACAGAATATTCTATAAAAACTTCAATTTGTTTATCAATTCATAATAAACGTTTAAAAAAATTTCGTTAAATTTTGTCGCTGAACAGAGCAGAAATCTTCGATACCGTAAAGAATTTTAAAAATTCTGAAAAGTCGCCTGATGTGACACAATTTAAGAAAAGGGCTGCATCTTGAAAACCACTGCATAGAAAAATCCCCAGTATTGTTTATCATCACATCACTCATACTTGAAAGATTATTTAAAATGGTGCCTAACTCAAGGGGCAAACAAATAGAAGAAATTTAAAAAAATCTCCTGATTTCCAAAAAAAAAACAGAAAGTCAAATTCTATTGAGAACTTGAAAGTATGTTTTTTCTCTTACGGTAGTATGGGACTTTAGACTTGTGATACCATACGTACTCATTTAAGAGTTCATGTATTCTTTTTCGATCAAAAAATGTTAGAACTCTTCTTTTTGTGAAATTTTACCTACTGTACTCTTTATTTTGAAGACATTTGATCAGAAAATCAAACGTTTTTCATTCATCTTACGCAAGAACTACGAAAGAAATAAAACTGAAAACAAATTTTTTAAACATCTTGTTTTCATAGTCGTATATAATAAAAAGAGGGCACAATAAGCGCATTTGAGTATGCAAAGAGATATCAATATGCACAATATTGAGGCAATATACATACTTAAATTAGGGATACTTTACGTACTCTTTTTCGATCGAGAAATGGGCGTACTCTTCTTTTTGTGAAATTTTACCAAATGTAGGTACTCTTTTTTTTCATTCACAGTAATCAATATGTACCCAATTTATTTAACATGCTTAAATGCGCATAAATCTCAAATGATGATTGAGAATGATTGTTTTATATCGTTTTCTTGTAGTTTTTCAGCATCATCAACATCTAAATATTGCTATCTCTTCGAATAATCCAATTTTGCATAGCCTCATAAATTGACAGTATTTAAGTTTAAATATCTCGGTGTCCAATTACATTAGAACCCCGCTTATTCAAGTTAGAAGGAGCCTCATCAGATAAAACGAAATTTGTACATCCTTTTTCTTTTGTTTTGCATACTTCAGGGCGCCATGCTCGATAATTAAATGAATCTTGTATTAACCTGATGCCTGGGAGATCAGAAACACGAATTTCTATCGTTTCTTCTGACTTTTTGGGTAAATGATCTCAATGTACTCTTTTTGGTGTTGCGGGATCTGGTAACCCTAACTAGCACATATAGCTCACACACTGGTTAGCTGGGACACAAACGCACATAACTCAAAACGTTTATTTGAGAAAAAATATCGCGCTTATTACATTTTATGCTTTGGATCATGTCTTGACAAGAAATGGTTATGAGTTATTTCTTCTTAATGATTTCAGTTTATTATCACCAGAGAAAGGGCCGAATACCTGAGAAAAAAAGCTCAATCCATATGCATGTGCTACAACATTGAAGCGTACAATTCCAAGGTGTACGCGGCTAGCATTTCACTAATGCTAAAACCGCCAACCTTCATCATACTATATGTGCCAGGTTATTTCATGACCGGGATTCGATCTCACGACCGTTGGCTTGGAAGACAAAGACACTTCCTCTAGGCCACGATCTGCTGCCATCTTAAAAAGATCAAATTTATTTCTTCCTTTTGTAGGTTTTTGAGGTAGATAAATGATGACATTTTCCCGTATGTTTAGATAACGTGCCGCTATGAAGCCTACCCCCATTCTGATCCTGGAGGAAACTTTTTGTCAATTAACATTGTCTCAGATTTCCTATCTTTCAAAATCATCTTTGCATTGGATTTTGAGTAAACGAAAGATTTCCGCATTGCCGGTTCTAGTGGGGTAACTACTTTAGCGCTACGATACTTGCTTAGCAGGTCTAAATCCGTCTCAGCATTGTTTGGTCGTCTATGAACCATATGCTTTTAAATCCTACCAAGATGCGAAGGAATATGAATCGCTTTAGATGCCTTTTCAACTTATCACCGAAGATTTTTATCATGCTGCGAGTAAATCTCTTGCTTTGTGATTAAGTTGTTTGTTTCTTTCATATCATACGACCTTCACCTTCCTCACGAGCTGACAACGTTTCAGCCATGTTCAGCATCAAAAGATTATACGCGAATCCATTTTTTTCTACCAATATCAAGCATGTACGTCGGCTGTTTTCAATAATGTGAGAAATTGCAGAATCCTTGGAGAAAATCCTGCTCCCATTCGATTTTTTATGACTTCATCCACAGCGTGTAGCGGCGTGAGAAAATCGCCTGGTAATTTTTTAGCCGGTGATACGGTGAGAAATGTGGAGTTTTATGAGCATAAGGTAATTGTTTGGACAGTGCGTGAGACAGTTGCCAAAGGTCCGGGAGAGCCGCTATACAGCTGTCACAGCGAAAGATACTTGACGTGAGAGTCTAACTAATAGAACATCATGTGAGTGGAAAGGGCTGAAAACAGCATCAAGTGGTGATGCGTAATGTTTATGCATTATGTAAGAGAAGTTTGCGTGAATGCACTTTTGGGTGTGCTTCTTTCTGAGACGAAGTTCTCTTTTGGGTTGTCTCTCTTTCTCTCAATTTCGCTCAAAAGCTCGTCACGCTGAATTGTAGAATAGCTAGCAGCAATAATTGATCTCGGACATATTGCATCCATTATTCAGCAGCTACTACTCCAGCCGCACTAGCGGCGGCAGGACCTGAATGGGAGAGTGCCCGTGAAAGCTTTTGAAGGGATTTCCTAAACCCGAGAGTGACAATTCTCTCAAAAACAAATAGTAAAAAATATCAATTGGAGAGCGAACAATTAATGCGAACAACACTGTTAAGCTTTTGAAAGCAGAATTCTTGGATAGGTTCGGGTCGAGTGTGAAGGAATTCTGTTATCACGAGAAGGATAGCGTCGGCGCAGTAATCGGAAAATGTGAAAAAGCTTTCAATTTGAACAACAGAGAGAATTTTGACATTTCTATTCTACGGTTTTGTTTGGTGCTGAATAGAATCAAAAGAGAGTCTGCCCTTGGAGGGGAACTTTGTTGGAAGAGCGCATGTCTTCAGCAAGTGTGGGAAAATTCCAAAAAGCTTTACCGTGGCCTCCCAGAGCCAGATGCGGCCATGGAGTTTGGGGGCATCCGAAATATCTAGGTTCTGTCAGATTAGAGTTTGCATTCGGTGGTAGTGCGTCACCCGGGTCGTGTTTTCCGCGTTTTCGGTCCGTTTTGTTTCAAAGAGCTCCAAAGGCGAGAAGGATACATTTCACTCAGCACAGTGTCCTCTGTGACAACAAAAACAAAAACAGGAGTCGAGTGGGTTGCCTTGCGGCATCTAGAGTAAACACATGCACGGCTGCTTGTGTGTATTTTGGCTAGAGGTGAATTTAGTGGATAGTTCACAATAGTGTTCCAATACGAATCGAATTGGTTGCGGTAGTAGGTGCCCCGCTGAAGGGACGTCAGTTTTGGTGGTGAATGATTGATTGCTCAATGGTTTGAAGCAATTTTCTCTTCTTTGATTTGACAACTCTCCCTCGGATGTCACGCTGGATCATCACCTAAGCTGGCTGGGAATACGTCGATTTAAGTGTGCATTTGTAGAGTGTTATCATTATTGATATATTGGTGGTAGCTGAAAGATGAATTATCGGCGAAATAGAATGCTAGGAAAGCTAATATCAACGCCTACTACTGCAGTTTACGGAAAGGGAGGATAAATTATTGGCGAGAGGTGTTTTGTTTCTCCCCACATAAAGTGTGAGCAAATACTGGATGTAAAGCACAACAGATGATTCCCAGGGGTAAAGTGGAGGATTTGTGTTGTGTAGATGAATCAGAAATAAGGTGAAAAACCATCAGTGCAGAACATAAGGAGTGGCGAAGATATTTTATATTCCTCGTCCTGAATCGAGCAAGTGCAAAATAAATATTAGCGAAAGAAGATATCAAATAAGAAGAAAAATCACGAAAAGGAAATTGTTGTGCAATAAAAGTGGTGCAGCAATAATACATGCTATCATTGCAACCATAAGTAAAGCCAAATTGATGAAGGACACTTCCACTCTGTTATGTGAAGTGCGACGGCAAACAGGAAAAACGGAGCACATAAGCCGAATGGTAAACAACTGCATGTGAAATTTAAAAATGTGCAATCTATCTTGATGCATATGAATGTATCTGTGTATGGTTCACTGAAGCGGAAAAGGATTATCTCTGACACGGAGACGGAGGTTGAATGAATATTAATTGGATCTAGCAGAACACGGATTACACGATTCCTTCATTACATAATATCGCTGCCG
This sequence comes from Uranotaenia lowii, assembly GCF_029784155.1. Classification (NCBI taxonomy): domain Eukaryota; kingdom Metazoa; phylum Arthropoda; class Insecta; order Diptera; family Culicidae; genus Uranotaenia; species Uranotaenia lowii. The sequence continues at coordinate 256,659,964 of NC_073692.1, forward strand.
GTGTTGCTGCCGGAGATCATCGAGTGAATAAATAAATACTGTGAGCACAAAACGCTCATTGAGATAAGCAAGAAATAAAATAAATCAATTAAAAGACATCGATACCCGACCCGCATAAATATATCGATAATCTAGTCATCATTGGAATACACTTTGTTGTTCTCGTGTGTAAACGTCAAATAGTGTCCGTTCGTAATAGCGTGTTTAATCTACCCATAATAGCGAACTGTTTACTAGTTTGAAAATTTGTGCTGATAGTTGGAGTAAAAGTTAATTAGATTCAATAGGTAATTATGTTATCATAAATTAAAGATAAAAAAAAATATCACCATGTATACATATTAATCAACACCAAAGTTGTGATCTGTGCCAATAACTGGGCGACCAATTTTCAGGGAAACGTTTTTCGAATGCCAGTTTTTCTGTGTTTCGGAAAGTTTATATTTTCCAACGCTCGGGTAAGCTCTTCTGAATCTGATTTTTATTGTTTGACATTCGCCTGGGCGCGTTTGCTTCACTGTAGGATAATAAAATCAGGCGTCTATAAATTATTTATATTCCGTTAATTGTCACGAGCGCGTTTTTGCCGAAATCCCCCAAAGCCTACTCAGATGGCCAGCGATGTTTGTTCCTTTGGGGGTGGGAATCGTCGAGGGATTGGCCAATTTAGAAAGCGAGGCGGCAAAGCTGTCAACTTACTGGGAAGGCGACAGTTTGATGAATTGTATTGTAATTTTTCTGCCGCTCGTTCCAGAAGGGAAATTTGCCTTGAAATTTGAACGTCACCAGGAACGGACTTTTGCCTCTCCGATATGCTGTCATTTTGCCTTTCCTATCGAGTGACAGACGGGCTTTTAGGATTATTTAAATTGTAAGTTTCCCAATGTATATTAATTATCAGACCACGGGAAGCTTTCATTCTTTTCTTTGTTTCAATAAAGACCTTCGGCGAAGATGATTCGGAAAAATAAATGGTGACGCTTAATGATTGGGGAATCACAGGGGCCAAAATTGGTTTCTTAAAAGTTGAAAACTGTGTGAGGGTAACTTTGGTACTTTCGTTGTGTTCGATGAGTATAAAGATTCAGAAAGGAACGTAATTTGTTTCAAATACTTTTTTTTGTTCTTATGTATTTATCAGCAATGGTCATTTTCGCGCTCATTGCATAGTTAAAAGACTTAGATGGCTTACAAGGTTGGAAAGTAAGTAAAAAGTCAAGTGCCCATCTTGTTAGCGTCAGTCCCGAAATACCACTTTAACTAGGGTTGCCATGTCCCGCTTGTTTGTTGAATGTCCCGCTTTTTTCTTGGAAATTAATTTACAAAGTTAACTGAGTAACACTAGAAAAAATCAAACTTAAGTCTGAAAAAAAAATTGAATTCTGTGATGAACAATAAAATCTTTCAAATACATCTTTCCCAAATAACACTTGATTTATGAGACTCTTCAGGCCACTTATGAAACTTAAATTTGGTCTTGTAGCCTGTTATAAAACCTGAAATGTTGCTCAGATTTTCTCAAAAAAAGCAGCATTTTTCTTAGTTTATATAAGGCAATACTGAATAACTCTGGAGCTCTAGCGTTACAGTAAGATTATGATTCAGTTAAGTGTTTTCGGAGCACATTCAACCAATGTATGAAGAAAATATTGTTTAAGTTGCCTCCAAATAATTATTATAGATTATAGAATTAAAGAGATTAATTTTCGCGCCATAATCTTAGTTAAATTGCGATGTATTAGACACCACCATTTTCGACTCAATTGTCCAGTATATAAAGATGGAATGTGATGGAAGTTTTCTTGAGTTTTCAAATGTTTAAAGAAATTACCAAACAAACCAATTTTTAAACAAATTACACAAAAGTTTTTTTTTTCACGGTATCGAATCCGCCGTTTTCAAGTGGAATTGAAATATTTCCTTTTTTTTCAATGTCCCGTTTTTTCGGCTGTGTCCCGTTTTATTCTTAGTGAAATGTATCGCTTTTTCTGAAAGTATCTGACAAGCCTAACTTAAACCAATGCCAGAATCGAACCGTGTTTACATTTTCGTGCGTCGGTGGCCAGATGTCGAACGGCCTATTTTCAACAGTCTGTAAAACTTGAAGGCCACAGATCATGAAAATGTTTTTGCATGGCAAAAATTTCAAAACGTGCAAAAAGTGACAACATTTTTACCACTTTTTCCCAACACCAGTGAACTTGCTCGAAGATATGAAAAACGCCCACTTGAATGACTCAAGAATATTAAATCTACCTACTTGGTCCATTTAATGTCGTAATAATGCACGTAATAATGCAATTTTTTTTATTGTTGGTTTTCGCGGTTTTAATGGTGATAATGAATTACAAAAAATGTAGTAATTTTCATTGATTTTGATGTTTTTACAAAATAAAATATTTATCAGCCCAGATTTATGAATATTAGCTGCTTACTCAGAAAGAAAACAATGATTTTCAAGCAGAAAGTAACTGGTTTTTTCGGTTTTTAAGTAATCATTTATAACGTCCAGCACCAGGACACCAACAACTTTTATAACTTTTAATGTATCTTCAAGAGGATCGTCAACGATGTTTTGTTTTCTTCATGCCGGAGTTGGATTTCTGGAAATTGGCATGGATTTTTATCTCAAAAGATCAGTTACATCAAACCTGGTAGTTTTCACATCATTCTGTTTATCCCATATCGATGGCGGCAAGCAAATTGTGTTTATGGATCAGGAGCTACCTAAAAAAACCGTCGCAGAGTGATCTAAATCTTTAAAAAGCTGGCAAAAATTCTTTTTTACAAGTAAATGTTATTTTATACTCTGTGTTTTGATTCATATTCTGCAACAATTTAACAATAAAAATACGTAGGAATTGAATTTTAAAGATTTTTCGTAAAAGCGTAGCCTTAATTTGTCAGAATTATTTTTTATCAATAAAAACATAATTTTTCAATCACTTTTAGCAATTATTTGGATAAAAATATCGTAACAGATTTTTTTTATCGATTTAAAAAGATTCGGTAATACAAATGGATTGAGGATAATTATAGGCTTTCACTTTCGTTTCCAAAATTTTATGATAAGAAGGGGAAATATTAGCATTATTTTTTTTCGATAAATTTTCTACTAAGCCGTATTGGGCTCGACTTAAATTAGCTTCAATAATTAAAGAAACGGCTTCTTCGGAAAAAATTTTTCGTGTAAGATTAGATGAAGTTTGGCAGGTTTTCCAAACAGCTTCAGCTCGACCCGGATCCTGTGATATTAATTTTGTTATTTTGGCTCCACGTTCATATCCAGCTTTTCTCAGCTGCATAGATGCAACAGACAAAAGTTTCTCGAAAGATTTTGCCTCCCAAATTTTCTCTGTTTTAAGCCTTCTGGAGCGAGGAGCCGATTCTTCGAAAGACTTTTTTAAACGACCCGTTTTTTCGTGATATTATTACTACTGGACAATATGAATTTTTCTTGTCCATTAAGCCACTGAAAATTTCGTTTTTCGAAAGTTGGGCGATACGGTTTACTTCTCTTCCAACGAGTCAAAAACTTTGCAAAAAATGCATAAAGGACATTATTTTCTTTCAGGTTAAGTTTTGGTTGTTGAATCGTCAGTCATTTGTTCAACTAAAACGTTTTCAACATACAGTTGCAAAAATTCACTTTGAACCATTCTTTTCTTGTTGATGTTGTCAAAAATCACTCCACAGAGCAGAGAACGGCGAACCGATAGCATAATCTGCAGAAGAATAAACGTAGTTTAGTTTTAATCACTGCACGTACTTATAATCTTTTTTGATTGATATTTTTCGGTGAGCGCAAGACGAAAAAAAAGAAACAAATAAATAAAACAAAAAAATCGTGAGACGGCCGTTGAGGAAACACGCGGCAAAAATGTTTTTCTGAGGATGGCCGAAAGATAAGTAGGTCGAAAACGTTAAAAACAGCATTTTTATTTCGTCTTGCGCTCACCGAAAAATATCAATCAAAAAAGATTATAAAAAAAATAAACAGAATAATCACAAGGATTGTTGTAATAAAGCAATACTTACTATTGAATCTTTTCTATATTTTTTCCAAAATAAAACAGCTTCTACCGCTTTCCTTTCTTATTTAAACTGAATAGAACTGGATTATTGGTCAAAAAGTAAATCGTTTTCCAGATAAGAGTGGAGTAAGGACGTGGTACCTTTATGTGATGGCAGATTGAATTGGACTGTATTATATTATTGCAGTTTCACTTTTATAACTTGATGATTTCATCTTCATAACCTCACTTTAATGTTGGCATTGTTCCAAAACTAACTGTATGTGTGTTTGTGCAATTGACAGTTGTCTGCGATTGCTTTGATTGTTGAACGGCAACTGCATCTTTTTTTAATTTTTCAAATTCAATTTAAGATATTCTCCAACAGTTTACTATCTGTTCGCTCTAGAACCCGGTCATTGCAAAACAACTATGTCAGATGGTTTTTAAAACAAAAAAAAAACAAAACAAAACAAAATCCGCTTAAAATAAGATGACATAGAGATATTGAATTATTTGAACCGGAATGGTCACGATCTTCATTGAAAAACGCCATTTTTTTCTGACTAGTTTGTCTTTCGGCACTATTTCCAGGCGGTATCAAAATTATAATAATTTGTGTTTTTTTTCATAAAAGATAGTGAACTTGTATACGATTCAAAAATGGTTTAATTTATACAAATCAGTTCGGTAGTTTTGAAGATACACCCAAATAAAAAAAAAAAAAACAAATAATAAAAAAAAAACAAATAATAAAAAAAAATTCAAAATTTGCAACACGGGACCCTAACCGGTAAATTGTCCTTTTTTAACCTTAATCGGAGACTTCCCTATTATTAATTTTACTTCCAGGTTGGTTAAATTTTTTTAAAAATTTTTGTTAGTCTATTCAAACTTTCAAAGTATCTTACACAATACACAATGAGATTGATAAAGTCTACGCCAAGAGCTGTTTTTTTCAGATTTTACTGGATGAATTCTCGTCTCACTTCAAAAATGTTGTCTAAATTTTTCCGTAATTGCTGTTTTAATGCGTAACAGTCTTTCTAGCACCATTAAGGATAAGGTTTCAAAGATAAAAAAAAACCTAGTACCAGATCAAACTAAATCGGCATAAAACCAGCTTACTTTTTACGCAGAATCTTTCAAAATATGTAAATGAAGGATCGAAGTAGTCATCGACTGAAGAAAGACGTGTTTTTCCAAGCCCTTAATTTTCGTTTATTTCAAAAGTGAAATTTTAATACAAAGATATCAAGAGTTATCATATTCAAGCCGGTAAAAAGGACCCTAAATGGAAGAAGTAATTTGTGTCGGAGGGTTCTCCAGAGTCATCAGGCACGGCCAACCGCTCCGAGGGTGCAGTCAATCAAACGGCATTAATCGAGCGGCGGAAAGTGGTCTTTTCTCAGCAGAATTTAGTCTAGCGGTACATCCGTTTGTTATTCAACAGCAGAAATCTCAAAGCTAAGTATTCGCTTTAAATTTAACTTCTTTGTTTAAAAAAGGCACAAATAACTTGCAACAAGTTCTTTTGTCATCTCAATTTCAAGTTAGACTAACGAACAGTTGCATATTTTTGGTTTTAGTACTTCTTGAAAACAGCGAACTTGAAAAACTTTTAGTTTGTGATGAAATGAGAATCTTGCCCCCACTGCAGACAAACATGAAGCTTTTTCTGAGTTTAGTTTCCTAAATAGTGCAATTATAAACTCTCTAAAATTTAAACCGAGTAATTGGTCTTACAGCCAAACTATCAGAATATGTTTCTTCAATCTTAAAAAAATTGTTGCTTTCAAGTCGGTAACACCAAGTTTTTTTTGTGTCAATCATATTGATATTTATTTCGAACAAATAGTTAAACTGAATAGATTTACAGAACAGAAATTTAATATGAAAGGCAAGTGTAGAGCATGATTCTTGGAGTTAGAATTTGTACTTCGAAATACTGAAGCTATTTTAGGGCTCTGAAAGTAAAAATATTTTTTTTATTATTTGATGAATGTTTGAAATGATTTGAATTTTCGACTGCTTAATTAGAAACTCGATTTCCGTAATAATTTAATATATATTACAACCTATATGAGGATTTTTTGTTTATTTACACTATTTTCTTTTTAGGCTGTTTTACGTTCAGTGCAGAATTTACTCAAACCTTCACACTAGTCAAAAGTGTCTCCTAATCAAATCCTTTATCCCATTCCTCAAACCAAATTCTTTGCTAGGGTGCAGAGGTGACCTCGGCCCTAAAGCGCTAAATTGATCTTTCATCCTTTTCTACTTTTTCCAAACTATCTTTTGACTACTAGGACGTGGCCGGCGCCGTTATTGATGGTTCAAGGAGAGAGCATCAGTTTTGGATATTGTGAATGTGATGTCAATCCCAAACACCATTCTTTTGACCTTTGATCAAAATTGATGGCCTCGGCCAATCACGGAGTAGTAACCATTGGCAATGTTGAACTAATTCTAATGAGCCACGCCGCGATCATGGAACTCGAAATGTATTGCTCGTTACTGAATTCAAGAACCCATGTAAAAACATCTTCAATTTCACAGTTAAAAAATGTATGAAGCATCTCGGGTTCAATGATTCAAGGTGGATGTGAGTAGTCAATCAAGCTAAGCTAAGCTAAGCTAAGCTAAGAATTCTTTCAAAATATGTAAATCTAATAATCCATGCTAATGAAAACTGTTTGACTAGCAGTTGTGGGCAGTTCGAGCCCAAGAGTTTACATCGGTCACAGTTGTACCGGATAAGTTTTTCAATGACTGTCTGCCTACTGCATCGTTGATATAAGTCACGAATGACATAAAGGTTTTAAAACCGACTATAATCGAAACAATAAAAAAACCAGTTGTCAAACGATAGAGAAGCTAAGAGAAGCTTGATAACATGAGAAATCTGGAAATGGACCTATTTTTTTTTAAATCACCAATTTGGTGGCCTCGGAAATCTTTGACCCTTGACTTTTTCAAACCAAAAAAGTGATTGATAGTTTAGTCTTAGAGTTACCAAAATTCTGGATTGATTTTTAGTGAAAAAAAAATCTATGTTAGGTAGGAGAGAGGAAGCATAAACCGGATTAGGGAATCAACGACAACAATTCGAAAAATATGCGCAATATTTACTTTTCATACAAATTGAAATATCTTAGTTATTTCGAACAGGAACAATTTGAAGAAAGAGTATATTATATTTAGAAAAAAGTATGGTTGGAGTGTGTTAAAAACTACAACCGAAAAAGTGCTGAAAGTCAAGTTTCTTAGCCCCTGTGCTTATGCAATTATTGGAAAAGTTGTCAAACATATTTCTCATTTATAAAGTTTTTACTAGAACAAATGTTTGTAATCGTAAAATCAAATTTCTGTGAATTATTCAGCAAATAAAAACTTGGGCTCAAGAATACTTAAAATTAAAATTTATCAAATTTCAATAGATTGGTTAAAAAAAAATCATTACTCCTATAGAATAGCTCGTTTTAAACTGAACTCATAACTGAAGGGATCAAATTTAACCCACGGAGCGGCCATGGCGTTTTGAACTGTTGAGATTCTTGAATGCCTTTTTTTTCGCTCTCCCAAGGTATGACCTATCTAACAAATTGTTTTGCCAATCAATCATCGTGGAATAAGGCATCGATCAGCGACAGCATCGAGCCAAATTCGATGATTGAAAATTGAATCCCATCGAATTTCGTTACCTACCATACCATACCAAGTGTGTTTGTGTGCTCCTCCTAATCCGACTACGCCCCACAGCTTTTAATCCTACACGGTTATTTGATGTGGCTTATGCTCACACCAGCATCACGCTGGACTGGTTTCGGAGGTAATCATCGGTGAAAAAAATTCGAAATCTTCATTCACAGACATGTGGAGGAAAGTTTGTCAAAAAACGTAATGTCCTTTTGAATCCGTTCAGATGAATCCATCCTAGGCTGCGTCTGATTGTCTGTGCTTCACCCCTTAATCAATACACCGGTATGTGGGTTTTGGCAGCAGAAACAGCAGCCTAGAAGCTGCAGTCACACGGTCTCCGAATCGAGACCGGAACCATGGAACGGAACACATCATTGAAGCCGTTGTGGTTTGAGTGGGCAGCGCTCTACGCGTTCAAAGGATTAATCCGTGGACTGGACAGGATACGAGTTTTGTTGAGTAACAAATTCAATTACCAATTATACATATATTCCTCAACCAATCTTACTTACCACACTTCCTGCCAGGCGAAACCCACAGAAAAAAAAATCTGTCAAATTTACTATCGATTGTTTACCAAATTGGCTGACCACACCTGGATGTCAGAATAATAAAATTCAGTAGTACGTGGTAGTACCTCTATTCATCCGATTCCTAACATGATTTTTTGGACAATCATTTCCTTTGAAAATAGTGGGTTTTAACATTCATAGAAGTATTATTTAATTGATATCTTTCTATCACAAATACAGCAATAAATTTTATTATTGTCTAAATTTATTGATAAATTGCAAGTGCTGTTAGATGAAAATCTTTATTCCGTTGTACCTAATTTTCATAAGATTAAACGCCTGAAGTTATAAGACTAAATTCAATTGGCTAACATAAAATGAAGCTATCTGACGAACGACAGTATTCCTGCTACGTAAAACGCCTCAAATTATACACATGTTTTTCAGTTTCAATTTTAAAATGCAAAATAACAAATTTTCTCAGCAAATAAACTTTAAACATATTGGCGTTCATTAGAAATAATGTTCAATGGTCTCATTGGACATACTTTGCTCCTCAGTTTAGATGCTATCATATATATAATTTCTACAAATTCTGTGTTTGTAAACAAGCTATTCGATTGATGCACTTCAGATGATAATAATCTATCATAAGAAATCAAAGATACACCGATTCGAAGCTTTTGTAGGCAGTTTTCTATATTGTGCTACCTAAACCCTACCTAAAGAAAGAGTTCACCGGTTTCTCCAATTTCAAAATTATTACAAGTCTACATACAGGCGTTTTATGTTGCGTAACATTGTCATTATGCCCCTGCAGTGACTTGTTTTCAGCTTTCGGAAAAAAAATTTAAAATGCATTTTTAAACGTTTTCAACTACTTTTTCAAGTTTCAGCCAATAAGGAAATGAACTATTTTAGTGTCTGAATACGAAACAATGATGTAATTAACATATGATAGCTGATTTCTATGGTTAAATAAGCGTATTCCTTAAGGTGGCTATTATGCCCTTATCTCCCCTATGTAGCTAACTGAGGCTATCAAAGTGATAATTTTTTTTTAGAATAAAAGGTCTTTTTCGAGTTCTATCGTGAACTTTTCTTCGATGTAGCTCTTGATAACATCTTGTCAAACAGTTGTCAGTGGTATAGATTGTGAGATGAACATGTTTTGAAACATTCTTCGCAAAAAGTGAGCCAAAATCTCGCGAGAGCTTTCATTACGTCGTATGAAACATCTGAAGAATTCACAGAAGATTAATGAAATTTTTAGCGAGGCTGCCTTGTTATGTAATGATTACATGGGCAAATTTATGTTACGTTCTATGTAATGATTTTTTTGATTTTTCGGTTTAAAATTTTTGGGCACCACGTGCGCCATCTATATGCCGCCCTTTTTCCAAATCAAGGCTATTTTTGATAACGTTTTCTTTTTCCTGAAGCTTTCAAAATTACTCCATATTTTAATTTTGGTCGAAATTATGAAAAAATTTAGACGATTGTTCTCCTTCGGTACAAAAACAACCTTAAAATCCTAAATTATGAGAAATATTTCATCCGAAGACTGTATTTCGATAAGAATTAAGATGAAAAAGTTATTAGGCTTCAAAAATGCGCTAACTTTTTTAAGGATGGTATTCATCACTGTTCATGAGTCGAGGCGGTCGAACATATCGTCACCTTATTAACACTGATGAATACCACCGTTAATAAAGCTAGCCCATTTTTGAAGCCTAATAACTTTTTTACCTTAACTCTCATCGAAATGCAGGCTTAGGATGAAATATTTTTCATAGTTTAGGCTTTAATAAAATCCGTTTTTGAAAGAATTTGGCCGACGGGAATCAAAGTTATTGATGAAAAACTGGTTTTTCATGTTTCTCCCGAACAAAATGTCTCAAAATCCCACACAAACTTCAGGCTCGTTGAGCGACCCCTTCCCGTGATCCGATCTGGCCCAAATTTGGCATGAGATCTTGTACTAGGCCCAGGATCAATTTTAGCCTGCGGGGTATAACTTTTTCAAAAGTCGAGTCATTTGGGGCACTCTTGGCAACATGCAACACTTTTCAACTTCAATGGCTTCTAAAAAACTCACGCCCACAGATAACCATACCCTTTATGCATCAAAAGATTTAAGGTTAATGGTACATGGTAGTTAGAAAAATTATTGATTTCTTCAGTTATTTTTATTTTTTTCTAAAACATGCGATTTTCACTTTATTTAGAAAAATGGGTAACTTGCAACAACCTTTAATTTTAAAGAAAAACCCAATGAAAACGTATGTAAATGTATAGTTTTTGATAAATTTTTGATGCCATTAAAGCCATTAAGCATAAAACACTAAATATAGCAAATTCTGATTCTGTTGAAACTAATTTTTACAATTTTTGTGAAAATGAGGCTATTGCATACATTTAGGAGTAAAACATTCTGCTAGCTGAAATAATAAAAATGAATGATTGGATGAATGAAACTTCAATTTTGACAAATGCGTGATGCAAAACAATCATTTTCGAGCATATGGAACCAAAATTTACAAGGTGTCGCTTTAATTTGTATTTTGTTGCATCTTACCCCAGGCAGGTTACTGAATTATAAAAATATTTATTTAAAAAAAATTGGTGATTGTTCTAAAAATATTTTTACTCCAACAGTGTTGGAATGGGATGATTAAACCAGTAAAAAGTTTGAAGGTGATATAATTAAACCAATCCGTCATACTGGGTAAAGTTTTCTACGGCATTGAAAAATGTTTAAATTTGTACATTTATTGAAGTTTTTTTTTAATTTTGCATGAAAATGAAAAAAAAATCTTTAAAATACTACCTTAAGATGTGAATAATAATGTCATCATCCTTTTATATTCATTAAAAGAATTCTCCATTACGTTGCGACAGATTGCAAAGCTATTTCCCCCTATTGGTAAAATATGCAGAAGGCCTTTAAATTAATCCATAGAGATGCTTGTTTAATTCATCCTCCGAATAACCTTGTTATCACAGAGTCATTTCAGCACCAACACGTGAAAAGGGTCTATGTTCATTTATGACGTTTCGAGAAAAATGCGTTTGAAAATTTTGCAATATTTTTTAAATCGCTAATTAAAATTAACGAGGAATCTCCCAAGTCTTTAGGGTCAAAACGGTGCGTAGGATCATTCTAAATATGTTTTTATCGATACGACGGTTTTATCATTTAAAAATAGCTCGTAATTGTTTATAGACCCTAGCTGGAGTATGACATTCGTCTAAATGTTTTATACACCCTTCGCTTTGTACTGTATATCTCATGCGTGTGAGTGAGATGGAGATAAAATTTCCCCTATTTTTTGACAAAGGCTTATGGTTCTCGCTATAGGAGTGAGTGAATAGCTTTCCGCATTCTTCCACTTTTAATGTTTTGCATCTAGACCGTTTGCTTTGTTGTGGAGTAAAGGGTGTAAAAAGCAATCTGTGTGAGGATAATGTCATTTTATGGCTCTAAATTTTTTAGATCCTTTACTCAAACTGCATTATAAATCTTACGAAAACTGAAAAACTAAAAACGGTTTTTATGTTAAGTAGAGCTTGTATTGGGCTATTTGAATCCACTGAAAACCGGTTTTGTTTACTTTGTCTTTTATACCCTTTTCACATGTTGCTGCTGATTTCTTCCTTCTGAATTGCTGGATGCAACCGGATCTTATTGGCTTTTTAAAAAAAGCATCGCTTTGTAAGTTCCCCACTCTTTTACGCACGTCGCAGATGAATTTCTGTGAATAATAGTTATCATTTTGAATATACAGTTGAAGAGAAAAATTAATTCAATTATTTGCACTTTTCAAAGATTTTCTTCTACATTAAATAGATTTGAGCCCAAAACTTTCAACCTTGGGTCCAAAAACAATGCTACATTGAAGGCCATGTTGGTCTTTAATGATTCCAGGCGTTCAATGAGGGATTGAGAAACCTTGTCTTGAAAGGGATTATTTCTAGGCGACTGCACACTATCGACAGAAATCAACCAATCTAGGTAAATTGTGATAATGGATAACGTTCAGTCTGCAGTTAAATAATGATAGCGTAACTGATTCGAAATCCTTTGCATATTTCCAGACGTCCTCTGGAAGAGCTTAAAAAAACAATTAAAAATTATGTTAATTAATAAACGTAGCTAGTTCTTCAAATGTTTCTGCCATGTCTCTTAATTCATTTTCTTGTGCTGTTATAGTGGGTTCCATTTTATGTTTGCCTTCCCATGTGGTGGAAGACCAAATTGGTGGTAATTTCAATTGTTTGCTTTCTTCATAGCTCCGGAATTTGTTGAGTCGGATAGGTTTTGAAAAATTTGTTAAAAGTTATATTGTATCATCATTTTTCGGAAATGCATCATAAATGGCCAATTGTAACGCATGTGTAGCACAGCGTATCAAAGAAATTTGATCAAATTCGGAAGCTACAAACTTGGCATAGTTCCTGTTGTCCTGTTCATTAACTTCGTTAGAATTTTCTTTCAAATGATTTTGCAACTTTTTTATTGCTGCAATCATATTTTTACCATTGTTGGTAGCGATAACATTCTATTTTATAAAAATCATGAACTTGTGTTGCGGGAGCAATTAACAGAGAGAGAATTTATTTTCCGATGTTTTAACAGCCTTTATTATAACTCTTTTGTCGTTTGTGACGACGGCGGCGTTAATAAATTCCTTTGAGGAAAGGCAAAATATTATTAGTCTAAGTTATTTTTACAATTTGTTTCAAATCATTGAAGAGATTTTAGGAAAGTAAAAAAACGTGTGACTTACGTTTAGTATCTCAATCTCCTTGCTATTCTCGCACTCCAATAACGTCCCTCCATGTGAGCTGTTGGGAATTGTAGGTTAGGTTCGATTTTAAATATCTAGCTCTTTCAGTTACCTGGCGAATTAATCGTGAAGCTATATAGAAACTGATTGGACTTCCTGGCAATGTCTGTAGCTATTGTATCTATATATATTAAACAAATTTCACATTAATTGAGATTAATTTTATGATTTTCATTTTACTTACGCCTTTTGCACAACTTGCACTAGCTTTCCTCACTGACTCATGAATTCGAAAACTATCAGATTGCTATGATCAGTTCAAATCCTATAGACTTATCTAACGGCCAGAAACAAGGTGTATGCTACGGAAGGTGCTTCACTCCGTAGGTGGTGACAACTTGTAGAACTATGTCATTCAATACGGCAGCTGTTTGGCGTGTATGGATTTCCAACACAGCTAAAACGAATTATCAAAATATTGAAATTTGATTTAATCCATACTAAGCTAAAGTACGAATGACCAGTTTGCCGTTCAACTCATATTGAGCATTAATGCCAAAAATATTACACCCCTGTTTCGAAGTAGAATTCAGCTAAATTGAAATCAGAGAGTGCCTAACTTCTTCACAGATCGCGGAATGGATTCGCGACCTCGGCTTCCGATATAGGATCAACAATCATGCGCAACGCTTCCCACTCGAAAGCGCATAGAGGAAGATGATGTTTAGTCACTAGTTTCACTCTTGCTTCAATATATAGCTGTCGATCAATAAAATCAATTTTTCTGGGGACGATCGTCTATGTTTTTTTTAGATGCCCCGAAAACAGCCCGTGCCGATCTGCCATTTCTCGATGCCTGGAGCGCATGTGTCGAATGAAGTTCCCACTTTCCATGTTGCGCTTCTGCATGTAGCCACAGTTTTCCTTATGAATTTGTTGGCAATTGACACAAAACTAGGCTCGGAGCACTTGCGCTTGCCTCCTAAGCTCTGTTAAAGGCAAGTTCCAGGTGATTGGGATTCAGACTTTTTTTTTTTTTTTTTTGAGCAGGGAAAAGCCCCCTGGAGCAGTACAGTTTATCTGACTCCTCCAAAGGGCATAAAACCTCCTCATCGTTTTTATTTTGCATTTTTTCAACTTGTGTTTTTTTGTAAGGTTTGCGTACATATTTTTGTAGTTTTTCACGTTTCACACTTCATAATTATTCATTTTAATATTGATCACTAGCGATAGTTGATGATAATGGCGGTGGGTGGCGATGGGTGGCGGTAGGTGGCGGTAGGTGGCGGAAGGCGGTGGGCGGTGGCGGTCGGCGGTGCGGTTGGCGGTTGTGGTAAGCTGTAGGTGGCGGTGGGTGGCTCGGTGGTGGGGAGAAAAACAAAAAAAATATTGCAAAACTGGCATTAGTCGGATGTTTGCGCAGGTTCATGATGAGGACTGATAGCTGATGGTACCTCCAGCGAGATTTAATCTCTTTGAAGGAGGTACACTAGAATCACTGATCAGTTAGGGACGTATTGGCGGATGGTTTTTCAGATTATGTAGTTAGAGATTTTGTTACGAATATGTTGTTTGCACATATTTTTAAAATTGATAAGACTCCTTTCTTCTTTCAAATTATTTGGCAGCTGATTGTACTTCGACTTGGAGAAGTAATTGTAAGATGCTTTAGTTAGGTTCGACTTTGGACATCTAACTTCCAGCATTTGGTTTCTTCGCAGATTGTAGCGGTGGTTGCGGATTTGTAGTGTTTCGTTGTGGTGGGTTGACGGGTTGTGCAATTTATTGTGGATTTGAACGAGGCATTGTAGTTCTCTTAATGCTAGAATGGGCATTATAGATTTCGCAGCTTCTGTGTAAAGACTTATTGTTGGGTGCAATCGTGTTTTTTTGTAGATAGTTTTCAAACATCGATTTTGAGTTGCTTGAAGCGACTTTAATTTTGTTTTCGTGGCACTTCCATATATTGCTACCATGTAATTCAATCTGGATTGAACGAATGCTAAGTACATGGCTTCTAACTGCTTCGTAGGGACAAACTTTGATACTTTCCATAAGAGGCCACAGGCAGCGCTGATATCGTTTTTTATTTGGTTAATGTGGGGGTGCCAAGATAGTTTGGTATCAAAAGTTAGGCCCAGATATTTATAGCTATCGACGTTTTCTATGACAGTCGAGTCGATGGTCAAAACTCGGTGCTCTTCGAGTCGTTTTCTAGGTGAGTGGAACACCATGTACTTTGTTTTGGACAGGTTTAGCGATAGCAAGTTTTCGGCAAAATACCCCATTAACATGTGCATGTCATGTTTCATCCGGCTAATCAAATCGTCTGCGTCTCTTCCAATATATGTTAACGATGTGTCGTCAGCAAATAAGCGTGTTTTACCTTTGAGCACTAGTTTCGGTAGATCGTTCACGTACAGTAAGAACATTAGTGGTCCTATGTTACTACCTTGTGGTATGCCAACTGACATCGGTAGAAATGTACTTTGGGTATCGTTTATTCCTACGTATTGGACACGGTCGGATAGGTAACTCCGAATCAGGTCATTAGCTGTTCCTCGAATTCCATAGTAGTTCAGTTTATCTAACAACAGCTCGTGGTCTACGGTATCGAAGGCTTTTTTGAGATCGAGAAAAAGAACTGCAGCAAATTGTTGATTTTCGAACGCATCGTAGATTTCGTTAGACAACTCACTTGCAGCGGTCACTGTACTAGATCCTGTTCTGAAGCCATATTGATGACTGTAGAGAAGTTGGTGTGACTGAAGGAAACCAATTAATCTGCAAACTAGCAGTTGTTCCAATATTTTACTCAAGATTGAAAGTACAGATACTGGTCTATAGTTGTTAACGTCAGTTTTTTGTCCACTTTTGTGTATTGGGACGATCCGTGCAATTTTCAGAAACCTTGGGAATGTACCGGTCGTAATACTTTCGTTGAAAACATTTTTCAGAAGATCAGCAAAAAGAACATGATGCCTTTTCACAAATAAGGCCGAAATTCCGTCTGGTCCTATGCTCTTTTTTGCATCCAAGTTATGAATTTTGATCAAAACCTCCTGCTCAGTTGTTGGAGTTAGAAAAATTGATTCGGATAGAGCATTTGTCAATGTTCCATATTTATTTATGTTGCGTTGACTACAAATGGTGGAGGCAAGCTGGGGTCCCACATTCGCAAAAAAATCGTTGAAGTGGCTGGCAACTGACAAAGAATCGCTGGTGGCCTTTCCGTTTATGTTCAGTATTATTTTATTGGTTTTCACATTTTCCCGATTGGTCAGAGAGTTTATAGTTTTCCACATTTCTTTTTGACTTGAGGATTTGAAAAGAGATCCATAGTAGGTCTTTTTGGCTATCATTTTCGCTCGTTGAACTTTTTTGGACAGCTGCACAAGCATTTCTTGGAGTTGGGAGTCGTGTGGGTGGCGTTTGCTTCTGGCTAAAAGGCTGTTTTTAGATTTTACTAGCTTCCAAACATCATAGTTCATCCAAGGGCAAAAACCTTTTACCCTGGCACAAACTTCTACCTTTTTCGAATATTTTTTAATAAGATTCTTATGCAGGTTGACAACATATTCGAGTCTTTCTGAAGCAGGGCTTGTGGAAATATTGCGAGTTAAATTTTCAAATTCTTCGTCCACTTTGGAATAATCAACGATAGTTTTCTGAAGCTGCGTTTTGGTAATTCGTCTATCAAGGTTAACACTTGAGAATATAATACTATGGTCGCTTATATCAGTCAACAGTGTTTCATTAACTATCCTGTCGGCTAATGCTTCGGAGCATACAACATGATCTAATATGTTACCACTGGTTGGCCTAGTAACAAACGTGTTCGTAATAGTGAAGTTGTAACTATCCAAGATGGAGCAATAATCTCTAGTAGAATCGATGTGTATTTTGTTCGCAGGAATATTGATATCTCCGACTACTAAACATGGAGCACCTCTCTTGGAACCGGCTAATAAACTCTCCAGTTTATCAAGAAATATTGGTAAACTAAACGACGGAGGTCGGTAGATTGCGTGAACATGACCTCCTTACGGAGAGTTAATTTTGAACTTTCAAACCCGACCGAAAATAGCACACAAATTACTGAATTGAAAACCGTGTCAAGCAAATTAACGATATTTATCGCGTTCGAATGTCACGCAACAAAAGTTTCTGCCAGCAACATTATTACAGAAAAATGGAATCCTTTGATCTTTATGATGATGACAGGAGTGTAATAGAGATGATATTGACATAGTCTACTGTGGTGAATATAGGAAATGAATGGATGAGATTAAAATATTTAAAAATAGTTTAAAAATAAATAATTATAATTAAAGACTTCAAATTAAAAATAAGTAATAATTTTGAACCAGCGTAATATCTGCAAATAAATTCGATGAGTAATGTTTAAAGAAAAAAAAGTAAACGATGTTAAGCGTGCATTCAAGAGAATAAAAAAAAAGAGATCAATCAGTAAACGAGTTTTGGGAAGAACGGTTGTTGTGTCGTGAGTGTTATAAACAAAATGTTGAAAGAATATCAAAATACTATTTCGACATTGTGAACACACGCGAATCATACTAAAAGTACGACAGCTACCATGTTAAGAGCAAGTTCACTCGTGTTGGGAAAAAGTAGTAGAAATTTTGAAACTTTCAGCACATTGTGAAAATTTTACCATGCAAAATTTGAAAACATCTTTGACCGTTGATTTTTTTACAAAATTGTTTCTGTTTCAGCCGTATGTGATAGAAATATTGCTATTTTTGCATCACAGCATGCGAATATAGAACAGGTGTTTTAAAAAAAATTGATGACGAAGATCTTGAAAATGTTTTTGCATATTAAAGTTTTCAAAATGTTCTACAAGTGTCATAATTTCTACCACTTTTTTCCAACACCAGTGAACTTGCTCTAAGGTCGAGCAATAAAGAGCGATATTTATCAGCACTGGTACCAAGGTTGCCGAAAAAAAATGTGTTTTTGAGAAAAAAAAATCTGAATTTCTGTGATTTTACCCAAAAGTTCTGTGACGGTTTCCTGTGACTATATTTCCTTTTGAATTCATTGAAATTTTTTTATCATTTTGGTCTTTTTTACATTTAAGTTGGGAAAAATTAATCAACACTACCAATCTTATCATTCTTTTCTAATTCAAAATAAGAAATTTAAATTTTATATTGGCCAAAAAATAATAATCCCGGAAATTCATTCGAGATTCACAAATTCTGTGAAATCTATGATTGTTTCAAAATTCTGAGTGCTGTGACACAGATTCTGTGATGAAAATTTGTTTAAAATTCTGTGAAATAACAGATTTTTTTGTGATTTCGGCAAGCTTCACTGGTACCACAGACGAATATTAGTCTGTTAGATGGAACATTTTTACACCACAACAGTTATCGAATTTTTATTATAATATAAAGTAATAAAGTTATCATTTAATGACAACAAAATGATCGTTACAAAATTTCTCTTATCGTGAGATAGTTTATATCTTTTATGCTGTTCAGATTTCGACTGTTTTTTGTTGATGTGATATTGATTTTCTTTTTGAAATTGGCGCTGCAGTCTATTTTCGAATTGACGATTATTATTGGACATAGGTCTCATCCTCAGGGAAAACTACAAAGTTGTACATATTTTGTTGAGTTAATGGATTTGAGCATAATCTGTTTTGTATAATTATGTTAATTTTGGTAAGATTTGTTTAAAAATTACATTATAAAAACACCAATTAATTTTAATAGTTAACTTATTTTTTGTAGCATATTTTACCCCTAAATGTATGCAGCACCCTTATGCTTTGCCTTTAATCCTATTTTTGATAGAAAAAATGTAAAATTTAATTCGAACAAAACCAAACCAATAGACTCAATGGAATACTCAGGTATTGATTTTTTTTTTCAATTGTTTCTAAACATATGTATTTTCATTTAAATTTAGCTTGTAGGGGTTGAATTTCCAATAGAATTGTCATACCAATGCTTCAGCCGGAGTATAGGTGCTTTCCCGTACAGAAATCAATAAACAAACTTTAAAAATCATAGTAGAAAATTTATTTATTTATTTATTTTTATAAGAATTGAACCCAATAAGGTCATTCTTTCTCGACCATTAGAAAATTTATGAAGTTTACAAGAATCAAATGAGCGGAAAACGCCCAAAGGCGCTTATTTGAGTGAATCATGTTTATCGCTGCTAAAATCAAAGGGATGAGTCTCAGACTTCAAGACCCAACCTTCTGATTTTCTGCCCGACAATGGGAAGTCTTAGTAGCGCAAATGTCAAACGGAGAAGATAATCCGTGACCAGGAAAGGTCTGATCCATTGTTAAGTTTTACAATGGACTAGACGGTGGAAAATCGACTTAATTAATTTCCCAGAAAAGTTTATTCATACGCTAACATATCGCACCTTTTACGAATCCTTCCATTTGTGTAAAATATACCTTTCGGCCCTCATAAAGGCAACCTTTTCATGCGTGGACTTTACATGACCCGTAAGTTTCTGTTCATTCGAGGGTTGAAGAAAGCGCTATTAGCCGGCACTAAAGAAGCGCAACAAAGAAATCTTCACCATCAAATGGAGGAGGATCATGGTGAATGGGAATGATCCGAAATCACCTGCAAAAGTACCACTTCAGAGACTTTGGGCGTTCAGTCGTCGAAGGAATAATGGAGCCCCTTGCCTCCCCAAATCTCAACCCCTCTTTTGTCTGAGCGCTTTCTCTTCATTCACATGATGGAAAAATGGGTTAGCCAATAAAAACAAACGAGCTTCCTCGGCATGGAAAAGGTGAAATCCCACTTTCTCTCATTGAGATGGGACGGTACCTTCCTATGGCACACGGCTTCTGGCGAATGGATTTTACAAGATGAACTGGAGACTCGTTATCTACCGGGAATGACGTCAGTTGATTGCTCTTTTTCCCGGCTCGGCAGCGTCGGAGAAACTTCTCGGGCCAGATTTTGTTTATGATATGGAAAGGGATCCCGGACAGCTGATGATAATGATGTCTACCATCCTAACTGCATTTGGAGCAAATTAAAAGGTGCGTTATCGTTTCGAGCCAGCAGTTTATGGCTTTGCTCGCTCGGGCCGGTTGAACTAATTTGCAATAATTTTTTGTTTCCATCCGGAAACGATGTTTTTTTATTAGCTAACCCCCGCACAGATCAAACACTAATGGGAGGCGATAGATTTTATTCGAATGGGTTGGTCTGTTCTGTTGAGAAGATCATGGCGGTTTAGTTTTGGCAGTTTTGACCTTGAAAATATTTTTCTTTTAAGAGCTTGATATTCATAGCCAAAAAGATTAGAGAACTTTATTTTATTCACTTTGTTGAGGTAACCCATTGGAAAGGAAAATATAATTTGTAGTGGGCATTTTGGCGTTTTCACGAATGAACTTTGAAATTCTCTGTGATACACAAAAATATTGTTTCGATCGAAATAATGTTACTGCACTCATGAAAAGTTTTACACTGAATCATATTTTTTAGAGCCAGAGCCTGAATTTAAACCGCTATTCCGATAATCGCGAAGTGGTCCGCTAACTTCCGACTACCGAAGTAATATTCTCGTATTTTTTTGGCCAGTAACGGATGTTAAAATTCCGCAAATTTCTAGTTCCTATTACTAGGGAACATAGTTGGGCAGCTCCTCTCAAACAACAAAGAACCGGGAGAAATTTCGATTCGGGCTCCGGCTTCCGAGTGCAATGTTCTTTCGCTGACCTGATGATGCTCCACTCGTTATCCGAATTTACACGAGCTGTAAGCAGATTCGCCAACATTTTTTTTTCCCAAAATTCAGGAAACCGTGACTACAAAAATCAGTACAAATCAGGCTTCAATAAAAAAGCCGGACTGATGCCTCGGACTGATGATCGATAAAGGTGATATCTTAAATTATAGTTTTACACCCCATTTTCTTGCTATGTAGGGGAGAGTGGGGATACTTGATCCCCTTTTCTTATTTTCACCATATCTTTTTGGAAAAATTTAGCAACTCGCACTCTTTAACATTTTCTGACAGCGTGTAACTTCAAGTTTCTATGCTCCTAAAATTAGAACGATACTTGAATCCGTAGATGAACTATAAGCATTTTCGTGGGAGTAAAAAAATTGCGATATTTTTGAAGTTAGGGGAGACTTGATCCTTTATTCAGGAAGCCCTAATCCATGCAAAAAATCAAACAAAACCCCAAGATAGAATGTTAATTGACTATTTTGGTGATGTTTGTTCTCATTTCACAATCTATAGGGGAGAATGAAGATACTTGATCCCTGGGGATACTTGATTCCTTAGCTATATCTCGAAACTGGAATGTCTTACAAAGATCAAATGTTCTAGAAAAATGTGCCAAAATGAGCAAAATAACAATGCTTGTAGTTTAAAAAAATCTAACAGAAAAATTGTTTGAGTAATTTAACTTTGTTTGAAAAATTTCACAAAATGTAACTTGAAGATCTTTTTTCATCACTTTAAAATGTTCCTTACATGGGAAAATTATGAAAAAAATATTTGTTCCAATGTATCAATCGTTCGAGCGTAAAATGAACTTCATAATGCCATATTTTCAAAGCAATGGAAAACCCTCAACTTTTTTCGGAAAAAGTTTTCTAAAATGTTGATTATGGGTACAATTGATCCCCCTTCCTAACGGCATATTCTTCTTCTGAATTGATCGTTATGATTGCTGATTACGAAATTACTAGTATTTATCCAAAAACTAATATTTATCAAACAATTGTCTGAAGAAAAGAGCAAAAATAATTAATTTTCTCTTAATTATAACAAAAAATAGCGCCTTTAAGTATGCAATGTTATTAGCGTTGAGACAAAGTTATAGAATTTTCTTCTTGTGTCTGCTATAAATTGTGAAATGAGAACAAACATCACCAAAATAGTCAATTAACATTCTATCTTGGGGTTTTGTTTGATTTTTATACAAAGATTAGGGCTTCCTGAATAAAAGATCAAGTCTCCTTCAATAGGGGATCAAGTCTCCCCTAACTTCAGAAAAATCGCATTTTTTTTACTCCCACGAAAATGCTTCTAGTTCATCAACTGGTTCAAGTATCGTTCTAATTTTTGGAGCATAGAAACTTGAAGTTACAAGCTGTCAGAAATTGTCAAAGACGGCGAGTTGCTAAATTTTTCCAAAAAGATACGGTGAAAATAAGAAAAAGGGATCAAGTATCCCCACTCTCCCCTAATTGTCAGAAAAAAAATTCTAGAGCTTATTCTCAACCCTTACGACATTGCATACTTACGGGAGCAAGTTTTTATAAACAAAAGAAAATCAATTCTTTTAGCCCTTTTCTTCAGATAATTGATGGATGAATATTAGCTATTGGATAAATATTAGTAATCTCGTAATCAGCATACCGGGATCATTTGTACCCATATATTAGGGATCAATTGTACCCAAAATCAACATTTTAAAACTTTTTCTGAAAAAAGTTGGTTGTTTTCCATCGCTTTGAAAATATTGTATTTTGAAGTTCATTTTACACTCGAAAATTTTTCTAGAACATTTGATCTTTGTACGACATTCCAGTTTGGAGATATAGCTAAGGAACCAAGTATCCCCAGGGATCAAGTATCCTCATTCTCCCCTTTCGATACAGCTCGGTTATTTACTAAGCTGTAATTGCATTTTTGTGTGCGTGTGTATTGTATTGTAATGTATTGTTGTTCACGTTTTTAAGGCTAAACTGGACTTAACAATTTTTATTACCTTTTAATTGACAGTTCAATTATTCATTCAATGTGCGTATTCCTTAAACAACATGTTAAAATATTCTATTAGGTAAAATTTACTATTTCTCATGAATAACGTTCTTATCACGACTCCAAAACAGGTGATAAATAAAGGTAGAACAAAAAATTGTAAGAATACCAATGCAACTGTACGAAAGATCCATCCATCAACCAAAAAGAAGAATAGAACTGCGAAGAACAAAAAATCGCTCTAAGGTTTCAAGCTCACTAGTCCTAAGAACTTATCCAAAGACTATGTACGCTCATGGTCAATCTTAGTTCATTCTCAAAAAGGTTGAATTTTCGCTAATTTCAGACTGTTGAGATTTTTATTGTTGTGTTGTTCCTGAGATAAATTATCGCCATTTCGTTTTTGCGTTTGATGGTGAAAATTTTCCATGATTTTAAAGCTTTACACAGTTGGGATGAAATTAAATTGAATGAGATGATAAATTTCTCAACTGCTACGAGTTAAAAATGGGATTCGAACTCCAAATTTAATATTGGGGTTCGTTAGGGTATATTTTGCAAAAACATTAGATTTCCGATATGGAATTCATTTTCAAAGCTCGATCAAGTGTATGTAATATCAAAAATTTCTAAATAAAATAATGATTAAAAATTAACTTCATATTTTCAAAAAGAGTAGTGCATAGGCAACTTGTAAATTTGAAAGTTTGAACGATCAAATGCAAAAATACTGAGCTTACATACTCTAAATCAAGTGAAAAGAAAATTTAGGTGTTAGAATAAACACATATTAAAACGTAGTTGTAAAAACAGCTACCTTTAAAAATCCGTAGAAAATATATGTGTTTCGTATTATCTAATGATACCAGAATGTGTAAAACTACGTCAATTTTTATTACATCAATGAAAATTGTCCTGCAAGTGACTGAAACAATTTCGGAGGTTGATCGATTGTAAAGTACGGTTTTACACTTACACGATTGTAAAGTACGGTTTTATGGTTCCGAAATCACCGTGTCTAATCAAGTTAAATATTTGGGTGTCATTCTTGACTCCAAATTAAACTGGTCTGATCACATCGAATTCAGAATCAAAAAAGCATGCATGGCCTTCGGACAATGCCGACGTGCAATCGGAAAAAACTGGGGACTCAAACCCAAACATATTCACTGGATTTACTCCACAATAGTAAGACCAATTCTGGCCTATGGGTGTCTAGTGTGGTGGCAGAAAGGAGAAGTTGCAACAGTTCGGACTAAACTAAATCACCTTCAAAGAATGTGTCTCTTAGGGATGTCCGGATCGTTCACTACAACTCCTACTGCAGCACTAGAGGCTCTGTTTTCTATCAAACCTCTACACTTGTTCCTAAAACAGGAAGCCTTCTCATGTGCTTTTCGTCTACAGGCAGTTGGTTTCTGGCTGTCAGGAAATATCGAAAGATCATCGAGTCATACAAATGTGTGGCCTGAATTAGTTAAATTAAACAAGTTTAATCTAGCGCCAAACGATTTAACACTCTCGAGTAGTTTTCCCTACATGGGGTTTAAAGTCAAATTTCCTTCTCCTCAAGAATGGTTATCAGGTTTCGTAGAGGACCAAATGTCCTCTCATATTGTATTCTACACTGACGGTTCATTATCAAACGGCCGTGCAGGTGCAGGAATTTACTGTCACGAGTTGAACATAGAACATGCTCAACCTCTAGGAAAATATTGTACAGTCTTTCAGGCTGAGCTATATGCTATTATGTATGGAGTGCAAATTGCACTTCAAAAGAAGATTATGTTCAGAACAATTTATTTCTGTTCAGATAGCCAAGCAGCTATCAAATCACTCAGTGCTTCCAGTTCTAGATCAAAACTGGTAATCGCATGCCGGAAAGCAATCGAAGAACTTGCTGAAGGCAATGGATTAAACCTTCTATGGGTACCCGGACATAAGGGAATTTTTGGAAACGAATGCGCCGACGAACTCGCTAGAGCTGGGTCGGAAAAGGAATTTTACGGACCAGAGCCGGCTGTCCCAATATCACCATGTTGGTTCAGAAACCAAATTCAAACTTGGTCCTCTAACCAGCATGAACGATACTGGGAAGAGTTGGACACTTGTCGTCAAACTAAATTATTTTTAGAAAAACCATCTCCAATCATATCGAGTTACTTATTAACTTTAAATAAATCTCATTGCAGCATCTTGATCAGAGCACTCTCCGGTCATTGTAAACTCAACTATCACATGCACAACATTCAGCGTGCTGAATCTCCAGTATGTGGTAGTTGTGAATCAGATGTGGAAGATCCCTTCCATCTTATATGTAACTGCCCCTCATTTGCCAGACTACGTTTTCGTACTCTGGGATCTTACGCTTTAAGCGAATCTGAGTTTAAGAAATTAAACTTGAAAAACATTCTATCATTCCTTACCGAATGTAGAAAAGAGCTTTAATGCTAATAATCCCTAGTGGAATGGCTTTATGCCATCTTAAATAGATTGAATTTATTTCTTCCTTTTATAGGTTTTTCAGGTTTCTCAGGTAAATGATGAAATCTTGGATAAAAAAAAAAGGCTAGGCACAATTTTCCCGTATGTTTGGATAACGTGCCGCTATTAAGCCTACCCCCATTCTGATACCTGATACCTGAACCTTAAAAAAACATCCATACGTCTAACATAACGCTTTAACATAAAATTTCTTATGCACTAAGCGAAATTTTTTTGTATAATTGGTAGCTGACCTACAGCTTTTTTACGAAGCATGTTTCATCGATTATTTCCTTTGACCTTGAATATCATAAAAACCATTGATTGAAGCTGAACATTGTCTGAGTATCATATTAGAGTTACGTTGCAAGGTTTACAAAACTATAAATTTTCTACAAATTGTAAAGTTGTTTAATTTATACGATTGTGAAGCAAGAGAGATATATCGATTTAAAGCGAAAAGTGTAGAATTATTTAACACTTTCGATACCTAAAGGGACTTTTTTGTCAGGGCTTTCAGGAAGTGTTTCATGAATTCATTGGGGGTCCCAGAAATGTTTTTTTAATATTTAGGTGCCTAAGAAAAAAAGTTACAAGTTGACACTTTAGAACGGATGATTGCTAAAATGTACATTATTCTGTCTATTGAAACATATATTTTTCCGTGAAATTTAGAAAATCAGGAAAAATCAGGCTTATTTCCAAATATCAGGAAAAAATAGAGGCTTACCAGGATAAACCTCGAGAAATCAAGCACATTGGCAACCCTAGCTTTAAGTGACTCGCACACAGGGTTGAATACATTTTTTTCAAAAATCAGGGAACTGATGAAATAAAAATCAGGCTAAATCAGGCTACGTTAAAGTAACGGAAGTTAAAGCCCAAAGTGATGATTTTTTTATGTGTTGTGCTGCTACTGCTACTTAGTCGAATAATTCTACTGAATCAAAGCAATCGAAAGATTCCCTTTGATTCCCGTTTCTAAATAAGAATTAAAGGGAATCTTTCGATTGCTTTGATTTAGCCACATTTTCTCGTTTTAACTTCAGAAATGGTACCTAATCCAGCTCCTTACTACCCATTTTTCATCACATTCGCAATTATCAGACGAAATCAGGCATATTTTAAAAAATAAGGAAAACTCAATGGTTTATCAGGTTGTCAGACTGAACCTCAAAAAATAAGGCAAATCCTTAAAAACCAGGCATATTGGCATCTCTGCTCGCACAGCAATGTTAGAGCTCTCGCATCTGAGTGACAGAAAGAGAATTCTAGCCAAGAGCAAGACATGTAGATAAAAATTGAGGGGTCTTCTTGTTCGAATAAGTGATCAGTCGCATTCTTTGAAATAACTTGTGTGGCAATCAGTGAAATGTATGTTCAAAAGCATCCAATATAATGACTACGAGACAGTTTTTCTTTGGAAATTGATGGACTCTCAAAATCAGGAAAATTCTGAAACATCAGGACAGCTTAAACCTCATAAGGTAGCTCTCAGACTTCTCAATATAATACACAATAGATTTTTCCGGAGCAGGGAATTTTCTTCATCAGTGGATGTCAATGCTCTCGCTCATTCTTATGTGTTGACATTCTCACTGTTCTCACTCTTGTTTACAGTGCGATTAATCTCTGTTCGCACAGCTTGGAGGGAGATGACGAAACAAATGAACTCTTTCACTGGACAAGCCGATCTGAAGAGTTTTGCCAGCTATGCTTGGGAATTGCAAACTGCTCAAATCCATAGATTAGACGAAAAACGAAAAATGCACAGATTTTGACAAAATTGAACTTGATGACCGTTTTCCCTAACACAATTTTCAATTATTTGTAGAAAATCTGTAGGAAATGTTAAAAATCCATAGATCTACGAAGATCTTGTAACGCTGTTGGGAATGTTCCACGCTGAGGTTTTAAAAAATTGGATTACACAAACGAAAAACATCTGCTGATCGAAAAATGTTGTTTCTACTAAATACATAAACTGAATCTAATTGTGAACGATGAAGCTATGTTGAACAAATATGTTTCAAAAATAAACTCAAAACTGATTATTTTTAATTAATTAAACAGCATCACTTTTTTGGTAGTACAATGTAATGATTCGAAATGACAAACGTATGCGGTTTGATCAATCCACGGATGAATGAATCTTTCAAAATTGGGAATTGATAAGTTTTACACAACATTTACAGATTTCTCGAAATCTCGTTCGAGCAAGCTGTTTGATAATCTCCGTTAAATTTCAAGTATATTTAGTCATGAGAAAATTGCTTTTTTAAAACAAAATATCAACTATAGATGCGTTCACTTGCAACATACATTTTATCTGGATACCTACTTTCAACCGATACTCTCCCCCTACCCTTTTTTTCCCGGAAACTGTGATACGCTTGAAATACAAAGTTTCTGAAATCAAATATAATCTCATCGTTCCAATTGGATGTACGGAATCCAATAAAAGACTGCGTCCCATTGCCAGGTTTAGGTCACCAGCTCGGCCCTCATAAGCTGATTGTCACGTGAGCGGAAAGATGCATGTCCACATCCATACATACATACGTATATAGCTTTTTGATGTAAAATTACCTTGCTCGGAGGCACTGAAAAGAATTTCCCACCGTGTGGGATCGAAACTGACAGTTATCGTGCTGTAATTTGATAACTATTCCACGAAGGGTGCTGCCATTGATGCCATTTCATCACGGTGACGCTGATGGGTAGATTTTTTTACTTCTTTCCCCGGAGAAAATCATTCCCATCAAACGTCATGCCGAGATACGGAAGGCGAAAAACATGGAAAAAAGCTCTGTTTTGCGGTTTTTCCTTTGAATTGGATGATGGTGTACACATGTCAAAAAATGTTCGCCTAATAGCGATATTCAAACGGTAAACAAGTCCCTTCTCCCACCAACTCCACAGGTTTATCTTGTGTAGAAGCAGCATCAGTTTTCAAGTCAGAGGAGAAAAAATGGTTTATCTTCGGTGAAGCCTTTTCAATAGAAACGCGTCCCTTTTGGGGTAATCTACCTGTTGCTTTCGATATTCACGAGTTAAAATCATCAACTGGATGAAATAAATACCAGTCTTTTGCATTAAAAATTCATTACTGCAATTACAACTGGTGCATTGGGTCCTCGGAATTATATCTGCGTTCTTTTTTACCATAGTTTATTTATGAAGACATTTCACTTGGGAAATTTCTTTTTACCAAGTGTATCCACTTGATTATTTTCGATATTATGTGTGGTGTGGCTCAAGCATGTTCCTCAGTTTTTAACAGATATTTTGTTTTGCGGAAATTTGCTGTGTTCCAACTTTTAAATAACGGGCCCACCGTGGCTCTGGTAGTAGCTTCCTAGTCGTCTGAGCTTAGAGTCAGGAGTTAAAGCCCTAATAGTAAACGCAGCTGCATAGGATAAATTTTACAATGCCTTTTCTCCAGCTGGATTAAAACATTTTAGGTCGCATATGCCTTCAAAATACAAAAAAGTAATGATGACAAAAATACCATCATTATTGAAAACGCTTCATTGTATGCAGTTCCCCCACAATCATTAGTCAATTAACGTGTCCTTCCACAACAAAATGTACGTTTATTTGGGTGTTAGTTAACCAAATATCAAGCTTTGCATGAATTTCAGTCATTAAATACTTCCTCTTTGATTTTAAATATGTTTTTTAGTTCAATTTAAAAAAAAATAAAATAATTAAACGAAGCAATCAACGTTTTTCAAAACCACAATTATGGGTCAAAATTGTAGCTTGTAACAATTTTATTAGTCAAATCGCCCACAATTCTTAGTCACATAGAAGTCCATGGCAACACCCGAATATCAACATGAAAATCAACAAGTTTCTGGCAAACATTCAGGGGTATTCTTCGCTAGTATACATTCAAGGAGCAATTGGGTCGAGCTAGCAACCAAGAAATGTTTTGTGTTGCTTGCAAAAAAGTGGCCCATGATTGTGTGGAACTTGGTGGATGCTGTAACAATTATGGGTCATTTTTATTTTGCGAAGTATTATTGAATTTTCGCATTTCATTCACTCAGTTTCACTTGGAAAATGTAAACTCGTCCTTTGTGCTCATATGGGACCAATTCATATGGTTGGAATCTTTGAAATACCCGCATAAGGGGCTTAACGGTAAGATGTCAACTTTATAACATTGGAATTTTATGCGATAGTTCGACAGCTCGTTCTTTTTCAAGTTTAATTAGTATAAAATTCAGGAAAAATATTCAGTTATGCTTTCGCTTTTCCAAATCCGAATTGCCGGGCCTTACGCTTAACCCCTGCCATCAGATTTTGTACAGCCACCTTGTCCACCTTCTTCGCCGCAGAAAGCCAGTTTGCCTTGAACTGCTGCTCGTCCTAAGCAGTTTTTTCGGTCTTCTTTAGGTTCCGCTTGACAATAGCCCAGTATTTCTCAATTGTGCGGAGCTCTGGCGTGTTTGGAGGGTTCTTGTCCTTGGGAACCACCTGCACGTTGTTGGCGGCGTACCACTCCATGGCCTTTTTACCGTAATAGCAAGATGCCAATTCCGGCCAAAACAGTACGGAACAACCGTGTTTCTTCAGGAAAGGCAGCAGACGTTTATTCAAACACTCTTTCACGTAAATTTCTTGGTTAACTGTTCCGGAAGTTATGAAAATGCTGCTTTTCAAGCCACAGGTTCAGATGGCTTGCCAAAACAGACATTTCTTCGTGAACTTTGACAGTTTCGTGTGCTTGAAAATATCTGCTACCTTTCCCCTTCCTGTTGCCGTATAAAACTCCTGTCCCGGAAGCTGCTTGTAGTCGGCTTTGACGTAGGTTTCGTCGTCCATTACCACGAAGTTAAACTTCGTCAGCTTCGTCGTGTACAGCCTCCGGGGTCGCGCTTTGGCCGTCGTATTTTGTTTATCATCGCGATTTGGAGTCACTACCTTCTTGTAAGTCGATAGTCTGGCTCGTTTTTTGGCTCGATGCACGGTTGTAGACGATACACCCAGCTTATTTGGGGCATCTCGGAGGGAGAGGTTAGGGTTTCGCTTGAAACTACCGGCAACTCTCTTTGTCGTCTCAGCGGCTTCCGGTTTTCGATTTCCCCCCGATGCAGACTTCCTGGCTGTCGTCAAACGTTCCCCAAGCACTTTAATTACATTTGTAGGGGAGATGAGGGCATAACGAGCACCCAGGGCATAATGAGCACTATGCTTTTCTACGAAAGTACGTATTTTCTTAAATAAATTCTCATGAGGATTTGTTTCGTACTTCCCATAGTATTAATTTTTCACAAAAAAAGAAATCTCCTTATCATATGCACAGAAATATTAAAAAAAAAACTAGCTTGGTTCTCAAGTTACGAAAATATTATAATTTTTGAGCAGCACGAAATAAGCTCTTATGATCTTAAAATAACCTTGATCTATAATGTACGCACTGCAACATGATGTACACATTGTTTCTCAATTTTTACCATCATAAAATTTTTGATTTTTCACTTTTATCAATTTTAAAACACGTTTTTACTTAAATTTGTTGATTAGGGGCATATAGAGCACCATATTATCGAGGCATAATGAGCATTTCAAGCCGTAAAATCTAGCAGCGAATTAAAATTGATTTATAGCGCCACACCTTGACTAGTTTTCATCCGACGATTTAGCCTATTGGTAAGGTGTCGGAGAGGTAATCAAAAGACTAGAGTTAGATTTCTGTTCGAGGTATTTTTTTTCCATTCTCAATTCAAGATCGATTTTTTTTATTGTTACATTATACGGCTAGTAGCATCATCCTCCGAACAAAGCACTTAATGTATGAGCGTGCGTGAATTGTTTGTATTCTACAAACAGACCTAGATTATTTTGTTATTGCTTTGTTTGATGAATCTTCGACTCACCTGACTTCATCGAATTGAATTCGCTGCTAGATTCCCCGGCAAAAACGCACATCTTGCTCTGATTAATGGTGCTCATACTGCCTCAGGGGGGGTTCTCATTATGCCTCCACAGTGGCTGGTTTTCAGCTTTTCTCAAAATATTTTAAAATGCATTTTTTTACGTTTTCATCTAGTTTTTCACGTTTCAGCCCGTTAGGGAATAGGCTTTTCAAGTGTCTGAATACGAAACAATAATGTAACCTCCATATTATAGCTATTTTCTATGGTTAAATAACCGTTTTCCTTAAGGTGGCCACTATGCCCCCATCTCCCCTAACGGTTAATTTGGCAACTTTAAGCGATTTTGCCAGCTTTGCGTGCGAGTAGCTCGGATTTTCGCGATGTGCGAGCAAAATTTTGATACGCTGCTCTTCTTCCTTGGACGACATTTTGACAACTGTAGAGTGAATTACAAAATCAAAATAGGAGCAACATTCTACACACACCTTCAAAATGAGGGGTGTTCAGGTTTTTTAAATGCAAAATTGAAAGAAATACGTCAAGTTGATATTGACCAAATTTTACCGTATCACCCTTTATTTGCATAATTAATTAAAGACTTACCGGAAATAGCATTGAATCGAAACATTGATTCTGGTTGATTTTGTATTGTATCAGTAAAACTTATTATTTATTAGAGCATGTATCAGCAATGGTTATAGAAATATATTTCGTTGTTTGTTGTGCATTTTTGATATTTTTTATTATTTTTAGCTCAATTTAAATTTTGGAAAACCCTCCTCCCTCCATGGACGAGAACTTCGCACGGGCCTGATATGAAAAATACATATGCGTTAAAAAGAAACATTTAAACACTTAAATAGATATATATATATATATTTGATGTTGAGTGAGTTTTGTTTCTTGACTAAATAAAGCACAATATATCTATTGCTTGACATAATTTGATCATTATTGAAACCATTGTTCCAATGCCTAAATTTTTAAACTGCAGTTGTCAAGAGCTACAGTCTAATGTGTTGTGAGCCTACTTGGTTGAATAATTCTACTGAATCAAAGCAATCGAAAGATTCCCTTTAATTCAACCACGGTAAATTTTGTCTTTCGATTGCTTTGATTCAGAAAAGCTACAGCTAAAAGAAGTTACAAAAACACAAAAAACTAGAAATGGACCTACCTATATTATTGAAAAACTATCTCATGAGCCTCATGAGCCGAACAGACATTCATACGGCGCGCGGTCGAACTATCCATAACTCTCCGTATCCATCTCCTCAACCCTCACCTAGAGAGGCGCTAATTTGTTTATTTGTGTAAAAACATCAACGGATCACATGTTGATCCTAATGATAACTTAACCTTCCAAAGCCGTTCGCAAAATATCCGTTTCGGGGAAATTTGAGTTGTTGTTTGATTTTGTTCTCCTGGCTGTAAATGTTAACCGATTTTAATGATATTATATTCATTGAGTAGGTAATTTAGTCTTCTTACTCAACATTCCAAAATAAAGTCGAAAACTATTACCAGGTTATCAGAAACTGGTTCAGAAAGTAAAAAGTCCGGAAAATCAATTTTCTTCTTAAAATACTCATAACTCTTGATAGCTTCTCTGTATTTAAGTGTTTTTTTGATGTTTGAAATCGTGAAGAATCCATCTATCCGACAATGTATAGATATGTTGGGGTCCAATGAAAGTTTTGACCGTTATCTCAGATCTTTCGATAGAAAAAATTCTTTCCTTTAAAAAACGACATTTAGTTTTGGCTTTGCTTAGCTGTATTTCACTTACCAATGAATCGATTTTCAAAACTCAAATTTTAATTTCTTGTCGTTAATTTGATCATTATTTTCATAGAACATACTTGGTTTGTCAAAATTCTCAGTTCTTCAGTATATTGGAATGATGATAAAGAGGTTTGAAATGTGCGCTTCGGGTCATATTGACCCGAACAGCTTTGGAGGGTTAATAAAATAATGAGTTAAAAACTAGTTAAATCTACAAAGTTCTCGAAACCATTAAAATTTTTCTTCGGAAAGTAGCCCTTGAAACGTCGGCGAAGCGGTTGAAAGTTCTCAAAATTCCAATAAGAGCGCTGTTGGCTCCGTAATTATTCAGCCGGATGGGAACATAGAGCTGTAGATTTTGGTTCCTTAATCCTCGGGGTCGCACACTGAGAGGAATAGCCTCCAGCAGCATGGGAGAGTCAATCCTCGACGCAAGGAGATCCGCTACGACTAAAGCACGTGCAGCGTTACGACGAATTTGAAGCGTGTCTAAATCAATTAGGCGGCAACGGTTTTCGTAACTGAATAAACGAAACGGATTCAACAAGTTCAAGTGTCGCAGGGCATACCGTATGAAACGCCGCTGGATAGCCTCTATTCGTTCAGCTCCGTTCTGGTAAAATGGACACCAAACTGCAGAAGCAGACGTTCAGCGAACAATGTTGCAATACAGACTTTTAAGGCAGTACACATCTTTAAACTCCTTTGTTACGCGAAATAAGAAGCCAAGACTTCTAGACGCTTTCCCGACGATGTAATTCGTATGAGTCTTAAACTCCAGCCGATGGTCAAGGATAACGCTTAGATCGTTGATGTGGTCCACCCGGGCGATGATTTCGTTCCCAAGAGTGTACTATGCGTGAAGAGGGTTCCGCTTGCGAGAAAAAGAAATGACCGCACATTTGCTGTGGTTCAGAGGCAAGCAGTTGGTGTCACACCAGTGAGCGAAGGTGTTGAACTGCATTTGCAAGAGATCGATATCGTCTTGGCCATTGATGGTGTGGAAAAGTTTGAGGTCGTCGGCATACGCAAGTTTTGGGCCGTCCAAGACAGTGAGAACATTGTTAAAATAGATGGCAAAATTATCGGTCCCAAGTGGCTTCCCTGGGGCACACCTGAACAAGCGGAGAATTGTCTTGAAAAGAAATTTCCAGTTTGCACTGATAACTTTCGTCCCGGTAAATAGCTTCGAAACCAGTCCAGTAGGGGTCCACAGAATCCTTAGCGTTCGAGTTTAACAATAGCAATATCGTGATTTACTTTATCGAAAGCAGCAGACAGATAAGTATAGATGACGTCATTTTGTGACTTCATGGTGAAGCTATCTTGCACGAACGATGTAAAAGTCAGCAAATTTGTTGGCTCGTTTCGGCAGAATTCCGTGCTGATCGTTGGAAAAATATGTTTTGAGGACGAGAAAATCGAATCCAGAACAACCAATTCGAACAGTTTGGCTATCGAACAAAGAGCTGATATTCCGCGGTAGTTGTTCACATCTTTCTTATTTCCCTTTTTGTGAACAGGGAACATGTAAGCTTCTTTCCAGAGCGAGGGAAAGGTTGCGAAGTTTAGCGAAGCTCGAAAAATATGTCTGATTAGAGTCAGCAAATGTTGCATGAAACGTTTCAAGAAGATAGCTGGTATCCCGTTCGGACCAGTAGATGATGAATTTTTAATCTTTGCTGTCGCCTTTAAAATGGTTGCGTCATCACAGGGAATACCGTTTAAGAAAGAATCTAGAGGTGCGATATTTCCTACAGTCATATCCAGTTGCTCTGAGGAAATGGACCCAGTTGTGAAAACGCTAGAAAATTTCTCAGCAAAGAGGTTGCATATTTAAAGATCGGTGTTCGTTGTATGGCCGTTCAAAAGCATTTGAGACGGAAGCTGATTTTTGACGTACTTCCAGAAAGATCTCAGGTTGGTCTTGAAATTACGCTGTAGCCGGTGAAGATAGTTCTGGTAGCAACGCCTACTGCTTTTTTTGTACACCGTGTTCAGCTTGCGGTATTCTTCCTTTGTGCAGAGGGACTTGTGCTTGCTGAAGTTTCGAAGAGCACGGTTTTTTGCCGTCTTCAGTTGTCGCAGTTGATTAGTGACCCAGGGAACTCGTGGGTTGGATTTACGTTTCGGAACATGGCGGTCAATTATATAGTTCAGTAGGGGAGAGTGGGGATACTTGATCCCTTTTTCTTATTTTCACCACATCTTTTTGGAAAAATTTAGCAACTCGCACTCTTTGACATTTTCTGACAGCTTGTAACTTCAAGTTTCTATGCTCCAAAAATTAGAACGATACTTGAACCCGTTGATGAACTAGAAGCATTTTCGTGGGAGTAAAAAAATTGCTATTTTTCTGAAGTTAGGGGAGACTTGATCCCCTATTCAAGGAGACTTGATCTTTTATTCTGGAAGCCCTAATCTATATATATAAAAATGAATGTTTGTCTGTCTGTCTGTTCCCTATAGACTCGGAAACTACTGAACCGATCATCGTCAAAACTGGCATCTGAGGGTTTTTGATGCCGGGGATGGTTTCTGTAATAGTTAAAACTTCATCCGACTTAAGGAAGGGGGGGCTTCCATACAAAATTTGTAGTTTTTCGAAACAAATTAAAGTCATGACATCCATTTTCTTGAGATTTTTTTTTCCTTTCGGCGGTTTGTTTTTCGTCTCTATGGTCGAGGCGTCGCGAGGCGTCGCAAAAGGAAAGTAACCCAGGCATAGCATACTGATCAGTAGGAATATTTTGGCGCGTATTTCTCAACCAAGCATATTTTATTTGAGGGGTTTGTTTTTCGTCTCCATGGGCGAGCAAACGTCGTCGCAAGAGGATAGTAACCAAAGCACACTGTTCATTGATTGCTGGAAAATTTAACAATAAGGCGCCTGTTTCTCAAACACGTTGGGGCGATATGCAACCTAGATGCACGTGCACGATGCACAGCACGTGGTAATTAATGACGCCTAGATGTGACACGGATTGATATTTTATCAATCGAATCAAAACCAATTGAAAGATTTGCAAAAATACTTCCATATTTAGTTCGTGTTAATGTAGGTAGCATTCGACTTTTCATTCAAGGAACATTAGAACATGTTCAAACGTTAACTTTTTCTGTTAAAAAAAAAATTATGTTTTCTTCTAGAAATCGTTAATTCGGCCCAAATACACAACTGAAACTGAATTTAGAAATGAAAATGGGAGCTGAAAAAACCATCGTACTTTTTGCTTACATACCAATTCAAGTACGTACTTAACATGAAAAGTGTTTTTGTGTTACATGGCTGCATAAAAGAGACTTTTGATCCGCTTCGTTTTTGAAAAGCGAGACTTTAGAACTGATATTCAACTGGACGCAAAAATTTTAAGAGAAATTTTTAGTATACCCTTAAAATGATAAAAACAATATTCCCTTCTGTCAACTTACACGGTGGGGCAAGGGCAAACGTCGAACTTTTAAGAAATTCATCTTCAAAATGATTCAATATGCTGGAAAGACCAGAAGGGGTATTCCATATGTTGAAACTGCAGCGGATATTGAAAATTCTTAAATGTCTTTGTAAATGAAGTTAGTTTTCATTACCATTACCTTTGAACAGCATTCGTTAAAAGTGGAGTAACAAGCATAAATTTATACTGCATTAATACTGCAGATATATCAGTGAAACTTGATAGAACAAAAAACAGGAATTCGTATTAAATCCATTTTAAAGCCATTACTCTGACGCATCTGTAAATAACCTTTGCATTGACACTTGCCCCAATATATGGGACAAATGTAAACTTAGAAATTTGTTTTTGCCAACATTTTTGAATATTTGACTTTCAAAGAGAAAATAAAAAAAAAACGCTGAGAACTTATTTAGTGGTGCAACTGATATTTTTTTTAAATATTTATATTTTTACCGTAGTAAATTTATTTAAAAAAAAGAAGAAATTTGCACTGTATTTATACATAACTAATTTAATATACTTTTCATTATCATGATAAGTGCTGATTGGGTATCGAGCCAGTTTAATTTGCCTACCTTCTTCAAGCAGTGGGGAACCAAATTGAAAAAGATGGGAGAGCTCCCATGTAAATTTAAGATAAAGAGCTTTTCAAAGAAGAGACCATATTTAAAAAGGTTTTTTTGGGTACAGAGTACAAATTTCAGATCTTGAAAAACGAGTTTAGAGATCAAGTTTCAGTAAATAATATATACCATCTTTGAATTGCAATTCAGCACTGCAGCTGCAGCTCTCATTTCAAAGTTGTTGGTTCTGAAGTATGATGAGGTTTGATTTAAAAAAATGGTCTCTAAAATCTAAATTTGAATAAATTTTTACAAATTACGTTTATTTCCGGAAGGTGTAGCAAAGCACAACGGGTCAGCTAGTCCTTTATAAAAATCAAACAAAATCCCAAGATAGAATGTTAATTGACTATTTTGGTCATGTTTGTTCTCATTTCACAATTTATAGCAGACATAAGAAGAAAATTCTATAACTTTGTCTCAACGCTAATAACATTGCATACTTAAAGGCGCTATTTTTTTATAATTAAAAGAAAATTAATTATTTTTGCTCTTTTTTCAGACAATTGTTTGATAAATATTAGTTTTTGGATAAATATTAGTAATTTCGTAATCAGCAATCATAACGATCAATTCAGAAGAAGAATATGCCGTTTGGAAGGGGGATCAATTGTACCCAACTCTAGGGGATCAATTGTACCCGTAATCAACATTTTAGAAAACTTTTTCTGAAAAAAGTTGAGAGTTTTCCATTGCTTTGAAAATATGGCATTATGAAGTTCATTTTACGCTCGAACGATTGATACATTGGAACAAATATTTTTTTCATAATTTTCCCATGTAAGGAACATTTTAAAGTGATGAAAAAAGATCTTCAAGTTACAATTTGTGAAATTTTTCAAACA
The DNA here is from genome assembly GCF_029784155.1 of Uranotaenia lowii. NCBI lineage: Eukaryota > Metazoa > Arthropoda > Insecta > Diptera > Culicidae > Uranotaenia > Uranotaenia lowii. Next base: position 256,697,802 of record NC_073692.1, read on the forward strand.
AAGTTCAATTACTCAAACAATTATTTTGTTGAAATTTTTTAAACTACAAGCATTGTTATCTTGCTCATTTTGGCACATTTTTCTAGAACATTTGATCTTTGTAAGACATTCCAGTTTCGAGATATAGCTGAGGAATCAAGTATCCCCAGGGATCAAGTATCCTCATTCTCCCCTATATTTGGAAAAGTCGCAGCGGCTGCATCGGGATTAGATATATCGAGCTAATAATTCCAAAAAGAGAAAAGAGGTTTAAGAGAGTTCAAGTGACTTTTTTTATGCTGAATTACACTGATCACTATCTCGAGAAATATCGAAATCAAATTAAACCTGTTGGAAGTGTCAACATCCATTTAACAGGTTATGCGCCTGGATGATATGCAAAACCAACGCAAAAGGATAAGGTTTGCAGTGTATTTCGTGTTATCCGAGATGGCACTTCCCTCGACTACCTCAGATAAGCGGTTTTCTACTGGATATGTATTGAGAAAAATCTCCGTCAATCGTACATTTAAAAAATATGACAGCTGATTACTAAAAAGTTCGCGAAAAATGTAGAAATCTGCAAGGAAACGTTCGTATTCGAATGAAAAAAAACCTCAAATTCAGCCCAGTCACGTACGACCAAAGCTAAACAGTGATGATTTTGTGTACCATCCTGAAAGTAAAAAAAAAACCGAGCTCAGCTACTTCTTGTAGAAACCGCCCAGTATGTTATTTCTATTATGTATTATCCCGGTGATGGCCTAAGTGATTCCATTTTCGGATAAGTTTACTTTAGTCCCCGTAGTGTGTCCCGTTCATTTGTTTGTGTTTACCATTCGCACATTTTTTTTCTTTCTTCTGCTGATGCTTTAGAATCATGTCAGCAGGACAAAGGACAATGAACCTATTTTCGTCTTTTTTTTAAATGGACAAAACATGTACAAAATTTCAAAGCTGACCATGAAGATTGTGGAGATCGTCAAGATTTTATCTGAAAAATTTAAACCTTTTTTAAAATTCTATTTTGCACCAGTCGAGTCACATTTTTCAGGGAGAGAATTCAAAACAAACCCCTCTAATAACGCCAAGAGTAGCGATGGGCGCCAAGTGGGTGGCATGGTGGTGGTTCTACACAGAATATGAGTGTCAAAACGTGTCCGTGAATACGGGAGGCGAAAACATAACACCACCGTCAGCAATAATGGCATAACTTTTTGATGTGACGTCACATAGAATGGCAACTAGGGTTTGCGCCCTCTTCTGCCCTTGCTCCCTCTTGTTCCATAATAATTCATACACAAACATACAGAACCAAAACTTGTCGCGGTAAGCAAACAGTCATCGTTTCTGGCGTTTGCTGTTGAGGCAGAAGGACTTTTCTGGGCACGTTCTATGAGAGCCTTCTATAGGTGCCAGCACGAGGTATGTGGGTGGGCTTTGCTGACGATGGGAATATGAATTGGCGTGGTGGAAACCACCTTGCCAGGCCAGCCCTCACGATGATGTTCGACGGGGGCTAACTTTTTTTTGTACTCCCTATTTTTTTTTGTCGCCCTTCTGGGGGGAGAGCGAATTCATGTTTTTACACCCCAAAAATAAATCCACAGTATGATGAATACTTTTCATTATAAATTTTTTTTATGACGCCGCTGGACTTTTCTTTGCAAAGTCATCTGCTGATGAACAGTTTACGGCCGCAGGGAAGCGACGAGGGAGCGCAAAGGCTGATGAATCAAGTTGATATCCACCGTAAACTTTGCACCTGCTTACGAATTATATTATCATATTTGATGTGGTTTATAGGATAGATTAACTGAGAAAACAATTTAAGTTTTGGGAACTTCTTTGGCTGGCTCGCTGCTGCTGCTGCAATAAAATAAAATCTTAAAGCATCCATCCAGCTTAAGCATTCCAGGTGTTTATCGGTTGAAAAGCTCAAAATCTTCACAATTTATGCACAAGATTTGCATGTTTTCTTATTCATGTGATTTCATTCACCGACGAAGTTATTCCCATTTTTTGCAAACGATTCAATATCAGTAAAATAAGCTGTAAGACATCAATGAAATTTGGATTTGAACATAATTTTTTTTTGTACAAACTTTTGAGAGATTGCTAGCTCAACACCCCCGAATTGCAGTTCATGTTTCTAAGGAAGTAATTTGATTTTTTTTGTATGAAATTCCATGGAACAACTAAAGCAGTAGCAGAATATTTTCATCCGAATGTAGTCTACTACACTTTCCAGGTTAAGAGATTGTTGTACTACTAGGGTTCAGCCAACTTGACCACCCCCCGTTTTGTCCCGCTTGACATGTAAAGGTGGGAAAACAGAACCATGCTGATCCTGTAGGGTTAGTTGATTAGAAGGATACCGCATAAACAAGACTTGTGTTAGGTTGTGCAAATGATCGTGCAAGATCACATTACAAAGTGAAGGAGAGGTGTTTAGTATCAAATCATGAAAAAAAAAAACATTTGACATGTTTTACTTTCATGTTTTTGAATTTTTGACTGAAAATTTATAGCTAGGCGCAGAATACACTATGGAAGATCAGGGGGACGAAAATCGAAAAAGTGCTATTGTATTACTTAGCTTTGGCTACTTGAAGAGCCATATCCAAATTAAAAATGGATGCCAACATCGTGTTCAGCATCGTGTCCCGAGCAGACTTTTATAGCAAATTTTGCTATCAAGCCCTGAGAGCCAAATGTGCTCTCATTTTGCTTGACATAAGGTGGTACACAGCAAAAATGAGAGAACAAATTTCCATACTTGGTTAGCAAAGTGATGCCTAATTTTGCTAAAACTGAGAGCCTAACTACACCTCATTTTAAGAAAGCTTGGAGAGCAAAATGAGGCCAATATAAGGCATCGCAAATTTTCGGCTATAGCAAAATTTGTTATCAAAATGCTCTCAAAATTTACGAAAAACTACAGCAGAAAAGGTTTACTATAGGATTCAATACAAGCTAAATTTGGCTTTTTGTTTATAAATATTATGCTTCCATTTTTCCGTTTTTCACCTTAAGTCAACCAAACTGGCTGTCAAGGCGTGATAACTAAATTTGAAGTCATTTTACCGTTAAAGTTTGCTATCCTTACCAGCGTTTCCTTAAATTATGCAACGTGTAAATAATATAAATAAAAATCTTATCTTGGATAAATATTCAAATTTAGGTTGCTTACCAAGTCTTCGTTAAGCCGGTAGTTTTTTTAGATGGATTCATTGTTGCTTAATACTCATAAATGTGCATGAGTTGTCGGGTTCAATTGATCGATTTTCGGACGCGATTCAGATCTTCGTCGAATTCTACTGTGTTGTCCTTAAAAAAAATTAGGAAAAAAAAATTAATGATGTATTTTTTTTAAACTGATGTGAATTTTCATAAGAACGTTGAATCTTAATTCGGAATTATGAATTCTCAATTCCGAAATTTTCATTATTAAATTCTGAAATCTACATGTAAAACTAGGTGACTGTAAAGAAACAAAAATTTAGAATTCTCAATTCATAATTTAGAATCATTTTCAAATAAACATTTAGAACATTTAAATTCGTAGAAATGAACCATCCAAATGGATTAAAATCCCGTTAAAAAAAACATTCTTTTCGAATCAGATGTTAGAATGAAGAATTCATAACTTATTAATGGAAATTCAAAATTAAGGATTCAGAATGTCTATAAGCAGTTGCCATTTTTTCGAAAACATTTAGAAACTTTATTGATATAACATACAAAAAATGTGTAATAAATGTTATCAATGTAATTGATATATGCATGTATGAATGAATGGAAAAATAATAGATTTTTCGTTATTAAATTGAATTGACAAACCACAACAAAAAGTTCCTCAAGAAAATTTTCTTTCGCGTAAACGCCTGAATGTATATTTAAATTTTCTTGAATGGAACAGAATTTGATAACGGTAAGCGCCTTTGTATAGGCACCGCAGAAGATTCAGATTACAAACAAATTTTGTTATATATAATTAGAAAGCCGCTATTATCCACACAAAGGCGTTTAAAATGCACACTCCAAGTAATTTAACATCTGCTATTTTTGTAATTGCAAGAAATGCAAAAATATAATTCACAGATATATGAAATCGTCAAATGTTCAAATAAAAACAATCAAAATGTTATCCAAAGGTTACAAAATGTCAGTTAACTTAAGTTTCTGAATATTTTTTGAAGCTGAAAAAATTTGCAGTATTATTCTTCGGTTTTATTTTATTTTTAAAATATATTAAATTCCGAGGGCAAAATATAGAGATCCATAAATTATAGTAACTTTTTATACATTTTTGTTTATTAATTATTATTTTAACATTTATCTGTGCGATATTTTTTTAATTACTTGATGATCATTTTTAAACGCCTTTGTGTTGTCAATCTTATCTAAAAGCAAATTTTGTTATCTTTCATGACAGATATAAAGTAAGCCAATTAGTTCAAATTATCGATAATTTTAGCTTAACTGTTCGTTTAAAAATATTTCGTTTCTTAAAAATTACTACAAAAATTTTTCTTCAATATTGCACGGCGTTTTTATTGACGAAATACAGGAGAGGGTCAAAATTCTTTCATTTTCTGTCCATTTAATATCTGATCGCCCTCTGATCATATTTTCCGGAATCAGATTTGGCCATAGGCTCTTAATAGAAGCAGGAGAAAATAGTGATTTATAGTCAAATCTAAAAAGAAACTCACCATGCGAGTAAGCCTTCAACGTGACAGAAAAAGCCCCTTAAGTGGATTGCCTTCTGTGTCGATCCTTCGAAAACCGTGTTCTAGTCAGGGACTGCGTCATCATTTCCTGCAGATCGGTTTTGACGTTCATGGAATCTTCAACAAGCACAACTGAGGCTTCCAACTTGAACGTCCGACATTTTGGATGATTTTGAAGAAGCTTTAATCGTAGGTATTCAACCGCTGGGGAAGAACAGTTTGCCGAGGTAGCTTCTCTCTCTCTACAATGGGGATGAGACTGGAACTAGACATTCTTTTACCGCTTCGTCGAATCCGTTGTGACGCACAGCGACGCTCAAACAAGCACCTGAAATTTTGTGATAAGTTCAACGGAATCTTTTTGGAACAATAATTTAGACTTGCATACCTGCTTAATGATAACGAAAACATCCTTCTCCGGTGAAGTTTTTCAACAAGCCGCTGTGCGTCCTCGCGGCAGAGCATCCATCGACTCCGGGATGCTTATCAGGAAGGGCCTGGAATGAAAATTTGCTGCCACACTTTCGGGTAAGGGTATATGTTTATCTAAATCAAGAGAAAAATTATAAACGGAGACTCAAAAGCACACTAAAATTTTACACAAATCCACAAAACAGGCTATGTTGTGGCAACTTACCTGCTGGTCGGTAGCAACTGAATTCTGATAAAGCCACAGTCCTCGGACGCAGACCATGCCGGCATGTGGACGGGACACTTCTCTGTTCTAGTCTGGCCATTCCTCCGGTGGCTTTTCGATCGGTTCCCTTATTCAAGGCTCCTAGGGAACAAAACTACAAAACAGACAGACAGCTGACTCGACAAATTATTTATGTTTTTGTTATCACTTTTGCACTGCGACAAAAACACTGTGCCTAATTAAATAGTTGTTCTTGGAAACTTTGAGGTGCAATTTTCCATTATTGGACGACACAGAGCCAACGAAGATAAAATTGCGTTTAAAGTTTGATTGCAAAAATTTAATTTTATTAAATTAATATCTCGAATTCAAAAAAATCCTGTGAATATTGAAAAAGTAACTATTTCAATTTCAACCAGCTAACATGTTATTTTTCATATTTGAAACATTCTTACTTTTGACAAAGCGATACTGATCTGAATTATTGTATCCAGTGTAATTAATAATTGTTAGTATAAGTTGATATGGTCACTTCATGAACTATCCAGTTATTTTCCAGCCATTGTAGAATAAATTGCATCTTAAAAATCAATTCATGTCATTCATTCGCAACTTGCATCAACGATGCAGTTGGTGGACAGTCATTGAAAAATTTATCCGGTACAACTGTGATCGATGTTTACTCTTGGACTCGAACTCATGGACATCGGCTCAGGAAGCAACTGATTTGCCAATTGAGCTATATCACAAGCCCGTGTCAAAAATATGTTTGAATAATGATTGATGATTGATTTGTAAGAATTTTTTTATTCAATATAGCAAATAAATTATGCTACTATTTCAATATTGCATCGAAGTAAATGATAATTTTGCTCTCATATAAAATCTATACAGAATAGGTTTCTATGCAGAATTTTAGTTTAAATTTCATATAAATAAAAATTAATGTTACCTCACTGATGCCTAGTTTTGCTATCAGACTAAATTCTACTTCAATTTATGCTAGCAATTTACTGTTGAAAGCTAATTTTGGTCTTCTTGTGCTATCAAATGAAAAATAATGATGCTTTATTTTGCTATCGTCTAAAACATGAGAGTAAGTTGTGCTCTCAGTATGCTGTGGATACCTTATTTTAGTCTCAATTTGCTATCAATTCAGGCATCATAGTCTACTCGGGGTATTTACAAGAACTTTTTTTTTTTTTTGCTTGGCTGGCCTCTGTAGGGAGACATTCCACTGTGCAGTGCGGAGGTTGGCGCCGCTAATATTATCTTTTTTATCGCTTTGAACTAAAGTCTTAGTTTTTTTCTCTAAAGTTGTCAAAAAATCAACTTACTGCACTTTGCAGGATTTGAACCCTCAATCTCCGGCATTCTAGGCCAACTCATTCCCGACTTTACTACAGGACACCTACACTGTCGCTGCCGGCAAGTTTGTCCCATATGCAAAAACAACGAACCGAGTAAACGGCTTTAAAGATTTTTATAAACTTTCGTGGATTTCTCGGTTGAAACTTCACCTTTTCTATTTCTTTCTTCACAGATATTAAGATAATTGTTGTAGAATTTCGTCGAATGTTTTTTTGCTTTGGAAGTTGTTGATACAGAGGAGAAAATAATGATGGGACAGCCTTGCGATTATATTTCGCATACGTATTAAATGTACCCGCGAAGCTGTCCCATATTTGGCTTTTCTTTTGTCAGTTGGTCATTTGATTCTCTCTATTTGCGCTGTATTGTTCACTTTACTGGTTGTTTACTGATGAAAATGAGTTTGAAATGATGTTTATGACATATTTAGATAACGATAACGTAAGTTTATCGTAAGAATTGAGTAGGTCTAAAATAAAATGAATAACAACGTTTCATGAATAAAACAACCTGTACTTTCATCTTTTGGAAAGTTTTTCAGTCGATTATTTTTTTAGAAAGACTATAAATACCTACAAATTGAATTAATGCTCAATCAGAAACAGCAAAGCATCTTGGCAGCAAATATTTAATGAGAAAAATCAATACAATATGACTGCGTGTCAGGGGTGCCAGGTGGTTTCGTCAAAAATCAGGACAACGCGAAGTTTAAAATCAGGATTTTTCAGCAAACCTCTTGATTCATGAAAACAATAAGGATTTCTGCCTAGATTGCACAAATAAAGGCGCAATACAGGTGCTCTAAGTGCCTTGATTTATGCAATAAAAGTACGCAGCTTGTTGGCTGGCCAGTAATTCATGTCGAAAAATACAATTTAAATATCATCTGAACCGAAGATTCCCATATGTTTAATAGGTTCAACTATTTTATAACCTATTTATTCGATTTTCTTATAGTTTAACTACAAATTCGATCATATTTAAGAAGTTTTTGTAAAAATCAGGACAAATCAGGACATTTTAGGGACACATTTTCAAAAATCAGGACATCTCGAAAGTTTTTAAAAAATCAGGACGGACTCTTGAAAATCAGAACAAATCCTGATAAATCAGGACACCTGGCACCTCTGCTGCGTGTGCTACCAGGTACGCGTATTTTGGTTCATAGATTTTATGAAAGTCCAAGCAGCCAGTAACAGCATGACAAAAACCTAAAAAACTATTGTTTTGTAGCTGACTATTTTTCATGTTTTACAACGAACAATTCAATAAGCCTCATGCGAAATAAAAAAAAAACATTTTGGTGGAAATTACCCATTAGGCTAAACTTAGCTTGCAAAAATTATGGAAATTGTTATTTTTGACTTTACTGTACTGTTGTATCTAGTCTAACTTTCCTAATTTCAATGAATGCTTATTTTGTCGCACACATTGTAAAATTAACGTAGATTAGAGGAGCAATTTTAAAGCATTCTGTAAAAATAGACATATGGGTCAGCTTTGCGGGTATATTTCATATGGGATAGACATGACTTGGTATTTTTTTCATATATGTTGAGAACAAAGTTATAAATGTTTTTAGTCTAAATTGAAGAACTAACTGTATTTGAAAGATTTATGAGATGAACTGAAAAATGGCGAAAATGCATATGGGACAGTTTTGCGAATAGCGGCAGTACAGGAGTCTGTAGTTTCGGTACCCAGGGAATTCGGGGCAAAGTAGCAATCTTACCCAGGAAGGAAGATTTTTTTCTTAATCGTCCAAATCTTTTTTCATTTCTCTAGTCTACTTGTCGTATCGTGAAAGCGTTGATTTAGGAACTGTATGTTTAAAAAAGCTTTCATCATTTTTAATTTAAATCAGTGCATGGCTTTCTGCTCAGTTGATATTCTTGTGTTTTTTAATCCTAATCACAGTAGGACCCCGTTTATCCGAGGTAGTCGGTGAATGGACCACCTCAGATTTGTTATACCTTGGATAAATTGGGAAACACTTTGCTGGTGGCTCGGACAACGCGGGATCTCGGATAAGCGGAGCGCGTATAAGCGCTTTTCTAGTGTAATCATATTTTTAATAGGAATTTTACCCATTGAGATCATTCTTCCTCTACGGTAATCATCTTTATTATCACTCACGTTTAAATTCAAAGAAATGTAAATGGTGCTACCTAACTTCAGGTGTAGAAAGTCAGAGGATTTTCATTGTTTTCTCTACTCGCAAACTTTCAGCTACTCAGTTCAGGGTGACGGCTACACAGTTGTCGCCAAAACCGCACCTTCTAAGTTCTGACTAAACTAAATCCTTAATTTCTGAGCCTTGCGGAAAAAAATCAAACCTGTGTTTTTATTTGTGTAAAGAGTTGAACAAAAACTTCTATAAAAAATCCTGGCGTTAGTCCTGCAGTTCGATCAACTTCAATAAACTGTTTGTCTCAACGAATATTACAAACAATAATTTGAAAAACTACACGACTTGACAAGAGAAAACATTCCGACAATCCATAAATCTGCCTTAACACTTCGTTAAAAAAAAACGTCTCTTATTTCTGCGCACTGAGCGCCATCGCATAAGAGTAATGAATTGGAGTTCCAAAGTACCGACAGGTGACGGCCTACACGCTCCATGTGCTCAAGAGTGTGCCCTTGAGCCAGGCAGTGGGAACTGGGAAGAGGACTTCCCGGAGAAGCAAAGAAAAAAAAATCCCACTGTCTGAGAGATATCAGAAAAACTCACCCTCTTACAAAACTTGCCCCGGTTCCCTGGGTTGATATAAAATTCATGATTTCCTTGCGGGCAAACGCTTATAATTCCCTCGTTCTTGTGCCCGGAAATTTCCAACTGCTGCAGACTTGAGGAGGGGGTGGAGGGAACTTTTTCAAAACTGCGTCTTGCGTTTGGTGACATGCGAGAGCTAAAGTGTAAATTGGGTTTTACATAGCTTATATTCGAGAATTTCTCCCAGCATGTGGATGCCACTCAAATGAAATTTGATAGAAATACCTGAGAATTCTACCCGGTCGTCGGTGTGGAGAAATCTGATCCTGACGACACTGACGAAGGGAATGAGCGACAGAAAATAGTAGTAAAGATACGTCCCACGAGATAAAAAAGATCGATAAAGATGCGGGTGTCCTCACACAACAAAGAACAGCTCCAAAGAAAAAGTTCAAAATCAATATCAGTCAGAAATTCCATTTGTGTTCGAAAAGTTCTTGATGTATCTACACAGTTTTCAACTAAACTTCATTCTACTCTAACATCGCGTTATAACTAAAGATAAATGAAAATTTCAGATAAATATATCAAATGAAGAATTCAGACGCAAGATTATTAGGGGAGATGGGGGCATAATGGCCACCTTAAGGAAAACGGTTATTTAACCATAGAAAATAGCTATAATATGGAGGTTACATTATTGTTTCGTGTTCAGACACTTGAAAAGCCTATTCCCTAACGGGCTGAAACGTGAAAGACTAGATGAAAACGTTAAAAAAAGCATTTTAAAATATTTTGAGAAAAGCTGAAAACCAGCCACTGTGGAGGCATAATGAGAACCCCCCCTGAGGCAGTATGAGCACCATTAATCAGAGCAAGATGTGCGTTTTCTGCCGGGGAATCTAGCAGCGAATTCAATTCGATGAAGTCAGGTGAGTCGTAGATTCATCAAACAAAGCAATAACAAAATAATCTAGGTCTGTTTGTAGAATACAAACAATTCACGCACGCTCATACATTATGTGCTTTGTTTGGAGGATGATGCTACTAGCCGTATAATGTAACAATAAAAAAAATCGATCATGAATTGTGAATGGAAAAAAATCACCTCGAACAGAAATCTAACTCTAGTCTTTTGATTACCTCTCCGACACCTTACCAATAGGCTAAATTGTCGGATGAAAACTAGTCAAGGTGTGGCGCTATAAATCAATTTTAATTCGCTGCTAGATTCTACGGCAGAGAATGCTCATTATGCCTCGATAATATGGTGCTCTATATGCCCCTAGTCAACAAATTTAAGTAAAAACGTGTTTTAAAATTGATAAAAGTGAAAAATCAAAAATTTTATGATGGTAAAAATTGTGAAACAATGTGTACATCATGTTGCAGTGCGTACATTATAGATCAAGGTTATTTTAAGATCATAAGAGCTTATTTCGTGGTGCTCAAAAATTATAATATTTTCGTAACTTGAGAACCAAGCTAGTTTTTTTTAAATATCTCTGTAAAGATGATAAGGAGATTCCTTTTTTTGTGAAAAATTAATACTATAGGAAGTACGAAACAAATCCTCATGAAAATTTATTTAAGAAAATACGCACTTTCGTAGAAAAGCGTAGTTCTCATTATGCCTCGGGTGCTCGTTATGCCCTCATCTTCCCTAGCTAGCGAAAATACACATTTATGCCTTCCAAACCGATAAATTTGAGATAAGATTTGAAATCCATAAGATATTTTCATTTGCTGAACCGTAAAAAATGAGAGGTCCGGGCTCTGCTTATCCGAACTTCCGCGTAATTCGAGGAACCATGTCCATACAAACTTCAAGGAGTTTAGGTACCGAGCTATGCGCCTGGATGATATGCAAAACCGGAGCAAAAGGTGGTTTCAATGTTATTCGTATTAGACTAGGGTTACTAGGGTCGCGTGACACCAAAAAGAATACAATGAGATAATTTACCCAAAAAGTCAGGAAAAACGTTCATACATTATCGAGCTTCGCGCCCGGATGGTATGCAAAATGATGTACAGTAGAACCCCGCTTACCCGAGGTAGAGGGGGAGGGTCCACCTCGGATAAGTGAAACCTCGGATTAAACGAAATACATTGACAAGCATTGCTCTGGTATGGCATATCATCCAGGCGCAAAGCTCGGTTGTTACATGGATTTTATTTTTCTATTTAATCGACATTTCCGGCGAGATATGATTTAAAACTTAACAATGTATCGCGATGATAAAACACATTTTTACACGGATTTCGGATGAAAATTGTGGCTCGGATGAGCGGAGTTCTACTGTACATATTTCGTGCTCTCTGGGATGGCACCGAGATATTCCATTTTAATCAACTACTGTTAATGTCTTGGAGGTTATGTGACTTACATGACAATTATGAACTTTCTTTTAAAATATTTCTGTACTTTACCTAGATTTTGTGCATATTGATTACTGTTTGCATACTCAAAGGCGCTTATCGCGCTCATTGTTTATAGCGGCTAAAAATGCATGTTTATTAAAAAAAAAAATTAGATAAAGTAATTTGTTGTAAATTGTATTCCTTTCGTTGTTTTTGTATAAGATTTGGAACAACTTCATAAAATGGAAGGAATTCATTGGTTTTTTTCTTATCAAATGTCTTTCAACAAAAAAAAGAGTACATTTGGTAAAATTTCACAAAAAGAAGAGTACGCTCGTTTTTTGATCGAAAAAGAGTACATGTACTCTTAAAAGAGTACGTATGGTAACCCTATATTAGACCTATCAAGCCCCGGCAGTATGACCCATAAAAAAAGCGAAAATGTTTAAGAGTCTGTTTTGGGTTGTTTTTAATGATTGAAAACCACATGTTTTTGTAAATTTAAAAATAATTGGTAGAAACAATAATTATTCTGACAACGTAAATTTGATTTTCCATCAATTTTAAACTTTTGATTTATAAGCGGTATGACTATCTGTGGCCATAAAGTTTTTAGAAACCATTGTAATTGAAAAGTGTTGCATGATGTCCCAGTTGACGGTACCTACTCAAAAACCGAGCTGAAAAAGACATATTAGAACACACCATTAAGCTGATAATACCTGATAGAGGAATGTTATCCGAACTTTTTGGTTGTTTGATCTAACAATCTCTGGTTTAATAATGAAACCATCTTTATATATCTATATACACAATGCTTGTTATGTCTGAATGTTTGCAATGGACGCGGTCACAGGTCAAATTATGGAAAATATTGATTAAATTCAACACAAGTCTAAAAAATTTACCTTTTCCATGTACCAAGATTTTCAAAGCAGATAATTTCTATCTGTTCCGTAAAATTTGGGAGTTAGGAGGAAAAATTTAAGCGACCTTTTAAATATTTTTAAACCGACCCGGCCTTGTGGCGATGTTTACTCAAATCGGCACAAGTCCAAGGCCAGTGAAAAAGTCTGAGTTATACATTGTTGAATATGGATAACTTATCGAATGACAGAATCTTAAACAGTCATAGTTCATAAAATTAAACCAGGAAAAACTTAGACAAAAAAAAAATTTCACTTTTCACCTGATTTGTAATGCGTTGTATCAACATCTGTCATCGCGGGATGGGTGAAAGTGTATCTTCTTCGAATCAAAATCGAAACAATAGCGCGCGCGGTACAATCAAAAAGTCATCAATCACTGAACGATGGCAGATTAAACGGAAACCAGATGTTACTGTTGAATGGAAATCGGTCAATCAAAGCAATCGCGACTGGCGAATGAATGAATCGGAGTAGGTAAACACACAAAGCAAAAGCAAGGCCACCTTCATTCGCACAGCTGGGCAGGCACACAAACGCAATCGCAAGTGTTTCTCCCCCTGGTGGCAGTGGTTACTTTGATTTATGACAATTTTGACGGTTTCGGTTGGCGGGCCCATCTTGTTGCCAATTTCAGTCACGTGTTGAAATTTCCTGCGAACTTTGCACTCGCAAGAGACACTCAAAGGGCCTCTCGAGCATCAAAGGATTTTCCCTCCCCCTATGCATGTGTTTTTGTATGTACGTACATACCTATTTGTGTGAGTGTGGAAATTTTCTTCTCAAATGAGGGTAGCTTCCGGTGGCAAAAAACGGCATTGCGACTTCACCTGAATTTGCGGTGAATAGCTCATCATTTATTCAGCGTTCAATGCTTGCCAACAGCAGTACCTACAAGTCTGTCCGCCCCCACTCTCCGCCGCCCCCCTCTTCCTCCTAAAAATGCCGCCATCATCATCAGCATTTGAAACTCTTCAGTACCAATCTTCATGCTTTGAAAGGGTTGGTCGGAAATTCCTTTCGGTTCGCATTACTAATACTACCGATTCGAAATTGCACATTGCTGGCGGCAGTGTTGCCAGGCACTGGTCGTTTTGTGGAATGATCTTAAAATGAGGTTTGAATTCTTAAACGCTCATAGCTTAACACTTTACCGACTATAAGCCTATTAATTTGACTTTTTAAAGGAACCCCCAATAGTAAGTTATGGTTATAATAAACGATATAAATGATAAAGCTTAGCTCATTTAGAAATGGGACAGTTTCAATTGGTTATGGCTAAGGTCCTAGTGATTGGGCATGCAAAATTTTGACAGCGTTGTGTTGCCTGTCAGAAGTTGTATACTGCCTAATTTTTTTTCAAAACTTAAAACTAACGCATTTTCGAGATATTTAAGATGCAAGAGAAGAAGACAACAATAACTGTGCATAGTTTTCTTCAAAATCCATAATTCTGAAATCGAGGGCTGACAAAATCGTTGTGTATACCGAAAATTACTATGCTTGAGAGATGAGAAATTATGAGGACACTGTCAAAAATGTCCACAAAGTTCAAACCAAGTGTAAGAGTGAAGAACATAATCGAAATATACGGATAAAGATCATCAGGGATTTCAAGGCTTATTCCCGCATTTTAAATTATGAATAATCAAAAAATTCAGTTTAGATTTCTGGAATTGCTAGAAAATCTGTCCATGTGAGGCTCGAAGTGTTGCCTAGCAATCAATCATGTAAACTTAACCTCAAACCACAAATTGTTGCTAGTTCCAGCGATTGTAAGCTGTGTAACCGCTGCCGAGCCAATGCGACAGAAAAATTTTGATGGACCACAAAGTTCGTAAAATAAATAAGGTTTCACAAATTACGACAGTTGGATTCTGTAACATCTCTGCTTCTGACAAGGTCCCTAGCAGAATAAAGTTAATATTTGCTGGTTGTTTTAGGAAAAATATCATGATTTAGCAATACGCTGCTCCTGTGGAATAAAAACAACATTTTCGTGACGAAAACTTGGAATCTCGATGATTTCAAAAGCCAAATTTAATAATAATTAAACAGAAATGAAAACTGAAAACATGAATTTATTTGATGAGTATTTTGACTTACAAAACACCATATTAAAAAACGTTGAAATAAAACATTTTAATTCTTTGTAGTTCGATGTCCCAAAATGCCTCTAAAATAACACCTTTGGTAAACTTTTTCTTCACACGGGACTTCTCTTCTTGGGCTGATCGAATACGCATTGCACTATTTGCCTAAGCTTCTTAGAAGAAAGGAGCCATGAAAAACAGAACTAATCCTACCTGAATTTATAAGAATCATGACGAAATGTTGTCTTGATTAAACGAAAACTTCAAAGATATCTGGGCCACCCACGTTCAGCGAGTCTTTAACACGATGAACGAAACACAAATTTGCAAGGTTCCGTATGCATTGGATCTGTACCTCGGATGGCCATCGGTCATGAAACTTCGCATCTGCAAACGGTGACAATCCATTTCTGTAAATATCAAATGAAATAATGCACAAGTAGAGTAAAAAGTTGAAAAGAAAATACTCACCTTCAAATCCGGTTGTTTTCAATCCCCTGATTTTTTTCTTCCGCTGTTAAACAAAGGCCAAAATGCCTGAAAGTAGAAAATAATATATGTAGATAAATTATGATCAATTGTTTTGCTTAGATGTTTTTTAAATATTGATATGACTTACCAGCAAAACAAATCCTCCTGAGCCCCACAATCCATTTCTGATTTTTCGGAACGAAAACAGTTTTGAATGTCAATTGGAATAAACAATGACTACTTGATGTATTACCACATAGCAAGTAGAAATATTACACATTATGACGCGTTCAGATCGTGTAAGTCGTTTAGATGTAATATTTTATCCGAAATCATTAACAATACATAGGTTGGCTTAGAGCAAGTTCACTGGTGTTGGGAAAAAGTGATCTGTCGCCTTCAAGTTTTTTTTTACAACACGTGTTGTATTTTCGCATGCTGTGATGCAAAAACAGCAATATTTCTATAACATACGGCTGAAATAGAAACAGTGCTGTAAAAAAATACAACAACCAGAGATCTTGAAAACATTTTTGCATGGTAAAATTTTCAAAATGTCAAAATTTCTACCACTTTTTCCCAACACAAGTGAACTTGCTCTTACATCGTCAAAAATTACATCGCCCACAGTTACTTTTTTTTGCTGTGTACATATAAAGGTGCTGTTTAAGACAGAAAGGGAAGGGTTGATATGTTTTTAGGAAATCCTACTTGGCACATAGGATTGATTAATAAGAAAAAAAATAAAATAAACACAAAAATACAAATAAAAATGGAAAGAGCTCACCAATTTTTTTATGTAATCAGAGATGCTACGATGCGAAACCATCCACACTTGTGTTGATAACCATGGGATATAAGAGTGTTGCTACTTGCGGTCTTCTTTGAATCCATTATGGAGCGACTTTTCACTGTCATTATCAGCGGCGCTTTCTACACGATTTTGTTTTCTGCTAAATGCAAATTAAGATTAGGTAACGTTTACCATTAATTGTTTTATTCGTTCAAATGAGGAAATTCTTAAAATGGATGTGTTGAAAAATCTTTAAAAAAATGTTTCCCCTTGTTATTCCTTTATGGAATAATGTAAACATCTGTCACCCCAGCTTGTAGAAGAATTTAACAAAAAATCGATGAATTTGAGGGAAATGTTTTTTTCATCGACCTAAAACTGTCAAACCATCATCACTTAATTGTTCATCCACTTTACATGGACTCCAGATTCTTGAAAGCTTCCTATACGTAAGTTTACCGAAAATTAACGTAATTGTAAACTGAACAAAAAATATTACAAATAAAAATACTTATCTTAATGAGTTCTCCGAAGTTTACCGATGAAGATGATCCTGACCAGTCTGGAAGGCGTAGCGCTAGTCTTAAGGCGGCAGCACAATAGCTCGTCGTGCGTCGCGTCGTGTCAGCGTCGCGATGACATTTAATTTTGGGGATACCATTATCTGTTTGAGCCACCACAATGTTGCTTCGCGTCAGTGAAGGCATTGTACTAAAACATAAAACTTGTTCAAAACAGCAGCGTTCTCCAGCGTCGAAGTTTTGGTTTTGAAAAAAATCAAAATTCTTGCGCGTCAGCAGGGTTTTAAATTTCCCTTTTCAAGTTTTTTTTTTGTCAAAGTTTGACACAAATAGACTTAATAATGAAATATTCGTCCATTTTTTTTCAAACTATTTTCAAACCATTCATATTTAATATTCAAATTAATCATTAATCATAATGGTATGAAGCCGTCACATGAAAATATTATTGTTGTACAAATGAATTTTCGGATTTGCAGTTTATCTTTCAACAATCATTTGAAGCCAATACATTTATAACTATATTTACATTTAAATTTACATTAATATACTAACATTTATGCCAACCTTTACTCTTCTTCCGTTTTTCGTTTACACCGTGCAGTAGTTGAACTAATCTGGTTCGTTCTACAGCTTCAACTGTTGACCGATTCAGATCGTTCCCGCAACCAATTTGGCTTCCGAAGATGCGGAAAATTAACTGGAGGTCGATTCCTTCGATGTAGCATACCTAGAAACAGAAAAGAAATCATTATTAATAATTCTGTTCAAATATTTCTGTATTGTTTCTAATCTCTTACCTGCTGTATCATTTGATGTTGATTAAATTTTCAAACTCGAATTTTCCTTCTGTGAGGCAGTAGCCGTTTTCCAAGCAGCGTAAATTTCTAGGAAATTGAACTGGGGTTGAATAATAAATTTGGGAATTTGTTCCGCGACAACAAGTTAGAACGAACAAACCAAAACAAACTTTTGGTTGCTATGATTCTTGACGCTGCATTGTGATGCAAAAACGTTTTAGTACACAACGACGTCGTTGACAGCTGACGATACGCGACGTCTGACGCGGAATTGTGTGGCTGCCTTTATACTCAGTTTATTTGGCACAACTTTCAATTCTTCAAAAATAATTTCATTTAAGGGGAAAAAACAACCGTCATAAACGGTCACAGCCTACTCTGTCCACTCATTTGAATGGATTTAAACGATTCTAAATTTTAAATCCAGCGACACGCAATGCACTTTAAAGAAAATTATCCGATTTTTTTTTGTTGAATTATCGACCAAGAAAGAGAGGAAAAAGTAATGTGAGCAATAAATTAGTTTTAAAATTTTCCCCATCATAAACATGGCGAGGAAACGAATCAAGTGCATCCATAAATCAGGCAAAATCAAAAACCCACTTGGCAACGCTCCCTGTTGTAGTAGCGTGCTTTCAAGAAAATGCTGATTGCTAGAGGTCGGAAGATCCTGCTGGAGCAGTTTCCGACCCGTCCGTGTGCTCCTTCCTCCTTCCTCCTCCCCCACGTGACCCCCACTGCTCCACTGCTCCTCGGTGGTTCGTTTCCGTTCCGTTCCATTCCGTGTGACGTTGCCAGCAGCTAAGACTCTTGTGCGCTGCCAGCAAAAAGCGGCCAAATTATGATTTTACATTTCGTTGAATATGATAATATCCTGCACATATAAGCCCCAGCTATGGCATCATCGGAAGAAGGCGAACCGGAGCTTCTTTCTACTAGCTCTCTCTGTGTGGGATCAGGAAGGCGCGACTAAGTCTGTGCGATCCGGAGCAGAAGCGTGATTCCTGCTCAATTTCTGTGCTTGTCCTTTTTTTCGCTTTTGCCTCCCTATAGGCGGACCAACAGCCAACAGCATTCAGAAAATCGCCCTCATTGCCCTGCTGTTGGAATGTCGCTGCTGTTTGATTTTTCTGCCCGAATGGAACCATATTTTGGGTATAGTATGCTCCTTTTCCATCGATAGTGATCTTAATTTCCTATGTTCGCAAATGAAGTCTTGCTTTTTGGTTGTCGTTGTGGCTTCATGGTTTGCCGATTTCGATTGTTTGTGCTCTCCGAACTTGATGAAACGACTGAATCGAGAAATGGTAGTTTGAATTTATGGTCCAATTTGATGTTTGCCAAGGTTGAGCGACTGGGCGAGCAACCAACTGGCGAAAAGACGAATGTTTGCCAAAATACTGCATAAATTTGTGCAATCGCAGTTGCGAAATTCGGTATTCCAGATTGAATCTCCGAGCAAAACAAAAATTCGTTTCATAATAAAAAAAATGGATCTAGAGTTAAACGGTTAGTTTGTATTAGACGAGTTAAGTACCGTAAACCGGGGTAACATTGATCAACATGAATTTGTTCCACATAATGATCAATAACTAAGTCTAAAGTTAAAATATCTCAATACTTTTTTCAGCGTTTAAAAACCTATAAGTTGAGTTTCAAATTGGAAAAAACTTGGTTCTTTTTTGAAAATTCCAAATGTAAGTAAAAATGTAATTTCAAAGTTTGAAAATATCTATTTTTCGAAGGCACGCAAACAAACAACCTTCCTGATGAAATGAAAACGTTTAAAAGCAAAAAGTTTAATTTATGTGAGAGTTACACTTTTTTCCTTCAAAAATGTATAGTTTCGATGTAGTTGTTGTTGTAGTTTGAGGTAAATTTAGGATATTTAAAGGCACATTTTCCAAGACTAAGCCAGTCTAAGACAAAAGGCTAGAAACCCTATCAAATGGTAAAGTTTTAAGGGGGGGGTAGGGTCTAACGGGTATAAAAAAACACCATTTTCACGATTTTTTTCTAGAGCTATCGTTCAAACGAATGTATTCAAATTTTTTGCATTATACAAAGCATTGTTAAAAGAACATTTAGTAATTTTTTCGTAGAAAAATATTGAAAAATGAGTCAGTGACGGAGCATTTTCGAGGATGCCTCTTAGAAAACAGGATTTGCGGTGGACACTGTATCTCAGCACAGAATCGTCTGAAGTCAAAAAATCAGAGCAAAATATTTTAAATAGATGTTTTTCTGGACCCCAACGTTTTTATTTAACTTAAAAATATTTTTATGAAATTTTTGTGGCTGTTTGAAGTAAAAACTACGATTTTTCACTTAAAAATCCGCCATTTTCACCTCTAAAATCACCCCAAAGTAAAAAAAATCAAAAAAGAAAAACGTTGGGGTCTGGTAATTTATATGTAGAAAATATGTTCCAAATTTGAAAAGAATCGGATAAGTAGTTTTCAAATGACGATGTCCACGGACTTTAAAAATGTGCTTTCGAGAAAAACGCGTTTGAAGTTTCTGCTTTTGCTTTCTTGCAGTATTAGATAGGAGGAGATAAAGGCCTGTAAGTTCTACAGTTTTGCTTCAATTGACTTGAAAATTTGACACAACATTCTTGAAATGTTTTACAATAAGAAAATAAAAAAATAAAAAAATCGATTTTTTGAAAGTGTTAGACCCTACCCCCCCCTTAAGGAATAAAAAAAGAGAAATAGTGCGTGGGGCTATGGAATTGATTGAAGGGAAAATTTTATTTGTTTTTGAAGTGCAAATTTCAAAAGTAATGTTAACAAATTTAGCCCCTTAATTTATGCAGCATCATTTTCCATCTTTCAATATGAATTGTTTTTCGACCGCAATGTTGTTTCTTTTGGACTGCAAAGAATAAAAACGCCGAAATTCAGCATTTTATATCTCAGAATTCACTGGACCAATTGTTACAGATTTAGTATCTTTGAGCCACCGAAAGTATTGTGCTCAATTTTGTAGAGTTTCATGATTAATTTTATATTTTTGAGTTTATTCCGAACTGCCTTAGCAATTGATAAACTAGCATTTGTAATTATTATGAAGGTGTTTCGTATTATACGGTATTGACGGTAGTTAAACACACTTTAAAGTTCACAAAAGATCGGGATAGTAGAACAAAATTGAAATTTTCAATAAAAAGGTACACCCATAGAAGAGGTTGCAGAAATCCAATGCCTTTTTAGCAAATCTCTGTACCGATAATGCTCTGAAATGTGCACTGTGCCGAAGACGGTATGTTTGAAAAACCGTAACTGGCATAAGGACTCGGCTTCCAACCAAAATTATTCATGACCACTACATTCAAGCGAAACAAGAAAAACATTTTATGGGATTTCGTTCCTATTGGATAATCCATCCCAGAAACAAGAAAATAAAAATAATAACCACAGCGCCGTAGGGAGATTCGAACTCAAATCACCAATTACATCGTCTTGCCAGTCCGGCATCTTAACCAGTGTACTATTCGAGCTTCATGCAAGACGAGGAATATTTGTCATAGGCTTTCTGCCACCGATCAATCACAAAAAAATAACGCACGACGGAGGCTTCCCGGCGTTTGGCCTCCTTTCAAGGTATTCCTTTGTTTTGAATGGAAAGGGGAAGGGGAACGGGAAACGGGAAACCCATTGAATGAGAACTGTGCTTTGCTTACTGCCTGCTATTACATACACACGCTACATACACACAGCTGCTAAAGCCGGGAAGCTTGGCCGATAATTGTTTGCCTGTGAATTGAAGGAATGTTTTTGTTGTTGCTTTTGCTACATACACACGCACAGCTTAGCCGTGGTTATTTGCCAGTGGATTGAATTGAAGCAATGTTTTTTTTGTTGCTTTTACTGCATACACACGCACAGCTCGGCCGTGGTTTGCGGTTTGCCGGTGCCGGTTGATTGAATTAGAAGGATGTTTTTGTTGTTGCTTTTGCTACATTCACACGCACAGTGCTCGGTTCGCTGGCTGCCTGGTGTTGGCCGGTATTTATTTCTATCCTTCTTCGTCTTGTGATGCGATTGGGAGGGACGTGAATTCATTTTTATTTTGTTTCTTTCAGACATACGCAATTCGGTTAACTTGGGAGGTTAATGCTGGTGGGAGCAAATCGAATCAGCACTGGTCGCGTTATCTGCTTGTACCGATGATGCTATGTAATTGACTACACGCCATTGGCACAGAGGCTGAATTTTGGGTGTACAAATTTGACGAAAGCTTGTATGCAATAAAATTTCAGAAAATCTATATTGCAGAATATCGAGTTATTTAAGAACGAAATTTAGAAAAATCTTCATAAGCTGACTAGCTGACCCGGTGTGCTTTGCTACCCCTTCCATGGATAAAATTGAGTTCGTTAAAATTATTATATTTGAAATAATCTTCCTTTTTAATAAAATTTCATCACTATTCAACAGCGAATCATCTCACTATGTGGAAACGCTTACGTTTATCAATTTTAACAGGAGGATTGTTGAAAGGCAAACATTCATTTTTATTTAGGGGAGAGTGGGGTATCATGGGCCACTTTTTTTCTTTGTTTCATAACTTCTTTATTATAAACAATAAAAAGAAAAAAAATAAATGGAATGTTTTTCTACATTTTTAAGATATCATAATGATTTTTTTTTATTATTTTTTGAATACATCAATTTTAAGAGTTCCGAATGCTTAAAAAAACGACTTTTTTGGGATTTTGGTTAACGGTGGGGAACGTGGGCCACCAAATCCAAATTGACTAGATAACAAGCAAAGTTTATGAGTAGACCCAAAACTGAAATTTCATAATTCATTTTGTTATTTTAAAGCAATTTCAGATGAGGAAATAAAAAAGAGAGTTGTGCATGATCGAATAGTTCCTTATTCCTGGCTCGCGAACGTTTCGGCAAAATTACATATACAGGGTTTATGCTCGTCTCTATTGCATTAGAAAAGATGGACCAAACATTTTTCATAACTCTTAATTTGGCATAAGAAAACTTTACATATAGTAATAACGTATTTCTAGTTCTGAATGTGTATAAAAACACCAAAATAAAGGTTGCCCAAGATACCCCACAAAATGGGGCCCACGATTCCCCACAAGCAATGAATTGCAAATTGGTTGCCTTTGTGTGACTTATTGATGTTCCATCAAAAATTCTTTTTCCACGTGAAAGAACATGACAAAACTAAGATCATAAGCGTATGAGCATATTTTTGTTATGTACTTTAGGTCTCCAACGGATGCAATTTGGCGGGTGTTTGTTTATTAATGTAAGTACATTTTTCTAGGCTAGTCAAATAAACGAAGCATATGATAAGTCAACAACATATAGAAAAACATGCTTACGCAAAGCGACAACGATGACAGTTCGATTGGGATTCTTATCTCAAAACACAGCTGAGATATTTTGAGTGGCCTACGTTTCCCCATGGCCCACGTTTCCCCATGGCCCACGTTACCCCACTCTTCCCTATATATAGATAAAATTGTCATCTTCTACTACTTCGATTTTTGCTCTTGTTATTGTTCGAATAGTTTATAATTTAACAAAATTTTCAACAAAATAGTTTACAACTTTATTTATTCCCTTTTCGAGGTTTTCGTAAATATCTATGGGAAGCTAGAGGGGGTGTCAAAATCAATTTTCTCCAGTATAATTGTAAAAACTGTGTCTTTAATGGTTTCAGAAAATATTTTCGGAAAAAATCATACCTTTCCAAAGCCGAGGAACAGACTTAAGCGACACCATCAACATTTTATCACATGAAGTGATTACACAAGGCAACAAAATTTACATTTTCCGAGGTGTAAAGAACTTAAGAGCTGATTAAGACTAATTTGGAGGCACTGATTCCAAATATGCATTTAGTTGTTTTTAGAGCAGCTCTTGGAAAACGGGTAGAAATTCATTTAATCAATTTAGGTACCTTTTTGGACAAACTGTAGAAGATTACGAGGATTTGGAAATTATGGTTTTAATCTACACAGCAAATTTTTTATTGCTGGAAACCAGCAAAATTTTGCTGGTTTTTGTCCCGCTGACTTTCCAGCAAAATTTCCAGCAATTTGAATTGCTGGAAAAACCAGCAAACATTAGTGTTGTATTCCAGCAATTCAAATTGCTGGAAATCAGCAATCCAGATTGCTGGAAACCAGCAATTTTTTTCAAAACATTCGGCTGTATTTGGTATCAAATTTATGTTTCAATTCGAAATTAAGTATTGAATACTGGCTGTACCTATAATGACCAATAAATAAGAGTTATTCCATTTTTTTCAATTATGTGGTATTTATTACCAAAATTATACATTTTTTTAATATACCAGCACCGGTTTTGCTCTGGGGTGGAAGCTTTGTGCCAAAGTGTTGACCACCTGAAATAAAGTTTTGATTAGTATCTTTCATAAAATATCTACCTATCCAATGAAAACTCACCCTTGACTTGATGTCTGCAGACCATGGTTGCTATAATATAGAGGAAAATAAGAATAAGGTACACCGGGGTAAGTGTGGACGCGGGGTAAGTGTGGACGATGGCTATAAAAACAATACTGTGCACTATTTTTTCAAACTTTTGATGCAGAATGTTCCATTTACTTGTAAAGTCTGCTTCATTTAATATTGGAACACAAACAATTGCGTGTAGTTCAGTCATTTATTAACGAATTCATAATTTGTTTTTCATACAAATGTAGCATTTTCTATACTCTTTCATAAAAAAAAATTAAAAAAATATTCATTGCTGTTTCGAAAAAATTCTCGTACTTCCCCCGTAATACGGCACATTAGGCGGCGCACACCCTTTTCGTCCACCGTTTTGGCGATTTGATTCCACCAGTTCTTCATTTGAGTCATGTTCCTAACAAGTTTTCCCTTTGCCTTAAGCCTCCGCTTCGTGATTGCCCAGTATTTCTCTATCGGCCGGAACTGGGGGCAGTTTGGGGGGTTGAGGTCCTTAGGTATTACGCTGACCCCGTTCGTTGCGTACAATTCCATAACCGTTTTGCTGTAATGGCAGCTTGCGAGGTCCGGCCAAAACATTACTGGACGGTCGTGGGCACGAATAAACGGCAGAATCCGTTTCTGTAGGCACTCTTTTTTGTAGACTTCTGATGTCATTGTCTTGTCAGTAAGAAAGACTTTGGTTTTCTGTCCACAACTGCATATCCCCTGCCAAATCATGTACTTGCGGGCGAATTTATCCGCACGAACTTAAATTTTGCAGGTACATCCCCCCGAGCCGTCGCCAAATAAAATTTTTGACCTGGGATTTGCCCAAAGTCCGCCTTCACGTAGGTCTCATCGTCCATCAGAATACATCCGTCGAACTTGGTCAGCACTTGGTCGTACAGCTTTCGAGCACGGATTCTGGCCACATTGTACTGCTTCAGCGTCCGATTTGGCTGTTTGCTGGCTCGGAATGACATTATTCCTTCCCGGAGACAAATTCGTCGCACCGTACTGTGAGCGGCCTGGAACTTATTGGCCAAATCGCGGTCTGAAAGATTGGGATTCCTCTTGACGGCCTTGATGACTTTCCCACGCAGTTTCCGGTCGACAGTTCCACTCCGACGCTTCGAATGCGGCTTCCGAGCCGTCGTCAATGTTTCCTTGTACTGCTTGATAACACGCCATACGGTATTTCTGGGCATTTTAAGCTGTTTAGCTAGCTTCGATGCCGACAACAATGGATTTTCAAGAAAACTGTGCACAATTTGATCTCTCCGTTCGGCTTCCATGGCGGTTGTTTACAAAATGCTATCGTTTGGTGTTATCACATAAATACATGGTGAAAGGTAATGAATTTCCCGACACGTGGGTGAAAAAAGTTTCCAAATCCGTCCACTAGGAGCGCCACAATGAGCAAAAGAATTTGTTCCAATATTAAATGGAGCAGACTTTAATCTATCCAATAACTGTGAAAAAGATACGATTCAGACAATAACGGTTGTTTACAGCGACTTTTTCGGAATTTTCTATTTTCAACTACGATGTCGAGTTGATGTGCATCTTTTTCAATTGCAATTTTCTCCTAAACTAGCTGGCTCTCGATGAAAAACTCTACATTGAAACAATCCTTACATTCCAAACAACCAGTTAGGAAAAGAAACGGCGGTTAAAAATTATGAAAAAAGAGTTTATTTACAAAAAACTAAAATTTTGTCTCCAACCCCTACCTGGGGTAAGTGTGGACGGCTTTAAAAAGACTTGATGTTTACACATTTTTTCAATTTTCTGTCCTTCATCCTTTATGAGTTGTATTATTTAGCTATATTAAGCATTCGGATCATGAAAATTTGAGTAAAGTACTTATTTGTTATGTGTTTTTGATGAAATCGGATCTCGTGTGTTGTAACATAAATTACACACTATAATTATAGTATCATGAACTTTTTTCAAAATTTTGGACGTTTCAAGCAAAAAAGTAACGTATTCAACCAAGAAAACACAAATTTTTTGAAAATTTCCTGAGAAATCAAAGGGAAAATCTACCGTCCACACTTACTTCATAAAGCGGGGTAAGTGAGAACACCAGCCGTCCATAACGATTTGCGTGATAACTTTTTTCGCTTTGCTTCTATCGAGCTCATCTCTTCAGCTTTTGTAAAAAACATGTTCTGCATCACATTGATAGTCAATTTATCAAAATTGCTCCACTGCTGATTTTTTAATGATTTTTAAAGTTGAACTATACGAAAACCCGTCCACACTTACCACGGTGTACCTTAATTGATTAATCTATTCAAAGTTCGTGAAATAAATTCTCACCTTTTTCCGCGTACGAAAACAAACCGACTCCAATTTGACAACTCGATTGCTGATTTTCCAGCAAACTAGATCAGTTGCTGGAAAGTCCAGCAATTTGAAATCCGATTGCTGGGTTTTCAGCAAAAATGACAAGAACACAACCGAATGCTGAAAAATCCAGCAATCAGAAAACCGATTGCTGGTTTCCAGCAAAAAATTGGATTGCTGAAAATTTCCAGCAATTTTTTTTGCTGGAAATCGATGCAAAAATTTACTGTGTAATGATCAACTTTCCCGAAGATCGCGAGTAATTTTGACTTCTGAGAAAAAAATATAGTAGTTTTCTTATTGTTTATTTATTCCAATTTTTTAAATTACGGCAATTTTGACGAAATTTTAACCCGGATTAAATCTTAGATATTTCTTAAACCATAAGTTAAATAGTCTAGCGGTGTCAGAAATAGTTGTAATATTACCGTCAACTAAGGCAACATGCAACACTTTTCAACTTCAATGGCTTCTAAAATCTTAATGCTTACAGATAATCATACCTCTTGTACATCAAAAGTTTTAAGGTTGATGGAACACCAATCTGACGTAGTCAGAAAAATTATTGGTTTTATCAGTTATTTTTAAATTTACAAAAACATGCTATTTTCACCCTACTAAGAAAAAGGGGTAAGTTGCAATAAATTTTGTAATTAACGAAAAATCAAATGAAAACGTTTGAAAATTTAAAGTTTTTGGTACATTTGTGATGTCATAACGCATAAAGCACCAATTTCAGTAATTTTTGGTTTTGTTCGAATTCAATTTTACATTTTTTCTCTCAAAAATGATTTTAAGAAAAAAGTGTTAATCTGCTGCATACATTTAGGGGTAAAAATACTACAAAATATTCAATTATCTTAAATCATGTAAATAAATCTTAGGATGGATGAAATTTTAATGTTAACAAACTTGCATGATACCCCCGTTTGACGGTATCTATCAAAAATTTCTAAAAATTAAACCTATTTTTAAAACACCATATCTCTGAATCTATAATATCTAATCTAATTTTGTATCCCTGATTGATTGGAGGATAATAAACAGGTTGAAAATCAGTTTTTGTTTTTTTTATGTAGGTTTGTTGGTTCATCCGTTCATCAATTATCAATGATTGATTTTACTCAAAATCGATCAATTTCAACAGAAACAAGAGCTGATAGACAAAATCTGACGTTTGGATATTTTTTCTAAACTTTTATTCCGTTGCACACATGGCGAACGTAAAAAAATTATTGAGATTTTTAAAGATTATTAACGTAAATCTTAGTTATTTTTGGGCTAACAATGTAGAACCAACTTCAACTCCTAAGGCTATGATCATTTAGTATCCGGGCAATTACAAACGTGTGTATTTTAAAAACTATTCATTTGATCGAAAAATTTTCTATGGAGGAAATGAAGGTGTTAATATGACATTTAATGTAAAAATATAAAAAAATATATTTATCAATGATTTCAAGAAATACTCTAACTTTTTCATAAAATCTCTTTTTTATCTTTGCACACTTTTTTCAGTCATGTATTGATTTATTTTTTTTACCACAGAAGCAAAACCTTTGCAAAATCATGATACTTTACACAAACTCACCTAGAAAAAGCAATTGGAATCTGGTTGGAACCTTTTCATGAGTAGGCATCTCGAAGAATTTGATATCTTAAATCCGGTTTTAACATAAATTGGAAAATCTTTGGAACTGATCATTATAAGTTATTTACTTGGTGTCTACTAGTCAGGCAACACTTTTTGCCTACCGGAAATGGATGTTTAGCATTATTTAAGGAGTCTGCATTCAGTTATCCCCAATAACCATATACTTTTTACCATATTGAAGATCAAGGGTTGCACTCCGACGGTTGGTTTGAACTTCGTGTGGATCCTAGAGCTGCTCCATATACTTCTTAACCATTTGTTCCGAAAAAAAATCAGAAAAAATCAACAGTTCATGAGCTTTCAAGTCAACAATGAAGAATTTTCGAGGCGCAAAATGCGTAAAAGGAAATTTATGTGCATGTAAATTTGTGCAAAATTGTTTTTACCATGTCTTTTTGCATCTTAAATATCTTAAACACACGTTAACTTAAAAATCTATCAAAAATAGGCAAGATAGTCCTTTTTATAACCAACACAACGCTACTAAAGCATGTCGCATGTCCGAGCTCTATTAACAAAGTTATCACCGAAATAAAGTGCCCGGATACTAAATGATCATAGCCTTATGTGAGGTTGAAGCCAGTGATTGGTGGTTCTTTAAAATTCTAAATATACCAATAACTGTTCTTCATACCGCTGTCAATATTAATAAGTTCATTTTTTTTCTTTGCAGGTATGTTTCATTGAGGAATCCCAACACACCAGATTCGTAAAGCGTTGATGTGCCTGAAAGCTATGATATCTTCATCAGATAGACTCTAGCTAGTCTGGAGAAACTTTTTCGGCAAAAATAAAACGAATAACGGCAAACTGTCGAAGGTAATTAAATCGTCTTCGAATCAAGGGAAGGGGAAAAGCCCCTCCTGGTGTAATTTATAGCCAGTCTTTCTGTGAAAATCGATTGCAATCAAGATTGTTGAAAATTGAGCGCGATCGCTGATATTTATACCCATTCATTTTTCATGGATCTTAATTTCAACTTTTCACATTTCCGTCACCGAGCGCACAGCTAATTAAACTAATTTAAGGATTCCAGCATCAATTGTTTGAACGTGTGGGCGTGTTTTTTGGCGTATACGTGTGCGTGTTTGATGAGTAATTACGGGTTTGTGAAACCTTCTAAAAAGCGGCTAAACAAGCACCGAAATGACGCTCTGGCTAGGCCGTTATTTATGTTGTGTCTTTTGCTAATGAGCTTATACAACCGAAAGCCCACCGCCTTGAAATTTTAAGGACATCAATGCTTGCCAACAACCACCAGCCAGAGCGCTTTATCGTTAGTCTCACAACTACCGGATGACGATAATTAAGAAGCTTTATTACGGAAAAAGCAAAATGAGTGAGAACGTGTAAAAGTTTTCTAAGGGTGAGGGAATCCTATGCAGCCATCCAGGAAGAAGACAATTGCGTTCATCCAAACTGAAACCCACTCAACGAACAACGAACCCACCCAGCTTTTCCTCCCAACCAGCCTTTTCCTCGGACCGGTTCGCTGATTAAGTCGTTCCGTTCCCAACATCCCGGAAGAAGTAGGGGAAAGGTTTCCTAAATGGGCCTATCGGGTTAAATGACCCTATGGCTGTTTGATGAAATGGCTGACTAGACAGCTTATCTGACCAATGCATTTTGATGGTGATACGCTTAGAACATAAGGCAAGAAAAATTTTATGAATTTACAAACTCAAAAAAATTTAAAAAATCATACAAGGTTTTGATACATTTTGATGTAATATTTCGACTTTTAAAAATTATACATAAAGAAGCTTAAAACAAAAACCAGGATGGTTTTTGTTTCTTACTCAAATGAACTTTAGAAATTAAACATATTTCAGCTTTTGTGGAGGTTTAATAATGATTATATAGTGGAATAATAAAGTGTTTTTGTATGCCCCCATCATGTTTGTAAAATGCCTCCATCCTAAAATAACAGGTTAAATAGAACAAATAAATGATTTTTATCATTGAACCTTCAAATCTAAGCTCTGAATAACATCTTAAGAGAGAATTGAAGATCTAAAAACAGATTTCATAAAGTTTTTCTAATGGATGAACTGCCTCCATAGTATGGCAACAATAACTTTTGATTAATTCCATAAAATTATAATGTACATAGATTTTTATAAAACTTCAGCTTTGTCGTACGGAAATCATTACTTTCTAGCAGTTTCAAATAAATTATACGGAAATATTGGCCAAGAAACAGGAATTTTGTTCAAAACAAAAATAGGCGCATTTAGCCCGCACGGTTTGAGGTTCGGCATTTTAGACAACACTTACAATAAAATCATTTTCTTGGAAACAGAAGAAAATTTTTACATAAAAATTACTCCAATGTATAGAAAACAGATGCCTGCACACGTGCATATAGTTTTTGTACACATATTCGATGTGATATTTGATTAAATCAGTGTTCTGCTTAATAGGCGCATATAGCCCGCTCCTCCCCTAACCAACGCTTGGGTGAAATTTTCCCCAGAACCATACATAGGTGAGGAAATTGCCGTCTCAACTGATTCCTTTTTGAAATCGTACCTATAGGTATAGCTGATAGAGAAGGATTGTGCGATGAAAGCGGAAGAATTATAGACTTCGAGTGTCATGGGTTATTACCTTGAGACATATTTCCTGCCTAGCATCCTGGAATTGGGCACCAGATGGATCGAACACCATTCGGCGATAATTAGTCGTGCTTCAGTTGAAATTCATCGGGAGTTTTGGCGACCGGTTTCTGGCAAGATTTTCTTTTGCTACAATTTATTAGCAACGAATAGGTGTTTTTTGAAAACTTTAATTTAGCACAATTCACAAATGGTGGCCTATGTTTATCCCTAAGATTCCGAAATAAAATTTAAATACTTGGTGAGTTATTCAAACTTCGAAACTTGGGTCTAGAGCATGGGTAACCGAAAAGTGGTCCGCGAGCCACTTTGGCCCTCGAGTGCCAATTTGTAGCCCGAGGAGCTTCGATATGCTTCATTGTTATGAAAACTTGGACTTGGAAATCCGCGCGAACTATTCAACGTATAAATTTACTCAAAAGCTTGAAATTAAAACCAAACATCAACAAAATACCATAATACGCTGAATTCGGATATGGTATTGGAATTTGTAAACAGATTTCAAGATATTGGAAAGCATCGTATGTTTTTCTGTGCATTTGGAACCCGATTTTCCGTTAACGTAAGCTTATTGCCAGGATTATAACCAAGGAACACTGAGAAATGTGTTCTGCTACCCAGTAAACGAAAAAATATCAGGATGGTCTGGAAAGGCTTCAAAACTGAATTCGGATCAAATGAAATATCCTGCATTTCATAAACATGGTTTGTTGATGAAACCGGTTAAAACCGGGTATTTCGGGAACAAATTTGGAACGTTTTTTCTTCACATTTTCAATTTAAGCACAAAATCGGGAAAATTTTCATTTTTGGAAATTTTCCCACAAATTTCCAAAATATTTCCAACTTAGAATGTAAGAAATTTTTGGGTTCAACTAAAATCTTATTCAAGAGCGTAGAAATATTTCATCAGAATTTTTGAAAGTTAACAAAAATTTTATCGCAGGCGTATGAATGAATTAATTTTATCGAAATTTGGCTTGAAATCATCTCGAGCTTAATTTTTCTTTTAATACTACATGAGAACATTTTCACATCTTTGGAGAGAGACTTCTATCCTGCAAAGTTTTTAAACATATGATTTTATTATGAGTTATACTCGATATCTTCATTCGACACTCTTAAGTTGCTTCATTTCATGTTATCTGAAAATTAAAAATTAAAGCCTGAAGGCAAATTATTTTGTATTGTTGACATGATTCTAAATTCCATCTAACGTTTTCCCAACTTTTTTTTAAATCGTCAAAATTAAAAAATCAAACTTCCCTGTTTTGGATGATATTCACTTTATGTAGTTTTAATATTACGATAAGCCAAAATGATTTTTGTAAAAAGTCTATTAAAATTTTACTTAGTACAGCTCTGGAAAAAAATTCAGGAGCCAACATTTTTACACTTGTGATTAAATCAGTTTAAAAGAAGTTTAAAAATATTAAAATTTCAATACATAGTTGTAGATCTCTTTTTTTTTCAAAATTGTATAATTTTTTCATAAGCCATGTTTTGTATTAAAAACTAATGTAATAAAATCAGGAATAGCATATTTTTCAACCGAGAAAAACCGGAAAAATTTGGGAATATTAAAACGAAAACAGCTAGCAACCCTGGAAACCTTTTTTTGCCTTTCTTACAGAAAGGTATAGCTATTGTTGACAATTGATGAAACAGTAAAAACTGTCCACATTGATCATTTTGGCCAAATAAACAATATAAACAAAATTGATATAATCGATAGACTTCAAAAATTTACAAAAATGATAAAGATTACAAAAACGCAAAAAACAAAATGACAAAAATCACAAAAATTACATAAATGACAAAATATATTGACAAAATTGGCAAAACATGTTGACAAAATTGACGAAAAATAAAGAAAAAATTGATGAAAGTGAAAAAAATCCAAATCGACCATTTTGGCCAACTGACAAAAATGACAAAATTGAGAAAAAAAATTAAGAACTCGACTTAATTATCCACATTGTCAAAATTGATAAAAAATCACCAAATCATCAAAATTGCAAAATTGTCAATTTTACTAAATTGAGAAAATTGCCAAAATAAATAAAACATATAAACTAAATTTAAGAAACAGAAAAAATGTCTTAATTGCCCATTTTGGCCGCAATAAAATAATTGAATTAACAAAATTGACAAAATTGACAAAATTGACAAAATTGACAAAATTGACAAAATTGACAAAATTGACAAAATTGACAAAATTGACAAAATTGACAAAATTGACAAAATTGACAGAACTGACAAAATTCACGAAATTGACAAAATTGACAAAATTGACTAAATTGGCAAAATTGACAAAATTGATAAATTTGACAAAATAGACCAAATTGACAAAATTGACAAAATCGACAAAGTTGACAAAATTGACCAAATTGACAAAATTGACAAAATTGACAAAATTGACAAAATTGACAAAATTGACAAAATTGACAAAATTGACAAAATTGACAAAATGGACAAAATGGACAAAATTGACAAAATTGACAAAATTGACAAAATTGACAAAATTGACAAAATTGACAAAATTGACAAAATTGACAAAATTGACAAAATTGACAAAATTGACAAAATTGACAAAATTGACAAAATTGACAAAATTGACAAAATTGACAAAATTGACAAAATTGACAAAATTGACAAAATTGACAAAATTGACAAAATTGACAAAATTGACAAAATTGACAAAATTGACAAAATTGACAAAATTGACAAAATTGACAAAATTGACAAAATTGACAAAATTGACAAAATTGACAAAATTGACAAAATTGACAAAATTGACAAAATTGACAAAATTGACAAAATTGACAAAATTGACAAAATTGACAAAATTGACAAAATTGACAAAATTGACAAAATTTGACTAAATTGACAAAATTGACAAAATTGACAAAATTGACAAAATTGACAAAATTGACAAAATTGACAAAATTGACAAAATTGACAAAATTGACAAAATTGACAAAATTGACAAAATTGACAAAATTGACAAAATTGACAAAATTGACAAAATTGACAAAATTGACAAAATTGACAAAATTGACAAAATTGACAAAATTGACAAAATTGACAAAATTGACAAAATTGACAAAATTGACAAAATTGACAAAAATTGACAAAATTGACAAAATTGACAAAATTGACAAAATTGACAAAATTGACAAAATTGACAAAATTGACAAAATTGACAAAATTGACAAAATTGACAAAATTGACAAAATTGACAAAATTGACAAAATTGACAAAATTGACAAAATTGACAAAATTGACAAAATTGACAAAATTGACAAAATTGACAAAATTGACAAAATTGACAAAATTGACAAAATTGACAAAATTGACAAAATTGACAAAATTGACAAAATTGACAAAATTGACAAAATTGACAAAATTGACAAAATTGACAAAATTGACAAAATTGACAAAATTGACAAAATTGACAAAATTGACAAAATTGACAAAATTGACAAAATTGACAAAATTGACAAAATTGACAAAGTTGACAAAATTGACAAAATTGACAAAATTGACAAAATTGACAAAATTGACAAAATTGACAAAATTGACAAAATTGACAGAACTGACAAAATTCACGAAATTGACAAAATTGACAAAATTGACAAAATTGACAAAATTGACAAAATTGACAAAATTGACAAAATTGACAAAATTGACAAAATTGACAAAATTGACAAAATTGACAAAATTGACAAAATTGACAAAATTGACAAAATTGACAAAATTGACAAAATTGACAAAATTGACAAAATTGACAAAGTTGACAAAATTGACAAAATTGACAAAATTGACAAAATTGACAAAATTGACAAAATTGACAAAATTGACAAAATTGACAAAATTGACAAAATTGACAAAATTGACAAAATTGACAAAATTGACAAAGTTGACAAAATTGACAAAATTGACAAAATTGACAAAATTGACAAAATTGACAAAATTGACAAAATTGACAAAATTGACAAAATTGACAAAATTGACAAAATTGACAAAATTGACAAAATTGACAAAATTGACAAAATTGACAGACTTGACAAAATTCACGAAATTGACAAAATTGACAAAATTGACTAAATTGGCAAAATTGACAAAATTGATAGATTTGACAAAATAGACCAAATTGACAAAATTGACAAAATTGACAAAATCGACAAAGTTGACAAAATTGACAAAATTGACCAAATTGACAAAATTGACAAAATTGACAAAATTGACAAAATTGACGAAATTGACAAAATTGACAAAATTGACAAAATTGACAAAATTGACAAAATTGACAAAATTGACAAAATTGACAAAATTGACAAAATTGACAAAATTGACAAAATTGACAAAATTGACAAAATTGACAAAATTGACAAAATTGACAAAATTGACAAAATTGACAAAATTGACAAAATTGACAAAATTGACAAAATTGACAAAATTGACAAAATTGACAAAATTGACAAAATTGACCAAATTGACAAAATTGACAAAATTGACAAAATTGACAAAATTGACAAAATTGACAAAATTGACAAAATTGACAAAATTGACAAAATTGACAAAATTGACAAAATTGACAAAATTGACAAAATTGACAAAATTGACAAAATTGACAAAATTGACAAAATTGACAAAATTGACAAAATTGACAAAATTGACAAAATTGACAAAATTGACAAAATTGACAAAATTGACAAAATTGACAAAATTGACAAAATTGACAAAATTGACAAAATTGACAAAATTGACAAAATTGACAAAATTGACAAAATTGACAAAATTGACAAAATTGACAAAATTGACAAAATTGACAAAATTGACAAAATTGACAAAATTGACAAAATTGACAAAATTGACAAAATTGACAAAATTGACAAAATTGACAAAATTGACAAAATTGACAAAATTGACAAAATTGACAGAACTGACAAAATTCACGAAATTGACAAAATTGACAAAATTGACTAAATTGGCAAAATTGACAAAATTGATAAATTTGACAAAATAGACCAAATTGACAAAATTGACAAAATCGACAAAGTTGACAAAATTGACAAAATTGACCAAATTGACAAAATTGACAAAATTGACAAAATTGACAAAATTGACAAAATTGACAGAACTGACAAAATTGACGAAATTGACAAAATTGACAAAATTGACAAAATTGAAAAAATTGACAAAATTGACAAAATTGACAAAATTGACAAAATTGAAAAAATTGACAAAATTGACAAAATTGACAAAATTGACAAAATTGACAAAATTGACAAAATTGACAAAATTGACAAAATTGACAAAATTGACAAAATTGACAAAATTGACAAAATTGACAAAATTGACAAAATTGACAAAATTGACAAAATTGACAAAATTGACAAAATTGACAAAATTGACAAAATTGACAAAATTGACAAAATTGACAAAATTGACAAAATTGACAAAATTGACAAAATTGACAAAATTGACAAAATTGACAAAATTGACAAAATTGACAAAATTGACAAAATTGACAAAATTGACAAAATTGACAGAACTGACAAAATTCACGAAATTGACAAAATTGACAAAATTGACAAAATTGACAAAATTGACAAAATTGACAAAATTGACAAAATTGACAAAATTGACAAAATTGACAAAATTGACAAAATTGACAAAATTGACAAAATTGACAAAATTGACAAAATTGACAAAATTGACAAAATTGACAAAATTGACAAAATTGACAAAATTGACAAAATTGACAAAGTTGACAAAATTGACAAAATTGACAAAATTGACAAAATTGACAAAATTGACAAAATTGACAAAATTGACAAAATTGACAAAATTGACAAAATTGACAAAATTGACAAAATTGACAAAATTGACAAAATTGACAAAATTGACAAAATTGACAGACTTGACAAAATTCACGAAATTGACAAAATTGACAAAATTGACTAAATTGGCAAAATTGACAAAATTGATAAATTTGACAAAATAGACCAAATTGACAAAATTGACAAAATCGACAAAAATGACAAAATTGACAAAATTGACCAAATTGACAAAATTGACAAAATTGACAAAATTGACAAAATTGACGAAATTGACAAAATTGACAAAATTGACAAAATTGACAAAATTGACAAAATTGACAAAATTGACAAAATTGACAAAATTGACAAAATTGACAAAATTGACAAAATTGACAAAATTGACAAAATTGACAAAATTGACAAAATTGACAAAATTGACAAAATTGACAAAATTGACAAAATTGACAAAATTGACAAAATTGACCAAATTGACAAAATTGACAAAATTGACAAAATTGACAAAATTGACAAAATTGACAAAATTGACAAAATTGACAAAATTGACAAAATTGACAAAATTGACAAAATTGACAAAATTGACAAAATTGACAAAATTGACAAAATTGACAAAATTGACAAAATTGACAAAATTGACAAAATTGACAAAATTGACAAAATTGACAAAATTGACAAAATTGACAAAATTGACAAAATTGACAAAATTGACAAAATTGACAAAATTGACAAAATTGACAAAATTGACAAAATTGACAAAATTGACAAAATTGACAAAATTGACAAAATTGACAAAATTGACAAAATTGACAAAATTGACAGAACTGACAAAATTGACAAAATTGACAGAATTGACAAAATTCACGAAATTGACAAAATTGACAAAATTGACAAAATTGACAAAATTGACAAAATTGACAAAATTGACAAAATTGACAAAATTGACAAAATTGACAAAATTGACAAAATTGACAAAATTGACAAAATTGACAAAATTGACAAAATTGACAAAATTGACAAAATTGACAAAATTGACAAAATTGACAGAACTGACAAAATTCACGAAATTGACAAAATTGACTAAATTGGCAAAATTGACAAAATTGATAAATTTGACAAAATAGAACAAATTGACAAAATTGACAAAATCGACAAAGTTGACAAAATTGACAAAATTGACCAAATTGACAAAATTGACAAAATTGACAAAATTGACAAAATTGACAAAATTGACAGAACTGACAAAATTGACGAAATTGACAAAATTGACAAAATTGACAAAATTGAAAAAATTGACAAAATTGACAAAATTGACAAAATTGACAAAATTGACAAAATTGACAAAATTGACAAAATTGACAAAATTGACAAAATTGACAAAATTGACAAAATTGACAAAATTGACAAAATTGACAAAATTGACAAAATTGACAAAATTGACAAAATTGACAAAATTGACAAAATTGACAAAATTGACAAAATTGACAAAATTGACAAAATTGACAAAATTGACAAAATTGACAAAATTGACAAAATTGACAAAATTGACAAAATTGACAAAATTGACAAAATTGACAAAATTGACAAAATTGACAAAATTGACAAAATTGACAAAATTGACAAAATTGACAAAATTGACAAAATTGACAAAATTGACAAAATTGACAAAATTGACAAAATTGATAAATTTGACAAAATAGACAAAATTGACAAAATTGACAAAATTGACAAAATTGACAAAATTGACAAAATTGACAAAATTGACAAAATTGACAAAATTGACAAAATTGACAAAATTGACAAAATTGACAAAATTGACAAAATTGACAAAGTTGACAAAATTGACAATATTGACAAAACTGACAAAATTGACAAAATTGACAAAATTGACAAAATTGACAAAATTGACAAAATTGACAAAATTGACAAAATTGACAAAATTGACAAAATTGACAAAATTGACAAAATTGACAAAATTGACAAAATTGACAAAATTGACAAAATTGACAAAATTGACAAAATTGACAAAATTGACAAAATTGACAAAATTGACAAAATTGACAAAATTGACAAAATTGACAAAATTGACAAAATTGACAAAATTGACAAAATTGACAAAATTGACAAAATTAACAAAATTGACAAAATTGACAAAATTGACAAAATTGACAAAATTGACAAAATTGACAAAATTGACAAAATTGACAAAATTGACAAAATTGACAAAATTGACAAAATTGACAAAATTGACAAAATTGACAATATTGACAATATTGACAAAATTTGACAAAATTGACAAAATTGACAAAATTGACAAAATTGACAAAATTGACAAAATTGACAAAATTGACAAAATTGACAAAATTGACAAAATTGACAAAATTGACAAAATTGACAAAATTGACAAAATTGACAAAATTGACAAAATTGACAAAATTGACAAAATTGACAAAATTGACAAAATTGACAAAATTGACAAAATTGACAAAATTGACAAAATTGACAAAATTGACAAAATTGACAAAATTGACAAAATTGACAAAATTGACAAAATTGACAAAATTGACCAAATTGACAAAATTGACAAAATTGACAAAACTGACAAAATTGACAAAATTAAAATAATTGACAAAATTGACAAAATTGACAAAATTGACAAAATTGACAAAATTGACAAAATTGACAAAATTGACAAAATTGACAAAATTGACAAAATTGACAAAATTGACAAAATTGACAAAATTGACAAAATTGACAAAATTGACAAAATTGACAAAATTGACAAAATTGACAAAATTGACAAAATTGACAAAATTGACAAAATTGACAAAATTGACAAAATTGACAAAATTGACAAAATTGACAAAATTGACAAAATTGACAAAATTGACAAAATTGACAAAATTGACAAAATTGACAAAATTGACAAAATTGACAAAATTGACAAAATTGACAAAATTGACAAAATTGACAAAATTGACAAAATTGACAAAAATGACAAAATTGACAAAATTGACAAAATTTGACAAAATTGACAAAATTGACAAAATTGACAAAATTGACAAAATTGACAAAATTGACAAAATTGACAAAATTGACAAAATTGACAAAATTGACAAAATTGACAAAATTGACAAAATTGACAAAATTGACAAAATTTACAAAATTGACAAAATTGACAAAATTGACAAAATTGACAAAATTGACAAAATTGACAAAATTGACAAAATTGACAAAATTGACAAAATTGACAAAATTGACAAAATTGAAAAAATTGACAAAATTGACAAAATTGACAAAGTTGACAAAATTGACAAAATTGACAAAATTGACAAAATTGACAAAATTGACAAAATTGACAAAATTGACAAAATTGACAAAATTGACAAAGTTGACAAAATTGACAAAATTGACAAAATTGACAAAATTGACAAAATTGACAATATTGACAAAATTGACAAAATTGACAAAATTGACAAAATTGACAAAATTGATAAAATTGATAAAATTGACAAAATTGACAAAATTGACAAAATTGACAAAATTGACAAAATTGACAAAATTGACAAAATTGACAAAATTGACAAAATTGACAAAATTGACAAAATTGACAAAATTGACAAAATTGACCATATTGACAAAATTGACAAAATTGACAAAATTGACAAAATTGACAAAATTGACAAAATTGACAAAATTGACAAAATTGACAAAATTGACAAAATTGACAAAATTGACAAAATTGACAAAATTGACAAAATTGACAAAATTGACAAAATTGACAAAATTGACAAAATTGACAAAATTGACAAAATTGACAAAATTGACAAAATTGACAAAATTGACAAAATTGACAAAATTGACAAAATTGACAAAATTGACAAAATTGACAACATTGACAAAATTGACAAAATTGACAAAATTGACAAAAATGACAAAAATGACAAAAATGACAAAAATGACAAAATTGACAAAAATGACAAAGATTACAAACATTACATAAAATGACAAAATTCAATTGTTTCATTTTTGACAAACATGGCAATAACGACCAAATTGATTTTTGTCATGTATGTTATTATGTTTATTTTGTCAGTGTTATCAATTTTGTTTATTTCGTTGGTTTTGTCAATTTAGTTTTTTTTATCACTTTTGTCGATTTTTTTGTTTTCTATTTTGTCCTTTTTAAATTCTTGTCAATTTTGTCAATTTTTTAATTTTGATCAATTCTGACAATTTCAACGTATTTTTGATGCCATTGCTGTTATAACTACCAAATAAGAGCAACGGTGCAACGACGTATTCGCTGTGATAAGTATCAGATTATTTTCAAAGTTCAATTTATCAAAAATATTTACTTGAAGCTTGTTGAACTTCGTCACTGTCTTTTCATTTCTTCCCAACAGACAAGAGTGGCTTGAGGTTAATTAACAATCATTTATTGCGGTTTACACGATGTATAAAGCCATTCAAGCAGAATAGAAAAAGTTAATCTTCTTTCACAGTGCTTAGCCCTTTCTCAACCAACCCAAAAAAATGAGAAGCCTATATCACAGAACAAACCTCTACAAGGCCACCGAAGACAGCATCCGTCATATCAATCACGCAGTAATATAATTTAATCCCGCCTGTCTGCCACAGATTGCTCCCAGACCATTTCGCCCTTTTTTATATCGCTCACTCAGCTCAGCTCATTGAATTCGACAGGGAAGATCATTCGCGTGTTTCTTACTTTCATAAGAGCACATCTTAAGTGGGGAGGAGGGGGTGTTGGTTGTGCAAATTGCTTGAGCAAAACAGGAAACGATATGTCAACGAAGCAGGAATTGGAAGGTCCAAAGGGTGGATTAAGCCAATTCGAAACACATACAAGGCCTGCAGGTTCCGCTCTTTTATCGGGATGGTACACATTTACTCAATCTAAGGCACACGCACTAGGCAGCAAGAAAACGACCGTTCCAAATTCAAAGTAAAAATTATACATATCCAAAAATAAAAAATATACGAGAATTCGCAATTACTTATTCATGTCACGTCTGTTGATTTCCCGGCACCTTTCGGGCATACGAAATTCACACGGATCCACTAGGGTTGCCAAATGGTTCGAGGTGTACTCAATTCCTGCATTCCATTTGAAAATTGTGAATGAATTTTTTAGTGGAATACTATACATCAAAATTGACCACTTCATAAAGTTCTTGAAACTTCCTTAAGTTAATGCTTGAATCTAATAGGTTTTAAATGGCTTTACACAGCCATATTAAACAGAAATTCGGTCTAGTTTTCAACCATAACACCACATCTTAGTTTGAAAATTTTATTTTAATTTTAAAGCTGAGATTCTTTGATTAAGAAATTTTAGATTCTAGTTCCATTATTCTACAATTTTAACTTCGTCATTTATTAATTAGTACATTTATACGTTGACCCTAGTTTCTTATGAACATTAACAGAAAATCTGGCAACTTTGGCCAAGCGATGGAAATACTACTGCCAGTAGTAGGGTATCATTGCATATTTGGATTTGCTTAAGCATCCTGGTTTGGATAACGAGCGACATGCAAACCTAGGCTAAATTCGACAAGATTGACGCACCAGATAACACAGAGATGAGCGGGGGGCAAGCAAAAAAAAACACAACCGGCAAACGAAAACGACACTGATTTTTCTTCTGCCCTTCGCTGCTTCATTTTACTCTTGTCGAGTGTCTTTTCCTCTCAAATGACAAACCATCAGTCAAAGACAACAAGCTTGAGCCGAGAGGCAGAAAATAAGACAAGCAACGCAGAACTTTAAATTGGAAATTGTTACTCTCTAATTAAATTTGTAATTTCCAATCTAGAAGCAGCAGAATCAGCAAAAGTAAAATGAAAAAAAAAAAAAAATTTTTTTTTCGCAGAAAAAGGCCCAAGACTGAACGTTTCTGTGCTGGCTGGTTGGCGTGGTGCTGCGGATGCTGGAGTGAATACGCCAGCCAGGATGAAGAATTTTTGAAAGCTTTGACACATTTCTTGAAAATGTTTACTTTTCCTTTGGACCGAAACCGATGCTTGGCAGTGTTTATTTTAACAAAGTTTGTTTGTGACCTTTCAGGAAAGTTTAAAAGTGTTTGTGTGAGCTTTCCGTTCTTATGCGACAACGGCCGAGAGGATCGATAGATTTTAGCTCGATAGCTCTACTATTTTTTTCTTTATAATGTGTGGAAGTCATAAAAATTTGTTCCTATTGAAATGCTATCTGAAAAATGTCATTTTATCTGAAAATGATATTCCCTGTATTTTTTTTTTAAATTTTGACAAATCTAAGGATAAGTTAATCAATTCCCCGTAAAACAAGTCACTTTTTTTAATTGAGGAGAGAATACTTCATTATCAGAACATAATGCTTGATTCGTTGGAAACTACTGAAGTATTTTCTTTATTCAATACATACGCATTTATTCCGACATGCCCGGGGTTTCAAAGTAAAGTGGACTCATAATGCAAACAAAGGTTTGAATTAGGCTCAATTTTTATGTGCTTGTTGTATCCAAATTGTTTTTTTAAGAGTTTGAAAAGAGATTGGAACGCTGCTGACGTTTTGGATAAAAAAGTTTTAGGTGATTTTAGTCACTTTATTAAAGATTTTTTATTTTCGAATTTTCACTGAATTCTGCTTAGAATTTTTCCGTATTTTATGTTGAAATTTTTGAGATCAAATGCCCGGATATTGCCAAGGCTAAGTTAAGCCTCTGGGGCACAAAGCCAACTTCTAAAAGGATGTCGTATATCTGTTCCAGTTCTTAATTTTTTTTTGCTAATTTTTTCAGCCAAAAAACTGCGGGAAAATGTTTGCTCTAAGGGCCCCTTAATTTATATTAGATTGAAACTATTCGAAATATTATACATTTTAATTTTGATTTTCATTATCATTCTTCAGGTATCAGAATGGGGGTAGGCTTAATAGCGGCACGTTATCCAAACATACGGGAAAATTGTGCCTAGCCTTTTTTTTTATCCAAGATTTCATCATTTACCTGAGAAACCTGAAAAACCTATAAAAGGAAGAAATAAATTCAATCTATTTAAGATGGCATAAAGCCTTTCCACTAGGGATTATTAGCATTAAAGCTCTTTTCTACATTCGGTAAGGAATGATAGAATGTTTTTTAAGTTTAATTTCTTAAACTCAGATTCGCTTAAAGCGTAAGATCTCAGAGTACGAAAACGTTGTCTGGCAAATGAAGGGCAGTTACATATAAGATGGAAGGGATCTTCCACATCTGATTCACAACTACCACATACCGGAGATTCAGCACGCTGAATGTTGTGCATGTGATAGTTGAGTTTACAATGACCGGAGAGTGCTCTGATCAAGATGCTGCAATGAGATTTATTTAAAGTTAATAAGTAACTCGATATGATTGGAGATGGTTTTTCTAAAAATAATTTAGTTTGACGACAAGTGTCCAACTCTTCCCAGTATCGTTCATGCTGGTTAGAGGACCAAGTTTGAATTTGGTTTCTGAACCAACATGGTGATATTGGGACAGCCGGCTCTGGTCCGTAAAATTCCTTTTCCGACCCAGCTCTAGCGAGTTCGTCGGCGCATTCGTTTCCAAAAATTCCCTTATGTCCGGGTACCCATAGAAGGTTTAATCCATTGCCTTCAGCAAGTTCTTCGATTGCTTTCCGGCATGCGATTACCAGTTTTGATCTAGAACTGGAAGCACTGAGTGATTTGATAGCTGCTTGGCTATCTGAACAGAAATAAATTGTTCTGAACATAATCTTCTTTTGAAGTGCAATTTGCACTCCATACATAATAGCATATAGCTCAGCCTGAAAGACTGTACAATATTTTCCTAGAGGTTGAGCATATTCTATGTTCAACTCGTGACAGTAAATTCCTGCACCTGCACGGCC
Organism: Uranotaenia lowii; assembly: GCF_029784155.1. Lineage (NCBI taxonomy): Eukaryota > Metazoa > Arthropoda > Insecta > Diptera > Culicidae > Uranotaenia > Uranotaenia lowii. The sequence continues at coordinate 256,742,031 of NC_073692.1, forward strand.
GTTTGATAATGAACCGTCAGTATAGAATACAATATGAGAGGACATTTGGTCCTCTACGAAACCTGATAACCATTCTTGAGGAGAAGGAAATTTGACTTTAAACCCCATGTAGGTGCCCCAATGTGCTTATGCACAAACCTCTTACCAGCAGAAGATAATCATCTGCGAATCCATAGGTTGGTATTCCACGATCATTGAGTTTTCTCAACAAGTCGTCTGCAACTAGGTTCCACAAAAGAGGTGATAGTACACCTCCCTGTGGGCAACAACGTGTGCTAACTTTTGTTATTGAAGCCTGTCTTAAAGACGAATGAAGATTCCTGTTACTTAGCATTGCGCTAATCCAGTTAGTTATAACACTAGGCACTCCATGAAGTAGTGCCGCATCCATTATTGATGTAAACGAGACATTATCAAATGCTCCTTCTATGTCTAGAAATGCTCCTAGACATGATTCTTTCTGTGAAAAACTATTTTCAATATTGTGTACTACGTTGTGCAGAAGAGTTAATGTTGATTTTCCTGTTTGGTATGCATGTTGTGTCGCATTAAGCGGATGTTGGACAAGGCATTCTTGCCTGATATGATGATCAATTAAACGTTCAAGTGCTTTTAATAGAAATGAACTCAGACTAATAGGACGAAAGCTTTTGGCTTCGTGGTATGATGATCGTCCCCCTTTAGGGATGAATTTCACGGCTATCTGCCGCCAAAGTTTAGGAATATATCTGTTTGAGTGTAAACTCACCGCTCAGTAATGGTAGTAAGGGAACGAGCTGACACTTCCCGACGGGAATTTAGACCTACCCGAAAGCAATCTAAAACAGCTTTCGGGAGAAATAAGCTCTGTTCAGAACAGGGAGAAAATGCACACATAGTAAAATTTCTTCTATGTTCTCATATCATATTTTATGTACACAAACTGGTGAATGTGTTGATGCTAAATAATAGGGAATTTGTTTTATATTCATTTTCTCTGCTTCGCCACTTTTTGAACAACACAGTTGAGAACACAGTCCAAACTAATCACCCGCCGTGTTAAGTTCGCCAAAATAAAACCCCCCCATTCGCTAATCGAAATAAAAGTTGTTGCGTTTGAAGTTAAGATTCGCGAGTTCCTCAATCGTGTCCGAATAGTGTTCCGGTGCCTAAACATTTGGTCCTTCGAGCCGGATGACCGTCCGGAAAAGTGGTTCCGGAACATAAAAACGGACTTTAAGTGAAGACTGCCGATCGGCCGAACATCCAAAGTGTGAACCATTTTGTGCTCAAAAAATCGCCATTGCAGTACTGGACTTAAGTGATCGCGAACAATAAAAGTGCATCCAATTGAACGATCAAAAGCCGTAGCTTGGCTTGAGTGCACTTTTGTACATTGTTTTGTGGACAGTGTCAGCCATTGCAATTTGGAACATTGAGTGATACTCGGATACCTGAAGCAAGGACACCGCCAGGATCATTTGCCAGCTTTGAAGCAAGGAAACTTCACATCACCAATCAGCATTCAACGCAGCAGAAAACAGCTGATTTACAACCAGCAACCGACGCAGTGTCTGAAGGAGCAGTTTTTGTGGAATCTTCAAAGCAGGAAGTATTTACTGGCTTGGTGCATGAGGCCAAAGAAAGTGCGAATTAATAAAGATTTTAAGTGTGAATTAATCTTTTAGTTGCATGAAGTGTGTGCCCTGTCCGTAACTATAAATTGGTCTTGGTTCATTATTGGCATTTCTACTTTGCAATTTTCATTGGTTGTGCCCACTCGCTGCTGTCAATATCGGGTTGCTAGTCTCGGTAATTCGCGTCGCGATCGGTTGGAACGTTGAGTTGATCAAACTAAGTGCATATACCCTGAGTCAGAAGCTCATAAGGTGCATGTCAGAGCACATAAAGGTGCAAGTCAGTAGCACAGAAGGTGCAAGTCGGTTTTTTGGTCAGAATTATTCAGTACTGGACGGATTGGGTCCAAGGTGTTTGAGTTTGTCAGAAAATTCAAGTTTGCTAAAGAATTTAAGTTTGAGTCGGAATTCTTGTCAGAATCAAGTTTGATTTGTATGAAGTTAAGTTTGAGTTCAAAACTTGTCAGAATTAAGTCTGAATTAGTTTGTGTTGGAAACATTGTCAGAATCAAGTCTGAATTTGTCAGAAAATTCAAGTTTGTTTAAGTTTGAGTTCGAAAACTTGTCAGAATTAAGTCTGAATCAGTTTGTGTCGGAATTCTTAAGTGAATATTGTCGAAAATCTTGTCTGAAACTTATCAGAATTGAGTCTGAGCCTCAAAATAAGCTTGAGTCAGAATTCTTGTCTGAATATTGTCAGAAACCTGGTCTGAAATATTGTCAGAAATAAAGTCAGAAGAGATCTTGTCAGAAATCGAGTCTGAATTCATATCGTCTGAAACATTGTCAGATATTAAGCCTGTGTCAGAAACAACGTGTCAGTTTAAGGACTTGTCTGTAGGTACAAGTCTGAATTCGTTAAAATTTTGAAGCCTGTGTTAGATTACAAAAAGTGTTGCAATGTCGAGAAGTACGCTGAAGGCTTTGCAAAAACGTGAGCGGCAGTTGTATGTAATTTTTGATGGTACTGATAGATTCATCCAAACCTATCACATTGGTAGTGATCGGTGTCAATTAAGCTCGAGGTTGCAAGTTATTGATACAGTATACAGTGAGTTTTTCGAAGTACGGAGCAAGATTGAAATGTTGCTGGATGAAGCGGCCGAGAAAGAGCAGAAAGATGCTGATAGCGAAGTCAAAGGGGAGATTTCAAAACAGCGCGAAGAAGAGAACGACAAAATTCTGCAGCAGTTTGATGACCGATACTTTGCAATTCGAGGTGACCTCCTTAGACTTCAAGGCGATAAGGATGCCTTAGGAGTGAACACAACCAGCAACAGTCAGAGTCAGTCTGCGTCAGGAAATACGTCAAGAGTAAAGCTGCCCGAGATTCGCCTGCCATCCTTCAGCGGAACAATCAGAGAATGGGTTACATTTAGAGATTCGTTCCGTAGTCTCATTCACGACAACGAGCAATTGACAAAAATGGACAAGTTCACCTACCTCCGGTCCTCTCTGCATGGTGATGCATTGAAGGAAATAAACAACATCGAGCTGTCAGAGGCAAACTACGACGTCGCCTGGAAAACGCTTGAAGTCCGCTACGAAAATAAGAAGCTGATCGTAAAGGCTCATCTCGACGCTCTCTTCGCCCTCGAATCGCTAAAAAAGGAGAGTTACGATGGTTTGAACTTCCTCGTCAGCGAATTTGAAAAGAATTTGATGATGTTGCAGAAAATCGGTGAGCATACGGAGTCTTGGAGTACAATACTAGTCTACATGTTGTGCGCTAGACTAGATTCTGCAACATTGCGCCAATGGGAGACGCATTACGGGTCTAAGGAGGTCCCAACGTACGAAGAGCTGCTACTGTTCTTGCAAGGTCACTGCTCAGTTCTCCAATCAATCACCTCTGCAAGAAGTCCACCATCCGAAGCACGTCAGACAAGATCAACAGTTTGCCATACAACCATCCGATCGGATTCACGATGCCCGTTCTGTACCGAAGCATGGCACTCACCGTTTCACTGCCAGAGATTCCTTCGATTGAAGATATCAGAACGTGTTGAAGCAGCCAATCGAAGTCGAGTCTGTCGAAATTGTCTACAGCCAGGACATTTTGCGACGAACTGCACTCGTAGCAGTTGCCGACTATGTCAACAAAAGCATCACACTATGTTGCATGCTACGCGATCCTCCGTTCCATATCCGTCGTATCCGAGACTCAGTCAACAGTCAATTGCACAACCCTCTAATCAAGAAAGCACTCATATTTATCCACAGCAAGCCTATCAACAGCAAAGTCACACCATGCCAATAGTTACGACAACACACACTCAAACACAAAATGCAACAGACAATTCACCAAACACAACCACACAATTCGATTCACCAACGCCAGGCACAAGCCAAAGCTACATCGCACTACCTGTTAATTCTGCTTCAAATATTCTGCTCCCTACCGCTCTTGTAAAGATTAAGGACCGTTACGGTAACGCTCAGATTGCTAGAGCCTTGTTGGATTCTTGCTCGCAACACTGCCTAATGTCTCAAGAGTTTTCGAGAAAGCTGAAGTTGAAAGAATCACCTACGTTTTTGTCAGTTCAAGGTATTGGGTCATGTCAGTCAGTTTCAACGAAGACCATACTTGCTGAAGTCTGTTCACGTTCGCCAAAAATTTCGGGATTTCAAGATACCATGCAGTTCTTCGTGTTGCCGAAACTTGCGCTACATCTTCCCTCGACATCGTTTAAACCTTCGCTAATGACGCTTCCCGATTCCTCTTTGCTAGCTGATCCTTGCTTCTACGAATCAAAGCAGATCGATGTCATCATTGGCGCCGAGTATTTCACAGATTTGTTGAAGGATGAACGAGGAAGGGCCACGAAGAATGGTCCATCACTCCAAAATACAGTTTTTGGTTGGATAGTGTCAGGTCGAGTGGTTGAATCTCCTCAAAACGTTTCACATACTTTAGTTTGTTCTACAAGTAACTACAGAAATCGCTTATACGATCCCAGAAGCTGGAAACATTTCGGTTTACGAGCACCAACTCCCTTGAAGAATCGATGTGCGAAAAGATTTTCCATGAACCCACGGTCAGAAATGAAGCGGAACGTTTTGTCGGTACCCTATCCTAGAAAAAGTCAGTTTTGTGTCAGTCAGAACGGTTCATACGATTGCGATAGGTATGATAAGTCAGAAGGAATGAATTCAGATGAATTCAAAAAGATTTTGTGCATGTCATGAGTCAGAATTCTCTACTGAATAACCGTCTATCTCTAAGCCAAATCTATCATGAGAATCCGGTTTTTCCATGACCAGTTAAGACCAGTTTGAAGTGTCTGCGAGTATGAAGATCACTTAGTAACGTTGCACAATCAAAAATCAAGTTAAGCTCGAACCCCTTAAGTACTATTGAAGCCCCCTCCCCCTTTTTTAAACCTAGTCTCTTTTAAGCAATCAATCGGAATTCAAGTGAAGCCAATTGGAGTCAAATCCGAAATCGTTAACTTTTACGGTGCGTAATTAAGTTTCGCATGGGAGAAGGATTAAGGTGACACTACAAATCGTTTGAAGAAACATAGTCATGATGTTCAAGTTCCCCCAAATCACTTAAAGGTTCTCGCAGATCGTTTAAAGAATTCTTTCGGATCCCATCCACTGAAAAATCGTTTGTTTTTAAGCAACCAACCTTTTGAATAATCATGTCGTTTCAAAGAACCATTTCGCCCAGAATCCGTGACGTCTGAAGCATCAAATCGATTGAAGAATCTTATAAGTCGAACAACCTTATCGCATGAATAATAAATCATCATCCGAAACATAAACCCCCATGCTCCAACATTTGAAAAGGTTTGGAGAACTTAGATGAATTCTTGGAGGTCCCCGATGAGGTTTAAGAGGATGTCACCAGTTTGAATTGAAAGGTCATCAGATGTTCGTGGGTGCGCTCGCGGAGGCCAAGCGCCTCCGCACTCAGGGAAGTCCTTATTTATTAAAGTTATTTCCTAAAAACTAAGCACTTTCCCTTGACTCTAGATAAATCCATCCGTCAATAGAAAACGAGCCAGCCTGCACGCCATCTATTGATGCAACACCACCAATCCCGAGGAGCTGGACGTATCCGCGCCACCAGGTCCAGCAATCGGTAGTCCATCATCCGAGTCCGTTCACAAAGAACCCCGTGAGCAGCCATCCAAAAGGTTGCTGTCAGCGCTACACACTACTGCGCAGATTCGGAACATTGTCGATGGTTTACGTTCCGTAATGAGCCCTTTGAAGCGAACCAGGCAGCCAGTTCGCGCAGCTCGACACAGGGTCATCATCCAACCATCCACTACACACGATCCGACCCGTGGATCTGCGAGAAGAAGACCCATCGACGTCCAAGAGTCACTCTTTGCGCACATCGTCCTGTGAACATCCAGTCCATCCGTTTCGCCACAGGGAAGACGGAACCTGCCTTACTAAGGTCGATTGCATCACGTAGCACCGAGTTAGGAACAGCACTAACGGGACTAGAAGAAGATTTCGAGTCAGAAAGTATGAAATTTCACCTACAGTGGGTGGTACTCACCTGGTTTACACTGAAGAACAGCAGAAAACATCTCGTCGGCCGAATGTCGGATCGAGCTGAATCAGCAACATATCTATGATCATGTGTTATTGAACATCTACATTCCGGAGAATCCGCAACAGTTGGCTAAGGAAAACGTAGCATACCGTCTTGAAGATGTCTATTCCACACGAAGAAATAACAGCTGCAAAAGAAAACAATCGTCACTATCGTTTTCATCGGAAACTACATATTTTCCCGTTGTCCCGATGTTCTTCAGTTAAGCACAATTTCACCGAATATGAACCTCATACAAACCTTTGTCTCTTCGGTCGTCCAACACATGATCCGGAAAGCAAGGATACATCGATTCCTCAGAAATTGAAGCGATCTTCTGCAGTTCAGCGGCAGCGGCAGCGGCAACAGTCCCAGTGGTCCCAATCCAGTTTAAGGAAAACGGCTCCGGTCAATCATCAACAACAGAACACTTTACATCACCACACCACACAATGCGACAGTTTTTATTTTTTGGCACAAAACAAGATAAAAACAAAACGAAATCATTTGAATCACACAGGCAAACAGCGAAGTTAGAATGTACTGTTAGGAGAAAATTGTGAGCAAAGCAAACTTAAGAACAGGAAAGTACCGTTAGAAATTCTATAGCTTAGAACAGAAAGTAAACAAATACCGTTAGTTTTGAAATGATATTTCAAGGCGGGCGGCATATGTTTGAGTGTAAACTCACCGCTCAGTAATGGTAGTAAGGGAACGAGCTGACACTTCCCGACGGGAATTTAGACCTACCCGAAAGCAATCTAAAACAGCTTTCGGGAGAAATAAGCTCTGTTCAGAACAGGGAGAAAATGCACACATAGTAAAATTTCTTCTATGTTCTCATATCATATTTTATGTACACAAACTGGTGAATGTGTTGATGCTAAATAATAGGGAATTTGTTTTATATTCATTTTCTCTGCTTCGCCACTTTTTGAACAACACAGTTGAGAACACAGTCCAAACTAATCACCCGCCGTGTTAAGTTCGCCAAAATAAAACCCCCCCATTCGCTAATCGAAATAAAAGTTGTTGCGTTTGAAGTTAAGATTCGCGAGTTCCTCAATCGTGTCCGAATAGTGTTCCGGTGCCTAAACAATATCCATGAGCAAAACTGCTTATCATTATTTTCCTTAATATGTGTTTGAAATGATCGAAACCTTTTTGAAGCAAAACTGGAAATAAACCGTCACTTCCAGGAGATTTGTATTGAGCAAAACCATCGATTGCCCATTTGATCGATTCTGTAGTAACTATTTTCCGAGCAAAATGCAAGGAATCTAGACTTCCAGAAAAGAACTCAGGCTCTATCGATGAATCTTGATCAACACATCCTGGAAAGTGAGTATTGAATAGACAACTTAATGTTTCTTCGTCGTTTGATGTATAATCACCACTAGGGGTTTTAAGGTATGAAACCTGATAATCTTTTGATTTGGCTAAGACTTTATTTAACCTACTTGCTTCGTGCAAGCTTGAAATGTTTGTGCAGTAGCTCTGCCAACTTGAGCGTTCGGCAGCTCTTGTTGCTTTCCGGTAAGCTCTGCGAGCCAACTTGAAGGCATCAAAACCTTCCGTGCGCCTTCGGTTCCAAGAGCGTCTGCAGTTTTTTCGTAATTTACTGAGATTTGAGTTCCACCATGGTGTACTGTTTTTGTTGAATTTCAACGTTCGTACGGGACACGCTTCTTCATAAGAATTTAAAATAATTTCGGTGGTTTTTGCAACCACTTCATCCAACTCAGAAGGAGTAGTAATTTCAGGTGTATATCCATGAAATTTAATAGCAATATGCTCCAAATAAAGGTCCCAATTAGTTGTTCTTGGGTTTCTGAATGTAATTGTTTCTAAAAACTCACCTGAGTGTTCAAAATAGATAAACCTGTGGTCAGAAATCGATTCTTCGTTAGGCGCATGCTAATTTGAAATTTCCTGAGAAATTGTTCTAGAACAAAGTGTGATGTCAATCACCTCTTCTCTGTCACACCTAACAAAAGTTGGTTTATTTCCTACATTTAGAATTTCTAAATCAGTGCTGCTTAAATATTCCATTAAATTTGAGCCTCTCAGATTGATATCTGAGCTACCCCATACAAAATGATGAGCATTGGCATCACAGCCTATTACAAGAGGTGTATTTTGTGATTCACAGAATGAAATGACATTTTTTAAATCATCCGTAGGGGATGATTGTTCATATGGTAAGTATGCTGAACAGTAGATGTATTTTCTATCAGGCAGCGAAACCTGAACGACGCAAATATCTCTTGTTGTTAGATTGGGTATAAGTGTTGCATTTAAAGAATTGTTTATCAATATACATGCACGAGGCATTATTCGGGCATTAGTCATTCCAATTACACTGAACACAGTAAAGTTTGGTTTCAGCAAATTCCCTAAGTAAAAAGTTCCATTTCGGAAATAGGGTTCTTGCACCAAGGCGATTGATGCAGTTCCATTAAGGATTAAACGACATAAGTTAAGTGTAGCGGTTCTTTTGTGTTGCAGATTTATCTGTGCAACCTTAATAGAAAGCATTTCTATCAAAGAATTCCACACATATTTCCATCACACACAAGAACCCCTGCACCTTCATATCGACGCATGAAGCGGGGTATCCCATACAGGATGAAAATTTAAAAATCGTGTGTATAATCTGAATCCCACGAGTTGCCAGGAAAAATACGGCCCTTTGCACCAGTGCCTGGCTATAGTGCAGACCTTAACAACGTTCTGCTTAAGGTAGGATTATTATACACCCTCCTACCCCCACTTTGGGGCCCACAGGCACAGAACCACCCTGAAGCTGGTGTTTACAAAATTTAGGAGAATTCAACTCGTGCATGCGCATTAATAGCAATAAGCACAATTGGTGAATCCTCCCTGAAGAAAACTTGGCTTAGAACTTCAAAATCCCAAGCCAAGTTTCCCCCCCTCCCAATGTGATAGTCGCATTTGAAGAATGACTAACGCATATGGGAAGTACTGGATAAGTCGCCTTTTACGACGTGGAGTATCCCAGTGGTAGTATTCTATAAGCCGCCACCACACAGTATATCTGTTCCAGTTCTTAATTTTTTTTGCTAATTTTTTCAGCCAAAAAACTGCGGGAAAATGTTTGCTCTAAGGGCCCCTTAATTTATATTAGATTGAAACTATTCGAAATATTATACATTTTAATTTTGATTTTCATTATCATTCTTAGTATTCTAGAACTTAAAGCAGATTGATTAAAGTTATGTTTAATTTTCCTGTTGATGTGAAATATTGTGTAAGTCAGTACCAAATTATATATTTCCGTATTTTTTTTTTCATTCTCCCTTTTTCACCTGCAATGACTCGGATTCTAACTTTTGATTTTGGCCTTATATTCAAATATAAATAGTTTGTTAGTGCTGCGATATGATTCGGTATTCATATTTTGCACATTCAAAAGGTATACAGCAGAACCCCGCAAATTCGAGATAGTCGGGGTTAAACCACCTCGGATTAGTGAAACCTCGGATTACAAATAATAAATGAGAGATAGATTAATAAATTCTGATTTCTGATTAAATAATTTCGAACGTAGTGAATCCTAAATTAATAGAAGAAATTAAGATTCCAAATTGTTTATAGGATGAATGTATTTGAAATAATCATAATTTTTCTATAAATACCTAACATAATTTGCAACCAATTGGAGATTTTTGAATGACTGGATTTTGGAATGTCTTGAAAGATTCCGATTCTATGACATTATAACCTTATATCTATAAAATGGAAGAGGTATAAAAATAAAGAATACAACTTAAAAAAAGATTCCTAACCATGTGTTTTAAATAGTTCAACCTCTCTAGTGATGGGAACGAACGCATTGAAAAAATAATTGGATAAAATCACTACTGCTAGAGAAAAATACGATGGTACAATGGATGAATGAAAATTGGAGTTTTGGTAATTTTTGTCGTTTCTATCTTTTTTTGTCATTCTTGTCATTTTTGTCATTTTTGTCATTTTTGTCATTTTTGTCATTTTTGTCATTTTTGTCATTTTTGTCATTTTTGTCATTTTTGTCATTTTTGTCATTTTTGTCATTTTTGTCATTTTTGTCATTTTTGTCATTTTTGTCATTTTTGTCATTTTTGTCATTTTTGTCATTTTTGTCATTTGTGTCATTTTTGTCATTTTTGTCATTTTTGTCATTTTTGTCATTTTTGTCATTTTTGTCATTTTTGTCATTTTTGTCATTTTTGTCATTTTTGTCATTTTTGTCATTTTTGTCATTTTTGTCATTTTTGTCATTTTTGTCATTTTTGTCATTTTTGTCATTTTTGTCATTTTTGTCATTTCTGTCATTTTTGTCATTTTTGTCATTTTTGTCATTTTTGTCATTTTTGTCATTTTTGTCATTTTTGTCATTTTTGTCATTTTTGTCATTTTTGTCATTTTTGTCATTTTTGTCATTTTTGTCATTTTTGTCATTTTTGTCATTTTTGTCATTTTTGTCATTTTTGTCATTTTTGTCATTTTTGTCATTTTTGTCATTTTTGTCATTTTTGTCATTTTTGTCATTTTTGTCATTTTTGTCATTTTTGTCATTTTTGTAATTTTTGTCATTTTTGTCATTTTTGTCATTTTTGTCATTTTTGTCATTTTTGTCATTTTTGTCATTTTTGTCATTTTTGTCATTTTTATCATTTTTGTCATTTTTGTCATTTTTGTCATTTTTGTCATTTTTGTCATATTTGTCATTTTTGTCATTTTTATCATTATTGTCATTTTTTGTCATTTTTGTCATTTTTTATCATTTTTGTCACTTTTGTCATTTTTGTCATTTTTGTCATTTTTGTCGTTTTTGTCATTTTTGTCATTTTTGGTTTTTTTACATTTTTGCCGTGTTTGTATTTTTTTTAATTTTAAAAAAAATCACTTTTTCCTTTCATTTTAACCGGCCTTTTTTGTTGATTTTTTTGTTAATCTTGTAGTTTTGGCATTTTTGTAATTTAACTCTATGCAGTTATTTCTGCATTTGTTTTTTTTTATTATATATTATCAATATTCTAATTTTTCTAATTTTTCTAATTTCTAAATTCTAATTTTTTCTAAACTATGTGAAAACTTTGCCAAAAAAAATCTAACTGTGATTTTAGATTTTTTAGTGATTTTTGGTGCTGTTGTCATTAATTTTATAGAAAAGTCATAAGAAATCGATTCTGTTTGTACATTGTACTTTAGGAAAAATCAATTTACGTTACTAAATATGACATATTTATTCTAATTCATGGTAAGAAATTCTTTTTTATCATAAAAGTAATGATGATCAAAAAGACAATTTTGAAAATATGTACATAATTTAAAAAATCAATGAAATCTGTGAATAATTCCAAAATTATGTGTTCTGTGGCACAGAGTCTGTGATCAAAAATTGCTCTTAATGTGAGTTATTTTAAGAGACAGATCTGAAATATTATATATAAAGCCTTCGGTTCTTCAAAAAATCTTCCAGAAAGTCGATTTTCGTCCGAAATGTAGATTTGAGTTAACAACAGAGTTTCATTTCATTTGAAATTTAAATGTTTTAGACAAATTTGCCCATTTCATTCGGTTTAGGACAGGGGTGAGCAACCTTTTGAACCAACGGGCCAATTTAAATTTGTAATTTTGTCAGCGGGCCGCACTTATAATAACTTTTTTTTTCAATAATAAGCAGAGCTTCTTGTCATTTTTATAACCAAAAGTTTCTGGCAAAAACAAATCTGAAAAATGAGTTAACTTTTTTAATACCAGAAATTCAACACGACTTTGTGAATACTCGATATTGAGAATGTGCTTCATTAAACTTTTGTCATTTCTCAATTCTCTCAATTTTTTTAAAGTATTTCTTGGTAAACATTCGTTCATAGAACATTCTTGTTCAAATCCAAACTATTATTCGTCATCACTTCCATTTAAAAATCGCCGTCTTCTTAGCGTTGGACGTTGAATCGCTACTTGACTTTGAGGGATTTTTTTCCACAATTAAAACTTGTCCTCAAAGCCTAGATTTTTCCTTCAAACGGTAAAACCCCCGTTTCTTAAATTGAAATTGAACAAGGTGGTCAAAATCACAGAAAAATGTTCAATTTCCCATATTTTTAAACAATTAGGTATCTACAAAACTACATTCTTCATTCTAGAATTTTTATGCAGATTTTTAATTTTTTTATCTTATTTAGATATTATTGGGATATAATTTCATTAGTAATATAATGACTTTGGTAATGGGGAATGAGATTTTAAAGTGAAATAACTCAATTTATCGATGTTTGATATAATTTTTTTATCAAATTTCTGAAAGAAACATCACAGATAATTGTCAAAGACCTTTTGGGTCGAATCACAGAATTTCAGATATCTATTGCTTTTATCAAAAACTATGATTTTTATCGGTAACTTTGATGCTGGATAATTCAAGTTGATAAAAAATTCAAAAACATTCGCCCAGTTATTAAACTTTCGTAATTTTCGTCAATATTCAGAAATAAAAAATATTTTACAAGGTTTTGGTTTTAATTTTTTCCAGTTTTTTAATGCTAGCCGAACCATCCTTTTTGTCGAATTCTATAGAATAATTTTAAAATTTTATCTGCTGACCTTTTTTTTTTTATCATAAAACTTTATTGAAACGAAAATAATGACTTGACTAATGGACTTCGAAATTCCTTTGATCATGAGTAGCTTCCGATTTTTAGCTGCTCTTCCTAACTTCAATGGATTTTGCTTTTCAAAGTTGTAGGAGTTGAATTATTAGGGAAAATGTATCCTGATTCCTGAATAATAAAGAAAAAATTCCAATATTACATTTTGCCAATAGACAATATTGCATTTATGCCTTGAACAGAACATAATAAATGCTTTAAAAGCTAGGGAAAAGGTTAACAAACTGAATGATTGTTGAGAAAATGCAGATTAGCGCATATTTCACCATGTCATGTTCATTATTCCTAATAATCCATTGTAGAAAAAAGTTTAGGCATAAACATTTGAAAAAAGCTTCGCGGGCCGCACATAAGGGTCTCGCGGGCCACATGCGGCCCGCGGGCCGCGTGTTGCTCACCCCTGGTTTAGGACATTTTTGAGGGTAAAGAATTGAAACTTCGAGGTACTTTAGGCCCCCCCAAATCACGCCCAATTGTGCTTAAATTTACACAGGTAGAATGATTGTTTTCGCTGCCACCCTAGTATAAACGTGTAACCTTCAACCATCAGTCATACCGAATTGAATAACAGTAGGCGAGAAAATGCGAAAAAAAACAAAAACCCGGCTTGCTTCGCTGGCGCAAGTGTTGAATTTTAGATGATGTGAATCAGAATTTAAAATCATTACGAAAGCGTCTAACACACAGGGCCTTCCACATCCAAGTGAGCCGAGGCAACTCGCAGACTGTCAGTCAGTCACGAGACAAGTTGCCAGCCACGTGGCGTTCTTTCTTATGGTGTCCTTGCAGTGAGTGCTCTGCTGCCGGCAGTGAATTCTGTGGACGTGGCCCAAGCCTTCGTCAAATGCTTTTTTCCCACTGTCGGAAAAGTTCAGAAATCAGCATGACAGGAAGAAACAAAAAAAAGCAGCGAACTGAAGAAGGAAAGCTAATGAGCTAATTTGATGGAAAAATTTATTTTCCTCCGGATTGGAAGTGACGGATGATAGGCGCCACAGTACGATGCGTGAAATGATTTTTATTGACGGTGGAGAAGACAAATCTCGCTATGCCAGCTAGAAGCAAGTTTGGTTTGGAGGGATTTGGAGGATTTATATGGGCGATGTTTTTTGTTGGTTTGTTTTGCTCCAGCGAATACGGATTATTAAAATTAGCAGTGCAAAGCTAGCATTCTCCTGCTCATTCTGCCAGTTTGGAATGGGGAAATTTTCTTTGCTTCAGTGATCCCGCTCTTTGTACTGATCAAATTTTATCACAAAATTTCGAGGTTATACTCGTGAATACGATAACCTTAAAAATCATGCTTTACTTTTTTAACACTACAGTTTTATTTTAATTAATTTTTAAATAGTTGTTTTTTTTACTTATGTTTTCAAGGCCAGGTCAACATTTCATTGAAGATTTTCTTTGAATGTTCAGTCAACATTAATGAATATTTGTTGTGTTCATTGACAAAATTCCTGAAGAGTATTTTTTTACACCTGCTGTCATTCTCAGGCAAAGTAAATATCTTTTGCTCTATTTTTTTCTTATCGACATTCACTATAGCACACAAGTTTTGTTTACCCTATCTGGATTCGATTCCACAACCACATCTTTTCATACTTTTTATTACAAAATTGTTTTCTCAGTACCTTCTGTTCTAGTCATTGCACAATGGGTTAGAAGCAAAATTAGAGAAAAAAATATCATCGGTTCAACATAGTTCATACATCTGTCGGGGCTTCTTTGGTTAAAAATTCGAACTTGGGTCTTGTGTTAGTTTGAGACGCTGGAATGTACGAATCTTTATGCTATGCTTCACCCAGTGTTTATCGAACCACTCCATCCGAAGGACCGCCGATTTTCCATCAAGTGCACTATTTTACGGGATGAATCTCAGGGTGGTGCGTTTTATGGGGCAGATAATTTATGCAAATGGCTTTTCCTTTCTCATCACTGGGGGGTGAGCCCTGCAGTGTGGTGTATATGGATACCTACCTATATGCTATATTTATTTGCCGTTCGTGGTTGGATGCTTGCATTTTCCATTTCACTCTCCAAGTTCGGTATCTATTTCACTTCTCACCTTCAACGCTGTTTTCCGCGTAGGATTTTTTTCCTTGTTGCGGTTGGCCACTTCACGATGGAATAATGCAGGCAGGCAGAAACCGGAACTGACGCAAAGCTCGCGATTTCCTGGGTGTTTCGTTGGAACTTTTTTTCCTGTTTCTTGTGGGTCACTGAGCATAAAATGCCACCAGTGATAGACGGATGATTCAATTGTTGTCGATAATTGACAATTAACGGGTTGAAACATATCCTTAATATTTAAAAATTTAGCCTCATATACATATGGGGGTGTATTTTACTCCCCAGGATTTAAAACTTGTAAGCACAATCGCGAAGGCAATAGAAAAATTTTTACATTGAGAGTGCATTTCCCCCCTATTTGTCGGGAAGATAATATCCTGAAGCATTCCTCCGACCGACGTCACGGATTGCTTGGATAACTGCGCTAGTCCAATCGCATAGGCCGCTTGGACTAGAATGCGGGCAGGACAGGTCGGTTCGGTATGTATGTATGTCATGGCACTCTCTGTTTACCGGGAGGCCTCTCGAATATTGCATCCAGAAGACTGCATTTGAAATTACCCTACAACGGGCCACCCAAGGGACGAGTAAAGAGCACTTAGTCCATGGTACTTGATTTGCATTTGCGAAACAGCGAAAGAACCTCTCCAGAGGTCGCTGGCTGGTTTCATCGGCATCATCATGTCGTAATCATCACCATCGCAAGGAATTTTCCCTCCATGTTTTACCTCGAGGGTTTTGTGGGGCTTGAAGAATGGATCTTTTTCATTAAATCTTGAATTCTTGAAATTTCTAGCGCTAACTTTTTCTCCTGCAGTGATTGAAACCTTTATGACGATGGCCCGCATATTTGATTTTATTCTTACTTTAGGAACAATCAGGATAAGAACACTGAAGAATGTTATCAACAAAACCAATCGAAAACCTAAATTTCGAGCGAAAAACTTGAATAAATAAAACTCATAAAATAAAAAATACATCATTTAAATATCATCGGGACCAAATATTATCATCGATTACACTATGTTTTTACTGTTTTTTATGTTCTCATTACTTAACTTTAAATTTGGTTATATTTGAGATACAGTGAGCGAAATAAGAATAGTACCACTATGTGTTTCGCTTGTTAAAATATGAATATTTGAAAATCACGAATATTTTCCTAACGGATAAATCAAGCATAAGTTTACTTTTTTGGACGTAGCAATTGGCGTTGAGGACCAAAAATGTGAAAAAAGGGGTGCGAAATAAGAATACTCAAGCAACCAAAAGTCACATATTTAATTGAATGAAGGCTTTGAAAGTTACATATTGGCTGACAAAAGAATCAACTGCCCAATTCCCTTAAGTGAACCCAAAAATTGAGTAGTTCGTCGCGGATCGTGCATTGCTCCCGTAGTGGCCTAATTTTATTCAATTTTCTTAGCGTAAAAAGAAACCTTTATATGAATATCAGAGCAGATGTGATACCATAACTTGTGTTTTTTTTTTAAATTATAGCATAAAGTGAATAAGTTTCATCTTGTTATTAGGGCATTAAATATCCAATAAAGTGCAAATCGTTTTGATTTGAAGGCAAATGATGCCGAAACGCCATTGGAGAAAAAAAAACCCAATGAGTGCCCAGTGTTTCAGAAGTTGTGGTATTGACAAAGTGGACCCTATGATTCGGAATATTCAGAGTACCTGCTCCAGCAGTTTGTGTGTCCACATTTCTGTGTGTTTTGCATGCATTTTATTGTGTTTTTATGAAAACCCTAAATTAACCCTAAATGGATATAGAGAGAGCGTTTGTAACACCATTGCTTTCTTATCGGAAAATCGTCTGCGATGTTTTGCCCATCACTGATACGGCTGTTGTCCAGGTATGTGTAATTGAAGTGATCACATTTCACCAAAGCCCAAAGTGGAATATCAAATAGATGATAAAAGGCCAGGGATTTTTTTCGCTGTGTCCTGACGATGATATCCTTCGATGAAAATCGACTTTTTATAATAAATCTAGTCATTTTGTTCTATGGTTCATGCGTTCTTGCATGAAACAAATTCATTGAATTTCATAAATTTTATTTATTTTCAAGGATTAAAAAAAGTACTTATATATCTTTGAACTACTTTTGGTTCTGAAGGTTCAGTTCAACGAACTCTTCTATTTAGAGCTAGTAGTGTGCACAGTATTGTTTTATTGTATGTGCATGGTTTTGTTCAAACTTAAATGCATTGTTGATTGCTTGATTGTTCTGAAAACAAGAACAATTTAATTTGTATTCAATACTCAAGTTGTTCAGATATTTTTCTGTGACTTCACTCTCGAACAGTGGTTTTTTTCCTTTAAAGAATCTTCGAAGATTGTGGAATTTTGTTTTCTACGAAAGTTTTTTTCGGCTTTAAAATGTCACAAAAAGGTAAACTTAAGTGTAGTTCAATTTGGTCAATTTGAAAGAAAACATTTTTGTTTTGTCTTCAATATTTAGATTCATACATGGATATTACGACCGAGGAAGCTTTGCTTCAAAGTCCCACCAATGCTGGGTCGAAACGCCAAGCGAAGTCATATGTCGGAAATGGTGATAAGAAACAGCTTACAATTGACTGCAACGATTTGAAGTTGATAGTCAAATGTGTAGATGCTGAAACTGACCAAACATTCTTTGATGGAGTTGAGCATCAACTAGTAAATATCTTCCAAAGGATCCCAACTGAAGATTTCCAGCCCCAGTTCATGGGCTCAGGTTATCTATCGGGTATTGGATGGTTTCATTCGGCAAATACGGCAAGTTTTGCATGGCTGAATGCAGCGTTAGCTGATATAAACAAGAAACGGACGACACGAAACTTCGTGATTCTCCCGTTTACTCCGGTTCCGCCTTTGCGTCGTAAATGTTCCTGCGTGCCCATCTTTGGATAGAAATGGTTCTAGGATTTTTCTTAAAACCATCAGTAAGCAAAATCCTAATTTGAATATCTGTGACTGGAAAGTTATTAAAATTGGTCCCAAAATGAATAGAAAATACCAAGTCATTTTTGCGATTGATGAAAACTCAGTGAACATTTAGTTGAAAACCAATATGAAAATATTCTACTCGTTACCGCAAGTTCATGTTTCTGTAAAAAACTGAAAAAAGTTAGTTGTTACATAATGTGGTAACTAGCGATGTGCCACGGTCGAGAGTCTACATTAGAATGCCCGAGACAGTTCACCCACGATACTAGCGAGCTCGTCATAATCGTTCGCTGTGTGGGGGTTCGTATGTGTATTTGCATAGAAGATAGTACTTACAGTATGATTCGGAATTATTGTATCACCACACATAAAATTGATAAAAATAAAATAATATATATTAAAAAAATGTTATACATTTTTCATTTCCTTTAAATACAAAGAATTTCTGACTCGTTGATAACTCCCAACTGTGGTTCTGATATTTATTCGACTTTATTGCAGGTAAATGATGAATTATTAGAAAAAAAGGATTAGGCACAATTTTCCCAGTGGTTTGGATAACGTGTCGCTTAAGCCCACACACCTTTCTGATACCTGATACTTGATACATATTGGCTGACAAAGAGGATCAATTGCCCAATTCCCTTAAGTGAACTTTATGTACTCATTAATGAACTTGAAAGCTGCAAAAGTGATTCATACATATGTACGCTGTATTTGACTTATTTTGCCCAATTCCTATATGTGAACTATATGTACTCATTAATGAACTTGAAAGCTGCAAAAGTGATTTATATGCACCTTGTATGAGACTTAAGTCACATAAAGGGCACAAAAGTGCTCAAAATGGGATTTACTAAAATCAAATAACCACATCGAGTTTTAGTTTCAGTATGAACAACATTTAGGCGTGCTCTAGTGGTAGCGTGTTCGATCCTCACCACGAAGGTCGGGTTCGATTCCCAAGCCGGGCAAGTTTTTTTTCAATAAGTAATTTGCAAATTGAGTGACCATTGTGATGCGATATACAGTCGCTTTCAAAAAAGAATGAAATCGCGTGAAGCTGCGCACCCACTTCCAACTTTGACAAGCTGCCATTTCTCTCTTGATTGATATTTTTTCATGAAATTTTCATGTGCTAAATTTCGATTTGTGAAAGAAAAACCTAAAAATACATGGAATACGATGTTATTAGAGTGTCCTACCCGGGATTTCCCGGGAATTAGAAAAAATCGGGAATTCCCGCATCCCGGGAAACGCTTAAAAAATCCCGGGAATTCCCGAAGCCAGTAAAATGTTCTAAATGACTACGAATTTACACGATCTCAATTGGAAAAATTAATCATAATGAGCAAGGAAAATGATAGTTCTACCACTGACCATACTGACTGGACACTCGATTTCGTTTGTTGGATAATTTTTCCAACAGTACGCAATATCGATTCCAGAGTGCGCATCGATCGAATTGAGAAATGCTATCTCAGTTAGAAAGTGCCATCCAACTTTAAAAAAAGGCAATTTCTTCGATAAAATCGGGCTGAGCAGGTAAAATTTTTTCGTCTGTTTTGCAAACCTACAAACTTTGACAAAAAAAAAAATAGCCTGAAAAGGGTTGAATTTGTGTTCTAAGTGTCATGTCAGTGTGATCACTGACCTTGATGGCTTAGTCTTAAATTTTTTTTTCTTAAATCTGGTTAGCACAAGGAATTTGGTAAAAATATGTTTTTCCTATCGAAAACTTAGTATAATAGTGAAAAACGCCAAAGAACCAATAATGAAACGCTACGAAAGATTCTGAATGTTCTACTTTACAACAATCACCTTTTAGAACCTCCGTTTCGGGTACTGTTTACAGTAGCAAAATCATCAGCAAAGAAATGACATATTGTTAAATAAAGGGATAGTTATCTGAAAATTTACGATGTTCGATGAATAACAGTCTAGCTAACTAACTTCTACGAATAGCGAAAAATCTTTTTCAATTATTTCAAATTGTTGCAGCTAGAATCAGACCCATTTTTTGGTTAAAGTACATTCGTCCAAAAATGAATGAAATCGTCTGTTGGGCGATAATGAACCTCATTTTCTACCCGGCACCATTTTTGATTGCGTTAATCGATTTTGACAAAACTTGACCAGTTACTAGATCAAACATTTTAACATCTTTGGACCAAATTTCGAGACTTTTCAATGAAAATTGACATGTATACAGTTTATTTAGTAAAGCAACTCCAAATTTCTCTTTTTTACGGGAATAGCTGTATCTTTGTTTAAAGTCATTTTATAGACTTTAAATTTTCAAGAGCGTTAGATAGATCGTTGAACTAAATTCTGTGAAAATTTCATGAAAAAATATCAACTGAGAGAGAAATGGCAGCTCGTCAAATTTGGAAGAGAGTGCGCAGCTTCACACGACTCCATTCTTTTTTGAACGCAACTGTATGTAGGAAATGTAGGAAAGAAACAATTGAGCAATTTGTCGAGTTTGAAATCCGGCGCGTGGCATCATGACGGCACCACGTACAAAAGATAATAAATAATCAAGAGAAGGTGATATGAACCGATGCCAAGGGTGCAGTTGAGATAGAGAGAGATTTTTTGCTCATTTTACGATTTTTTTAAGCTGAATAAAAAGGCCGTTGGAAGCTGAATAGAAGATCATTAAGACTCGATTTGGAACTTGAAAGTATCCATAAGAACTTAAATTTTGAGCCGCTTAGAACGGATTTCATATCAATGATGGGGCTGAGTAAGCGTTTTTGTACCTGCTTTATGGGACTTTTGGTTGCTTGGGTAGTACCACTTGAGTTTTTCAACAAAAACAAGATTATTTAAAAAAAAATTACTGTGTAAAAGTGAATAATAATGCTTCTACGAATTGTTTGAGTAGATAACTGCATTTCAAGGAGTTTTCCAGAATTCCAAAGGTTTTCAAAGGTATTAAAAGGAGGTTTTAAGAGATGCTCCTCAAGCGTTAAGGAATTTGATATTTGAGCTATAAAACTTTATCAAACTGCTTGATTTCTTCATTAACATTCATAAGTATGATGCAAAATGATGAAACATAGATTTGAGGCTGAATTGGAATCCAAAAAAACAGGATGGAATTAAAAAATACTAATGTTTTTAATAGTCAAACACTATTTCTCAAATTTTAAGTCATAGATGGCAGCACTATCTGACGATAGTGCTGACATCTACGACTTGAAACTGGAATAAGTGTGATAAGTACTGCAAAAAAAATCTAAGTTTTCCAACCTGCTTTTTTCTGATTCAATATAAATCCTGAATGTTTGTTTCATCATTTTAATGAAGAAAGTAAGCAGTTTGGTAAAGAATTACGCTCAAATTACAATTCCTTAACGCTAGAAAAGCATTTAAAACCCCCTTTAAAAACCTTTGGAATTCTAGAAAACTCCTTAAAATGCAGTTATCTATTAAAATAATTCGTAGAAGCATTATTGTTCACTTTTACACAGTAAATTTTAAAAAATAATCTTATTTTTGTTGAAAAACTTAAGTGGTACATTTTAAAGACCTTTTTTTTAAATCACTACGGTCTCCCAAAAATAAGGACAAATCATGAAAAATCAGGACACCTGGCACATGAAGAAAAATCATAAGGGTGCTGCATACATTTAAGGGTAAAAATACTACAAAAAATCTACTAGCTGAAAAAATTTCTTGATTTAAAGGGTTTTGTACAATGATATAGTATGCATTTTTTTTGCATACAAGCTTTCGTGCAATTTATTCCAATTTATTTGTTTTTCGCATTATTTTTTATTGTCCCCCCCCTCGTGATATCCCAACTCCGAGTGACAAAAGAAGGATTTGAAATTTGTTCCGGCCTTATATTTAAATAAAAATTGGATAAGTGTTGTGGTATACAAATGTTGCATCTAACCCTGCTTTTGCATTATGCCCCGTTTAACGGTACAGAAATTAGTATAACTTTGAACGGATGTAGGAAAAACGCGTGCTTCGCAAACAAGTCAACGCCAACTTCCATCATCGCCGTGCTCTCAGAGGTTTTATCAATTAATCTCATCTCGAAGTTACCATTTGATATTGAACAATATAGAAGCAGCTCATGCTTGTGTAGCTCAACCCGTTTTTTATTCTTTCTGATCTGAACAGCATTGAACCAGGTTTTTTTTATAGACGTTGTTCATACGTAAAATTCAATGAATTTAATCTCTCTTGGAAACGTAATTAAACGTTAAACATTTTAAACCCGCACTTACGAGGAGAAATTGCATTATTTGCATGTTCAAACATTCCCGCGGCAGCACTCGAAGATGTAACACGACGATGACGACGATGGGTACCAATTTAAATGCATATAATGACAAACCCAAGTGGGTGCAAAACTGCGCAGAAGGTTTGTGCTGTGGTGGGATTCAAATTGGGTTTCCTTTTTTTCCCTTCTTCTTTTTTTAATTTTTCCCTTCCATCCGAACGTAGAGATATCTCCATTTTGCGAGGTGTGGCATTTCCATCAGCTGAAAATTGCCATTCAACAGTACTTGAAAGCTGGAATGGCCCGGGTATTCGGAATAGCATTATACCCCCATGTTTCTCGAAAGCTGCCGCAGAGATGTAGATTGACGAAAGATGATTATAATGCTCTGATGTACGAAGTCTAGCTCCAACTAGGAGTAGGTATCTCTCGGTGCTGCTCAGTCTAAATGCAAATTCCGGATTGGTGGCAGCCAGCATTTTCTAGTGCACCAGCACAAGACAAGACTTAGCACGGAAGCTGGCCATCACCGGCTACCGAAAGCCTGCGGAAATGGGCGAAGAGGGGTTTTGTGAAAAATCATTTCCCTGACGTTTGGTTGACGTGATGCAATCTCTCGAACTCTCGTCGACGTCACCGGGATCAAGAAAAGAAGCGTGTGTAGTGTAGATGCAGTGCATCCATTTCATTGCTGTGGGTACTACGGGAAAGAGTAGAAACTTTTTTTTTCATGAGAGACCCACGGGAAACTGCCGTGTACAGCATCAAGATGATCATCTTATCTCTTAGTTCATATAAGCGATGCCGAAATGACAAACATTTTCTGCTAAGGTTTATCGAAAGAAAATCAGTTCGCATCGTTCGTTTTTAATCTAGCCAAAGATGATTAATGATATAAAAAAATATGCAGAATCAAAATTTTGGTTTGATCCGAACCAACCTTAGAGTAAACATAACTAAAAAAAACAAATTATTAAACATTTAGATAACTAATACTGTCAATTGGGACAAAATGCACACTTTTCAACATTATTGGCTTTTAAAAAAAATTATATCCTCAGGTAATCGTACCACTTGTGCATAAAGTTTATGGGGCATCAAATTGACGTAGTCAGAAATACTATCGGTTTCTTAATTTATTTTTCAATTTTCCAAAAACATGCGATTTTTAATTTACTTAGAAAAATGATAACAAACTTAATTATTTACGCAAAATCTAATGAAAATGTATAGTTTTTGATGAGCTTGTGAAGCTATACAGACCAAAACGCATAAAAATCTTGAATTCCAGCATTTTTTGGTTTTGTTAAAACTATTTTTTATATTTTTCTGTCAATGAAGCAGTCATGATAAAAAGGATATGGGTGCTGCATACATTTAGGGAAAAAAAAAACAAAAATATTCTACTAGTTGAAATGATAAATATAAATGTTTGGATGGATGAAATTTTAATGTTAGCAAACGTGTGATTCAAAACAATCATATTCTAGCATATTGTAACGAGATTTGCTTTGGATTTTGCTGAATCTGACCCCAGACAGGTAACTCAAAATAAAAAAAAATTAAAAAAATTGTGATTTTCCGAAACAGATTTTTACATCAACAGTGTTAGTATATATTAAAAACAACACTGTTGATGTAAAAATATTTTTAGGAAATCACCAATTTTTTTAAAATATTTTTTTAAAAATTCAATATCAAGAGTATGTCATTTGGCATTGATAAACAATAAATTCACATGGCTACATGGCTAGCGAGGTATTGCATGACTACTTTTCATTACAGTTTACAGTTTATTGTTTATGAATGCCAACAGAAATACCCTTATTCATTAACTAATAATTTTTTTGTCTAATAAGATACTAAGTTCAATCATCGACAAAATTGTTCAGCGGAAAATTTTCTTCAGAGAATTTATAAATTGGCACAAAAAAGCCATCAGCAGGCTCGGTTTCACAGAAAAAAAACCAATTTGATGATGATTTTTCTGTAAAAAATATTTAATTTTTCGCATACAAACCTAAAAGCTTTAATTTACTCATGTAAACGTTACTTAAAAATTCTGCAAAAAGTCATGGATGAGTTTTGAACCAAAACGAAGCTTTTAAGACCCCAGGGCTTGGGAAATTCGAGAATGACGCCATATCGACTCAGTCTACTGTAGCATGCCATCTAGCGACTTTTTATCGCGTGAAATGTTCTCTCCTTGATGGTCCATGTCCACAGACGCCGGGTAGTGCAAGGCCATGGTCTGCACGCACTTTAAAAGTGGTAAAATTGGTGAAGACGAAAGTGAAGCGGAACCAGGCTTCCGAAAAGTACAGCTTTGCTATGACAGCCTTTTTCTTGCCAAACAAACTGTCTCGGTTTTCCTTGCCACTCGGTTCGCTGCTGTACCGTCGGTAACGAATCGTAATGCTTCGGCTACATCGCACACGTGCGAGAACCCAGGCTGTATCTGAACAATCTGCTCAAAGCATGCGTTGCCGAAAGTGTTGTGCTATAAGCTGTAGCGAACCCAACCGACAGTTCGGTTTTCATCCCCCCATCCTCCTGTTTCGAAAATAATTTCATCCTAACTGTCGGCTGCAGGGCGTGACAGTTTTTGCAGGACTGTCACGGGTGACTGTAGTGCCCATTCCGTACCCATGCCCGATCGTATGCGCTGCTGCTCGGTTCGAATAGCCATCTATTCGCACCGAGCAGCAGCATACGATCGGCGCGCAACGCGATGTATGGTGCCGGTGCAGGTTAGGCGAGAAGGGAAGGGGAGGGTGATTGGGGTGATCACCACCCGCAGTAGCAAGCAAGCAAAAGGAAAATTCATATGTTCGTTCGAAATTAACTCGGCCCGAGCGAATCTCGGCTACAGTCGGACGGAGTAAGTAGTACTGTCATGCGAAATTCAACGCATTGAAAACTGTCACGAAGATATTCCCAAAACTGTCACGAAGCTTAAAAAATTTTCATACCCACGAACAAACTCTCGCATGGAGTAAAACGAGGCCTCGCTGAACATCGCTCGACCGCTCCTTTTAAAACTGTCGGGGAAGAAATATTCGGGAAGCTTTCACCGAGGTGCATGTGCGACTTTCGCAAGAATACTGTCGTTCGCCAGTACTTTTCGGAAGCCTGAGCGGAACCCAGTAAGATCAATCTTAGTTGAGGAGGAAGCAGTTGATCCTCGTGTTTTTAGTACGGGTTGGTGTATTTCACTCCTGGAGGCTAAGGATGTTCCAAAGAATGAGAAATTCAAATTAATACCAAGCATCCCACGGGAGTCATGGTAAAAAGAGCAGTTGTTTCGATTGGAATGAGCTGCCTCCTGTTTTCATTAAAGCTACATTTTTCATTGAAATTTTGCAGAGTGGTTATTGAAAAAATTAAAGTAAAGTTAACATGTCTGAAATTTTTGAAAAGTTCTATCGATGGGATCAAAAGTTACGAGAGGTACAATATTTCAAGCATGAATCTAGAAATGCGATTTCTATAGAATTTTGGACGAATGTTTCCATAGGAAAATCGAATTTTTTTATGTTTAAAGTAAACCTATTTCAACCGAAAAATCAAAACAATATCGCAAGATTCTGATTTCAAAACACAAATAGATCATTTATTCCAGTTTTTCATTTCTTCATTGCTTTTGCCAGACATTTTTGACTGATTTGTGCATGGAAAGGATATTAATCTCATGAATCGTCCAAAATTCTATAGAAATCGCATTTTTAGGTTCATGCCTAAAATATTGTACTGCGCGTAACTTTTGATCCCATCGATAGAACTTTTAAGAAACTTCAGACATGCTAGCTTTATATTTCAACAATCACTCTGCAAAATTTTAATATAAAAGGTAACGTAGTTTCTGAAATATTGTAGTTTGAATGGTAAAAGTCCAAAAAGTCTGATTTTCTGATGAGAGGTATTTTTATTTTCGTTTTTCGACAAGTTTGTCGAAGGCAGCAACAAGATTACCACACAAGACCAACTATTCAGAAGTTAGATTTGTTTTATCTTACTTATAGTTCTTAATAATAATGCTTAGTTCTTTTAGAAATGGGACAGTTACGAATGCGTGTATCTCAAAAAAACCATTCCTTTGATTAAAATATTTTCTATGGAGAAAATGAAGGTTATTTTATGATAATTCCTGGAAAAATTTAAAAAATATTTTTTATCGTTTTTTGTAAGTTTTTTTATACTATATTCTTGGGTCCTCCTATCGGCCAGCGCACACTTTTTTCATTCATGATTTTGATCAGTTTTTCTAACTTATACTTCGACTAATTTCAGAAAGTTGCATCGTCCTCCTTCAATTTCTGCTACTTTTCGGTCCAATATTTTTTTTTAAAGAAACTGAGGGCAATTTAGTGGATTCAGCTGTTTCGAAATTAACAAAATTCGTTTTTAAGGCCTCTTTAAAGCGTTTTTAATGGTATTTATGCTGGCAAAATTTGTCAAAAACGAAGTAAAACCATCATGAGATTAATACTAAAGTATAGTCAGTTAGTATTGATTGTAGGTTGCGAAGGGTACATGCAAGATTTTATTTTATTTAGGATTCCAAAACAGCGAAAACCAAAGTTTTTATTTAGATTTTTTTTGTTTTTTTTTCGCAGGAGCGAAATCTTGGCAAATCATTATATTTTATGCAAAACAACCAACAAATATAAACTTCTATATGCTAGGGACCTTGCCACGACCAGACGTGGTATGGCATTCAACTGGAATTTGTTTGAAATAGAGGTTTTTCATATCGGCTATACAGATTACGAACTCTGGAACTAGCAAACAATTTTGTTTGAGGTTAGGTTTGAATAACTCATAACTAGGCAACACTTTCAGCTTATTGGAGAATTTTTTTTTTGTAGCGGCCCACCACACTCCCCCACACCAAAAGGCTCAATTGAGCCTCCTGGTAATGGACGCTACTATTCTCAACATGACAGCAAAAGGCATTAAAAAGCTATACGCGAGCAAAATTTAACTCATGCTGAGAACGCAATAATAGATTATTGAATGCGGGGAAATGTGACGATACTAATTAAACTAACTAACACCATGAATCTCAATGGAAAGATATTTCCTTTTAAGAGATCCATGTTAAAATGACATTTTACTATTCTTTCTTTTAATTCGTTAGGTAAGGAGTTATTTTTTGTAGGACCAATGAAAGAAATTCTTTTCTGACCTAAACTAGTTGTTGATCGACATCGTTGTAATTGATTTAAATGGCGAGTATTATGTGTTCTTATTGCAGTCGAGAAATGAATATTTTTGATGATCGTTGTTGAGTGTAAACTATCAAAGACGTTTTTATAGTTTGAAAGTCACAAATGTCTACTAGTGGTAAAATATTATGGGATGTGGTTGAGTAAATGAGTCTAGTTGGATAAAGCAAAGGAAGCTTGTAGATATTTTTTAAACAACGATTTTGTAAGGTTTGAAGTTTTTGGAGATTTGATTGTGATGCGCGTCCCCAAAGTAGTATAAGATAATTTAGCAAAGAGTGAATGTGTGCATAGTAAAATTTCAGCAGAACATGTTGAGGTATGAAGTTTCGCAATCTCCAAAGTACACCACAGAGGGGGGAAATTTTTTTCTCTAATTTTTTTATGTGGCAATTCCAAGAAAGATTTTCATCTAAATGTAACCCGAGATATTTAAAGTTTTTACCTTGAGTATCACAAACTCGTTCAGGTGTGGGTCCCGGTGGGAAGGTAAAATTTTTCTAATAGAATGAAATAACATGTACCTCGTTTTTTTTGTAGTTTAATGAAAGAAGATTACCGTTAAAATACATGGATAACAATTCAAGATCATGTTCTAAATTGTCGATGATTGTGATTGGGGATTTTCCTGTATAGAAAAGAGCTGTATCATCAGCGAATAACCTTGCTGTCCCTATTAGCGGAAGATATCATATATCATTGATGTACAGAAGAAAAAGAACCGGCCCTATATTGCTGCCTTGAGGCACACCAACGCAGATGTTTTAAGATTCACTTTCTGTTCCTTCGATAACGACAAATTGATTTCGGTGATCAAGATAGCTACGAATTAAATCATTAGCTAATCCCCTTATTCCATATTTGTACATTATCGCCAACTAAATTTCGTGATTTAGCTTATCGAATGCTTTCTTTAAATCGAGAAATAATGCACCAACTATATTTTTCGAATCGATTTCCTTGATTATAGAGTCAAACAACTCAGAGATTGCAACGAGTTTGCCAGATCCAGGTCTAAAACCGTATTGTAGTTTATAAAGAATATTATTTTGATCAAGAAAATTTATAATTCTTTGTACCATAAATTTCTCAAACACCTTACTGAAAACGCAAAGAGTTGAAATTGGCCGGTAGTTATTAGTATCATCCGAATCACCAGATTTAAAAATAGGAGTAACTTTGGCTATTTTATGGCACTTTGGAAAGCTGCCTGTTTCAATGATTAAGTTGAAAAATTTCATTAAAATATAAGAAAATGGAACGTTATTATTTTTCAACACGCTTGTAGGGAAACAATCTGGTCCGCAACTTTTTTTGTTTGAACTTTGAAATTCATATTCCTTAACATTTTTCTCCTGTAAATGGATCTTTAAAAAATAAAGATTCTCCAGATGACAATAATAATGCATAACATTTTCGTCTGACTTATCACGTGAATCTAAAACTTAATTTTTAATTTAAATTTTGGATTTTCTATCAAAGATCACCGACTATGGGCAACTTGGGATTTTATATACAAAAATCACCTCACCTTTTAAGCACAGTTTGTTATCTCTGAGATTGAGGCTTTGCGAAATAAATTATGCCTTCGGTCTATAAGACTGAGCTTTTTAATGAAAAATTCATTAGATGCTTCATCAGCTTCATGGCACATGAAATCAGCAGACATAAACTTCCCAGACTCAGTAGTCGGTAAAGGACTTGCACATCCGAAACTTTCGGCCTCATGCTTTGTTGGCAATCCGGACTGTGCCAGTTGAGGCGTAAGCAGCTTTCCTACATCTCATGTCAGTACAACCATCCAGTCTCTATATATCTATCCAATTTTATCTTGTCGGAAAAATCAGTCCACCAACTAGCAGACCCACCAATCTCACCCAGCTAATCTCCTCTGGTCTTTTTTTCCCTCCCAACGGCACAGAAATGATTACCCCGTGTCGTTCCAGCTTTTTTGTTTTTCTCAACTTTTCCTTTTACCTTATCTGGTTGATTTGCGCTGCACCACATCAACTGATGAAGGAACTGTAATCGCTGGGAAAACATCTCTCTGCTCTCAGAAAGAAAAAAGCCCCTCCAACCAGCAGTACACGTTCACTGCTTGATGGATGATTTAACCGATTTCGAGCAATTTACTATTTCTGTGGAAGTTTGACTGAACTTTCGAAGACAAAGTCGGAAACTCCAACCGAATCAAATGGTAGAATCAAGCTGTCTCTGAGATGATGGCAGTTCTGGGGAAAATAATGGTGGGCAAAGTTTGAAATTATACCCACCCTACTGTCTCAGAATGAATTGATCTTGGAGAAAAAAAAGAATCTCAGTAGCCTTCTTTCTATTGACTTAAAGCAAAGGTAAGAAACTTTCCACAACCAAACGGAATAAACATAGCAACCTCAAACGTGCCTCTTGAAAGCCATGTGAAACTCAATCACCCCAATTGGAAATGTTTACTAGAAAATTGGCAAGTAAGCCGTATCATCGCGAGAAATAATTGCGCTGCAATACAAAACTTCATCCCCCGGTAATTGCTTTCTACCCACGAATAATTAATCCGCGTCGCTATCTCCTAATTACAATTAGATAGCGATTGGACTCCAAGAGCAAGAGAAGCACCCTCAATCAGCTGTCGTAACTTCTTGCCATCATCAGCGCCAATCGACTTCATTTGCTGATGCAACAGATTTTTCGTCCACTCCTAGCCCAGCCAAATATCGAGGAGGTCGGTAAAAGAAAATAAGATCCACTTTCCGCTTCAATGAAAACATTCAAAACAAAGACTATTTCAAGCTAATCAGCATCTTTCGCAATAAGCCACGTTTTTTTTCTGTTGGCGAATTGTTGGCCGAAGCAGCTCAACAAGATCATGGTGGCTACACAATCTTCGAAGTCTTAGTTGGCGATGGAGAAGTTTGGCTATGACGAGTTGAGGTTATGGCAGCGAATGGTCTGCTTTTCATGGCCGGATGGTTGGAAAATTGCTCCAATAGGGGAAAATGACAAATTCCAAGAATATTTTAATCTTTGCTTGCTTCGAAGTCGGGGTGCCAGAGCACACCAGAAGCAGCATGAGCCGAATGTTCGGGCAGAAAAAGAAATCTCTCTGATTATTCGCACTCAATTTGCAGACAACCGTTTAAAAATCCAATGGCTCACGTCATCACCGCCTCCTCGAATCTGCAACGTTCTCCGGAATAAAACGACATGAAACGAAAAGCCACCAGCAAGGGAAGCATTCCTCAAGTGAAGATAATGCCTTCTGTACACTTTTTTCCTCCTTTCTGAAAAAAAAAATGAACAATTTTCCTAATGAAGTAACACAATTTCTTCACCCAAGCATGGAGCACAATATAGCAAAGTTTCAATTTATATTTTTCTTTGGTCGCATAAAAATTTGCAACCTCTCAGTCCTCGCAGGAAATTGGAATATCGAAAGAAAAATATCTACAAAGCAAATGGAAAACTTGATATTCTATAATGAAGAAAAATCTTGTTGTCGATAATGTGCGCAGATATGCTCGCTTCTTTTTCTCTGACTCGGTGAATAAACTGCTATTATCACGTTGTGATATCAAAGCAACCCGAGATTCGTCTGGAAATGAGCATTCCAGTTTTAAATTGTTTTGCGCTTTTCTCTAGCATGATGATTGAAATTGAGAAGATAGGGCCGATGCTCGGTAAAACTTTATTAAATCCTTTGGAATTGAGTTGCTGGAGATTTTTACTTAGAGAAAAAATGCAAAGTTTTTTTTTTAAATGACAGTAGATAAATTTTCGCAATCACATTAAAGTTAGAGAAAATATTGAAATGCCAAATGTTCAAGAAAAGTTAATTGATCTGAAGTTTCGTTTGTATTGTTGCTGTTGTTTGTCTATGAAATTTTATTTGTCTTGCAAGCAGCCGGTGTGTGGTCGTGCCGATCTGGTCGAAATGAAGATCGATTTTATTTTCCTTTTTTTTTAAAGGAAAAAATCTAACGAAAATGAGTAGATACCGAAATTCGGGGTAAGATTGATCCATTTTTTCAATACTCATCGAATATTTTTTCTGTTAACGGAATATGGCATATTTCACATTTTTAAATCCAGTACTGGACTCCTATGAACGTAATACATGGTTGCAGAAATTTATTAGAGTTTTTTTTTAAATTTGATGCTATAGGGTAACAGTGAACAGTCTCTATTTTGACGGTTTTCTAATTTTCTTGATCATAAATACAAAACACTTTCATTCTATTTACAAATGCTAATCTATGGATTGCTAAGGCTGTTCCGAACAAACTCAAATGATATAGAATAAATTATGAAACTCTACAAAATTGAACACAAATTCTCCAGTCGACCTCTCCTTAATTCCATTGAACACAATTTGTAACTTTTAGTCCAGTAAATTCTGAGTTATATGTACATACAATGCTGATTTTCGGTATTTCTTGGTTTAGATTTCTTCACGATTCAAATAAAAATACAACATCGCGGTCCTTAATGTGTTAAGGCCAATGATGTTGCATAAATTAAGAAGCTAAATATTTCAATATTACTTATAAAATTTTAACTACAAACAAATGAAATTTTGCCTTCTTAAATTTTCTAGGCCCTCGCACTATTCCCCTTGAACTTTTTCCTTCAAACTTTACCATTTGATAGGGTTTCTAGCCTTTTGTCCTATACTGGCTTACTCTTGGAAAATTTCCTTATTTTTTAAGAATTAAAAATTTACCTCAAATTACAACAAAAACTACACCAATACTAAAAATTTACTAAGGAAAACAGTTGAACTCTCACATAAAGGGTGTTTGTTTGCGAGCCTTCGAAAACATAGATGTTTCAAGATTTTGGAATTAAATTTTCACTTACATTTAAAATTTTTAAAAACGTACCAAGCTTTTCCCAATTCTTTTTCGCATCAGGATTCTTGTTTTGAAGGTGAATTATTAACTATTCATACGACGGATTTTGCGCCAACTTGACACAGTATCTGGCATGGCCCTCTCAGAATTCAATAAAACTCTGTGTGTGTATAGTCCTCACGTAGTTAAGGCACTAAACATACTGAGTTTTCCCAAAAAAGATCAAGACTAACATTTGAAAAAGCCCAAACTTTTCAGGCCATTTTTTATGAAAATTTTCTGCTCTAAAATAACAATTTATTCGCAAATGTGGTCTACTAGAGAGGCTTAGAAAAATTATTGACTTTCTAGAAAAAAATATTTAAAAATCCTACACAGAAAAAAATACATTTCAAAAACTAAACCTAATTTCCTTAAAAACGCCATCTTAGATTTTGTCAAATACAGGTAGCAATAAGGCCTACAAGTCGTTCATACATTGCAACTTGTGCATACTTAAGGGAAAAAAGTTTTTCTAACAAAAACTTTTTCATTATTTTTTTGAATATCATGTAATTTATGTTTTCGGTGTAGATTGTACTGATTTTGAAGAAATAAGAGCAAGTTCACTGGTGTTGGGAAAAAGTTGTAGAAATTTTGACATTTTGAAAATTTTACCATGCAAAAATGTTTTCAAGATCTTGGGGCGTTGAATTTTTTACAACACTGTTTCTATTTCAGCCGTATGTGATAGAAATATTGCTTTTTTTGCATCACAGCATGCAAAAATACAACACGTGTTGTAAAAAAAACTAGAAGGCCTAAGATCTTGAAAATGTTTTTGCACGGCAAAATTTTCAAAATGTGCCGTAAGTGTCAAAATTTCTACCACTTTTTCCCAACACCAGTGAACTTGCTCTAAGAGCTTCGATTGATGGTAAAAGTAAGTGGAAATCCTACACTGAAAAAAATGCAAACTAAAAACTTAAAGTCGATAAAAATAAGTGGCCATCTCAGGATTGATTTTTTTATTTCATGTCTGATGGAGCAGCAGCGCATTATAGAAATAAAAAGAATTTTGCCATGTAACTTTAATGAGAAGTTTGGGTTGGATGCCGAATGGCACTTCTTGGCCACTTCACACGGAAAAGGTCCTTGTGGCGGTATTGGTGGTAGAACAATAGCAAAACGAGCAAGTATTGCTCGTGATTATGGAAACACTATTACAACTCCAATAGAATTATATGACTGGACAGTTAGACAAACAGAGAAAAATTGAATGTCTGTTACGTATCTAAAGAGCAATACATACAAATGTCAGAGGAACTTGAAAGTTTTTTTTTTTTAAAGTCAAAACGATTGCCGGAACACAAAAGTTTCAATCAATAAACAAATCTACTGCTAAAAGGTTCTGCTAGTTCTGAAGATAACCCTAAAATTTCCAATTTATTTGATAAGGCAGCAAAATAAAGTTAATGCATGCTTTGATTTTTAACATTATTATTATTGTTATTGTTGGAAACAAAATGTTTATGCGAACTCAAAGCATCTGGTCATTTTAATTGAGACTTAGATCTTAATGCTCACGAAGTTTCATTGAATTCTGAGAGGGTCATGCCAACTTTATGTCGATTTGGCGTAAAATCCGTCATACGTTCCATTAACTACAGAAGTGTTACCTATAAAATCACTTTCAGAAAATGATTCTCTCTTAGAAAAGAGAAGTCTTTTTCACTCCATGTGCTCCTACTTTCCTTTTTTTCTCAGGAATTTTGAACCAAGTAAGTTTATTCATCCCGAAAAGTTCTCCTACTTTCGCTTTCCTTTGTTTGGAGCTTATTATTTGGAAAGAGCACGAATTCTTTCGATGTGCTGACAAATCATGTTTAGTGTACCTATCTTCATTTTTTTACACATTTGGCAGTATAATTTAATTTTCGTCTCCAATATCCGAAGCAGATTAAAACAAAAATGGATTGAGCTCTTTCATTATACTTCACTTTGAGTCACAAAGTATCTGGTGTAAAGCAGCTGTTCCGCAAAAAGATTAACCTTCCGTGGTTGAAATACAGATAGTGGGTTGCCACTAGTTTAGTCAAAAAATTGCAACAGTAGTTAGCAGTAACTGAAACAAGTTTGTGAAGAAAATTTTCACAATTTCTCTGCAGCAAATGTACATATCCCCAGTATCCCTTAGCAATTTGGTAAATGAGCAAATTCACTTCTCTCTGCCGGGATACAGTTTATTTTCTTTGTAACCGCATTTTCACTTGCTCGCTACATTACGCAAATAGGATGAATTCTGTGATACCCACCTATAAACTCTCGCATAAACCAACTTTCCTGGGAAAAGACCCAGTTTGTGGACAGACTTCCTTGTGGCATGGCAGAAGAAGAACCTGGAAGAAGGATGAAGAAGGAGAAACAACGCCAGCGAGCCTTTCACAGTTTCTTTCCAATGCGACCTTGCATGATTTGCCTTTTGTGTGCAGGGGAAATAAGGAAATTTATTCAACAACACACAACCACACCCACAGCATCCCAGTGTAGGACCAACTGACTGGGAGGAAGCAGACGAACGACTCAGTTGTTCGTTTTACCAAGTCCTCCTTTTCCACCGACCGACCCCAAGTACGTTGGTACCTCCCAACACCATTTCTTGATCTGGAAAGTGGCCATCCGGAGCAGCCATTGCTTTTCCGGGGTCCGGGCGGGATGTAACGAATAGAAAATCCATGCTCGCTCGGCCATTAGCATTTCCGGCGATGGGTTTAATTTAATGTGCGAGAAATTAAATTTTCCCAGAAATCCGTCCCAACCTACTAGAGGCAAAGCTTCAACCGGAAATTGGTGGCGAGAAGCAGTTTTTGAAATGTCTGCTATAGTTGCCGAAGAGCGAATTAAGGAGAGAAACAATTTGATTTTTTTTTTTGCACACATGAGTAAAAGCTGTAAATTTTTAGCACAATGTTAAAAGTTCTATAACATAAAATTTAATTTACAGGGTGTTGGAAACTTATTTTTAATAGTAAAACTTTCAATTGGATAACTTTTGATAACTTTTAATAATTGACGAATATCTAGGGGAAAATGTTCCGAAATGCACCTATTTTTTTTATTAGTTGTTAACCCAGGTGGTAAATCCAATTTACGGATTGCATTCCAAGGCACGGCGAGCCACCGAGTCCCCCCAGTTTGCTACTCTGGGTCCATGGGTGCAATTGGACGACTCACGATACAATGCTAAGGAGCACTGTACCTCCTACGCCATAAAGTCCACCTGGGGCCACTGACCTTTGTTCCCACCTCGAACTGTTTGACACACTTTACTTCAATAGTGGGAGGTCAATTCGCGCTAGTGCGCTCCAAGGCAATACTCGTTTCCGAATCCTCTACTAGCAATGCCTCATTCTAACACAACTCGATGCTCAATCCCTCCTCTGACGAGTTAGGATCCGACATCTCATCGTGTGAATGAGGTCCTCACACGCAACTACTAACTTTGTGAATCCAGTCCAAGATCCAGAAACACAAAGCGAGTTGTCGACGACACTTTCTCTGTTCAAACACGCGGGTAGGAGGGGTAAGCCCCCTAAGCCACGTGTAGGACTCAGACTCCTCCGAACTCACAAATAGTGTTGACTTAAGTCACCACTCAGCGCAACTACCCGATCTTCAAGTCGGGCGCTTGACCACCCGAAGCGCAGATCGAGCTATAGACCGCCCTCATCAGGTCACACTCGCGGTTCAGGCGCATCAATTCCCGAAACGCGTGTCGAACCCTGACACCTCCGGCAAAATGTGCCTCTCGGACACTGACGTGTAAACACGTCCCTAAGTGATCGGCCCACCATTGGCCACCACTCTGCGCATCTACTCATTTTGCGAGTCGCGCAAAACAAGTTGGCGATCGCTCTCCCTCCGGTCGCGTCCGCATATCAGGGTCATGACCCCCCGAAAGCGTGTTGGACCCTCACGCACACACCCAAGTACTGGTACCTAAGTACCCGGGTGCACCACTTCTTCCGCGCGGGTTTGGCAGACCCGTCGACGGCCTCTAGTGGGTTTGGTGTAGTTCTCTTGGCCGTACATCTGCAATACGCCGGACTTGCAGACACGTTTCCACTCTGCACCACGGGGAGGTGGAACTACGTCGCAGAGCGAAATGCACCTATGAAGCGGGTTGAATACGTCTACAGCTGTTTGGTGAATCGGCTGGTAGAACAACGTATGCATTTTGAGGGTAATACGCTTTAAACATAAGGCATGAATGAGTTTAATGAATTTAAAAATTCATACAAAGTTTTGATGCCTTTTGCTGTAATCAAATCTTATGTTCTGAGTTCGTCTTAATACATCTTCGTACCAAGAAATATTTCAACCGAAAATCGGTATGTACCGAAAACCGATTTTTGGCTAAATATACCGATTTCATAACGATTTTTGAAAAACTCCTTCAGTTAAAATAATCCATAATATAACTAAAACTATCGTTTTTTTCATTTTCGAACGATCCTAGGTTAACTAGCAAGTTTTAGCGAAGTGGATAGCATCTCCCATCTCCTGTGTCAACTGTCTTGAGATCGAATTTAAGATTACAGATAATAGCAGTTTTAGGCAGTTATTGAAAATATCTTGAAGCTGTATGTTTAAAACTTAGGAACCGATATAAGTGCACGCTCGTTATAAATAATAAAGTAGTAAAAAAATAATAAATAATAACAGACAATGTTTAGAATGTATAATAATTTGGACGTCGTGGACTGACTCTTTAACAGAAAATATGATGTTTTGAAATCGCGATATTGCGCAATTGTCAAATCGCTAATCAGACTTTGATTAAACCTGAAAAATTGAAGCGAAGATTTAAAACAGTTACCAAAGTTTCTTATGAGAAAAATGATTTGAAAAAAAAATGGTTGAAAACTTCTTACAATTTAACAAATAATTTCTTAGGACAGGTTTTCAAGTAAACACAAATGAATTTGATTACCAAACGTTTTAGGAAACAGCATTTAAAAAAACTGTAGATATAAACTTATTCTCGCATGAGCTTCCATTATGTCAGATGAAACATCTTAAGAATTCACAGAAAACTGCTGCAAAAATCATCAAAACCACTTTCAAATTTGTATTTCACATATATAGAATATGTCGTCCAGGCTACAAAAATTCTACCTAAATGGAAAGAAGTTGCGACATACCAGTTTTTGTAATAAAACTGCTCGTTTACATTATGTTTCATACGACGTAATGAAAACTGACGCGAGAATTGATCAGTCAACTTTAAAAAAATCATTTGCACAGAGGAGAAGCTTAATATGGATCGATAAGTTGGTTTTCAAAACTGTACATTTATTCTGGTATTTCAGCATTCTTTACAAGTGAGGCAAAACTTTAACTATTAACTAATTTTTACTATCGGCAATTTTGTCATTAAACAATTAAAAATATTGCATTTTTTTTTAATATTCTTTCAATAAGCTTCGAAACAAAAATTCGATATTTATACCGATTTTTGAAATTTCAATATCGAATTCTGTATTTTTTCGGGATTTAAAAGTGGCATCACTGATCACCACCCATCGACTCGAGATTTAGCTAAGCGCGCACATGGTCGATTGCTTCGGATTTACCTCCCGGGTTGTTAACATTTTTTCTCTAAATTCAGGCAACCTTGAGTATAAAAATCAGGATAAACCAGGCTAATATAACAAAAACCGAACTGATGACTTTCTTACAAAAAAGGTGCTGTTATACCGCACCCATGAGGGTCCAAAAAAGCAAGCGAGGTATTCTACTCTAGACTCAAAATTCTAAATTCATAATCAAATTATGATAATGAAGCAAAGATATTCAAGAGTAACTGGACTGGACTAAAAACTAATGCAAAAACCTTAAAAACCCATCCAAAGTTCAAAATTCTGCAACAGTTTTTCAAAATTTTCTCACTTCTTCATAGAATAATGTTGTTAGATTTTTTTTTCAGCACGTATCCGGGCCGGACAAATCCGGCTATTGTATATAAAAACCCGATAAAATCCAGGTATTTGATTTTGAAATCGTCGACCTAAATCCAGACAATACCGGGCAATTTCGTTCAAAACCTAGGAATTGCTCATCATAAATTTAGAAAAAAAATAGAAAAAAACCTTTTATTGTTTTGTTTTTGAAACATGCTGAAAGAATGTTGGATGCAAAAAAATAATAACACAATTTGTTTTTTTAGTTTGATTTAAGAATGAGAATGAGAACAAATCCGGGCTTTTCCAATGAAATCCGAGCAACTGGGTCGGACCAGACTTTTCCCAAGTTTTATATCAAATATCCAGGCCAATCCGGTTAAAACCGGGCAATCTTGCAACCGTATCATAGAAATTCAGGTCTGAATATTAAATTTTAAATCAAACCCATTTTAGAGGTTCTGGTTCTATATTCCCATAACCAAAATTGTATTTCGACATATTTTCGTATTTCTGATTCTGTATCAAGTCTAGGATTTTTGATTTTCAGTTCGAATAATCATAAGAAATTAGGAATAAAAAGCTGCTTTGAAATCCTGGTTCAAATTCGGTTTTGCATTTCATATTAAATAAATTTGAATCATGTTTTTCGACAATCACATGTATTTTCAATACTTTGGAAAAAGTTCTCCGAATGTGAAAAATAGAAGAATTTTGTTTTATATTCAAATTCGATGTTCTTAAACTTGATTCTAAAACAAAATTTAAACTTTTAAAGCTTCCAAGTGGCGATCCACAATTGAAAACTCAGATTCAGATTCATCATTTGAAATTTACATTTTAAATCAGATTCACAAAACAGAATAAAAATACAGAATTGAAATAATAAATTAAGATTAAACCAGCACAACAGAATTTAAATAATAGATACATGAATGAGGGCTCTAGGACCAAGTCATAAATTTCTAATTTGGAATTAAGATTCAGAAATCGTATTTTTTGTACATTCCAGAAATCGTATAGAAATACGGAAACAGATCAAAGTTCAATTTTTGAGTTCAGGTTTAGGATTCAGAATTAAATTATAAAAAGGTTTAGCTTGTGAATGAGTTTTTCAATCAGCATAGAATTATTGAGAAATTCGAGAGAACATGAACTTAAAAATAACCTATAAGTCAAGTAATTTTTTATCGAAAAATTCAATAAAATCAAGAAAACAAAAGGTGATAAAACTTCCATCTTCCATAATCTGTTTATTGCTCTTGTAATCTTTAGAATATTTGATAAATTTTTCAAAATTTTTATGAAATATATTCAACTTTATTTTTCCCCCCTTCAGGTTTTTTTTGGAAATGTTGAAGGGATGACAAAAGAAGAATTTGATTTTTTTCCGGCCTAAGTGAATTTTTTAAAGCAATAGATGGCTGATTCTTCGCCTTGAATAACATGAAAACAAATCATTATAGCTGAATATTGTGTGAGTATCATTTATGAGTTGCGTTACAAGGTTTGCAAAACTGAAAAATTTGTACAAATTGTACAATTTGTACGGTTGAGGAAAAAGCGACATAGCGCTTTGGTAAATTGATTCTTTAGAGATCTCTTAAGGGATTTTTTTGTCCAAGCTTTTGAGGAGGTATCTATAAAAACTAATGATGCGAAATTAAAGTTATCATGAATTCATTGGGGGTCTAACAAGATTTTTATTTTGTATTTGAGTGTGTCTGAAAAAAGTTACAAGCCACCAAACTTCCAATAAAAATCAGGCAAAATCAGGCTTGTTTCCAAAAATCAGGAAAAAAATGAGGACTTATCAGTTTACCAGGATAGACCTCAAAAAATCAGGCAAATCCTGAAAAATAAGGCACATTGGCAAACGTGATTGCCGCTACTTACGACGGTCATATGAAGAAGCAATCAGTGCTGCTCAAGGATCAGAACAGACCAGTTACATAGGGAGGTGTTGCTCTGTTGAATTCAAATCTAATGTTCTGAGTTCATCTTGGTTCAACTTCCTACCCGAAAATTATCACATTTTCATTTACCTTTGAAAATATAATAATTTTCAGGTACGGGTAGGGTGTTCGGATCAAAAAGTGGTCAAACGAAATTGCGTACAAATCGATTATTTGTTTATTAAAAAAATCAAAGTAACTTCCTTTTTGAAGTTCAATCTGTGTGTGGGTATGTCATGAAATCTGAATTCTGTTTAAAAGGCCCAAATAGCCTGTTTCCTCCATACTTTTTACAGAGTATTTACAGTGACGTTAGTATAAAAAGCAACACTACCTGTATTAAAGTGCGCGATTAAAGCATGGATCATCAGAAATCTGGACGCACTGTTTATTATACCGTAGCGCTCCTAGTTGTCGGATCTGGAATTTTTTGACAGTACTTTGTTCGGAAATGTTTCCTCTATTAGTGCTGAAAATTTCATAACGATTCGTTTTGTTTCAAAAAAGTCAAACGTGATAGAAGCCGCGAGATGAAAATTAATTTTGGACACCCACGTTCAAAAACCCGATCGCGAAATCTGATTTGAGGAGGCTTCCTGACCAAAAATTTTACAAAGCCACTGGTCGGAGTGATGTCCCCATCAAGTTCAAATTCGTTTTTGCCAATAACTTTGTGTTTGATCTGGCAAGATATTTTGAACTGCGGCCGAAAACCCCTTTTTTTGTGAAAAACAAGACCATGGACTCCGAAATGTACAAGAAGGAGTGCCTGAAAAATGTTTTTTTCTTTTTGTTAGATTTCACAAAGAACCAGTAAAGTTGTTGCTAGTTTTAGCTAGCTGCCACTACAGCGAAGAGGTACTACAGTGGTATCGGGCCAACTGGTGGATTTTGTCGAAAAGGACGTCATCCCACCCAACTGCCCTCAATTCCGCCCTATCGAAAATTTTTGAGCAATTGTTAATCAGAAGATGAAGAAGAATGGTAGGAC
Source organism: Uranotaenia lowii (assembly GCF_029784155.1). NCBI lineage: Eukaryota > Metazoa > Arthropoda > Insecta > Diptera > Culicidae > Uranotaenia > Uranotaenia lowii. The sequence continues at coordinate 256,783,105 of NC_073692.1, forward strand.
GACTCGGGATGCAACAGAGATGAAGAGATTGTGGAAAAAAATGGCCGCTGAGGGCAGTGAATGGCCGCTGAGGTCAGTGAATAGGGTTTCCAAACTTAGATGAGTGGTTCTCGATGAATAGTACGAAATTTCATCAAAACAACATCGGAATAATTTTTTATTATTTTTTCTTAAAAGTGCAGTAAAAACCCTACATTTTGAGCAGAAAACAATTTTATTTCGTTTACATAGCTCCGAGATAGACCCTTTTTAATGCGTCTAGATTTGTAGTGATCCATGCTTGGTATAAAAGAAAAAAATATCCAACAATGCTTTTATCATGCGCTGCTATTATTATGAATATCATAAAATGATTTATTTTTGGAATTTGTCTCCGGCTTTCGATAATCAAACTATTTTTGAGCATTTTCCTATTCAAGATTTACAAACCCATTTTAACTTGTTTATAGGTGGCGACACGCAGGTTTGTACACAGTATTTTACTTCGAACTAAAGGAACATAGCTATTTTTTCGAAGCACTCTATGGAGCCACGATTATTGGTAAAAATATGTTTTCACTTTCTAATTTATCAGCATAACTTGACTCCATTTCTCTGCTCTATGAAAACTCGAAAAGAGAGCTCTGTAAGTCATGAACAAAGATCTTCATGCCAGATAGCATGCAAGGTCGAACGAGACATAAGGCTACAAGTAATTAGACATAAGGCTTAATCCTAGGTCGTGGAGGTAGAGAGACCTTGTGCGTTTTGGGGGAAAATATTAGAGATAATGCATAGGAACTACGCGTTTCTGATGAGATTGAACTGTTCATTGTTGTGAAGAAAAAAATAAGCATTGGAAGAATTTTTACGTCCTTGGACCGTCACTCTATGGAGCCACGAATTTTTATTGGATCAAAGATTTTTTTTATTTAAAAATGTTTTGATGAAAGAAATAAACTTAAACTCTCATATTTCCACAATAAAAAAATGAACTTTTGAAAGTTATTTCAAAGACAAATTTTAATTTTTTGTCGGTGTCCCGATTTATTCTCCAAATTTTCATTACTAGTTTTTTTTAAGAGCAAAGGATTTCAAATTGATTCTAGCTTAGAGAAATTTAATGTTAGGTTTAATCAAATTGCTGATCATCTTTTAATCGGTTTCGAGCGGCTTTCTATTGACCTAAAAGAAAAATATAATTAATCACAAAGTTCTTTGGTACAAAACATATAAATTCCGAGAATTTGTTGAAGCCGAAGTCGGAGATATTTTAAACAGCTAAGATATGAAAGCTTCAGACCAATCCCTGATTTTAGCCTATAGCAGACATTTCATTTTGCAATTTCCAAACCATTAGGAGCTGCCACCAACTTGATTGTTTCCCGAGAAGTTATGGAATACGAGATAAAAATGTACCTCAGAACATAACGAACCTGCGTTATCAAGTTGAAACATTCCTTGAACGCCTAAATTCTCTCCAGCGTTTTAGCTATGCTTCAATCTTCAAGGTTTGTGCCTTATCTTATTTGTTTCACTCAAATGATTTCCCTTCCGTGGACTTATGAAAATCAATCAATCTTTGGAATTCAATAACGCGAACCAATTTCCGAAGGCTCAAAGCGCAAACTGCGAATAAACTATCATCCCATTTAATCCTCATTGCCAATTGACCTTGGTGGAGCATCCTCATCGTGACCCTCTCGAGAGACACTTTTTTTCCTCCGGATCTGACCATCCGTCCAAAAAGTTATCCATTCTTCATCTCGTCAGGACCGAAAATGGATTCGGATAATACGCGTCGAAAATAAAAGAAGCTCAAAAAAAATGAAATGCCAACACGCGCGTCAGAAACCCATTAGCCTAGGCATTGACGAGTTGTTTGTGATGAGGTAGAGAGAGAAAAAAAGATATCCTCTGTGTGTAGGTATGTGTGTATGTAGGTTGGGGTGGGAGTTGCAAAAAAAAACTTTAACCAAAGTCACAAGTGCCAAGCAAAGAAATCATCTCCCCAGTCGTCGTCGTCGTCGCGGGAAAAAGGGAAAACACAGGAAAAGTTTTTTATCTGAGGCAAAAGTTTTCCAGCGCACACATTTTTCTCCACCCAAAGGAAACGAAAACATTCCATCATCAAAGCAGGCCGAAATGTTGTTGTTGTTGATATGGTCTTGGGATAATTCTGGGATACAGGAGCCTAGGAAACTTTGAAAGAAAAAATAACTCAACAAAAGTGGTAGAAATATCGGTACATTACAGCACAACAAAAATCAAAACATTGGCAGTTTTCGACCCATTGACATGTTTTTTTTATCTAGCCTTGAAATGAAGCACTGTCGTTGGTTTCTGTAGCACTTATCAAATGAGTCGTTTTGTATAACAGTAATATGAAATAACTCACGTTGTTTGAAAAAATCTGCGTGTAATTTGAATGCCTTGTTATGATACATATAAAGCCTACCTACCTACCTAAGGGTCCAGCGCCGATTGACCGGCGCATAGGGCTGAGATAAAAGATCTCCACTTCTGGCGATCCGGAGCCAGCGTCTTCGCTTGCTGCCAGCCAAGGTTCTCGTCAACTGTGCGGATTTCAGGGGCTAGAATTCGCCGCCGCGAGCTTTTGGGCCTGCCTCTTCTTCGATGCCCATCTGGATTCCAGTCAAGCGCCTCTCTGCAAATCTCGTTTCCATCTCTTCGCAGCGTGTGCCCGATCCATCTCCACTTACGTTCCCTAATCCCGATTTCTAGCGCCTTTTGATGACACCGGCGATGAAGTTCAACGTTTGAGATCCAGTTGCCAGGCCACCAAGCGCGGATGATGTTCCGCAGGCAGCGATTCACAAAAACTTGCAGTTTTCGCGTCGTCACCGCATATGTGCACCAAGTTTCACACCCGTACAGCAATACGGATTTGACGTTTGAGCTGAAGATTCGGATCTTAGTTCGTAGAGAGATCTGGCGTGACCGCCAGATGTTTCGGAGACTCACAAACGCAAATCGGGCTTTTCTGATCCGGGTTTCGATGTCCTTCTTGGTCCCACCATCAGGCGTAATCTGGCTACCAAGATACTGGAAGCACTCCACTGTCTCAACCTGTTGTCCAGCTACCACGAAATTGGAACGATTTTCTGTATTGATTTCCATCGACTTGGTCTTTCCGACATTGATTTTGAGACCTGCTGCCTTGGAGCTTTCGGTGAGGTCGTCGAGTTTGCTCTGCATGTCTTGTTGTGTTTGGGCGAGCAAAACAATATCGTCTGCCAGGTCAAGGTCGTTCAGTTGCTCCATGGTTGAAGGATTCCACGGCAATCCTCGGTTTGGTCTACAGTCAATCGATCCAGTCAAGATCTCATCCATTACGATGAGAAAAAGCAGCGGTGACAAAATACATCCTTGTCTCACTCCAGCAGTTACCGGGATTGGTTCGGACAAGACACCGTCGTGCAAGACCTTGCACGAAAATGCCTCGTACTGTGCTTCGATGAGATGGACTAGTTTCTCTGGGACCCCTCGTCGTCTAAGAGCAGCCCAGATGTTTTCGTGGTTCAGTCGGTCAAATGCTTTTTCGAAATCAACGAACACCAGCAGAAGAGAGTCCTGGAATTCGTTGATTTGTTCCAGTATTATTCGTAGCGTTGTGATGTGGTCCACACATGATCGTCCGGATCGGAATCCGCTTGTTGCCGTCGGAGTGTAGCGTCGATTTTCTCCTGGATCCTGTTCAGGATCACTTAGCAGAGTACTTTGAGGGTTGTACAGATCAAAGTTATGCCACGCCAGTTACCGCACTCTGTTAGGTCTCCTTTCTTTGGGACCTTTACGAGGATACCCTGCATCCAGTCGGCCGGGAATGTTGCAGTATCCCAAATGTCAGCGAAAAGACGGTGCAACATTTGTGCTGACAAGGCAGGGTCGGCTTTCAGCATTTCAGCAGGAATGCAATCGATCCCAGGCACTTTGTTGGATTTCATGTCCTTGATTGCCGCTTCTATTTCAGCCAGCGAGGGCGCTTCCGAGTTGACGCCATTAATGCGACTTACTGTGGGCGCCTCGAGCTGCGGGTTCTGTTGGCCGTTGCTATTTGTAACTCGGAAAAGTTGATCAAAATGCTCAGTCCAACGCTTGAGCTGATCTGTTCGATCTGTCAGCAGCTGACCTGCTCGGTTTTTCAGCTGCATTCTTGCATTAGTCCTTGCACCACTAAGGCGGCGAGAAATATCATATAATAATCGGATATCTCCAATGGCGGCGGCTATTTCTCCCTCTTCGGCTATGGAGTTTGTCCAGGCTCTCTTGTCTCGTCTACAAGCTCGTTTAACTGCCTTTTCCAGCTCCGCATATCGTAAGCGGGCGGCTGCTTTGGCTGACCCGGTACATGCCTGCTCAATTCCGACTTTCGCCTTTCTCCGATCATCGATCATCCTCCAGGTTTCATCCGACATCCATTCACTTCGTCTTCCACAAACTTTACCGAGAGTACCATGGCTCGTCGTGATAAAGGCATTCTTGATTCCACACCACTGTTCTTCGACTGTTCCGTCTGTCGGCAACTCCGAGGCTCGGGATTCTAGCTGTTCAACGTATGCCATGGTGATGGTCAGATGCAATGTCTGCGCTTCGTTTGTTGCGGACATCAAGAATGCTCCTTCTCCATTTTCGACTGATGCAGATGTGGTCAATTTGATTTTCTGTTTGGCCATCTCGGGATACCCAAGTGACCTTATGTGCTGGTCGATGGGGGAAGAGCGATCCACCGATCACCATGTTGTTGTTGCCACAAAATTCTACAAACAGCTCTCCGTTTTCGCTCATCTGTCCTAGGCCATGGCGCCCCATGATGCGCTCAAAGTCCTGATTATCATAGCCAATCTTTGCGTTGAAGTCGCCTAAGTGGATTTGAATGTCACCCTTCGGAATTCTCTCAACCACGCTGTTCAATTGACTGTAAAACTGCTCTTTCTCCTGCAAATCGGCAACGTCAGTTGGCGCATAACACTGGACCATTGTAAGGTTTCTAACCCGTGTTCTGAATCTGGCTACGATTATTCTTTCGTTTATCAGTTCCCATCTTGTGAGGGCCGCATGGGCCTGCGGGCTTAACAGGAAACCAACTCCTCGTTCCCGAGTAGCATGTTCTCCTCGTTTGCCAGAGTAAAGCAGTACTTGCCCGGACTGTGTCTTGTGTTCTCCAGTGTTAGGCCAACGGACTTCGCTCAGTCCCAATATCTCTAGCTTGAGGCGGCTAGCCTCTCTAGCAAGTTGAGCCAGCTTTCCTGACTGGGCAAGGGTCAAAAAATTCCAAGTTCCAATTCTAGTCCTTGTTTTCATGCTAAAAGTCGTTGCCAAAGTTCCAATTCGGTTATTTCTTCTCTAAGTTTCTGTAACAATATAAGATATCAGGAGCAGTAGGTTGTTAGCCTAAAATCCCTATCCCGCGATGGGGCTGCCATCTTGGACTTAGCTGGCGGGAGCCGCATTTCATAAATTCAGCCGCTTGCTGCAAGACAGACGCTGTTTGAGCCGCCCCTGACCTGGAGAACAGACGCTCGGTTGTTGTTGCACGCCGCCCCTGACCTGGGGAACAGACGCGTGCGGCCACCTTCTCAGTCTGCATGAGACCAAAGCATCCACCGGGGTTGGGTACCCGATCTCCGCTTAGGTTACTCGCATCTCAGCCGGTACCACGGGGAGATAGAGATAGGAGTTGTGAATAAGAGGTGATATGACCACTATGGGGTCTCGTGTTGCACATTATCCACCGTTTACCAGCCATATAAAGCCTGCCTTTTCTAAATTAAAATGATTGTTAACAAACTTACCAAATTAAAAGAATGCGTAAGTTGAAAACTTTTTTTTAAAATGATATTTTACAATAGTAAAGAAGCAGATCCGGATTTCAACTCTAATCCTGTGTTAGTATTTTCTAAGTTTTGAAATTGATAGACGAACTCTTCACTGTTAGTGGTTTCTGGTGCAGTATTTAGGCGATGGAAGCGCTTCCGAGTACTTCGTCCGGTAGTAAAACTTTGTTTTCTTTCTCTTACTTTTAAATTAATAAACGAACATAACCTTGCAGAGTCAGAAAAAGAACGTATTTAAATATGTCAATAATTTATCGCCTACTCATCAGAGGCTTCTCCATGACCATACACACGCTAAAAATAAAACAGGCATTGAATTTCTACGCGATAGTTAAACAAAAAACGCTTAGTAATAATGGTTTGGAGTGAAAACTAAATGAACGTCAAACTAAGTCGGGCCCCATTTTTCATTCTTTGCAAGCGAATGTATTGATCCAATAAACATGCCATCACTCAGCAGGAAAATTACGTTTGTCGAACAGCGATACGCCATCGGAAATTTATCCCGCCAAACCGACCAAACAAATACACCTCGTAAGCTCATTTTGATCCTGGCACAAATGTTGTTTCTTCTTTCTGTCGCCATGAGGTCTGATACAGCTTCTAGCAGCAGCAGCAGCAGCATTGCTCGGGGAAATAGAAACGCCACTTCCGGATCCGCCGCTCAGCCCAGATGGGAACAAAACTCCAACCGAAGGGTTGACTTGATTCGACTCGACTCGACCGAAAGCCACAGTGTAGTCGATTGGCAGGACCGTCAAGTGCTAGACAGGAAGCGAGATGCTTGTTTACACAATAGCTATCGGTGCCTGTAAAACCTGCTCACTTGCCGCGCGCCTCACTTCCCACGTCTTTTTGGTGGTCCCACCACCACCTTCCTAATTCCAGGACATCCTCCTACAGCTGGCTCGTGGCTTGAATCCGTTTTGCTAAACAATATAACAAATTCCTTAGTCTCGCTTCTCTCGCCTGTAAGCCACTTGTGCTTGCCAATCGAAAAACGCTTCCGGGATCCGGAATTTCTTCCTCCGAGCTTTGAGCCTGTCGCCTCTTCTCGTTTCGCCCAACTATGTCGAACGGAATTCATTTGCGAGTTTATTCCGGCAGTGTGGGTGATTTGCTTGCTAGAGGAATGTGAAATTTTATTGGGAAAATAATGAAAGCAATTCGAAACCATAAAATTTTACCAATAAATTTTAAAATTTGTTCGATTGAAAACTACCTCGCGCGCAAATTAATATCGTACATGCATTTAAATAGAAAAAACTTTGTGTGGTCCTTTTTTTGTGGTAGATCCAGAAGTGATATGGGTTCGATTCTCATCTCAGTACTGAGTGTTAAATGTTAATCTTAGGTTGTCCTCGTTAATGCAGTCTGTAAAGCCTCAAGTGGCTAAAACGGTGTTTGTCTTACATCTGAATCTGAAAAACATTTTTTTTTCTAAATATAAATGAGGTTGCAATAGCTTTATGTTTTAAATATCCTCAGTATAATCGGGACACGTTCTAAATAGTTTTTTTTTCTCTTTTCAGGTATGTTAGACTAACCACATTTTCATGGAGACTGGAGAACTACATTTTCATGAAGCGTAGCAGTGCTGATAGCATCCAACAGCTCAAACAGGTGATCTTATCGCATATACTCAGTCAATCATTATCAGACAATATGTCACTGAATAACGACAGTAAAATGTAAAAAAAATATTTGAAGATATTTTGACAACGAAACTAATTGAAATGGTATAACTTGTAGAATTTTTTTTCACTAACATTAAAAGTTAACATTAGAATGCGGTAAGCTTTCAATCGTTAACTATTCCCATGTTTTTCAAAGATATGATTAAAATAGAACCGTAGACAGAGGTAAGATTGATCACTTTTTTCAATATTTTTCGATTATGTTGTGGCATGTTTCATATTATTAAAAACCAGTACCTACTGGATTCCTATGAACGTCAAACATAGTTGCAGAAATTGATTAGACTAGTTTGAATTTGATGTTAAAATCGATTTCGACTCTGTTTAAAATTTGATGCTTTGGGGTAAGTATGCTTTGATCAGTATCTATTTTGACGGTTTTAACGGCCTTTTGATCATAAAGGATACAAAACACCATCTGAATTTCTGTTTTTCATGGTTTAGATTTCTTTGCGGTCCAAATGAAACACGTGTTGTTCGTGGTGCACCAAAGAAGAAACTGATATTTATTTGTGAAAAATTACACGCTCAAAGTTAAACACTTATTTTACTCTTATAGTCAACCCAGTGAATGGTTTGCTATTTTCACCCCTCCTCAAACGAATCACGGATCAACTCCCATGACGGCTCGGTGTTTTGCAAACGGCGTAACTGGAAGGCCCTCGGTAAGAATGTCTGCTGGTTGGTTTGTAGTAGAAATGTACCGCAGATTCACTTTGCCTTCTTGGACGCACTGCTTGATGTAATACAGCTTGACCTCTGTATGCTTGAGCTTCTTGGATGAACCATCTGACTTGGCGATGGCGACGGTAGACTGATTGTCTTCAAAGATGCCCGCAGGTAGACCTTCGCGAACATCTATCTCTTCGAATAAAGGGTGATACGGTCAAAATTTGGTCAAGGGAAAACGCATGTAAATCGGTGAAATCGTTTATTTAAAAAATCAAATTAAATTTAATTTCTTTTTCAAGTTTATTTGTTTGTTCCAAGTTTAATTAGTATAAAATTCAGGAAAAATATCCAGTTAGGCTTCCGCTTTTCCAAATCCGAATTGCCGGGCCTTACGCTTAATCCCTGCCATCAGATTTTGTACAGCCACCTTGTCCACCTTCTTCGCCGCAGAAAGCCAGTTTGCTTTGAACTGCTGCTCGTCCTTAGCAGTTTTTTTGGTCTTCTTTAGGTTCCGCTTGACAATAGCCCAGTATTTCTCAATTGGGCGGAGCTCTGGCGTGTTGGAGGGTTCTTGTCCTTGGGAACCACCTGCACGTTGTTGGCGGCGTACCACTCAATGGCATTTTTACCGTAATGGCAAGATGCCAAATCCGGCCAAAACAGTACGGAACAACCGTGTTTCTTCAGGAAAGGCAGCAGACGTTTATTCAAAGACTCTTTCACGTAAATTTCTTGGTTGACAGTCCCGGAAGCTATGAAAATGCTGCTTTTCAAGCCACAGGTACAGATGGCTTGCCAAACCAGATATTTCTTCGCGAACTTTGACAGTTGCATGTGCTTGAAAATATCTGCTGCCTTTCCCCTTCCTTTTGACGTATAAAACTCCTGACCCTGATGCTGCTTGTAGTCGGCTTTGTCGAAGGTTTCGTCGTCCATTACCACGCAGTCAAACTTCGTCAGCATCGTCGTGTACAGCCTCCGGGTTCGCGCTTTGGCCGTCTTATTTTGTTTATCATCGCGATTTGGAGTCACTACCTTCTTGTTAGTGGATAGTCCAGCTCGTTTTTTGGCTCGATGCACGGTTGTAGACGATACACCCAGCTTATTTGCGGCATATCGGAGAGAGAGGTTAGAATTTCGCTTGAAACTACCGGCAACTCTCTTTGTTGTCTCTGCGGCTTCCGGTTTTCGATTTCCCCCCGATCTAGACTTCCTGACTGTCGACAAACGTTCCCCAAACACTTTAATTACATTTGTAACGGTTGATTTGGCAACTTTTAGCGATTTTACCAGCTTTGCGTGCGAGTAGCTTGGATTTTCGCGATGCGCGAGCAAAATTTTGACAACTGAAGAGTGAATTCCAAAATCAAAATGGGAGCAATATTCTACACACACACCTTCAGAATGAGGGATGTTCAGGTTTTTTAAATTCAAAATTGAAAGAAATACGTCAAGTTGATATTGACCAAATTTTGACCGTATCACCCTTTAACTTGCGTATCCACAATATCTCGCAAATGCAGTCTGCCAATGCATAGCACTCAGCTTCAGTGAACGATAGTACCACCGTCCGTTGCTTCCGGGGGCTTCAAGCTGTTATAGACCTTTAGATCTGGATCAGGTATCTGGAGACTGAATGCCGATCATTTATGTCTGTGCCCCAATTTGCATCGGCATACCCCACGATTTGACGATAGGCAGGATCTTTCTTGGTATACACTATTAAGAACTTAAATTAAACGCAAGGAATAAGTTCCTCACTAGTTGGTAAGTTATCGCATAACTACTCCTAGCTAAACTCTTAACTCCAATGGTATCTAAGCACTAGTTTTACAAAGGTTCTGTAGTAGGCCAGGCTTTCTCTGCAGCGCCTTCCGCCCGCTTTGAAGCGCTGGCTGCAGGATCCTGCCGGACAAACGGACCCTTCACTGTTTTCTTAGGGTCGCCGGGTCTGAGTTCCCCGGGGGACCCTCTCTTACGTTTGCTGTTGCCGGCAAACTCAAGACTGCCCTCTGTTTGAACAAAGGCATTGACCTTCTTCGGGCGGATGGTGTCCGCCCTCAGAGGGGTCTCTGTCGGCCCTCGCTTTTTTGGTCTGGCCTCGGGTTCCGCGAGACGTTCCACCACAGCTTTATTGGCTGCGATGAAAAGCTGCATCACCCTGGCTAGCTTCTCGCGTATTTCCTTGTGGATGTTGGACTTCCCTTTCACACATTCCACAAGGTCAGCGATGCCAGCCATGGCCATGAAGTTCCGGGGAGCTCAGTAGATCCTCCAGCGCTTCCTGTACTTCATCGTACGGGTCCGCTCGAACCTCGCTCGGTATTTCCACCGACTTCGCCGTCAGGTAAACCGGGTTGGCAGATTGCCTAACCGGTGGACACCTAAGGCCACTCCTGCCGAACGGATTCTGGCTCTCGCCTTTGTCCGCTCCATCGTTTTTCTTTTTGTTGATATTTTTTGTCATTTTTAATCCCACGAGTCGCACGGTAAATAAATGTCGACTGCACCAGTGACCTGCTTAGCGCAGCTAGGACTGGGATACTCTGTGGGGTGCGTCCAGGGAAGACACATGATATACTCCGTGTATACCTCCTACTCCCCAGCTAGACTCAACCTGGGGCCACAGACCTGGAGTCGCATCGAATCGAGGTTGACTTCTCCTCTGCACAGTTCAAGGCCCGATCTTTCCTCTAGTGGCTCGAGATCTGACCTCTTTTCGTAATGACTCGAGGTGACCGCTTATACCCCTCCTCTTGTTGATTAAAGGCCTTATCTCTCCTCTTAAGACTCGAGACCCGACCTCTTATCGCAAAGACTCGGGGTTGAGCACACAAATCTCTCCTCCTTTCGAGATTCGAGGCCTGACCTCTCCTCTTAAGACTCGAAGCTCGACCTCTTACCTCCAGAATTCGAGGTTTGCACCTTTATGCCCGTCGTGTGCCTATCGAGAGCATGTAATTCTAGACTCGCCCTGGCACAGGACACGCGCGGAACTTAACGCATCTACTCGGATGATTACCGACGAAGACGTCATCCTACTCCGACTAGAATGGCTCACTCGGCGTCGAGAGCCATTCTACCGCTGGGTATTCCACGATCGTGAAATAACCTTTCCCAACAATTTCCACTGCGAAGAAGGTCAAGTCTTATCCCCGCAACTTCGGAACGCGGTGCACCCGGCGGCATCCACTACGCAGAAGATGTTGCCTTATGTTGCCTTTGTAGCTTCAAGCCGTGAGGTCGGTCGCACACTACTCGACAGCCCACCGTCGATGGGGCCAGTCTACTCCGATCGTTAACTGGTCTTCTCTTTGACTGGCAACCCCAGGATTTTCGGCCCGCGGCTTTTGCTGCTCGACGTGTGCCAGATCGAGAGCAGCTTGTATTGGACTCGCGCCTGTCACGGCACACAATCGGAACTACGCTACGTTTCAGATGTTTCCCGACAGTGACGACATCCTGCACCGACTCGAGAGGTTTGCTCGGCGTTGAGGACCCGTGGCTATCCCCCGACTGTGGTTGACACTCTTCTAGTCTTATCCCCGCAGCACTACTCGGATACTCCCCGGCGGTGGAATATCCTACACACGTTTGCGGCGCACACATGACCTTCGCTACGCAGAAGATGATGCCTTATGCCGTTATCTACTGATAACCCGCAGGTTCATCAGCCGTTGAACGCTGCTAAGTCTCTGCAGATTACATTGTCTTCCCAGGACCTGCCTCCAGGCCGCTGCTCCGAACCGCAAGATTGATGTGGTCACGCTTGCCAATATCTTCCTCTTGCTAATGCGGATTGCTGAGGAGTTCGACATCATCCGTGTGAGTGCGAGTCTTTTAAATACATAGTCGACATGACTCGTGAAACTGAGTCTGTCGTCGATCATCACCCCTAGGTACTTAACAGCGCGTTTGGACACGATATTACACGGTCCAACTGCAATGGTACCTGTTTGAAGTGATATTAGCTATGTGATCAGCACCATCTCGCTTTTGTGGTGGGCTAGACGCAGGCACTAGGAGTGCATTAAGCTGCCTGGATAGCTTTGTGTCGAAGAACCTCTCGCCAAGAGGACTACATCACCCGCAAATCCTACGAGTTCAGCTCCCGATGGGGGCTCATTCGTATAAGCTCGGGGTACGTGATGTTCCACAGGACCGGGCCAAGTATTGATCCCTGTGACACACCCGCCGCTTATGTTCGTAAGCCCTCGCCGGCCATATACTGTAGTTGGCGATTTTGGAAATAACTTTCCACAAGCCTAAACATACAGATATGCCGGGACCCTCAATTGGATGAGCGACGACACAATCGCTGTAGTTTCTGCCGCTTTTGGGGAACACCCGCTTCGTCACATATCGTTGCAATGATGTCCGGAACATTTCGGGGAGCTCCCTGCCTCCACTGCGACGTTCGGAGTGCCGTCCGGTTCGGGGGGCTTCCTTGGTTGGAGAGACTTGGCGATTTCACGAAGTTCTTCCACCGTAATCCTCTCTTCTATGCTGGTTTCCCAGTCGTACGGGACTGTAGGCCAGCGGGTAACATCGTGCTGAGGGAACAGCTCGTTAATGATCGCTCTCAATTTGTCTGGGCACGTTTCAGGTGGCGCACTCCCACTTCCTGCGGCGTTCAGATCATGGTTCAACTTATTCCAGTGGTATGAAAAAAATATAAATCTTCCCGGATCAAGCACGAAATCCAAAGTAGTTTATTCGCAATACTTCAATACGACCGACACAGTGTTCTAGAATTGTTAAGCCTGAGTTGTTGTTTCTGAGTATCAAAACACTTATTGAAAACCATTTCTTTTTGTAAGACACGAATGACATGAAAGCGTTTTTGTTTCGATGTTTTTGAGTATTTTTTAATTTGTGGTTTAGATGCGTTTGATTTTGATGTCAAATATTATACTCTGGGTTTGGTAGTTTAATGTTCACCTCAATCAGTTTTAATTTTTTTTCTTAATCTGAGATCAGCATTCGTATAGGTTTTAGTGCTCATAAACTTGATTTTCTCACTTTTTGTTTTTTGAAATTCTCCTTTTCCAACTGCTTTATCATAATTTACAAGAGACACTTAAACAGCGATACTTCAATTTCCATTTAAAAAGAAACTAGTTCAACTGAAAGGAACTAAAGATTCCCAAACCCTTCAGCTTTCCGACTTCAATTTAATAACATCAAAGGCAAGGGCATTTCCTTTGAAGTCCATCTACGAAAAACTTTATTGGCACTCTATCCGCCAATAAGCTGTTGTTTCCAAATGATGGCGACAATAACAGAATAGTCTGGGCGGCTTCCCTTACAATACCGAGAATTGGAGATCGTTTTCCACTGATTTGTCAGCAAAGAAACACGTGTCTCGCAAAGCAAGAGTTTGGTGGAATGTTAGAAATGACTTTAGCTCAATCGAACTGCCAAGACGTATCTTTCTATTACCAACATCTGTAATAGTTCGAAGTCAAAGGTCATTTTGAGTCTAGTTTATCAAATGGAATCATTTTCTATCTTTGTCTCTGGATTTAAAATTTTCTGTGAATACAGCAGGCAGGCCAAAGCTCGTTTAGTTAAAAATTAGGTGGAACTCTCGCTCAACGTGGGGGAAAATTCTCTGTAAATAAACTTCGTCCAAAGAATTTCAATTGACCCTTCATTACTGTGGAATGCGAAAGGAGACGGCTGAATTTTTTAACATCTTCTGATTGTTACCCATCATTATCATCAGATGCCAGTTCCATTTGTTGTATCGTTCGACGTTCGTTGTTCATTCATTTCAATTCAGAGCTTTGAATAGCTCAAATTTCGACCGCCACCACCTCGTACAATCGAATATCAGCATCAATTTACAGAATTCCACAGAATCGGCAATTTTTATTTAATTTGACAGTGTAAAACCATGCTCATCCATGAAAGCGGGAAACGAGCCGTGCGGCAATCAATTTCCATTGAATATCGCATCTCGCGCGCGCCCCCGTCCATTCATTAGGAAATAAGACTCGCACCCGGAACGTTAGGCGGTGTCTGTTGTATATTAAAGAGCCAGAATTGTGAAAATTGAAATAAAAGTTGAATTTCATCGATTTCTATACATCAATATCGATTCTGAACGATTCCAGTGAATGCAAATTAAAACTGAAACCTAAACTGAAAATTGATTATTGAATCTTGAACTTAATCTTGAATCTGAATCGTGAATCTGAATCTTGAATCTGAATCTTGAATCTGAATCTTGAATCTGAATCTTGAATCTGAATCTTGAATCTGAATCTTGAATCTGAATCTTGAATCTGAATCTTGAATCTGAATCTTAAGTATTGAATCTGAATCTTAAATCTGAATTTTGGATCTTGAATCTGAATTTTGAATCTGATTCTTGTGTCTGAATCTTGAATCTAAATCTTCATTCAATTCAATAATTTGTTTTCCTTTAACATTTTTATTTTGTATTATAGGGAGCAGTGTGCCTCCTTCCCATTGAATTATTAAATTCAATTTGTGAAAAAATAATGATAAAATTGACACATCCTCGACCAGTAAACTTACTAGACGTGAAGTTGAATCTCCTTCCCCCTTCCCTACCATTTTTCTTCCGCAGTCAGCGTTTATTACTTTCAAAAGTTTCCGCTGAAATTTGAATATGACTCGCACTTTGCTCCTGGGAAAAGACCGGAACCATCAACCGTGCGAAAGCGCCAATATTGGCAAAGTAAACTTTCGACTTTCTTCGTGTGCGCGTTTTATTTTTTTTTCGTCCTGCACGTTTTCTCTTTTACTCTTTCACCTTTTTTTTTTCAGAAATTTTCGGCGATACGGTACAAGCTCGGTTCAAACCTGCACTCTCTTCATCCTCCGCCAAGGCAAATTTTTCTTTCTTCGGCGGACCAAGTTCTTGCCGGGCAGAATCTTTGATCTGAGAAATTATGAGAGAATAAAATTATCACAAAAAATGCGCAATAATCGAATAAGTTTTCGGAAAGTATTAGAGAAGCAAGAGAAGTGCCAGCGGGAGAAAATTATGTCACGTTTTTTTCGCTTTGCTCCTGGTGAGAATCAGAGTGGAAAAGTTGAGCCAGAATATTCGAACTGGTTGAAACGTGATTTCAAAATTTCTAATCAATAAAAATGGGACACTAAAGTTCTTCGAAATAACAGGTTACATCATCCGCAACATCGGTTTTCAGATATCTAGAATGATCACGAATTTTATTTACCCAAATTACTGAAAACAATTTACGCAATTGGCTTAAAACGATGATTTAAGTTCATTTTCTACGTAATATATAATAAATCTCATAGCAACTACGTCATCGTACTTGACGTGGGTTAATTTCGCCCGATGTACGGTACTCTATAACAAAAATACTCCGATGGGACACTATACTACGATTAGAATGTTTTGCTGATGGAAAATTTGATGTAAAATTTTTTTTCGGTATTCTAAACCCAATGCATTGCAATGGGTTCATTCATCCCTATTAATGTATAGATCCTTGAGCGTGGAACTTATTAAGAAACCCTATGGAATTTCATAGAATTAACAATCGAACTCGAACATGAAACGATTAGGCCAAACATAAACGATTGGGTCTGGTTTTGCGTGCAAATTGCTACCTCTAGTCCTACAACAACAAACCGCTCATCGGTGGAATTAACGATAGAAAACTTTCACCAAAACAAGTATCGTCAACACTTGAAACAAGCTTCCGAGTGTGAAGGGTGGCTTCGGTTGAAAATGTATTTATGTGTTGCTTCCTGAATGCCTACGTACACGTGTATGTATGTGTGCTCGCCCGCCCTCGTGTGAAGGCTCCTGAGGGGGCCACGATGGGGCCATCACAGTTGCAAAAGTAGCAAAAAATTAAGCTAGCAAACGAAAGTTTTTCTTGGCAAACTCCTTCTTTTTTCTGTCTTGCGCCTGCCCTGCCACCTGCCGATACTTACCGAATGTGTGTGTGTTAGGTTCCAAAACAGTTTGACGTTACCCGGATGATTCCCGTTCAGTTCAGCCCCGGCCACGCTCGTACATTGCCAACAAAATACCTACCGACTCAACTTTGTTCGCCTACTACGTTCGCCGTTTCGACAAAAGTGAGAAATTTATGTACCGTGAGAATATTAACTAGTTGTTATTTTTCTTTCCGTGCTTTCTTTTAACGGGAAAACAATTTTCGTAGAAACTTTTATCCAACCATCATATCCCGTTACTGCTTGTCGGTTAGATTGCGTTGCTCTTGTCATGTGTTTCTTCTTTTTTACACCAACAATTGATGGCATCTTCTTCTGGGGAAGTTTTTTTTTTGAACAGCTATAGGTCCTATGTATAGGTAAGCCTCCCAACCCAACAATGCCCAAGTGGAAAAAAGAAAAACTTTCGATCGCTGAGCGCTGACGAAAAGTTGATTGTTGATGTCCGGAGTTTAACTTTGGCAGACGTGTGATGTCAAATAATGATTGGAAATACATTTAGTATCCCAAGTTTCTTTGCATTTCTTGTGGGGGAAAGTTGGGAAACAAAATAAAACTTGGTTTCAAATTGTG
Source organism: Uranotaenia lowii (assembly GCF_029784155.1). NCBI lineage: Eukaryota > Metazoa > Arthropoda > Insecta > Diptera > Culicidae > Uranotaenia > Uranotaenia lowii. Next base: position 256,799,852 of record NC_073692.1, read on the forward strand.
ATTGTGTCGCCGAAAAAGCAAGTACGCGGGCGGTCCAATAAGTAAGTAGGTACTTGGTTTCCAATTGGAGAACGAGTTTCTGGAAAAATGAGAAATAATGTTTCACCACAGACTTTTGGAAGCTCGGCAGTCAAATACTCCTTAATAAATGAACAAAAATATGATTAATCCTCTCTGGAACTTCTGATTTTAATGCAAAATACGAGTAATGCTCTCTGGAACTTCCCAAGTAACAATTTCAGCTTTATTATGGTCAGCAAAATATCGTTTGGACTATCGCATTAGTCTTCATAAAAAGCTAAAGCGCATTCTATAACATCACCTGGACTCTAATAAAGCCAAAATCAGGCTATTTGGCCCTACCCTAGAAACGTCATCAAGACATATAATTGTTGGTCATCAATGTTGGTCACCAAAGCTTTTAAAAAGCTATTATAAAACATGTTAGAAATTTTAGTTTTTTCGGTTCTGTCAGTTCTCGGAGTGTTTTTTTTTTTTATTTTTTCTAGCAACCATAATGGTTGATGAATGATGATTATTGCATTATTCAGATATGATCTGGTAAAATTAATAGCTAAAAAAACCAATGTTTTAACCATATATTGAGCTTCTTTTCTACTGCCAGTCAAGATTTAAGGTAAAATGTATATGAAATAGTATCTTAAAATAAATGCGCCTCGTCAAATCTGACGGTCAATCATGATGGAATTGATGGAAAAAGGCCTGAAAACATTTTTTCCAATGCTTGCATTGTGAATCCATCAACATGGCGTCATTTTGTGCCCTTCGATTTTGCAACCAACATGGCGTGAGTCAATTCATAGTTTTATTATGGTTTAATGATGACCCCAAAAAAAGCTACGATTTGACGTTTCTCTCGCAAGCCAACCAATTACACGCTAAGGATGAGTTCCTCATTTCTGAGTTGTTAATCATTAGTACAGCAAATGAGGACAGACTTTTTGAATGAAAAGGGATTGGTTTTGAATGACCCGTGGAATAAATCATGAGTTGAAGTCAAATTTTGTTGTCTGACGCCATCTTGAAATCCAAGATGGCGGCTTCCGCTGAACTTTAAAATGGTGTAAATGACTTGAAATCGCATGAAACCCCAACAAAATGGGTATCGGGTGAAAGGGCTAAACGAGTAGAAGTTGAATTTCGCTATCAGACGCCATCTTGAAATCCAAGATGGCGGCATCCGCTCAACTTTTAATGCTTAATGCTGACAAAAAGTCGCATTAAACCATCACTATACGGGTATTGGGTGAAAGGGCTAAACTAGAAGTCGATTTTTTTCTTTCCGACGCCATCTTGAAATCCAAGATGGCAGCTTCCACTGAATTTAAAATACTGTTAATCAATGAAAATCGCTTGAACACAACTTTTTTCACGTAATACTACATTAAAACTACTATTTTAAGACAATTTAGATAATCTTAAATCACTTTTATTATTTTTTCATTATGTTTCTAATGCATTTAGCACTTTTCTTGTATTGTTTATAGTTTTTGTTTTTTTTGCCATTTATGTAATTCTTTTATTCCTATCATGCTATTATGTTTAAATTGTATTGGTCTTATTCTTGCGAAAACTATAAGGTTATGTTGTTTCTGTTAACCGTTTGATTTAGGCACATTTGCCAATGGCACATGATGTTGCCAAAATCGAATGTTGCCAAAAACGAACGGGGTCTGTATTGTGGTGGTTTTTGTGGGATTTTCAGTCACTTACAGATTTTCAGAGAAACGCGAAAACAGATATTTGACTTCTATCATTTAGCCTTAGCACCCAATATAGTAAGTATAATTGGGAGTTTCATGCTATTTTCATTAATTTACAGTATTTTTAAGTTCAGCTGAAGCCACCATCATGGATTTCAAGATAGCGTCAGAATGCAAAAATAAACTTTTTATAGCTTATCCCAATTGACAAACACCCATATTTTGGAGGTTTCATGCGATACTCAATGATTTAGAGCATTTTTAAAGTTTATAGAAAGCTGCCATCTTGGATTTCAAGATGGCGTAAGATAGCAATATTCGACTTCTACTCGTTAAGCCCTTCCACCCACTACCACCTGGGTTTCATGTCATTTTAAGTCATTTACTACATTTTAAAGTTTAGCGGAAGCCGCCATCTTGGATTTCAAGATGGCGTCAGATAGCGAAATTCAACTTCTACCGGTTGATTTCTTTCAACTTATACCCCTATAATATAGGTTTAATGCGATTTTCAGTCATTTACAGTATTTTCAAGTTGAGTGGTAGCCGCCATCTTGGATTTAAGATGGCGACGGGCAACGAAATTTGACTTCTACTCTTATTCTACTCACTTATTTCTTTCACCTAATAACCATATTGTGAAGGATTCACGATATTTTCAGTAATTTACAGCTTTGAAAATAAAAGCGGAAGCCGCCATCTTGAATTAATGATGGCGTCAAGCAACAATTTTTTTTCTTACTATTTGGGCCCTTTCACTCAATACTCATATTGTAAAGATATTCATACCACTTTCGGTGATTTCAAGTTTTCAAAGATGTATTTTTTTAATTCTAACTCAAAAACTGCAAGTGTAAAGTTTGTCATCATTGGACCATACGAACTGAAAAGTGAATCCAAAGAAAACTTACCCGAAAATTTGGGCACTAGTGTCCGCGTCATTTAATGTCTGGGAATCACCCACTGCAACCCTGAGCCCTCGACAATAATATATTGTAAATATTTGCATTTTTGTTTAGCGTAGGTTTGGCAGCATTCTGGTGGCATAGTCTGCAGCTCTCTTAGACGACTTTTGCAGGCTTTGTCCCATAGTGGTACAAGATATTGCAACCTCGAATGAAACAATCCAAAGTATACGTTTTTCAGCCAGTGGGTGAGAATAAACGCAAAAATTTTCCAAATGGCCGCACAGACTGGAGCCAATGTTACTTTTGAGATGCTCTATGTGGGCTGTTCAGCTTAAAGTATCGTCCAAATGTAATCCTAAACAGTCGAAGTATTCCTGGAGGACTTCCAAATCATTGTCAATCTATTCCACTATCTGAAGGGGATTGGAATTGCATTACAAGATTAGGGTATCGTCGGCAAAAAGTCGTACTTTGCGTGCAGGTTCATCAGCGGGAGATCGTTGATAAAGATCAAGAACATCAGTGGGCCCAGGTTGCTTCCCTGTGGTACTCCTGTCGTTATGGGTTATGGCGTTTGATACTACTTTTAAGGACACACATACCATTCCAGTTTCTGTAGTAGCAACGAATGATCAATCGTATCGAGCGCTTCTCTCAGATCCAAGAACAGGGCACCAGCATATTTACGATTGCTGCATCCCTCTCGGAAGCCATAATGGCGTGGGCTTCTGAGGTCATACCTTGTTAGGTATTCACTTAGCCTAGCGACAAGTTGTTTTTCGATGACTTTATTCAAGATAGAGCGCTTAGAGATTGGCCGGTAGTTGAATACATTTGATCTATCACCAGATTTGAAGATATGCGTAACGCGGGCTTATTTTAGTGCATCGGAATAGGCACCGGTTTCGATAATTAAATTAAAAATATCTGTCAGGATATTTGGAAACGTCATGTGGTGGACTTTCACTGTGGCCACGGTCATATTATCAGGACTAGGAGGTCATACTTCAGCAACAGATGCCGGTCTTAAGAATAAGGAAGGAACATTTGGACAAATAGTATTGAAACGCTGAACATACCTATTGCTGATGATATTTGAAGCCAGTAGGAACCAGTAGAACGTAGGAACTAACGTTGCAGAAGTATTCGTTGATACTATTCAAAAACTGAATGGGATCAGTTTGTACTACCTCTTCAAACGCCAGCTTTTTTTTACTGTGGTCTTCGGACTTACGACCTAGAGCTCGGTTGACGAATTTCCAAGATTGCTTTGGAGTTGTCGTTTGCAGAAGTCGAAATTAATACGACCGTTTGCATTGACTTATCAATTTTGACAGTCCGTTTGAGACGTTTTTCAGAAGAGTCTTAGCGTGTGCATTAGGGTGTCCCAAAATTGCATAATTTCTGGGAATCTGGGGGCTCACCCTCCAAATGGTAGATTAGGATGTGCCGAACAAACTTTTGTATGGGGCCGACTAAAAAAAATCATGTTTAGAGGTTCCGCAAGCGCGATCTTTAAAAAAAGTCCACTTTCAAAAGAATTGATTTTAAATAAATTCTGGGTCCAAAAATTTTCATAAAATTTATATATTTTATATTTTTTAAATTTTGTTTGAGTTAAAAACTACACGTAAAAAATACAAAATGAACCAAATTTGTATCAAAATGTAAAACTAGCAAGCTATTTTCAAGGAAAAAATTTGTTTGGTCCAAAAATTTTGAATTCAACTGACCAAAATGTGTACCAAGCGTAGAATATTTTTGATACCAATGCCATCAAAAGATGCGGATTTTTGTGCACTTAAACTTTGCTGTACAAAACAAAACGGTTTGTATCAACGTGTGAACAGCTATTAACAAAAATCACAATTTAGGATATTTTTTATTTAATTTATCAAATTTGTCTTAATAAATACCTACTTTAAAATCAAAATACTTGCAAAAAAAGACTTTGATGGTTTAAAGGAGTCATCAGAAGGCCATATGCCGAATTTGAGCAGAATCGGACAACAGGAAGGGGTTGCACTGAATCTAAAGTGTGAAAGGGATTCTGAGACATAGTGTTCTAAAGAAGCATAAAAAACTGGTTTTTCATCATACATTTTTGTCTTTATCAATCGATTGCTTGGTTATGTAAGTTTTATCAAAATTTCAATTAAGACTAACATTTCACCTGAAGACTGCAACTCGATTGGACTTAAAACAAAAAAGTTATGGCTGTTCAAAGATTGTATTTTGGTTACAAATTGTCCTGTAAAACTCAATGAGTAAAAAGTACTCATTGTGTGTTAAACAACAATTTGCCACAAAAATACAATCTTGGAACAGCCATAACATTTTTGTTTTAAGTCCAATCGAGTTGCAGTCTTCAAGTGAAATGTTAGTCTTAACTGAAATTTTAATAAAACCTTCATAATCAAGCAATCGATTGATAAAGACAAAAATGTATGATGAAAAACCAGTTTTTTATGCTTCTTTAGAACACTATGTCTCAGAATCCCTTTCACACTTTAGATTCAGTGCAACCCCTTCCTGTTGTCCGATTCTGCTCAAATTCGGCATATGGCCTTCTGATGACTCCTTTAAACCATCAAAGTCTTTTTTTGCAAGTATTTTGATTTTAAAGTAGGTATTTATTAAGACAAATTTGATAAATTAAATAAAAAATATCCTAAATTGTGATTTTTGTTAAGCATTAAATCGTGAATAGCTGTTCACACGTTGATACAAACCACATGTTTTGTTCAGCAAAGTTTAAGTGCACAAAAATCCGCATCTTTTGATGGCATTGGTATCAAAAATATTCTACGCTTGGTACACATTTTGGTCAGTTGAATTCAAAATTTTTGGACCAAAAATTTTTTTTTCCTTGAAAATAGCTTGCTAGTTTTACATTTTGATACAAATTTGGTTCATTTTGTATTTTTTACGTGTAGTTTTTCACTCAAACAAAATTAAAAAAATATAAAATATATAAATTTTATGAAAATTTTTGGACCCAGAATTTATTTAAAATCAAATCTTTTGAAAGTGGACTTTGTTTAAAGATCGCGCTTGCGGAACCTCTAAACATGATTTTTTTAGTCGGCCCCATACAAAAGTTTGCTCGGCACATCCTAATCTACCATTTGGAGGGTGAGCCCCCAGATTCCCAGAAGTTATGCAATTTTGGGACACGCTAGTGTGCATCCGCAGGGTTGCGTTTAAAGTACTTCCAGATCTTGCCTTTGGTTGACATCAATTTTTAATAGCGCGACTTGGGATTTCGTTATTTCTGTCAGCTATGAAGACGAATTTTTCATTTGCAGAAAAGCTTGGTAGAATGTTTAGAAGTGTTTCCGCAAATTCCGTGTTCAGCTGGTGGTGATTGACGATGCTTTTATTCAAGGATTGAACTTCGTTATTGGTACTGGCCAACAGTGTAGCAACGACCATACTATGGTTGCTTGTCTCTGTACAAATAGTTTCGTTAATTGTTGAAGGGATACTCAGTGAGCAGGCGACATGGTCGAGTATATTTCCACTAGCTGGCCGTTTCACAGCATTATTTAACATAAACATGTTTTGCGACTCTAAGATCCTCAGATACTCTCCGACAATGTTGTTCGATAGGTTGACTGGCACGTTCGTATCTCCTAAGAAAATCGAATCGAGGCACTGGTTATTCAGAGACAGTTTACCTTCCAGCTTCTCGACGAAATAAGCGAAACGAAATGCAGGTGGACTGTATTTACAGCAGGTGAAAGGAGTGGACGTTTACCCAAGCGATCTTGTATTCGAATGTATTGAAAACCATCATTTTCATCTGTTTCCTCTGTGTCGCCGTTCAAGTCATAAATAACGTGTAAACACTGCTAGGCCTCCATGCGATGTTTCACGTCAGGAGAATATTGCATCGAATCCATTCATTTTGAATATTTATGTGTCATTAGATTTCACCCATGTTTTACTTACTACAATTACATCGATATTTCTCGGGTTTTGATCTACAAAGTCTCTTAGCATGTCAAACTTTTCAAAATTGTTCATCCCGCGAATGTTCCATTGAAGTAATTTCAAACCATTTTTGATTACTATGTTATGTTTATTTTCCAGAAAATCATCAATAATAGGTTCGAGCTTCCGTAGGTCCTCTTTAGCACGGACAATCTCGATAGATAGACAATGCTCCATCTGTGCCGGGCCACACAAACTGCATACCAAGTTGTTCCTGAGCTCCTCGTACTTTTCGTAGCAAGTCTAGTCCCTGCGTGGTCAACTCATCGCGTATCACTACTCTTCCAGTTGATTCATTATGTTGAGCTCCATGCTCAGCTGCATTCAACGGGCCACGCAGTTTCTTTTTAGCAAAGAGCTGTTCCTTTGCATTTTCCTCCTTAAAAACAACCTCTATATGCGGATGCGTGCCATCAGACCTTGCTGAGCGTAGTCGTTTAGCTTCGATAATCGCATCACTCGGATGATCGCAGCCTATGACTGTTGCAATATTTCTAACGACGTTCTCTGTGGTTTCATTTTCCAAACAATAGCGTTTTTGCTGAGGGCCTGGCGATTGAGTCGATCCATCGATCCACCACGACACCACCATCCAATTTCCTTACATTTCCGCAAAGTTGGGCTTGTTTGTCTTGAACGTCTCCAACCTCATTCTGAAGGACACTATGGTCGACCTTAATTTGCCGGAACTTACCGATGATGCTGTCGAATTTGTCCGCTAAAAACTCCTGACTCTTTTAGATTTCCAGTACCGTCAAACGGGGCATCATGCAAAAGCAGGGTTAGATGCAACATTTGTATACTACAACACTCATTCAATTCTTATTTCAATATACTGTAATAAAGTTATCATTGAATGATAAAAAATTGATGATAACATAGTTTTTAACATCATGAAAAAGTTTTTTAAAGTTTTTGATTGTCATAAAAAATTTAAAAAATCGAGCAAAAGATGTACAAATTTTTACATTTTTCGATGCCATAAAAAACTTTACTCAGTATGAAGGATTGGCTTAATGATATCACCTACAAACTTTATATTGCTTTCATTATACTATACCAACACTGTTGGTGTATAAATATTTCTCGGACAATCACCAAATGTTTTTAAATAAATATTTTTACAATTCAGTTAGCTGTCTGGGGCTAAATGCAACAAAATGCAAATCGGAACTAAATCTCATAAATCGCGTTTCCAAATGCTGGGATATGATTGTTTTGCATTATGCGTTTGTTAACATTAAAATTTCATCCATTCTAAGATTTATTTTCATGATTTAAGGTAATAGAATATTTTGTTGTATTCTATACCCCTAAATGTATGCAGCAGATTAACACATTTTTCTTAAAAACATTTTTGTCAAAAAACATTAAAAATTTGATTCGCACAAAACCAAAAATTACTGCAATTGGTGCTTTATGCGTTAAGACATCACAAATGTATCAAAAACTTTAAATTTTTAGACGTTTTCATTTAATTTTTCACTAATTACAGAGTTTGTTGCAACTTACCCCTTTTTCTTAGTAGGGTGAAAATCGCATGGTTGTGTAAATTTAAAAATAACTGGTAAAACCAATATTTTTTCTGACTACGTCAGTTTGGTGTCCCATCAACCTTAAAACTTTTGATGCACAAGAGGTACGATTATCTGTAAGCATTAAGATTTTAGAAGCCATTGAAGTTGAAAATTGTTGCATGTTGCCCCAGTTGACGGTATCGTCTCCTTGAGTTTTTCCTGGGTCTCTATATTCAAGAACTCCTTCAGGTCACGCACTTCATTCAGGACCTTTCTCATTTCTTCAAGACTCGAACTTCGGCAACTTTGTTCCCTCTCACCCTAAGAGCAAGTTGACTCGTGTGAGGAAAAGTAGTAAAAATTTTCACACTTGTAGCACATTTTGAAAACTTTACCATGTAAAAACATTTTCAAGTTCTTCGACCTTCAAGTTTTTTTTACAACATGTGTTCTGTTTTCGCATGCTTTGATGCAAAACTAGCTCGATTTATATGACTAACGGCTGAAATAGAAACAGTGTTGTAGAAAAATTCGACGTTTAAAGATCTTGAAAACCTTTCAGCGTAGTAAAATTTTCAAAATGTGCTACTTCTCTCAAAATTTCCACCATTTTTTTTCCAACACGAGTGAACTCGCTCTAAAGTTTCTATCACATACGGCTGGCATTTGGTGTCACATAAGTAGTCAGCCTCCTGCATTTCCTAACTGCGTTTCCCCGGATGTTTTTGAAATAGAAATGTGCACACTGGTGACATTGGGAACACACAATTACTTGCATTTGCATCGCAATTTTAAAATTTTAATCAGTTACGAGCATCGATTCGTAGATCCGTAGAAGTGCTTAAAATCCGTAGATCTACGGAGGAATCCGTTAATCTGGCCAGGTCACCTTGTTCGTAGGCGAGGCGAAGCAGAAGGTTGCGATAATGGTTCAGCAGTTTTTACTGCAATTCAAACAAAGATTTGAATTTTATCAGTTTTGAATTAAACCTCGAGTTGTACAAAAAAACGTGGGCTTTCCTATAATGCACAGAAGTGGTCAGAATTCATTTTTTTTTGTTTTTTTCTTCGTCACCATCTGGCTGATTTTTTTTTTACATTTTCGACTTTCAGCTTAGCAGTTGTCAATCTTGCTACTATTGTTTCTGGTGTTTACTAAATTGAACAATGTTATGAAGGCTGATTGTGGTCGGCGCCACATAAATAAATAATTGAAGAATTTAGCTAAATTTCTATTTTGGCAATCAATTAACTCTCCCATTTTCCCCGAAATGCGTGCACTTACCGCTCTTCATTTCGTCGTCCTTGGAGGGATCTTCTCCGCCCTACTTCTGTGGCGCCTCCTGGGGTCTACCAGGGGGCTGCTGATGTTGTTGTTGTTGGCGAGAGGCTTTCACGTTCGGATTTGTAATATTTTCACAGGTGAACACAGGCTGAAGGTCTGGAAGCATACACACGCTCTTCTGTTGCTGGTGGTTCTCCTGCATCTGCGCCTCGAGTGCCGGTTCCGTCTCGGATGACGCGCTGATGGAGCGTGTCTTGGATGGCGCCGATAGTGCCACCTGCATGACTGTGCCACTCTCCTCCCTGATTTTTCTGACGTCACTGATATGGATTTTCGCGGGACACTGCCTTCGCGCACCGCTGGAGCTGCTAAAGATGAAATCCAGCCCTTGGAACTGCTGTTGCCGTCCCGGCATCTGCGCCACGGAAATCGATGAGCACCTTTACCTTGCCTTGCAGCCGACCCATTCATCTCCGGATGAATCATCGGGCGGGAACTTGATGGCTAGTTGGTCAAAGCCGATCTGTCCCACACCGGATGGAGAATGAAAACTTTGATGCCACGCTACTGCTGATCCGGACCCTCTTTAGCAGTTCCCCTCCAATTGTCGATCTGATTGTTCAAGTTTCACTGAGGATCAATTCCGCTCCGGCCGAAGAAGGAACTTGTCCCCGAAACACCAACAAAACAGTGAGGGGGTACTGGTGGAATTATCCGCAATGTCACCGTGGTTGATGGCACGGAAAAGGCGCTCCGCAAGCGACAAATGAGGAGAATCAAGGGTGTCAAAAAAAAAGGCCGTCTGTGTGGGAAAGCGCACGTTAGACTCATTTCACTGGGCTACGGGGGTTTCGCTGCTTACCTGTGCGGCCCACGATTATTTTTGCCCGTTTGTTGCTTTGAAGTTCCGTCTGGACGACTCCAATCTCGGTTCCTCTTCAGCTTAACCGCTCAGCAAGCAACGTGGCTTAGAGTGCGTCTGGATGAATCTGCGAACAATGCATTCCCGTCAGAGTTTCGGCTGATTACCGACTAAAGGACGTACCTTCGCTAGCTGCTGGTGCGAACTGAAGCCCCTCGGTTGCGTTTTCCTCCCGGAATTCCGGGTTTTCCCAGCGACAAGATTTCTCCACCACTTGCTCGTGCGGCGACTTTTGTTTGACTCCCCCGGAAACAGTGATGACAGTTCCTGGGCCGTTTCTACACGCTGAGCGTGGTATATTTTGTTTATTCACACGCCGTGTATATTCGATGTAAAGTTGGGTAAATTTTCAGCGCACGCCAATTCTCTACATGGGGATGGGTAATTTAAAAACTTTGTTGCCAGTATCGCTTATATCATATCAATGAAAATATTGTTATAAAACTCGAACGTAACACAACATTGCTGCTTTGGTAGAATTTTTCATGGATCATGAATAAGGATCCATGAAAAATTCCAAAAACGCCACAAGGAGTTCGAAGGAGATTGATCGGCGGTTGTATCGAGCAGACATCGATAATGTTTCACCGTGCACTGGTGAATATATCTAAAATAAACCACAAAATAATCATAATACTAAACTAGATCTTGACGCCAACGAATCTTGGCAAAATCCATACAGAAGCTTAAGCTAATCAACAAAACTATACGCCAACGAATCTTGGCAAAAGTGTCGATCTTCACCATCATATATGGCAGAAAGAAACTCCTTCGAATCCTGAAATTAACAAATATTTCAAAAGCAGCAAACGAAAATCAAGATCTATTATCATTCAATCAATAATGAAAAGATCTAACAAAGCAGAACTATTACAATTTTAATTTTAGTAATTTGTTTTATCTGGTTTGGAGTTTGAACACAGAAGATCAGGGTAAAGAGGGATTTAGTCCTCTAAACTACCAAGAGCCCGGAATAGAGGTTTTACCGCGCCTCCAGATCGCGTTCCTTTTGATTTTTTTTTCTTGGCAATCCCCTTACAATTGTGCATGATCCGTAAACATAATCGGTAGTGGTCAAAATTGGTAGAAGTCAAATCAGTGTCGACAAAATCGGTATTGTCACAATCGGGATATTCAAAATCGGTGGTGTCAAAATCGGTAGACATGATCGGGTAAGTCATAATCGGTAAAGTTGTCAAAAATCGTTTTTAGTTCGGTCTTGAATCGAATGTGAACTGCTGAGGCTAACGAATGTCCCCTGGACGGCTCTGCAGGAGTCGCTTCGCCTCGCAATGGATTGTGGTGAAAACGCATTGCGTGTTTTTGTGCCGGAGACGACCTTGTTGACTACCGTAGGTAGTGGACATAGCTGAAGGTTACGATGCTTGGCATTCATGATGTGTTTGTTGACATAACATTATTTCGTATATTTCGGATCCCAAACCAGTATTTAGATAACTAGTATCGAACGAACAAAACGATACTAAAACAAAGCAGTCAAATGATATGATATCTATGAATAGCGATAAAAAAATGATCACATACAATTATTGAATCAAAATCAATAATAATTATAACTGGACAATTGAAAAGTCTTTAAAATTCAATCGAACTGATAAGCTAAAATGGTTCGATTTAGTTGGGCGCCATTTGTTATGAAGGCTGATTGTGGTCGGCGCCACATAAATAAATAATTGAAGAATTTAGCTAAATTTCTATTTTGGCAATCAATTAACTCTCCCATTTTCCCCGAAATGCGTGCACTTACCGCTCTTCATTTCGTCGTCCTTGGAGGGATCTTCTCCGCCCTACTTCTGTGGCGCCTCCTGGGGTCTACCAGGGGGCTGCTGATGTTGTTGTTGTTGGCGAGAGGCTTTCACGTTCGGATTTGTAATATTTTCACAGGTGAACACAGGCTGAAGGTCTGGAAGCATACACACGCTCTTCTGTTGCTGGTGGTTCTCCTGCATCTGCGCCTCGAGTGCCGGTTCCGTCTCGGATGACGCGCTGATGGAGCGTGTCTTGGATGGCGCCGATAGTGCCACCTGCATGACTGTGCCACTCTCCTCCCTGATTTTTCTGACGTCACTGATATGGATTTTCGCGGGACACTGCCTTCGCGCACCGCTGGAGCTGCTAAAGATGAAATCCAGCCCTTGGAACTGCTGTTGCCGTCCCGGCATCTGCGCCACGGAAATCGATGAGCACCTTTACCTTGCCTTGCAGCCGACCCATTCATCTCCGGATGAATCATCGGGCGGGAACTTGATGGCTAGTTGGTCAAAGCCGATCTGTCCCACACCGGATGGAGAATGAAAACTTTGATGCCACGCTACTGCTGATCCGGACCCTCTTTAGCAGTTCCCCTCCAATTGTCGATCTGATTGTTCAAGTTTCACTGAGGATCAATTCCGCTCCGGCCGAAGAAGGAACTTGTCCCCGAAACACCAACAAAACAGTGAGGGGGTACTGGTGGAATTATCCGCAATGTCACCGTGGTTGATGGCACGGAAAAGGCGCTCCGCAAGCGACAAATGAGGAGAATCAAGGGTGTCAAAAAAAAAGGCCGTCTGTGTGGGAAAGCGCACGTTAGACTCATTTCACTGGGCTACGGGGGTTTCGCTGCTTACCTGTGCGGCCCACGATTATTTTTGCCCGTTTGTTGCTTTGAAGTTCCGTCTGGACGACTCCAATCTCGGTTCCTCTTCAGCTTAACCGCTCAGCAAGCAACGTGGCTTAGAGTGCGTCTGGATGAATCTGCGAACAATGCATTCCCGTCAGAGTTTCGGCTGATTACCGACTAAAGGACGTACCTTCGCTAGCTGCTGGTGCGAACTGAAGCCCCTCGGTTGCGTTTTCCTCCCGGAATTCCGGGTTTTCCCAGCGACAAGATTTCTCCACCACTTGCTCGTGCGGCGACTTTTGTTTGACTCCCCCGGAAACAGTGATGACAGTTCCTGGGCCGTTTCTACACGCTGAGCGTGGTATATTTTGTTTATTCACACGCCGTGCATATTCGATGTAAAGTTGGGTAAATTTTCAGCGCACGCCAATTCTCTACATGGGGATGGGTAATTTAAAAACTTTGTTGCCAGTATCGCTTATATCATATCAATGAAAATATTGTTATAAAACTCGAACGTAACAACAACCTCTAAATTTCATTAAATAGACGAAATTTCTGGTAGGTTTATAAAAAAGCATTAACAAACAAGAAAAAAGTCAAACAATTTTAAGGTTCCATGTCTAGAGAGGTGTTCATATCGAATCATTCCATTCCTCGGATAATCGAGCAGTTTTTAATTCACTGCGTGGCGTTTAATAAGTGCTTTTCCGATGGTCATTTTGGAATATTGGGCGCGACGATCGACTACTCCTACAGCTGGTCCTTTGGCCGTCGTTGGCTCTGCTTCCTTTTGTTGATGGCCGCGATGAAGTGTTTGTGTGTGCGTTATTTATATTTATTTTATTTGTTTGCTTACCAGTAAATGGAGATAGTCCTATTTCCTATTTCTTGAGTGCCGGGATGGAGGGAGAATGTTGGAACAGAATTTTCCATGACTGTAATTTACCCTAGTCCAATCGAAGCCAAGTTCAAATCTCACCGCCACGCAATCCGTGGGAATATATAGTAGGCTATTATACGTCAGCCGCGTTCCCGAATCCCACCAACAGTTTCGATGGCCTACTAGGATTGGTATGGTATTGATAGGAAAGCAAAGCTAAGTTAGAAGTTGGACCCGCTTTTGTTCCACCAGAATAGATCGTCTCTAGGGTGACTTTTATCGCAAATACATTCGGTGCGATTTATTGACATATTGGCAGTTGAAGTTGGCAACGTCTTGACTCGGTCAAAGCAGGCTGCGCGACTTGTTGGATTATTGTGAGCAGCCGATTGTAATCTACAACTCAGTAAAACGGCGGAAGCAGACTCTGAGCGAAATTATCGGAAACGGATAAAGATAAGCGGAAGGCGCTTTTCTATCGCACAATCGGGAAACGCAATTGCCTACTATGTCATTCTGGTTTTCCGTTTTTGGATTGGGTAATTAATGACGTAACCATAACTTACCACCGCTTTTCGTATCAAGAATGGCAGCAACTTTATGGTGATTTCTTAAACTCGGCTCTCATGAGCTATAAACAGCATCTGGTCAGCCGATTCTGACCCTTCCGTAACAGCTGGAACAATAACAGAGGATGAACCATTTTCCGTAGAATGGATGATTTGTAAGCTATCCTCGCTAGCAGCATACATATTTATGGTGGCTCCGAAGACATTAACCTTTTCCGCTGACTACATAATTGATAGTGTTGTATGTTGAGGCAAGGCTCAATTCGATTGATTGGTAATGGAATGAACTTATTCGGTTTGATGAATTCGTGTACGAATCGTGCCATAAATCACTTAACAAAACAAGTAGGGAACAAATTCATTCGACGAGTGAGCAAGTACATGCTATGCTATACTTGCTTGACCTTGAGATTTATAACAAAATAACTCGCATGCCAATTCGATTTCCATTCGATCCATGTTTAATGCCGGCAAAATCAATTTATCTCAAAACGTCAATTCGGTTCTGCGAGCATTCAAGACACCCATGTGGCACGAGAATTCCGCTCAGCTGAGTTTGTCCAACAATCAAACCCCTTCCCAAATCATTTCAGAAATCAATTAAAATGAACAACACAATGAACGCAATAATGGCGTCATCAAACAGTGGCGTCCCCGGCCCCTCGAACTCTTGATAAAGCTGGGGTCCGGAGAGAAGGGAATGAAAATAGCTCTTGCGTACATACATACATACAGTTACCACGGGGAAAAAAGTACCCTGTCTTTTGTCGAAACTTCCGCCGGAGGTGGGAGGGCGAAGATGTCTTTCGGCTTGTCACGTGGAAACTGATGGGCGAGGCGCGTTTGTCTGGAAGCTGTAGAGAGCAAGCGAGCAAGGAAGGAAAATCTGCCACACAACAAAACGCCCAGGATAAAGGATAATAGCAAATCACGCTGTTGTCAGTTCCTGCTGCTTGGCGCAATGGCGCTCTTCACTTTGGCTTTTCGGAAAGTGGGTATTTTTTTCGTTATTTTTAAGGTTATAGAGCGATGAAATTGCTTGGTTTAATTAATAAAAAAATTATCAATTTTTAATATGCTTTGCTAGTAAATGTTTTTTTTTTCGGAAAAACATCCATCACGAAAAAAACGTATGCGAACGGCAACTATAGGTATTGCTACCCTATTAACAGTGGTTCCATTTGCGAAACCAACGGACAAAATTATTACAGCTTGAATTTCAATGAAATTTTTTAAAAATATTTAAATTTTGTTCTATTTGTTCCTAATTTTAATTTTAATATCAACATCATTCAGACGGAATCTTTATAAAATGGGAGCTGCAAATTGAGTTTCGAATGGCAATACAAATATTACATTTAAAAATTGTTTTAAATCTCACATAAAAACTTGATTTGTGAGAAGAGGTCCCAAACTATGGTATCGGATCCCATTTTCTCGTCAGATCGAAAGGAGGGAGAGGTCTTGAATAACCTTTAAAACTTTTTTCGTACCCTGGTATCTTTTATCTCTTATGTCTAATTTAATTTCATTTGCCTTATAAATCTTGAACTTTAAAATAAAGTTTGTATAAAACCCCTATCCTTCTTCTCTCTCTCGGAAAGGAAACCAATTACTCATATTAACATTTCTCGATTCCAAATACCCTCCCCTGCAACATTTGATTTCATTTGTTTTCAGCTTCCAAGTTATTCTTAAATTATCATATGGAAGCTCCTCCTCTCCTCTTTTATGCACCCACTGGAATAATAGAGAAGTACCTATTAAAAAACTATAAAAATATTATGTGCCACTTGCTCAAACACCTTCCAATCCAAAATTTGGTTTCCATAACAAGTTTAAAATTGTATGGAATTATCTGCCCAAATCATCACAAAACATCGATTTAACATCGACATTTAACCACGGAGCTTTTAGACATAGGTCCACTTTGTGTGAATGGATGGAACCGACACCGGGCCATTCTCCCCAAACGTGCAACCAGTCAGTCAGTAAGTCGGTCGTCGAACAAGCGAGTCAAGTAGTGACACAGGAGGACACTTTGGAGCCCCGTACAGTTCTGCACATTTGGCGACCGTGATAGGTAATTTCTCGTTAACTTAGAAAAACGAGAATTACAAAAGAAATTGCAGCAAAAATGGTAAACAAAGGCAAACTTGCTTGAAAATCAAGCAGTTTATTAACCCTCATGCGCACTAGGTTTCGTTACCCTTATCAAACTTAGGAGTGTCAATTTGACACTTCAAGCTAAAATCGTTATAACTCTTTTCATACTTAACCGATTACAACAAAACTTATATTACTAGAAAAAAAATTTAAAAAAATATTTCTTGGCTCCATGATGTAGACATTAACTTTAGCTTTCATATGCATAAGGCAAATACTTTTTGGACGTGTAATATATGAACTACAGCAGTTTTCCTGAGGCATGATTTCCGGATTTTTTTCTATCATGCTGAATAACGAGAAAACTAGTAACTTTAGCTATATATAATGTTCGAAACATATTTTACTGACATTACAAGGTTTCTATTGATATAAGTTTTGTATGAAGTTCAAAATAATTCAAACGAATTAAACAGATTTTACTTTTGAAGTGTCAAATTGACACTCTAAGTCGGAAAAGGGAGTTTGTTTTGTCCAGGCTTCCAGGATTCGTCCATAAAAAAGTAAAGCTGCAATATTGAAGTACTTTTGAATTCATTTAGGATCCCCGAAGAAATTTTTGTTTTTTGAAGCTTCTGAAAAAAGTTACAAGCATTCAAACTTGCAATAGTGTCAAATTGACACTCTAATGCGGATGATGGTTAATCGCCCTGTACAAAAAAATGGTAAAAAGAGGAAACTAAAATAATCTGAAATATTAAGCGAGCGTAAGGACAACTTGATCATGTTCACAATTTCAAGCGAGTTGAGAGAATAGCTTGAAATTGAAAGGCGAGTTGAGAGACAGACTGGTGGCAGAAGGGCTATGATTAGATGTTATAGTTTATTTAGAATTGGAACAAAAACAATTGCCTGTATTTCTGTCATCTATTATTGGATTCCAGAAATTTTTTCATACAAATGTAGCATTTTTTTCATACTTTTAAGAAAAAATACGGAATAAATTATTTTTCACGGTTTCGAAGGAATTCCCGAATTTCCCTGAATCACGGCTTATTAAGGAGTGTATTCGAAAAAAATGCAACACTTTGTTTTGTGAATAACTTTTGAATACATAGATGGAATTTGATGATATTTTCAGGGAATTTACCTGGTAATGTAATGTTTACATTTGCAAATATTTGTGATATTCTGTCACGTGGATTCTAAGAAATCGTCCGTTGAAGAAATTTTTGTTTAATAAATAGCCAATCAGTCTATCTAATCCGAACATGAAGATTTTATTCAACCGACGTTTCGGTGCTTGTTGGCACCATCCTCAGGGAAACTGGGATTTAAGTATAAATTTGTAAGAATTTGGTGTTATAATTGATAGTGTCTAGTGTGAAATAAGTGGCGAGGTCCTACTTACAATAATGCATCTGTTCTTTGTTGTGGTTCTTGAGGTAAGCCTATTGTCGATTACTTGGTCGTTTTTGAATTTTTAACATGCTGTAAGGTCGGAAGTTATGGTTTACATTATTTGAATTTGAACTGTTCGCAAAACTGATATCGTTTTCTTACTGGACGAAATTTACCTCTGTAAGAAAACGATATCAGTTTTGCGAACAGTTCAAATTCAAATAATGTAAACCATAACTTCCGACCTTACAGCATGTTAAAAATTCAAAAACGACCAAGTAATCGACAATAGGCTTACCTCAAGAACCACAACAAAGAACAGATGCATTATTGTAAGTAGGACCTCGCCACTTATTTCACACTAGACACTATCAATTATAACACCAAATTCTTACAAATTTATACTTAAATCCCAGTTTCCCTGAGGATGGTGCCAACAAGCACCGAAACGTCGGTTGAATAAAATCTTCATGTTCGGATTAGATAGACTGATTGGCTATTTATTAAACAAACAAAATACAGTCGTTTTTAAAAAGTTTCAAGAAATTTTTCGACTTTAATTTTTGGGCAACACGTGCGTCATCTATAATGCATACTATGAACCACCTTTTTTTTCAATTCAAGTCAATTTTTGATTACGTTTCCTGTTTCCTGTTTCCTGAAGCTTGACCTTCAATATAATTCAAAAATTTTATATTGGTGGAAGTTATAATAAATTTAGCCGATTGTGCTCCTTCGGCACAAAAAAAACTTGACTTTTTATCACTCCACCATCGTGTTAGCGTAATGGCCCGAGTCCAGATGCAACTTAAACAGAGTATAAACTTTGTGAGACCTATTGAAGAGTTTTTCAAAGAAAACGGTCGTATTTGAAGGCAGTCTTCTTTGTATTTTTGGCCATTCATCCTGTCAATCGTTATGCAAGAATGAGTAATTTGCAGTTTCCGCAAATCGTTAGCCTCCTCAAGTACTAGACATTAAATTTTTCAATTTTCTATCCTTGTTTATCTCCAGGAAATACAGGCGAGACATATCAACGAAAAGTTTCTGGTTGGAAACCTGCCAGCTAATTGCTAAAGAGTTCGTTTTGCTGTCCATTACGAAATTTTTCAAAAAATCTCTCCACAAACAGTCCAAATATTTTGCGCACGATTTTACAACCGTATTTAGTTTATTTTACCGGTGGGCAGCTTCTACCATGAAGATATTTATCACTATATTTATCACTTCCTCTTTCATATTATGGGATTGAGCTTTAAAAAACTTCTCACATTCCTCACACTTCATTGGGTCCTCTCGGACTTTTTAAATGATTTACCATGTAAACTTTGGTCGAATAGCAAATTTCCAGCTGTTTTTGGGTCTCCCTCTGGGACTTTCTGGGTTTTTCTCGATCCTGCCCTAAAATTTTTTTCAGTATTGGACGCTATCTCAAACACCACTTGACAGATTGTTGCCAATCTTTGTGCACGTATACATTACATTTCTAGGCAGCTTCACTAAAAATTTCATTAACTTTCAACCATGCATTCAAAAGTAATCAACGAAACAAAGTGTTGAATTTTTTTTTTGAATACACTCCTTAGGCGGGGCACACCTTCTTCGTCCATCGTTTTAGCTATATTATTCCACCAGGTCTTCATCTGATTGATGTCTTTGACAACCTTTCCCTTTGCCTTGAGTCTCTGCTTCATAATTGCCTAGTATTTCTCAATAAGGCGGAACTGAAGGCAGTTTAGTGGGCTAAGGTTTTTCGGTACAAACTTAACCTCTTTCTCTGCATACCATTTTTGAACGTTTTTGCAGTAATGACAGCTTGCCAAATCTGGCCAAAACATCGCGAAATGATCGTGGTATCGAATGAAAGGCGAACTTCGTTTTTGGAAACACTTTTTTAAAATAGTTCCGATGTCTTATATTTAACGAAAACTATCGATTTTCGGCTGCCCTGCCATACCATAAATTTTTGTGTAAATTTGTCGGCTAAAACCAATATAAATTTTGCTGGAACACCCCCTGAGCCGTTGCCAAGTAAAACTTTTGACCTGCATTTTGCCCGAAGTCAGTCTTGGCATCGTCCATCAGAAGACACCCATTGAACTTGATCACCACCTGGTCGTAAAGCTTCCGAGCACGGAAAACGTTTTTCTTGTTTCGCTTGAATGTAGTGGTCATTAAAAAAATTGCATGAGCTATCTTACGAAACTCCTCGTTTTCAAATTTTTGAGTACCGTAAAACGGGGTAACTTTGATCACCGTGGTAAATTTGACCAACAATAAATTTTTCCACATTATCATCAATGACCCAGTCTATAGTTTGAATTTTTGAAAACTGTTTTCTACGTTTGAAAGCCTATCAATTGAGTATCAAAAAAAATATAGGCCAAATTTGGTTTTTATTTGAATTTTTTTCTGTAAGTAAAAAACCTAATTTAAAAATCTTAAAATATCCATTTTTTCAAGGCTTGCAAACAAACAGTTCTCATGATGATACCAAAAAGCATTTAGGAGCAAACGGGTTGTTTAATGTGAAAGTACATCTTTTTTTCTTTGTATATGAACAGTCATAGTGTTATTTTTATAGTAATTGAATGATAAATTTTTGATATTAAAAAAACAAGGACATTTTCCAAGAGTAAGCCCGTATTGGACAAATGGATAGGAACCCTATCAAATCGTTAACTTTGAAGAAAAAATGAAAATGGAAATAGTGGGAGAGCTTAGGGGAATGAGTGAAGGTAAAATTTCATTTGTATTTTGAAGTTTAAACTATTTAGCCATTATAATTATTTTTGCCCCTAAATGTAGGCAGCATCATAGTTCTTTTTACGATTATAATTATTCTTAAAATAAAACAATAAAAATCAAGGTTTAATTGATGAACTAGCATTTGTAAACATTATGAATGTGTTTTGTATCCTTTATGGTCAAGAAAACTCCTTAAAAACCATCAGAATAGAGACTGATCAATGTCACCCCAAAGCATCAAATTCTGAACAGAGACGAAAAAGATTTTTAAATCAAATTTAAAGAGGTCTAATAAATTTCTGCATCCATGTTTTACGTCCATAGGAGTCCAGTACTGGTTTAAAAATATAAAACATGCCACATTCCCCTCAACAGAAAAAATAATCGAATTATATTGAATAAAGTGATCAATATTACCCCGGATTACGGTAGTCTTTACCTAATAATTTATTATTCGCATTCGCATTCACATTCGCATAAACAGTCGCCTAAAACTTCGGTTGGCGCTACTCATCAACTCTCCGTTTTATGAAATTACAGTCATTAAGAATTGCACCACCTTCTTTCCTAGATGGTGTTACACTTCCTGACTTTCAATTTCAAAAGAGGCAAAGTCTTCCAATTCGTTGCCTCAGATTATAGAATCTCTTAAAATGAAAAACTTGCCCCACAGAATGTTGAAGGTGCCCTGGCCGAACCCTGCGGACTGTGTGGGGAAAGGGAGGGTATATTAGTCGCTTTGTGACTCATGTTTACTTAAACGTTTTAAAGCGTACATCCTATTTTAACTATAAAAACAAAGAATACATAAATGAAGCCCCGAAAAATATCGAATATTTACATATACCAAAATCTATTATTTATTTTCTTGATAAACTCATAGATTTTCAAATCAATTTTTGCTAAACATATTCATGATGAATCTTAAAAACTTTAAAATTTACCTGAACAAAGTAGTAGAAAATTCGATTTTTTAAACTATGATTACATAATTGTTTTGAAAATTCATGGTATAATTTCTAGCTAGCCTCAATTTATTATTTATTCTCATACAAGAGTAGTAAAGATATATTGATTAATCTCAAAATAAAGATCTGGAAAAATGACGATTCAAATGAAATTCACTAGCAGGAGCTTCCATGTGCTTAAAATGAATATTTGAACCCGAAATCGAAGTCTTCAGGTAATAAATACCTAAAAATTTCGTAATTTTTTATCGCAATACGTCACAAAAGTACTTATTGGAATATATTTATTCCGGATTATAAAGGATGAATTCAAGAAAAAATAATAATACTTAGCTTCGGTTTACTGCCAACTACCAATTCTGCCAGAGGACCTTCCGGGAAGACTTGGATCGAATTTCGATAGCCTGATAGATTGGTCCTGCTTTACTTTCGGAGGGAACAGCTAACCACATAATCAGTGTAGACCAAGGGGGGTGTATAGTAGGTGTACTGATCAACCAAAATTTCGAATCAGCCATGTTGGGTTTTCAAATTGGCTACCATGGACACGTTGCGTTTGTTTACCAACAAAGCACTCGAAGACGAAGACATCCGCAAGATAATCAGCCTGTTGGAGAGTTTATTTAAGGGCTACACGATATCTGTCGGGGGGTAGGTACTTATCAGCTCATAGCTACTGTTAAAAATTAGAATATTGATGCTCATTTCTATCTCCATCCAGATGCAAGCCACACTACTGCAGGCGGATTCTCGATGCTGTACGTACACAACTTGTACGAGAGTTACTCATTAAGCTACCAGACGAACATTATTTTTTGCGCCGATTTCAATAGCGTTCCAGAATGTGACTTGAACCGACAGCTGAGGGAACGCTTCGTCGACGACGAGATGGCTAGTTTAGAATCGAGGAACTCCGTTCGTTGTTACTAAAAGTGAACGAAATGTTAACATCCCGTTGCCTGCCGAGAAGGTAGTGAAGCTTGTAGTGAAATATATAGCAGAGTGCAACAGTTTAACGGAAATAAACGTTCAACACACACAAACTGGTCTTTTTGTGAAAACAATGAAAAATAATGGCGCTCAACATTTTATTAGGTTCTTAAATTTTTTTCGGGAGCAGTTTGATATGTTCCATGTACGTATGTTTTCTAGAAGAATCTCATTTCTTCACAGAGGTAAACAGATAGGCAAACATTTTTTGAATATCCGGAATGATATGCAGCTCAACTCGATTGGTTCCAGCGGTGAGTTTTGCGTTCTGCCACCGCAGAAACAGGCTGCAATGTTTTCCGATTGGCTCGAATATCCTCACCGACCCTGCTGTTGCTGCTAAATACAAACAAATCCGGCTTGTGCGCTCGTTAAGGATGAGCTCGGGTTGAACAATCCTGCGGATGATCGGTTGTCTGATGACTGCTGGTGGCATGGAAGGAATCTGGTATTCGAGGGTTTGGTTTGATGGTTGGTTGATCGCGGGTAGAAAAAACCTTTTTGGCGATGGCTATTTGGAAGCTGCCTCGTGTGGAAAAACACCGGCTCATAAGAATTCAGCTTGTTTGGAATTTCGGGTTGGTTGGCTTCGAACAACGGCCAGTAGCTGATGGAAACTGACTTGGAGACACTGAAAATGAATTCTGATGAAATTGAATCATCTTTCTTCACTAAAAATTTTTTTTCTTATGTTTATAAACAAAGATAACGATCCCAACCAACACCCGCGCCCTCCTCGCCTATTTACTGCAAAAGTCAGCAAACCTTCTACTTTAAGAACCTTGGTGTAGACATTTCACTTTTCATTTAATTTCATTAAAAAAATATTTCTTAGGACAATGATTTTGACACACGCGGAAAATTTTCTTCGTCCTATTCCGTCAATGCCTACTTTCGTTCCTCCTTCCCTAATGATTTATTATCTTGTATTAATTTAAAAATTGTTCAAGTGATAGGATCTTTAAATAAATGTACACACTATGCTTAGCCAAAGTTTTCACTCATTCCTTCGTGATGGTATCGCCATAATAAAATGTCTCCCTCATTATGTTTGAATTATTAAAACCTATGTGAGATAAAAATGAAATCTCTCGAGAAAAATAATATTATCATCCAAACTAAGCTCCGGTGAAATATAGGGGCACACGGTGTCTCTGATGGAACGATTTTATTTATCGAAAATTAGCATCGCTAATTTTTGCACCATTCGAAAGCTGGGACTTTCCCCTTTCATTTGAGCCCAAATTTGAAATAATCCACCGGGGGATCTAGAACATTTTATTTTCTTGAAGATTTTTTAACCTTTTCAATGGTACTTTTCAAAGACAAAGTCATGCTTTTAACTGTGAAAACGCTCGTCTTCCCTTAAGCATAAATCCAACATCACATGTCAATAATATGATTTAATAGGAAATTTTCCTGGCTACAATTTTGTAGAAGACACCAAAGTGATACGAATTGAGAGAAAGGAGTTGGAATGTCAGAAACAGAGTTATTATTATTATTTCATTTGAAAAATCTAATAAAACTTCTCACCACTGATTGTACTAAGACCAAAAAAAGTATTCTACGAGCTTTGTTATTGATTGTAGATTGTATGAATGTTCAAACTATTTATTTAAATTAAAAAATCAATCTTTTACATATAATTGATCAAGATTATCTGAAGTTATGAGCATTTTTGGGGTTTTATTATTCCGGAACAAATATCAAATTCTTTTTTTTTGTCACTCCGATTTTTCTAAAAATCCCAAAGTGGGGAATAAATAAAGTTTAAGATATTTTAGATAATGATTTGATACATTTTTCGAAAATTCAAACAGTTGAAAGAGCGAAAGCCAAACTGTAGAAGATGGGAGTAGTATTACCTGTCATTTAGATTTTTTTTTTCAAATGTTTGATCTTAATTTTCTCGATTGTTTGATTTCGTGCAATGTAGATTGTATACAAGTTTGTTGCAAGCCAGCTTTGGTTCAATTTTTTTTTCCAATGTATTGAGATTTGAATTAATTTTTATTTTAAAACCCATTTTTTGTTATGTTTAGGAAATTTGAAAAAAAAATCATCAATATGAACAAATGGAAAATTTCAGAAAACAAAATAAAAAAAGATTATTTCAGATCTGACAACTCAAAGTGAATTGAGAAAATATTTTCGGATAATAGTATTACATCAAATCAACCTCTTAAAATTGTTGAAAACAAAGTTGATGTTGAGATATTGTAATCTCCTTTTTTTCTTTTTATAAATAAATCAATGAAAGCAATTAGGTTCAGTTCGTGTACTTTTGAGAAAAATGAACAATCTAGAATTTTTTTTTACAAATCTAGACCACATTTTTACATACACGAGTGCCTCCAAAAACACTAATTTATGGAATCAAACATAAACAAAAGGTTAATTTTTTTTTTAAATTTTATTTATAACACTTTATCATGCTTGTGATACCCGTGTCTATGGTTTTACAATCAATCTAAAGTGAAAAGTATGAAAACCTTCAGAAATCATCAAAAAGGATGAAAGATTTTCAACAAAGATGTTGGATTATGAAATCCAGGTGAATTATTTAGAATTTTGGCTTAAATGTAAGAAGCAAATCTTATTTTTTCCTAGCCCTAGATGTTTGTTCATAAAGTATTCAAACTAAATTAGCTCAAAATATAAATAACTAAATTTTCCAGAAAGGCGGCAGACAATTGTTCTAGAATAAAACCCTTCAAATGCTCATAACTTCAGGTAATACGGCTCAATTTCATGTAAAAGAGATATTTTTTAATGTAAATAAACCGGTTTGAACATTTATACACTCTACAATCAATAACAAAGCTCGTAGAATACTTTTTCTGGTCTTAGTACAATCAGTGGTGAGAAGTTTTATTAGATTTTACAAATGAAATAATAATAACTCTGTTCGTGACATTCCAACTCTTTTCTCTCAATTTGTATCACTTTGATGCCTTCCACAAAATTCTAGCCAGGGAAATTTCCTATTAAATCATATTATTGACATATGACGTTGGATTTGTGCTAAAGGAAAAATGAGCGTTTTTACAGCGATAAGTATGATTTTGTCTTTGAAAAAACCATTAAAAAGTTTAAAAAATCTTCAAAAAATAAAATGTTCTAGATCCCCCGGTGGATTATTTCAAATTTGGGCTCAAATGAAAGGGGAAAGTCCCAGCTTTCGAATGGTGCAAAAATTAGCGATGCTAATTTTAGAAAAATAAAGTTTTCTCTCAGAGACACCGTGGGCAAATCTGTGAACCTCTCGGCACAATTGTTATGGAATTTAAACAATAAAAGTTTTAAAAACATTTGAAAAACTCATCGGTTTTTTTTTGTTTTACAAAATAAATACAATCAAACTGATCAAATACATATTTTTTAACCACGAATCGCCTACTGTGTACCACTGTTTGCGGGAAGAAGCGCCTCGCTTGCGGGCTTCAAAGCGGAAACTACGACTGTGGATAAGTGGAAAGAATACGGCGACGGCAAGATGAAGAAAGAATCGAAGAACCCGAAAAACCAATCCCACCGCACAGCTAACCCCAACAAGTATTCAGTAGACTCAAGTGAGTGTGAGAAGGCAATCGGAAGAAAGTTGCGTCAATTCATGCTTTCAAAAGGACTTTGATTGCCAAAAAAGTACTCCGCGGGTCGCGTGTATCGATTTGTTCGGTTAAAGAGTTGATTTTTTCCCCGCTTTGGCTTCCCTTCGATACCTTGGGAGGGGAAGGGGGTCTGGATTGCGAAAAATGGCTGAGGGTGGGTGGTGTCGATCATTTTTGACAGCCCTTTTCATGTCGAGATAATCGCTTCCTTACAAAAAAGAAGCTATACGTGAATCACAACGGCAACTGATGATCACTGGATGTAGCTTCTTCGGAAATTAGGAATCGAGGGCAGATTAAAAGGCTGTGCTGTGGCCATTGATGCCAAAAAGTTAAGTGATTATTGGTGGATTTTGTTACTGACAGTGGCCGTGGTGAGGTAGTGCTAAGCCAAATCGATTGGAAGCAATTTGTTGGATCAATCATCGTCCGTCTTCGTTAGACGGAGTTGTCTTCTTTCGGAACCAAGTCGAAATTTTATATTTGAAGTGCCATATGAATACACATTCCAAGGTCTGGCGTAAATAAAATTGAAAAAAAAAAAGAAAATAAAAGTTCCATAGTAACAAATTTAGGTTCGGATTTTTCAATCGGTTAATTAACTTGAATTCAGAGTTTTGGTTTTGAAACTTTGAATCTGATTTCAATTTTTTCAGAACTCCGATATCGAATTTCAAGATTCGAAACTCGGATGCGTACCACGAAGGAATCTATTTATTTATTTAAGGCTATGTAATGGCTTTTCGGCAAGGCTGGTGAATTTCAGTCAATATCGTTCCATCCTGACCAACATCTAGTAGTCAATGTAATCGGAAGCATATCAAAGTCGTCTACCAGTTGAATAACCAAGCTACAATGTCAGTCAGACTGTAATCAAGGTTGCTGAAAAAAATTCTGTGTTTTTGAGAAAAATAATTCTGACTTTCTGTGATTTTACCCATAAATTCTTTGATGCATTTCTGTGATGCTATTTCATTGAATTTCATGGAAAATTCATGGTAAATTGGGTCTTTTCACATTTTAATTAGGCGAAATCAATAACCATTACTAATTTTATCATACTTTTCTTATTCATAGTAAGAAATCTTAATTTTAATTTGTCCAAAAAACTGTTCACGGCCATTTCTGCACATTGATAATTTCTGAAATTCATTCAAAATTTTTAAATTCTGTGAAACCTGTGAAAATTTGAAAATTCTGTGTTCTGTGACACAGATTCTGTGATGAAAATTTGCTCAAAACTCTGTGAAATTACAGATTTTTCTGTGATTTCGGCAACCTTGGCTATAATGTCAATATTGAATGACATTTTTGCACTCCACTCGCATCGCATCACACATACGGTCGATTTTCTATTTTTTTTCTGGCTGTGTAGGGAAGGATTTTACGTTATAAGTTGCGCAACAGTTGAAAAAATTTAGTTGTTGGCTGTAAGAAGGAAAAAGTCATAGCAAGCATGATGTCGTTCATTCAACTTGGTCATGGCATTGTAAGCTTATTTCGCTGACCAAAATGCAGTATAGCATGACATAGACATGCTAAACAGTATAAAAGTCGCCTGATATTGGCTGTCTGACACCGATAATTTGCAGCTTTGCTTCTCGGACTTATCGGTAAGAGCAAGTTCACTGGTTTTGGGAAAAAGTGGTAGAAATTTTGACATTTTGAAAATTTTACCAAGCAAATATGTTTTCAAGATCTCAGGGCGTTGTATTTTTTTACAACACTGTTTTTTATTTCAGCCGTATGTGATAGAAATATTGCTATTTTTGCATCACAGCATGCGAATCTACAACACACGTGTTGTAAAAAAAACTTGAAGGCCACAGATCTTGAAAATGTTTTTGCATGGCAAAATTTTCGAAATGTGCTAAAAGTGACAAAATTTCTACCACTTTTTCCCAACACCAGTGAACTTGCTCTAAACGATTGAAACACTTTTATTTGTGTTTCAAGCAGGCTTATTGATATTCGTTTCATTTTCTTCAAAATTTCGTTGCCGACACAACCACAGTAACGACGCTTTTAGTATTCACACGCGAACGCATCAGAACGTGCAACAGAAGAACGCCGTCTTAGTGAACTATGAGCAATGAATTTTCGTTCTGTTTGCGTCGCCTAGCGATTTGCCTAGGTAGTTGATTTTCTCCTCCCGATTTACAGTCATTCTTATACTCCGAAAAAAATTCTTCACATGAACGCTACGTTAAAATGTACATGGATTTTTGCCACCATGAAAATCACGTGGAACCTACGTGAATTTCAGGTAGCAAACAGAGCTCGTGCAGCAAGCAGGATTCACGTAATTTTCATATGAGTTGTATGTGAAATCAACGTAGATTCAATGTGCATTAAAAATTTAAAAAAAAAAACATGAAATGTTTTGATTTTCAAAGTAAACTTTATTATTCGACGAAACTACATAACGCATATGCACTTTCCACTTTTAACCTGGCACTTTTTAGAATTCACTTCACTTTATTAATCAAACATAATTTTGTCGAAAAATGGCTGTTTGTCCCTTTACGTAACGGGTGACTACGTGAAAATCCAGGTAAATTTAACGTTCTTTTTTTCGGCTGAGTGTACTCCAGCAATCATTCGCTTCACCACTGAATCCATTCGTTAGCGAGTTGTTTCGGTGCGCGTTGATGAAGATGCTGTTGATGCTGGACAATTCCCAGGATAAACCCAGACAACCATTTGGTGGGTATTTCGAATTTGCAACGCAAATATACGTGCAAATATACGTGTAAACATATCGTATATAATGTAGCAAAACCAGTATATACGTATCATTTTGGAGGCCATATAGGTACATTAGCAAACATATTCTTGATTTGGATTGTATTAAATTACGATTTGCCCGACTTGTCATGCGCATAATTTACGACTACCCTGATTCTTTTTGGAATATACTATGACAATTCACATCATCATATAGATGATTGAGATTGTAATATACGACATTTTTCGTAACAATATGGAAAGTTCGACGACTTATTTGGTCGTCTTTTGCGACTTGAGTGCAGGGCTCTCATTTTCCGTCAGCTAAAAAAAAATATTTTTTTTGGGATTTTAAACCAATTGGTTTATTCATCACCAAAAAATAATAAAAATAAAATTGTTTCAAAGAAATGTGTTTTTTTGCTGTCAAATTCAAGTTTATATCGTACACATTTATTATTTGCCTGATTGCTGATTTTTTTCCACGTTCATGAATTTATTGTTAGCGCCTGGACTTGAACCCCTGACGATTCGATCAGCAGCTCATGATGGTTCCTCGACGCTATCTGGAATATATAAATTCAAGGGGATTTGCTTCAAAGGCATTAAACCAAAAGCAAATCGTATATTTCTATATCTTAAATCTTTTAAATCGTAGAACACGTCATCGATGATCTAAAAATAGACCGACATTTTGAAGCCTCCTTTAATACGATTCCAATCATCGATGTCCCATTATCATAAACGATTTTATTGAACTATTTTGTATTCTTTTACGATTGCCAGAAAATACGTTTTACGAAAATCAGACATGCGAATTAATTTGCAAAGGTATACGATTGCATGCACATTATTACGAATCAATGCAGTTATATACGTTTTTTATTTCGAATTATTTTATGCATAGCACGACAAAATCTCTCAATCACGGCTGATCACCGTATATCGGTCGTTCCACGGATTTTTTGCGAATTGTCGTACACAAAAGTCGAGTTCATATGTACATAAATACTTCTTGTCGTAATAAAATCATGCAATGCTTTTAAATACGATAAAGAATATGCATGGACCGCACATTGTAGGTGCAGATATACGAAAATGAGTATAAATAACATTCTATACGATGTAATCTGTAAATAAATATACGACTTCTGGTTATCTGGGAAAGACTAGGACCCATATTCGACTTCTATGTTAAGGAGCTAAATTGTTGGTGACTAGGATCGGGGGAAAAATCATTCTGATCGAAGATCAGCAACGTTGGTTTCAAGGAACTAAAATTTAAAAAGAATACATACTATTTGAAACGTTGGATGAAGCCGAAATAAAAGAGTTTTAACCCTTTACCGATAAGGTCCTATAAGACCGAGTGGCCATCACATAACCTTAAAATCATCCCAATCGGAAAATCATTTCCTCGTTATTTAAGTGCCTTGTTTGGTTTGAGATCGATTATTCAACGACTAAAAGTTGACGTGTTTTTCAAGCTCGTCAATTTAAGTCAATTTATTTCAACAGTGAGAATTTTTGAATATCAAGAATTATCAAGCAACAAATTTGTGTCGAAGGCCATTCCGAGCCATCAGGCACCGCCATCAGCTTTAAAGAGCCTGGTCGAAAATTGAGTAAGAATTATTTTAATGATAATTATAATAGTTCTTTTGTAGAAATAAGTAAAAAGAAGTTGGGATAAAAAGCCGTTCGATTTTGAAAACACGAACTGTTCGAGCGTGTTGCCAAAATTGAACAGGGTCTCAATTGCATCAAATAATTGTTTTTCTGTTATTATTGTTGTGATAGAACTCTGTAAAGTCTGTTTCACATCCCAAGCAACCAAAAGTCTCATATCTACTTAAACTCGTTCCTCCAAAGTTCAAATTTCGCTGAATAAAGGTTTCAAAGGGAATTGGTACCAAATTTTCTCGAATGTGAGCATGAAAGTTACAAAAGGTTCCTCAAATAGCCTTCTATGGACTTGAAGTTCCAAAAAGTCCCTCAAATAGCCTTTTTTGTGACATGTCAATCGCACCCACACAGCATAAAAGTTTCAAATTAGGTCTCAAATAGCCTTCTGTGAACTTCAAGTTCCAAGAAGTTTCTCAATTACCCTATTTTGTGACATGTCAATCGCATCCACACAGTATAACAGTTACAAATTAGGTCTCAAATAGCCATCTGTGAACTTCAAGTTCTAAAAAGTTCCTCAAATAGCCTTCTTAGAACTTCAAGTTCCAAGAAGTTCCTCAAATAGCCTTTTCTGTAACATGTCAATCGCATCATTCAGAATAAAAGTTACAAATTGGATCTCAAATAGCCTTCTATGCACTCGAAGTTCCAGAAAGTTCCTCAAATAGCCTTTTATGAGACATGTCCGCCATTTCATGAATATGAAATGTGAACGAACATCACAGAAGGGCATATAATAAATAAATTATTTTTTGGAGCTTGGAAATTGTTAAAATTTATAATTTGTTTTTAAACTTCAACTCAGAACAACTTAAAGCTAACTCGCAAATGATTGTTTTTGAAATGAGTTAATACTTTGACTTTATAAAATTTCGTCCAACTGTATTTACTTACCACGAATTTATCACACATTGAAAGTCAGTTGAAGCAATTCATTGATTAAATATCAAGATAAAATCTAGAACTTGTATAATTTTTTGCTTAACAGTTAAAAACATGGAATTTCATTTTTTGTAACCGATATTATTTTAACGGATGATTGATTTATAAGCCGTTTCGTAATGTTTCTTAGTAATAGGAGGAGAATTATTTTTTTGTTTTTGCTGATTAATCGTTTACTTGTGGGCTGAATAGAAGGCCGTTCAAATCTGTAATAGAACTTCAAAGTTTCAATAAGAACTTAAATTTTGGGCTGAATAAAAGGAACTTCAGCACAATGATTATGCTGATTAAGCTGTGTTCGACCGTTTTAACGAGACTTTTGGTTGCTTGGGATATAATCTGGTCGGATAAAATAGATCATTTCTCCGCAAAGAAATAACGTACAACAAAAGTAAAAATGTCTTTTTGTAGGGTTTTTATTACACTTTAAGGAAAAAAATACAGAAAAATCATTCGTCAGCTTTTCGGATGAATTTTTGAACTTTTTTTGTGATGCCACCCATCATTTTCTTCACAGTACTGCTGATAACCTCATTCGCCATCTTGTTCCACCACTTTTCCATTTGAGCGGGTTTTTTCGTGGTTCTGCCACATTTCTTCAGTTTGCTCTTAACTATTGCCCAATATTTCTCGATGGGACGAAAATCCGAACAGTTTGGTGGATTACTTTTTTGAACAGTTTTGTTGATACTTTTTTGAACAAAATCGATTCTGTTCTCCTTATACCACTTAACGACATCCCGGCTGTAGTGGCAGCTTGTCAGGTCCGGCCAGAACTTCACCGGACCTTTGTGGGACCGAATGAATGGCAAAACCCTCTTCAGGAGACATTCTTCTTTATTAAACATTTCCATTCATTGTGTCCCCAGTGATGAAAATCTTAGTCTTCTTCCCACAACTACAGATCCCTTGCCAAATCATCAACTTACGAGCAAATTTAGCTGCGAAAACAAACTTGAATCTATCCGCAACATTCCCTTTACGCTTCGCAAGGTAAAATCTGTTCCGGGTGTATGTCCAAAATCCATTTTGACGTAAGTTTCGTCGTCCATCAAAATGCATCCGTTGTAATTGGTCAACACTTTCTCGTACAAATTCCTTTCCCTAGTTTTGGCAACCAGGTTTTGTTTCAGAGTCCTGTTGGGATGTTTGCTTGCATGAGACGACCGCAAGCCTTCTCACAAAAAAATTCGTCGAGCTGTACTGTGGTTCGTCTTGAACTTTTTCGCCAAATCACGCAAGGAGTTTCCAGGATTATTGTGAATTGATCGAATTACCTTTGCTCGCAGCTTCCGGTCATATGTTCCACTTTTACGCCTGGTTTGTTTTGCTCGATCCTCCCGCTAACGTTGCAGTACCGAATTTACTGTCGGTTTTTTATATTTCAGGAATTTCGCGACCACGTCGGTTTCTCTACGTGAGTGTGCAGAATTTTTCTATCGCCTTTCGCGTTCCATCATCGATAACTTTTGACTGACTGCTTCAATCTTGATGAAATTTTCACCACTAAGTAAACAAACCATCCGGATCAAAACACTGTCAATAGATTCGCGATGTGACAACTAGAGGCGCTGTAGTAAATGAAAAGATGCGACCAGATTCTATGTGAAACAGACTTTATTTACATATTAGTTAAATAAATGTCGAAAGACCCAATTATCTGGAACATGATGAAGCGTTTTACAAGAAACTGAACAACTATATTATTTTAAGTGTAGACAGAAGACACTGATTGAGGTTACTGATGGGGTTTGCCTTTTTTGTAGTTCCGAATTCATATAGCTAAAGCACTCCGATTTTTTTCAGCAGGTACCCGGGCCGGACAAATCCTGTCAATTTTTTTCAAACCTGGCAAAATTCAGGCTCTTGATTTCGATTTTCCCAACTTAAAATGTGTAATGTGTAAATTCGGTCAGAATCCATGTCCCATTCAACAAAAAAAATACAAGAAGAGAGTGAAAGAAAAACACTTGATATATATTACAAATCTTATTTTCTAAAAAAAAAACTTATTTGATGTTTGTTTTAGTTAAGCCCTGAGTTGTTTTAGTTAAGACCCAAACTTGACTTTTTCAAATATTTTGCTTGATGATTCGGCAAGCCCGAGATTTATAATTCACATTTTAAATGATTTAATTACAACTAACTAGCTTAAATAATGCCAAAATGAAATCTATAATTTTCTTGTGGGCGAGAGAGAGAGAGGGAGAGTTCGCCTTGGTGCCGCGCTGATGAAGCAAATCGGAACATCTAGTACGTCAATATCAATTAGGACAAAGATAAAGAACTGAAGTTAGAAGAAGGTGGTGCACATTGATCAACAGTGAAACAAGGCCTACTTGGCCTTTTTCCTTCGATATGCCTGTCCGCGTCAATGAATGGGGCAGGCGAGGCAGGCGAGGGTAAATTATTTAGTCGCTGAGCACGTTGAATAATAAATCAAATTCACAAACGATGTCTAACTTTGCCGGCCGAATCGAGCAGCTACTACGGAACGAGAACCGTGTTTGGGATTGGTTCCGATTGTGTGAATGTGAATGAATGGTGGCACTGCCGGGAGGCTAGGAGGAACTATTAGCAGAATGGCCTGCAGCAGCCGTAGTAGCGTCTCCCGGAAACTCTATACAGGGCACTTAGCAAGTCGAGAGAAAACTTTGGAAGTTCCACACCGGTCAATCGTATCCCAGTCAGAGTTTGTAAGCCTGTTGTTTGTATGTGCTTGGGTTGGGTGTAGGAAGCGCGTGCTAGCTGGCCCGGTTCTCCGGAAAACCCGTTTCACACAACTTTTAGTTGAGCTCGTTTCGGTTCTTTCCGCTCGAACGATTGTTTGGAAGTTCTCAAATGCTGAATTTTGTTTGGCAAGAATAAATAGTCGAAATTGACACACCAACAAGAGCGAGAAAGAGCGAAAACAAACGAGCTTCGGCGCAAAACAACACAAAAAATTGTACATTTTATGCCTCACGCGATTTTGGCGATAAACTCTGGTTTCATCGTCCCTACCGTTAGCCGCGTTGAATACATGTAATGAATGAGATATTCGCCATTCTATTGCTCAATTTAATCGCGTATATTTCCGGTCTCGCAGAGTGCACAGCTCGATTACCCAACTTCCGATAGACGGCAGCAGTGGCTGGATCGCGCACTTTTGACAAACTGGAACATTCCGGTCACGCAAATCGGTCCGAGGAGATAATTTATTATCCGCCTGAAACAGGTGGCGGGAAAAATGGCAAACCGATAGATAAAACCGAGCCATTCTTTTACTGCCGAGCGATTAGCTTAGGGGCGTTCCTCCCGTAAAAGTTGACCGAAAAAAAAAGAGTCAGAACCGAAAACAAGAACTTGGCAACATCAACCGGAACAATAGCACGGCTGCTGTTGAGTTGAGATTTGGTTGTTTACTTCTCCCTTTATTTTCTATACAAACAATCGGCGAGGCCTGCTACAACTGCGTGGTGGCAAATGGCGGTGATTAATCACATCGGCCTTGGCGTGTTTTCATCGCCGGGACACTAGAGGCTTGCGTTTGATAACGCACCGTCGTCTTTGTCGAAGTTGCTTTCGTACGAACAAACACAGAAGGTATTCGACCCTGCCAGTTCCACCCACATTGCCGGTGAGTTTTCGACATAGGCAAATTGTTTTCGGGGTCAAAGTGTCAGCTGGATAAAGAAAGTTTCCGAAACAGCCCTTCAGGGTGGCACGAGTGGTTGGGCTCATGTCATGCGGTCCGAAAAATAATTACGCAGTGTCCGCAAGGGAAAATGCATTTTTTTTGCTTTTAAAAGTCCGTAATTTAATTCTCCGAAAACGGTGCTCATTTTGGAATATTAATTGCAATGAAGTTCTTCCTAGAATAACATGTAATTTTCCAGTTTTTGTTTTTTTGATAAAAGTGTCAATGTGCACCTAATGTAAGGATTTCAACCTCGATAAGGCACAACATACAATGTATGCTTTTTCATCTTCAAGGCACTTCAATTAAACATTGCAAGCATGATCTTTGACCATTTCTCAGGAATAGAAAACTCTATCTCCAACCTCCTATCTGATGACAGCAACTGCGGTGCTATCCGATTGATGAGTTTAGAGAACAAGAAGAAAAAAGCGGAATCCTGGCAATGGAAACCGGAAGTCGAAAGTCGAAAGGTCAAGGCAACGCAATTACGTCGGAAAATCTAAAACAGCGCCCTCCTTCGCAGACATCCTCAAAACACGGCCTACCACATTTGAGTGCCAGGAGATGAACCATCCGGAGAGAAACGCGGCCTGAAAATATCTGTTACCTTTCCCCTTCATTTTGCCGTATAAAACTTCTGTCCCGGAAGCTGCTTGTAGTCGGCTTTGACGTAGGTTTCGTCGTCCATTACCACGCAGTCAAACTTCGTCAGCATCGTCGTGTACAGCCTCCGGGATCGTGCTTTGGCCGTCGTATTTTGTTTATCATCGCGATTTGGAGTCACTACCTTCTTGTCAGTCGATAGTCCGGCTCGATTTTTGGCTCGATGCACGATTGTAGACGATACACCCAGCATATTTGCGGCATCTCTGAGAGAGAGGTTAGGGTTTCGCTTGGAACTACCGGCAACTCTCTTTGTCGTCTCAGCGGCTTCCGGTTTTCGATTTCCCCCCGGTCTAGACTTCCTGGATGCCGACAAACGTTCTTCAAGCACTTTAATTACATTTGTAACGGTTGATTTGGAAACTTTTAGCGATTTTGCCAGCTTTGCGTGCGAGTATCTAGGATTTGCGAGCGCGATGCAGTGGCAAAATTTTGATACGCTGCTCTTCTTCCTTAGACGGCATTTTGACAACTGAAGAGTGAATTCCAAAACCAAAATAGGAGCAACATTCTGCACACACACACACACACACACACACACACACACACACACACACACACACACACACACACACACACACACACACACAGGTTCAGGTGTTTTAAATGCAAAATTGAAAGAAATACGTCAAGTTAATATTGACCAAATTTTGACCGTATCACCCTTTAGTAATTATCATGATTTGATTTAATTAAATAGAAATAATATTTGATACTTAGTATTCAGACTACATTTTTTTTTGTTTCGATTATAGTCGTTTGACCATCTTTGTTGCATTCGCTACTTTATATCAACGCTGCAGTTAGCGGACTGTTATTGAAAATCGGCATCGGCTCAGGAAGCAACTGGCTTGCAAAGTGAGCTATATCACATCACAGCCTCTACAAATATATTGATTGGTAAATATTCAATAAAATTCAAAAAATTTTCATAAGAGATTCTGAAAATGTTGACAAAAATGAAAGTAAATTTCGAGCTTAAAAAAAAACAAATGTTGTTCTTAGAAAAAATTGTCGAAAACTCAGAACAATTCCATTCGAAAAATTAACTAGATCTCAAGGAAGCCGCTTGCCGAATTTTGTTGTACCTGTAAACAGGACAGTTTTGTATGCAAGCTATTCGTTAGAGGTATGGTCAACTACAATTCTCTACTGCCTGACCTGAAGCGTTTTCAATCGGAAGCAATTTTCAAAATATTTTTTTTAAATATCTCTACACATGTACACCCAAAATTCAGTCTTCACTCCAATAATGAGTTTTCAATATTTCATCGCCATGGGCATCAGCTGCGAATGCCAGCGGCGATGATAATCATAAGACAAGACAATACTCGCAAACCTCCAGCCAAACGCCAGACACTGTGTGTTTTTTCGGTGATGAGCCGTACAGAAAGACTATGCCAATTAACCCTCGTTCTTCATCTGCCTCAAGTGGAACACTGGTTAAGCTGCCGGAAGGACTAGCTGAAGGTAGAAAATTGTTGTGAGCACGATTCGGGATGGTGTAAGTGGCTAACACGCCCTGTACTGTAGCAGAAATTGCGGGTTCAAGTGCCGTCGATGAAGCGTTGTACCTTTTTTGACTACGTTTTTTCTATCTTTGATATCTCATGTTTCTCCAATACACTATGATCTTTGAAAATGTGATAAATTTAAGTACGAAGATTACCCGCTCTAAAAACACATACACCTAAGCCACTCTGGACTGACTGTGAAGGGGGGCTGCGATTGCCTCGCTCCTTCTACATTTTAAGTCTGTTCTTATGCTTATGCTTATGATACATACACAGCCACATCTCGTCAGCATCCCGGTGAGTAGTAAAAGTACATTTATTACCTGTTTCAACTCGGCCGGGCCCACTGTGTCGTATTGGACTCAGAGACAATTGGAAACAAGGGAGAAAAACCGTGGACAACAGTACCATACGTTTCCTTGGTTATAAAATGTTTCACGTAAAGTCTGCTTCATTTAATATTGGAACACAAACAATTGCGTGTAGTTCAGTCATTTATTAACGAATTCATAATTTGTTTTTCATACAAATGTAGCATTTTCTTTACTCTTTCATAAAAAAAAATTAAAAAAATTATTCATTGCTGTTTCGAAGAAATTCTCGTACTTTTCCCGTAATACGGCACATTAGGCGGCGCACACTCTTTTCGTCCACCGTTTTGGCGATTTGATTCCACCAGTTCTTCATTTGAGTCATGTTCCTAACAAGTTTTCCCTTTGCCTTAAGCCTCCGCTTCGTGATTGCCCAGTATTTCTCTATCGGCCGGAACTGGGGGCAGTTTAGGGGGTTGAGGTCCTTCGGTATTACGCTGACCCCGTTCGTTGCGTACAATTCCATAACCGTTTTGCTGTAATGGCAGCTTGCGAGGTCCGGCCAAAACATTACTGGACGGTCGTGGGCACGAATAAACGGCAGAATCCGTTTCTGTAGGCACTCTTTTTTGTAGACTTCTGATGTCATTGTCTTGTCAGTGAGAAAGACTTTGGTTTTCTGTCCACAACTGCATATCCCCTGCCAAATCATGTACTTGCGGGCGAATTTATCCGCAAACACGAACTTAAATTTTGCAGGTACATCCCCCCGAGCCGTCGCCAAATAAAAT
This sequence comes from Uranotaenia lowii, assembly GCF_029784155.1. Lineage (NCBI taxonomy): Eukaryota > Metazoa > Arthropoda > Insecta > Diptera > Culicidae > Uranotaenia > Uranotaenia lowii. The sequence goes on from NC_073692.1 coordinate 256,838,422, forward strand.
TTTTGACCTGGGATTTGTCCAAAGTCCGCCTTCACGTAGGTCTCGTCGTCCATCAGGATACATCCGTCGAACTTTGTCAGCACTTGGTCGTACAGCTTTCATGCACGGATTCTGGCCACATTGTTCTGCTTCAGCGTCCGATTTGGCTGTTTACTGGCTCGGAATGACCTTATTCCTTCCCGGAGACGAATTCGTCGCACCGTACTGTGAGCGGCCTGGAACTTATTGGACAAATCGCGGTCTGAAAGATTGGGATTCCTCTTGACGGCCTGGATGACTTTCCCACGCAGTTTCCGGTCGACAGTTCCACTCCGATGCTTCGAATGCGACTTCCGAGCCGTCGTCAATGTTTCCTTGAACTGCTTGATAACACGCCATACGGTATTTCTGGGCATTTTAAGCTGTTTAGCTAGCTTCGATGCCGACAACAATGGATTTTCAAGAAAACTGTGCACAATTTGATCTCTCCGTTCGGCTTCCATGGCGGTTGTTTACAAAATGCTATCGTTTGGTGTTATGACATAAATACATGGTGAAAGGTAATGAATTTCCCGACACGTGGGTGAAAAAAGTTTCCAAATCCGTCCACTAGGAGCGCCACAATGAGCAAAAGAATTTGTTCCAATATTAAATGAAGCAGACTTTAGGAAGCACATTTGCTGAATTTTACTGTGCTCCTTGCTGGTGGCTCTTAAGAGTTCGTCCTTCTGTGGATGGAAATGAGGTTGTGACACACACATGACTGACACAGTAACCCAAACAAATCAAATGTGTCGGAACTCCACTTTCTCAACCTGTTGTCCAGCTACCACGAAATCGGAAGGATTTACGGTGTTGATTTCCATCGACTTGGTCTTTCCGACATTTATTTTGAGACCTGCTGCCTTGGAGCTATAGGTGAGTCGAGTTTGCTCTGCATGTCTTTTTGTCTCTTGGCGAGCAAAACAATATCGTCTTCCAGGTAAAGGCCGTTCAGTTGCTCCATTGTCGAAGGATTCCACGGCAATCCTACAGTCAATCGATCCAGTCAAGATCCCATCCATTACGATGAGAATAAGCAGCGGTAGTAAAATTCATCTTTGTCTCACTCCAGCAGTTACCGGGATTTTCAAAATATGGCACGAAGTTTTGCTTGGTTCCTCACTTATGATCTATGAAAAATCAAAATAATTGTTCCATTCGTTAGAATATGATTAGAAATACCTATACTCTCTGACTGTTTCTTAGACACAAATCGCACAGATTTTAGAAAAAAAAATCGACAATTCTGTTGAACTACTGCGAAATTGTGAACAAAAATCTCTAATGTGTGCCCAACAGACCCTCTGTATGTATGTATATGTATGTATGTATGTAGTTAATCTACCATGGGTGCACGGATTCACCGCAGCTTGACCAAAGTGTGGATTAATTTGCATTAATTAGATATCTCGATCGAATTCAAAGGCAGCGTATACCATACCCGGCACCATGGCTTCGTATGAACTGTTATGCAGTGAATGTAATTCGTGTCTATGAAAGTGTGTTTGGGGGAATGAATCAATCAGCTAACAAGTTTTAAATTTATAACATTTTTAATGTTATGAATTTACTCAGGTATTCCGGCATCCGTGTATATACCCGGCCAGCTGGCAATTGATTGAACATTCTAATCTACAATTAAAATGGTATTTAATGGTATCAATAATAATGAAACGATCTCACCATAGTTTAGCTTCACAACTCCTCGCTTCCTGTTAGACAGCAGCAGTTCAGCGTTTTTGATTAGTTATCGCTGTTTTGTTTGCAACAAACTTTGCTCTTCTTATAACACCAAAGCGTAGGAACTTGGCAAGATCTTGTTGGCAATAATTGATCACGTTCGTCGCCATGGGAGCCATATTCGTGTGACGGGTGTATTTCCTGGGGGGGCCGTCACATCAAAAACGTGTGACGCTCTCTTACTCATGTCAGCCGCTCAGTTTAGACATACGTTGCAAATATTGGAGTTCTCCCTTTTTATTTGCTCGCTCCGAGAATTTGCCCAACAGACCCCCTGTATGTGCATATGTGTAGCGAAAGTCCTATGGATCATTTTTATTTTCTGATTTTACTCGATTCTGGCCAAGGCTTAGGGCATCTTGAATATAGGATCCTTCGTCTATTACATCATAACGAATGCTATTGATTGTCCGCAACTTCGGAACCAGTGTTCCGAAAATCACTCGGAAGAAACGCTCAGAATAGATTTCTAGTTGGAAAAATTCAAAGCCGAATGCTGCTGCCTGTAGTTCCCTAGAGCGTCGGCAGAACGACAATGCGAAGTCAATGTAAACAAGATTCAAAAGCGAGACCGGATCCGCATCAAAGTCGATCTCTCAAGCGCACTACCTGGTGTATCAGAAGTGATTGAGGAACTTACTGATACAAGATCCAATTCGAAAATTCACTCACTCACTCACTCAAACTCAATCAATGCGGCCTTACATCGGTTCATACTGCCTGCGTACTTTCTGCCATAGCGGCAGATACACTGCCTGCGTGTTTGAATGGCTATGTTGGTCCTCCCCGACAACAGCAACAACAAAGCAAGATGTATCAGGCAGACAGCATTTGATCATCGATCAGTAAATGAATGAGTGAGTGAGTGAGTGAGCAAGAAAAGTTATAGAGTGAAAAAAGAAACTGAAAATCAGGTAGCTCCTCAATCAGTTGAGAGTTCCAACTGGAGAAGGAACGTCTCTCTTTCAAATTTTATTTCTTTGATTCTCGGAGCAGCGCTGTCGAACACAATCTTTGCCCCGCTGGGAGATAAACCAACCGACAATTTAGGTTTTGCTTTCGCTGTTGAAAACGTTTCGGTCTCTCTCATGAGAATTCAGTGATTTTCGGAACACTGCTTTATACTTTTAACCTACGCTCTCCAGCTCGACAACTACGTTACAAAACTCTTTTCTGGCTACCAAGAAGCAGAACAGTTTTCTGCCAAAGTGCTGTCAACTGTTTAACCCTCATCCGCATTAGAGTGTCATTTTGACACTATTGCAAGTTTGAAGGCTTGTAACTTTTTTCAGAAGCTTCAAAAAACAAAAATTTCTTCGGGGACCCAAATGATTTCAAAAGTTCTTGAATATTGTATCTTTACTTTTTTTATGGACGAACCCTGGAAGCCTGGACAACTCCCTTTTGCCGACTTAGAGTGCCAATTTGACCTTCCAAAAGTAAAATCTATCTAAGTCGTTTGAATTATAATTAATTTCATATAAATCTTATATCAATAGAAACCTTGTGATGTCAGTAAAATATTTTTAGAACATTATTTATAGCTAAAGCTGCTAGTTTTCTCGTTATTCAGCATGAAAGAAAAAAAAATCCGAAAAAACATGCCTCAGAAAAACTGCTGTAGTTCATATGTTACACGTCCAAAAAAAATATTTGCCTTATCCATATGAAAGCTGAAGCCAAGAAATATTTTTTAAATTTTTTTTTAATGTCACAAAAGGTCACAAAAAGTTCAAAAAAGTGGTCTGAAAAACCTACTTTTCATTTGATTGCTAGTAAATACTGTTTGAGCGATGGTAGAATTTTTGAAAAAATATGACTACAAAATCTATTAAAATTCTAACATTTTGCTGTCTTTAGATTTTTGATGCAACAAAATTTACTGGAATTTTTCAAAGTTCACTACTTCTGGATTTTTTTACAAATTGAAATTTCATCTGTTTTTGTGGTCCACCGTCAGGTTGTACCCGGATTTTCAGTGCTTTTACTTTGTTTGGACCAATCAAAAGTATATTCATTGGAAAGCAAATTTAATCTACGATTCAGTCTACATTCTAGGTGCAAGAATTCACGCTGTGAGATTTCACAAAAATATGAAAATTATAAACGTAAAATCATTCCTGAATTTCTAGAACCACAAGCAGCACGTCCAGCAAAACGTGTTTGTTTGCTTTCCGAGTAGGTACGGTGGGTGGTGATTTGGACAGAGAGCCAAGCCGAGAGCCGAAATAATGATGCGTGTCGTGCGTTTATTGGTTGGAAATTTTCTATTGACAGTAGTTCACGTTTGCTAGGCACGACAAGCATCATTATTTCTTCTCTCGGATGCGAAACATGATAAACTACCAATCTAATGAAAATCAGAACCTTTTTTCTGTTTTTTTATTTTTTTATTAGAAAATTTCAATGTTGCAGACAGTGGAAATGGCAAAAATGCGTTGCGCCAAAGTAAATTGAGAGCCACCTTAGAGGTGAAGATTGAAAGAATGTTTTGGTCATGAAAACTGCTTTTTTGCGAAATAATTTTATGTTGGTTGGTTTTTTCGATTCTCAACAGTTCTTCGTCTCATCAAGTTCTAATATCTGATAAATTAAATGACAAAAAAACTTCCCGTAGCTTAAAACTTCATGTTGCGGATTGTTAGCCTTTGTTAAAATCTTGTTCAGCCATACTGAACCGAATCTCTTAAATTTTGTTTTCCTATTTATGAAGGGAATATTAGGATTTTTAACATTTATCAATAAAAGATGCTTTATTTTATTGCTTACTGTCGTTCAGAACGCAACCGGAAAGTAACAAACAAAGATATTCCGCATTCTAAAAGTGTGGAATTTGTATGACACGGTCGGTTCACTCTGGCTCAACGAAAAAGGCCATTTTCTTGTTAGGTGCTGCTTACAGGTGTGTGCCTACGGCTCCTACGTTTAGAACAAATTGCTCAGTCAAATAATAGTGCATGGCATTTTTGTTCGACCAGAGTGAACTGAAATTCAGTTTTTTTTTCCAGTTCTTCATAAATTGACCGACATCCCTATAAGAGTCTTAATGATATGGAAAATGACCAAAACTATCTAATGAAATAGTAACAATTGGTAGGGCTGTGAACTTTGAACCTCGATTTTCTCGAAATCAAGTTTATGGCGTTCAGTTCTATCTGGTCGAATCCCGATCATTTGTTCGACTTCAATGTACATATATGTATCCAAAGCTAAATTTGAATGTTTGATGCGTTACGTAAGCTACTTTTAAGCCTCCTTTATCACCTAATTTATGATCAAGTTAAATTTCATGGTCTGTATGACAACACAGTCAAAGACATCAAATAAATAAATAAATTCTGAGCATGCTCCTTGAAAAAACGGGTTCATGTATCGATCTAACTTTTGAAGCACATAAACTTGAAATTACAAGAAAATGTAAAAGACGACGATTTGCTAAATTTCTCCAAAAAGATGTGATGAAAATGAGAAAATGGTCTCAAATATCCTCAATTCTCACAGTTTACGGTAAGTCCTAGAATCAATCTGTTTAAAAAACAGGATAAAAATAGTCCATCTCTGTTAAATCAATCCCATCATCTTTCCTCTTTACTTTAAGGTTAGGGCTGTATGCAGAGCGCTGTTTTCGTTAAAGACTGATTTAAAAAAAACTCAGATGATATCCTATTTCTCATTTAGATAAAGGAATGTTTCTAAAACTCCTCAGTTTACTCATTAACTGAAATAACTTTTTTGCCAAGGTCAGTTTCCACAAGTTTTTGCCTTTCTTTCTTATCGGTCGATTATTAATTATGGGTCTTAGATATTTTTATCTGCAATCATAAATTTCATAGCGGTGAATTTTCAATCTGAAGCCAGAATCCACCTGAATCGTTAACCAGGCTTGTAAATTCTACATCTCTAGGTCTAGAGTACAGCATGTTTGATATTAATCGCTCTTTGATTAGTTTCAGAGCTCGAGATATCACTTTATGAGAATGTATTGATTTTGGAATCGCAATCATGCTTTTAGTTTAATTAGTTTGATTATAGTTAAACAAAACATAGGGTTAGCAAACACAATCTGAATATCCATCCATATCAATCGGTGTTTAAACCAGCGTAATAATCGAATGCCTGCAACGTAGCCAGTCAAATACCATTCATCCCACATATAATTAACGTGTCAGCAATTAATTACGAATGATATATTTTTTTCTCTTCTGTTTATCATTTCAGATTTCTAGCTTGGAGAATCCGGTGTGCAATGTTTTAAATTTAACGCTCTCCTAAAGTCAACAATAAATCGCTAATAATCAATAGTTGTACGTGCGTAGGTGCAGTGTCCAAATTAAACACAAGCAAAAGTCCATCAATTAAAGCTGACCATATGAAAACCCACAACTGTAAATAGAAATACCAGAATCAATCAAGTCGTTTCCCAAATAAACCAACAAGAAACCATCATCATCACTGAAAAAACCCATTCTGGCTGCCAGCAAGAGCAAAACAAAAACATGTGAATAATCAAAACAAACCAAAAACCTAACATCACACGAACAAAACAATAACAGCTAACAGTGCCCCGCAAAACGAAGGCAACAGAAAAAGCGCAAATAATCTAAAACCGTAAAAAACGAATTTGTCAACAGGCCATCAAATCAACCAGATTGGGTGCAATAAAACAATAACGATCCAAATCTAAAAGCTGGGCGGCGAATACGAGAGCGGCAATTGTTGAGGCCTGGAGGAATTCGAAACTGGGAGCCAATTTTGAGCAACATACAACTACGAACAGCAGCAGCGCAATAGACAGTTGCGGCAAAATAGTAACAGCATACCACGGGAATATTTGTACCGTGAAATGAAACCGTTTCGTCCCTCAGCGCTAAATTGCCACCGCTGGTAATTTAATGTCTGGCACCCGATGTGGAAACCTGCGCTTCCGGCCATTACGATTTCTATGCAAAACTCTTGGAACCGGATCCGGTCCTGTGAGGTAAAATTCCAAGTAAAGAAATAGCCGAATATTGCGACCTTTTACACCTTCCTAGAAAAGCTGCAGAAGAACCGTGCATATGCTTCCCGGGACAAAACCGAACCTGGTCAGGATTGCCAATTCGGGGGAATAAAAATAAAAGTGCTGGAAATTTCAAACATTTTACCTCTTCCGTTGTTTAACCGGCCATTTTTTCTCCTCGATGGTGCTGCTCAAAGGAAATACACAGTAGGCCCGTAATTGCTTATAGCCGCACCGTCATCATCGTCTTCGTCACCGGCAGGCTGCACAAGAAGGCGCTGGAAAATTGACATTCCCACTCTGGGAAGAAATGTTTCCGCTTCCAACGCCTGCTTGGCCGAGGCGAAACATTTACCTGCTGTAAAGCGTTATTGCACGCTGAACGAAAAGTGCCCATTCCAGTGGCCAAAAAGTGTGACAAACTGGTGTTGTGTGGCAGTGATCAAACGCGCACATCGGGAAAGAAGAGAGAGCGGACAAGGCAGAGGGCCGTGGGGTTGCCGTGAGCCGCATCCGAAAAATGAACCAATAAAATAAAATTGAACGGTATTCCTGAAAAATTTCCATCCCTTAGACAACGAAAAAAGGACGAATCCGTGCGGGCGGTAGCAACAAGAGAAATTACGGCCACGTGACGCACGCTAAAAAGATTCCGTGGCTAACAGCTATCCCTACCCAGGCATTCTTCCCAACAGAGACGCCGAGAAAAAGGTGAGTATTAAGCTCTCACGAGCACCGGGTGCTGACTTTTTCAGTTGGGGAAATATCAAAAATATTTAAATAAGTTACATAATGTTTTGTCATTAGCATCTGGGAAACTACCAGTTCTTAATTTTAATGTCCATATATTCTAAATCTAAACTCGCAGTCGGAACGAGAACTAATTGTCAATTAAACATATCCGCATATTACAACTTGAAAAATAATTATTACTATACCTCTACATAACTCAGAATACATAAACACATTTCTTGTGATTTAAATTTCAAATCAGTTAATTATGATCTGAAAGATAAGAATAGTAAAACGTCATATTTCTACCCCGTAAAAAAACGTCTTCCAAATGAAATTGTCAATCACGAACAATTTTTTTTCAGGTATTTGAAAACTGTCATCTGTGTAAGGCTGTTTCCATTTTGGTTCACCTTTTGTCGGAGCCATAGCTGTTTTTGTGGAAAATATTTCTCTCTAAAGTGGGACGGAATTTCGTTGAGATTTTTATGCGCCTTTTCCTATTTTACCTTTTTGTGGTCCTAAAAAATCTGCTGCTCCCGAGCACGCTTGTCGCCAATGGCTCTCGCTCTTACGTTGCTTGGGTGGTTGGTTTTTCTGCCGTAAATTGTGGGCAATAATACAATCTCAGATGCCGGATCAGAGCTTTCCGGAAATGGAATCATAAAAGCGAAAAAGTACCGGTAATAAGAGAAGCAAACAACCGAACCTCAGAACCGCGACTGAAAAACCACAAAGGTAAATATGCAATGCACTTTTTTGGTTGTTGGTTTTCTTTTTTTTTGGGTCACATTTAACCTGTAAACTACTGGAAACGGCACAAATAATGATGCTGGTTTGACTTCACGCAAAGTACTAAATGTTATTTCCAAATGTGATTTGTTTATTAAAAGTCAAATGATGTCTTCGCCAAAATCAGGCATTTTTAACCATGAAAAATCGAAAAAAGAAATTGTATTTTTTTACTGTATTTAAAGGTTCGCTGAAAATTAAACAAGAGAAATGTATAAAAGATAATCAACAGTTGTCTGCTGTTGAATCTGGAAAATCGACCCATCCTTGGATACGCAGCATTGAATTCGAGTTAACACGATTAAACGCATCTCTTTATTTGATACCTGGCCACGTTGGAATCACTGGAAACGTTTTAGCTGATAATCTAGCCTCTCTGGGAAGAAGTTATGAACAAATAATTTTCGAAGTTCCGGCTCAGGATATAAGGAGAATGATCTCAAGGGAGATACGAAAAACTTGGGAACAAACGTGGTTTAATAGCAGACAACTTTTTCTTCGAGAAATCAAAAACACCACCATTCCTTGGTATGACAGAACAGATCCTTTGGAACGGCGATCACTCACGCGTCTTCGGATTGGTCATACAACTCTAACTCATTCAAGCTTTTGGACAACTGGAACATCTATATGCAACACCTGTAACGAACCTTTAACCGTTAATCATTTGATTGGAGAATGTCGTATGTATGACCAGGAAAGAAAAACTAACGGCATCAGTCACGACGTTTCCTCTGCTTTGAATCCAAGCAATGAAAAAAAGTTGTTAGATTTTTTGAAAAGTGCTAATTTATTAAGAAAACTGTAATTTAGTGTATTTGTGTATGTATCTGTATTTTTTTTTTCTTTCTCTCAGAGGACGAAGGACTAGTATTAGTTAAAATCCTCTATAATAAACTATTAATAATAATAATAATAATAATCAACAGTTAAAACACTTGGCTATTTGCGTTTTGAAACTACGCTTGATGATGGATCAATACACTTGATTTATCATGAGTATGAGTTTAAGAATCATTTCTTCGCATAACTGAATTTACAAGTAAATTTCATGGTCAAAAAGCATTTCGAGGATTTTTGAGAGACTGACTTCTAGCACTCACGACTTTAACGACATTAACCATGTAAAGTTCGTTATCAAAATGCTCGTTTTTCTTGGATTATTCATAGAAAAACCAAAAAACTGTTCTGGAAAAGCGTAAAATCCAGCGTATCCTTTCGGCCAATTATTAAAAAGCCTCGCCAGACCTTACCCCTAATCACGTAAAAGTTTTAAGCATGAATTTCAACTATTTTCTGTTGTAAACGAATCCAGAAACGAGCAGCTTTCAAAGTGGTCTCGAAATTATTTGAAATTGTGTTGCATTTTTAAATTGGAACCTGTTTTTTGCTATTTTAAACCAAAATTTAGATTAAAATTCGGGTGACATTCAATAATACCATCAACTGGGGCATCATGAAACGCTTTCCAACTTTAATGACTTCTAAAAACGTAACGTTCATAACGTCGTTAAACCCCGTCCATGAGGTTCCGAAAAGCCAAGCGAAATGTTCACCTCGAAATCTTATTCCAGGTTCACAATTCTACTACAGTTTGTTGAATTTGAATAAGATAAGACTTAGCTAATCGGATTGCCCAGGTGTTGCCTGATTTTCTTCATTTCATTAGCAAAATCAAACGAAAATTTTAATTTATTCATTAGAAATGAAATTACCGTAATCCGGAGTAAGATTGATCACTTTTTTTTCAATATTTTTCGATTATTTTTTCTATTAAGGGGAATGTGGCATGTTTCATATTTTTAAAACCAGTACTGGACTCCTATGAACGTAAATCATGGTTGCAGGAAATTATAAGACTACTATAAATTTGATTTAAAAATCCATTTCGTATCTGATTAGAATTTGATGCTTTGGGATCAGCATCTATTTTGACGGTTCTAACAAGTTTTCCTGATTATAAAGGATACAAAACACCTTCAGTATTTCTGTGTTTCAACATGCGGCACTTAATGTGTTAATGCCGAACAACAATTAACACTAGAAGGACCGGCAAATTGAATATACCTATTCGGACCGTGACCAGTCAAAATGACTGGTAAAGGGGAAATTTTTTCTATCAAAATATTTTTAAATTTTTTCTTTTGAAATTATTTTGTTATTAATTCGATAACATTTTTGTTGTAAAATTGAAATATTTTTTCACCATGGGTGCCCGGAATCACCTCAGTTTGGCATAGTTGACGAATGCGTGTATGTCATAAAATGAATATGTCAAATAATTATCAAAAAATTGAAACACATTATCAATTTTATAATAAAAACATGTTAGATGGCTATGGTTATTGACCATGGGTGCACGGTTTCACTTCAGTTTTGTTTTAGTAGATGTTTTCTAGCATCCATCGCTCTGAAGTTTTTCAACCCGATGCCTATAAATTATACCTGATATTGTAAGTTTTGAAGCATATTTTTTATATAAGTAGAGCAATTTACCATGGGTGCACGGATTCACCGCCATTCATCCAAAACCAATTTTTTTGCATGTTAAAGGTAAAGAATAAAGACTTTTAAAGATTCAAATGAAAATTTGTGTTATATACATGGTTTTTCACTATGGGTGCACGGATTCACCGCGTTTTAATCAAATATTGGACTTTTTGCAATTTTTAAAAAAGTACTATTACAAATCTTAACTAAATCATAGTCGAAATCATGTCTTTCATGTTGAGACATAATTATTTAAATAACGATTTTTATTTTAAGCTCCGTCCGTTTTTTCATTCTTGGAAAAGAAATATTTCAATTATATCTTGAAATAATAAATTTATTTATTTATTATTAAAAAACAGGTTTTTGCCATCGTATATTTATCTGATAAGATCTGATCAACATCCAAGAAATTGGAAAACGGTTATCATGGATCGAGTGAATTTTAGGAATTATATGCATCAAGTTATGTCGTGCGACGGAAAACAGTGGAAATAAAAATAATGAATCAACATGGTCAAATGTACACATTGAGTTGTTTTTCCTTAAAAGTTTTTCGATTGACTAATGAATTGACTAATGTTGCATTTCAAATGTCTATCATATCTAACTCAAAAATATTTTGTGTTCTGAAGCAAGTTGAAAACTATTAATTTCTATATAATTAACAACGGCGAATTTACAGCCATTCCGTGCACCCATGTTGAAAAATTGTAGCGCCAATGTGGTCTATCAGAAAGACTGGCGTGAGTCTAGTCTAGGTATGCCAGGTGTACTGGGTTCGATTCCCGGTATCGGCAAGAAAACTCTAGGGTTCAAACCCCGTAAGTTGCCGACAGGTAAGATGTGTTTCCTCTTATAATAAGAATGTTCAATCAGTTGCCAGCTTTATACACGGGTGCCGGAATACCTGTAAGGGAACTTAAATTGGAAATTTGTCGAACCTAATAATCTAAGAATGCATGTGAATACATACTTGGGCAGAAACTGCGGTGAATCCGTGCACCCATGGTGGATAACCAACGTATGAAGAATAATCAAATATAAAAAAAAATCATTTAAATTGTTCTGTTTCATAGACATAAGGTCTTCAATTTTGAATAAATAAGTACACAATTCATAATTATTAGAGATGTACCGAATACCGAATATTGACCTTTTCAACTATTCGGCCGAATATTCGGTCGAACATTCTATTGAGTTTTAGTGAAAAAATAGCTTTGGCGATTATTTCAACGCTTTCTATTTCTTCCACATAAATGTTCCTCATGTTTTAAGTCGATTGTTTTTTTTTAACCAGATGATATTATTGGATGATGTATTACAAGATATTCTTAAGTGGGAATCTTTCAGATTTTTAAAATGTCACAAATAACTGAAAAGACATCAGATGACTAGTCGCTTCTAGGGCGATTATCACTAAAAAGATTGCGTTCCTGCGAAATCTGGGATAAAACATGTCGAAACAGGTGCCAAGCTATTTGAAATAGCTTCTCTGGTATTGAATTAGATGAAGGTCGAGTTTGAGCAAGATATCTTCAAAATAGTTGTTGAAAAGATAAATGATCTTTAACCTTAAACATACCATACTTCCAACCATACGTATCCACACGGTCAGGCATTCAAAACGATTACAGACCCCGTTCGTTTTTGGCAACATTCGATTTTGGCAACATTCGATTTTGGCAACATCCGATTTTGGCACATGTGCCGAACGGTTTTTAGAAACAACATTACCTTTTAGTTTTCGCTATAACAGGACCAATATAATTTTGATAAAGACCATACAAACGTTTCTACGTTCTGAAATGGTGATAAAATACAAAAACAAAAACCAAAGTTTTTTTTTAAATTTGTAAAGTACGTAAAAATGATAAAAAGTAAAAAATTCAAAAAGTTAAAAAACAAATACAAACAAAAGACTTAAAATGACAAATAACAACAGAAAAATGATAAAGAACGAAAAAAACAGCAAATATGACACAAAATAACATGCATTATAAACAAAGCAAGAATAGTACAGAATGCATAAACAACATGATAAAAAATAAATAAAAAATGACAAAAATGGTCGGAAATTGAATAAATATAACGTTAATGATAATAATAATAGTTATTTTTTCAAAATAAGAAAAAAAAAATTAAGAAAAAAAACCGTTCGATTTTGGCAACATTCGATTTTGGCAACACAAAATGTTCGGGCATGTTGCCAAAAACGAACGGGGTCTGTATTGAAAAAAAAATTAAAAGGGCAAAATATATGAATATTTTGAAATTTTTGAAAAATCGTTATTAACACAAAATCTAAAAAAAATTGAAGAGGAATTTGAGTTTTTGTTAGATTTAGCAAATAATATGAATAAACCCGAGCAAAAATCGTTTAATCAAAGTTTTAAACAATATCTGGACATGCCGGCCAGATTTGACTTATCTGGATTTTTTAATGGATTTATGGGCAAGCCTGAATATATCCAGAAAATCTGGAATAAACTATAATTAAAGTATAAAGCGTTACCGTTTAGCATTCTCCTGTACGATCTACAGTGAAATATGCGCGGATACACCTTAGAAGTTTTGCTGAAACGATAAGTTTTTAATGATTGTGTAGCTTTTACAACATTATTTCGATATTTTATAAGTTATCCAAAATTATTTGAAAAATTTACAAGTCTGTAGTAGATATTCGGCCGAATACTTAGCACAACTATTCGGTGAGCCGAATATTCGGCTCAACGGTTTTTCGGCGGTATTCGGCGCCGAATATTCGGCCGACCGAATATTCGGTACATCTCTAATAATTATTTTACTCATACTAGTTCAGTATAAAACATATTTATCACCTAAAATACTCGATTACTCGAATGGACATGTATTAAAACTAACATAACTTTTACAAATCTTGATGAAATTTCGCCAAATTTTGACAGAAAGTTCGATTATAGTTGAGCAACAAAACAGACCAAAAAAATTGGGAGTCAAGTGCTTGAAGCGCCACACAGCGGTCGTTCCGAGAACTTTTTCTACAAATTTGAATGACTTCGCATCGAAAATCAATAATTTCATAGCTAATGACACACTCCTGCCCACCACAAATCAACTAAGGCTTTTTGTCTTGAATGTAGATTGCAAATAAAACCAAAAGCATGCGAAAAAAAATTATCTTGTTTGAGTTATAGGTTTGTGAATTTTACCAGTCATTTTGACTGGTCACGGTCCGAGTGTCCATGGCGAAATTTTTCTCGCTTATTAAAAGAGCTAGAAAAATAAAAAAGTACACAGTTTTGTAGAGATTCAAAATTCATGAAAAGTCGTATTTTTTGCGAATTTTTAGAGCGTAGTGTTTAAAAGATATTCAACAAACAAAGTGTCCCACCAGTCATTTTGACTGGTGCGGTCTTTCTAGTGTTAAAATCGAATGATGGACAATGATGCTGCATAAATAAGGGGCTAAATTTTTAAATTATTAACAAAATTTTAACTACAAAAATATACAAAATTTTGCCTTCATTCAATTCCCTAGGTCCTCGTACTATTCCCCTTTAATTTTTTTTTTCTTCAAAGTTTACCATTTTATAGGGTTTCTAGCTATTTGTGTTAGACTGGTTTACTCTTGGAAAGTGTCCATATTTTTTTTAATATTAAAAATTTACCTCGAAATACAACATAAACTACACCACAACTAAAAATTTACCAACGCAAAAAGTTGAATTGTCACATAAATCAACCTGTTTGCTTCTAAACGCTTTGATTCCATCAGGAAGGATGTTTGTTTGTGAGCCTTCGAAAAAATTGATATTTCAAGATTTTGAAATTACACGCTCACTTACATTTGAAATTTAAAAAAAAAAAACAAACTAAGAACAAAATTCAATTTTTTTATATTGAAATCAAGTTTGAATCATCATTGGAAAAAGAAACCTGATTCGAATCCTGGTTTTGCATTTGAATCCTAAACTAGATGCATTTACCATATTTAAAACTCATTATTTTGGAATGTGAAAAAATAACATTACCTGTAACTATTGCAACATTTCAATTTCAATAATTCTGTTGCAAAATTGAAGCTTAAGAAAGTTTCATAATGGTGATCTAGAATTGAAAAAATCCGAAACAGTTTCATCATTCGCAATTTTTAATGAGATTTACAAATTGAATTTCAAATAACTGAAGAAAGAATTCATAGTAAGACGAAAATTCGGAATTCAAATAAGAGATTTTTGGTTGAGGGTTTTGATACATATTTCGATTGTTGGTTCAAAATTGAAAGAAATTATTATCTAGAATTAGGGTAAAAAATTTGTAATCAGATTCGAAATTCAGATTTTGTACCTAGATTCAAAAGGCAGGTTTCAGATACGGAATTCAAATAAAAAACTCAGATCCAGGTTCAGCTCGAAATTAATTTTATGATCAAAATAAACATATCATTGTGAGAATATCATTAAGGATCAATTTGCAGAAGATCCAGTTTTATAGTTTCAATTCTAGATTCAAAATTTTAGTTTAATATATAATCAGAGTCAGTTTGGAAACACAAACTAGCAGAAATCACAAATATAAAATAAAATTAAATATTTATTTTGAAGATATTGTTCTTTAATAGATAAAGATTTTTTTTTAATAATCTCAGGATTCTATTTATATAATAAATATTTTAGTTATGTTTATTGGTCGAAGAACTTGCACTTAATTATCTTCAAGCGAAAATTAGCCTGTAAATATATTTTATTGGTTTTCATATTGATTATAATTTTAATGGCATGTGCGGCGAAATGAAAACTAGAGAGAATTTATTTATAGAAATTTGAAAGAAAGGTATATAGACAGGCATTAGTGCGCCAATAGGAGACAGCTTGATAGGTGTTGAAATTCTAGGCTATTTAGAGGGCATGTTGATGAAAAGCTCCCATGCATTGCTCCCGGCTTTGCTCTACACTAGCTGGCATTTCGGCGAGTTGTGAAAATTCAAGGTAGAATATTTAGAAAGAACATGAAAGTATTATAGGTGGAAAGATCAAACCTAGAGCGCTTTGGGTAGAAGAAATTGAATAGTTGGTGAAAATGTGAGCAGGACTTTTGTTTTGTGAACAGCTTTCGAACTACTTGCGTGATTCTTTGCCGCTCGCCGTTTCAATGTTGATAGGAAGCGATGAAGAAACCCATCGCATTCCTACCCACATTGAAACACGGACGGGTCGAACACATGAGATTGTGTCCGACCGGGCAAAAAATCACCCCCCATCAGCGCTCACATGTGCTGTTCTATTGCTAAGCCAATTCTATCGATGCGTGCGTACGCCGAAATGCCAAAAATTATTCCATTTCCAAAAATTATTCCACCAACTATATATATTGGACCATTGCTGTTTCTACTTTATGTAAACGACATCCAAAAACTTCCTCTACATGGCGTTCCGAGGCTTTTTGCTGATGATACAGCACTTTTTTGTCCAGGAAAATGTCCAAGAAACATTGTCAAACAAATCGAAGACGATCTTAGGGTCCTTTTGAAGTATTTCAATGCGAATCTCCTCACCTTAAACTTTCCAAAGACTAAATATATGATTCTACATTCCTCTCGCAAAATCGTACCTTTTCACGATGATCCAGTAGTCGATAGATATGTAATCGAAAAAGTCTCAAATTTCAAATACCTTGGACTTTTGATAGATGAAACCTTATCTTGGAAAAACCATATTACGTATTTAGAAAGTAAGGTCTCATCACTTTGCGGAATCAAACAATTTGTACCGAGTCATATTCTATTAAGATTTTACTACGCCTTCATTCATTCTATATTTAATTATCTTATTTCTTTATGGGGACGAGCATCGATTTCTCTACTTGCACGCCTTCAAACATTGCAAAATCGTTGCTTGAAAATCATTTTTGGTCTTCCTTTACTATTTCCAACAAACCAGCTTTATTCTAATTTATCGCATAATATTCTACCACTAAATAAAATGTGTGATCTGCAAACCCTATTATTTGTTTTTGATAGTTTACATTCAGAAACGAATAGAAATATTAGCTTTATCATCGGAGAACGATTGCATAACACTCGTCAATCACGTCACCTTCAACGCAGTATTTCAACAACAACTCTAGGTCAATGTAGAATATCGTTTATTGGACCTACTAAATACAATACATTGCCAAACCATATAAAAATTATAAACAATCGACTTGCCTTCAAATCCAAATTAATACTCTATCTCAAAGAAACTCAAGTTTGATAACCATCAACCATCATATTAGTTTTTGTTATTTTTAATTTTTTTTGTTTTTACCTTTATCTATTTTTAAGACAGCCTTAGTTTAATTTAGTATAACCTTTTTTTTAACTTTTTTAATCTAGTAAATATTTGTTTTGTAGTGAATCTCTTAAAAGGATATTTCATCCACTGAGATTCACATGTAACGTAATTATCGTATTTATTCTCGTCCATTCTCTCGCAACTAGTTTAAAAAAAATCATTGGTTCCCAGCATGAGTAGAGTTTTGTTCGCGTTTGTTATTGTTTTTGTGCTGTCGACATGCTGGGAACAGAAGCGTCCATTTCCAGGGAACTCAAATGAGTTTTTTGGTGTGGGGGAGTGTGGCGGGCAACTTAAAGGTAAAAATTAGAATAAAAAAAAAAAAAAACTCACCTCAGACCTCCTCTGCTTCCTGTTTGGTCCGGTTGTCTCATGGTTCGAGTCGATGGTATTATTTTCTGGCTAGCTGCCGCTACGTTTTTCTTATCACCCGAAAAACCAAAAGGAGGCGACATAATTCCATCGGTAGTACCTTTTAGATCAACATTTTTAGTTAGAAAACTGCAATTTGTAGAAATTGTAATTACCTACTAACCTGGTCCAACTGCGGAGACATTCTTCTGGCGAATGAAAATCCTCGGGTTTTCTGAAGGCAGCAGCGGCATTAGTGGCAACAGGTCCAGCCGTCTTAACGATTCCTTTGCCTACATCCTTAGATCCAGTCGGACAGAGAAGTTTTGAGTGAATTTCGTCGATATCGTGTTCTCGTTTTTCGGCTTCTTCAGGCTAGGTCGTCGAAAGGACTGGTCACAACACGGCACAAGCTTAGGTTCATCATATTGAGCTCCTGCTTTTTGATGTTCCGGCGTTTCAGGGGGAATGCACTGTGCACACTCTGATAGGGATTCCATAGTTCCTGTTATTGTAAATTTAGTTTTAGCAATCTGGTTATTTGTTAAAATCTTGATACTACACTAACCTGATCCGGTTGCCTCCGGCCGGAGGAATGAAAATTAATTTTGGAAGAAGCCGCGCGCTGATTCGCCGTAATCGAGCTGGGTCGAGAGCTGGATTGCTTGTTACCTATTCCAAAGATGATGTCCGCACTTCCCCAAGAACCCTTCGGACTAAGTTTTGAAATTCGATGCGAATCACCGACCAAAAAAAACAAAATGGCGATTCGAAAAGTACGCACGCTGAAAGTTTAATTGGAAAAACTTTTGAGATGCATACAAAATAAGGAACGAAAAGTATGCAAACAAAAGAAAATACCAAAAATCTCTCGGTTGCGTAAAAATAACGTACTCGGTAAGTTTTCGAAAGTTTGCGTGCGAGTAGTTTTTGAGATAGCGTCTATTGAATATGTTAAGAGAATGACTAAAATGATTGGGCAACATATGCGCCATCTATATTGCACACTTTGAACTATTGTTTTCTGAATCAAGGCTATTTTTGTTGACGTTTCTCATTTGCTGAAGATTGATCTTCAAAATAACTGAATTTTTTTAGTAAATTTTACCAATCGTTATGTACCACTTATCGATTTGCATTTCCACAGATCGTCAGCTAAATTTAGAATTAGATATAATTTTTATTTTCCTCTCGTTCTTCTCCGGAACATTCAGGCAAAGCTTTTCAATGGAAAATTTCTGACAGTAGACCTCCAGGGGCCCGCTAGAAAATTCGTATCGATTTCCTTCATGAGATTTTTCAAAATTACACCCCGCTAACGATTTACCACCGTATCTTGTTTGGTTTTTAAGAAAGAAAAAATGACCTGCTCTACCACTTCTCCAATTGAAAGGTTCGCATAGGGCTTCGTTAAACCCTTCGCTTCCCATACCTTCATCAAATTTATCATTCTTTCTTTTATTCAAATTTTGGCTCACTGTTACATTCTCTAGGACTTTTAGCACGATTTACCACATGAATTTTGTTCGCATTGTTGATTTCCAGCTGTTTTGGGACGATCCTGGCCAATTTTTTTTTGTCAATGAATTAATTCATTAGACGCTATCTCAAAAACTATTTGACAGATCGCTACCCATGTCAACATTATATTACTAGATAGTATCACCGTAAATTTCATCAATTTTCATCCATCCGTCCTAAAGTTATTCACAAATGAAAATGTTGCATTTTTTTCGAATACAGTCCTTATAGGGTGGCAAATTTTCAGAGATGCCAATTTTTTCTTTTTAAAGGTCCGAAAAAGACACCGTGCCCCTTTCCAAAATTTCAAGGGTTCAATTCCATTTCACAAACTCAAAGCACTTCATTGAAAGATGGGATGAAAAGGTCACCAATTACTAAAAGGACATCAAATGACTTGTCACTTCTACAAACATTTATCAACAAATGTAATGGGGGTACCGATGAAATCTGGGACAAAATATGTCGAAACAAAAGCCAAGCAATTTGGAATCCCTAATCCGACACCGAATAAGACAGAGGTCGAATTTGAACAATAAATCTTAAAAAAAAGTTATTAATAAGAACGTTGATCAGAGAGATCTCCACAATACCTGGGCATCTGGGTCGGATCTGGCTAGTCTTGATCTCTTCAATACATTTCCGGACAAGCCTGAATATATCTAGTAAATCTGGGATAAACGATAATAAAACCAATAAAACTATAAAGATATGCTTGCCAGCATTTGGTAACACTTTCTACAGTTTAAGATACACCTTGCATTCTTGACCGAATCCTTATGTTTTTGATGATTGCGTAGCAGTAGCTTTTTCAGCGTTACTCTTGAATGTTTTACAAACTATCCATATTTTAAAGGAATATTCGACCTATTCGGTTGAGCCTAACGAATTTGGTTGATATTAGGCCTGAATATTTGATGCATCTCTACTTAGTTGAAACATTTCTTAAAAAATCATCTTTCGATCAGTTCTTCACAATTGTTTTTGCTGTTGTATGGAGATCCAACGTTTCCATGTATAATTTCAGTTTACTTATGCACTTGACAATCCAAATATTTCATTTGATTTCAGATTCATCTCCTAAATTCAAAACTGTTTTAATTTTTTCCATTATATTTGAACATTCTGAAGTGGGGAAAATGTTTATATTAGGTCGTCGTGATTTAAGGTTAACAAGAAATCTAAGATTCACCACAACCCTTTTCTCAGTTTTTTCTCCTCCAATTTTTTTTTCCCGGTCTTCCCTATGAACGGAAATGTTTCCAATGAGCGAGCTCATCATTTCAAAATCCAATTCAACAAAACCTCCGTCCTGCGTCCGTCGATCAGGCAGGGCTCAGTCCCTTTTGTGTCTGTTATTCTTTTCTTTCAAAAATTTGTTCTCGGCCAGGTTCGGTTAGTTCCGGTTTATTTGACCGGTCAGCTCGATTCAGTCCAGGCCCGCCCGTCGAGTTTGCAATATTCATTGATGGGCCCGGGAAGCTGTCGATAGGAGCTTGTGATGATGTGTATCTATTTCCCGTTGCTGTTATGGCCCTGCCTTGGCCATCCTTGGGCAGCAGTGGGCTTTGGTTTAAATTTCGACCGGGGATTTCAACAGAAAGTTGCCTGCCTCGTTATCAATGTCCGGATCCGGGTGTGCGCCCGTGTGTTGGCCACAACAGAAATGGTCCCTTCGAGGCAATAGACGGTTTTCCGCAGCGTTTGAATCTTTCTTAAAGACTTTGTCAAACTGATAGCCCCGAATGGCCGGTTCATGTAGCCTTTTTTTGGTTGGCAAATCGTTTTTGAAAGAGAGCTAAAGAAAAAAAACCCTATAAAAAGAATACAGAAGGAGGCATCAGTCGAAACGCTCCGGTACACCGGGAATCCATTTCAAAGGGCGAACGATAACATTATGGATGTCACTAATGCCCGCCTTCCTGTGTTTATCCCCTGGGTATTAGTTTCCACCGAAATCGTCAAGTCAATGTAATTCTCCAAGCCGTGAGTTTGGGGCAGTTCTCTGAACCAGTCCATTCCCTTCTTGGTGGCCAAACGATGTCGACGAGGACGCAGGTCACGTTTTATCACATTACAAAACGGTGGCCTTTCGAGGGATCCACGTGGCTAGGGCCAAGGACAGTTTTTCAAAGCCGGAAAACGACCGCCCTGAGACTACGAGTCATCGGCAGAGGGCCGAGAGTCGAGCGGCGGGTTTTAGATATTTTGCTCTAATGTCGGTGGTGCTAAAAGCTGAATCCTCACCTCATGATGGGTGCTAAATAGAGATGAATGCTCGTGATTTATGATCGGCGAAATGGGTTGGCTTATGGCCGAGAGGAGCGGCTCGTTGAAAGCGAAAACTGTCCTTTGTGCAGTTTCAAGAAACATTTTGGAATGGAGAAAATGACGAAATCGCTTTTTCAAATGTCACGTGCATGAGAATCTATTTTTTACAAATTAGAATGCCTGGTACTAGTCTTGATAAAAAAAATAAAATTCGTCAAATTTAAGGTCATGTGATGTAAGACTTCAATGTGATTACCGCGGAGAACAGGTAAGCTTTTCTCTGCCATGAAAAGATTGGGTATTAAAGGCGATCACAACATGTCTTACGAGTACGACGTTTATTGACGATAACTAAAAGTTAATAAATCGAGCATAACATTTCTGCTTTGTAACACATTTGACATCCAAAAACAATGTAGGAATTAGGGATTTTGAAAAAAGATGATTCTCACCTGTCAGAAAATAAAATTTCAGAAAACTTATCGGACTTATTGGGAATCTCCCAAATCACAGCCGGTGCTCAAAATTTAACTTCCTAGAATGAAGCCTAAAATCAACCAATTATGGGTTATTGGAAGCAATGAACTTGTTGCACACAAATACAAGAGGTCTCATGAATTCTACTCACATTAACCGTGTTTCACAGAAGGTTAGTGCGATGTACGAGGATTTTGGGATGGCCACTAAGGCCTACGACGACGCTGAGCTGGTTCTAGGAAGGCCCTAGGCGGTTGCTGCATAAGGATGAGTTACCTTTTCCCCGGAGTTTATTTTTGGGAAACGGAAACTTTAGAGTTCTTTTCGGTAGAACTGTTGAATCCAGTCTATAGGCTTCATAACAAAATTTAACCAATTGTTGAGCTTTTTAGAAACTTCCCAACTTTTTTCTATCGAATTTATTTTTAAACAAAAAGAAAATTTCAACCCATAATTCTAAAAAAACTTTGAATGGTTTAATTTCAAAACTGAATTTAAGCCAGCCAGCAGATCGTGGCCTAGAGGATAGCATCCTTGTCTTCTAAGTGAAAAATGAATTTAAAGGAAATTTCAAGTGTAAAGCGGGTCACAGACTACACAACATTTGTACAAATGCGATGAAATTCGATGAAATTTTGTCGCTGTAAACACGATTTGCATAGTGTATGGCACTGCTTGAATGAGCGTCCAAACGGTTGGAGTAAAATCGGTCGGGATCGAAATATTTTGTACAAACCATCCTCCCAGCCGGGGTGGAGATGGTTTTTTTGCTGTTGCTGTTTTCGCCAGCAATCGTTTGTGTTCGCGTGAAATATGTTTGTATAGTGTGTGGGCGAGCATAGATCAAACAATCGTCGTGGAATCATCGAATTTGTACAGGCAATTTGTGTAGTCTATGGCTCGCTTAAGAAATGTCAAAAACAACTCTAAAGCGGGCCACAGGCTACACAACATTTGTACAAATGCGATGAAATTCTATGAGATTTTGACGCTGTGAATACGATTTGCATCGTGTATGGCACTGCTTGAATGATCGCACAAACGGTTTGAGTAAAATTGGTCCGGATCGAAATATTTTGTACAAACCACCCTCTGTTGCACTGCATGGTGTATGGTACTGCTTGTACAAAATCCAAGCCATTTACTCAGCCTCAGTCGCGGTGGAGATTGTTTTTTTTTGTTGCTGTTGCTGTTTTCGCCAGCAATCGTTTGTGCTCGCGTGAAATATTTTTGTATCGTGTGTGGCCGAGCATAAAACCAAACAATCGTCGTGGAATCATCGAATTGGCACAAGCCATTTGGTTAGTCTATGGCCCGCTTAATGAGGAACTGAAGCAATTCGGAACATTCTTTTCATCAACCGTAGGTTCGCGTCTTAACTACAAAAGTTCGTGTTTGAACTTGCATTTCTATGACCACGCAGAAAATTTTGTTTATGTTTTATTTTCAACACAGGAATTTCAGCCTACTTCAACTTTTCTACGTGTAGCAAAGTATGTTGCTATGGTTCTTAATTTGTGTTGTTTTCCGCGGAATGGAAAAAAGGTCCCGATCGACGAAGCATAGCATAGCATAGCATAGCATAGCATAGCATAGCATAGGGTGACTACACACATCTTGCATTGGCTGATACACGAGGTACAACTGATAACCAAGAGCAACGCAAGATGCCAAAATGAGTATCTAGATTCAATATTCATTCCAAGTGCTGCTCTTGAAGATCAGTGTGGTACCATGATGCACACCGTGACAAGTCAATGTAATCGTAGAAGGGATTATCTGAAACAGCAAAAATAACTCTTTAGGTGCAGAGAACTCATACGACCCATAAAGCTGTTTCAGAAAGGAATGGAAGGGATGTTTTAGTGGGAAATCCTACATGGCAAATAGGATTGACAAAATATGTTTAAATATGATCAAAATAAAATGAAACAATCTCACCAAAGTCCATTGATAGGCGATGAAAGAAGGAGGCAGCGTGGGTTGATTTCTATTTGATGGTCCTGTTGCACTAATGATGATAATCCCCGCACCTTTCAGTCACTGTTGTTTGATAATCCAGCAAGTGCTTATGGATGATTTTTCGGGATTTGAGTGCTTCTTTTCTTCTGCTGATTTTTTTAACTCAATCATCACTGCTATCCTTACACAGATTTCGAAAAAGAAGCTTCAAAACAGATAAAAATCACAATATATTCACGAAAACAAACGAGAAAATTTCGAGGTCAGAAAAAACACATCCGTCCTCTAGCAGTGCTTGCTTTGATCCGGAAAAAAGGTCCCGATCGACGAAGTATGCAAAAACATCTTCAATTCGAAATTCTACATGTCATTTGAATTTTCAATTTGGAACAATTTTTTTTCAAATTCGTTTATTTTAAACGGCTTAAACCATTTAGCTTTACGGAGCCGGAAGACTATTATTTTTTGTACAACAGTTGCTTAAGTTTAATTATCAAGGATTTTTTCACATTGTTGTCCAAAACTACGATAGACTTAAAAAAGGAAAAAGAGGAAAGGAATACTTAAACGCGGAGATCGATAGATTTAAGATGAAGGTATAATTCGAACATATAGTCTAGGTCTACCACAGCCAACACATCCCTCACTGAAACATAGGTGGTTTACCTCGGGCCCGAAGGTAATCTATCAAATTCGATCTGGCGATAAGATGGTCCTCACACGACCAAATAATATGCTCGATGTCATGGTAACCCTGACCACAACGACACAAATTGCTGCTAGCTAGATTCACACGACAGAGTAACGCGTCCAAAGCACAATGATTGGACATGAGACGGGAAAATGTTTTAATAATATCACGACTCAGGTCCAATCTATTGAATAGAGTGAAGCCATCGACCCTTCTCGTCCTCGTTGCAATGTGATTTGGAACAATTGTTGATGGAAATATCACTTTTTGGCCAATACTGAATATTTCATAAAAGAAATTCTGTTGCCTTTTACAATTTCATTAAGTAAATCTTAAAATCTACTCTGCAATATGATTTTAGATTATCACAAAACACAACTCAATTGCTCTGGAGCTTAATGGAAATCAGCATTTATGTAAAAATGAATGAGCAGGTAAATGAAATAAATCTTCGGGAAGACTTTGTTTTTTTAAATACCTTTCATTTTTCGTCATATTTCGTTTGAATTTTTGAAAATTCCAAAACATGTTGAACCGATAAATCAAAATCATATATCGAGTACGAAACTTAGAAACGAAGCCAACTTACTTTTCATGAAAGATATTAAGAAAAAAAATACTTGTGTTATGGTATAATTATAATTGTCATATCGGGACACAAAGTTTCGTTGATGATGAGCTTAACAGTTTTCGCAAGAAGCTTTCGGAGAAATAAATTGACCAAGGCAACTAAGGTCTTCCCAAAAGCATTTTTTCATGATCGTAAGAACTTTCCAAATATAAGAATAGTAGGAATATTCCAACTATTCTTATATTTGCCTGGGGTCTAAATAGCATCGTTTTGGCTCAAAGCTCATCCATGATTGTTTGCAGATTTTTTAAGTAACGTTTACATGAGTAAATTTCAACTTTTAGGTTTGTATGGGAAAATTGAATACTTTGTAACGAAAAATCAACATAATTTTTGTTTCTTCTGTGGAACTGAGCCTGCTTATGTTTTTGTGCCAATTTATAAATTCTCCAAAGGAAATTTTCCGTTTAACAACTTTGTTGAAGACCGTCACTTCGTATCTTATTAGAGCAAGTTCACTGGTGTTGGGAAAAGGTGGTAGAAATGTTGTCACTTTCAGCACATTTTGAAGTTTTACTTGCTGTTTCGCAAGTTTCGCATGCTGTGATGCAAAAATAGCAATATTTTTATCACATACGGCTGAAATAGAAACAGTGCTGTAAAAAAATACAACGCCCAGAGATCTTGAAAATATTTTTGCATGGTAAAATTTTCAAAATGTCAAAATTTCTACCACTTTTTCCCAACACCAGTGAACTTGCTCTTATTTAGACAAAAAAGTTATTGGGTGTTGAATAGGGACATGTCTTTTGGCATTGAAAAACAATAAAATCAATTGACATTACTGCAGGTGCCTTTCGAAGTACCTATTACATGAAAAGTAGTCATGCAATACCGCGCTTAAAGCCAACCCCCAGCTGAAAATTTTGTTTTATAACTAAAATCAATAAGAAACTCAAAAACAACGTTTAAAAGCTTCTCCATCTGCATTCGATAACTGTTACCTCGAAGTTTAGGTATCCGTTTTTTAATAGAACCAAAACAAAACCAGTAAGGTATTTTGAAGGTTATGTGAGAAACTTTTGTCCAGCCTGTGACTGGCTAACCGATGATGTGATGTCTATCAGTTTTGATGGCGTCATGACAAAAAAATAACAACAGTCATTCCAAGCACCACGTTTTATTCGACCTCAGTCAAGGATTTTCGAAATAGACCCGAGCTGGAGCTTGTTAAAATAAATAGAAAAACAAAATGCTGGTCAATAGTAGACCTAATCGCCGTTTTTCTCGAACGAAATCCTAAAAAGAACACCGGTCAATGTCATGCTCAGAAAGGCGCGGGCCGCGGGGGCCCGAAGGATGGATAACGAAAAGTGAACCCTCGCTCGAAAAAGATTGCTCCATTCCGAGGCCATTAGAAACAGAACGGTGGCAACGGCCGGTGGATTTGGATGCTCTCTTGGATTTTACGGCTGGGCTTTTTAGCTCAGATGATGTAGGGTGAGAGGCACACAATTGTGCCAGCTTGTTTAGAATCATTGCTTTTAATCGGAACAAGAATCATCCCAAGTGATAATTCAAACACTAGAAGGTATAATGAATGAATTGTAAAAAACCGTTGTAGTAAAATTAACGTTGGATAAAACCTCGAATATTTGACCTTCAAAACGGCTTCACAACTGTTATAAACTTAACAAAAGTGTTTTACTTATGAAATCATTACAATATCATAAAATTGGGTGAATCATGACAGTTTTTTTTGCCCGATAATCTTGCAACGAATTTCGAAGGTAAATCAAGGCAAATTCGCATAGCAAATAAACTCTTGTTGGAGATGTTACAAATTTTTCGTCACTGACTTCTAACACTTAAATAGGAATAAATATTGCAGTAGAGCTTCGCTTATCCGAGCCACCATTTTTATACAAATTCCTTGCAAAGTTGTGTTTTATCATCGCGATATATTGTTGTGCCATTATTAATCGACGTTTTCGACGATTTTGAAGTCTAAATTTTCCAAAACGTAGCTTGACAAAATCCATATATTAACCGAGCTGTGTGCCTGGATGGTACGCAAATCTGAGCAAAAGATGGTTTATCAATGTTTTTCGTTTTATCCGAGGTTTCACTCAGTCGAGATTGTTGTTCTGTAATGCGGTGTTGCATAAAATTAGGGGTATAAAATAAACAGATACTTATTTTTAACAAGGATTGCGACGTAAACTGAGAGTTTTCATAATTTGAAATCAACTCAAGCAACATTTCTTTTGGATTACCCATTTCCAAAGGTAGTAGGAGCCTTCGAACCTTATTCGCTAATCAGAGCCACAAGATCCATGCAAAATTCTCACTTTTACCGAGTTAGTTTTCATCGCCTGGAAGATATGCTTCAGGCCGAGGTTTCATTTATCCGAGATGGCTTTAACGCCATAAATCAGAGTATTCTTGACAACTTGTGTGAAATTCGAATCGCTACATTAATGATGAAAAAATAATGACCATCCGTACAAAAATTGAACAAATTGATTGGGTATTAGTATTGTAAAGTTTTTCAGGTCGTTTCATACCATAGTAATGAACTGCTCTAGTTCTGCAAAAATTGAAACGGATCGGTGGTGAGTTGATCTTCGTGTAAAGTTGATTTATTTCTGTGTTTTTGCAAGCGATGCAAAAGTATGAAATTGATAACAGTCTGTTTGTGGACTGTCCTTTTTAGAAACTCGATTCGACCCGATTTCAAACAATCGAAACTCTATCAAATCTAGAAGGGTTTTTAATAAGTTTTTGATTCCTTAAAAGGAAATTAAAGATAAGAAACGTTAGCTCATTTCCAACACATTAAAAAAAAATATTAGCAATAGTGATCTAAATCATGGGTTCCCAAATCGTGGCCAGTGGGCCACGTTTGGCCCGCAAACGCCAATTTGTGACCCGCGAAGCTTTGATAAGCTTCAATGTTATGAAAAAGAATTATACTTAAAAACAGGGCAGGATCAAAATATTTGTGAACTTCTTATAAATTGAAAATTTAATGCAATCCTCGAATTGATTTCAAATGTTAGCTCTTCAGAATTTGAATCAAATAACTGTTTGTAGCTTTAGAAGCAGTAAGAAGTTGCATCAAAGGACTTTAAAATCCGTGCGAAATATTCAACGTATACATTAATTCAAAAGCTTAGAATAAAAGCTAAACATCACCAAAATGCCAAAATACACTGAGTTTTGGACAGGATGATTAGAAACGGATCACTACGAAATGTGCTGTGATACCGAAAAAATAGAAAATAAATATCACAAGGTTGGTCTGAATGGGCTCCATAAAAGAGGTTTGGACAAAGTGAAGTATCCTGCATTTTATAAATTAAGGTTGTCAAAATATTTTTAGCCAAAAAATATGGGCTATCTTATCTTAAAACCTGGAAAATCGGGGCATTTGATTCCAAAATATCCTTCAAAAATCCGACCAATATCTGGGCAAATTTGGTCAAAATCCAGGAATTACTCAACACAAATCATGAAAAAAATGATTTTTTTTCATCATTATTTTTTAAATCGTTTTTAAGGTTTCAAAAACTTCTCATGGTTATTTTTATAAAACTTGTTCAAAAAAATTCGTTTTAGACGCATTTATAAAATTTTTTACAACTCAATTTGTTTTTTTCGTATATTTTGGCAAATACTACGGGCTTTTTCAACGAAATCATGGCAACAGGACCAGGCAATGTTCCGAAAATCAATCATTTTCTATCACCCATGCTTTACTGCATTCAGAGCCAAAAAATCGAAGCAGTCAATTTTTCCTCACCAACCAAATCATATAAACAATCATGCATGACAACGACGCTGCAGTATTTGATACATTCCCGCAAAACATGACGTGGAAAAGAAGAACGCAGACTATCAGCAACGAACGTCTCGATGGTGATTGCCTTCCTTGATGGTTTTCAACCTTCTAGGATCACAACTGATATGTATCAGTTCTGAGAGATGTGTAAAGGTTACAATATGATTCTTAGTTTTTCGCTTTGCGTAGAAGAACAAAATCATCACTAAGTAACCGCAATGAACTGCCCAGAATGTGCTACGACTTTTTTGAACATGTGGTCCTGGTATTTCTTTAGATTTTTCCTTCTGAAACATTCATGATCGTCTATCAATAACGAACATTATCAACAATGATGCGAGGATAGACGTTCGGGAATGATTGAGGGAGCGACGTTCAAAATGTATCACCAAGTATGTCGATCACCGTCAATTAGCCACGTAACGAATAGCAACGGTAGCCTCCGATGGGGCATGGTATATTTTCTTGTATCAATTTAGTGTTGATTTTCGACATACATTCAATGGGTACTTTTACCACGTGCGTATCACAGCACTCGGAGATATCAGTAGTCTAGCTGAAAACCAATCCTGATTGCTTTTCTTTAACGATTTTCCCAACATTGGGACCAGGACGGATTTTTTTCAAATTTTGTATTAAATCTCTGGGCAAAACATTAAATATACGGATAAAACCGTGCAATCTGGCAACCTTATAATAAACACGGCTGTTTGAAGGAGGGTTGTTAGCGAACACAAATAGCGGTAAAAGCATAGACATATTTTCCATCAGATTTTTTTTAAACTTTTCAGAAGTTTAATTGCAGACGTGAGAATTAACTGATTTGAACAAATTCGGCGTCTATCCTGCAAAGATTTTAAGCTTATGATATTGTATATCGAAAAGGAAACAAGTTTTGTGAAAAAGTTGTTTTAGATATCTTAATTTTTCACTGTTAAATTTCTTCAATTAATCTTTTTTTCTGAAAATCTATTGTTTTTTAAAACCAAGTATATCTTTCTTTTTAGTTTTCATGTGGGTGAGTTTTTAATATTGTTAATATGATTTTTTATTTGAGCTAACGCATATCTCATTCGAATTAATATCCTTATGAATAATTTATTTTTCAAATCATCACAATTTTCTATTAAACTTTCCTGTTTTAGATCAAATTTACATTATGTAGTTTTAATAAAACGATAAGCTAACACGATTTTAAGAAAAAGTTACAGTTCTGGAAAAAAAATTGAATTAAATATTTTTACTTTTGTGGCTTGACGCGAAACAATTCTAAAATTATTAATATTTCAAAAAAGGATTGCGGATCTCGTTTTTTTAATTGTTTGTTTTTTATTTGATGAGGCATGTTTTTATATTATTTGTTTTTATGTTTTAGAAACCAGGAAAATCATTAATTTTAACAAAGAAAAACCGGGAAAAACTTGATAATTTCAAAACAAAAAAATCGCTAGAAATCCTGGATATTTTTTTTTCGATTATTGTACTCTTACCATTTTTGTGGCATTCGAAATTTTATATCAACGTTGCAGTTTGTGGACATTTTTTGCCCATTTTTATCGTGTACAACTGTCTTCGAACTCACGGACATCGACTCAGGAAGCAACTAACTTGCCAACCGCGCTTCATCACAAGCCACTACCCTTCATATCGCTTTTTTAAATGGGTATAGCAATTATTGATTAAAAAATCACAATTTTTATATGAATAACAAATTTAACAATTTTGCTTATTTCTCTCTAACATTGGGTACTGGAAGATGTTTGTTATTCATTGAGATTTAAAAGATTTTCTAAACGTAGAAATAACAGCAATAAATAATAAAAACTATTATTTTTTCATATGTAGATGACTACATATTTAAATAATGTGATAGAAATATCGTGAGTGAATTTCTTTGAGCTCTGGAATATTTTTACAATTTTTCAATGCATTTTTTTTCAAAATTTAATTTATTCAAATATGTTGAAAACATACCTACTTCAAAAGTATAAAAGAAAAACATATGTGCTAACAAGAATTTTTTGGCCTCAGACAAATCACATTTCTAAAATTTTCCGCTCCAGCTGAAAATGTTGGTCATCCATGATTTAAATTAAAAGATGCATCCAGACTTGAAAATAGGGTTAGTCGCCCTACTCTGGACCCTTTAAGCGGTGGTTTTTAAATAATCATGTTTTCTCACAAAAGAACGGGAAGTTCATATCTTTTAGGAAATTTATTCGTAGTTTATGATTTTATCTGCAAGTTTCAATGAGAGTTTTCGACATAGGTTATTGAAAGATTTGCAAAGATATGGATGTTCAAAATTTCCATCTTTGAACCTACTGTTCCTATTTTGGTACTTAACTGGAACCTTTCATTTGACCTAGTTCAAAAATTCTTTTAAAAGATTTTTCGTAAATAAAAATACAAATTCATTAAAAATATAATCTCCAACCAACTATTTAACGATTAAAAACATTTGAGTTTCTGTTATGAATATCTCAAACACTTTCACTCCCCGTCAGCTCTATCAACGAAACAATAGCTGAACTTTTTTGTGTTTACTAACTTGTAGTTTATTTGCGTAAAGCTGACAAAAAATGTAAAATATGTTCAATATTTGTTCTGAATTATGTCCCAATTAAAAATCCGCACCTACAAATTTTCCGGGGTTTTCATTGATTTTAATTTTTTTTCAGAAAAATTGGTAATATAGTTCATATTATTCACAGTAAAAGTAATTTCACTTTAAACTGTGGCTTGGACAGTAAAAAACATATTTTTTCCTTATTCACTCTAATTTTTCAGAACACGCCCACTAATTGAGCTGCCTGATTTACTACTGATGAAAAGGTACATTTTCAAAAACGATGAAAATTTTATCTGAAAGACTTTTTATGGCAAAAAGTGGTGTGGTAGGATTCAGGAAGAATAACAGTTCATTGTGTGCATAGGAGTATCTTTATCCTATGCTAGCAAAATGAATTACCGTAATCCGGGGTAAGATTGATCACATATTTCAAGAGTTCTCGATTATTTTTTCTGCTAAGCGGAATGTGGCATATTCCATATTTTTAAAACCAGTACTGGACTCCTATGAATGTAAAACCTGGTTGCAAAAATTTATCAGACTACTTCAAATTTGATTTCAAAATCGATTTCGTCTCTGTTCAGAATTTGATGCTTTGGGGTAACATTGATCATTCTCTATTTTGACGGTTTTATCGAGTTTTCTTGATCATGAAGGATACAAAACACCATAATAATATTTACAAATGATAGTGTATCAATTTTACCTTGCTTTTTAAAATTTTCTTTAAAAAAAAAAATTTATCGAAAAAATACCAATGATGCTGCATACATTTAGGGGGCAAAAAATATAACAATTGCTAAATAGTTTTAGCTTCAAAATATAAATGAAATTTTACCTTCACCCATTCTCCTAGGCCCTCCCATCATTTCCATTTTCATTTTTTCTTCAAAGTTAACGTTTTGATAGGATTCTTATCCATTTGTCCAATACGGGCTTACTCTTGGGAAAGGTCTTTATTTTTTAAATATTTAAAATTTATCATTGAATGACTATAAAAATTAGTATGTACTATAACTATACACACATAAAGATAAAAAGTTGTTCTTTCACATTCAACAACCCGTCTGCTTCTAAATGCTTTTTGGTATCATCAGGAGAGCCGTTTGTTTGCGAGTCTTGAAAAAATAGATATTCTTAGATTTAGAAATTACATTTTTACTAACAGAAAAAGAAATTCAAATACAAATTTTGCCTTTTTGATATACTCAATTAATAGGCTTTCAAATATAGAAAACAGTTTTCTAAAATTTAAACTATAGGCTGAGTTATCCATGATAATGTGGAAAAATTTATTGATGGTCAAAGTTACTCCGGTGATCAAAGTTACTCCGTTTTACGGCGCTTACAATTTTCGGAATTTTAGGACTAAAGTAGGCTCAAGGTCCAAAGTAGGAGCACTCGCCCTACAAGGGTTATATCAATAACTTCCAGTTCTCTAAGAAACGAAGTTTCAGGGGTTATACATACTCGGAAAATTAGATAGCCTAATATTGGGTAGATTGGGAAAGTTTTCAAAATTTTGAAGTAATTTGTTGTTAAATTCAAGTTATTCAGTCCAGGGTTCCGGACACGAATGCCAATAAGTTAGTAAAAGGTCTTAAATTAAATAAATAATAATAAATCAGTCCAGGATTTGTTTTGGATGATGTTTAACTATAATTTTTTTTTACATCCGTTGTTATGTTCAACAACCCCTGGCAGAAATGCCTTTCTTCAGTTCTTCTATGAACGTAGATCAACAAGCTGTTATGCGCATAGCCGTCATTCTCTTGTTTTTTTAATCACCTTTTCCATCACATCCGATATAATGCTAGTGATGATGCCGAATTTTTTTTTTTAGAACAGATAAGCAGAAGATTATAATTTTCTAGGATCAATTTTAAGGTAAACATTCTTCTATTTTACATTGTTCACTACGAACGTATGAGATTCAAGACACTGTTCAGCATATACGCTGATATACTTCATAGTAAGAGCGGCAAATAATGTGTTGTTAAAATGTTTCACAATTTGAAGTTGTTTGGATGAATTTAGTTTCTAAAAAGTATTCTTCAACGTTTACCGAACCTACAGACTTGGCACATCTCTTTCAAACCAAAGTTGTTGTGATAAGAAATTAAGCTATTAACAAATTAACAAAGCAATTGCATTCTTTTTCGTCATAAATCTGAACTGAAAACCTAAAGTATA
This sequence comes from Uranotaenia lowii, assembly GCF_029784155.1. Classification (NCBI taxonomy): domain Eukaryota; kingdom Metazoa; phylum Arthropoda; class Insecta; order Diptera; family Culicidae; genus Uranotaenia; species Uranotaenia lowii. Next base: position 256,871,966 of record NC_073692.1, read on the forward strand.
CCATTGGGCAAAATTGATATATCTTACTATGAACGCTGCTGTCCGACTGCACGCGAGATATAAATTTGCTAAGCCATTTTGAATAATAAACAGTTTAGAACCATCTATTTTCAAACAGCAGCTTTCCATACATTCACTCAACGATCATCTTTCAGAAACATTTTAATTTTCAGATTATTCTATCGTTTTTACATACATTGCTACGCACCTTAAACCATTCATTATTTGATCAAACTAACTGACTGATCTTAGCAATGTATCTGAAGGATCATAATGATAATTCAATGTTAAGTACTGAGCTCATAAAATTCTAAAGTGTCTTTCAATTTATCCAGCAAGGTCAAAGGATGAAACAACTGGATAACCGAACGCAAAAAGTAAAGTGCACACATCTGAAAAATTGCGGTGCCTTAAGTGAAATATGAACCAAAAAGTAAACACAAATCGGTTTGAATGAAAGTGGGATTCTCATTGAAACCATCAAGTCGAGTTTTATTTGCTTTATCAAGAGTATGGCTTTCTGATGCTACTCATACCCCAAAAAAAAACAGTAAACAGTACTACCCACTAGCTTCGGTCCAACATGTCGATACAAATTCCATCATCGTGTGCAGATCATAAATCATCATAACGGCTTGCCCCTTGATTTCTGCAACCTTCCCACCGGAATCTTCCAAAAGCTTTTTCGGAGAAAAAAAAGAGCATCTCGATCGACGACGGTATGCCTCATGTACACTTATTTGAGGTATTACGTGCAGCATCTAAAAATTTCATGGGATGACTTTCACATTCGCTCCATCATGTTCTTTTATTCTCTTCTCATCGCTGCGGCCATTGCTTGCCGTCGTCGTCGTACCTACAACTAGAGGAAATGGATCCGGTGGTTTGCACTCTCTGGTTCCTCAGTGCCTAAGTACGAGACCGAGACCTCAAGCGAGCGGGATTTCCGTTTGGACCACCAAGAGGAAAATAAATAAAAAAAACAGCCAAAAGTAAATTACACACATAAAATTTTACTGCGGTCGGTCGATTTCTTTTCGGCCGGCGCTCTCTCTCAATTTCCTAGTGCTAAAGTGACGAACCGCGTTCCGGATTTTTTTTTTGTCCAGGGTGGCCTTTTATGCTAGAGGCATTTCCGCTGGGTGGTTCTGAGGCGGAATCTGTGATCCGAGGAAAACGACTGTATAAAAAGGCATTTCTCCTCAAATGGATAGCATAAGGACTCTCTTTTCCTCGTTGGGGTAGCTCAGTGAGCGCATAGTGGTCCAAAAACCATTCCTAGGACGTAATGGTTCCGGAATAATTGGACGGAACTGTTTGATTGATCTTATTTTCCCAATTAAACGTCACTGAAAGTAATCATTACGAGGGTTGATTACTCGTATGTCGTATCTAGATTTCTCTGGGATGAAAAAGTGTCTCGTTTATTGCTGTTAATTTAATTTGAGTATAAAAAACACACACAAAGCATTTATGGTTTTTCAGTTTGATGTTCAGGTGTCTTCTTCGAAATTATGAAAAAACGCTTTGTTAAGTTCATTCACTCTGTTTTTAATTCATAATTCATTAACGACCTTAAACAAACCGACCAACCACCAATTTTTCAATATTTTTTTTCTAAAAATATACCATTCAATTTTTCATTGAAGAAAATTGGTTGTACTCAACGAATCAAAACCGTTCATAGCTTGATAAGTTAGTATTTTAGATTTGAAGCGGTTTATGGTTTTACGGTCTCTATTTTCAATCTGTAGGTTGGTGTTAATCAAAACATCAACATTGAAGGAGAAAGAATCATAAAGCAATCAGACACTCAGCCAACATCTTCTTCTACGACACGTTCTCTGGAATCTCAAAGCGCAATGCCATAAAATAAATTGAAATATAATTCAACCGAGCCAGCATCTTCGACTGACTTCCTGTCGAGCTGGTTGGATTTTATAATTCAAAACATGGGAAATCGATCGCAAACTGATGTCATGTTAATTTAATAACAACTGATTGAAAATAAACAGAACTTGGAATAGCTTATTGATGAAGCAAAACAACTATTTAATAAATAAATCTCAAGTTTTTCACTGTTAGCTTAACTTTTGTTTTTTTTTTTTGTATTTTAGATCATTTGCCTATATGGAACAGTATAGTGAAAATTCCTTTTAAAAAATGGTGTTGGAATGAATCTAAAGTCTGTCCCGACTCAATTTGCATAGCGGGAAAACTCTGTAGAAAATAACCGTTTTACAGTTTTGGCTCAAGCTGCAGAACTACTGTGCCGATTAAAAAAAAAAGTTAATTTGAAATCGTCTTAATAGCTAGTATGTTTTTATTGCTTTGTATAGTTTTATTATCGTCGAAAAAAATGAAGATAAATACAAAATTGTCCGATGCAGTTCTAAACATCGCCTGAAACTGCCTTTTTTTCTGCTGAAGTTTCTCGTAGCTGCTCAATAGAGTAGGGTTGCCATATCCCGTAACGCAAAAAAATAATGAAATCATTTTTCAAAAGATTTAGGAGAAACGAGAGAAAACAGATTAGCTGATGTGCATGTTGCCTATGGTTCGGGCGCTAATTGCATATTCAAAGCACTGACTGCCTTCGCAGCATATTTCAACGCCTAGAAGAACTTTTCTTAAAACCAGGTGTAAAATTATTTAAGTTATTATAATTTTCTTATAGAAAACTATTGCTAATGAAATGACAAACTCATTTTTAACGAAAAATTTCGATTTAAATCGATTTGTGATTCCTTTTATTTTGATCCTCCGTTTGAAAATTCTCCATTTAGATCTATTCTCGATCCTTCTACTTATAAAATAATGGCCTGAAGATATCTGGACCCAAGGTGGTCACTTCTTTAGACAAGGAAATGAGTCATCTCAACTTAAACCCATCGGAAAATACTGAGTAATTTTGAAGTAAACACTTGGAAAGAATCTCGAGGAGTTCAATCCTGAGGAAAAATGAAGAAAAAGTACAGCAAATTTAACACAACACTTTCGATAACTCTAAGATTTTAAATTTGTAGAATTTTGTCCTTGATTTTGGAGAAATAGAATGCCGATGTTTGGTATTTCCCCGCTTAGATCTGCTTACGGTCCTCGAAGTGTTAATTTTGTCCTTGCAGATGAAAAACAATTTTTCACCTAAATGTATTGCCGTGTTTCGCCAAAGTGACGCACAAACCATTTTTATTTTTAGCGAATAAAAGCGATTTTCTCTATATCCTCTTTATTCGTTAATCTGGCACTTTTCATAAAATGTGATCTGTAGAATTTATGCAGGATAGATGACAAATGCAGCCTTTTGAGGCACAATTCTTAATTTTGCGTAAAATTCGTACAATTGCTTCAAATGGATATGCGTCAGTTCGGCGTATAATCATCTGTTTTGATTTGATTCTCCGTCGGAGTGACGTTTATCCATAGTCTTGTCGTGCAACTGGAACAAATTTCGTTCTTCAGTTAAAATGGCCAGTGCATTGGATCTTCTTAAATTGTATTCGAGTGAGGAAGAAATATAGGGTGTTAAAGATAGGGTGTCCAGCGACCAAAACTGGCCGATATCAAAGAGGCGAAATTCGTCAGAGGATCGTTTTCGTTTTATTATAATTCTTGTTTCAAAAGAGATTGGAAGCGATTTTCATTATTCACAGTGAAACCAATCAGGAAGTATCGTGTACGGATTTAACTTAAATCCTTGCTTCATTTTAGAAATGAAAACAGAGGAAAAGAGGTTAAAAACACGATTGTGATGAAACTTTGTCCACTAATGCCAGATAATAAGAACGATTTCTGGGGAAAGCTCGATAAAAAAAGTTTTTGGTGGAGTTTTAATTTATAATAATTGAATTTTTTAAAAAAGGTTTCTCATTTTTAAAACTGGAATTCTTCTCGTTAATAAAATTCAAGAGAACAGCTTTAAAAATAAATAATACTATTGATTTCAACACACACAAATTTATTTGTAATATAGAACAACGTAACCTATATGAAATATATTTTTATTCTATCAATGTTAAATAGTTCATCTAGTTTTTAAATTAATGTACATAGATGTTGACATTTGACATTGGAATTTTATTTACCAAACAGGCTCGACAACTTCTTTGTTTGAGACCCCTTTTTTCTGAGGAAGGGGGGAGGGCTTCTCTATTGTAGTTTGAACAGATCGTCATGTTAAAAAATGATTCTTTTCTTAATCTGAGGAATGTCGGTTGAAAATTATACGGGTTATTGAAATTGTTCTGTATCACTTTCGAAAACGCATGGATATTAGGGTGTCCCAAAATTGCATAACTTCTGGGAATCTGGGGGCTCACCCTCCAAATGGTAGATTAGGATGTGCAGAACAAACTTTTGTATGGAGCCGACTAAAAAAAATCATGTTTAGAGGTTCCGCAAGCGAGATCTTTAAAAAAAAGTCCACTTTCAAAAGATTTGATTTTAATTAAATTCTGGGTCCTAAAATTTTCATAAAATTTATGTATTTTATATTTTTTTTAATTTTGTTTGAGTTAAAAACTACACGTAAAAATACAAAATGAACCGAATTTGTATCAAAATGTAAAACTAGCAAGCTATTTTCAAAAAAAAATTTTTTTGGTCCAAAAATTTTGAATTCAACTGACCAAAATGTGTACCAAGCGTAAAATATTTTTGATACCAATGCCATCAAAAGATGTGGATTTTTGTGCACTTAAACTTTGCTGAACAAAACATGTAGTTTGTATCAACGTGTGTTTGTATCAACGTGTGTGAGCTTCACGATTTAATGCTTAACAAAAATCACAATTTAGGATATTTTTTATTTAATTTATCAAATTTGTCTCAATAAATACCTACTTTAAAATCAAAATACTTGCAAAAAAGACTTTGATGATTTAAAGGAGTCATCAGAAGGCCATATGCCGAATTTGAGCAGAATCGGACAACAGGAAGGGGTTGCACTGAATCTCAAGTGTGGAAGGAATTCTGAGACATAGTGTTCTAAAGAAGCATAAAAAACTGGTTTTTCATCATACATTTTCGTCCTTACCAATCGATTGCTTGATTATGTAGATTTTATTAAAATTTCAATTAAGACTAACATTTCACCTGAAGACTGCAACTCGATTGGACTTAAAACAAAAAAGTTATGGCTGTTCCAAGATTGTATTTTTGTGGCAAATTGTCGTTTAACACACAATGAGTACTTTTTACTCATTGCGTTTTACAGGACAATTTGTAACCAAAATACAATCTTTGAACAGCCATAACTTTTTTGTTTTAAGTCCAATCGAGTTGCAGTCTTCAGGTGAAATGTTAGTCTTAATTGAAATTTGAATAAAATCTACATAATCAAGCAATCGATTGGTAAAGACAAAAATGTATGATGAAAAACCAGTTTTTTATGCTTCTTTAGAACACTATGTCTCAGAATCCCTTTCACACTTGAGATTCAGTGCAACCCCTTCCTGTTGTCCGATTCTGCTCAAATTCGGCATATGGCCTTTTGATGACTCCTTTAAACCATCAAAGTCTTTTTTGCAAGTATTTTGATTTTAAAGTAGGTATTTATTAAGACAAATTTGATAAATTAAATAAAAAATAACCTAAATTGTGATTTTTATTAAGCATTGAACCATAAATAGCTCTTCACACGATGATACAAACAACATGTTTTGTTCAGCAAAGTTTAAGTGCACAAAAATCCACATCTTTTGATGGCATTGGTATCAAAAATATTTTACGCTTGGTACACATTTTGGTCAGTTGAATTCAAAATTTTTGGACCAAAAAAATTTTTTTCCTTGAAAATAGCTTGCTAGTTTTACATTTTGATACAAATTCGGTTCATTTTGTATTTTTCACGTGTATTTTTTAACTCAAAAAAAATTAAAAAAATATAAAATATATAAATTTTATGAAAATTTTAGGACCCAGAATTTAATTAAAATCAAATCTTTTGAAAGTGGACTTTTTTTTAAAGATCTCGCTTGCGGATTTTTTTTAGTCGGCTCCATACAAAAGTTTGTTCTGCACATCCTAATCTACCATTTGGAGGGTGAGCCCCCAGATTCCCAGAAGTTATGCAATTTTGGGACACCCTAATGTATATGCGTCACTTCGACGTATAAATCGCAGTTTTGGCGAATCGTTTTTCTCGATTTTCTCAAAAACTGTTTGATATTTTTTAGATTTGTTGAAAGCATTTGAATGCTCATAGGAGAACGCAAAATAGCGTCAAAAAGTCAAAATCGAAAAAAATGGTTATGCCTCACTTCGTCATATCACGGCAGTGTATTCGTCTGAAATTATGTTAGATTTTAGATAAGGAGTTTATATTATTATGTCAAAATTTCCCAATAGTAGCACATAGCCAGTTTTATTCTTCGCATGTGTACTCAGATCACAGCCAATCTTTCAAAAATAGTTTTTTTCATAAATTTCCCATAATTCATACTTAATTCATAAAGTTTTTCAGTTTCAGTGATTGGGGTAAAATAAATTCAAAAGATTTTGTTTTACATCGGATCAACCAGAAAAAACTGATACTTTCAATGACTGTCAAAATTTGACTTTAAAGTTATCATTTGTTAAATGACAATAGATCTGGATTACAATTTTTTGTATTTTTTACGGAATCATTCCCTGAATCAAAACCTTTCCATTGATGTACATGGTGTTAAATAAGTTCGTATACACTTTTAACTAAAAGTTGTGGCAAAGCCGCAGCATATTCACTAGTTATTTTAAAAATTAATTTTGGTTTATCATCAGATAAAACGAAGAGTCAGTTTTCATTTATTGTTCATTTTTATCAGACTTATCACACCACAATTACTGTTACAGGCAAAACACCCCACTATTTGAACAAAATGAATGGTTTCCAGTTCACCTCCTTTGGCTCAATTCTCATGATCATTGATGTTGTAGAGGTATTGTAGAGGTAGCTGCGTATCAGATGATTTTCATCAAAAAGCCCATCAAAGGGGTGAAGGGTAGAATTATTCCACATCATAAATAGACGAAAACTTTAAAATATGTGCTTGTGTAACGTTGTTTTTAATTTACATTGGTCATTTGTTGATCTTATGGCTTCTTTTGTATGTACTGTTTATTTTTAAAGGCCCTGTCACACAAAAATACAGGGTTTCCGAAATTTTTTGTCTGAATTGAAGGAGCCTAGCCCTCCAAATCCAACTCTCTTGGTTTGGTTAGTAATATCATACATGATGTCGAGAATAAATAAATACATGAACCTCTCTCTCAACTCTTTATAAAATCGTAACCATTCCTATGTGGGACGAAATTTTAATAATAGGGGAGCATAACGCGTGCGGTGAACTTAAGAAACCTCTGAAGGTTATAATATTGATTTAAGATTTTTTTCCAAACAAAAGATGTGATTGACCATTATTAAGCTGCCTTTCCATTCAAGTGAAAAATGTTTATTCTGTCCAGTTAAATAAAAATTATTTTAATTTTATTTTGTATTCAAAATTTTCACTAGAGTACGTGTACAGTTTGGCTTTTATGTAACAGTGAACTCGATTCAAATCAAGGTACAACTTCGTGCAACCTATGTATAAAAGATTATTTACATCGTTTTTGACTTCATCTGAACATTTGAATACTTTTAAAGCAAAAAGTAAGATAGAAGCACTAGTTATTAAACAGGCACCACTAGTGGACACTACTCACACTACAAAAGCATAAACCAATTAAAAATCAATAAGGAGTAGAAAAATAACACAAATCGTTGTGCCACTATTGAAACATTTATTAGTTCACTTTAATTTATTTCCAGAATCTAGAACCCTTTAAGCAACAGTGAACACTGATTAAACAACAACCATAAAAATAATAATATACAGTAGAAAAATAAAACCAAATTCATGATCCATTAAAATTGATTGCGATTTTTTCCATGCAAACATTCGTCCAATTAAAAATGAAATCGCCCGTTGTGCAGTAATGCACCTCATTTTCCAACCGGAACCAGTTTTGATCGCGTGTACACATTTTGAAGAAACTTGGTCAGATAGTAGATCAAACATTTTTGCACCTTTTGGCCAAATTTCGAATTTTTCAACGAAAATTGACAAATATACAGTAACTTTAGTGCAGCAATCTTATGTTTCTTTTTTACGAAAATTGCTGTATCTTTTTTCCTTGTCATCGTATAGTTCGCAAATTATGTGGAGCGTTTGTTGGATAGATCAAGTAGATTGTGTGAGAATTGCATGAAAAAATATCAACCGAGGACCGATACAGAAATGGCAACATAAGAAAGTTGGAACAGAATGAGCTGCTTCACGTGATTTCATTCTTTTTTGAACGCAACTGTACATCCTTCAGCGAAAATAGGGAATGCGAGATTCAAAATATTCTCGGTCAACAGCGGCGTACCACAAGGGAGTCACTTGGGACCCCTTCTTTTCGTCACTGTTATGAACGAGCTTCCCGGATTGCTGAGTGACGTGTTTTTGTTCATTTACGTTCTTTTCTGTGCGGCACCTGAAAGAATGTTAGACTTGACTAAATATGTTTCATAGATTTTCAGAATGTTGCCGCAGTATCAAATTGAAAATCAATGCCTCAAAATGGAGTGTGACTAACTTTTCTCTGAAAGAGAGTAATATTGTGCACTAATATTGTCTGCAAAGCTGCTGTATCATCGCTAGAAACTCCTCCGTGAAAGATATGGAAGTCGAGTTAGCACTAAATTTTTCAAAACATGTTGAATAAGTCGTAGCCAAAACGAATTCTATGTAAGGCATGGTGAGCAGAATTTGTGACAATGCTTTCACTACCGTCTCTTTTTATGTTAGGCTTATCCGAAACACTATTGGATACGCCATTAGAGTGAGGTAGCTGTATTATAATGTCCATAAAATCAGAATCGAAAGGTTTAAAAAGGATTTTTTACATATGACTTAAGAAACCTTGGGTTACAAGATGAAATGCCGGAATTTTGAGTCTAGTGTATGTTGGTTGGACTGGAGTAACTCGGAACTCAGAGATGTTAGGACTGTTTAAAAAATATTGACCAGTCGAAAGCACTTTTAATCATATTTACTATCACAAATTTCTCCATACGAAAGATTTAGCGGGATGATTCATTTAACAGGGTGAAAAGAGCAGTTGGTGCAGCATGAGTTCAATTCAGCTACCAAATCGTATACAAAACTAAGCTCATAATGAAACACTCTACAAAATGATGCCGCTTTACAACGCACATGCTGAAGTAATCGAATTGAATACGTCTAGAGAACAAATCAAAAATATTCTTAAGATGTATTAACACAGAAGGATGAAAGGCTGAAGCCTAGAATTTGATGTATAAATAAATAAATAAATAAATTCAGCAAAATATTGACCCGAACCAAATAGCGTAGAAAACAGTAGCATTCTTTTGAGCGTCATGTATAGACTAATCGTATGACCATTCCTCGCTCTAGAATAGTTTGATGTTTTTGAACAACTGAGTAAACAAAATTGGTGTTTAGAATAAAATAAGAGATATTTGACTGTTTTGAGGTTTCTGAGACCTCATAAAAAGTTAGCAAACCGCGATCAAAATCATCATAGTTAACAAAAAACATTGTAACTGATGGTTATTCAAATTTGTCATTTTTATTAGATAAACCATAATGCGGATTTATTTTTCAAATCCTCTAAGTAAGCATAGCTAACTCGTTAGGCACCCTGCAGGGATGTCAATTGAATTTATTGTTTATCAACGCGAAAAGACATACCTCTGTTAAACAGCTTATAATTTTCTTTTTCCTAATAAGATAGGAAGTTACGGTCTTCGACAAAGTTGTTCAGCGAAAAATTTCCTTAAGGAATATCATAATTTGGCATAAAAACTGTCAGCTGGCTCGGTTCGACAGAAGAAACCAAAATGAAGTTGACTTTCCAGTACAAAATATTCAATTTTCCCATACTAACCTAAAAGTTCAAATTTACTCATGTAAACGTTACTTAAAAATTCTGCAAAAAATCATGGATGAGTTTTGGACCAAGACCAAGCTTTTTAGACTCAAGGGTTTGAGAAATTCAAAAATGACCCCAAATCGACTCAGTCTAATATAACATTGTTATTTTTTACTTTTTTGAAAGTTTCAAAACAAAATCACTGCTTGAATTATGCCGAGTTCAATGACGTGCAACTTGCACAAGAAAAAACACCCACCATGCAACGACAACCGCGCGACCATAAAAAATCGACCAAGAAGCAGCCCAATGATCGGCCGTAATGGTGCACTGCTGCCAGCCAATCCAAGTGAGCTGGAAGGAAGTATGGAAAGTTTTGCAATAAAAAGGCAACTTATTAAGACAGATTGCGTCTCTTCGGGTGAATAGTAAATATAGAACAGTATGTAGTACCATGTAGTAGGCCGGGGATGATATGGCTACTACGTGTCTTTGTAATATCTGGGGCAGAAATGATTGAAGCATATTGTTCAACTTTTTGCTCAAATATATTGCGCAAGGCGATGGACATGAAAAATGGTCGGAATTTTAGCATTTATTGACTCTTCTTTAGTGAAATCAGAAATGAGAACAAACACTCCCGTCATATTTAGGTACTGCAATGAGATTTTCACTACGGGCCCATGAGAACTCCTACCCTAGATGGCGTTCCGATGTTTACTCGGTGACTTCCTGAAGTTGTGCTACTCGGTCAATTTTCGAACCTAACAACCTTATCTAAATGCAATTACACTCGACACGACAACATCGACGTCCCACACTCTCGGAATAACGTGGTGGCCAGTCAGTTTGCGGGTGTATGGATCCAAGCGGAATGTCAAATTAATTTAGCTCTTGTCGAGCAAAGCTTCGTCGTTACATGACTGAGGTTTGTATGTTGTTTGGACTGGGTCGTTCCGAAAATGCCATTCAAAATTCATATTCCATTTTAGTTTACAATTTCATCGGCATGGGCCCAGGACACGAATGTTTTTCCCCTCGTATTGTTTAGGACGTCACTCGTCTCACTCAACAAAACTTTCCTGCCCATGCCAGTGATCGGTTTGTGTGAATTTCAGAAAAGTGGTTCAATGTAACTCGTGGTGCACCTCAAAACGGATGACTTTGGAGCAAAGTAGATTCAATTGATTGTGCAAAATATTATTCTGTTAGATTGCCCATAAGAAAGGTTGTAATCGTATAGTGACTTAAAGTAAAACTTAAAAATGCTCATTCTTCCGACTACCAAACATCCTTGAACCATTTTGCTCCACAACCATTCATCGGAGTTAACCCTTAAAGAATAAATAAATACCTTGAACTGAATGCAGCACACGCGAAAGTCGTGTCATAGTTGTTATCGTTGTGTTTCCGAATGCAATTCATAAGCATTACCCAGGTCAAGCGTGAATTGAATTAAGCAAAGATCGAATCACGAATTCAAGCAGAGCGCCTACAACAGGCACGGTGTGCCAAAATACGTTGTTAAAAATAAAAAATGACCACCAAAACGGCACTCGACATTCAAAAGATATAGTATTCAGGCAACTATCCTGAAAGTTTGGAAATGTTTTATCGGGCTTTTTTGAAATTAGAGCGATTTTAAATTTTAAGTCAATTTGCATTAGATTTCCAATGGGGTTTTTCGACCTTATATTCTATGACCATGGATTTTTCTGACTACACATATTTTATGACAATCACCCAGTTCAATGACTTTATAGAAAATTTCATGCCCGACAACTTTGTAGAAGACTGGAAAAAGATTTGAGTTGATCCTGAAAAGTTATTGGCAATTTTCTAAAACATTATTAGACTGTTTGAAATTTTTCCATGTTTCTTAAGTTTTTTTTTCAATTCCGCTTCACTAAAAGCGAATATCTTTCCAGGCGTAGTTTGAGTCGTTTTTGGGTCTTGGATAAAGTTGTTTGGGATAGAATTTTCAGCACAAATGTGTATGTAATAGTAAATCTATGGGTAATAGTCATCAAACGAGCTCACAGCTCTTTGAAACCAACTGCTCATGTATCACTTCCATCTGTACCGTTGAGCCGTCAACACGTACGCCGGAGCATCGTATCGTTGCTGTGTACCTGCAGGAACATTTTACATTATTTATTTATTTATTTTTTTTCCTTACCTGTTTTTCAATCAGCACTTTTCAGTGCTTAAATTATTTTCATTTTCTTTTATTCATATTTTCTCTTTTCTTTCCAGCATGGGGAAGTCATCGGCTGGGTCAAGGGCTGGTAGAAAGCGAATTGCCGAAACTAATTCAGGTCCATCGCCCAAAAAAGTTGAAATTTCCAATTCATTCGATGTCCTTCATAACATCGGTGATGAGGAAATATTCATATTTAATTCTGATAAGAGTACTAAGAAACCTTCTTCTTCTTATACTCTTAAAAACGAAAAGATTCCACCAATAACGGTCACGATTCCTGACTTCAATGCCTTTCGAAAAGAAATCGTCACTTCCGTTAAGGATTTGAAGATTTCTTTTCAGATCGGTCGAAGGGGAACTGCTCGTATATTGGCGGAATCTTTTAATGATTTTCAAAAAATTTTAAATTATTTGAATAATAAAAAACATCAATTTTTTACTTACGACACTAGAAGTGATCGTCCATTTAAAGTTGTACTTCGTGGTCTCACCGGCGATCAGACACCGGATGAGATCCCAGCTGAATTAAATTCTTTGTTAGGTTTTTCTCCAATTCAAGTAATTCAAATGAGGAAAAGAACCAACACGAATAATACCAGTAGTGTTGGTTTTGCTCCTGAGCTTTATTTGATCCATTTTAAAAAGGATCAGGTCAATAATTTGAAAATTTTGGAAAAGGCTCGTCTTATGTTTCATTGTCGAGTAAAATTTGAACCTTTTCGTAAATCCCATACCGTTGTCAAGCTTTTTGTCATGGCACTAAAAATTGTAGAATGAATGCCAGATGCATGTTTTGCGGCTCATTCGATCATGAAAAATCTAAATGCCTTTTTGGTGGTGATAAGCCAAAAACAGAATTTTTTAAGTGTGCGAATTGCGCAGGTAATCATTCCTCGAATTCTCTAGAATGTCCCGTTAGGGCAAAAATTGTTGCTTCTAGGAAAAATCCCAAAGTTTCCAGAAAAGTTTCTTCTCCTCCTTCCTCTTTTTCGTCTTCATACGTCAGACCGGCAAACAACCTGCCTGTTCGCAGTCAGCCTCGGCCTACATTGGAATCACGGCTGGGTAATACCCGAAGTGATTTTAATGTTACCTGGGCTGATTCTGCGCCACAGACTCGTTGTTTATCGTTCTCAGAGGTGGTTGAAAATGGGTTGCCCTCTTCAGGTTTAACTAATAAAAATGGGAAAAAACCAAGTCTCAACGTTCATGCGAAGGCTTGGGAAAATCCCCGAAATTCAAATACTTTTTCTTCTCCTTCATTTTCTGATCCTAATAATTTTGTTGATTTGGGTGAGATTACTGAGGAAAAATTAAAATTTTTGCATCAAAATTTAATGGAAATGATGCAACTTATGTTGAAAGCAAATTCAATGTTTGAAGCTTTCCAAACTTCTTTTAATTATGCTAACAAAATTATTATGACTTTGCGATTCCCTCATGGATCCAAATAGATGTTTAAATATTATGAATTGGAACGCTAGATCTTTGCTGGCTAACCAAGAAGAGTTCTTTTTATTTTTGAAAACCCAAAACATACATATTGCTGCCATCACTGAAACTTTTTTAAAGCCAGACAATAACTTGAAAAGCAATGCTTTCTTTAAAATTTTACGAAATGATCGACTTGATCGACAAGGTGGGGGTGTAGCTATTGTCATCAATAGTCGTCTCAAATTTAGACTTCTTCCTTCTTTCAATACAAAAGTCTTAGAAACAATTGGAATTGAATTAGAAACTTCTATGGGGAAAATTATAATTGTTGCCGCATATTTGCCTTTTCAATGCAGCGGCGAACAGAAAAATTTTTTGAAGGGAGATTTGCAAAAACTCACCAGAAATAAATCTAAATTTTTTATTATTGGTGACTTTAATGCAAAACACCGATCTTGGAATAATATTTCATCAAATTCAAATGGGAATATTTTGTTTAATGACTGCTCTGCAGGTTATTATACTGTTGAATATCCTAATGGGCATACTTGTTTTTCTTCAATTAGAAATCACTCCACAATTGATTTGGTTCTAACGGATTTAGGCGAGCATTGTAGTCAATTAGTTACTCATGCGGACCTCGATTCAGACCACCTTCCAGTAACATTTTCTTTATCCCAAAGTCCCATTGAAAACCCTTTAAAATCAACTTTTAACTTTCAAAAGGCTAACTGGGAGCGATATATGAATTTTATTGAACCTAATTTAGATGTAAACGTTCCACTGAATTCAAAAGAAGATATTGATTTGGCTGTAGAAAATTTGACAACTGCAATAGTCAATGCTAAAGTCGCTTCAATACCTAAAGTTAAACATAAATTCAATCAACCTTTGATCGATGATGATCTTCAGTTTTTGATACGACTGAAAAACATTCGTCGACGCCAATATCAACGTACTAGAGATCCTTATTTGAAATTAATTTATTGCGACCTTCAAAAAGAGATCAAACGTCGTTTAAATTTCATTCGTAATGAAAATTTTGCTAAAGCAGTAGAGGATATAAAACCCTACTCAAAGCCATTTTGGAAATTAACTAAAATTTTGAAAAAGCCCCAGAAGCCAATTCCTACTTTGAAAGATGGGGATAAACTTCTTTTAACAAATTCAGAAAAGGCTCAAAAATTAGCCCAACAATTTGAGTCTGCTCATGATTTTAATTTAAACGTTGTAAGTCCAATTGATGCTCAAATTTCCCTAGAATTTGATGATATTCTTTCTAAGCAAAATGTGTTTGAAAGTTCTTGTGAGACAAATATTGATGAACTTAAATTGATTTTCAAAAAATTTAAAAATATGAAAGCTCCAGGGGAAGATGGGATTTTCTATATTCTTCTTAAAAAGTTGCCTGAAAGCACTTTAAATTTTTTAGTTAAAATTTTCAACAAATGTTTTCACTTGGCCTATTTTCCCAATAAATGGAAAAATGCCAAAGTAACTCCAATTTTGAAACCTGGAAAAAGTGCTTCAGAGCCTTCAAGTTATCGACCAATTAGTCTGCTTCCATCTTTAAGTAAACTATTTGAGAGAGTTATTTTGAATAGAATCATGATTCACATTAATCAGAATTCTATTTTCCCTGATGAACAATTTGGTTTTCGTCATGGACATTCTACTACACATCAACTTTTGAGTGTAACTAATATGATTAACGCTAGCAAATCTGAGGGTTATTCAACTGGTGTTGCTCTTCTTGATATTGAAAAAGCTTTTGACAGTGTTTGGCACAAAGGTTTAGTAGCTAAATTAGCTCGATTTGATTTTCCTGTATATCTCACCAAAATTATTCAAAATTATTTGAATAGCCGAACCTTACAAGTAAGCTATCAAAATTCATGCTCTGAAAGGACACCCATTAGAGCTGGTGTCCCTCAAGGCAGTATACTTGGGCCAATTTTATACAATATTTTTACTTCTGATCTTCCTGATGTCCCAGAAGGAAAAGGTAGAAGATTATTTGCTGACGATACTTTGCTTTCAGCCAAAGGTCGAAATTTACGGGTGGTACGCAGTAGATTGCAACAAAATTTAAATTCCTTTTTGAATTACTTGAAAATGTGGAAAATTTCTCCTAACGCTTCCAAAACTCAACTTATTTTATTTCCCCATAAGCCAAGAGCAAATTTTTTAAAACCTAATGAAAATCATTCCATAACTTTCAATGGGGTTTCATTAGAATGGTCTGATCACGTGAAGTACTTGGGACTCACACTTGATCGGAATCTTACTTTTAAAAATCACATTGAAGATATTCAATCTAAATGTAATAAATACACTAAATCTCTTTATTCTCTCATCAACAGGAAATCCCGGTTGTGTCTGCGAAATAAGATGCTCATCTACAAACAAGTTTTCCGACCAGCGATCATGTATGCAGTTCCGATTTGGTCTAGCTGCTGCGCGACGAGGAAGAAAGCCATCCAGAGGATTCAGAACAAAGTTCTGAAAATGATTCTGCGGCTTCCACCTTGGCACAGCACCGAAGATCTTCATCGGATTGCAGGCATTGAATCTATCGAAGTGATGGCCAACAACATCATCTCCAACTTCAGAGGCAAATCGATGCAGTCTTCCATCGCAGAGATTCGTTCTCTTTATGTTTAGTTTAATTTTAAGATAGTGTTTAGTTTTAAGTATAAAATATTTTTGCTATTACAGGATGTTCTCCTACATTACAAAACTTGATTGCGCTCAGCAAATTTAAATCTTATAAAAAAATTTTTATAATCTAGTTACTTATAGGGCTATGAACAGTTCATTATTGAGCTGAACACCTAGTTTAATGCAATAATGTAATATAAGTGTAATCATGATTTGATACAAATAAAGACATATTTAAAAAAAAAAAAAACTGCTCATGTATCTGCCCAGAATGTGTTCGAAATGAAAGTTGACAACAACTTAAGGCTGAGGAAAACCCTTAGTATTACACGAAAAAAAGGATTTCTTCGTAATCAAGAAGTTGGGTTATATGGGAGGAAACGAAAGCGTCAAAGAAGCACCTGTAGTATACTGCGTCGATGTAAAAGAAATTATTCAAAAGATTCGAGACTCGCGAAATATGACTGATGAAGAACTAATTTTTAAATTTGGAATGGGCGGTGGAGATAGTTCTTTTAAAATTACTTTGTCGGTGATTTCTCTGGGACAGCAGTCCAAAGCTGAAAGTTTCAAGGATGGCGATGTTCGAAGGTCATTTTGTCATTTTTCTCTCTATAAGCACTTTTTTAGCAACTTTTACAGAAGAAGATAACAATAAAAGGTGTTAAACAATACAAAACTATTTTCAACATCTCTTCATCAGCATTTGTTTTCAAGTGGTTGAGCAATTTACTTTTCACAATACAGTTTTCTAGAAATATTACAGATCAGTTCACATAAAAATAAGATAAAATCACTATTGTAGCCTTCGTTTTAAGTTCAAATAGAAATTGTATAAACGTTTGCTCCGGCAAATTTGAAAAAAGGGAAAAACAGGTTCAAGATTTTAAATGAGGATGATGTAAAATAATGCAAAATAAAATGAATTGCACAATAGATTATTTGCAACAAAACCAATAAATCGAATAAATTTTTAACCCAAATTTAAATAAAAAAAGAGATATATACCTCCCAGTTTCCACATTCTGTTCTTTTGCTGGTTCTTTGATTGTTCGAAAATCGTTTGTTTTAATTTCAGAACACAGAGACTCGTTAAAACTCCTATCTTTGACAGTTTTGGTTTTGCTAATATAATTTTATGAAAATACGATCAATTTATCTAATTTTAAATTAAATACCTGAAACTTTATTAATTCCCCCTTGGAGAGTTGGAAAAATCGAAATGGGGAAATGCGTGACTAAAGAAAAATGTAATATTTGTTCCGGCTTTAATATTGGTAAACAGTTAGCGATTAGCGCTTTAAGCTTAAAGCGATAACTTTTTTGGCACATTTAGCGTATTTAATTAGCGATCGCTAACTTTGTATGAGTTAGCGATTTAATTAGCGGCGCTAATTTTTCAGTTAGCGATGCCGAACACTGTCTAATGGATTCCTCAGATGTGATTGAAGGTCATTTTGATGTGCTGGAACATTTAAAAGTAAGCAAAATAGATAAATAAAAAACACTTAAAACTGTAAAAATACCGATATCGCAGGCACTGAAGCTGTTCCAGGAGATTAACGAGGCATGCTTTAAGGAAAACTTAGATTCCGAGTACACATCACTCATTGATGAGTTTTCTACAGTGTGGGAGAATCTTAAACTGCCAAACTCTTCGAAATTCCACATTCTACGATTCCATGTAAAGTATTTTTGCGAATACACCGGAAAACCGCTGGATGTATTAGGAGAGCAAGCCTCGGAGAATGTTCATCATGATTTTTCAGAAACGTGGAAACGATATCAAACCCCCGAAACATCGAAGTTGTACTATGATCATCTCTTAAATGATGTAGTGGACTATAACAGTGGTCATCACTGTTGAATTTAATTTTAAATAAAAAATATCGTTCATTTTTATTGTTGAATCCAAGAAGGTAATCAAAAATGACTATTTAAAAGCCAATATTATGCTATTTGCCTTGTTCGACTAAGCACATTTTAGGCACGAAAAAACATGGTTGAAGACCCAAAAACGATGCAAACTACGCCTGGAAAGATATTCGCTTTTTAGTGAAGCGGAATTGAAAAAAAAACTTAATAAACATGGAAAAATTTCAATCAGTCTAATAAAGTTTTAGAAAATTTGCCAATAACTTTTCAGGATCAACTCAAATCTTTTTCCAGTCTTCTACAAAGTTGTCGGGCATGAAATTTTCTATAAAGTCATTGAACTGGGTGATTGTCATAAAATATGTGTAGTCAGAAAAATCCATGGTCATAGAAAATAAGGTCGAAAAACCCCATTGGAAATCTAATGCAAATTGACTTAAAATTTAAAATCGCTCTAATTTCAAAAAAGCCCGATGAAACATTTCCAAACTTCCAGGATAGATGCCTGAATACTATATCTTTTGAATGTCGAGTGCCGTTTTGGTGGTCATTTTTTATTTTTAATAACGTATTTCGGCACATCGTGCAGGAAATGCTTAGCGGATTACGTTTGACATTTCAAAATAAGATGTCAAAGTTTATTTTTAAATTTTTTTATTCCGGAAAAGTTTAACGTTTTTTTCGAAACGAAATACTCATACTCGTTATAATATTTATTTTATGAAGCAACGCAAAAATATTGATAAATTGAGCGGAATAAGGGAATTTATAAGAAGACATTAAATAGATTTGAAAATAGGTTCATAAGGTTGAACATGATAATTTGATAAAATGAAGTTAGCAAACACTACTTGGGTACGGATTTTTCAAGAGCCAAAAAAAGTTAAAATAATGCTGTCATTGTTGAAGTAGTTTCTTCTCTTAAATTCTTATCAAAATGTTTGTTTTTAAGGAATTCCAAAATAAAACGTGTTTATTTAATCGCTTAAAAAAGAGAAAGGATAAAGCTAGACGCATTAGTTATCAGTAATTTCGAATTATCGCTTAAAATAATGATAGCTCTTATATCTATTCACATATTTTCGTATAAATTCACAGATTTATTTCGTTTTTAAGTTCACTTGTAACGCCAATGTTTCAATAACCAAACGTTCTATATTTCTGAGTTCGTTCAAAGGCTCTCGTATATCGTTAACTGGGGAACCGTGGAGGTGAATCGGAACTAAAAAGGGGGAATATCCTAATATATTGTGGTTCGAAAATCGTGTAAACTACAAATGATTTATTCTTCTCTTCAAGACTGATTTGTTCTCCAATTTATTGTCCAAAATGGATTCAATTAACATTAAATTACTAGAAAGAATCATAATAAACAATATATTAACAGCAATGAAAATTAGCAAATTCCAGTGTGGTTCGTTGACCAGATACCATTTTTGATTGGGTTGACATTTTTTCATGAAATTTTCACAAAATCTAGTTCAACTATCCAACTAACACTCCACAAAACTTGAAAACTGTACAATAACCGGAAAAAGATGAAACTATTCTCGTAAAAATGGGAAATTTGAGATTGCTTCACAAATATACCGTCAACTGGGGCATCATGCAACACTTTTCAACTTTAATTACTTCTTAAAACATAATGTTCACATATAATAATACCGCTTGTACATCAAAAATTTTAAGGTTGATAGGCCATCAAATTGACGTAGTCAGAAGAATTTTTGGTTTCACCAGTTATTTATATATTTCCAAAAAACATGCTATTTCACCCTATTAAGAAAAATGGGCAACAAACTTGGTTTTTTAATTGAAAATCAAATGAAAACGTTTGAAATTTTATAGTTTTTCATATATTTATAATGTCATATCACATACAGCTCCAATTACAGTATTTTTTATTTTGTTCGAATTAAATTATGTATACATTTTTTCTGTCAAAAATGTTTTTAAAGAAAAAGCATAGGAATACTGCATACATTTGGGGGTAGAAAAAATACTACAAAAAATTTTACTAGCTAAATTTATAAAAATTAATGTTTAGATGAAATCAACAAACGCGATGCGAAACAATCATATTCCAGCATATGGAAACGAGATTTAAAAGGTGAATCTTCGATTTGCATATTGATGCATTTTTGCCCAGACTCATATCTGAAAAATAAAAATATTTATTTAAAAAATTTGGTGATTGTCCGAAAAATATTTTCACACCAACAGTGTTGGTATGGGATAATAAAAGCAACATAAAGTTTGTAGGTGATATCATTGAGATAATCCGTCACTGGGTAACATTTTTTACAGCATCGAAAAATGCTAAAATGGGTACTTCTATTGCTTGATTTATCTAGAGAAACTATGTCATCAATGTGTATTCATTAAATGAGAACTCGATTACTTCATATTAAAATAAAAATTGAACAAGTGCTGTGGTATACGAATGTTGTAACTTACTCGGTATCGTACAATCTGCGCGTATGGTCTAAGATGCTTCCCAATTTTTAAATTTGGTCCAAATTAGCAACTGCCACATTTGAAAGTATGTGTTTAAAATTTAATTTTAATTTTTGAAAAACTGCATGTAGTGTGTGCTTTTTACAACGTCGAAACTTATCGAAGCAGAGAATAATAACTTTTTCATTCGTTTTCTATACTGAATAAATACTAGCTAAATCGAATACCGTAAATAGGGTGAATAGGAAAATAGAGGTAAAGTTTCAAGTTGATCCCAGAAGATTTTGGCTCTCAATGTAATCTGAAAACTAATAAAAAAAGTTTTTTGATTATTTATGCCCCCTGAGTTAGGCATCATCAGTAACATTTCATAGAATATACATAAGTGTGGATGATAAAAAAAAAAGTGACTACTAGGGATTTAAAAAATTAAAAAAAATCTGATAAATGAAAAACTATGCACTGATTTTACTTTCAAATGATAGATGCTAGAAGAAAGTATTTTTATTGCTGAACAGTTTTTGAGGCAACGAGTTTGGAAATGTCATTTTTCAAACATTTTTTCTACACCTCAGTAGAAAAATGATATAGCTGGATGATTCAAATTTTATCACCAAAATTTTTAGCCATGAACACCTATGTACCTTCAAACGGGGCATCATTCAAAAGTAGGGTTAGATGAAACACTTGTATACCACAACACTCATTCAATTTTTATTTCAATATACTGTAATAAAGTTATGATTGAGTGATAACAAATTGATGATGACATAGTTTTTAACGCCGTGAAAGAGTTTTTTTTAAGTTTTTGATTGTCATAAAAAATTTACAAAATCGACCAATAAATGTACAAATTTTTACATTTCTCGATGCTGTAAAAAACTTTATCTCGTATGACGGATTGCCTTAAAGATATCACCTAAAAACTTTATATTGCTTTCATTATCCAATACCAACACTGTTGGTGTATAAATATTTATCGAACAATAACCAAATTTTTTTAAATTAATATTTTTATAATTCAGTTAGCTGACTGGGGCAAAATGCAACAAAATGAAAATCAGAACTAAATCTCATAAATCACGTTTCCATATGCTGGGCTATGATTGTTTTGCATTATGTGTTTGGTAATATTTAAATTTCATCCATCCTAAGATTTATTTACATGTTTCAAGATAAAAGAATATTTTGTAGTATTTTTTACCCCTAAATGTATGCAGCAGATAAACACTTTTTTCTTTAAAACAATTTTTACAGAAAAAAATGAAAAATTTAATTCGATCAATTCCAAAAATTACTGCAATTGGTGCTTCATGCATTATGACATCACAATTATATCAAAAACTTTAAATTTTCTACGGTTTTCATTTGATTTTTCATTAATTACAGAGTTTGTTGCAACTTACCCCTTTTTCTTAATAGAGTGAAAATCGCATGTTTTTGTAAATTTAAAAATAACTGGTAAAACCAATAATTTATCTGACTACGTCAGTTTGGTGTCCCATCAACCTTAAAACTTTTGATGTACAAGAGGTATGAATATCTGTGAGCATTAAGATTTTAGAAGCCATTGAAGTTGAAAAGTGTTGCATGTTGCCCCAGTTGACGGTACTTCTTTTTTTTTGATTTTGCAAAAATCAGGTGTTTTTTTAAGTCAGTAGAATGAACCAAATTTAACAGTTTGAATATAATCTGAAGAACTACGGCACAAGATTTTAAAAACTTCCGAGGATATAAATTGGAGTATTGAAATGGGTTAGTCAATATTCTATTCACGCCACAAGTGGGTTAACACTGTGGGTTAACGGCAGTTTAAAAATAAATATTAATGCTCGATTCTATTATCCTGATTTTTCGCTTCTGTGTTGTCCAAATCTCTGAATCCTTTTAGAAATTCAGAAATTCTGAATTAGAAATTCATCCAACATTGTAGAAGATCTCCGCTCATGCGACCCACTGCCCTCATAAAGGGTGATACGGTCAAAATTTGGTCAAGGGAAAATGCGTGTAAATCGGTGAAATCGATTATTTAAAAAAAGAAATTAAATTTCTTTTTCAAGTTTAATTAGTTTAAAATTCAGGAAAAATATTCAGTTAGGCTTCTACTTTTCCAAATCCGAATTGCCGGGCCTTACGCTTAACCCCTGCCATGAGATTTTGAACAGCCACCTTGTCCACCTTCTTCGCCGCAGAAAGCCAGTTTGCCTTGAACTGCTGCTCGTCCTTAGCAGTTTTTTTTTTTTGGTCTTCTTTAGGTTCCGCTTGACAATAGCCCAGTATTTCTCAATTGGGCGGAGCTCTGGCGTGTTGGGAGGGTTCTTGTCCTTGGGAACCACCTGCACGTTGTTGGCGGCGTACCACTCCATGGCCTTTTTACCGTAATGGCAAGATGCCAAATCCGGCCAAAACAGTACGGAACAACCGTGTTTCTTCAGGAAAGGCAGCAGACGTTTATTCAAACACTATTTCACGTAAATTTCTTGGTTGACAGTCCAGGCAGCTATGAAAATGCTGCTTTTCAAGCCACAGGTACAGATGGCCTGCCAAACCAGATATTTCTTCCCGAACTTTGACAGTTTCATGTGCTTGAAAATATCTGCTACTTTTCCCCTTCCTTTTGCCGTATAAAACTCCTGTCCCGGAAGCTGCTTGTAGTCCGCTTTGACGTAGGTTTCGTCGTCCATCCACGCAGTCAAACTTCGTCAGCATCGTCGTGTACAGCCTCCGGGATCGCGCTTTGGCCGTCGTATTTTGTTTGGCATCGCGATTTGGAGTCACTACCATCTTGTAAGTCGATAGTCCGGCTCGTTTTTTGGCTCGATGCACGGTTGTAGACGATACACCCAGCCAGCCTTGCCAGATCTACGGATTTCTCCGTAGTTCTACGGATTTTCAGCATTTGCAACGGATTATCGAAAAAATTCAAGGGATTCTGCGGATAAATGAAAATTCTACCTGACGACCAAAAAAAAAAAGGGTCATCAAGTTTTATTTTGCCGAAATCAGTACATTTTTCGATTTTCGTAAAATATACGACTTGAGCGGTTTTCAATCTGGCAACGCTGCACCCAGCTTATTTGCGGCATCTCGGAGAGAGAGGTTAAGGATTCGCTTGAAACTACCAGCAACTCTCTTTGTCGTCTCAGCGGCTGCCGGTTTTCGATTCACCCCCCCCCCCCCTCCCCCCCCTCGGATTAGCAAAATTTTGACAACTGAAGAGTGAATTCCAAAATCAAAATAGGAGCAACATTCTACACACACACACCTTCAAAATGAGGGGTGTTCAGGTTTCGCAAATGCAAAAATTGAAAGAAATACGTCAAGTTGATATTGACAAAATTTTGACCTTATCACCCTTTACAAGATCCTCAAATTCACCAGCCTATGCGCGTATGAAACGTATGAAATGTATTAGATGTTTACAATATTTAGTCTGTTCGAAAAATGAATCTTCCTTAGATCCCGTGGTTTGAAAATTGATGGAAAAGTTAATCCAGTTCCAGGGCTGTAAAGATTTTTGCTTAAAAATTCACCAAATTTTACAGGAAGAATCAAATGTATCTTTAAACTATTAAACCGTGAACCAACAAACATTTGGTTGATAATTATAAACGAACATTAAAGAACACAAACACATATAGGATCTCAATGAAACTTGATGTTTCCTCGAAGAGATTCCATTAACTTAACTCTAAGTTTACATCTTTCGAGGATATGATGGCGAGCATCTTACAAATGCTAAAATCGCCAGCCTACAGAAAGTGAGCTATGTATGCCGTGACCGGGAGATTATTCTCATATATTAAAATTCTACACTTTAATATTGTATCTACTGTCTGTTTTGGTAATTTATCTAAAAATGAAAAAAAAGCAAAGACACCAGGGTAATGCTAAAAATATTTTTTTTTTTTGGAAAATTGAATATTCAACCGTCCAAATATTGCTTGCATAATTCATAGTTTATGATAATTCTAGCGAAACGATATAATCGGCGGATCTCACAAGCGGTTAATGTGATTCAACAGACGAAAAAATCAAAACTTTCAAAGACAACCCACCACATCTACCCCAGGCTGCCATTAGAGGGCACCTTCACACCAAAATAGCCCGTCTGCACGCCTGAATGTGACACGAGCAGAATATGTCAAACACTAACAAGCAACAAAAAAAACACGCCTGAAGAAAGAAGGCTCAAGTCATCATCTCGACCCGAAGCCGACGCGTCTTTATAACAACAAAGTGACTTTGCGGTTTCGTTTCATATCGAAAGGAGGGCATGGCATTCCTACATACGACACACACACATCATCACAAGCTAGAACGTAAACGGAATTGTGTGTTTACAATCCACCTCTTCCTATGTGTACCCATCCCCGAAATCCGCTTTCGATCCAGCCAGTAGCGGTTGAGCTGCCAAGCGAAAGGAATGTTCCCCCAAAGTACACGTGCTCCTGCTCGCAGTCACCACTAGGTAGTCTTGAAGAAGTTTGTCGGTTCTAAATTCTACCACCAAACGAAAAGGGCGGCTTGATGATATTTTACCGCGTTTGGAGCAACAAACCCCAATACCGAGTCGACGACGTACGGCGCGTTTTGCTCAGGAAATACGGATCCGGATCGTATATCGCTTAATTACGGTGTTTTACTGCCAGTTTTAATGCAACAAATTACAATATTAAATTTAATTTCCAACTCCCCAAGTCAAGATACCTATGTAAAGGTAAAACGGCCTACATGGCCCGATTGGGAGTTTTGGGGCAGTTTTGGCTTTTGAAGTTTTTTGCTTTGAAAAGACAAAATCTGAAGCAAGAAAACAATGCCACAAAAATGTCAATATGAAGGTTCATTTCAAACATAATTTAAAGGTTTTTTTTGTAGGTGATATCATTTAGCGAATCCTTTAAGCTGGGTTAAGTTTTTACGGCATCGAAAAATATTAGAATTTAAAAATCTATAGTGGTCATGATCATAAAATAATTCAAAAGTATATATCTTTCTTTGGAACGTATAGCTTCTAACCACAGCTTTCATGGACACAAAAAAATTTTTTTTAGCATTTCGTAGCAGATCTACAGTCTTTTTTCGAAGCATGTTTTTTGGGTTTTTTTTTCGAATACTTTGAATAACGGAAAACTGAAGTATTGTAGGTGAATTATTTCGGAAAAAATATTAGAGTTTCATCACGAGGTTTACAAAACTAAAAGTATCTTCAATTGGGGCATCATGCAACACTTCTCATCTTCCATTACTTCTAAAAACTATGTGTCCCCAGATAATAAAAAAAAATCAGAAATATTTTTAGTTCCATCAGTTATTTTTAAATTTATAAAAACATGCGATTTTCACCCTACTAAGATAAAGGGGTAAGTTGCAACAAATTTTGTACCTATTTAATGAAAAATCAAATGAAACCGTTTGAAAACTACAGTTTTGTTTTTATTTGTGATGTCATAGTGCATGAAGCACCAATTTCAGTAATTTTTGGTTTTATTCGAATTGTATTTTACATTTTTTCTGACAAAAATGTTTTTAAAGAAAAAAGCATAAGGGTGCTGCATACATTTAGGAGTAAAAAATACTACAAAAAATTCAGCTAACAGAAATCATAAAAAATAATGTGTGGATGGATGAAATTTTAGAACTACCGAACGCGTGATGTAAAACAATCATATTCCAGCATATGGAAACGAAATTTAAATGGTGAATCATTGATTTGCATTTTGATGCATTAAAATGCCCAGACTGGTAATTGAATTATAAAATTATTTATTCAAAAAAAATCTGTGTACAGGATAATAAAAGCAATATAAATTTTGAAGTTAACATCATAAATAAAATTCGTCATACGGGGTCAAGTTTTTTACGGCATCGAAAATTGTGAAAATTTGGCCAGTGAACGAAAACAAATCCAAAATAGTCTAAAAACAGTCACAATTCACCCCATTTTAGGCTAAATAAATATAAGAATAAGAAAAGATCTACCTTTTGGCTGGATAAAAAAAGGGAAACTCTTACATTTAGTTTAGATTTTTGGACATCTAAATGACTTTCAAGCCTGCATCTTCCGTGTTTATACTGGTTTAAGTAAATTTCACTCTCTGGAGCCACTAGCACACCGTATCTTTTTTTTTAATTTACGCTGCGAGACTTATAAAATCCTACCATAATATTTCTCACTTGAAATTCATAAAGGTCTAAATAGATATTGATCATAATCACATGTTGGCATAAGCTCTTCTTTATGTTCGTATCAGACATGAGAGGTTATGACCTTAAGGCATTTGAATGAGTCCTAACTTTTTATATTTGTGGTAGAATTCAATTATCAAATTTTTTTTTGCAGCCAGTTTGTGGTTAATTTTCTAATTAAGTTCATTTTTTCTAGAATCTTCAATTTTTCATGTGCCGGTCTCAAAGCTACTTTCATCACCCGTTTAATGATTGATGTGACACATGCAACCCTTCTTCTTAAACCTAAATTAATGAATTTAAAACATTTTACCATCTACAAAAAAACACAAATTGCCCCGAGTTTGCCATCAAACGATTTTTTTTATTTCTTGAAATTCTTGTCGTCGTCGGTTGAAGGAAAGTAAGTTTACTGTTCCTTTTTTTTGCTTTCTCACTGCTGTGCGTTGTGCCCGAACTCGCTCGAGTGCGAATCAATGATCGCAAACCAGTGCCAGTGTGCGGTCCCCTTACCTACATAATTGTAATTTTTACCACAGCAAGGCTTCAGAGGCAGCAAAAGGGAGGCAAATGGCGGCGGCGCACACACACAAACTCTTTAATGGTAATTATGCATTTTTAAAGATGGAATAATTTCAACAGCCAATTACGTGGCATTGGAAGCGTGAGCCGTAAAGCACCCACTTAAGTACTCTATTAAGTTCAATGCACGATGTAAACAGGCCGACAAGCCGGTAAAAAAGTGCCCGGCAAAAATTACATTTCATGGCGTTCTCCCATCATTCGGAATCCTTTCACCTTAAACATTGGTTGGGAATTGAAATGTATATTTTTTTACAAGCCTAACAAAAACTAAAACTTCAACATTTGCTTCAAGGAGATCAAATGCTACGATACAAGGGATATTGTGTAACGCAAATGAAATCAAGGAAATCTTTAGCAGTAATTAGATGTTTAATTCCTCAAGTAAGAAATTCGAATAAGAAAGGGCATTGTATATTCGCGTCATAAAATCTGATGCTTTTCATACAAAACTATCAAGTGATATTTTACTTCAGAACGACCTGACTTGCAGCTCATAATTAGCTCCTCGATATTGGTTACAGCGGGAAATTTTTCATACAGTTTGCTGAGTCTGTCTATCCAAATCAACACCGTTAACCTTAGTTTGTTAGGTCCGAATATATCATTTTGAGTATTTTACAACACACAGAAAATAATAAAAAAAACGTTTATTCAAATTTATTTCTCTAATTCAATATGTTGATTTTTGAATCTTCAATCAGCACATTGCCTATTAGACTGAGTCGATTTGGGGTAATTTTTGAATTTCTCAAACCCTGGAGCCTTAAAAACTTCGTCTTGTTACAGAACTCATCCATGATTTCTTGCAGAATTTTTAAGTAACGTTTACAAGAGTAAATTTGAACTTTTAGGTTTGTATGGGAAAATTGAATATTTTGTACTGAAAAATCAACATCATTTTTGTTTCTTCTGACCGTAACTTCGTATCTTTTTATGCAAAAAAGTTATTAGCTATTGAACAGGGGTATGTCTTTTTGCATTGATAAACAATAAACTCAATTGACCTCACTGCTGGGTGCCTAGCGAGGTATTGCATGACTACTTTTCTTGCCCAGTGAGGTATTGCATGAATACTTTCCCCCTTCCTCCCAAATGAGGGTTCATAAAAGAATGCGAGGTATTCTACTTTACACTCAAAATTCAATTTTTTTAGGAAATTTTTGTCATTGAGTAAGGTTATTCATGAGTAACAATCTTAACTCTGGGATAATGCCAAAACCTCGAATACCAATTTCAAAATTCAAAATCTTGAAATAACATTTTTTTCGAAAGCTCGCAAACAAACACCTTTCCTAAATGTATGGTGTAGTTTGGTGTAGATTTTATCGTATTTTGAGATAAATTTTTGATATTTAAAAAGGGACTTTTTCCAAAAGTAAGCCAGTCTTGGACAAAAGCAATCTATATATATAAAAATGAATTTCTGTCTGTCTGTCTGTCTGTCTGTCTGTTCCCTATAGACTCGGAAACTACTGAACCGATTTGCGTGAAACTTGGCAGGTGGGGGTATTGGAGGCAGGAGAAGGTTCCTATTATGGTTTGAGACCCCTCCCTTTCTCAATAAGGGAGGGAGGGGCCTCCCAAACAAAAGACAATTTTTTGCATAGCTCGAGCACGCATCAAGCAAATGGTATCAAAATTGGCATGGTGTGGTATTTGGGTACGAAGAATATTCCTATGAATATTCGGTACCCCTCCCTCCTCTCAGTGGGGTGATAGGAAGGGGGGAGGGGGGCTACCTTACAATTTTTCATATAACTCGAAAACTAATCAAGATATTGGAACCAAATTTAGCACGGGAAGGTATTGGGATACGAAAAATATTTTAATGATTATTTGAAACCCCCCCCCTTTTTTGTAGAAACGGGGAGGGGGCCTTTTTCATATTTTTTTACACAACTCAAAAACTAATTAAGCAAACGGAACCAAATTTGGCATGGGCAGCTATTTGGGAACGTGACATGTTCTAATGATTGTTTGAGAACCCTTCCTTCTTTCAGTGGGGAGAATGGAAAGAGGGAGGGGAGTTTCATACAATTTTTACATCATAACTCAAAAACTACAACAGCAAATGGAACAAATTTTGCATGGAACGATATTTGGGTACGAGAAAAGCTTCTGTGAATATTTGGTATCCCTCACTCTTTCAAAGAGGTGTATGAAAAGGGGAGGAAAGGTCTCCCTTACAATTTTCAGTATAACTGGAGAGTTGATCGAGCAAATTGAACCATATTTGGCATATGAGGGAACTTGGATTCGAGAAATGTTTCTATCGTAAATTGAATACCCACCTTTTTTTCAGCGGAAATATATTTAGAGAGAAAGGGGAGCTTCCATATATTGTTTTTGCATAAGAGAATTTATCGAGCAAATGAAATCAAATTTGGCATCAAAAGGTATTTCAGTACGAAAAATACTTTTTCTATGTGAAACAATTCCTTTCTTGCAGTAGGATGATAGAATTGGGAATATAGGAAGGGAGGAGGAGGCTTACATTTAACTTTTTTTTTTTCACAAAATCCGAGAAATGGACAAAACTTTACATGGAAAATCATTTTTGTATGATTCTATGATTATCTGACACACCATCCTCCTTTCAGTGAATAGTGTTGCATTTGAATTTATTTAAGAAATTAGTCGGAAAATTGATACGATTAAAGCGATCGGCAACATAACCCATTTAAAAACCCAACCCCATGCTAAGCAGCGTTAGCGTGTACAAGGAATAAACGCAAAAACACATGAAGAATACTGAGCGTGCAGAAAATAGATTAGCAAAACTGAGCGTGCAGAAAAATGGGTAAACAATACGGAGCGTGCAGAACCGCCGAAACGTCAAGTCAGTTTCCGGTGAAAAAACGAGACGGTCGGTCGCCACAACAACATCGTGGCAGTGCGCGGGATACCGGAGTGTGTGCCAGGAAAATTAGTGCCGAAACCGATTCAAGCACATCGGGAAGCAGGTAGGACCAGCAACCAACCCCTTGCGGTGCGAAATTAAAAGAAAACGCATTTTTCTTGCAGCACATACGCGGAGAGAGTGCGCCACGCCACGTGCACATTTCACCGACGTGCACCGAGTCAGGCGAAACAAAGAAGAGCCCAGGTAAAAACCGTTACTAAAAGCCATTTCCACCCATCTAAAGTATTTATAAATAACCCATAGGGTACCCAGCGCCGAGAAAATTGGATCGAAAGAAATTCGGGCCTGGAGGAAAAAGGAAAGCAAAAGGGCCGCTTAAGGTAAATTGCCCAATCAGCAGAAAAGTGGGCTGGCGACTAACATGGGCTTTCGCAAAAGGCGGCCCTTTTCCCCCCATTTTCTTTTTAGAGAATTCCTCGCCGGGTCCCAAGGCTGTTGCGAGCACTGCACCCGTGGCAAAAGCTCTGTCGAGCTACCAGCTTCGACTGCGCTTTCAGAAAGGGTGGTCTGCGCCCCAAGGCAGCGGCTCCGTGCAAAACCAAATTCCGGCGTGCATCTTCCGTGGCACAATCTTCGTCGGGCAAACCGCTCCGACAGCGGCTCCGAGCAAAGGCACCAACTCCAGCGTGCATCTCCCGTGGCACAAGCTCCGTAGGGCTACCAGCTACGACTGCGCTTTCGAAAAGGGTGGTCTGCGCCCAAAGGCAGCGGCTCCGTGCAAAACCAAATTCCGGCGGCATCTCCCGTGGCACAAGCTTCGTCGGGCAACCCGCTCCGACAGCGGCTCTGAGCAAAATACATTCCGGCGTGCATCTCCCGTGGCACAAGTTTCGTCGGGCAACCCGCTCCGACAGCGGCTCCGAGTAAAGGCACCAACTCCAGCGTGCATCTCCCGTGGCACAAGCTCCGTCGGGCTACTAGCTACGACTGCGCTTTCAAAAGGGTGTACTGCGCCCAAAGGCAGCAGAATCCAGAATTCGTTTCCAGCGGCGTCGGGCAACCAGCTCCGACTGTGCTTTCAAAAGGGTGTACTGCGCCCAAAGGCAGCAGAATCCGGAATTCGTTTCCAGCGGCTCAAGCGGCGTCGGGCGACCAGCTCCGACTGCGCTTTCAAAAGGGTGTACTGCGCCCAAAGGCAGCAGAATCCGGAATTCGTTTCCAGCGGCTCAAGCGGCGTCGGGCGACCAGCTCCGACTGCGCTTTCAAAGGGTGTACTCCGGCATTCATCTCCAGTGGCTCAAGCGGTATCGGGCTACCAGTTCCGATTGCGCTTTCCAACAGGGTGGTCTGCGCCCAAAGGCAGCAGATTCCGGCATTCTTCTACGGAGGCTCAAGCGGTATCGGGCTACCAGTTCCGGCGAAGGCGACCGCTTCGAGGCAGGCATGCACGGTCGGCTTCTTCAGGCCTCGACGCCAACTCACCAAGCAAACCCCCGAAGAAAGAAGGTCCTCGTTCGACGTAGGCATACTGTGCATTGTGAAAGGCGGGCCGTAAGTACACGACTATGAAAGGGGAATATGGGTGTTGCCACTTGAAAATGTCACCAATAGAAACAAAATTCCATTAAATTTGCTCTCTTTATTTTGTGGCCTTGACCACGAGAATGCCTCCACAATAATAGGTACATAGGAGGAGGGAGGTAAGCCGATGTGTTAGCAAAAGTGTTAGCAAAAGTTCTCAATTTATGCTAACGAAGCCAACAAATGGAAACAAATATGGCATGGAAAGGTACTTGGTTACGAAATATCTTTCTACGATTGTTACAGATCCTTTCGCTTTACAGTGTAGATAGGAAAAGAAAGGAGGAGGGTCCATAAAAATTTTGTTGTAAAGCTTACAAACTTATCAACCAATGGAACTATATTTGATATAAGAGGATTTTTGGGAACGAAAAAATTAGGTACGATTATTAAAAATCACGACCTCCGTTCAGCAGGGGGTGAAGGTAAGGACAGGGGAGGGGCTCTCTTATCAGTTTTTCAGCATAAATCCAGAACATATCAAGAAAAAACAACCATATTTTATAAGTTAGATTGTTTGCGTACGATTAATTTGAGACCGTCCAGACAGCTTCAAATTATCAGATCTTTAACACAAATTTATAGAGCAAGATTTAGAATATTCGTTTAACTTATCTTTGTGTTGCAATTCGAAACTTCAGCTGCAGCTCTCATTTTATAGCGGTTGCTTATAAATCATGTTATAATTTGATGTAAAGTAATGCCAATAAAACAATAGAAATTTGAATAATTTTTGAAAATATCATTTGATTTTGAAAGGTGTAGCAAAGCACACCGGGTCAGCTAGTATAGTATAAAACCAATATACCTCACTCATCAAAAAACAAGGCGACACAACAAGCATGTCATTATGTGGAGAAAGTTCAACTATCACGTATAAACTTCAACGATCTGAACTACTTCTGGCGGATATCTGACTTGTAGGTGGTGCTGTTGTCGCTTAGAGCGGTGATGGTGGTACTATCAGTAACTTTAGTAGGAACTTTCGTCAGTAGGTGGTGCTGACATACGTGTCCTTGATGAGATGTATGGGGAAGGCTGACAGTGGGGTATATTTGTTTTAATATACTTGCCCATACTTAGGCAGAAACTGCGGTGAATCCGTGCACCCATGGTGGATAACCAACATACATACATACATACATACAAAAATTCACAGAAGCTTAGTTTTATGATTACAAACATTTTGTTCTACGAAAATCTTTATACCTACTTTTGCGTTCAAAATGAATGAAATGGCGTGAGGTAACGCACCGTTCCCAACTTTTACCAGCTGCCATTTCTGTCTGAGTTGATATTTTTTCATGAAATTTTCACAATTAATTAGATATTTATTCATTAATCAACTAACACTCCACAAAATTTGAAAAAGCTATCCTAGTTAAAAAGATATTTGGGATAGCTTAGGGTTACCATATCCCGCGACACCAAAAAGAGTATATTTAGATCATTCATCCAAAAAGTCAGGAGAAACGTTAAACATTAGAACCTGGTTTTCTGAGCTCCTGCGTTAACCCAGCCATCAGGTTGATACAATATCCATATTTTATCGTGCTTTGCGCCCAGATAATGTGCAAAAGGATGTACACTAGAACCCCGCTTTCCCGAGGTAGTCGGGGGAGGGACCACCACAAATAAGTGAAACATCGGATTAAACGAAATACATTGACAAACCTTTTTCTCTGGTATTGCATATCATCAAGGCGCATAGCTCGGATCTTACATGTTTTTTTTATTCAATCGACGTTTCTGACAAGTTTAAACTTGCTAGAGACGTCAATTTAATAGCTTAAGCGGAGGATCGGATGAGCGGAGCCTTAATGAACGGGATTCTACTGTACATATTTCGTGCTATCAGAGGTGGCACCAAGATATTCCAATGTTATCAAATACTGTTTAAGTCTTGGAGGTAATGTGACTTTCATGACAATTATAAATT
Organism: Uranotaenia lowii; assembly: GCF_029784155.1. Lineage (NCBI taxonomy): Eukaryota > Metazoa > Arthropoda > Insecta > Diptera > Culicidae > Uranotaenia > Uranotaenia lowii. Next base: position 256,905,674 of record NC_073692.1, read on the forward strand.
TTCTTTTAAAATATTCTCGTACTATACTTAAAATTTGTGCATATTGATTACTATTTGCAACTCAAAGGCGCTTACCGTGCTCACCGACAAAAAATGCATGTTTTTTAGAACAAAATGTTAAAGTAATTTGTTTTAAGAGCTGTATTCCTTTCGTAGTTTTGGCAAAAGATGTGAAACAACTTCATGAAATGGAAGACAAACGTTGGTTTTTCTGATCAAATGTGTTTCAACAAAAAAATAAGTACATTTTTTTAATTTTACAAAAAGAAGAATAAACCCATTTTTCGATCGAAAAAGAGTAAATATACTCTTAAAAAGTACGTATGGTATCCCTAGGATAGCTTAACAAAATTTGCTATATTTGTGACAATTTCCATTAAAAATACTTATCTTTTTTCCCAGTCATATTGAGTACAATCTTAAAATTTTGTAGTGTTAGTCAACTGTAGATGAGCAATACTTTTTGACATTTTTTTCAAAAATTTCATGAACACAGGAGCAAACGAACTTGACTTTCAGTAAGTTTTCGGTTGTAATTCTGAGGCTACCAGATTCAAAGTTTCTTCAATTTAGTTTGCAATTTGGCTTTTGAAAAACTACAACTGCAAATGTTTAACAATTCACAGCAAATATGGAATCCCCTAAATCCTGTGGATGAAAAAAAAATTAAAAATCACATATTTTCATTTAAAAATGTCAAAAGAAACTCTAATTTGTAGTTTTTAGCTGAATGATGAAATGGCTTGTTGAAGACTTTTAAATTTTGAAATTTAACTAACAATCAAAATTATAAGAGTTCGATCTCTTGCAATATAAATTGCCCAATGAAAAAGTCATCTTGATAATTTTATTTCCATTGAGAATCTCATTTACGAGCTGATCTGAGTTTAAATTTTGAATATTAATTCTCAATCTTAATTCTCAAACTGAACTCAGAATTTGAATTTTAGATTTGTTTTCGAATTTTAATGCGATTTTTGAAATATTTAAAAAAATCTTTATTTAGGTTCCAAATCAATATTTCCATTAAAAGCCAAGTATTGAAATTTGTTAATGACTCTCATTTTAATTCTGATGTTTTAACGTTCAATCTGAATTTATTTTTTTTATTATTATTTTTCATAAGACTTGCGAATTTGAAATAAAATGTGAATTAAAAAAAAAATGACAATTTTGATTCTGAAATTTCTATTCTGGATCACCATTTTGAAGCTTTGTAATGTTTGGATTTTGCAAAAGATATAATTTTTAACTTTATTTTCTGTTCGGATTTCAAAGAAATGAGTTTACAAAATTCAAATCAAAATCAAACAAAACACAGGATGGTTTCTTATTTATTTTTTTTTCATTATTCAGAATTTTTTTTATCAAAATATTGAAAACGCACATGTGTACAGTAATGATTAAAATGCATAACCAAATTTGAGCAATTACAAAACAACCATTCATTTCTATTTTTTGATGATGATTCGGACCGGAAATCAAAAATTGCAATCTGAATACAAATTTTGAATTATGAAAACAGAAATCCAATAAAGATTTTAATAATATGGAACCAGAACCTCTGGAATAACTATACCAAAATCAAGGGTAAAATTGATAATTTTTCGCAATATTTTCCGATTATTTTTCTGTTAAGGGGAATGTGGCATGTTTCTTATTTTTCAAACTAGTACTGGACTCATATGAACGTAAAACATAATTGTAGAAATTTATTAAACTACTTTAAATTTGATTTAAAAATCTATTTCGTCTTTGTTTAAAATTAGATGCTTTGGGGTAACATTGATTAGACACTTTTTTGACGGTTTTAACGAATGTTCTTGATCATAATGGATACAAAACACCTCCATAATACTTATACATGCTAGTTTATCAATTACTCCAATGATATTACATTAATCGTGAAACTCTACAAATTTGAACACAACAATTTCAGTGGCTCAAAGATACTAAACTTGTAACTTTTGGTCCAAATAGACAATTCTGAATTTCGGTGTTTCTTGGTTTAGATTTCTTCGCGGTCCAAAAAATCACATCATCATGATCCTTAATTTGTTAAGGCCTAACAACAATAAAAATCGAAAAATGGACAAGGATGCTGCATAAATTAAGGGGCTAATTTTTATAACATTGCTTATAAAAATTTAAGTACCAAAAAAAAAATTGAATTTTTGCCTTTGTTAAATTCCCTAGGTCCTCGCACTGTACTCCTTTAATTTTTTCCTTCAAACTTTACCATTTGATAGGCTTTCTAGCCTTTTGTCAAATATTTTAAAACAAATATACCCCACTGTCAGCCTTCCCCATACATCTACAGCACCACCTACAAGTCAGATATCCGCCAGAAGTAGTTCAGATCGTTGAAGTTTATACGTGATAGTTGAACTTTCTCCACATAGGGTCAAGAGGGGTAATTATGAACACGGGGTAATTCCGAACAAGTGCCATACGCGCTGCTGTGGGGGATGAATGAAAACAAAAAGTTCCAAGAGTGGTAGTTTAACATAAAATTGATAGCTATAAGCTGTTTCCGATCTATTTTCAAATCCTTATGATATCATTTCCGAGGTTTTAAAAAACCATTACCTCGAGAAACGGAAATCGTTTTCGACAATGTTCAATGTTTTGAATATCTTATCTTAGGAAATCCAGCTGGAATGTTGTTATCACCTGTTTTACATCCAGTTTATGATGCTTTATCTTGATTTTGAAAAAATTTTGAAAAATTTTATTCGCACTGGTGCACAGATGAGTGTTCATATTTACCCCATAGTTTTCGTCCTATGGGGTAATTATGAACACACATTTCCTGACATTTCTTTGGCTTTTTGATGGTCAAATGTTTTCTTCATCAACTTAGGGGGCCATTCATTTATTACCCAAGCATTTCCAGACCCCCTTCTCCCCTTGTAAGAAATTTCTCACAAAAATACCCCCCCCCCCCCCTTCTGTAAGATCTTAACACAGGACCGTGAAGAAATCTTAGCCAGGAAAAATCATCATTTGGCATTCTATATCCCAGGAACTTACTGGACCAAATTTCATAATTAAATTAAGTCCGCAATGTGTTAAGTTTTGAATTTTTGAGAAATTGATTTTTTTTTTCTTCTAAAAACGAGATTCGGATTTAGAAAAAATGCTATGCCAGTTCTTTTCAGTCTTTGAAAAAATGTTTTGCACACAATTTTATTTAAACTTAATGAAACTTCAAGAGTGAAAAAAGTTTATAAAACAGAAATTTTGAAAAGAAAAACTAAATCAGCATCTAAACGAGTCTTAATTTTGTTTAAAAAAATAGTGGTAAGAACTTGCTTTTTGTTGATAGAAAAAATGCAGTCAAATGTTTTCTCAGATTTAGTGAGTGGTGCGTACGGATAGTAATACCGAAACCGAAAACCTGTATTCCAGGAAAAGTTTTCTAACACCGAATAAAGGTTTGAAGTCCTTTCAAAACCAGTTTTTTTGTATTGATAAATAACAAGGTTATAAACTAGACTTGGAGAAATTTTTTATTATACTAAAAATAAAATTCACCATTTTTTAACAAAAGGTTTGCTGCTCGAGTTTTATATATTACCGCGTGAAATTTAACATTATTATGAACCTTAAATCTCTGTGGTCAACAGTAAAATATATGAAAAACCACGATAAAATTAATAGATGAATAAGTCCACAAAACAAAGATCAAAAAGATAAACTTTCTTGTATGTTTGGACAACGTGCTGCTATTGAGAGCATTAGAATTACAGCAAAGAATAATTGTTTATGAGTTACATTCGGATAACAAAGATCCAAAATCTATTTTCTTGCAGTCTTATTTTTATACTTAGTTACTTTTTTCAATCTTTATTTGTTCGAATACATTTTTCTAAAATTTAGAACAAAATGAAAATCTTTTGTTTGAAGATTTTTTCTTTCAGTTTGGTGATGAAAACTTCTGCAGTAAAAATTTTGTTTTGAGAAAATAGAGCTACTTATGTGAAATTTCGTACAGGTGATAAAAAAATTAATTAGTGTAAATATTTTTAAAAATCATATAGAATCATATAGAATTGACAAGCCTTGCAAAATATGACTGTTCACTGATCCAAGAAGATTTTAATGGGTGTTTTTGAGAAACAACCATTTTTCAAAAAAATTAGAATTTTCTGTATATGTATAGGCTTCAATTTCATGATACTCGTGCGTATGTGAAAAGCATAACCAATGACATTTAGGTAAAAACTTTATGTTTGCTGTGTAGGACATTTAAAACGGATGTAAAAACAATCGAGTAGACTAACTCGCCTAAAATTTCACACGGATGGAGAGGTTCTATCAAATAAAAATGATCTGCAACGACATACAGATATGAAAGAAAAAGAAACCAACCAAAACGTAAAAGATGCAACAAAAAATTTAACTACCGTAAAAAAAGATAGAAAAAATCAATACAAAAGAACACTAAATAGCTATTTTTGCGTTGTTTTACCTCTAAATTTTGATTACATTTCTTTAACTTATAATTTCTATACATGAATTGAATTGAGTTTTTATAAAACAATCCATTTTTTTATTACTGCTAATTATTTTCATTATTTGGTGTTGAATTGAGATTTTCTGACACCATATAAATCATATTGGACAAGTCTCGGGGTAAATATGAACAGCGTTCGGGGTAATTATGAACTGGTTTTGGGGTAACTATGAACATAAGTTTTTAAGAAAAAAATCACCATACACTGCTTACTATGGGTAAATGTAACGTATAAATACTGTTACTTTTCAAAAATTTTATACCAAGTCCGTAATCCGTGTTCATAATTACCCCCTAGACAGGGGGTAAATATGAACAGACGGGGTAATTATGAACAGACGTCTCAAAGACGTGGGTTGCGACCAAGAAAAAAAAGTTGCTCTACAGAATGATGAAGAGCACGGAAACATTCAATATTGGCAGTTTTTCAGAATTTATGATAAGAAATAAACATATGGTGGCTGTGAGTGTGCCAAATGAAGAAATTTTGTTCATAATTACCCCACCTAGCCCTAATGGCATGCTTGATGCGTCGCCTTGTTTTTTAATGAGTGAGGTACCGCCAACTGAGGCAACATGCAACACTTTTCAACTTCAATGGCTTCAAAAATCTTAATGCTTACAGATAATCATTCCCCTTGTACTTCAAAAGTTTTAAGGTTGATGGGACACCAAACTGATGTAGTCCGAAACAATATTGGTTTATTTGTAATCATTCAATGATAACTTTATTACAGTATATTGAAATAAAAATTGAATGAGTTTAGTGGTATACAAATGTTGCATCTAACCCTGCTTTTGCATGTTGCCTCGTTTGACGGTACATTGGTTTTATACTATATTTGGTATGGGCCTCACATGCATTCTTAGATTATCAGGTTCGACAGATCTCCAATGCTACGCGAACGCCATACCCGGACCCCATGGCTTCGTATGAACTGTTATGGATGAATGTATTGTGTTGATGCTAGGTTTATTTTTGAAGAACGAGTCAATCAGGTGGGCTAAATAGTTTTACTTAACAGGTATTCCGGCATCCGTGTATTTATATTATTATATAGTTAGTTATAGGAGGAAACACATCTTATCTGTCGGTCAAAAATTTTCTTAACGATACCGGGAATCGAACCCAGTACGCCTGGCATACCAAAACCAGACTCGCACCAGCCTATCCGCTAGACCACATCGACCCTTTTTGAAACTAAGCTTCTGTGAATTTTTCAGCAAAACATTGGTTCTAGAGGGTTAAGACAGAAATGTAAGTTGAAAGTATTCTAAATGAAAAGAAGTTGCGACTAACATAACCTAGTTTCTGTATGTTTATGTAGTAAAACTGTGTGTTTATATTTTGTTTCATACGTCATAATGAAAGCTCACGCGAGACATTTCTTCTATTCAAAGCCCTCTAGTTTTGACCTTTCCACCTACCTGTGTATCAAAACTTTCATTTCTGTCTTAAGATTTATAAATATTTTAAGTTTTGTAAAGTAAATAGGGATGAACAAGAAATAGAAAAACGTTAACAAGGAATGCTTCTATTTCAATTCTTCTGATTCAACCACATTATATAATCGCAAAACTGTTGAAAATTGTACAATTTGTTCCTGGTTAATATACCAATCATAAATACTTTAATGATTGTTCATACCTGCTTTTACCCGATTTTCTAAATCCTATCAAGGATTCTTTACTTTTGAAATATAAGCTTTGTGTTTCTATGTTCGAATTCAATCATTCTCATCTGGGAGGGAAAATATACTTCAAACTAGCTCTTCAAATTTGTTAAGGTTTTCACAGTAAAGTACAGCTTAGCGAATAGAAATAACTGAGGAGTCAAGCGATGGCAGGTATGGCAAGTATTTTCAAATAATTATCCATGTATGGAATATTCTGCTTGTAAAACATAGTCTCCAGTTAATTAAGCACCAAGCCATAGCGAGATTGTATTGCAGTTTTCCTCATCTACGTTGTTATTGAAGTATCCCTCTGGCAGGACAAGGCTAGTCAATGGGATCGAAAAGTTTCGAAAAGATTGTGCAAAAGAAGAAACAAACAAAGTAAAATCAGCAGAATTTTCCCGCAACACCTGAAGCTGTTATGAGGTCAGGGTGCCAGTAGGGTTACCAACAGGCAGGAAACAATGTTTAATTAGCACCAACATCTCACGACCGTAGATTGTATCAATAGTAATTGCAATTGTAAGGTTGCAATGTACCATTATACCTACAGGATAGAGATGGTTTTCTATGCCTCACCAAGAGATTAGTTGCAGGAGCAATACGAAAGTCGAGGAAACAAAAAAGTACCACTTAGCTACAGGAAAAGTGTTTCCAGCACGCGAAAGTAATAATTTATACCCTAAACGAGTACTACTTTCAGCGTTTAAAATAAAACAGCTTAAAGGGCAATTTTCACGTGCCGCATATTGTGTGTACTTGACGGAAAGAATATGCATGCGGCTAAATGAAATACGACATGATGCCTCTTTACATCGACCAGAATTGAAGCTTAAATCTGTTGGCTCAAACAGAAGAAGGCGAGAGGCGGCGTCTATTCTGCAACTTTAATAACTACCCCGCACTACTATTACCCAAGTTGCTTTTTACGACTTGCTTGCTGAGCTGAGGTGTCTGCGGTTCGTGTGGTGGATGGCGATGCATGGTGGCATCAATGGCAGCGGCGGCGTACCTTTTCATTGTAAGCTCATCGTGGGAAAGTGTGGCTCCTTCGTTTACCTACCCACGTTCCCACCTGCAGCAGCACAACACTTTCCCCGCCAAACCCGCTTGATTGCAGCATATGTATTGTAGGTATTACGTTCGTCAGTGTGATCACAGTGGAGTTTAGAGGTGGGTGTGAGCGGATAAATTTGGATGCTTTTGATACGATGAGGCAAAGGACGACGACGACGACGACGCCCAACCCATCGCATCGGTGAATATTTTTCCTAAGGCAAGTCGCGTTTCACTATTGTTTGCCGATGATACCACAGGAACTTGCCGAACGTGTGCCGTCATGTGACCAGAGTTTGATATGAAGCTTACTCTTCTTCGATGTGCTTTGTCTACAACAATGTAGTGTTTTTTTTTGTTGTACCTTCTTTGAGATTTTCAACCCTCTAGTGGACGTTTTGCTTTCATAGCATAGCAAAGGAACTTTTTGTATAAGTTTTCAAATAAATAATAGGGGAGAGTGGGGATACTTGATCCCCTTTTCTTATTTTCACCATATCTTTTTGGAAAAAAATTATCATCTCGCCGTTTTTAACATTTTCTGACAGCTTGTAACTTCAAGTTTCTATTATCCAAAAATTAGAACGATACTTGAACCCGTTGATGAACTAGAAGCATTTTCGTGGGAGTAAAAGAAAATGCGATTTTTCTGAAGTTAGGGGAGACTTGATCCCCTATTGAAGGAGACTTGATCTTTTATTCAAGAAGCCCTAATCCTAGTATAAAAATCAAACAAAACCCCAAGATAGAATGTTAATTGACTATTTTGGTCATGTTGGTTCTCATTTCACAATTTATAGCAGACAGAAGAAGAAAACTCTATAACTTTGTCTGGACGCTCAGAACATTGCATACTTAAAGGCGCTATTTTTTATAATTAAGAGAAAATTAATTATTTTTGCTCTTTTCTTCAGACAATTGTTTGATAAATATTAGTTTTTGGATAAATATTAGTAATTTCGTAATCAGCAATCATAACGATCAATTCAGACGAAGAATATGCCGTTTGGAAGGGGGATCAATTGTACCCAACTCTAGGGAATCAATTGTACCCATAATCAACATTTTAGAAAACTTTTTCTGAAAAAAGTTGAGAGTTTTCCATTGCTTTGAAAATATGGTATTATGAAGTTCATTTTACGCTCGAACGATTGATACATTGGAACAAATATTTTTTTTCATAATTTCCCCATGTAAGGAACATTTTAAAGTGATGAAAAATGATCTTCAAGTTACATTTTGCGAAATTTTTCAAACAAAGTTCAATTACTCAAACAATTATTTTGTTAAAATTTTTTCAACTACAAGCATTGTTATTTTGCTCATTTTGGCACATTTTTCTAGAACATTTGATCTTTGTAAGACATTCCAGTTTCAAGATATAGCTAAGGAATCAAGTATCCCCAGGGATCGAGTATCCTCATTCTCCCCTATGTATTAAGGGAATTTATCAATTAATGTAATCCTAGTTTAGAGTTGTTTTGCTTTACTGTATAAAATTTACACTCTAAACCCCATTTTTATTTCTCTAAACTGTTCACAAATGCTCACTAGACTGCCCCAAATGACCCGACTTTTGAAAAAGTTATACGCTGCAGGCTAAAATTGATCCTGGGTCTAGTACAAGATCTCATGCCAAATTTGGGCCAGATCGGACCACGGGAAGGGGTCGCTCAACGAGCCTGAAGTTTGTATGGGATTTTGAGACATTTTGTTCGAGAGGAACATGAAAAACCAGTTTTTCGTCAATAACTTTTGTCTCCTTCGACCGATTTCTTCTTTCTTCATGTTTCTTCCGAGCAAAATGTCTCGAAATATCATACAAACTTCAAGCTCGTTGAGCAACCCCTTCCCGTGATCCGATCTGGCAAAAATTTGGCATGAGATCTTGAACTAGGACTATAATCAATTTTAGCCTGCAGCGCATAACATTTCACAGGTTTTGAATTTCCCATACAAATTTGAGGCAGTCTATTGTACATATTTCCACCTTTGGGCGACTCATCCGCCAACATTTTTTTAGATCAAAAAACACATGATGCCAAAAAACACATGATGCCAAAAACATATGATGCCAATAAAATGATAATTTTTCGAAAAGAGGATATTTTCATTTTTCTCACGTTTTTATTATATTAGCTGTAGCTTTTTTTGATAGAGAATGAGGGTGAATCTTTTTATTGGCATCACAAATCATCCAGTCATGTTCCTAAGCCCCTGTGGTTATGCAATTTTTCTTTTAAATTGTCAAGCATGTTTCCGATCTTATTTCTTTCCGAACTATCAAGTGAATATCATCCAAACTCAAATATTAAAAAAACATCAAAAATTGCAATCGAGCGCAACACCAATGGTTAACATCGGTCATTATTTGACGAAACGTCATGTATTTCACATTGAGTGTTCTGGTCGGACATTTAGTCCCCTCATTAAAACAGTGATGAATATCACCCTTAAAAAAGTTGCCAATTTTTGAAGCTTAATAACTTTTTTATCCTAACTTTAATTGAAATGAAACCTTCAGATAAAATATTTGTCATAATTTAGGCTTTAAGAAAACCCGTTTTTGAAAGAAATCGGTCGAAGGAGATAAAAGTTATTGACGAAAAACTGGTTTTTCATGTTCCTCTCCAACAAAATGTCTCAAAATCCCATACAAACTTCAGGCTCGTTGAGCCTAGGCCCAGGATCAATTTTAGCGTGCAGCGTATGACATTTCACAGGTTTTAAATTTCCCATACAAATTTGAGGCAGTCTAATGCTCACTTGTATCAAACAGCTTTTGCTGTAATATTTTTTGTTTACTCTTGGGCTCGAACTCACGAACATCGGCTCAGAAAAAAATTGGATTTGCCAACTGACAAATTAGCTACAGTGGAGTGCCAAAAAATAGCAGTGCCACTAAATTTTACGCTAAATGCTTTTAATCCATGTATATTTTAATCATAAGCAAAAAGTTTAAAATAGGTGCAGGAATTTAATAAAAAAACGGAAAATATTATGAAATTGTTTTTTGAATGGTTATGCATTTTTAAGCGGTTTAAGGAAAAAATTTTTTTTGACCGGTGTTCGAAATAATATCTGCTCTGCTATTTAACTTTAAACTTATAAAAATGAACCGAAATTTATAACCGTCGACACTTTTCAACTTATGAAATCATAAATAATCATACTGCTTGTACATCAAAAGTTTTAATGTTGATCAATAGTTGATGCGACTTCATATTGATGTAGTTATAAAAATTATTGTTATTACCAGATATTTTGAAATTAACAAAAACATGCGGTTTCTACCCTACTAACAGAAAGGGGTAATTTGCAACAAATTTTGTCTTCCATGAAAAACTTTTAAATTTATATTTTATGATACATTTATGATGTCATTTTGCATAACGCACCAATTTTAGTAGTTTTTGGTTTTGTTTGAATTGTATTTTACATTTTTTTCTGTCAAAAATGTTTTTAAAGAAAATGAATAAGGGTGCTGCATACATTCAGGGGTAAAAAATACTACAAAAAATTCTACAACCTGAAATAATAATTAAAACATATTCAAGCATATGGAAACGAGAATCAAAAAGTAAATCAATGATTTGCATTCTGATGCATTTAGCCCAGACTGGTAACTGAATTATGAAAATATTAATTAAAAAACATTTGATGATTGTCCGAAAAATGGGGACAATTTTGAAACTCGCCGTTTTTTGCACTTTCTGATTGGAATTTCAAGTGAATATGCTCCAAAAGTTAGAACGATATATGAACTAGTAGATGAGCTAGAGGCATTTTCGTGAGGCTAAAAAAATGTGATATTTTTTAAGTTACAGGAGACTTGATCCTTAACTAAAGGAGAGTTGATCCCTTATTCAGGGTGCTCTACTCTAGGCAAAAATCTAATAAAATCTGAAGATAAAAGGTCCGTTTGACTATTCCTTGGCATATTAGTTCTCAGTTCACAGTTTGTAAGTATCAGACAAAGAGAATTATAAAAGTTTGTCTTCTAACCTATTTTCAAAACCTAACCAAATTTTCAAAAAAAAAAAATCCTAGTTTTATTGCATACTTTAAGGCGCAATTTTCTTGTTTTTAGATAAATACAGTATTTTTAGCCCTTTTCAACAGATAATTACTCGATAAACATAAGTTATTGGTCAGATATTAATAATTTCATTCAGATGAAAAATACATCTTGTTGTTTTGTTCTGTTAGGCACATTTTTCTAGAACATTTGATATTTGTAAGATATTTCTGTTACAAGATGTAGCGAAGGAATTAAGTATCCCCAGAGATCAAATATCCTCATCCTTCCCTATTCATCATAGATAATGGGTAAAGTTTTTCACGGCATCAAAAAATGTTGAAATTTGCAATTTATTGCACAAATTTTTAAATTTTCAAAGAGAATCAAAGAAAACTTTCTCATGATGTAAGAAATTATGTCATTCGTTTAAGAAACGCAGATTTTTAAGACAACTTCTGCTAATTATTTGTTTTAATTTAGTCTTCTGGTGGAAAATGACGGAAAAATCTGCGCTTCAGGAGCCAATCCGTCTTTTTCCGAATCAGAAACAATTGTTCCGTAGCAGCAGCCTTTTAATCTGCGCTCCCTGTGCCAATGCGCCTTTGTACCGGAGACCGACTCAGAAATTTTTCACAGCAGCAGCCTAGATAATTTGCGCTCTCAGTGCGCGTACGAACCACGCCATTTTACGATTCTTACGAATCTCAATTCAGAGATTTACTCGGACAAGTCTGTCGCTCGCAAGATTAGATCAATGATTGACTTTGTTTTGTTTGCCAATGAAAGTCATTTTATTTCATATATCTTCAGTGTTGCGAAAACAACGATTTTTTTTTGTTTAACGATTATTTTATTTAATTTTTATTGAATATGATTTATTTTCTGCATTTCTTTCATCTCATCTCTACAACAAGATCCATATATTTATCGAGTTTTGCGCCCGGATGGTATGCAGAACAGAACGAAAAGAATGTATATACAGTAGAAAGTACAGTACAAGTAGAAAGAGTAAATTTGATAAAATTTAACAAAAAATTTGAAAGCCCACTTCTCGATCGAAAAAGAGTACATGTACTCTTACCGCGATATGCTATTTAATCGACGTTTCAGTAAGTTTAAAGTATAAATTTGCTGAAAAACGTCGATTAAATATAGCTCAAAAAATCCTTGCATTCACCGAACCACCCGCCTAGATGATATGTAATTCCATAGGAAAAGTATAGGGTTTGTCAATGTATAACGTGCAATCCGAGGATTCATTAATCTGAGATGGTCCTTTCCCCGACTGTATCGGATTAGCGAGGTTCTACTGTATTTTAAAACTTTTATGATTCCACAAAGTAGGTATACCGTATCTTTTAAGCTGATCCCGCAACTGGTATTTTTAAAGGAGCAGGACCGAAAGTGTTTTGCCCCGCGTTTGTAGTTTTGTTCCATTACTGTAGGAATATGTCGAACGCGCCCAAGTCTGCAGTTTAGAGAGCTAAGGTTTACCCACCCTGCTGGGTGAAATAAATGTTACATGTTGGCAAAGTGTATATGGTTTTGCGTTTTATGTTTTGACTTGGCCGCCTCGCAAAGCTCTGACCACACCGTCGCCGCCAAAGAACGGAATATAAACATCATAAAATGGCCCTTCCAAGTACGGTTACTTCACATGTACGAATGTGTTTTGCTGCTGCTGCTGCTGACCGGTCAAATGATGTTGGCACAGAGCCCAGTTCAGTCGGTAGTTGAGCCAATAAAACCGCCTAAAGTATGAGGCCGTACTTAATGTGTATATGGACACTTCCAGGATGTTGTTAGACTGTAGCTTTTCAATTACTTTGTGCTTCAATGTGGGGTTAACGATCGCCAATTTCTCGAAATCAGTGATCTTTAAAATGAGACATTTGGTTTGGTTTGTGTTAGTTTTCGCCCAAATAGAACGATATTTGACAAAAAGTAAAATAAAAAATCCTAGCTTAAATACGACTTTTTTTACAGTGAAAAAACACTTTATTTTGAACACCATCTTTGGCATTCAGCAAATTTGTGGCCAATTTAAAATAACAGAAGGTTTTTGAATAAAATTTTGATAGTGTTGCTAAAGCTTTTTCCACAGCTTCAAATCGATATAATTTTTCGAAAAAATATTTTTTAAAACCAACCCTTTCAACCAGCCATTTCAATCAAAATAGTTTTGGTCACAATTATTGAACACGGTGATTCTAATTTTGAACAGGTAGTGTTTTAATTATGGAACACGGAGTATTTGGGTATAATTGTATACATTTAGGGGTATTTCGTTTAATAGAAGGAACTTTGCACGGACGATTTGGGTTGAGCTAGCCACCAAAAATGTTGGTTTATATTTCCAAGCAGCCAACCGATACTTGTTCAATAATTGATGGGTACACGCATTTATTCACGGAACGGGTATTTCAAGTTCAATCTTGCATAATTGAAACAATGTTGTTTTCGGTGATACAATTATTAAACGCTATAACTTGTTAAATTTTTAGGAAAATTCATTCAATCATTCTTTTAATTTGAAAGAATCATGCCGGAGAGTATGAGACGAAGCTAGGCTCTGGGTCTCTTTCTTTCTTTGCGGGTGGCTAAAAAATTGGAAATGTTGCTGGGGCGGGTATAACAGGTCCTGGTGTAAACTTTTCAATTTCTATGGGTAATTGGGTGACCGATTTTCAAGCCGAAATCTATGCAATATTAGAATGTGTGAACATTTGTTTGGAAAGGAAATATAGAAATGCAAATATATGCATTTTTCAGATAGTCAAGCAGCTCTTAAATCACTTAGGTCCTACACATGCTCTTCAAAATTAGTGTGGGAATGCATCAATTGCCTGGAAAAACTAGTCTGCTTGTAGTCGGCTTTGACGAAGGTTTCGTCGTCCATTACCACGCAGTCAAACTTCGACAGCATCGTCGTGTACAGCCTCCGGGATCGCGCTTCGGCCGTCGTATTTTGTTTATCATCGCGATTTGGAGTCACTACCTTCTTGTAAGTCAGTAGTCCGGCTCGTTTATTGGCTCGATGCACGGTTGTAGACGATACACCCAGCTTATTTGCGGCATCTCGGAGAGAGAGGTTAAGGTTTCGCTTGAAACTACCGGCAACTCTCTTTGTCGTCTCAGCGGCTTCCGGTTTTCGATTTCCCTCCGATCCAGACTTCCTGGCTGTCGAAAAACGTTCCCCAAACACTTTAATTACATTTGTAACGGTTGATTTGGCAACTTTTAGCGATTTTGCCAGCTTTGCGTGCGAGTAGCTCGGATTTTCGCGTCGCGCGAGCAAAATTTTGATACGCTGCTTTTCTTCCTTGGACGGCATTTTGACAACTGAAGAGTGAATTCCAAAATCAAAATAGGAGCAACATTCTGCACGCACACACCTTCAAAATGAGGGGTGTTCAGGTTTTTTAAATGCAAAATTGAAAGAAGGTACTCGCTCTCGAATTACTCGTCAGTCAAATCATTTGCTCCAAAGTCGCTGTTCAACATCTTTCGGTCAACGCAGAATTTCTTACATTGGACCATTATCCTACAACAGTCTTCCAGAAGTCTTTAAAAGCCCTCACAACCGTAGCTCCTTCAAATCCCAACACATTCGTCACCTCAAAGAATTACTTAAGTCATTAACCAAATCACCAGTTTTTTTTGCGTTTTAATCAATAATTTTATTTTCAATCTGTTTATTTCCGTCCGGAATTTTTGATAAAAATTTGAACAAATGTGGAAAATCCTTCAACAGTGGCACAAAGTTTGCTGTTAAATTTTTCTATTATGTAGTTTAACTAGGGTTTAACTAATGTTCAATATCAGGTACTTTTTCAATAACACGTGGTTATCCTGAATGAAATATTTAATTTATTCTTTTGGCAACCATTCATTTAATTTCCCAATCCTTTCCATTTCGGAATGATTGGATTTACAATACACACATTTTATGGTAAGGTTTGCTCTAATAACTGTAAAACATAAGCTGATTTTTCTAGTTCGTTAAGTGCTACATATTTTTCAAGTCTTTGATCAAAACGTGACCTGGGCAATTCAAACAAAATTTACTCAGGTATTGGGTACATGTAGAAAACTTCTAAATTTAAACAATTTAATGTACCTATATTTATTTATCATTATCGTACCCTTCTTAGAAAAAGGGGATAGTTGCAATAAACTTAGTTTTTGATTAAAAATCATATGGAAACGTTTGAATATTTATAGTTTTTTTTTTAAATATATTTGTGATGTCATAACGCATACAGCACCAATTTCAATGATTTTTGGTTTTGTTCGAATTAAATTTAACATTTTTTCTGTCAAAAATGTTTTTAAAGAAAAAGCATAAGGGTGTTGCATACATTTAGGGGTAAACAAATACTTCAAAAAATTCTACTAGCTGAAATTATTGTTTGGAAGGATGAAATTTTGAAATTAACAAATGCGTGATCCAGAACCATCATATCCCAGCATATAGAAACGAGATTTAAAAGGTGAATCTTTAATTTGCATTTTGATGCATTTGGTAACTGAATTATTTTTTTTTTTAATTTTGTGATCCTCCGAAAAATATTTTTACATCAACAGTGTTGGTTTGGGATGATAAAAGCAATGAAAACTTTGTACCTGATATTATAATGTCAATCCTTCATACTGGGTAAAGATTTTTACCATAGCAAAATGTAAAAGTTTGTACTTCAATTTATCGATATTTTAAATTTTTTATGAGAATCAAGAAAATTTAAAAACTACTCACGATGTGAGAAACTATGTCATCATCATTTTTTTTATCATTAAATGATAACTTTATATCATTATCTTAAGATAAAAATTGAATAAGGTTTTTGGTATACTAATGCTACATCAAACCATGCTGTTGCATGATACCCTTTTGACTGTAGTTAACTTATAAAACGCCAGAGCATATACGGCGCATTTCTTATAAAAAAAGGTAATGTGCATCATCACATATTTTGATTCATTAAAAATACTGTATTTTTACGTTCACTCCACTCTACATATTTTCCCGTGTACTTGTTTCCAAGAAAATCTATACAACAAAGAAGCTGTAACGAAAGCTGCAGCGTTCTGTTTTCGTGCTTTTTTTTGTTTCTTCCAGACCAGGGATTTTTTCGGCTCAGCAACACAACAGATCGGGGATTTTTTTTTGTTCACCAGTTTCCAAATTTACAACCAGCAGAACAGAACCTGTGCACGAACGATGGTCGATCGTCTATGTAAAAGCGCCTGGAAACCCTTCTTTGAAAAAGCTGCTCCCCTGCAATAAAACCTTGTTAGAAGAGTGATCTACGAGAAGGCTCTGTTTTGGAAGAATGAAAAAAAAAACGAGTGCTTTCCTTTAACTTTTGAGTAATTTAGGTGATTTATGGGCCAGAGCTATTTAGACATGCTGCCCTCATAAATTATATCTGGATGAGGGGACGGTTGGCCTGCCCTATGGCTACGGCTGAACGAGGAAAAGAACGACAGAAAAAAACATAAAATTTTCATCAGGCAGCAAATTAAGCAAATGAAAGTTTCATTTCCTTATCCGGGGTGTGGGTGGCCGAATGTGGCGAATGGAATTTGTTGGCTGTTCGGAGACAATAATTAAGCTGAAAATTTGTGGCAGCTCGTAGGAGATGTTAGGGTGAAAAAATAGGCTGGACCCTTTTCCCTATAAATCATGGTCTTTCAGTACCTTTAAAAGGTCGCAATTTGCCTTTTATCAGAACAAGACAACTTTTAGGAGCCCTGTAGCAAAATGATGAATTGTACTGAAATTTCGATTAAAACATAACAGGAAAATTACGACCTGTAAAGTAAATTTTTCACCAATTATTCGAACAAATGTACAAAATATCCCACTAGCTGTTATAATGTTTTAGCTACTCGTAATTTTTATTTTCTAAACATAGAAACAAATAATCAGGTGGAATGATATGGCACACATTCAGCCACTGAACTGCTAGGCGTGCAACAAAAAAACTAGGGTAAAACGCGCTGGCCACCCCGAAGATGACAACGGTCCGGAGGCGAGGGACACTTTTTCTGGCCGCACCACGCGGGAGTTTCCTGACGACGGTTGGCCTCCGATGGAAATCCTCGTTCATGTTCCACACCGGTTGTGTTTCTGTTGCTGTTTCCTGTTTCCCAAACGACTGTTGTTTTAGTAATGTCAGATGAGAATTCGTGCGGGTTGTGAGTTGTTTATATACCGAAACATTTTCACCATTTTGAAGGCTATCATCAGGGCTCGCAGCCAACAGCGTTTAACCTAGAGGGTGATTCCGGTGGGTTCCGGTTTCAGCTGTTTTGTGCAAGGAAAGCTGTTTTTTTTATAAATTAAAACAGTACCGTAATCCGGGGTAATATTGATCACTTTTTTTCAATATTTTTCGATTATTTTTTTTCTGTAAAATGGAATGTGGCATAAAACATGGTTTCAGAAATTTATTAGACCACTATAAATTTGATTAAAAAATTGATTTCGTCTCCGTTTTGAATTTGATGATTCGAGGTTACATTGATCAGATCTTGACGGTTTTACCGAGTTTTCTCGATCATAAAGGATACAAAACACCTTAATAATATTTAAAAATGCTAATTTATCAATTTTATCTTGCTTTTTAACGTTTTTTTTTTTAAACATTTATAATTGAAAAAAGTACTTTTAGTTTGCATACATTTAGGAGCAAAAATAAAAACAAATGCTAAATAGTTTGAACTAAAAAATACAAATGAAATTTTATCTTAACACATTCCTTGAGGCCCACCCACTATTTCCATTTTCATTTTTTCTTCAAAGTTAACCATTTGATAGGGTTTCTATCCATTTGTCCAATACGGGCTTACTCTTGGAAATTGTCCTTATTTTTTAAATATCAAAAATTTATCTCTAAAAGACTATTAAAAAAAGCACTATAACTATACGCATACAAAGAAAAAAGTAGATCTTTCACATACAACAACCCGTTTGCTTCTAAATGCTTTTTGGTTTCATCAGGAGAGCTGTTTGTTTGCAAGCCTTGGAAAAAGTAGATATTTTAAGATTTTGAAATTACGTTTTTACTAACAGAAAAAATTTCAAATACAAAACAAATTTTGTCTATTTGATACTCAACTTATAGGCTTTTAACCGTAGAAAACAATTTTCAAAAATTCAAACTATAGACTGAGTTATTGATGATAATGTGCAAAAATTTAATGTTGGTCAAAGTTACCCCGTTTTACGGTACTTTCCTGATTCTTCGGTAAGGCTTTTTTCGGCTTGTGATATAGCTCCGTAGGCAAGTCAATTGCCTTCTGAGCCGATGTTCGCGAGTTCGAGCACAAGAGTAAACATCGAACACAGTTGAACAGGAAAAGTTTTTCAATAACTGTCTGCCAACTGCAACGTTGATGTAAAGTCGCGAATGCCATAAAGTTGGTAAAATGAAGTATAAACCAAATAAAATAAAAGTAAGACTTGTCGATGAAAACAATCATAAGTACATAAGTGCAGATTTCATGCCAACGGCCCTGACTTAGAGGTTGACGTATGTCTTCTAAGCCAGAGGTCATGATATCGAGTCTCGGTCATGGCATACATAGTTCTTCTTCTGGAGATTGGCGGTTTATCATTTAAAGTATGCTAGTTGCCACATCTGGAAGTTTGTAGGCTTGAGTACATTAATATGGATGGATCTTTCAAGGAAACATAACGTTACACTTAGGATCTCTTATTTGTGAACTAAGGTAACGTTAGGTTGCACTTAGGATCTTACATATGTGTGTGCTCATCCAATGCTCAACCAGTATTCACCTAGCACTTACCAATAGTGACAGTGTATTTGGAAGCAAAAAGAAAAAAGAACTCCGGGGTAATGCTACAAAAGATCTAACAATAAGTCGCTCATAGCTTAGCTTAGCTTAGCATAACTTGATTGACTGCTCACATCCATCAGGAATTAAAATTATATTTTCATTATTGATTCCAAAATTGAGGTTACATATATCCAAACATCCAAAAGTAACATATTTACTACAATTAATACTTTGAAAATTACATATTGACTGATAAAGGAAAACAACTGTCCAATTCTCTTAAGTGAACTATATGAACTCATTATAGAACTTAAAAGTTACCAAAGTGTTATTTCTTCAATAACGAGTCGATTTCCGAATTCGCATTAAGCACATTTTTCAGCTATAATAAAAATCCCTGTGAGGTAAGGGAAATTAGTTAATGTTTTAATGACAGTAGGTCTGTAAACTCACGTTTAGTGACTTGTTCCGTTTCAAGCGATGTAAATCCTCTTAGGTTCCTCTGAGACAACCGAGATCTTACTACCTTTAAGGGATTAACAAAACAATTTTAAACAAGATCCTCATACATGGTTTAAGACCAATTTGGGCTCGGTTAGATTTAAGGATCGAATATCGTTTGCGATCTTCGTCTACACCGTTCAATTTACTTCGATATCGCAACCGCCTATTATCGTAGATGAAACTAACTTCTTCAATTTGTGGTTCGAAAGCACGTTTTACTTAATGGTTTACAAGATTGATTTTCTCCTTGCTTTGTTTTGGTAAGTTGTTTGACGTCTCCAGCTGTCAGGTAAATTTTCCTAACTCGCTCGAAGTAGGTTCGATACCGATACGAGGGACCTCGTAACACAAAGTGATAACAACAACAACGTACATAGTATGCTACTTATTTTGCCCAATTCCCATGAGTGAACTTCATGTACTGATTAATGAACTTGAAAGTCGCAAAAGTGATTTATATGTACGTTGTAAGGGGCTTAAGTCAAATAAAGGGTACGAAAGTATTCAAAACGAGATTTTTAAAGTACATTGAGGTGCTTTCTTCCTGTCTGGTTGGCCGATGCGACTGTAGGTATACCTACTACAAAAATACATCGCCACTTCGAGTTTTAGTTTCAGTTAGAACAACATCTAAACGTAGTCTTGTGATAGTGTGTTCGATTCTCACGACGAAGGTTGGGTGCTGACCATACTGACTGGACACTCGATTTCGTTCGTTGGATAATTTTTCCAACAGTACGTAGGGTAGGTGTACCCTCCTCCGTCGTATTCCTCTTATTCGTCTTAATTCATGAATGCATGTTTTAGAGCCGAAAAATCACTTTCCACTTTAATAGGCTACTTCACATGCTAAACTTATGCCTGGGAATTTATTTTCTATCACAAATTTGTCACTTTTAAAACTATTTTTTAAGATATTTGATTTTGAAATCTCGAAGTGAAAATAATTATTGGCACACCCCGCAATATTGAAAGACGAACTTAGTGATCCCCCCAACGTGTTTCTTTGTTTTAACGCTTCCTGTTAATGCATATAACAATCAAAATAATGAAATTCAACAGAAAAGTGTTGAAATAAAATTAGAAAAATTATTTCAAACTAATCTGAACTATATAAATTTGTCAATTTTCGATTGAAATCGAATTGCTCGGCCCCCATAATTCGTCGTAATTTTGCGACAGGAATAGGAAACCGTTTTGCAAGAATTGGAATTAGACCGGTTCATTTTTACTATTTTTTGCTGACCACAGTCGGACTAATAGAGAATGAACATAATTGATTTCTAAGTAATCACAACACAATAAAGTAATTTTGAAGCTAGGAACTAGATGCGCTGGGAGATGAGTGCAAAAAGTCTTTTTATATTAATAAATTACTTGAATGTATTCAGCATTGCTTATAATGCATGGTTTTAAATGAACATAGAATTGATGGCTTTTTTAGCTAAGTGGTTGGTGTTTAACAAATTATTTACTACCAGTACCGTGCATAATTTAATAGACGTTTGAGTGCACGCAAGAATATCTCCAACTTTACACATTTCTAACGTTCAACTCCAATGACATTGTTTCTTCATAATTTTTTATTTTAAGATTTGATTATTTTTGGTTCGATTATCTGATGACACTAAACCTCTCTCAAGTATTTGAAACATTAGATACATCAACTATATGAAAATTAGACTTTTCCAACTTCTTTCATTCAAACAGCAATATCTTACATACGACCAAACGCTTTGTTCTACAGAATGTTCACTGAGAGATCCTTGTAAACTGAAACTTGAACTTCTCCAGTATTCAGAAATTCTCTAAATGGGAATCAATAACTACTCGAGGAAAAAAAATCAATTCCTGGACCGATAACCTCGATTTCTATTGAATTTTGACGATGCATGGAAAATCGATGCTAAAAACTCCCGTTGAAGTTCAAAATGACATGAGAATTTAGATGAATGAATAATTTAAACTTTGAAATAAGAGTTCACGAGTCTCTGGTTTGGATCGCAATACAAGTTTGTATAAAAAAAATCGGAAGATATTATTTTTTATACATAAAGTCGTTCAAAATAAAACAAAATCGAACCCCTTTTTTATGCTGATTCCTACCATATAAGTTTTAAAACTTGACTCATGTTTGCTTCAGATTTTATAAATTCTCAGTGAATTTTCAACAAAAGATGTTTTGTCATTTTTGACATATTACAGTTTGAATGAAAAAGTCGAAAAGTTTTATCGCTCGTAAAAAAACTCGAATAGATGAGCTGAACCAGTCTAATGCGCATTACACGCATCAACGTGGCGTTTCTTTGTTTCGATATCCTTCGCCAGGGTTCCCACATGTATAAGAATACACATGTTGACAAAACGCAAATGTGATTCTGCCTCTCCTCAAATGTCTTACTATTCAGTCTTATTACGTAGAAAAACATATAGTTCTATTAAAAATGGTGATGTTCTTTAAATATGAGTAGTTTCTGTGTAAATTTGTGCATTGTTATTTGTGTTAAATGTCTGTATAAATGTTATGAAATTTTATCTTACAGACAAATCCTGGATCATGGCAGCCCTGTCCGTTAGAGAGTGTGTTGGTAGAAAATACATTTGCAGGGTGGATTCAATTTATAAGGTCTAATATTGTGCTGCCTGCAATTGCCTTAGCCAAGCAACGGTACCTAGCTACAATAACGCTACCTTGAGATTTCTTGGCAAGACCATTTTATTGCGACTTAGAGCTCATTCGAACTTTGCCGTTATCCTGCACGGTTGATCCGCGCGAAGTAAATAATAGCATTTCCATGAACCGCAACCGCAAAATTTCAAATCTATACCTCATGAGGGAGGAATAGTTTGAGACAATTTCGGTATAATTGAATAGAAGGTATAATATTTTGCTGCCTACAGATGCATTAGCCAAGCAATGGTAGACCTGTTTACAATAAAGCTATCCTAGTTTCATGGCTTATTGCGACTGGTTACTTGAAAGAACTACTGCTGTTATCCTGTGCGGTTGATCTGTTCGATGTAAGCTAATGCCAATTGCATGAACCGCAACCGCAAAATTTTAAATGTATTTCTGAAGAGGGTGGAATAAATTGAGACAACTTCGGTCTCCTTGTACGACGGAATTAGGAACCTGGTAGGGGAACATGCCCTATTATGCGCCACCTAAGCGAATCGCTGATTTTCTATGTATTCCACGTACAAATTGTGTTGAAAATGGGTGCAATCGTTGAAGAAAATTGTTTTCTACAAATGCCTATGATTTTTTATTACTCAAATTGCTATAGTTGCTTCAAAAACTTGATTTTTAAAAACCTTATTCAAAGCCACAGAACAAAACTGTGTTGCAAATACGCGCCGCCGTGTATTCAATACGCGCCTAGCAGCCGAACACACCCGAAAGCAGCCGAAGACCGAAAACACACCAATACTTACAGACACTTTGAATGAAAATAAAATCAAAATGGACTAATAGAAATTTAACAAAAAATTAAAAATAGATTTTTTTGGGCTGAATTAACGCTCAAAATAAGGTTTTAGACTTTTTGTTCATTTTCAATGAAAATTGGCCTTTTTGAAAAATTAATGCTATTTTCAGCCTACTACGATTGGCGCGTTATAACGAGCGCATGGGCCGTGATAAAACATACCCATAAAAAGCACACCATAGCGAGTTCGGTATAATTTTTTAGCATTAAATCGTAGTTTAGATTCTCCTTTATCGATGTGTTAGAAAATATTGTCTTATTCGTTTTTCTCTGCTTGGTGACACCTTATTGAAAGTGTTTTAAAATTTAGATCGAAATGAAGAAAAACCTGAATTGTGAAATTATCCCGACACTGGAGCATTTTAAGGAAAAATTCATACTTGCCATGACCAATCACAGCATTTAGAACAAATTGGTAATATTTTGCAGGCTTAAAATGCTTCAGATTCTTCAAAACAAGGGTGGCGCGTATTAGCTATATGGGGCGTTATATGAACTTTTCCCCTACGACAATGAAGGAACTTGAATGAGGAAAATAAATCATAAATTGACTAAAAAGTAGGGGAACATGCCCTATTATGCGCCACCTAAGCGAATCGCTCGTTTTCTATGTATTCCACGTACAAATTGTGTTAAAAATGGGTGTAATTGTTGAAGAAAACTGTTTTCTACAAATTCCTATGATTTTTCATTACTCAAATTGCTATAGTTTCTTCAAAAACATGATTTTTAAAAACCATATTCAAAGCCACAGAACAAAACTGTGTTGCGAATACGCGCCGCTGTGTATTCAATACGCGCCTAGCAGCCGAACATACCCGAGAGCAGCCGAAGACCGAAAACACACCAATACTTACAGACACTTTGACTGAAAAGAAAATCAAAATGGACTAATAGAAATTTAACAAAAAATGAAAAATAGATTTTTTGGGCTGAATTAACGCTCAAAATATGGGTTTAGACTTTTTGTTCATTTTCAATGAAAATTCGCCTTTTTGAAAAATTAATGCTATTTTCAGCCTACTACGATTGGCGCGTTATAAAGAGCGCATGGGCCGTGATAGAACATACCCATGAAAAGCATACCTTAGCGAGTTCAGTATGATTTTTTAGCATAAAATCATAATTTAGATTCTCCTCTATCGATGTGTCAGAAAATATTGTCTTATTCGTTTTTCTCTGCTTGGTGACACCTTATTAAAAGTGTTTTAAAATTTAGATCGAAATGAAGAAAAACCTAAATTATGAAATTATTACGACACAGGGGCATTTTAAGGGAAAATTCATACTTGCCATGACCAATCACAGCATTTAAAACAAATTGGTAATATTTTGCAGGCTTAAAATGTGTCAGATTCTTCAAAACAAGAGTGGCGCGTATTAGCCACATGGGGCGTTATATGAACTTTTCCCCTACGTAATGGATTGATCTATTTCCTTCATCTATATATATAAAAAGCAATTATCTGTATGTTTGTTTGTTTGTTTGTTTGTTTGTTTGTCCTCTATAGACTCAGCCGTCTTAAGAGCTAGAGAGCTGAAATTTGGCATGGATGCTCATTAGGACCAGGAATGATGAAAAATGTTTTTAGATTTTTGGACGACCCCTTCTGAAGGGGGTCGTCCATACAAGACAAATATTGTTTTTGCGATATTGGCGTTATTATACATCGGATTGTGATGAAAATTTGCACATGAGTGTTTTGAGGGACGAACAATTGATTACAGTTATAAAATTTAGGGTTAGGGGTCGGCAAAAGGGGTCGTCCATATCCACTGATTAATGTTTTTGCGATATTGGCTTTATTTTACATAGGATTGTGATGAAAATTTGCACATGAGTGTTTTGAGAGACGAGCAATCGAATACAGTTATCAAAGTTAGGGTCAGGGGTCGGCAAAAGGGGTCGTCCATATCCACTGATTAATGTTTTTGCGATATTGGCTTTATTTCACATTGGATTGTGATGAACATTTGCACATGAGTGTTTTGAGGGACGAGCAATCGATTACAGTTATCACATTTAGGGTCAGGGGTCGGCAAAAGGGGTCGTCCATATCCACTGATTAATGTTTTTGCGATATTGGCTTTATTTTACATTGGATTGTGATGAACATTTGCACATGAGTGTTTTGAGAGACGAGCAATCGATTACAGTTATCAAATTTAGGGTTAGGGGTCGGCAAAAGGGGTCGTCCATATCCACTGATTAATGTTTTTGCGATATTGGCTTTATTTTACATTGGATTGTGATGAAAATTTGCACATGAGTGTTTTGAGAGACGAACAATCAGTTACAGTTATCAAATTTAGGGTCAGGGGTCGGCCAAAGGGGTCGTCCATATCCACTGATTAATGTTTTTGTGATATTGGCGTTATTATAAATCGTATTGTGATGAAAATTAGCACATGAGTGTTTTGAGGAACGAGCAATCGATTTCAAGTTTCGAATTGCGGATCAGAAGTTGGCTGAAGGAGTCGTGCATACCCAACTTTAATGTTTTTGCGATTTGACGTTATTCTACATTGGATTGAGATGAAAATTTCCGCATAGGAGTTTTGAGGGACGCTCTTTTGCTTTCAGGTTTCATATCTTGACTCAGGGTCGGCAAAAGGGGTTAATATCTGTTCACTGTTTTTACGATATTCTCTTGATTGAGCATAGAATTGTAATGAAAATTGACACATGGGAGGTTAACAGAAAAGATAATTGATTTCAGGTGTCAAGTTTTGAATCGTGGCCAAAAAAAAGGCCGTTTATGTTAGTTGCTCACTGTTTTCGTGATATTGTCGTGATCATGCATCGGATTGAGATGAAAATGTTCAGATGAGGGTTATAAACTATGAGCAATTGACTTCAGGTAGCATGTTCCGTGTCAAGGGTCGGCGAAAGGTGCGTCTGTATTCACTGTTCACTGTTTTCAGGTTCCTGACGTTATTTTACATATAATTTGAAAAGAAAAAATGGCAAAAGGGAGTTTTGAGGAACGTAAAATTGGTTTCAATTATCGAATTTCGGGTAATGGGACAGAAAAAGAGGGTTTGATTGAAAGTTCAGTGTTTTGTGCAATAATTTTGTTGGAGGCAGTTAATTGATACCAATTTAAGTGTGAAGGTCAAGCAAAAGAGTCGTGCACATGAACAAATAGTACATGTTTCTGCCATAATGTTTAGATTTTGCAACCGATCGAGAAGAAAACACTCTCACATAAATTTTAATAAAAAGCCAATCAACCGTTTGATTTGAATTTCAAGTAATAGTAATAGTAGCGACTTTAAACACTGTTGAATTTTTTTCCCGAAATTGTCGAAAGAATGTTTCGAATTCATTTTCTAAACTCATTTTGACATACCAATGATTCAAAGCGAAACGAAGTTCGTACGGGATCAGCTAGTAGTTTCATAAAACAATATTAGAAATATAGTTCAATTACTAAACATCAGTTTTAAAACAACGTAGAAGGCAATTCTATTGAAATAATGAAAAAAGCTTCCTTAAGCCGTTGTCTTAGGGTCCTCTACCCTAATATCGATTCTAGAGTGCGCATAGATCGATTTGTAAAAAAATGACATCCCAGTTAGAAAGTTCCACCCAACCTTCAAAAAACTTGGCAATTCCTAAGATATTGCCTACGATAAAATCGGGCTAAACAGGTACATTTTTCCTACAGGGCATTTGCATCGGAAAAATGGTAGGTTCGCTACCTATCGTCGGTATTGCGTACCTGCCAAATTTGCTTAGCTTAGCTTAGCTTGATTGACTACTCATATCCACCTTAAATCATTGAATTCGAAATGCCTCAAAAACAGATTTTATATATTCAATCTAGTGATATTTCTAGTGATTTTACATTTATTTTCAATCTATACATTTCGAATTCCATAATCGCTGGCGTGGCTAAGCAGAACAAGTTTCACATCGCCAATGGTTGCTACTCCGTGATTGATCGAGGCCATCAATTTTGCACAAAGTCAAAAAAAAATGACGCTTGGGATTAGCAGTCATTCTCATTGTACAAAACTGATGCTCTCCGTTTTTTTAAATGATTAATAACGGCGCCGGCCACGTCCTAGTAGTCAAAGGGGAAAAAGGAAGGAATGTTAGTATGGCACTCTTTAGGTTCAACTAGCAACCTCTTCTCCTGCATACTCCAAAAATAATTTTGAAATATTCAGAATCAGAAATAAGTTAGTATCACCGACTATGGAAACCGTCTGTACGTCTGCGAATCTAAATTCAAGTATCCAAGGAGGGGGTTATGTTAGTTAGTGAAAGGTGAAGATCAAGATCCATTTTGGTAAATGGTGCGATCATGGTTTCCTACACCTCCCATGCTCCTAAACATTTCCTAAGGAAACTCCTATACTATGAGGCATCCGATAAAATTCGATAAAAATATATCGAGTAAAGTATTCACTAAAAATTATTATCATCTTTATGTCATCCTAGACAAACTATTTAGCTCTTTTTCATAACTGTTATCCCTGTTTAAACAAAGAATTTTCAAAAGGGCATTTATTGTTTAAGATAGAAAATAACTTTAATTGAAAGTATAATTTAATAGTGCTCAGGCACAATTTTTTCAAGCAGTATTTAGCGTTCATTGCCATTTTGTAAATTCTTTTATCCATTATTCTCCTTTGCCTCATACATTTTAGAAATCGTGTATTAAGAATAGTATTTACAACATTCCATAAAAGTGTTTGAATATCTTCTTTATCACCTATGAGAATAGTATAGTTCTTTTATCAACTACTTTTTAACCAATTGGAATGTTTGTCCCGAAATATTATTTTTCTGTAAAAGTAACATATAGGGTTAAAAATTTTAAAAATGAAAGATGGTTAAAACTCTTGGCAAGAGTTTATTGTTCGCTTGATTCCCTGATCTTTAAAGTTCCATTATTATTGAATTTGAAAACAATATAAAATGAGATTTCAAAAATTCAGATTCATATTCAAACGTATGCAATATTGTCTCTATCAAATATTTTCAAGGAATAACTAAGTGAAGTCTGACGTCAAAATTCTATTGAATGAACTTTTTTGATGAATTGCTAAAGAATTTATAAATACGACTAACAACTAAACTTGCTTGTAGAGAACCTATTTCCTTAAAATGATTCAAAAAATTCAAAAACTCCATGACGTGCCATTCATTCTAAATTAAAGTTCCTATGTCATTTTTTAACTGAACCAGTACATGCATATCTGTTCAAATAAGGTTTGATTACAGCAATTTTTTTCCTTTGAAGTTATAATCCGAAGCGGTATGGTTCAATCACTCATCATGACTGTGTATTTACCTTTTCTTATGAGAGATGTTAACACTAAACGTACCGGAGGCGGTCAAATGACGGTTTTTGAACTTTAAACGATGATTACGCCTTATATAATTGTTTTTTCGCAAATTTAACGACAGGACTATTTTTATTTTTGAAATGCAAGTATTTTTGCGTTTTTAAATTTTTTTTAAGTGTTACGGTTTTCGAATAACGTATGTGGTAGGATTGGTCGATCTTGGATCGATCTTTGCGAGATCGATCTTTTGATCTTCAATTTCTGATTTTTTGGATCGATTCTTTAGCCTTGGAAAAATCGATTAAATCGGTTTATTTTCGATCCGATCTTTCGATCTTTTGAAGTTTTTTTTTTCTATTTATTCCACAGATTTTAAGATCAAGTTTCGTGCAGAATTTTGATACCTGTACCATCAGAATGACTGGTTTTCATCATCGGTGCTACCATGCCGCTAATATAATTGAGACCGACTTAATAAAAAGCGTTTTTTACCTTTATACTCTTGAGGAAAACCTGAACTGTTATCGATTGCTCAAGTAATCTAAAGTTTCATAGAATGGTGACTTGAAAGCCTAATCAGCCTTGAATTAGGCAACTATAGCATTTTACTCAACTCAAGATTTCAGTTCTTTTCGAAACTTTAAAGTTTCATAGTCGAAGCTCGGTAGAAAGATGTTCACAAGAGACCACAATAAAAAGTATTTCTAGAAAAATAAAGCGTTAATTTTATATTTACTTTTGAACTATTACTAAGTGAAAATAATACTTGAAAAATTAGTTGCTTGATGAATTGAACTTGAGCCTTCCAGATGATAGCTGAACACCCAAAATCGTGGTGAAAACTGTAAATTTTCAAATTTATGACTAAAACCAGGCATTAATTTCTCATAAAAAATCAAGAGAAAAGATGAAAGATAAGCATATTATAAATTATTTTTTACCGAAGCACATTAGCGAGATTGAAATTTTATCTAACAATTTTAAAACAAGGCTCAAAGAATATTGTAATTGGGCACAAAAACCATGAATTCTGCAGAAAAATTTTAGATTTTGGTCTGGATTTCTCTAATAATGAGAGTAAACCCAGAAAAATCCAGGCTATTTTTCTCTTTCTCCGGGCAACCAGGGCTGAGCCGTGCTTTTTCCGTTATTTCTCTGAAAATCCGGACAAGCCCGGATAAAATCGGGCAATCTGGAATGCTTGACTTGTATGTATCAAATGTATGAGCTTTTCTGTTGTTTTCCACTATTCAATTCGGCATAAAGCAACCCTCAGGCAGCACCTCTCACAAAAAAAAAATAATAGATCGATCTTGCAGAGATCGATCCTTTTGCTTCGATTTTTTAGGTGTATCGATCCTGGAACCATTCAGCTGAATCGATCTTGGGAATCGATCTTTTACAGAAGATCGAACAATCCTAGTATGTGGTATACCTATTTATACCGCGAGCGGTCAAATGACGGCAAACACCGTTTTCGCTAAAACTCTCTTGTTTCTCAATCGATTTCTACCAAATTTATAGTTTTGAAAAGCTTATAATTCGACTCAAATATGTTTCTCAGACAATTTTCAGCTACAATCAATAACTTTAAAGTTATTCACAGTACAAGAAAAATTTTATGAAAAAACATGCTTCAGGACAAAGGTTGTAAATCAGTTATTAAGTGCTCGAAAAAAAATTCACTTAGTGCCTGAAAAAGCTGAAGTTAGAAGCTATATGTTGCACATATGGAAAAATTTTCTGAAAATTTTCTAAGATCATGGCCACAAAAAATGTAAAAAAGTTGTGTAAAACCCGTACTTTTCAATCAATCAACCGCCAAAGCTGTTCCTGTTACAGTAGAAAATTTTGAAAAAGTGAATTGAAAAGTAGACGTAATTTGTCACATTTTGGCATCTTTAGATTTTTGAAATACGAAGTACATAATTTATGACGACTTTTCAAAGGTAGCTGTTTTTCGAAATTTTTATCAATTTGGATTTTCTAAGACAATTCCTACACCTAAGTTCAGCTTTGCACTGGATTTTGAGTACGTTAACGTAAGGTTTAGGCAAACAAACTATATGCAAAAGAAAGCTTATTTCATACTGGTTCTAGTGGTGTAACTGCATTGGCGGTGCAATGCTTGGCAAAAATATGACAAATAAAACAGTGAACTAGTTTCTGAATTTTGAGAAGTCAGCAAAAATTCTTGCTTGGCAGACGGGCGCAGTGGGTGGTAATATCTCAAAGCTATTTTGCACACGAAGACGGATGAAAAGAAACGAAAAAACAACCAAGCATTAGCTCAAATTTTCTAGTTTTACTTTCAGAAATATATTTATTATATTTTTGTAAAGCATTGCACCGCCAATGCAGTTACATCACTAGAACCGGCATGAAATTTGCTTTCTTTTGCATATAGTTTTATTGCCTAAACTATACGTTAACGTACTCAAAATCCAGTGCAAAGCTGAATTTGGGTGTAGGGATTGTTTCAGAAAATCCAGATTCATAAAAAGTTTGCAAAACAACTACCTTTGAAAAGCCGTCAAAAATTATGTATTGAGTATTTTTAAAATCTAAAGATGCCAAAATGTGACATATTACGTCTTCTTTTCAATTCACTTTTTCAAATTTTTTTACTGTAACAGGAACAGCTTTGGCGGTTGATTGATTGAAAAGTACGGGTTTTACACAACTTTTTTACATTTTTTGTGGCCATGATCTTAGAAAATTTTTAAAAAAAATTTTCCATATGTGCAACATATAGCTTCTAACTTCAGCTTTCTCAGGCACTAAGTGAAATTTTTTTCGAGTACTTAATAACTGATTTACAACCTTTGTCCTGAAGCATGTTTTTTCATAAAATTTTTCTTGTACTGTAAATAACTTTAAAGTTATTGATTGTAGCTGAAAATTGTCTGAGAAACATATTTGAGTCGAATTATAAGCTTTTCAAAACTATAAATTTGGTAGAAATCGGTTGAGAAACAAGGGAGTTTTAGCGAAAACGGTGTTTGCCGTCATTTGACCGCTCGCGGTATGAATAGGTATATACAAAGTGTCGGTATGTTTAGTGTTAAAGCAAGTGAAAATTACTTTCTTTGTATTTTAAATAAATTTAAAACACAAATTATAGTGTCTGTTGTTGATTTCATGGCTCCATCTAAGATAAGGCATTTGAAACCTTTTTTAACTGTTATCTCAACAAAAACCTTCATTCAATAGTAATCGTAACCTTGCCCATCTAAAAACACAGTCGGGTTGCGTCAGGAAATATTACCTTTCATTATTACAACCAAGCAATCTTTTTTCCCGGGAATTTAACATAAGCAATCTTAGCGCTGAATCTACAAATATAAATTTAAAATCCCAAAAAAAAGAAAAAAAAACAAATATAAATTAAAAATTACGATCGACGTTGACGTCGAATGGTACAATTATACATATTGATTTACTGTTCCTGCCCTATAGCGGTATCATCAGAATTTTATGTGTTAAATGTTTAAATTAATGTATGTTTAAAGAAAAATGCATTTAGAACTGCAAATTTGATCAATAATTCTGATTGCAGAAGTGAGAGCTCCACCTCTGTGAAATTTTTGAAAGTTCATTCTAGAGCTTTCCCCTTAACAGACCCTGTATACAAGCTTTCCAAAAATAGATTATTAGCCATGAAATATTTCCTAGAATGAAATATTTCTTGCTGCTATGATTCCTGTCTCTAGTTCCAACGATATGCTTGGAAGGAATGAAAAATCTAATTTGCTTGTGCGTACGTTGTTGCCGTAAATTTAGTCGAACTAATATATAAAAAATCAATAAAACATTAAATAGAAATATATTTATCTTCTAGTGATAGTTGTTGAGGATGAATCCGTTTGTTCACAGATTCATATTCAAACTCGTGATTTGACGCAATTATCTCGCATTCATTCAATATTGCATGCAAGTTTAGCGATAGGGACGACGCGCTCCATCTATTTTTCACTTTCATAAATTCGTCAATGAAGTTTTTCTTTTTTTTTTGCTTGTGCCCTCTCTAACATCAACCGAAATTAAGATTTTTTTTTTGTTTCGATTATAGTCGTTTTACCATCATTGTGGCATTCGCGACTTTATCAACGTTACAGTTGGTGGATCGTTATTGAAAAACTTATCCGGTACAACTGTGTTCGATGTTTACTCTTGTGCTCGAACTCGCGGACATCTGCTCAGGAGGCAACACACTTGCCAACTGAGCTATATCACAAGCCCAAAATTAAGAATGAATTAATGTAAATTATACATATCAATTTTGTCTTCATGTTAAGATCATAAACAACTCGAATAAAAATGAATGTTTCTTTATCAAAATATTTAATGAGGAGTAGTGAATACCATATTCTAATTAATATTCATTAAAATGATAAAAAGTTTCCAAACAAAGACTTACCCATAAGACTAAAAATAAAGAGCATTAAAAATAAAAGAATATTATAAAATTGTACTTAGCTTGCAACTCCAGTCTAGAAAATCGTTCAAAATAGAATTGTCTTTTTACTCGGGTGTTTTGGATGTGATCACATGCTGTACTTTCTCCAAAGCAGTAACGCCTGTAACGCTTACTCTAGCGTTGATCTGAGCTTTCTCAAAAGCTTTCCAGCACCACCTTCGTTTGATTTTGCAAACTTCACCGAAGCTCTGAATAAAAAAATTTGTCACGTCATGCAGAAAATAATAAAAACACACAATTGAAAAATGAAATTTCTCCGAATATTCCAAACAGTCCTTGAAACCTCCATGATATAAACTATCGCGTACACTTCACTAATCGATATCGCATCGAATAATTAATAAAACTCGGCTTAATTCGACTGAAATTTATTTTCAAACCCGTACGTAAACGAAACCGCGTCCTCCGCAAACCAGGGTTCCCAGCCTCTCCCCGGTATTGCGACCTGCAAAATTTGACAAAAAAAATTAACCAGAAAATGGTCGAGCGGAAGCGGAAAATCCTTGTTGGACAAAAAAATCTTCTTCTTCTTTCTGGTATCATGTCTCCTTCGGATGACGTGAAAATAGATGAGGGCCAGTATCTCAGACTATGTGCTCGTCAAAAAAAAATCATATTCAACATTTTATGATTTCGTGCGCCCCGTTTAAATCAAACGAGTTGCCCAGTGTAGTACTCTTGTCCGTTGCCAGATCTACGGATTTAAGGACTTCTACGGATCTACGAATCGATGCTCGAAATCTACGGATTTCCAGCATTTCCTGCGGATTTTCTACGGATTATCTATAAACGAAAATTCTATATGACGACCAAAAAATGTTGACTATCCGCAATACCAGGTAAATGTTTGACGTTTTGTAGTAGGAAAAATATATGGCCGTTTTCAAAAGCTTGCCGAAAGCTCCTAACTAATCGAAACTCTTCTATGGAGGACATGGCGTCGCTAATGTTTGCTAGTTTAGTAACCCCCACTGTCGTGCTATATCCGCCATGTGAGTAGTAAGGTTTTTTTTAGTATTGGGCCGTGATGTTGAAGGAAAATAGCTTGTCCAGTCAAGTGTGACGGGTGAAATCTCTCAACCCTGCATGGAATATATCCAGGGTTGCCAACATTTTTTTTTCAAAAATCAGGGACTAGTGAAAGTAAAATCAGAATACGTCAAAGAAAAAGTAATGTTCTTCCGTCGATTCACATTTTCACTTCAGCAATGGTATCTAATGCAGTTCCAACTTATTTTTCATAACATTCTCAAAAATCAGACAAAATCAGGGAAATCCAATGGCTAATCATACATCATTTAAACTTACTCGTCTGCTGACGAGTTTTTTGTTCTTTATAAAAGCATTAAGATTTTTCTCTTAAACTGATTTTTCTTTATTAAAAACCTTTGTTCTCACATTCCTAGTGAGTCAACTTTGTTTCGAGCTAAACATTGATCACATTTATTTCAAGATTCCCGTCAAAGGTTACGCATCGAACTCATCCATATCGCACAAAAAGCAAATCATTAATCAAAACATCGGGTTGGGGATCTCATTTATGGGAAGTACTTCTATCCGTCGAAAAGAGGGTAATTCAATCAAAATGTATAACCTCTAACTAGCCATTCCGGAGAATTTTCGTCACGTTTCTCCGCACCGCATTATTCGCCCTCGTTTCTGTTTCCGTATCCTAAAAGCCGATCTTGCGACCAAAATGACCCCTAAGGGACCCCACCCAATGAATGTTGTTCGGCTTCTTCAGTTGGACACATTCGTTTGCGTTCGTCGTCGGTTTTTGGGATGCGAAATGTCAAAAAGTAGAAGGGAATCCAATTAAGTTATCCCTTGGATGGCCTCTAGGCTTATCATAGACCGAATCACAGGACTTTTTTTTTACAGCGATCGGAATTTTCTTTGCCGTCTCCGTTAAAAAGTCCGCCGGCAGCCCAATAAAAGATTTCCAACCCAAGGATGTGTTAAGGTTTGTTTTAAAATATTTTAAAGTTTTTTTAATGCCACTGTAAGTAATTGCACTCAATTTGAAAACTTGAAACTTGGTCTTGCTATTCTACGTTACATTAATTTAACGAAATCCATTTTGCAACCACATTAATATTTATTTTTTTTAACCCGTGGAATAATGTTTGAAATCGAAAATCGACACGCTCTACACCGCCAATGGGAAAAGTTGAAATCAGCCCAAAGAGGAGATTAAAAGTTTTCCTTCGTGTGAAAAGAAAACGAAAACAATAAACCAAGCAAGAAAAAAGTAACTGTCGGTCACATTTCGAGTGTAAATATTGATGGGAAAATTGGAAAATGATTTCCTACGAAGGCTCCCGTTTTCGCGCCATTTTGTTTGAGAAAAGATTATGGCGAGGCGAGCAAAAAATAAAAATAGGAGAAAAGGGAGCAATCGTTTGAAAGTTAAAACCGGATCCAGGGTCGTAAAAGTTCGCACTAGCACGCTGGTTCTGGAACAGGAAGATGGTTTTTTATTATTCCCTGTGCTGTACGAAAAAATAACTGTTCGGAAAATATTAAAATTCAACCTTCTCTTGAGTTGCGGAAGGAAAACTTCGAGCCACTACGATTTTTATTGTTTGCTTGGCATTTAGTTGAATTCTCTGATAGGTAAACGAAAGACTTAAAAAAATGTAAAAATAACAAATAAGTGTTTGTTTGGCAGCTCATTTGGAAAATAATGAAAATTACAGTTTGTTCACCCATACGATAAAAAAAATCGCAACCTGTTTTCTTGCAAGCCAGATTACATCACTATGTCTTCAAAACCACCCATATATGGCACATACACGAAAAATTACAAAAAAGCGAGCTTAGCCTTTAGAATATAAATAATTTTAATAATTTGATTGCATTGATGAAAGGCGAAAACATGTATTTGAATAACTTAAATGTAGCAAAACATGCAAATAATTTTTAAGATAAAGTAACCATAAATACGTTTTTTGATGGCGAACCTTCTAACCTCTTCTGAGGTTGTAATGTTTTGCAAGTTGTTTGAAACAAATCAAACAAGAATCGTCCAACGACGGGGGGCAAAATTATTTTATGTTGTCTCAGCCGCTTCCTCCCACAAAAACTGCCAATGAAGGGACAACAACACAGCTGAAACGCAACAGCCTTAAATTATGAACTCCCTCGGGTCCGAAATGAAAGGCAATTCAATTTTCCGAAATCCTCGGTCGGACTACGGCAGAACAGCTATCGGCCAAAATTTTCCTTTTGCCTTCCCATCTCCCAAGCGTCGTCAGATGGGGGAGTTAGAAAAGTACATACCTACCCTGTAAACTCTGGCTCTGTACGGCGACACCTCGCTAGAATTCGGGGCCGGTTGACAAACCCATCAGATGACCGAATTCATGACTTGAAAACACGAAAGACCCCCCGATCTTTCTTACCCTCTGTGTGGACATCCGGCGTCCACAGGAACGTTTGCTTTCTGTTGGTTTTGCTAATTTCAGGCAATTTTTACTGTCGCACCCCGGGGCTGACTGTTCTGTCCGGATGGGAGTATGTTGGTTTATGTATGCATGAATACTTTCTACCCACAAGAGAGAAAAAAAAACCCAAAAGGTTTATGCTTAGTAGGCTTGTTGTCATCTTTTTGTAAGCTAAAATGATTGTTTGAAAACAAAATTTGAAAGAAGAAAAATGTCCTAATGCAATGTTGAAATCTCTCATAGCGATTTGATGGAGCATTACAAAACTAGTTGTTATAAACACCGAGTATAAAAATGGGCATGATTTTCAGTAAGGTTTTTCTTCAGTTCAGTGGTTTAATGTCTCGTACCAATCAAATGTTCGATCAGTCATGTCATTTGAGGCGCTCGGGATCAGAGGGGTGCCCAAATGCTAATTTCGAGAAAACACGCTTCAAAGTTGTGAGGGTGCTCGATTTTTCATGTATTTTTCGAATTCGAACAGTTTTAATTCATTTGAAAAAGAGTTCAAAAAATTATAAAAAAAAATCCGAGTTACGCACCAGATGTAGAATGAAACAAAGAGAATCGTATAAAGGTATACTTAGGTAAATTAAAAAAGAGTATTGAAAGGAGACGTAATTTGTTACATTTTTGCGTTCACTCTCCCATTCCAATAAATTGTAAAAATCTATTTACACTAAATAGACAGGTTGTTGTAATTGTACTTCAAATTTGCCTTATCGTGTACATTACATTGCACGAAGAAAGATGAACTGTTTTCATTGGAAAAGGTTTGAAGGTGTTAATTTTTTCCCGGTGACTTTAAATTTCAAAAAATGGTCTTCCAACAGAAATGACAATACCCATTCTTATATTCATGTTGAAATTTGTGTTCCATTTTAGGAACCCTCTACAAAATATGGTTCTTTGAACCCAAACATCCTCCCATGGTAAATTTTCAAAGAATCTTATTTGGATGATGAAGGCATTTTAAACTGTAAAAGAAACATTTCTCGTATCGTAAATTCCATTCCTATATCTCAATTAGTTCTCAAGTTATGTAATCAAAAATTGAGTTAAATTTATTCTAAGAGAGAAGTGGCCCTAAAAAACTCACAAACTGCATTTTATGTAAATCCATGTCCATGTAGAGTCTGAGTTGGTAGGAAAAAGTCAAGCAGGCAGGTAGAATTTATTCCCACAATTATAGGTTTTGACAGGAGATTTTTTCTACAGAACCTCCATAGTACTTTGAAATCTACAAGGTAGGCCATTCCGCTCTCTTTCAATGTATTAATAAGAGGCCCCGAAAAATCGTTATGGAAAAAACTGGCAAATGTATGAAATTTATCAAAAAATCATATTTTTCTCAATATTGACAAGAAATAAAATTATGAGAAAAACATGCACTGATGCATTTTAATGCAACGAAAAATATATTTTTTTCAACACCGCTAAATTAAATATGCAATGGGCTTTTTCTCGATTTAAAACTAAAATTTGATGATATTTTTGCCTTGTGTGGCCTTTTTCCTTTGTGATTTGAATAAAAATTCAAACAAATTGACTTTTCATTACAGAAATTCGAAGTATTTTAGATCATTTACCAAATGTTTAACATAGATAGAAGAGAATATTACATTGCATGCTCTCAAAAAAAAGAGGGACAACGATGAAAATTACTTATGGTTCAGATCCGAAACTCCAATGCAAAAAATAGTTTCCGATGAGCCTGAAGAATCAATCTTTAATCTGAAGCCCTTTTCAAAAGAATCGAATGGCTATCGACGGAGAAATTAATAATTTTGATTGCTATTCCATATAAAACTGACAAATATTCATAAATTTTTTTGTTGGTATGCAAGCATGCTGTGCTTATACACGGAGCTTTCGAGTGAGGTTAAGCGCAATGGCCTACCTGTTATTTTCCATGTACTATGCACAACCTTAACCATTTTAAATTTTGCTTAAGCTTATGCTTATGTTTGTTTTTATTATCGACTTTTTTCGGCGAATAAGTAACTACGAAATTACTTGGAAGTTGGTTCGGACGTTTCGAGCTACTTTTGGCTTTTCACTCCTCTTCAGCGGACTTAATCTAACGATCGTCTATACTACTATTTAGACGATAATAAAAACAAACAACTTATCGCGGCGATTAGCTTATTCAACGCTTATGCTTATGATCAGGGCAGGTAAATGGTTACCATCAAGTAGCCAATGTCATACAATATTGATATATTTCTAGGTATCCCTGTCATGCAACACATGTATCATGTCACCGTGATATATGCTAGGATATCACGACATTTGCAATTGAGTAACATCTAATCTAATGTGATCGTCATTTCTTTCAATTCTACATATCACAACTCCCTCTTATGTACAGCATGAAATGTGAAAATGCTCATTTCAAATATTCCAAGTTTAAACGTGATTGATTTTTTTTTTTGGGAAAAACATTAACTTAAAAATTATTTGCACATACCAGCGATGAAGGTTATCGTTTATAAGTCCTCTTAACAGACTTTTTTCTGGAATTCTATATTTATTGTGAATTTTTGCTCTCAAAAGAACGATGCCTAACTAAGTCTCTCGTTAACTCGGTCGACTTCACTTGTTGCAGGGTGGACAAACAACTTGGGGAAACGGTCAAACGGATGAAAATTGAACCAATATGTACAGGGTTTTTTGTCTATATGATAGAGTTTCAGTTCTCGTCTCTGGCGGGCATTTTATAAGCGAAATAACGCATAAATTTCAACATTTTATTATAATTAACATCTTAAGAGGATCATGGGCTAGTAATTACATAGATAAATTTGAAATTTCACTAGGATTGTTTCTCGACAAACTATGTTGAGATCTGGATCGATGGCGATGACTATGAATATACGCGAGTTGGCGGTCGGGTTTGTGGTGGTCGTCCCTTGGTATGCCTGAATCATTGAAGCACCTTCGCCACGGTTGTCTTTTTTTTTTCTTAGGCCGAACTAACAACGCGCCTTGCGTTTCCGGTTTGAAAAAAACAGAGCCGGAACTAGAGCCAAGGTGATGATAGGGCTTTCGGAGTGGGTTCCGGTAAAGTACCTGAATCAAGAACGTCGTGACCCTACACTGTACTTTGCAGTTAATGAATAGGACCTTTTAATGGCTGGGCTCGCTTAGAATAACGTTTGGAGAACTCTTGAGAGATCGTATCCTAGGTCCATTGAAGATCAAGAACTTGAAGATCTTTGTCCGGTAGCTTTCCTGATTATATACCCACCTTGATATTGACTAGGCTACCATGTTAAGGTCAGACGATAGTGAGCGACATTTATCAACACTGTATGATACATACACAGCCAGATCTTGTCAGCATCCCGGTGAGTAGTAAAAGTACATTTAATACTCATCTTAACTTGGCCGGACCCACTGTGCAGCATTGGACGCAGAGACAACTGGAACCAAGGGAGGAAGAATCGTTTCCAAGGTTATAAAATGTTTGGAATATTCTCGACAGAAGCACATTTGCTAAAATTTACTGTGCTGCTTGATCGGTAGCCTTTGTGGGTAGAAATGAGGGTTTTCAGTACAGAAATCACAAACATTGTGTTATAACTTGAATCAATTGAAAAATTGTAATTGTATCATATATGCATTAAACGTCTTATCAAACAACATGATTCAGATTTTTGTGCACCATCATCTCTGGTCATTGACCTTGGATATAGAGCCTATACTCGCTCTTGGAAAATATTGAAAGAACAGTGAAAAAATTAGTAATACCACAAAACTATTTGAAATTAACTCTTCCAAAAGATTTTGCGGAATTAATATGAAAGTTTTCAACATCGATAGAACCAAATAACAGTTTGTGACTGTATCACAATAGCCAGAATATTTAAAATGTGTCGTCATAGTCGTTTTCCGCAAAATGCGGTGGATCACCTCACGTCTCTTTATGAATCAATTGACGGTATTTCAGAATTTCGCAATGTTCTTAAACCGAGGCCCAGCTCAGTTGATGTTTTATAAGTTGATATTATTAAGCTGATGGCCATGAGTTCAAGTCCAATAGTAAACAACGAAAACCGTTGTACCGAAATGTTTTCTATGTCTGTTTGCCAGAGCTGCAAATGGTCAGTGTCAGATATCCAATGTCAGTCGACTTTGATAGTGCCTTGAATGTGATACTAAATAAGTTTTTGTCAGCGACATAAGCTTACAATGTCATGACCAAATGGAAAGATCAACATCTTGATTGCTGTGACATTTTACTCTCACAGTCAAAGATATAATTTTTCAAAATGTTGCGCAACAAATATCATAAAATCCCCTCCAACACAACCACAAAATCAAAGAAAAAAGCTGCCCGAGCGTGTGATTTGAGTAGAATGCAATAATGGCATGCAACATTGACATTGCTACCTGACTGACATCGTTGCTTGATCATTCAATTCGTAGACGATTTTGATATTCTTTTATTGACATTGTCTATTAGTCGCTGATCAGGATCGAATGAAATTGACTAAAAGTTACCAGCCAATTCCATAATTCAATAAAAGTCTCAAATGTCGCAAAGATGTTAAAATAAGGTTGCCAGATTGCCCGGTTTTATCCGGGTTTGCCCGGATATTTAATAATAAATTTGAGAACAGTCCGACCCGGCCCGATAGCCCGGATTTCATTGAAATATGCCCGGATTTTACCCGGATTTATTCACTTAATTTTGGCGAATTAAAAAAAGAACAACAAACACCCCCTAAACGAAATTTTTTAGCAATTTTTATAAAAATAATTATGATAGGTTTTTTGGAAACCTTAAAAAACGGTTAAAAATCCATCGATGAGTTTTGATAAAAAAAATTATTTTTATTTTGTTTTTTTGAGGAACTTCTGAGTTTTGAGAAAATTTGCCCGGATTTATGGTAGACAATTTGAAATCGAATGCTCGGATTTTGCCAGGTTTAAAAACAAAAATTGCCCGGTTTTTCCGGCCTGGATACGTACTGAAAAAATGCTGGCAACCTTATGTTAAAACGACTTAAGCATGGATCACTACAAATCTGGACGCACTATTTATTTTAACATAGTGCTTCTAGTTGTCGGATCTGGAATGTTTTCGCAGCACTTTGTAGAGGAATGTTTCTTCTACCAGTGCTGAAAATTTCATTACGATTCGTTTTGTTTCAAAAAAGTTACACGTGATGGAAGCCGCGAGATGAAAATATATTTTGAACACCCACGTCAACAACCCGACGTGGTCGGGTTCAAAAATCGCGAAATCGTTAAAAATTGTCAAATCATCCGTGTGTAGCGTTCTCGAACGTTTCCGTGAGATGCGTACTATAGATCGGCAGGTTCATACCAAGCGTTATAGTGGACCTAAGAATCAGAAACTGCATTTGAAGGTGTTGAGAACGATCAAGGCAAACACAGGATAGTCGGACTACGACATCGCCAAGAAATTCAACGTCGACCGGTACACCATCAGAAGGATTAGTCTCCGCGAAGGAATACGATCCTATCGGGCCAGTAAGCAACCAAACCGGACATTGAAGCAGAATTTAGAAGCCAAAGGACGTGCCCGGAAGTTATACAACAACATTCCAACGAAGTACGACGGATGCATCCTCATGGATGACGAAACGAACGTGAAGATGGATTTTGGGCAGCTTCCTGGCCAAAAATTATGTAAAGCCACTGCACTGGTCATGGTGATGTCCCCGGCAAGTTCGAATTCGTTTTTGCTGATAAGTTTGCAAGAAATTGTTTGATCTCGCAAGGTATTTGCAGCTGCGGACGAAAAACTCCGGTTTTTGTGAAAAACAAGACCATGGACTCCGAAATTTACAAGGGGGAATGACTGAAAAACTTTTTTTTTCGTACATTAGATCTCACAAAGGACCAGTTAAGTTTTCGCCAAATTTGGCAAGCTGCCACTACAGCAAAGAGGTACTACAGTGGTATCGGGCCAACGGGTGGATTTTGTCGAAAAGAACATCAACCCACCCAACTGCCCTCAATTCCGCCCTATCGACAAATTTTGGGTAATTGTCAAGAAGAAGATGAAGAAGAATGGTAGGACGACTCTGAATGGAACAGAGATGAAGAGATTGTGATACAAAATGGCCGCTGAGGTCAGCGAATAGGGTGTCCAAACTAAAATGAGTGGTACTCGAAGAAAAGTTCAAAAATTCATCAAAACAACATCGGAATAATTTTTTTTATTATTTTCCTTTTAAGTGCACTAAAACCCTACATTTAAATTTCAAAACATTTTTATTTCGTTTACATAAATGCCTTTAATGCCACGAATTCCTCTAGCAAACACCTTAACGGAGAATCGGGTAGGGCACAATCAATTTATCATGTAATTATTCATCACTGTGCTTTATCCCCTAATCCAAGGAAAAATCACAATTTCACAATAACAAACTTCGAAAATTTAAATTTCACAGTGAAAAAAAGCACTTGCGATACCAACAAACCCTCGCCTACCCCATCCTCAACCATTTTAATTTTTAAATCTAAAATCAAGACCCAGATCAGTTGATAGAATACTTGCTTTTAAGCTAATGGCCATGAGTTCGAGTCCTATAGTAAACAACGAAAACCGCTTCACCGATATGTTTTCTATGTCTGTTCGCCAGAGCTGCACATGGTCAGTGTCAAGGTGGGTATATATTCAGGAGGTGTTCCCGAATAACGAATTCCCGATTCAGCCATTTTGGCTATGTAGGCTATGCAACTATACGGAACTCATGAAGTTTGTTTACCAACGAACCCCAGAAAGGCTGAGCAAAAAATAAACAAACTCATTGAGAGCCCCGCTCACTTCTCGCCTACTTACTGTGAAAGTCGGAGAACCTAGTGTATCTAAGAACCTTGGTCAGTGTCAGATATCCAATGTCAGTCGACTTTGATAGTGCCTTGAATGTCATTGTCATGTGATACCTACTAATACCGTATTTGTTTTCACCACCCCAAAGTGTTGCACCATCCACGCTGAAAACGAGCATGAATCGAGTTTTGCACCCACCTTTGTTGGTGTACGTGAAATCGGCAGTGTCAACAGAAAACATCAAGCTGTCAAAAATCCATTACAGCTGGTATTTGTTTTCGTTTGACTTCGAAAATTGAAATGAAATTTACTTTAGTTGATCATTTTTTTTTTGAATAATATGAAAATTTTAGCATGAATTTATATATTATGTTGAATTGTGAAGATTTCAGATTTATTTTGCTTGGTAGATTCGCCTCTGGCTCTGATGATAACTGCAATACCGGCTGATTCTGGACGGTCTATGTTTGCTGCTGCTAGACTGCAATTACCCCAGCTTGAAGGTTCCGGTATTTTGAACGTTTATTCCTCGCAAATACCTCGAGTACCTATTTCCGTTTTCAGATGACAAAAGAAAAATTCTTGGAAGTCAAATTGGCGAACTCAGATCGCGGAAGTCGGGGGAGAAAATTTTGCTAACAGACCGAAACGAACGAAATTCAAGCTCCCAATGCGGGTTTAGTCTCGAACTACCGTTTTTGAAGGGCAACGGGTGGGAATCCGGGACTTGGCGCAACCGAGCATCGTCACCTTAAGGCACAGCTCGAAGCTGGCTCGAAGCAGATTAGCTTCGATGCAGCTGAACGCTTCTTGCTGTGGAGATCAACTTATAGGACCCT
Source organism: Uranotaenia lowii (assembly GCF_029784155.1). Taxonomy (NCBI): domain Eukaryota; kingdom Metazoa; phylum Arthropoda; class Insecta; order Diptera; family Culicidae; genus Uranotaenia; species Uranotaenia lowii. The sequence goes on from NC_073692.1 coordinate 256,949,621, forward strand.
CCCGAACAAGAAAACTTTTCGATTTGGGCGATTCCATTAGATCTTTGGGTTGGTCTTTTTGCACTCGGATTAGCTGCTCTTTTTCGGCATCGCCTGGAACCGATTGCAGCAAGCCTTCTGGGCACATTTCTTCTTGGAAGCGTTGTTTGCTTTGGAACGTGCCATCCAGGTGAAATTCTCCGCCTCTGTTGGAAACGGCACTGGTATTGAATCCGGAACAAGTTTCCGTTCTTCGGGATAATAAAGAGAAAAAAACAGCTCGAACGCAATTTATACGGTAATAAACCAACCAGCTGATATTTGTTTACATCGGGAAGCATGTGCTGTCAAAATTCATGATAGTATTGGTGAGAGCGCAAGCAACACCGAATATTTTCAGAGTGTTCCACCGTCCACTTTATGGTGCACTACCAGTGGACTACTCATCCTGAAAACGAGCATGAAAACAGCAAAAAGTGCACTACCGGTAGTGCCCCGGTGCACCACCACACGAAAACGAATTCTCTATAAGTTTTTGTCAGCGACATAAACTTACAATGTCATGACCGAGTAGAAAGATCAACATTTTGATTTCTATGACATTTTTTTCTCACAGTAAAAGATATCGTTTTTCAAATTGTTGCACAACGAATAACATAAAATCATCTCCAACACAACCACAAAATCGAATCGAATGAAATTGACTGAAAATTACCAGCCTTGCTGTTCGTCAAAGCCACCATTCATCAAAAGTCTCGAATATCGCAAAGATGTTAAAACGACTATAATCGTAACAAAAATAAATTTAGTATTTGTCAACTCTGAAAGGTTTCTTAAAATATTCACATTCTTTTTTAAGCATTCACTTCGCAAAACAAAGCCTAAACAAACACTATGAGTGTGACAGTTTTCTTTTTAATTCCTCGCAGTTCGAGTAATGATCATTATAATGATTACAAGCCGATTGTTTCCAGAGTCGTATCGTAGTGTTGAGTCACCCAGGCGAATGCAATCCGCTGAACAATCTGAACAATGTGCTGGGCGGAAGGAGAAAAGCTTTTAGCTTAATTCTTCCCTGTGTGTGTGCGTTTAATGTCTTCCTGTTTACATTGAGGGGATGAGTGAGAAGATATATATGTTTTTTTTTTACTGTTGTCTAAACATTTAACGCCCTCTTTTGCTGCCCCCAACCTGATCGATTTCAGTGAAGAATGTCCGATTTTAATTTTTTCCCAAAATTTTATTTCTTCTTGAGAGAAGCACACAAAATATCATAAAAATGATAAATAAATATTGATATGACGCTTGCGGCTTCCCGTCGCGAGCTTAAGATTTATATTTGATCCTGTGAGCAAATAATAGCACGCCTTAACGATTCCCTTTTTGCACCATAAAATATTAAAGATTGCTTTCAATAAAAGTCCACTGAGCAGGAAAAATGCTAAATGTCTTTTGGTGTTTATGATCCGACCAAACACCCTCACTTTTTGCATCCCACAAAGCAGCGAGGAATGTAGGCATGTTCCCGAACATTTCGCCTTCCCACCAGGAAGCAAAATAATACCGCTGCTCATAGCATGAGACGGAAAAAAATCACGACCGACGACGGCAGGATTTCCAAGTTTCGTCATTTCAGCTGACTCTCTCTCTGCATGGTTGGGTGAAAGAAATTATCGCACGAAATTTATTAGCACTGCCACCATAAATATCGGTGACGGATGTTCACGTGGCGACTCCCAAGGACGAACCGGAAGCAGGAATGCAACAACGTTGACTTTCTGAGGTCAATTCCCTCTTGCGTACGAAATCACATCCCCTTGACGTCTCTGAGAAACACATTCTTGCCTAACGTTAATTCTTTTTTGTTGATTGACGAATGAATGAAAGCAATTTACAATATTTCCAGCTGAAAATTGTTTTTGATTTATAAAGTGTCAGAATGATAAAGGTACATTTCAGCGTGTCGTAACTATTTGGTGACAAACTTTTTCGGTTAAATGTTCAATGCCGAACTTTTTTCAAACTAATCACTAATCAATGAATATGTAGGTACTCTTAAAGCTTATTAAATTCTCTACCCAACACATTTCTTTTGGTCTTCTTACAGCATACAGTTTCATACACTGACAATACATTTCACAAATGCATCACGAGAAAATGTGTGAAATGTACATAGATCAACGGTCAAAATCTGTAAAATTAAGCAATATGAGCTGCGGATGGTCACAACTTCAAATTATGATCCAACGCAAAATTAAATATTTAAAAAATTCGTTGATTTTCAAAGTATTTTATTACTCAAGCTGATCAGATCAGATTTGGTGTGCATCTTCTGGTAGTAAAACTATGTTAACCTACCTTTGCGGTTAAAAAAAGGACAATTTGCCAGATATGGTCAAATAAATTATACCATTTTGGAATCCTCTACATGTTCACTATCTATCTATTCATAACAATTTTTATGGCGTCTGAAAATTGAACCGGAAAACAAAATTGACCAGAAAAAAGCGTTTGAAAAGTCAACTCTCAAGACCTGTGTTATGGAATTTGTGCTAAAATTTTTTTTATACAGGCAGCGATAAAACATGCCATCAATAACAAATCTCTCCAAATGTGAATGCTTCCCTTCACGATGTCGTTTTTTTCCAGTTAAAAAAATTAACTGCTCTATCCATAAATGTACGTACAAGTATCAGCAAAAACCACCACTAGCAACTTCCCGGAATATTTTTCCCATTGACTTCCATATCCGTTGTCTATGAAATTTTGCTTCCTGATTGTGATTTAAATCCTGCTGTTGAACCTCAGTCTTAGAATTTCGGCTTCGAATACCTCGACCGACCAGAGTTTGTAATTTATCGTTATTTTTCGATAGTTGCTCGATGCCTCGAATATTCCTGCCGCATACCGGGGCCAAAAACGAATCGCAGTGAAGTCCCAATTCTCCCCAGCAGACCAGCAATGCCCGGTTCAATTTTTGAGAAGGAAGACGAAAAACGTTACCCAGCATCCGGTTTCCTTTCCTCGAATGAAAATATGAAGTGAAAAAAGGAAGCTGAAATAAAAGCATCAGAATCGGCTCCGGGAGGCCAGAGTTTTGCTGCGAGATGGGCAAGATTGCTTCGGTCGACCGTGGCTAGGGCCGTGGAAAGGGTTTTTTTTACCTTCTTCTGTTATTTCTACTCAGTTCTCTCGATGTGGTTCGATTTGCTTGTCCGAGCTGCTTGCTTGCATTTCAATGGAATATTTATTCCCAAGGGTCATTCAGCAGAAACCGGTAGTATAGTGGCACTACTCATAGCGCTTCCATGCCAGTCCTGGTAGTAGTTCATGGTTCAATTATTATCGACGGAAATGAATACCGATTTCACCGAGCCAACATCGGCAGAATTTATCCGTGGGATGAATAGTAAAACTCAAACAAGAAAAGAAAGCAACCAAGTCACGGGAGAAAGGAGAAAATCCCTGGAAGGTTCGATGAAATTACAAACTCGAAACTGGTTCCAACATTCATTCGTCCGCTTATCGCGGGGTTTTGTTCCGAAATAATACCTACCCTGACAGGTTGAATCGATATTGGAGTCCAAATTAGAGCGGACATTATTCAAAGTTTATTTTGCCTTATAGCTTTCAATGAGTTGTAACTTTGATTCACATCCAATTTATTTAATTTGATGTTATGAACGCATTGATTGTAAAAGAAGAATGGTAAAAATAAAAAAAAACATAAATTTAAATAAAACTGAAATATACAAAAAATAAAACATTATTAAAAATTGTAGACCGATAGACCCTTATGGTCTTAGCCGTCACTTTGAAGAGTGACACACAGTGAAGAAAAAAAACTGGAATAAAGGGCGAACACGAAATTATTGCTACACCGAAAATGTCATGCCATTTTTTTAAAAATGTTTGAAATCAAACCAAAATATCAGAATAGTTTTATACATGCATTTACTTCAAAATTCAAAACAAAAAATTGTCGATGGAGCCTTGAGTGCCAAATTGAACGCATTTTCGCTTGATGTCCTCCATCAAAGTCTTTACAGTGTCATTCGGTTCCAGTTTCACTGTTTTTTTTTTTCATTTTCTAAACATGTCCTTCTCGTCTTTGACTGTTTTCTTCCTCTTCCGAAGTTCCCGCTTCATTATTGCCCAGTACTGCTCCACCGGGCGCAGCCCTGGACAGTTTAGCGGATTCATGTCCTTTGGTACAAAATGGACAGAATTGGCCTCATATCCCTACAGGACACTTTTAGAATAGTGGCATGATGCCAAATCTGGCCAAAATAGCGGAGCTTTGTCGTGCTGCTGCAAGAACGGAAAAAGGCGCTTCTCGAGGTACTCAGATTTGTAGATCTCGCCATTTACTGTACCCTTTGTCACGAAAGGCTCACTTCTCAGTCCGCAAGAGCAGATGGCCTGCCAAACGAGATATTTAAAGGCGAACTTCGACATTTTCTTCCTCTTAAATTTGTGATCCTCATCGAACTTGTTCTTGCCGGTGAAAAACTCCAACTTAGGAATTTCCTTAAAATCGGCTTTTATAAACGTCTCGTCGTCCATCACACAGCAGCCATATTTTGTCAGCATCTTCTCGTGGAGCTTCCGTGCCCGAATTTTAGCCGTCGATTGTTGCCGCTCACCGCGATTTGGTAAGTTCTCTACCTTGTATGTATGTAGTCCAGCTCTCTTCTTTGCATTCTGGACGTAGCTCTGCGACATGCTGATCTTTTTAGCCAAATCATGACTTGAGACGTTGGGATCTTCTTTAATCATCCGCTTCACCTTTTCCTCCGTCGTTTTGTTCTCGTCCCGGTTTTCTTCCAGCTCCTTTGCCGTGGTTCAACGTCAACTGCTCCTGGAACCGTTTCAACACTCTGGAGACGGTTGAATGGTGAATGTTCAATACTTTTTCTAACTGCCGGGGCGACATTTCAGAAAATTCCAGGTGTTTGGAAAGAATTTGTTTTCTCGACTTGCGTTAGTTCACCTCCATTTTCGTTGAATCGAAAACATGACTTCGAGTTTGACATCATGTAAACAATACACATCAATGAGAAAGTGTGCAAAATTTGTATGATTTTTACCCAATGTTAAAAAAGTTATGCCCTGTTGAATGTGTCGCAATAATTTCGTGTTCGTCCTTTAACAGTTATGAAGTGAAGTCTGCATGGTTATTTTGAAGAATCAGATGCTTCCGTGAAATCGGGCAAACTTCGGTGGAACCGAGAATGTTGTTTTCCAACAAGATTAAGCCCATGCCATACCTCGAAACGGATCCAAACCTACCTAGAAGAGAGTATGAAGTTTTGGTCGAAGGATCTTTGGCCTCGTAGCAAACCCGGATTTGGACCCCTCAACTATCTGATAAGGGCGTATTTTCAAGTAAATGCCTTTAAATCCTCTCACGCAAGTGTCGGTTCTCTGAAGCGTGGGCATTAGACCGCTGCAAGCTTTGTATGGAAATTTTGAACTTGTAAATTTTTGCAACTCCCATACTTTTTTTGGTTGTTTTGACTACAGAAAATGGCAATAAAATTTTTGGAAGCGATTCGTTGAGTCCTGAATTAGCGCAACGAGTTGTAAATTTGTATGGGAAACCAAAATTTTGCATTAAAAATCACTTGAGAATAATATAAAATTCACTTGACATGTCCACAACAATATATAAAAACTTCTTTCTAAATAAACAGCAGGTATTTGAATTTTTAGTAACGAATGAAAACCAAAATTAGTAAAATATAAAAATTTGGATTTACAATGAAAAACTATAACTGAAGTATGACTCATAATTATTCCATATACTTTCTTTCATTCAAACTATTAACCTTTTCATCTGATCCCTAGTGACATAAACTGCTTTTAGTAATGCAAAACGCATTTTGCGAAAGGTTTAAAAAAAGGGATTAAAGCGTAGTAAAAACTGTCTTGTTCGCACGGCTTTAGTAGAACTGAAACGCTGACAAACATGGAAAAGTAAAATAAAGGAACGGGCTCACCCAAAATGTCAAACAAAATGCCAATCCTAAGGATCTATCGATGTAGAGGAGTCCGCGTTCCACCAAAACAGCTGCTTCAATCTTGGGTGGGAGAAGGGTGGGGTTGTTCGCTTTCCGGAAGTTCCGTTCCCGTTGCTTGATTGGTAAGTGCAGCCAATTTTCCGGAAATTGTCTTAAATTTTTCGATGACAGAAAGAAACGCGTCCTTCTCACTCGGCCACAGCCTACCAAGACCTGTCGGTTGAATCTCCAAAGTCATATTTGTTTCTCGGATTTGAGATAAAGGTCGTTACTGTTTGAGTATGATCGCTAATTTTAATAAAAATGGTATCGTTTTTTATATGTGTCGGTACTTGAGCAAAGAAATCAAAAAGATTATAGGAGGGCTTTGTGCTTTACCACAGAATTGTTGTTTTTCATGCAGGTCCTGGGCTGGGCAAATCAAGGAGATTTAATCTGAAAACCTGGAACAGTCTAAGAAAATCTAGGCAGAATTCAGAATTTATTCATTAAAAACAAGAGTATCAAGAAACAAGAGTAGTTTCTGTATCGGAGCCCAGATTCGTTTGAAACATACAGTGTCGGACAATAGAATAGGACCGCTCTAATGCAAAATATTCAAATCACCTTTAAACTGCCAATTCAAATTTAATAATATGCGACACCTTGCGGTAAGCACTTATTGTAGTATGCCAACTTTGTATACTGCACGTTTGTTGCAATCAAAGCAACCCGTTTGTTCTACTCGACCAGAAAGCTGTCAGAGGGTGACAAAAGTCGCGCCATAAAATAGGACCAGCTCATCGGTTCGGCTGTTCCGGCATTTGCAGCGCTCTAGATTTGAAGAAAAGGTGTTGTTTTCGGTGTTGTTGGTCTATTTTCGTGTCCTGGTAAGTATTTCCCATAAAATTTTCATGTAAATCATGAAAACAATCAAAAAATAAAGATTTCCTTCCTCCTACTCTGTTTTTAGCGAAAAAGCGATGGGTCTGGCACAGCACTGCACGGAGGTCCAGCGAGCGATCATCCGGAATCTGTACAAGGCTGGCAAAAGCCAACGCGAGATTGCCGACTACTTAGGAAGGTCGAAAACTTTCGTTTTCAACGCGCTCCACAGCACCGGCAAAAGGGAACTGACCGGCCGCCCCCGCAAAACGACGCCGAAGGACGATTCGGCAATCAAGCGGGCCTCGCAAAAGGACCCTTTCAAAGCGTCCAAGCAGATTAGAGACGAGCTGAACTTATCTGTGAGTTCCCGGACGGTTCACAACGGTTGGCGGAGAAGGGACTAGGAAGAAAAAGTCCCCGGAAGGTGCCGAAGCACTTGAAGACGCGGCTGAAGTATGCGAAGGACCACTTCGATTGGGTCGGTCCGGAAAAGGAGAAACTATGGAGAAATGTGCTGTGGTCGGATGAGACCAAAGTGAACCTCATCGGCTCGGAAGGAAAGAGTTGAGTCCATCGTCCACTCGGCTGTGCATATATGCCCCAGTATACAAATAAAACATTCAAACATGGAGGAGGTAGTATCATGGTGTGGGGGTGCTTTTCTTGGTACGGGGTTGGTCCCTTGTACTGGATCGATCGGATTATGGACCAGTATCTCTACGCCCAGATACTTCGGGAAGTAATGCTGTCACACGTCGAGTGGCAGATGCCCCTAAAGTGGCAGTTCCAGCAGGACAACGACCCCAAACATACCGCTAAAACGGTTAAAAAGTGGTTCCAGGATAATAATAGACGTTATGGAGTGGCCAGCACAGTCCCCTGATCTCAATCTCATAGAGAACCTATGGGAAATAGTTAAACGTAAGGTGTACACCGAAAAATAAAAAAAAAACAAGCAGCAGCTGTGGGAGAGAATCCAGGCGGTGTGGTACGCTATCCCGGTGAGAACGTGCCAAAAGCTGGTGGAGTCGATGCCGAACCGGGTGCGAGAAGTGATGCGTAAAAAGGGTTATACCACCAAGTACTTACCCTGCAAATCGATCACGGTATGAATTTCCTTTTTTTTTACCATGAATTCTAAAGCGGTCCTATTTTATGTCGCGTTATTTTAGTCAGTAAGTATGCTTAAAACGCATTTTTAAATAAAGAACAATTGTTTTAACTACGGATGATTTTCATTTCTTCGAAGAATGGAATTTACAATTTGTAAATGGTTTGATGCACTTAAATGGAAATTTTTTTCTCAAAGTTTTGTCACTTTCTATTTTGGATTAAGCTGTGGTCCTATTCTATTGTCGGGTTTCCAATCAATAATGGTGTATGTTATTTTGATGAAACGAATAAGTAAAATCACAAAACTTAACTAAATCCGGTATTCGTATCTCAAATATCTGAACAACACCTTTCCCAAATATGCATTGAATATCCGGGCAAGCCCAGATTATTCCGGATAATTTGATATCCTAATGCAAGATTGCTTTTCCATGAATACGTGTTGTCGCGGAATATTAGATTGCAGTTTGAAAAATAAAGATATTTTAAAATATATTTGGAATGCTTACAATATTTCCAGTTTCTCTTCATCGTGTTGCTTAGTGAAAAAAGTGAAAATTTTCAATGAAAATGATTGATTTTTATTTTAAAAAAACAGCAATGCATAACAATCACCAGCCGTAAGCCTCGGAAAATCCATTTTGACTGAGCATTAAAGCAAATTTTACCATAAACCCCCCTACATTTATGCCATTTTAAAAACCATCTGCGGAAGACAGTGGAAATAATTCGTGCTTCATGTAATGTTTCCCCTTTTTTCCAATCTCATTTCGCTTCCAGGGACTGGCACACTTGTCATCGCAATCCGACAAAGCCACTCGCCAAGCCCATCCCCGCAAAACTCCAGTCCGGTGCCATTCCACCCCTCTTGCGTCGTCAAAAGCAGAAGCAGAAGAAGAAGAAGGAAGGTAACAACATCAAAGGTGTGGTGTGAGTGAAACAGACTGACGACGGACGCGCGCACCAGAGTGAGTGGCAAGACGAAAATAGAGGAAGTGCTAGAGCGAGTCCTTCCGGAGGGGACCAGCGAAACCGGCCAGAGTGATGATGTCCACCTCGTTAAATCAGCATAACAATATGTGCCACTCCAACTTAATATTCATCATACTTTTTATTTTTAACGGTAAGTACCCTACCTGATACATATTCGCTGTAATTTAATGCAGACGTTAGCAGCCTTGTAGAGGATTCGATTTATTGATGATTTTTTTTAAATTATTACACCTAAAGAACTTAATGAGAGGAACATTCATTTGTACATACTGTGTTATATTTTAATTTAATTTAGAGCCGAATCCTCTGCCATAATCAGGGTATAATTTACCTAATAAAAAAACGGGAAAATTTTTCTAATGAAAGCTTATTTAAATACTATAGTATAGTATTTGTAAAGAAAAAAGAGTAACTGACCGAAGAACTGGTCACATTAAAACAATTTTATTTCGCAGTGTGGTTGCTTTTTTTTCCTGCAAGAAATTTCCCAATATGGTCCTACCAAGTAAAGCCAGGCATTGGCCAAAATTGTCAACGCACTTTGGGCCGCACAGCTATAAATTCCACGGTATTCGTTCGTTCGTTCGATTCGAATGTTGAAGTGCTCTCCAGCCCAAAAGACAACGAAACAACGAAATAGCCACTCGAGTTGATGACTGCCGGTAGAATTGTATACGCTCCTTTCGAAAAATCGTTCGAGTGTCCCTGTTCACAACCTGTCAAGGTTTTATTAAATCAAAGAGCTTTAAAGAGACGTGCAGTGGGACAACATTAAGAGAAAAAAGCCTCAGTAACCCTTTATTTTTGCAAAATTTACAGATGTTTAGTTGCATGATAAATAATAAACAACTTTTGTTCTACGAAAAACTTCATCGTTGAGGAAAATTTTCAAACAATTTCTGAAAAATTGCTCAACCGCAAGGGGCAAAAAAACTTGAAAATCAATACATTTTTGAGTAAAAATCTGATTTTCTGTTATTTTACACAAAGAATGTTTGATCGCTTTCTGTGAAGCTATTTCATTGATTTCATTAAAAAGTCAAGAAGGAAAGTCTTTTCTACATTTTTTCATTTAACAAAAAAACCAATTGACACTGTCAATGTTATCTTATTTTCTTAATCATAGTTAGAAATTGAATATTTATTTTGAAATAAAATACTATATTTTTGGAAAAACGTACAAAATTCGATAAAAAACTGTGAAATCTGTGAATATTTTCAAAACTGTGTGTTCTGAGACAGAGACATATGTGATGAAAAATCGCCCAAAAACCTGTGAAATTAAAGATTTTTCTGTGATTTCGACAACCGTGAATGAGATTGCTTCAAAAATAAATTTTTATATATTTAATTGAGAAATTGTTCTACAACAAACTGAGTTATTTTATTTTCACGAAAAGGAAACTTCGAACACATACGTTTTTTTTTATCAACCCCAACTCTAGATGGGGCTTCAATTTAATTTCTTTTCAGATTTCAGATTCAGATTTCAGATTCAGATTTCAGATTCAGATTTCAGATTCAGATTTCAGATTCAGATTTCAGAATCAGATTTCAGATTCAGATTTCAGATTCAGATTTCAGATTCAGATTTCAGATTCAGATTTCAGATTCAGATTTCAGATTCAGATTTCAGATTCAGATTTCAGATTCAGATTTCAGATTCAGATTTCAGATTCAGATTTCAGATTCAGATTTCAGATTCAGATTTCAGATTCAGATTTCAGATTCAGATTTCAGATTCAGATTTCAGATTCAGATTTCAGATTCAGATTTCAGATTCAGATTTCAGATTCAGATTTCAGATTCAGATTTCAGATTCAGATTTCAGATTCAGATTTCAGACTCAGATTTCAGATTCAGATTTCAGATTCAGATTTCAGATTCAGATTTCAGATTCAGATTTCAGATTCAGATTTCAGATTCAGATTTCAGATTCAGATTTCAGATTCAGATTTCAGATTCAGATTTCAGATTCAGATTTCAGATTCAGATTTCAGATTCAGATTTCAGATTCAGATTTCAGATTCAGATTTCAGATTCAGATTTCAGATTCAGATTTCAGATTCAGATTTCAGATTCAGATTTCAGATTCAGATTTCAGATTTCAGATTCAGATTTCAGATTCAGATTTCAGATTCAGATTTCAGATTCTGATTCTGAATTTGAAATCTCGATCCAAAGTTCTATTTGAACGGCACGTTACAGATGTTAATACCTCTTTTTTTAGTCTTATTTATTTTTTTAAATGTATAACAAAGCTGAATTCTCCTTTCAAGTGGTTTGTTTTAATTTTAATGAATATGACAAATTGAGAATGACACTTTTTGATGAACCAAGAGCGTGGACTGGTTCATAGGTATTTTTGTCTGTTTAACTTTAGCAGGCAGTTATAAGGTAAAAAAATTTATTGGAAAAAAAGTAATGTCAAATTGTTCCTTAAGTAAGGTACCTAAAATTTTTACATCACCTAGGTATGAAAACTTAAACACACCTACAACAACCATCTAGCGAACTTCAGCCGATCGAAAAAGTTTAGATCCCCAGCCATCAGTAAAAATTTCGATTTACCGTGCCCCATGGAAATATTCATTGTACCGAACAATTTTCCCTCGGACACAATTCTCGTCGTTTGGCCGGGCTGGAAAATGGAGGGACGCACGGCTGGCTCGGGCTTGTTCCTTCCCCCGGCCACGCGCTTCCTGATCGGAATTGAACGCAATCGAAATATTCAAATTTGAGGCAATTACGAGCCTGTTTTAAAATTAAAATAGACCTGTGGGAAATTTAGGCCAGCTCTAGCGGTTGTTTGGAAACACATGTACTACATCTGGAAATGGAATAATGATTGAGCGTTGTATTTCGGGGCCCTGTGCCTGCCTGAGCTGTGTGTAATCTAATGGGCCCGCTCGGTTGGTATCCAATATCTCTATTACGGAACCAGGTCCCTTACATGGGGATAATCAACTGCCTAGCTAGCCCGGAACCGTATGTTCTTCATTGCTTCGACGTTGGAGAGCGTGCAGAATATTCTATTTTTTCCCTCTTCTCTCTGCTGTCAGATTGGACGCACGCATCAACGTTCTCTATAGGCAATTTTGTGGCTTTTAATTGCTTCAATTAAATGGGGTCTCTCTGCCCGTATCCCTGTGTCTGTTGTAGTCAGTCCATGGACCCATCCTGCAATCAGAATTATTTCCGGATTCGTGAGGCTGGTCATTATAAATTAAAATCACTGAGTGGATGATTGCGGCGGCTAATGTGGGTGTTCAGAATTACTCATCATCCACGGGATTGAGCAGCCATTAAACACTTCCAAGGTTTGAAAACCACCTCTAGTGGAAATTAAATTTTTTAAACATATTTCGGTTTAGGATATAAATAAGGCTTTTTTGTTTTTAATTGAAAATAAAGTATATGCAGTAAAACTTGACAAAATCTCCAACCTTTCATCATAATAGTCCTTTGAATACATCCAGATGTTTCATACTTGAGTTGCAGGGAAGTGCCTCATCAGCAAAAATACAAAATTTGCAATGTTGTATCCATGTTAGAATGAATGTGCAGCTGGAAATTTATCATTCAAATGATTGATGCAATACTATCCAAAACATTAATCAAGTAATTCTTGCTGCTTAGCTACAGACAATCGATGCAAATGCTTTTTGTTGTACATTCATATCATGCCACAAATCAAATAGAATCCCAGCAATGATCGGTGTAAAATTGCTAACAACTACAATCTAATCATTCGTCTATTCCAGCAATTTTCAATTATCGACTGGCTATCGGATAAACGGAGGCTTGCACACGAAAGCAATTATCTAATATTATTGGATTAGCATAAACATCCGCTTAGATAGAAATAATTTTCAACCGTGTAGGTAATACGAATGAGTTTTTCTCCTGTCCAGCGCTTTTCTCAGACACAACTATCGTCTCTGAAACTAGTTTCTAGACTAACGCTTACATCTATGTAACCTATCCAAAACCCCTTTATGTTTCCTTTGATGCACGGAGTAGCTACCTAACTGTTTTTGAAAAAAGGTCTGAAAGATTTTGAAAAAAAAATCTGGATAGCAATCTTTGTCTCCGGATCTCAATGATGATCTCAATAAGATAGTCTCGAATCGTATCAAAATCGTATGGTTATCTTTCTGTTTCATTGTATTTCCGCAGCATTATCCATTTATAATACCTTTTAAACCAGGGGTTAGCAACCTTTTCAAGCAACGGGCCACTTTTAATTTGAAATTCCTCCGGCGGGCCGCATTGAAAATAAAATTTAGGTAATAATGGTTTGCAGAGCTTTACGTTATTTTTTATAACGAAATTTTTTTGACAAGCACAAAGCTGAAAAGGATAAATAAAACGAATTTTTTTACTTGCATAGACATTTTTTTATGTAAGGTGATTAAACTAGCAGAAATTGAGTAAGTTCGTCAGTAAATCTTGATCATTTTTCTATAATATTTAAAATTAATTAAAATATTTAGCAAATATTCATTTTTACAAAAAAGATAGATTATTTGCTTCAGTTTATTAAAAACGAAAATTTTTGAAAGTCTTTCTATGGTTTGTAAAAAGATTTGAACCTATTTTTGAAAAAGATTCTTTTTTTTTTGTTCGAACCTATGAAATGGCACTTTTCGTCTTCAGTTTTATTAAAAAATTCCCTGGTGATTAACCATAGCGATTTTTTCTGTAAAAAGTTTGTTCAAAACTTATTTAAATTTTGTCGTGAAAGTTCTTTTTTTCTTTAAACGTTTTTTTTTTATTTGAAGTTCTGAATGAAATCATTGCATTGAAATGTTGAGCAAGGTTTTAAAATCAGGATAAATACATTATTTTACAGATTTTTAACCAGATTTGTTAATGTAACAGTTAAAATTTTTGATTCTGAATTCTTTTTACAGATTTCATAAATTTTCCTAATTTAATGTAGATACCTCTGGGATAGGCTTTCTAAGGCTGCATCATGACTTTGGTAATGTGTTTTGCTAGTTGTGAAGTAAAATGAATCAATTTAACCAATGTTTGGCATGATTTGCCTATAAAATGTCTGAAAATAGCACATAACACATAACGGAGCTGCAAGGTGTCTCAGAATTGATTTTGACTTATTCAATATTTTTTGCCAGCTCTTGTTGTCGAGATAACTTTGAAAACAAGGAAAAAAATTAATTATTCAATTTGTTTACTTTTTTAACAAAACTATGACAAAATACAAATACTTATTGACTCAATGATGAACTTTCCCAAAGACCGCAAGTATTTTTTAATTTTTTTTCAAAAGTTATGGGAGTTTTCTTTTCGTCATTTTTTCCAAACCGGCAAAAAAGGATTTTTTTTTCGAAATTTTAAGGAAAAATCAAACTGAATTAAATCTTTGATATTTTTAAGACCATAGGTCAATTCATTTCGCAGTCTGCAACAAAGCTGTTGAATGAATTAAAATTCTTAATTGCAATATTCAATGACTTTCTTAAATGATGCCTGAAGCGATTTCTATAAATCGTAGGATTAATTTTTCTAAAGGGATCTCTGATCCAAGAATATCTTGGCAATATCTGAGCCCTTGATTAAATTAAGGGTCGAAAATTGATTGAAAAACTTTTTTATTGTTTTTATGCAGATTAATTGGCTTATCAGTTATGAAAGATCAATTTTACCCAAAACTGTTCAACTTTAAAAAAAATTTCATACGCCATACCAACGAAACTAGAAGTGATAGATAAAATCTGGGAAATGTTTTGACGCCAGGACGCCAAAACCTTTCAAAATCAGTTATTGAAACATTGGCACCAAAAATGCTGTTCCCCTGAGTAATCATTACAAACTTTTTGGGTTGAATCACAGAATTACAGATATTGTTTTGTCGAGAATTCAGAATTTTGCTGAGTCATGTCTATAAGAAATCTATAATTGTTCATTCAGTCTTGTTATAAAACTTTCCTTTTTTCCTTCATTAAATCAAGAAAAAAAATATTTCACTTCATCATAAAATTTTAACTTCGCTTGAAACAAAAAAAAATGACATAAATTACTTCCATATTATATTTTTCCAATAAATAATATTGCATCCATGCCTTTAAAATAAATGAAAACAAACTAAAATCCTACAAAAAAGTCAACAATTTTTATGATTATGGAAAAAATGCAACTGCGAACATACATATATGATCAAGTTGTTGATATATTTTTGGATTAGTAGAGACAGCTATTTTATGATAATTGACAATCTATTGTAGAAAAATATCGTGAAATAAATTTAATTTGAGATAAGCTTCGCGGGCCGCACAAACATGTCTCGAGGGCCGAATGCGGCCCGCGGGGCGCGGGTTGCTCATCCCTGTTTTAAACAGCTTATTCTGTACAAACAGCACGATACACGCCACAGAGGGTTGTTTGTACAAACTACACTGTATCAAAAAATTGTCCGTACAGCACGTACCTTGAAATCCAAACAATCAAAAAATGCACTTTTTCAGTCAATAAAAATACTACAATTACATCATTCGCTGCAGAAACTAGTCCTTTTTGTAGATAAGTATTAAAAATGTTTATGAATTAAACCTTAAAAATAATCCAATTCATTTTGTATAGAAAGTCCCAAAAACGACGTCAAAAAATTGTCCGTACACTGAGGCCTTTGTCAAATATTAGTCAAGTAAACAGTTATATGTCAGTCTGTCAAACGCAGAAATGTGAGTTGAATCTCAGCAAAGACAATTTCCAGGGGTCTGTGCGATAAATACGGTAAAATGAAGCATAAATCAGTAGAATTTCGTGTTTCCGGATGTCAACGGGATTTTTTTTTGTGAGAAGCAAACATTTTCCTGTTAATTAAATCAACAAAAATTAACAAGAAAATGTCTGCTCCTCACAAAAAATATCCGTTGACACCAGGAAACTGATTGCTGACCTGAAGAAGCTTGTAAAAGCTTGTCCGAAATTGCAGGTCTGGTAAAACGGCCACGATCGTCGGTTCAGTATGTCCTTCAGAACTTTAAGAAGACTAACTCCCTGGAGACTACTCCAGGAAGAGGCCGCAAACTGAAGCTTACGGATCGTCACCATCGCATCATTGTCAGGGAAATCAGTCAGAATCCTAAAATCAGCGCCCCGAAACTAGCAGACAGCCTGAAGAATTTTGAAAACATACAGGCAGAGCTGCAAATTATCAGTGTCAGACAGCCAATGTCTGCCGACTTTGATACTGCTTTGAATGTCTATGTCATGCGATACTGATTTTTGGTCAGCGACATGTGCTTACAATGTCATGACCAAGTTGAATGAACGACATCATGCTTGCTACGACATTTTTCTTCTTACGGCCACCAGCTACATTTTTTCAACTGTTGCGCAACTTATAACGTAAAATCCCTCCCATAACTGCCAAAAAATGAAATAGAAAGATGATCGTATGTGTGGTGCGAGTGGAGTGCAAAAATGCCATTCAATATTGACATTGCTGTCTGACCGACATTGTAGCTTGGTCATTCAGCTCGTAGATGACTTTGATATTCTTTTGATAACATCGACTACTAGACGTTGGTCAAGTCAAACAAAATTGACTGAAATTTGTCAGCTTTGCATACAGGTTAATCCTCAAAGGGTACGGAACATACTTCACGAGAAAAAATACCGAGGTCGTGTTGTTCTGAAGAAGCCGTTTATATCTGCTAAAAATAAGAAAAAGCGGCTGAAATATGCTCAAAAGTATGTCCTGGAACCGGAAGAGTTCTGGCAGAACGTCATATTTACTGACGAAAGCTAATTTAATATTTTTGGGTCTGACGGACATGTTATAGTATTGCGTAATCCAAATACTGAATTGAATCCGAAAAATTTGTGACCGACAGTTAAGCACGGTGGTGGCCATGTAATGGTGTGGTATGCTTTCAGCGCAAATGGCACCAGAAATTTGACATTCATTTACGGAGAAAAATAAATAGATTTGTCAGTCATATTACGAAAAACATTATTGTTTGGTTCTGACCCGAAAATACGATCAAACCAACCATCAGCCTATACGATTAGTCTCCAGGGAGTTAGTCTTCTTAAAGTTCTGAAGGACATACTGTACCGACGATCATGGCCGTTTTACTATTCTATGCGTAATTCGAAGACAAGTGATTAAATCAATTTCGGACAAGCTTTTTCCGTCATTTTTCAGGTCAACAATCAGTTTCCGGATGTCAACGGATTTTTTTTTTGTGGGGAGCAGACATTTTCCTGTTAATTTAATCCACAAATTGTTGAAATCTACTGATTTATGCTAAATAAAGTTCATTTTACCGTATTTATCGCTCAGACCCCTGGAAATTGTCTTTGCTGAGATTCAATTCACGTTTCTGCGTTTGACAGACTGACATATAACTGTTTACAACACTAACATTTGACAAAGGCCTCAGTGTACGGACAATTTTTTGACGTCGTTTTTGGAACTTTCTATACAAAATGAATTGGATTATTTTTAAGGTTTAATTCATAATCATTTTTAATACTGATCTACAAAAAGGACTAGTTTTTGCAGCGAATGATGTAATTGTAGTATTTTTATTGACTGAAAAAGTGCACTTTTTGATTGTTTGGACTTCAAGATACGTGCTGTACGGACAATTTTTTGATACAGTGTATGTCTATACCGACCGATTTTACTCAAACCGTTTGCGCGCTCATTTGGGCAGTGCTATGCACGATGCAAATCACAGCCTTAGGCCAGCTTCACAATCTCACGCTAAATTAGTTGTTGTTCGCCAAGAATCTTAAGTTGCCACTGAAATTTCTTTATAGTTTTTGGCGGCAACAGACCCAAAACCAATCATGCGAACTGTTGTTTAGCGACCTTTTGCATGCACGGCAATTAAGTTGTTAAAACTAAATTGCACTCAAAAATGAGAAAGTCATTATGCGTCTCAAATTCAAATCATTTTGTTGAAGTTAAGTAATGACTAAATGAATTCATATTTTTATTGAAAATTATTAGAACTTTTAAAAATAGCATGGCAGGTAACATTTTCCATGCTATTAAAGTTTTTGGTTGAATTGAATGAGAAGTAAACTTGTGAAAATTGACTCAATCGAATCAAAAAAATCTAGTTATTTGTACAAAGTTTGCATAGATATAGACATTATCCTTTAAATGATAGCTTGGTATCAGTTGATGATTCAAAAACCCACTTCAGTTATATCTCCACCTTTTTGCAGGTTGGCTCATGAGTTTTCTACAGTATTCTGAAGAAACTTCTGAAATGTTAAAACCTTTTAAATTTTTTTATGATTTTTTTTTAAATTCTGCTTGATGTTTCATTATTAGAAAATGTTCTTTAAGTTAGTTTTTAACACTAGAAAGATCGCACCAGTCAAAATGACTGGTTGGACACTTTGTTTGTTGAATATCTTTTAAATACTTCGCAAAAAATTCGACTTTTCATGAATTTTGAATCTCTACAAAACTGTGTATTTTTCATTTCACTAGCTCTTTCCGCTGTGTGGCGATTCAAGCACTTGACTCCCATTTTTTTTGGTCTGCTTCGCTGCTCATTTACGGAGAAAAATAAATAGATTTGTCAGTCATATTACGAAAAATATTATTGTTTGGTTCTGACCCGAAAATACGATCAAACCAACCATCAGCCTATACGATTAGTCTCCAGGGAGTTAGTCTTCTTAAAGTTCTGAAGGACATACTGTACCGACGATCATGGCCGTTTTACTATTCTATGCGTAATTCGAAGACAAGTGATTAAATCAATTTCGGACAAGCTTTTTCCGTCATTTTTCAGGTCAACAATCAGTTTCCGGATGTCAACGGATTTTTTTTTTTGTGGGGAGCAGACATTTTAGAAAATCTAACTAACTTCATTCATTATTAGAAAATGTTCTTTAAGTTAGTTTTTAACACTAGAAAGATCGCACCAGTCAAAATGACTGGTTGGACACTTTGTTTGTTGAATTCTTTTAAATACTTCGCAAAAAATTCGACTTTTCATGAATTTTGAATCTCTACAAAACTGTGTATTTTTCATTTCACTAGCTCTTTCCGCTGTGTGGCGATTCAAGCACTTGACTCCCATTTTTTTTGGTCTGCTTCGCTGCTCAACTATAGGGGAGAGTGGGGATACTTGATCCCCTTTTCTTATTTTCACCATATCTTTTTGGAAAAATTTAGCAACTCGCCGTCTTTGACATTTTTTGACAGCTTGTAACTTCAAGTTTCTATGCTCCAAAAATTAGAACGATACTTGAACCCCTTGATGAACTAGAAGCATTTTCGTGGGAGTAAAAAAATTGCGATTTTTCTGAAGTTAGGGGAGACTTGATCCCCTATTGAAGGAGACTTGATCTTTTATTCAGGAAGCCCTAATCCTTGTATAAAAATAAAAAAAAACCCAAGATAGAATGTTAAATGACTATTTTGGTCATGTTTGTTCTCATTTCACAACTTATAGCAGACATAAGAAGAAAATTCTATAACTTTGTCTCAACGCTAATAACATTGCATACTTAAAGGCGCTATTTTTTTTATAATTAAGAGAAAATTAATTAATTTTGCTCTTTTCTTCAGACAATTGTTTGATAAATATTAGTATTTGGATAAATATTATTAATTTAGTGATCAGCAATCATAACGATCAATTTTCAGAAGAAGAATCTGCCGTTTGGAAGGGGGATCAATTGT
This sequence comes from Uranotaenia lowii, assembly GCF_029784155.1. Lineage (NCBI taxonomy): Eukaryota > Metazoa > Arthropoda > Insecta > Diptera > Culicidae > Uranotaenia > Uranotaenia lowii. Next base: position 256,969,283 of record NC_073692.1, read on the forward strand.
ACCCAACTCTAGGGGATCAATTATACCCATAATCAACATTTTAGAAAATTTTTTCTGAAAAAAGTTGAGGGTTTTCCATTGCTTTGAAAATATGGCATTATGAAGTTCATTTTACGCTCGAACGATTGATACATTGGAACAAATATTTTTTTCATAATTTTTCCATGTAACGAACATTTTAAAGTGATGAAAAAAGATCTTCAAGTTACATTTTGTGAAATTTTTCAAACAAAGTTCAATTACTCAAACAATTATTTTGTTAAAATTTTTTAAACTACAAGCATTGTTATTTTACTCATTTTAGCACATTTCTCTAGAACATTTGATCTTTGTAAGACATTCCAGTTTCGAGATATAGCTAAGGAATCAAGTATCCCCAGGGATCAAGTATCCTCATTCTCCCCTAATCGAACTTTCTGCCAAAATTTGACGAAATTTCATCAAGATCTGTAAAAGTTATGTTAGTTTTAATATATGTCCATTCGAGTAATCGAGTAGTTTTAGGTGATAAATATGTTTTATACTAAACTAGAATGAGTAAATGAATTATGAATTGTGTATGTATGTATGTATGTACAGTACCGTTCATAATTGTATAGAAATTGGAAGTAAGCGCACTGTCACTTCGACTTTGAACTTCCATAACTTTTTACTCTGATGATAGTTTTTGATCAAATTTTTTGCGATAGATTGATCAATTATCACCCTATTATAACACATAATTTTAGCTTTCTGGAGTTTGTGTGGCCTGAAAAACAGCAATTCTACGAAAATCGGACTTTTTGGACTTTTCTTATTCAAACTGCAATATCTCTGAAACTACGCTACATTTTTTATTGAAGTTTTGCAGAGTGATAGTTGAAATATCAAGCTCTATCGATGAGATCAAAATTTACTCGAGGCAGGCATCCATCTAGATCCATCTAGAAATGTGATTTCTAAAAAAATTTAGACGAATGTTTCCATAGGAAAATCATATTCTCTGTTTAACAACCAGTAAATCTATTTCAACCAAAAAATCAAAACAATATCGCGAGATTCTGATTTCAAAACACAAATAGATCATTTATTCCATTTTATCTTTTCTTCATTGATTTTGTCAGACATTTTTTGGCTGATTGGTGGATGGAAACGATATTATTCTCATGAATCGTCCAAAATTCTATAGAAATCGCATTTCAAGGTTCATGCCTGAAATATTGCACCTCGCGTAACTTTTGATCTCATCGATAGAACTTTTCGAAAACTTCAGACATGCTTGCTTCATATTTCAAACATCACTTTGCAAAATTTCAATAACAAATGTAGCGTAGTTTCAGAGATATTGCAGTTTGAATGAGAAAAGTCCAAAAAGTCAAATTTTTGTAGAATTACTGTTTCTCAGGCCACACAAATTCCAGAAAGCTAAAATTTTGTTTACTTGTAGTGTGATTGTTGATCTATCTAACGCAAAAAATTTGTTCAAAAAATATCATCAGAGTCAAAAGTTATGGAAGTTCAAAGTCGAAGTGACAGTGCGCTTGCTTCCAATTTCTATACAATTATGAACGGTACTGTATGTATGTATAGTTCCACCATCGGTAGCAAGGTCCAGCCAATGTCTGTGTGGCTTGGCCCTCGAATTGCTGCTCAGGCTTCCACGGCCGATGGTTCGTCGAGCGAAGGCATCCAACCTTCAGAGATCTACAATGGTTGGCAATCCACTTCGCTTGCAATAGTCTCTTCAGATTAACCCCAGATGCATTCCCTCTGAAAAATTTAGTGCATTTTAGTTATTGATACAATTAAACACATCTTACCTATCGGCAACTTAAGGGTTCGAACCCAAAAGTTTTCCTTGCCGATACCGGGAATCGAACCCAGTACGCCTGGGTTAACAGACTCGCGCCAGCCTATCCACTAGACCACATCAGCGCTTATTAAAAGAATTGTGAATTGTGCACTCATTTATTCAAATTTGAAGACATCAGCTATGAAACGTAATAATTTAAATGATATTTCAATATGGGTGCACGGAATATTTTTTATATGTTGGTTATCCACCATGGGTGCACGAATTCACCGCAGTTTCTGCCCAAGTATGTATTCACATGCATTCTAAGATTATTAGGTTCGACAAATTTCCAATGCAAGTTCACTTACAGGTATTCCGGCACCCGTTAATATACCTGGCCAGCTGGGAACTGATTGAACATTCTTATTATAAGAGGAAACACATCTTACCTGTCGGCCTCTTATGGGGTTTGAACCCAAGAGTTTTCTTGCCGATACCGGAAATCGAACCCAGTATGCCTGGCATACCTAGACCAGACTTGCGCCAGCCTATCTGATAGACCACATCGGCGCTAAGATATTTCAACATGGGTGCACGGAATGGCTGTAAATTCACCATTGTAAATTATATAGAAATAAATAGTTTTCAACTTGCTTCAGATCACAAAATCTTTTTGAGTTAGATATGATAGGTATTTGAAATGCAATATTGGTCAATCGAAAAACTTTTAAAGAAAAACAAATCAATGTGTACATTTGACATTGTTGATTCATAATAATTATTTTCACTGTTTTCCGTCGCACGACATAACTTGATGCATATAATTCCTAAAATTCACTCGGCCCATGGTAACCGTTTTCCAATTTCTTGGATGTTGATTTGATTTTATCAGATAAATATACGATTGCAAAAACCTGTTTTTTTTAATAATAAATAGATAAATTATTTCTAGATATAACTGAAATATTTCTCTTCCAGGAATGAAAAAACGGAACTTAAAATAAAAATCGTTATTTCAATCATTATGTCTCAACATGAAAGACATGGTTTCGACTTTGGTTTAGTTAAGATTTTTAAAAATGCTTCTTAAAAAATTGCAAAAAGTCCAATATTTGATTAAAACGCGGTGAATCAGTGCACCCATAGTGAAAAACCATATATATATAACACAAATTTTAGATTTAATCTTTATTCTTTACCTTTATCATGCAAAAAAAATATTTTTTATGAATGGTGGTGAATCCGCGCACCCATGGTAAATTGCTCTACTGATAGAAAAAATATGCTTCAAAACCTACAATATCAGGTATAATTTATAGGCAACGTGTTAAAAAATTTCAGAGCGATGGATGCTAGAAAATATTTACTAAATCAAAATTTAAGTGAAACCGTTCACCCATGGTCAATACCCATAACCATTTTACATGGTTTTATAATTAAATTGATAATGTGTTTTAACTTTTTGATAATTATTTGAAATATTCATTTTATGACATACACGCATTCGTCAACTATGCCAAAACTAGGTGATTCCGTGCACCCATGGTGAAAAAATATCTCCATTTTATAACAAAAATGTTATCGAATAAATAACAAAATAATTTCAAAAGAAAAAAGTTAAAAATATTATGATTTAAAAAATTTCCCCTTTACCAATCCGAATAGGTATATTCAATTTGCCGGTCCTTCTAGTGTTAATTAACAAATTATATTCTACCTAGAAGTTTATTCTAGCGAAATTTTTGCGCTTTTTTGTGATGATCTTGAATCTTTCGTTAATTTTTTTACTAAGCTTTTGTAAGTCTTTTATCAATATTCGGTCAACAAACTTTTCAATCTTGTTCCAATATATTATCACTTTTTTATGAGGATCATCCAATTGATTTGGCATGACTTTATTTGTGCCAAACTTAACCTCGAGTCTATTCTTTCATAAAAATTTTCGTCAAATATGTGCTAGTTTCTAATTTCAGTACATTTGTAGAACTTTCATTTTAATTCGAGTTTTCTTCAACCGTGTTAGTGGCTTTGAAAAAAATCTGATTTGGGTGAACTTGGAAAATTTGTAGGTTTGGTTTTTTCAAAGAAAATCGATGAACTGAAAGTTTCCATCCGTTGTAGCCCTTCGGGTACGATCTTTTAGTTCTCTGCCACTGGTGTTTCAGAACCTTAGGATTCTTTAGCCGCTATTCCTAAATCATCAAAACTCATTTAGATAAAATGTTCCTTTTTGTTCAACATATGCCTTTCTATTATTGAGGCTAAAAACCTTTTAAAAAACTTATTTTCAACAAGCAAAATGGTCTTGAAATCGTTCTACAGGAACTCTTGAAATCACTGTTAAGCTATTTTTCGATTTGGTTTGATCACTACTTTTACCCTAATTTTTCTCAAAAGTAACTATTTTTTTTTTACTTTTTTGCCTCATGATCGCTTCTAGCCCTGAACTTCTAACTTGGGAACGTTGCGATATGACGTGTTCAAGGTATTTTGTAGCGTTTCATGTAAGGGAGTGTGCTTATCACGTTTGTTGATCTATTTATAATTATGGATAATTCTTTTGAAAATTTAACAAGCTCTGAGTTTTTTTGAAACTTTTACTCGAACTCGAACTCGAAAATTTTCGTTTTTTTGTGTAGCTCAAATAAAGCGGTATCGAACCATCAACTTGTGAATTGCTGTATCTTGCTTCCGTGATCTATTCTGGAACTCGTGCTTCACCAATTTATATAACACATATGGAACCAAAAATTTGCACAATGCGCATCCTTTAATAGAATAGTGTTGCTGATTTTTGGAAAAAAAAATAATTTTTCTCCTGGGTATATGGATCCTCATTTCAACATGCAGTTTCTTAACCCTACATTCCAGTTTTTTGGTTTGCGACATGATTCAAAATTATGTTAGGACTAACGAGGTTGGTTCAATCAAGTTTTATTTAGTTTGATTTACTAAATACTTAAGAAGTTGCTACACATAAAAATTGGTAGCTTTCCGTGGGCTGCGTGTACACTTCTGTTATGTGCTTCAACATCTTCATTATTTATCAAGATATTCAAAAAATAATAACTGAAAATTTAAATGATTTGAAAATTTAACAATTTTCCAGTTGGTTTGGATAATGTGCCGCTATTAAACCTACCCTTTTCCTGATGGTTAAAATGACAAAAAAACCCTTAACCTCTAGCTGAAGCTACGAATCGAAGAACAGTGAATTATAAATATTGACGCAAGTAGGATAAACAAAAATTTAAAAATTGGCTGACCCACATCGTTTAAACGACGCGTAATGCCTTAAATGATTTATTTATTTTCCTTTATAACCACACAACGGCGGTCCTTCATAAACGTACAACAACCCGTCAACAGGAGCAACACCAAGACGGTTTTGTGCCATAAAGTTCAAAGCAAAAAAAAGTTCCATATTGCGAAAACAACATGGCCTACTACTGGTTGGTGGATTCTTGCTGTTTTTCCCTCTCAACTCAACTGAACCACCATCTTGAATTGCTTCGCGCTGTGGTTGCTTTGATAGCATCTATTCAATTATTTTTCGGCACTGCCATAAAAATCAAACATAAACGCATTTTCATCATAAAAAATAACACAGCAAGCTTGTTTTTCTTCTTTTTTCCTTCAAATATTACTTCTTAGCCTCAAGTCAACACTAAAACAGAAGCATATACGAACACCCACCGATGCACACGTGGTCGAATAAATGGTTACATTTTACAACTGCCATAAATCGTTTCCTTCCTATATCATAAGCAAGTTAGTACCTACGCGCATCGGGTTCATAAATAAGCTTTCCGCTCAGTGGCTTACTGCGATGGTCTGGATTTAGGATGCGTTCAGCCTCCACATACACACACTCTGATAGGTACACTCAAGTTGATGAGCCTTATGGGTTGCTTCGATGATTGGAGAAATGGGAATTTGTTTGCAAGTCCGGGTATCCATAACGATTCTCCCGTTCGAGTCTAAAACTGTTTTGGAATTTTGTTTATCCTCCTCCCGGAAACCGACAATTCCGCACCTTGCTTCCTTTTACTCCCCTAAGCGCATGGACAAACACCGAGAATAATATCTACCTTTTTGTGGGGTCCGGTTACATTTCGGGATACCGTTAATGTTCCCGTCAAGAAGGGTTTCGAGTCCGAAAATCCACTTTGCCTCTGCAACAGTTTTATTGCGGCTCGCTTTGCGTTTCCAAGGCCCGGTGCGCGTTGTTTGGATTCTTTGGTAAATTTCTCCCACGGGTTTGATTACACGGGAAAACTCTGGGTCCGGGTGCTTGAGTTTATTTTTCGATTGCGTCCTTCCCTTCCGTAGTCGGACACACCCACACACCGATGATGGTTCTGGTTGCTGATTTATAAACAAACCCAAACAAAATGGAGTTTCCATCAACTATACCTACAGTAGTAGATTTGGGGAACGCATTATCAAGATTAACGGCGGGGTTTCGAGACGGGCAGAACCCAACACTTCATAATTTAATATATGTATGGAGAAATGCGGTTCGAATTCGCGTTTTGCATATATGCATTTGTTTATTGTTTTTTTGCTACTTCATAGCCTCAAACTGGATCAATATATCCACTTGTTCTTGATTTTTTTTTGTTCCTATTCAAGGTAGCGTCCCAAGCCTTTCTAAATGAGTTCAACACTTGCTTGAATTAACAAAATCTTGGCTTTCACCTACGGATTATAAATTGTTTACAAGAAACAAAATCATTGTCTCTATAACCAAGCGTTAATCCATTAGACTTTTCCATTACCAAACGAGGGAAGATTAATGGATTATAGTGGAAACTCCATATAAAGCTTAGTTCTTTTAGAAATGGGACAGTTACGAATGCGTGTATCTCGAAAACCATTCGTTTGATCTAAATACTTTCTAGGAAGGAAATGAAGGTAATTTTATGATAATTCATGAAAAAATTTGAAAAAAAGTATTTATCTTTTTTTGTAAGAAAAAAATTTACTTTATTCTTAGTACCTCCCATCGGCTGGCGCACACTTTTTTCATTCATGATATTGAACAGTTTTTCAAACTTATGCTTCGTCTAATCTGAATTTAAGATTGCTACAACCTTCTTCTACAATTTCTGCTACTTTTCGGTTCAATACTTCTCTTTTAAAAGAAACTGAGGGCAATTTAGAGATAAAGCTGTTTCGAAATAAACAATACTTGATTATTTTTGAGCCGCTTTAAAGCGTTTTTAAAGCAAATTCTGCTGGCAAAATCTGCCAATAACGAAGTGAAACTATCATGAGATTGAAGCTCAAGTATGATTGGTCAGTATAGATCGGAGGTTGTGAAGTGTACATACAAGATTACTCTTTTTAGGCTTTAAAAAACAGCGAAAACCAAAGTTTTCGTTTTGAAAATTGTTGTTTTTTTTACAGGAGCAGAACTTGGGCAAATTTTTTTTATTTTATTTAAAACAACTAGCAAATACATACTTTGATATGCTCTGGACCTTGCCACGAGCAGACATGGTATAGGATTCAAACGCTGGAATTTGTTTTAAATAGGGTATTTCATAAGTTTTGTCGTTAATCAAACATCATCTTTCCCATTGTCTCTGTGCTGGCTGTACAGCTTACTAGCTCTGGAACTAGCAACAAATTGTTTTTTGAGGTTGAGTTTGAATGACTCATTACTAGGCAACACTTTCAGCATATTGGAGAAATTTTTTTTGGACATTTCAGCGATCCACCCTTAGTTTTTGCTTATTCCAAATTAAAAATGCTGATATGAGGCTTGACTTTCTAGATGATCCTTAACCGTAGTTGTCGATCACGTGCTTCACTCCAATGCTTGATTTGAACTTTGTGGACATTTTTGACACTGTGTGCATACTTTTTCACTACTCACATACATTAATTCTTTGAATAATCAACGGTTTTGTCAGGTATCAATTTGATAATGATGGATTTTGAAGGAAACTGTGCAAAATTATTTTTTTCATTTTTTCTTGCATCGTAAATATCTCAAAAACGCGTAAATTTAAAATTTTGAAAAAAATTTGTCGGATAGTACTTTTCACAGGCAGCACAATGCTGTCAAAATTTTGAGTGTCCGATTACTAGATAACGAGCTATAAGCAAAAGAAAGTGTCCCATTTCTAAAAGAACTAAGCTTTAATCAGGTTACATTATGGTTGAGATTAAAAAATTAACATCCCTCTTTCACAATGCCCGACTGGCACCCGATGTGTCCTTCTATCCGGGTTGTGTTATCCCTTTTTATGGGAAAGTCTGATTTTATGTGTCGTGCACCGAGCACAATTTTCAATGCCACATAAGAAAATGAACGTGGAAACAAAAGGTTCCTCGATGCTCTCCCGGCAAATAGGGCCATACGTTTCCTAGTTTCATAGCTTAAATCACTGCTTATTGTTCTAAGTGGCTTTAGGGTTTGAACATTTTCAACAAATTGTTTCTAAATTGTCACTCAAGATTTTTTGGGGTTACTATGGACAAGGTCAATTATAACAGAATGTTAGCTGGCGAAGTCTGATTGAATAATTTGATGAATTCAAATAAAAACCGCGATTGAGTCATACCCAACTAACACAGATTAAGCTAACTAGCATTAGGATGTTTTATTATGGTTCAATTTTGTGCATTTTTTTTGTGCAGCTCGTTTTATGACGGTTTAATTATGGTCATGCAAAATGCTTATATACTTAAATCGATCATATGTTTTCAGATAGTTTCGAAAACGCTAATAAAGCTTTTATTAAACATACTGTTTAATTGTTTAGTTGTTTTGAAAGAGTTATGAATGCTCTGTTTAAACTATAATAAAACACAAACTTAGAAGTTTGTTCTTTTGCATGTTTTATAATAGCACTCAGTGCCTGATTATTGAACCGCCATAAAACTTAGTGAAACTTCTCGATTAAGATGTTAAAACAGGAAACGCTCATGTTAGATAGCACATATTTGAATTGGAATTCCCATTTTTACACATTTCTGATAAGTTATGTGCGTTGGTTTTGAGTTAAAATTAAAGAAATGTACAAAAATCTTTGAAAACTTCAAACTACGAATAAATATTAAGTGGAAGGTCCCAAATAGTAAAAAAAAAAGTTGCTTGACGCCATGATTAATCCAATATGGCGGCTTCCGCTTTTAATTTCAAAGCTGTAAATTACTGAAAATATCATGACGCCTTCACAATATGGTTATTAGGGGAAGGTAATCAACGAGTAGAAGTCGAATTTCGCTATCTGGCGCCATCTTGGAATCCAAGATGGCGGCTTTCGCTTAACTTTAAATGCTGAAAATCGCATGAAACTTCCATAATATGAGTATTGGGTGAAAGGACCAAACAAATAGAATTCGAATTTCACTATAAAACGTCGTCTTGAAGCCCAAGATTGCGGCTTCAGCTGAATATTGAAATAAATTTTATCACTGAAAATCAAATTAAATTCCCAAAATATGAGTTTGGGTGGAAGAAATAACTATAAGAAGTCCAATTTCAATATCTGAAGCCATCACTTATCCAAGATGGCGGCTTTCGCATTTCTTTTCAAAGCTACAAATTACTAAAAATCTAATGATACTTCCCCAATACGGGATATGAGGTGAAAGGTGCCAAAAACAAATAGGGTCTGGTTCATTTAGTTAAGCCCTTTCACCAATTACCAATATTGTAAAGCTTTCGAGCAATTTTTAGTCATTTACAGTTCAGTGGAAGCCGCCATCTTGGATTTCAAGATAAAGTCAGAAAGAGGAATTCAACTTTGAAAAGAATAGCGAAAGCCACCATTTTGGATTGATGATGGCGACAGATAGCTAGATCGACTTTTTCTAGTTAAGTTCTTTCACTCAATAGCCATAATGTGGGTATTTCATGCGATTTTCTGTGATTAAAATAATTTTAAAGCTCAATGGAAGCCGCCATCTTGGATTTAAGGCGGCGTTTGATGGCAAACTTTGACTTCTTCTCGATTAGCCCTTTCACGCAATACCCATATTGTGGGAGTTTCATGCGATTATCAGTAATTACCAGCATTTCAAAGTTCAGCAGAAGCTGCCATCTTAGATTTCAAGATGGCATCGGAAACAAAAAAATTCGACTTCTAGCTTAGCCCTTTCATCCAATGGTGGTTCAATGCGACTTTTTGTCATTTACAGCATTTAAAGTTGAGCGGATGCCGCCATCTTGAATTCCAAGATGGCGTCAGATAGCGAAATTCGACTTCTACTCGTTTAGCCCTTTCACCCAACACAAATATTGTTGGGGTTCCATGCTATTTTAAGTCATTTACAACACTTTAAAGTTCAGCGAAAGCAGCCATCTTGGATTTGAAGATGGCGGCAGATAATTTGACTTCAACTCATGGTTTATTCCACGGGTTCACATTCATTCACAACCAATCCCTTTTCATTCAAAAAGTCTGTCCTCATTTACTTTACTAATGATTAACAACTCAGATATGAGGAACTCACCGTAAGCGTTTAATTGGTTGGCTCGCGAGAGAAACGTCAAATTTTAGCTTTTTATGTGGTCATCATTAAACCATTATAATACTAATTAGCCATTTATTTGACCAAAAGAAAGTTACTAGGTATTGAATTGACTAACTTCATGTTGGTTGCAAAATCGAAGGGCACAAAATGACGCCATGTTGATGGATTCACAATGTAAGTATTTTTGGGCCTATTTTCTATCAATTCCATCATGATTAGCCATCAGATTTGACGAGGCCCATTTATTTTAAGATACTATTTCACTAGAAAAGATGCTCATAATATGGTTAAAACATTGATGTTTGGACTATTAATTTTATAAGATCATATTTCAATAATGCAATTATCATTCATCAACCATCATGGTTGCTGGAAAATATAAAAAAAACTCCAGAACTCACAGAATAAAAAAAACAGATTTTGGCTTTATTAGAGTTCTGGTGATGGTATTGAATGCGCTTTAGCTTTTTATGAAGATTAAAGCTATAGTCCTAACGAAATTTTGCTGACAATAATAAAGCTAAAATTGTTACTTGGGATAAGCAAGGTTGCCGAAAAAAAAACTGTGTTTTTGTAAAAAACATTCTGACTTTCTGTGATTTTACCCAGAAATTCTGTGACGGAACGTGAAAACGAAAAGCGAACAATTATGGTGAATACAAATTCCACGTTCATTTTCACGTCCGAATAGCGAAGTTCATTCTGAAAGCATTTTTCACCAATCACGGATAAAGATTTTGTTCTATGAAAATTTGTATTTTTTTTTTTTAAACTGGCACACATTTCAAGGCAATTGTAGGCTTAAAAATACATCGAACATCCGTATACATTTTTTTTTAAACCGGCTCGGGCACCATTTCATGGCAGAGTTGGGAAAGTACGACAACAATTCGAAAAATATGCACAATATTTACATTTCATATAAGTTGAAATATCTTAGTTATTTGTGGGCCAATTTTTACAAAAACTACATAAAAATATATGTAGTCATGGGTTAAAAAACCGAATGGAAGTGTTTAAAAACTTCTACCAAAAAGTACTGTAAACTGGGGGCACATCGATACTTTTTTAATTCATTTTCGAATATTTTGGAAGAGGTTGCTTATTTTTAACACTAAAAAGTTTTAAAATACTTACTGAGATAAGAAGAATGATCATTGATAGCAGAATATTCAAACAACATTAGTAGCTATAACTAAATGTTTATTACAAAACCAGGTTTCATGTTTCGGGGTAACTTTGATCACTATTGTTTTAAAGTATCTAAAAATCTTCAAATTTTTGTTTTGATGCTAATTAGCAGAGAAGGCTTAAAACATCATAAACAGTATTTTTTGTTTGGACTCAATTGAATTTTTCAATGTATTCTTTCAAATACAAATATACTTAAAAGATGGAGAATGTTGCTACATTTAGGGGCAAAAATTATAAACATTTCTCAATATTTTTTGGCTTCAAAAACAACTGATACTGAACCTTCATGCAATTCCCTAGCTCCTCCTCCCATATGTTCTTTTTTTTTATTCAAACTTAACCATTTAATAGGGTTATCTGTCATTTTTTCTATACAGGCTTTCTCATAGAAAATCTTCGTTTTCTTTTCAATATCGAAAAATTATCATAGAATGATAATAAAAATAACTCTAAAACTATAGATACCTATACAAAGAAAAAAGTTAAGCTTTCATATAAAACAACCCATTTGCTACTAAATGCTATCATTTTATCAGAAGAGATGTTTGTTTGTGAGTCTTCGAAAAAAACAGATAATTTAAAACCTCAAAACCTCAAACCAAAGAAAAACCACATAAAGTAGATAATGCTATCGAATTTTTTTTAATCACGTCAATATGTTCCGCTTGGCGACCAAAAGTTTATATCAAATACAAAAAAAAACGTTTGAAGATATTTCTTAAATATAACTGATTTTTGTTGTATTAAAAAATATCAGAATGCTGAGGAACCTCGCTTATTCGAGCTTTGGTTATCCGAATGTTTATGTTCAGCTTTGTGTTCAGATAGTTTGCAACAACGTAGGAATAAGATAGCATTTTCAATGCATTTCATGTTACCCAAGGTGTTGCTTATCTAAGTTGTTCCTATAAGCATTTTCGGAAAAGTTGAAGTTTCATTGTTCCAAAACTTTTATTTATAAACATGTCTTTATATACCAAACATCTTTATTTTTTTATATTATATGAAATGCATGAATTGCAGTGTTCGGCATCGATAACTGAAAAGTTAGCGGCGCTAATTAGATCGCTAACTCGGTCAAAGTTAGCGATCGCTAATCAAAACCGCTAAATGTTGCGTAAAATTTATCGATCTATAGGTAAGCGCTAATCGCTAATCGATAGTACAAAGTTTTGAAATAGATTAGCAAAACACAAATTTTGCAGCCATCTTAATTATAATATTGACTTGAAAAGTTGTTAAAGAATATCAATAGGAGCAGTTTTCGAACTTGTTTTGTAATATTTCTGGCCATATCAGTTGCGTCAGTCCATTTTAATATAAGTTAGCGTATTTGGTGGAAAATAAAAGAAAAAGCTTTTGAATCACATTTTTCAGAATATTCACCCGATTATCTTTTTTTTTACATCAGTTTATGCAAAGATTCTCTTTAAGTTTTGTTTTGTCCGAAATAATTTTTCATCTTTTTTGACAGTAATACAACTCAAAACATTGATTGATTCATTGACTTGTTTTGTTCTGGAAATTTTAATTTTTCACAACTTTTTCATCTCTTTTATATTCAAAGAAGGCTTATGGTTCAGACATAAATTCAAGTGAAGACAATTAAAAAAGACGCTTATTCCTATATGATTGCAGTCAAAATCGAGATCGAATAGCTTTCGAAATCAATCTTTAACGATAATTTGAATAGCTGATTGGATTCAAAATTTTAAATTTGAATGAGGCTGAATTTATGATCTCTAAGTCTATGGCCAAATTAACACTTTAAAGATGTAGCGTTTTTCAGTTAGCGGAACTAAAAATTAGCGGAACTTTCTTATCCGCTAGCTGAAGAAATATTTAGCGTGAAAAGAAATTCGCTAACCGAAAGTTAGCGGACTAATTAGCGATTAGCGGATTAGCGTTTTTGTGCCGGACACTGATGAATTGAAAGTCCTCATGGACGATTTTTGAAGTTTTAAAATTTGATTTACGATTTGGTTTCTTATTTATTTGAGATTGTATATTTAAAATTGTTGTGTTAAATGAAGTATCCCCAAGGAACAACTACGAATTACCATCAAAACAATAAACGGAAATGGTATCGATCAATAGAAACTTTAACCGGGAATACGAGGGATAAAAACTATCATTGACAGTATCGACCATCTCAACCATCTGTTTGTTTTCGATCGTAACGTACAAATTGTCGATGAAAAATCGTTAACGTTTCCCTCCTCGACGATTGCTAACTGCATCTCATAATACTTCCCGTGAAACAACCATTAGCTACCGAATAACTAACAGCTGCCGTGGGATACTACCTATCGGAAGCTAGCTTGCTATCCAGGAGTAGCTTATAGGTTGTAGGAATAAGTAAGAAACCGATCCGAGGGTGTGAGTGCGTGACTTTGGGCCATCGATACTTTGTAATTTATATCCAATTATAGTGAACCCTTGCCCACGTCGTTCGTCTTGTTTCTCCCAGGATGGAAGCCAGGCCAGGTGGTGAGACTTTGGGGGTTTCGAGTCACACCTCCTTGCTGGCGACTACTACCCTGCCTCACTGGGCTAGTTTGTAATCTGCCACAAAATACTAATGTACCCAGCAGCTATGTGCATGTTGGAATGCGAATGGTCAGTGGTTTTCAGAATTCAAAAGGAGCATTATTTATGCTATGACATAACGCCTTTTTTTATGCAAAAGTTTTTTTTTCAAATCAACGAATTTTTTGCTTAGCATGTTAAACATTTTTAAATTTCTCACAATTTTGTAAAAATCTGAAAATATTAAACTCTGTATTGAATTTTCCTTGCTTATTATTTTGCATTACTCGATTAAAGTGAAAACATCTTTGGGCTGGTATCGACATTATACAAAACTTTACAACACACTCAACCAAGTCACAAAATTTGGTTGGGCGCCACTGGCCGAACCATCTATTTAGATTTGATCAGGTCTGGAGGATATCTGTTTTGCATGTTTACATTTACACCGTTTGACACGGAATTAATATTTAATTTATGGCCCGCCGTCAGGCACTGACCAAACAAGTCTAGATCGCGATTGAAGTAGTTTAGGTAGGTAGGTACCTTTGCAGCAAAAATAGATATCTATAGGTGAGGCATGTCAAAGTTTTGTCGAGAGGAACTAAATATGTAGTCCTACCAACATCGATTCGGTGAGCACTTTCTAGGCCATGAGATCATTGTTCTTGAAATGTTAAATTGATTGATGGATTCAATGGTTTACGTTGCCAAGAATTAGTAGAAGAAGATAACATCATCTCCTAGATGATGGCACAGATTTTTCTACATTAAATCTCGCGTAAGCTTTCATTACGTCGAATGAAACAAAATTTGAATAAAAACTGAGATTTTCACTAAAAATGCTTTCTTTAGCATTATCTACCTACATGATTGATAAAACAATCAATTTAAACCCTTTTAATGTATATAATTAATGATTTTGAAAATGACGAATGAAACAAAACCTTGGTTTCCAATTTCAATGTTGCCTACGTCCCTACTTCCAAACGACGAATGTGCAGAGGATGAAAAAACTAGCATATTCGCTATGGATTCTATGAGCAAACAAGTGTATACAAATTGAGCTACCCAATGAGAATACTAACCCGGCAATAAATATTATTTCAGATTCTTGTGTTGATGCGATCTTAAATCGATACCGTCAACTCGGGCATCATGCAACACTTTTCAACTTCAATGGCTTCTAAAAACAATTAAAAGATTGTACTAGCTAAAATCATAAAAAATAATGATTGGAAAAATTAACAAACGCGTGATTAAAAAAAAAATTTCATCATATGGAAACGAAATTTAAAGGTGAATCATTGATTTGCATTTTGATGCATTCTAGCCCAGACTGATTACTGAATTATAAAACTATTTATAAAAACAAAAATTGGTGATCGTCCGAAAAATATTTTTACTCCAATAGTGTTGTTATAGAATGATGAAAACAATACGAAGTTTGTAGGTGATATCATCAAGCTTATCCGTCACCCTGAGTAAAGTATTTCACGGCATCGAAAACTTTAAATATTTGTTTATCTATTGCTCGATTTTTTAAATTTTCTATGTGAATCACTTTAAAGAACTGTCTCACGATGTGTGAAACTATGTGACAAAGGAATAAAAATTTTGAAGCTCACGTGAGAAATGTTTATAAAAAGTTTTATCTTCATTAAGTTTTAAAATTGAGGGAACCGTAATACACTCATACCTCGTTGTACGGTCTAGATACGTTCTGAAAATCATGGCCGTATAGCGAAACGCCGAATAACGAATCACTGATTTTCATTCAAATCCGTATAACTTAAATGGGATTGGTTTTAAATTTCATAAATAAGTAACACGCATTATAAGATTATATCTTTTTATTGCATTCTAATCGAATGTATTTATAAACATAAAAAGTACATTCATGTGTTCATCAATAACAGAAGTTCATAGAAAATTGAACATCTTCGGAATTGAAATAATCCTTTTATCAAAAGACACTGAAAAAATGTCGTCCAGTATTCACAACCGTCATCTTTTGACGTAGAATTACGTCTTACGGCAACACTATAGGGGGGCAAATTGAAATTGGCGAACAGATCTCGCGTCACGAAAACTTTCCATTTCATGGACATCCTATCTAAAGGATTATGACGTCATCACCAACGCCTGCTGTGCTGGGTTTTGTTTTTCCCTCCCTACGAAAGGTATAAAACAAAGGGATCTTTGGTCAACTCGGTTTCTTCCTCTGTTTGCCGTCGAACTGAGCAGACGTTTGCTGCACTTCGATCTGAGTGTGGACCCCACCAGTGGTAATCCGACTCAGATATCGATTTGCAGTAGTTCAGTGGCAACCGTGGACCGTGGATGACGGGCAGCAGTGATGCCGGGCAGCAGTGATGCGGGGCAGCAGCGTTGGCAGCCAGCGGCGGAGGCGTCCAGTGGATCCTACAGGTCATCGCAAGTGGCATTGTTTGTCAAATTCTATCACATAGTCGAATAATGTTGCATAATCAAATTATGTCACATGGTCGGATTATGTCACATGTTTCGATTATGTTGCATGGTCGGATTATGTCACATGGTTCGATTATGTTGCATGATCGGATTATGTTGCATGATCCGATTATGTCACACAGTCCGAATATGTTGCATGATCGGATTATGTCACATGGTCGATTATGTTGCATAACCCGATTATGTTACATGTTCCGATTATGTTGCATGACCCGATTATGTTGCATGGTCGAATTATGTTGCATGACCCGATTATGTCACATGGTCCGATTATGTTGCATGATCGGATTATGTCACATGGTCGATTATGTTGCATGTTCGGATTATGTCACATAGTCCGATTATGTTGCATGGCCGGATCATGTCACATGATCCAATTATGTTGCATGGCCGGATTAGTTCACATGGTCCGGTTATGTTGCATGGTTGGATTATGTCACATGGTCGGATTATGTCGCATGGTCCGATTATGTTGCATGATCGGATTATGTCACATGGTCGATTTATATCACATGGTCGGATTATGTTGCATGGACGGATTAGTTCACTTGGCCCGATTATCCATGGTGCATGATCGGATTAACACATGGTTGATTGTGTTGCATGGTCGGATTGCCACATGGTCGATTACGTTGCGTGATCGGATTGTGTCACATGGTCGGATTGTGTCACATGGTCGGATTATGTCACATGGTCGAGGTTATATAGCATATTCAGATTGTGTTGCATGGTCCGATTATGTCACATGGACTGCTTGCTCAGATTATTTCTGGTGATAAATTTATGTCACATGGTTAAATTCTGTTATATGTTTGAAATTTGTCAGTCATATATTGCCATTTTTACACTGTCATATGTTGGTCATTTCGGAAAAAAACACCATAAGTTCTATTATTGAAGAAAAGAATTGCTTAATTCTACGTATAGCGGTCGTAGCTTAATTACTACCTCTTCCACTTTTTCTTATCAGCGAAGGGCTTGGCTTATATAAAAAATGACGAACGTTGTTGTCTTTTTGTCCATCTCTTTCTTAACACTAAACGTACCGGAAGTAGTTAAATCAATTATTCCTATTATTATTTTTCTTCATGACTACTATTTTAATTTTCTTTTCATAAAAATTCTACTGTGACTGAAACAGCTTTGGCAATTGATTCATTTAAAGGTACGGTATTTACGCCACTTAGAGCAAGTTCACTGGTGTTGGGAAAAAGTTGTAGAAATTTTGACATTTTGAAAATATTAGCATGCAAAAATGTTTTCAAGATCTTGGGACGTTGAATTTTTTACAACACTGTTTCTATTTCAGCCGAATGTGATAGAAATATTGCTATTTTTGCATCACAGCATGCGAAAATACAACACGTGTTGTAAAAAAACTAGAAGGCCACAGATCTTGAAAATGTTTTTCCATGGCAAAATTTTCAAAACGTGCCGTGAGTGTCAAAATTTCTACCACTTTTTCCCAACACCAGTGAACTTGCTCTTAGTATTCAAAAATTACTTCACGTGTTCTAATGACACGTAGAAATATATATAGATATTTCATTTTCTACCAAGCATTTTCAGCCTGCTTAAATTTTTCGGCATGCAAAAGTGTAAGTTGATATGGTGTTCAATTTGTGTTTTGTTTTCTTTCGAGTGAAAAAGGTCCCGATGGTTGAAATGTACTAGATCCATTGAGCTTTCCATTTTGAGGAACAAAATTTGAAACATCAACTAATCATATTTAAAAAAAAATATCCCAATTTATCCCAAATTTAAAAAAAATATTTCATAATATAATTGAAATTGAAATATTTCTTTAAATTTCTATTAGCGAACGTATAAAACTCATAAATTTGAAGATTTGTAAAGCGAAAATGTACTTAATCTTATTGAGGAAAAAGATTCGCAGTTCTTTAAAAGAGGATCTTCTGGTGGTCGATTTAAACTAGGCAATTTATTACAGAATTTTCTTCAATTTTACCCTCTGGATAAAATTTTCAAAAGTTCAAAACACTATTCTTCAATAAGAATGGAATTGATCTGATGCCTTGAAACTTATTTACGAATTATTAAAAGAAAATTGAATGATTTTCGAAAAAAAAGTCGATACATAGTTATTAGTATCTTTACATGATCGGGAAACGAAGCTTAGTATGATGAAACCGTCCTTCAGATAGTCTTTTTGTTTAGGACAATTGTTATGAATTATAAAAACTATATTTTCCTGTGTTTAAGTCAATAAAATTTCTGTTGTTCAATCTGAACAAATTTTCTATAATTTAATGTGAATTTTTTTTGGATCCAGTGTGATTGGATATTTGGAGCAATAAAACAGTTTGCCTAATCACCACACATTCTCAACCTAATTTCCATTCTCAGTTCCTACAGCGCAGTGATAGCCCAGCTGTCAAGTATTGGTTTTCTCATGTCAGGGCAAAAACTGGCACACAGTTTAGTTTTAAGTTTATTCAGCACACAATCCCCGGATGTCGTATCACACTGTTTGCTATTTATTGATAGGCACCAACTTTTGCTGCTTCCGTGATTTGGCCCGGCCCAGAGTGGCCGTCCAAGCTCTATGTGTCCAGTCCAGTGTCCAGAACATGTCTCTGTGCTCCCTCCCCCTGGCAGTAGGCAATCGATGGGCCCTAAAATCGACATAACCGGTCACTCTGTAGTCTGAGGGGGTGAGGGTGCTGTATGACTCTGGTGGTAAAGAGGACATGGTCGAGTAAAACACAGGACAAAATGGCAACGTCAGCACTTGATGTTCAATGAACAGGCGTCCGGTAGTCATCGCTGTTGTGTGTTAAAAATGTGATTTTATTCAAATGAGCCCGTGTTTCATTAGTGATAACGACCCCTCCACTCCTGTTTTATGTAAATGCTCCGATTTCCCAGCCCGTATTATTTTAATGAGTCAATCGTCGTAACTTTACGAGGCAGGCATTCGAGAGCAGAGGATTGCCTCGTTGTTGGGGACAGAACAATGAATTTTTGGGGGGCACTTTCTCTCGGTTATGTCAGTGATGATTGATGCACAAAAGTACGGAAATGGAAAAGTCAATTTGATGCGTAGAACTTATTCCGAGCGCATTAGTGATCGAGCAACTCGTAGGAATGGATTTGGGATTTTTATTAGTGATTTGTGAATCAATTACGATGGATCTACTTTGATTTAAGTACAATGGATAGAACTGTTTTATTCATTTCCTACACTATCAGTATCAACACCTAAAACGTAATAAAGTATGATACGGTCAAAATTTGGTCAAGGGAAAACGCGTGTAAATCGGTGAAGTCGTTTATTTAAAAAATCAAATTAAATTTCTTTTTCAAGTTTAATTAGTATAAAATTCAGGAAAAATATTCAGTTAGGCTTCCGCTTTTCCAAATCCGAATTGCCGGACCTTACGCTTCACCCCCGCCATCAGATTTTGTACAGCCACCTAGTCCACCTTCTTCGCCGCAGAAAGCCAGTTTGCCTTGAACTGCTGCTCGTCCTTAGCAGTTTTTTTGGCCTTCTTTAGGTTCCGCTTGACAATAGCCCAGTATTTCTCAATTGAGCGGAGCTCTGGCGTGTTTGAAGGGTTCTTGTCCTTGGGAACCAGCTGCACGTTGTCGGCGGCATACCACTCCATGGCCTTTTTACCGTAATGACAAGATGCCAAATCCGGCCAAAACAGTACGGAACAACCGTGTTTCTTCAGAAAAGGCAGCAGACGTTTATTCAAACACTCTTTCACTTAAATTTCTTGGTTGACAGTCCCGGAAGCTGTGAAAATGCTGCTTTTCAAGCCACAGGTACAGATAGCTTGCCAAACCAGATATTTCTTCGCGAATTTTGACAGTTTCATGTGCTTGAAAATATCTGCTACCTTTCCCCTTCCTTTTGCCGTATAAAACTCCTGTCCCGGAAGCTGCTTCTAGTCGGCTTTGACGTAGGTTTCGTCGTCCATTCCCACGCAGTCAAACTTCATCAGCATCGTCGTATACAGCCTCCGGGATCGCGCTTTGGCCGTCGTATTTTGTTTATCATCACGATTTGGAGTCACTACCTTCATGTAAGTCGATAGTCCGGCTCGTTTTTTGGTTTGATGCACGGTTTTAGACGATACACCCAGGTTATTTGCGGCATCTCGGAGAGAGAGATTGGGATTTCGCTTGAAACTCTCTTTGTCGTCTCAGCGACTTCCGGTTTTCGATTTTCCCCCGATCCAGACTTTCTGGCTGTCGACAAACGTTCCCCAAACATTTAAATTACATTTGTAACGGTTGATTTGGCAACTTTTAGCGATTTAGCCAGCTTTGCGTGCGAGAAGTTCGGATTTTCGCGAAGCGCGAGCAAAATTTTGATACGCTGCTCTTCTTCCTTGGACGGCATTTTGACAACTGAAAAGAGAATTCCAAAATCAAATAGGAGCAACATTCTACACACACACACACACACACCTTCAAAATGAGGGGTGTTCAGATTTTTCCAATGCAAAATTGAAAGAAATACGTCAAGTTGATATTGACCAAATTTTGACCGTACCACCCTTTTTATATAGGAAACATGACTTAAAAATAGCTCTAATATTTGAAAAAAAAATTGAATTTATTATGTGGATTATCTGACACAATAAGTTTCCATGGATATTGCAATTTTTTTAAGGGTTATCGGTGAAAGAATAAAAATAGGATTTGAAAAATTTCTCTCCCATTTACCGAAGCATTTTTCTCGGTTTGAAAGCTCACGCGAGATTTGTGTATCAGTGTATTTTTGGATCTTACCTCGCAGGTGCGTCTTGTACAGTTCTCCATTACTTTTTTTTTTACAAAAAAAACCTTAAATAGAAGCAAACAACCGCAGGGTGCATTGATTCCAACTTTTTGTTTTCAACTGTTAATCGATGCTTCCGGGTTGAAACATACAATAAGCTTTCCGCAACTTCCATTTGGCGTAATGTGAAACAAAGCCTCAAACAGAACAACCAATCAGTTTACCTTTGCTGGCGCTCATTGTTTGTGTGTGGGTGTTTTTTAATATCTTCCCTGCAAGGATTAAACCATTCGGATTCTGGCGGCGGTCCCTCGAGGTCACACACGCATTCGAGTCGATGATGTCGGTAGCAAGCTAGGTAGGAATGTATCTCTAGGAGAGCAAATTACGACAGTCTGCCTTGACCAAACACGTACCGGAATTTAATCCGAATCAAAAGCTAATGTTGTGCTCTAATGGATGGTTGCGAGCATGGGTCGTTGCCGAACGACGACGACGACAACGACAGTCAGTTTAGAGGGATATGGCTGAAGATGGCCAGTTTGCCGGCCAAATGGTGGACATAAACCGAAAGCTGACACCCGGCCAAGGCATTTGCCACGGACCTGCTAGCTTTCGGTTCTCAGTATGGGTTCAGATCAAACAGCCTCGAGTACGACGACGGGTGAGCCTCTACACAAAGAGGATTAATTCCTGGGGATAAGCATAACTTTTTCCTGGGGATTGAAGAGTAAAGTATCGAGAGAGGTAAATAGCAACGGTAAGCTCAAAACTGGCGAATCGTCGATCACTTTGCAAGTGGGTGCACCACATTCATAAAAATTCGAATCCTACGTCTTAGGTCTTTATTGGTGACTTGGCTAAGAGTGTTTGCAATCTTTTATAGGTCTTAAAATATATAAAAGTCCCCAATTAAAAGCAATTACCGTTTCAAAGTAGTATTTTTAAAGCCAAAAAAGCAACACGGTGTCAAACAAGAAAAAAATCGGCAACTCTGGAAATTTTCGGTGATAATTTTTTTTTTCATGAACGTTTTGCACGTATTTCTAAAAATCTAATCTTTTATGTCAACATTAATTTGGATTTATAACTTTGTATAGGATAGTCATGATATTGTTTATTAATTTTTCTCAAGTAAAGCCCGGTTTACAGTTCTTGTGAATGCGGGCGCAAACGTGAACTCACCACACAAGGAATATTTAAAGAAGGTAGTGCCAAGGCAGCCCTGCTCTAGTATTGGCCACAATAACGAATAATTTGCAAATTTACTAAGAAACTTATCTTTTTCGTTGATAATTCGAAGAATCTGCTAGAAATTTTCCACTTTGAGTGCATGTTATTCAAGAAGGATTCTTGCTCTTCAAGATCGGTACAAAAAAAGTTGCATTTTCGAATATTTTTCTATGAAATAGACCATCGAAGTTTGAAAAAATTGAGGATTTTCCCAACTGAAATTTGCAAAACTTTAAAATTATTTCAAAGTCTTCCATGAAAATGTTCAAGTCAGTGCAGTTTAAGCTCCTCGATACAATAAAGTGATCAAAACACATTTTTTTTATTCAAAACCACAATCTTTGGTTGGCATTGTTAATGAGTTAATAATCATTAATTGATATTAATTGTACTACATAAAAATTGTGTAAGGGTGAACCGATTGAGTAAAAATCATGACAATCATTTGAACAGTCAATAACTATCAGCTAAACGTTTTTAAAGCTGATTTTTTCTTCATTTTTGCACGTCTTAGCTTCGAGGCGACATTGCATTCATCAATAAAATAAGATAAAAATCATAATGCAATCTTCAAAGGAACAAAAAACTTCATAACATAGTAAAACAGAGGCCTTACAACACAATCAAAATGAAATTGAAATTCATCTTCGTTATAAAACGTGTTTTCCTTTGAAATTCCTACCATTCTCATATAAATTTTCGATACAATCGTTTTTGTGACGTCACAAAAAATCCAATATGGCTTTCGGCACTACCTTGTTCAAATGTTCCTTGCTCACCACAGTAAAAAAATATTTCGTCGCGCTATATCTAATCAGTCAAACCATCAAATTTAGCAACAGGTTTGTTCAATGACGGATAGAATTTGGTTTCGACTGGTAAATGACGGATCATTCAACCTTTTTTGCCTTTCTTACAGAAAGGTATAGTTATCGGTCGATTTGGGAGATCCTTAATTTTGGGTCTTAGATATACCTTTATAGGTACCTATCGAATCAGCTCGACGAGTTCAGACGATGTCAGTGTATTTGTGTGTGCTGGTGTGATTTTTTGTAAACATTGTCCACACGTTTTTGCGAAACTGGGAAGTACAATAAAAATGATTTTCGTCTTAAAAAATTTGATTTTTTTCCCTCTTCAATGTATAAAAGAAAGAAAAAAAAAACAAAATAGTTTGAAAAAAAAATTTTCATAGTAATTATCATCAAATCATCACTCCAAAAAACGTGTCAATTGGGCTTGCTAGCCACAACCAGCAATCACTAAAATCAAGATTGTTGTATATATGACGTCATATTTTACATGACGTCATAAACATGATGGGCGCGCTCACTGTGTGCGGTGGTTAAAATTACAGCCTCACTCACACTCATGATGTCATCATGCCGACAAAACGAGTAAGAGGAAGTGGTAGAACGAATGAGAATATTTCCTACTTCAGTAGAGTACCAGTTCAGTATAAACCGAACCGGTGTCAAAAATTTTTGAAGTCGAAACTCCAAACCACATTATAAAAATATGAATGAACTTAATATATTCAATCGATGGGTGTAACATCTGACATCGCATTTTTCTGCAGCGATGGCGGGCTTCGCTTCGATAGCCCAACGCTATATTCGCAAGCAAAGGTTTCCTTTAGAAGGAGAAACCACATAAGGGACGCGAGCGGAGCACACCATCTCAATTTCTCTCATACCGTTCGAGCTTATGTCGTTCGTGAGAGCATGAGACAAATTGAGTTGGTGTGAATCGTCCGAATCATACGCACACAATTTCTCCATTTAGTAGCATTGACTCAAACTTTTAGCCTGTGCCCAAACCGCGATCGTTTTGTGCTAAAATTTTAGAAGGGTTATAAGACGCAAGCGGGAATCTGTCAGATAATTCTGTAGTAAATTTGTATAAGGACGAACGCGCAAAATGTGAACAAACCTAGCGTTGCATTTCATGAGGGTGAAACTAGCAGTCAGCTCGGTTCTCATTCCGAGCTGACTGCTAGTTTCGCGTTTGAAATATCAGAACATCTAATCAAATCCTGTTGGAACATCGCGATAAAATATAATAAATAAATAAATAACAAACAAAATAATGCGAAAAACAAAAAAAATGAATAAATTGCACGAAAGTTTATGTGCAACAAAACTGCATATTACATCATTGCACAAAATCTATAAATCAAGTAACTTTTCATCAAATAAATCAATAAAATCAAGAATACAAAAGGTGAAATAACTCCCATCTTCCAAAATTTGGTTTTTAATCTTGTAATTTTTCGGATTTTTGATTTTTTTTTTAAATTTACATAAAACATTTCATACTTTATTTATTTCCCCCATTGGGTTTTTTTTTAAATTTCGGGGTGACAAAAGAAGAAATTGAGATGCAATGTAGTTCTTCGAATGGTAATTTTTCACTCAGCTGACAACTCCATTTGTTTACATTTGGCCGTACGTCCTTTTGAAATAATCGATACCGCTGCTGATCTCATGTTGGGTAGGGAAAATAGAATCTTATTGGAAAAAAATAATGTCATACTGGGATCAATTCATCTAGTAGTAGCATGTATCCTGACGAGACAAACATCAAAAATACATATTTTAAATATTGTCGAGTATAAGTTTTTATTAAGAAAATTGACAAAATTGTCAAAAAATATTGTCAGTATGATGAAACAGGAAAAACTGTCCAAATCAACAAAATTAAAAAATTGACATAATCAGCTAAATTGACAAAATTGACACAATTGGCAAAATTTAAAAAAAATTACAAAATTGACCCAATCGAAAATTTTACAAAATTGGGAATTTTACAGTGGACAAAATTGACTTAGTGGACAAAATTGAAAAAAAATGACAGAATTGACAGAACAAATTGTCAAAATTGACAAAATATATTGTCAAAATTGATAAAACAGAAAAAACTGTGCCAATTGGCAAAATTGACAAAGTTGATAGAATTAACATAATTGAAAAAAATTGACAAAATTGACAAAATTGAAAAAAATGAAAAAAATGACAATTTTGACAAAATAAAAAAAAATTGACAAAATTAACAAAAAATTACAAATTTGAAAAAATTAAAACAATTGACAAAATTGAAAAAAAAAACAAAATTGACCAAATCGACAAAATTGACAAGATTTACTTAGTGGACAAAATTGAAAAAAATTGACAAAATTGAAAAAAATTGACAAAACATAGTGTCAAAATTGACAAAACATATTGTCAACATTGACAAAACATATTTTCAAAATTGTTGAAACAGAAAAAAACTGTGCTGATTGACAAAATTGACAGAATTGAAATAATTGACAAAATTGTGACAAATTTGACAAATTAACAAAATTGACAAAATTAACAAAAATAAAAAAAAATGGCAAAACTGTAAAATTGAAATTTTTTTTACAAAATTGACCAAATCGACAAAATTGACAAGATTGACTTAGTGGATAAAATTGAAAAAAAAAATGACAAAACATATTGTCAAAACTGACAAAACATATCGTCAAAATTGTTGAAACAGAAAAAACTGAGCCAATTGACAAAATGGGCGAAATTGACAAAATTGTAACAAATTTGACAAATTAAAAAAATTTACAAAATGTACAAAAATGACAAAAATTACAAAATTGACGAAATTGAAAAAATTTACAAAATTGACAAAATCGACAAGTATGACTTAGTGGACAAAATTGAAAAATAATGGCAAAATTTACAAAACATATTGTCAAAATTGACAAAATTGACAAAACATAATGTCAAAATTGTTGAAACAAAAAAAAATGTGCCAATTGACAAAATTTTGACGAATTTGACAAATTAACAAAATTTACAAAATTAACAAAAATGACAAAAATTAAAAAATTGACAAAATTGAAAAAAATGAAAAAATAATACAAAATTGACTTAGTGGACAAAATTGGAAAAAAATGATAAAATTGACAAAACAATATGAATTGATGAAACAGATAAAAACTGTGCAAAATTAACAAAATTGAAAAACTTAACAAGATTGCAATTTGTCTTTTTTGTCAAATTTGTCAAGCTTTTCAATCTTGTCAAGTTTTTCAATTTTGTTAATTTTGCTCAGTTTTTTCTGTTTCATCAATATAGACAATATGTTTTGTCAATTTTTTCAATTTTTTTAAAATTTTGTCCACTAAGTCAATTTTGTCGATTTGGTCAAATTTGTAAATTTCTTTAAAATTTTTCAATTTTCTAATTTTTATCATTTCTGTTAATTTTGTCAATTTGTCACAATTTTGTCAATTTTTTCAATTACGACAATTTTTTCAATTACGTCAATCTTGTCAACTGAAAAGTTACAAAAATGACACAATTCTCAAAAACGAATATATGACAAAAAATTAAATTGAAAACAAAATGTACTAGTAACAAAATGACACTTTTGACAAAATTTGAACGTTTGTCTAAAATGACGATAAGTTCACAATGGAACCAGATTCAGTATTAACAGAACTGATTTCCATTATTTGGAACCGAAGTTCCAATTATTTTGCCAACAAGAATTCTTCAATTTCACTCCAATCGATGGGTGTAACATCTGACATCGCATTTTTCTGCAGCGATGGCGGGCTTCGCTTCGATAGCCCGACGCTATATTCGCAAGCAAAGGTTTCCTTTAGAAGGAGAAACCACATAAGGGACGCGAGCGGAGCACACCATCTCAATTTCTCTCATACCGTTCGAGCTTATGTCGTTCGTGAGAGCATGAGAGAAATTGAGTTGGTGTGAATCGTCCGAATCATACACACACAATTTCTCCATTTAGTAGCATTGACTCAAACTTTTAGCCTGTGCCCAAACCGCGATCGTTTTGTGCTAAAATTTTAGACGAGTTAAAACCCAAGCGAGAATCTGTCAGATGATTTTGTAGTAAATTTGGAAATGGGCGAACGCGCAAAATGTGAATAAACCTAGCGTAGCATTTCATAAGGGCGAAACTAGCAGTTAGCTCAGAACGAAAAAACGCGTTTGAAAATTCGGAACATTTAATCAAATCCTGTTTAAACAACGTGAGGGGGGGGGGGGGGGGAGGTGGGGGCTGATAATAAATAATTATGGGAAAAACAAATTAATTGGAATAAATTGCACGAAATGTTGTGTGCAACAAAATTGCATATTACATCATTGCACAAAATCTATGAATCAAGTATTAATTTTTCATCAATTAAATCAATTAAATCAAGAATAGGGGAGAGTGGGGTATCGTGGGCCATGGGGAAACGTGGGCCACTTTTAATATCTCAGACGCGTGTTGAGATAAAAATCTCAAACCAACTGTCATCGTCGTCGCTTTGCGTGAGCATATATTCCTATATGTTGTTGACTGAAATACGCATCATATGCTTCTTTTATTTATCAAGCTAAAAAAAGTTAGAAAAATTTACATACATAATTAAAAAAACACCCGCTAATTTCACCGATGGAGAACCTAAAGTGCATAACAAAAATATGCTCATACGCTTATGATCTTAGTTTTGTCATGATCTTTCACATAGAAAAGGATTTTTTGACGAAACATCAATAAGTCACACAAACGCAACCAATTTGCAAATCATAACTTGTGGGGAATCGTGGGCCACACATCTTGAATCACTTATATTTTTATGTTTTTATACACATTCAGAACTTAAAATACGTTTTACCTATCTGTAAAGTGATCTTATGCCAAATGAAGAGTTATAAACAAATATTTTGTCCATCCTATATAAGAAATTTGCCAAAACGTTCGCGAGCCAGGTTTTGGAATCTATGCGATCATACACAGCTCTCTTTTTTATTTCATCATCTGAAATTTCTTTAAAATAACGAAATTGATTAGGAAATCACAGTTTTAGATCAAATCATAAACTTTGCATGTTATTTGGTCAATTTGGATTTGGTGGCCCACGATTCCCCACCATTTTTCAAAATCCAAAAAATATTGCTTTTTTTCAAACAGTCAGAATTTGGGGAAAATAACATATTAAAATTTTCAAAAAAATACCTTATGATACCTTGAAAATGTAGAAAACCATACCATTTTTTATTTTCATTTTATCTTTTAAAATTAGGAAGTTAGGGAACAACGAAAAAAAGTGGCCCATGATTCCCCACTCTCCCATACAAAAGGTGAAATAACTCCCATCTTCCAAAATTTTATTTTAAATCTTGTAATTTTTCGGATTTTTGATTTTTTTTTAAAATTTACATAAAATATTTCAAATTTTATTTATCTTCCACTTCGGGTTTTTTTTGTTAATTTTGGATTGACAAAAAAAAGAAATTGTGCTGTAATGTAGGTCTTCGAACGGTACTTTTTCACCCAGCTGAGAACTCCATTTGTTTACATTTGGCCGTACGTCCTTTTGAAATAATCGATACCGCTGCTGATCTCATGTTGGGTAGGGAAAATAGAATCTTATTGGAAAAAAATAATGTCATACTGGGATCAATTCATCTAGTATAAGCATTCTCTGTGGTATTAGCATGTATCCTGACAAGTTGTTGAAAACAAATATCAAAAATACATAATTTAAATATTGTCGAGTTTAAGTTGTTATTAAGAAAATTGACAAAATTGACAAAACATATTGTGAAAATTAATGAAACAGAAAAAAAACTGTCCAAAATGACAAAATTGAAAATTGACAAAATTGGCAAAATTGATAAGATTGACAAAATTGATAAAATTGACAAAACATGATAACTCAGGACATTTTGAAGACAAATTTCCTAATATCAGGACAATTCGAAAGTTTTTGAAAATTAGGACAACCTCTCGAAAGTCATAACAAATCCTGAAAAATCAGGACACCTGGCACCCCTGACGTGCATTACAATTGTTCAGTTGTTGTTGTTGTTCCTCTTGTGCTCAGAGGTGCCAAGTGTCCTGATTAATGAGGATTTGTCCTGATTTTCGAGAGACTGTCCTATTTTTTTTTTAAACTCTCGAGTTTTTTAAATTGGTGCATAAAACGTCCCGAATTGTCCTGATTTTTTGAAAACCTCTCAAATTTAAACGAATTTGTATTTAAACTATGAGAAAATCTAATAAATCTATTATAAAATAGTTGAATCAAATTAACAGAGGATAATCTTCGGTTCCGATGATATTTAAATGGTTTTTTTTTTAGTTTTTTATTTAAAGGTTTGTTTAGTTCAAAGAATAAACCCTTTGTTCCAAAATTATATCTTCAGAATCAAACTCATTATACATTATTTCAAATAAAAAGAAGTTTGTTTCAATAGAACTTTTTTTTTTATCAAAATCAATTTTGTTTTGGTTTCAACGCCAAGTTTTCTCTAAGTGAATGATAAAATTATAAATATGTCTTAACTAACAAAATTGACAAATTTCTTAAACTTGACAAATTAAACCAAAATGACAAACATGACAAATTTGGAAAAAAAAATGACAAATATAACCAAAATGACGAAATTTACAAAATGACAAATCAGAAGAGAGAGAAATGGCAAATTTCACATAATTGACCAAATTCGCAAATTTTAGATAGGATACACATACAAACAAAATTATCAAAAATTACATTCATTGACAATATTCACAAATCTGACAAATTGGATAACAATGACAAAAATTACAAAAACTATTCAAACTTAATTTACAAAATTTACCAACTTGAAAATATGCCAACAAAACTGACACAAATATGACTTATACACCCATAGAAGAGGTTGCAAAAATCCAATGCCTATTTAGCACATCTCTGTGCCGATAATGCGCTGAAATGTGCACTGTGCCGAAGATGATATCTTTGAAAAACCGTAACTGGCATAAGGACTCGGCTCCCAACTAAAATGATGCATGACCACTACATTCAAGCAAAACAAGAAAAACATTTTATGGGATTTCGTTCCTATTGGATAATTCATCCCAGAAACAAGAAAATAAAAATATAAACCACAGCACCCGTAGGGAGAATCGAACTCAAATCACTAATTAAATGGTCTTGCCAGACCGTCATCTTAACCAGTGAACTATTTGAGCTTCATGCAGGAAGAGGGATATTTGTCATAGGCATTCTGCCACCGATCAATCACAAAAGAAACGCACGACAGTGGCTTCCCGGCGTTTGGCCTCCTTTCAAGGTATTCATTTGTCATGCGATGGAAACGGGAAAGGGAACGGGAGTGGAGGAAACGGGAAACCCATTGAATGAGAACTGTGCTTTGCTTACTGCCTGCTATTACAAACACACGCTACATATACACAGCTGCTAAAGCCGGGCAGCTTGGCCGGTGCTTGTTTGCCGGTAAATTGAAGGAATATATTCTTGTTGCTTTTGCTACATACACACGCACAGCTTAGCCGTGGTTGTTTGCCGGCAAATTGAATTGAAGGAATGTTTTTTTGTTGTTGCTTTTACTGCATACACACGCACAGCTCGGCCGTGGTTGTTTGCCGGTAGATTGAAGGGATTGAATTAGAAGGATGTTTTTGTTGTTGCTTTTGCTACATTCACACGCACAGAGCTCGGTTCGCTGGCTGCCTGGTGTTGGCCGGTATTTATTTCCATCCTTCTTCGTCTTGTGATGCGATAGGGAGGGACGTGAAAGCGTTTTTATTTTGTTTCTTTCAGACATACGCAATTCGGTTAACTTGGGAGATTAATGCCGGTGGGAGCAAATCGAATCAGCACCGATCGCGTTATCTTCTTGTACCAATGATGCTATGTAATTGACTACACGCCATTGGCACAGAGGCTGAATTTTGGGTGTATATATATGTATCATGATTGAAAGTAAGTGAGATGCAAATATGCTGCAACCCAACTATTTTTTGCAAATCCCCGTATCCTGCACTCCAGAGGTTTCTCAGAATAAACGTTGAATCATTTGAAACACATGGGTGGGCATCCTTTTTTTTTAAATAGTATTTTTTAATATGATTTCCGGTTTTTATTAGGAATTTTGTATATTGTGTCTTGCATATGCATCCAAACATAATTAACAATCTGTAAGAAAGGCTACAATCCACTGTCAAGTGTATTAAATCGGGTTTTTTAACTATCATTCAAAGCCAATACATCTAAAACTGTATTTACATTTAAATTTACATTAATTTACTTGCATTAATGAGAAACCTTTCATGCTTACTCTCTATCCTGATCTGGTCCGTTCCACAGCATCAACTGTCAAGCGATTCAGATCGTTCTCGCAACCGAATGGCTTCCGAAGATGCGACAAATTAACTGGAGGTCGATTCATACGGTATAGCATAGCCTGAAACAGAAAAGCAACCAATATTAATAAATAGGTTTAAATTTTTCAGTATTATTTCAAATCTCGTACCTGCTGTATCATTTGAATAAGCGAATCAAAACAGAGTTTTGGTTGCTATGATTCTTGTGATGCATAAATCGTCGAATGCGTCGCGTCAGCTACTTTTTTACTTTTTTTGATTAATTTTTTTCACGAAGCCCCTTTAGGTCGAACAATATTCATAACTATATTATAAGGATGATCGATGGCGAAGGCATCGCCCTCCATAAAACCAGTTAGGTTACCGGCTGCACTTTCGCCCGAATGTCAAAGTGTGACCAAATCACACAAAGGAAATCTAAATTTGCGCCCGACAGGATAAGCTCCCACCATGAGGGGCCTATCGAAGTGCCTCTGCCTAGCATCGAACTGCATAAATCCCAAATCCGAGCCGAGGTTATTGTTTGGGTCTCCTCTCTGACTGAGGACGGCATTTTTAAGCGCATTTCACTCCCCTACACTCTCAATTTGTCGTAAACAATAGGGTTTTTAGCGTGCGCTTAGTAGAAAGGAACAATTATCTGCACCGTCGTCGTCGGCGTCGTCATTTTCCAAACAAATGCTACTGGCAGGGGGGAGCAAATCGTAGGTGATGGATTTGAACTCCTGCCATCGGTGAGCCCAAATAACGGATCCTGGAGCGATTTGTTTCGGTTAGAGGGACGATTTCTGGATGTTGATGAATAGGAGAAAAGGTTCTTGGAAGCACTTGCCCGTAAAATTTGTATGCTCGGACCACATTTGCACTAGAGGCAGTTGGTTGGTATTTCAGTACGAGGTCATGATGACATATATGGCACTGGCCCTAACAGTTAGCCAGCTCGCCAGCCATCCAGCCATGGGAATAAAATGGTAGGATTTCTTGCAAAGCCTAGCGATATATGTACGAGGAATATTGCTCAACTCAACTGAACTGTGGCAGCAGTGCATTTGAAGTGAGTGAAAACATTGTTCTATGATGCATATGAACACGAAAATTATCATTCATCGCAATATGATGGGAAAATCGCGTCGGAGTCTACAGTTTTCCATCCGCGAGGAAACGTTTTGGGCATTCAGACACACAGACTTACATAGTCATACGTGCAAAAGTGGCGTGGCCGCGTGGGTGCCTGCCTCTACTTCTGTGTATGTACGTAAAAGCGATGGCCTATGAGCGAGGCCAAATAACAGCAATTGAGCGTGAACAAGAAGTGCCGGGGAGTGCATTTATTGTGCCACCATGCACATTATTGCTGCGGTGTAGGCCATCATTTCGGTCACACCACGCGATTTATTCCGCCTTGACACCACACGGTGTCGGGAATCGGTCACCGAGGCAGATTGTAGGTAGACTGTCATGGATGCAACACACGACGACAACGACGGTCACGTGGCTCCATTTGGCAGAAATTGCGGTCTTTATCCGACGTGTATATTTTTTATTCAGTACATACATTTTCTAACATTGTTGGAGCATCCCTATTGTTGCTAGTCGTAACTTGAAAACCACAAATTAAGATTATGTGCACAGAGGCTTTCGCTATTCGACAAAAACCGATGTCGGGTTAACTGATGCTCAACTGTTCACTGCAATTTGATCCATCTCTTCCATACTAACTAACATATTCAAAAACTCTATCACAACACATTTTATTTTTGATATTTTCAGATAAAAGAAAAGTTGTTGAACATATTTATTCAAACGATTCAAACTAGTTTAACCCGATGAACCCAAACGAAATAGGTTCATTTCCAATTTCTCTCACGTTTGCATTTGACAACTGCTTGTCAAACAGTTACCGTAAGCATAAATTGTAAAACAAACATGTTATGAAATATTCTGCGCAAAAAGTTAGTTCAAATTGGCCTTAGTTTTATACTGTTTTAAGTTAACCCTATCAAAATGCACGATTGGGTTTTAGGTGGGTGGTTTCAATGTTATATAAGGAGAATCAAGTTTACTTATAAAACAGATAATATATGTGAACTCCTTATAAAATGGCAATTTTTTAAGAGATTCTTCGAATCTTTTTCAATGTTTCGCTCTTGGAAATTTAAATGAAATAATTATTCTTTATTTAGGAGGCATTAAAATGTCGCTTTATTAACACAGACATCACCAAAATGGTAAATACGATGAGGTCATATCGGACTTGATAATCGATAAGAATTGATTTTAAGATTTATGTTTGTTTTAGAATTGCTTTTAGCACCAACATGTGAAAAGGGTATAATAGACAAAGTAAACAAACCCCGTTTTCAGTGAATTCAAATAGCCCACTATGAGCACTTAACCCAAAAACCGTTTTTAGTTTATCAGTTTTCGTAAGCAAAACATTAAAAAATTTAGAGCCTTCAAATGACAGTATCCTCGCACAAACTGTTTTATACACCCTTTACTCCACAATAAAACAAACGGTCTATATGCAAAACATTAAAAGGGGAAGAATGCGGAAGGCTATTCACTCCCTCCTATAGAGAGAACCAGAACGTTTGTCAAAAAATCGGGCTTGTGCCCAAGGTTGCCGAAATCACAGAAAAATCTGTAATTTCACAGAATTTTGAGCAAATTTCCATCACAGAATCTTTGTCACAGAACACAGCATTTTGAAAAATTCACAGATTTCACAGAATTTTTGAATTTTGAATCGATTTCCAAAATTATGATTTTTCAGCCGGTACAAAATTTAGATTTTTTTACCTGAAATTAAAAATGTATGATGGGATATGTAATTTTAATTGATTTTGCCATACTTAAATGTAAAAAAGACCCAATTTATCATGAATTTTCTATGAAAGTAAAGGAAAAAACATCACAGAAAACCATCACAGAATTTTTGGGTAAAATCACAGAAATCCAGAATTTTTTTCCTAAAAAACACAGATTTTTTTCGGCAACCTTGCTTGGGCCTTCTAAAAAGAATAAAGTTTGATACTTTACAGATTTCCAAAAGAATGGCAGCTAATCGGAGTGAAATTGGAGTGAAGGCTATTGCTTTCTGTGTTCAACACATGAGAAATCGTATACTAGGATTGCGAGCACGCTCATCGCCGATAGGCAAAATTTTATCTTTATCTCACTCACACATATGAGACATACAGTACAATGCAAAGGGTTTATAAAACATTTAGACGAAATTCATACTCCAGGTTGCAAAATATTCAAACGCGCAATGAACATAGACCCTTTTCAGGTGTTGGTGCTGATTTTACGTTTTCGAAAGTCTCGAGTGCATTTTTATGTATGTATTTTCTGTTACGTTGGCTACCAAAGTTTTAGAGAGTTCAACAAATTAAAGGTTAAATTAAAAAAGGGAAGTGTGAAATAGAACGAATTATTGAAGAAGATCGCTGGATTTGGAGATCGGATAAACTTATTACGGTCGAAGTCGGAGTCCATGTCTCCGTTAAGTACTGGATTCGGTGAAGAAACGGCTGGAGATGGCATCTTGGTTGGAATGGTCAATCCGAAGTCATCCAAGAAAATTGAAAGTGGTGTTGGTGGATTTTCGAGATTGATTGCGGTTGATGATTTCCACTCCCAGTGGTTCGCTTGATAGATCTTGGCGTAAACAAAGTCGCTTTGTTGAAAGCTTTTGTGGACTGCACCGTTCTTCCACCTTTTCCTTGGTTGAGTCAGCTTGTCGACCTGCTTCGCTTTGACTTGATTACAAACCAAATCGATGGGAACTGACCAAAAGTCGAATTTTTCAATCCAGTCGATGCCAAATTCGGACAAACTGTGACGTTTTGTTGTTGACGCTCGTCTTCCACTGGAATTCTCCGATAAGATTTAGTGGTTTTCCTGACGCGTTGATGGCTTGAATTTATGATTCCTTAGGAGTAGGCCTACCCAAGGTCTTCCATGGTTGGTTGGAGATCACCGTGATGTACTTTCGCTTGTTGGGGCGCTGAGTGATGTGATTCACGATGTACACAACAATGAATTTTGCCTTCGGAGATTCCATCGGTCTTTTTTCCCGCCGGTAGGTTTGGATTTCGAGAGACCGCCCCGGTATCCTTCCTTGTGGCCGACACGATTCAAAAAAGTGTCATACATAATGCATCTGACCGTATTGCCAACAGGGAGTGCGCGGCAGTTTATTTTCTGTCTTTGAAGATGGCTGCTGTTGGTAAAAATGTTGTCCCTTCTTCTCATGTACAGCGTGCACTGAGGGTATCGAGCTTGACTGGCGTTCGATCATGGTGGTGTCCGCTTTGAGATTAACGGGAGCCTCTGTGGTTTCGTTCTCGATCCAAACACTTGAATTGATCAATCTTGACATTTTTGAAGTCAAAATCTTCACAGGCACCTTCCCTCCGTATCTAATAATTTCCTCTGCGTTTGACTTGACGAGCTGCAAACATTGGAAGCGCTTGTGGAAGATTGAGGTCTGGGTTCCAAAGATTTTCTGAAGGATTTCGACGGTGTCGTCAAAATTGACATCTCGAGGAAGCTCGAGATGTATAGTTGAAGAATTGCTTCGAGAATATATGCCATTTCCATCACTAGCAGAATGAAACTAGTTTATAAACTGTAAAACTTGTTACTTTATTTAGAACCAAACTTAGACTAACTTTTGTATTTTTTTTTTTATACGGGATTTTCATCCTCCGGGATGATTCATCCCTATAGACTAACTTTTGTACTGACAAATATATGGTTTTTATAACGCACCAGCTAGTAAACGATTGCTGTGTTTAAATATAAATGGTAATTCAAATATGTAACGATTGCTTTGATCTAACAATAGTAATGAACAAGATCTTCATGGAAACAAGCTTGCAGAAATGTTGTGCTGGATCCTTTTCTAATTGAATCATTCGATGCGCGATTGTCATCGTCTTTAACTTTGATAAAAAAGGAACTGATGGTATGGCACTGATCGTTTTCCTGAGCTGTTTTTCTGTCCTGAGATCGTCCTGTAATTTCAAAGATTAAGGAAGATTAAGTGTGTAGACCAGAGGTCGGCAAACTTTTGAACAGAAAGAGTTTAAAATAATTAGTTTTAAAAATTGGTAACCAAGTTTAAAAGTGCCAATATTTGTCTTGCAACAGTGTATGAAATGAAATTAATCGCGTAATTGAATCTCGTGTTTTTTTCGACAAATCATTTGGATCATCAACAAAATTTTCAGATAATTAAAAAAAAAACAATAGGATCAAACATTTGATAACGATCCAAAAAACAAACAACAAATCTTTTCAATGTTTTAAATTTCGCTGTGCACTTCTAACCTGAGGAATCAGTGTAAATTCTGTCATTTTGCTACACACTAACCGATCTTTCGATAACTTTTCAAGTCATCAGCGTAAAGCATTCTGCACCTCGATGGAAGAGCTTATGAGTTTATGCTGAACACGAGCAGTCAAATATTGCTTCCTTGGGGCATTCCAGAGTTATTCTGGAACACGAAAGACTCTGCTTTTCCCAGTCGAATGATGAGAAAACGATTAATTTTTTTTTTTCGTTGTTCGTTGTCTATGTTTTTTTGTAGTCACAGGCTCACAAGGCCCGCAGCTAACCCCACTATCTCGCAGGAGGACCGTCATGATGTTGCTGTTTTGGGTCCCGAACACCACCAGGACGTTGTTGCACTCCGCACGCCGCCCCAGACATGGAGAACAGACGCGTACGAAGCCCCCTGACTCAGTCTGCA
Organism: Uranotaenia lowii; assembly: GCF_029784155.1. Taxonomy (NCBI): domain Eukaryota; kingdom Metazoa; phylum Arthropoda; class Insecta; order Diptera; family Culicidae; genus Uranotaenia; species Uranotaenia lowii. The sequence continues at coordinate 257,006,682 of NC_073692.1, forward strand.
TGGGACCAAAGCATCCACCGGGGTTGGGTACCCGATCTCCGCTAAGGTTGCTCGCACCCCAGCTAGCACTACGGGGAGGTAGAGAATCGGAGTTGCAGACAAGAGGTGATATGACCACTACCCGAAAGTTGGGTGAATGGGGTCTCGAGTTGCACATTGTCTACCGTTCACTAGCCACCAAAACGATTAATAAGGAATGAGTCGAACCGAAGACCAAGGCCTTCACCAAGCCCAAAGTTTAGCTACGAGCAAACAGTGGTCAATGCGATCCTATCCTCTAGGTGACAGTCGGCGGCAATCGTATGCGGATCAAAAATTTATCTTTTTTTTTTTTTATTAAGTCGTAAAATACTTATTTATTATTACCTAATCTTTTTGCTGTATTAGTATTCTGCATCTATCATAGATCAATAGTTTAAAACTATCCATTTCCAAGGGTTTAGATCTACAGCTCTCAAAGATAAGGGTCTCCTGATTGATTAGTACCTTCATTTCTCAAATGATTTTCTGTGTCGCTCTATCTGTAATGTTTGTAACCAGTCGAACATAAATCGGTTATACTATAATTACTAATATGATAACAAAATCGCATTAATTCCAATCGTCATCAGACAACCACAAAGGGGTTCCTCATAGGAATACTAATTTTTGGAACTGTCAATTCTGATCCAGCTGGCAGCCATTGCCTTTGATTGTTCCTCCAAAAACTAATTTCCTACGTTGGCCTAAAACGCGCTCTGGGCCTCCAGGCTCCGGAATTCCGGAATCCCACCCACACTCGAACCTTTCCTGATAGGTCTACGCCGCCGCCAGTTGTCACTAATTTGAATAAATAATATCAGGCATTCATTTGGCGCATTTTCTGCAAATCTAATTCGGCACTCGGTCGTCCGTGTGTAGCGTGGTGGCCTGGTCTGTCCAGTCAGGTAGGACATCGAATCTGGCCAGGCTTCGGTGGTGGGGAACGATCGAACGACCACCTACCCGGATTGTGTCGCACCGAGCCAGAACCAGAGACAGAGAGAAAGGCACTTTCATGGCGATTTTGGAAAATCGCCGCGGGATGTCTAAATCATCCTAAAACGGTCACCGGTGGGCACTTTTCGGATGCCACCAGGCCCGGGCTCACAAACATAGACAAAAATCGTTCGGCTGAATACAAATCAACCGCTTTTGTTCGACTTGTATGAAGCAAGGTGCCACGACATACCTACTTTACTTTACTTTGCTCTGGGTGGGTACTGATGCGATATGGGCCGAAAAGTCGAAACCGACCAGCCGAAACAAACAAGTCGGGCGAATTTCAATTTTAGGGTGATTTGATCGTACCACAACCGAAAATGTTAAACCATTCCGATGCAGCTTGATTGGCGCCTCGGTCGATTCAATTAATTTATCTCAAAAGTAATTTTGCATGCGGGTTCACGTTTCGGCAACGAAATTTGTTTACGTAAATTATTTTACACGCATTATTTGCAGTTGAGCTTTCGTTCGAAGCGCTATTTCAGCAAATGACCTGGAACGGTACCTCGCCTTGGATATGGAAAATTTCATTTCCTGGAGGAAAAAAAATTATTCATCTGAATTTTGATTATATATGACTCCGGCAACGAATAAATTAATATTAAAACACAGATCCTCGGCGTGATGAGATAACCTATTCCCATGCAAGATTATGCAGCCACATATTCGATATGAAGATTTAAATTTAGAACAACAATTCAAAACAAACAACACATTTGTCAAATAAACTAAGCTCATGCATTTTTATTCTCTTCGCGAAGCTTTGCTATGGCGATTGACGGTAGTGTAAGAAATTAAAAAAAAAACTCTGAAAAACCTGGTTCTAAGAGCAACAATCATAGAACTTAGATTCAATTTTCAGAATAAGACGTAATTGTCGAGTTGATTATTTTCAAAACAAAAAAAAAGTTCTGAATTCAGATACAGAATCGAAAGTTCGAATACAGAATCGAATGTTTGACGCGTTTTTTTCTGTCAACGAAAAAATTTTATATCTCAAAAAAATGGGAATTATTCTTGAAATTTTATGAAATGCTTAAGATAGTTTTATAATCAGTGATAAAGTGATTGTTGTTTGGAATAAACCAACACCAAGAGGACCTGTGCTTCCCGGAAACCTGCCGAAGATCAGCGATGCAGTTCTAGATCCCTTGAACATCAGAGACGGACGTTTGAAAATGCATTGGTGAGCCCGTTCTTTTTTTCATTTTCTCGGGGTTTTCCTACTCTCGATTATACTGAAAGCTGTTAAATATTGGTAAATCGTGTATCAACGAAACAGATCCATCAGAAGCAAGATAAGTCCCATTTGGGGAACATTTTAACCAGAAAAAAATAACTTTTATGTAATATAGTTAAACAAAACTTTGCATTTTACTTAATCTTGAAGAACTTAAAGTCTGCTTCATTTAATATTGGAACAAATTCTTTTGCTCATTGTGGCGCTCCTAGTTGACGGATTTGGAAACTTTTTTCACCCACGTGTCGGGAAATTCATTACCTTTCACCATGTTTTTATGTCATAACACCAAACGATAGCATTTTGTAAACAACTGCCATGGAAGCCGAACGGAGAGATCAAATTGTGCACAGTTTTCTTGAAAATCCATTGTTGTCGGCATCGAAGCTAGCTAATCAGCTTAAAATGCCCAGAAATACCGTATGGCGTGTTATCAAGCAGTACAAGGAAACATTGACGACGGCTCGGAAGCCGCATTCGAAGCGTCGGAGTGGAACTGTCGACCGGAAACTGCGTGGGAAAGTCATCAAGGCCGTCAAGAGGAATCCCAATCTTTCAGACCGCGATTTGGCCAATAAGTTCCAGGCCGCTCACAGTACGGTGCGACGAATTCGTCTCCGGGAAGGAATAAGGTCATTCCGAGCCAGCAAACAGCCAAATCGGACGCTGAAGAAGAACAATGTGGCCAGAATCCGTGCTCGAAAGCTGTACGACCAAGTGCTGACCAAGTTCGACGGATGTAAAGTGTGCTTCATTTAATATTGGAACACAAACAATTACGTGTAGTTCAGTCATTTATTAACGAATTCATAATTTGTTTTTCATACAAATGTAGCATTTTCTTTACTCTTTCATAAAAAAAAATTAAAAAAATTATTCATTAAAAAATTCATTGCTGTTTCGAAGAAATTCTCCTACTCGTACTCGTAAGAAAACTGTGCACAATTTGATCTCTCCGTTCGGCTTCCATGGCGGTTGTTTACAAAATGCTATCGTTTGGTGTTATGACATAAATACATGGTGAAAGGTAATGAATTTCCCGACACGTGGGTGAAAAAAGTTTCCAAATCCGTCCACTAGGAGCGCCACAATGAGCAAAAGAATTTGTTCCAATATTAAATGAAGCAGACTTTAGTTATTTCAACTTATTTTTGGATTTCATCGCTCAATTATTCAGGAATGTTTTAATTAAATATTGAACCATTACACTTTATTATCGGAATTATAGTTTTGAACGGTTTTGAATGTGTTAGGGAAGCATAAAGCAAACCAATTTTAAACATTGATTGTGGATTTTAGTGGAATGACATATTCCCCATATCTTTTAATTCGCTTTTTGAGTTTTGTAAAATTATTGGAAAAAGGCGTGTCAAGAAAACATACACGTTATTTTCTTCAACTTTCTACGTGTAATGAACAATATTTTGGTTAATACAACTGTTACTAATGGATCGGAGGTTAACAATTTTCTAGAAATAAATCTGAGGAAATCAATAGAGTAGATAGTGATAGTTTAAAACATTTTTATTTAGATAGTAATAGTGATTGGCAGTTGAAATTATGATGAAAGGAGATCTCTATGAATTAAACTTACGAATACCTTAAAAAAGCATTAATTTAAATCAATCTTGACTTCCATGTATCCATTGCTGAAGAAAATTTACATGTTATCTTCAAACATTGTTTACAGCTTTAAAAATGCATTTAAGAAATGATTCCTTTTTAAGTTCAAAGGCTCTATAATTCTAGACATTCTCAAAGCGAGAAAACTTCAATGATATTTATTCATCATTCGAATTCACGTCATTTTCATTTGTTTTTCGGTAATATAGATTGAATTTTATTTCCGATTGATAAGTTGTTCTTGTAAAAGGTATGTTAGAATGGATAATTAAAGACGGATGAGCTGATGTTTTGTTTATAAAATATAATTAAAAAATTTCATCCATTCGGTCGCCAGGTGGACTGAAGTTGATAGCAAGCTCAAGCTACTTCTTTTCAAGAGTCGTATTGAAAATCTATGATTTGTTAGATATTATAGTGAGGAAAACAGCTGAATATCTTGTAGGAAATTTCGATGGTTGCATTCTATCTATTTGAGTGTTCAAAATTTTGTTTTGGATATTCAAATTAATAAAACCTTGTAGATATTAATACGAGTTTCCTCAGGAAATGTCTAGGAGCATAGAAGGTGTAGGTTAAACGAAAATCGCATCATTTTCCAAAAATGGCCCCTGATCCAAACCTCTCCCTTACTAACACAACCCTTCCTGAGATACTTGGATATAGATTCGCAGACGTATAGACGGTTTCTATAGCTGGTTATACTGACTTATCATTGTTTCAGAGTTTTTCAAAACAAGTTTTTGAAGAAAACTGGAATAACTGATTTATGGTTGATCCTAAAAAGTATCTTACTAACAATCCTTCCTTCATCGTCGTCGTCGTTATTGATCATTTGTTAAAGGAAGAGCATGAGTTTTGTGCATTGAGAATGAATTGCTAATCCCAAGCTGCATTTTTTTGGCCCTTGCACAAAATTGATGGCCTCGATCAATCACGGAGTAGCAACCATTGGCGATTTGAAGTTCATTCTACTTAGCGGCGCCAGCGATCATGAAGCTTAAAATGTATTCAAAATGTTTTTTAAATAATTAAAAAAAATATATAATGTTTGCATGCATTTCGGGTCCAATGATTTAAGGTGGATATGAGTAGTCAAACAAGCTAAGCTAAGCTAATGAACTTGAATGTTGCAAATGTGATTTTTAATTACGTTGTAAGGGACTTAAGTCACAAAAGTGTTTTAGTTTTAGTTAGAACAACATTTAGGCGTGGTCTTGTGGTAGCGTGTTCGATTCTCACCACGAAGGTCGGGGTTCGATCCCCAAGCCGGGCAAGTTTTTTTCTTCATTAAGTAATTTGGTACTTGAGTGACCGTTCTTATACGATATATGTAGGAAAAAAGCAATTGAGCAATTTGTCGAGATAGGGGTCCTGCGCTTGGCATCATGGTGACACCATGTACTGAACATAGTAAATAATCAGGAGAAGGTCATATGAACCGATGTCAAGGGTTGCAATTGTGATAGACAGAGAGTTTTTTTGCTCATTTTTGATTTTTTTGGAAGCTGAATAAAAAGGCCGCTTAAAGCTGAATGGAAGATTATTCAGACTTGCTTTGCAACTTGGAAGTATTAATAAGAAAATAATTTTTGAGTTGCAAAGAACGTACTTTATATCAATGATGGGACTGAGTAAGCATTTTTGTACCTGTTTTGTGGGACTTTTGGTTGCTATGTCTGGCATCGCCGCTCCCAACTAAACTAACAGTATTCCAAAACTTCCCCACGTTTATTGGTGGATCGTAGAGATCAGAGGTGCCAGGTGTTTGCGCTAATTTTTGAGAGACCTTCCTGATTTTTTAAAACGGACTAAGATTGTTTCTCATTTTTCAGATTTTCATTCAGATTCAGATTCATTCAGATTTTCAGAAAATTGACTTTTTTTTTAATGAATTTATGTTAAATGATGTGAACATCAAGCAAGTACCTATGTTATATAATTGATTAACTCCTTTAACCGATGATAATCCTCGGTTCAGATGACATTTGAATGGTAGTTTTCGATATAAACTGCAGACCGGCCAAGATTCTGCTCTCTAGGTTGCATAAATTAGGGTTTCTTCAGTAACTGTATTTCGCCTTCATTTAGGCAATCTAAGCAGAGCTGTACACACAACAAAAAAATCTGAGTTTTACATTTGATGTAAAATTTGATTTCATGTAAAAATCGGTCAGATCTGTTGTATATTATAACGCAGCCCTAGAAAAAACTATGCGTTTCCTAATTCCGGCCAATTTGTTGTAATTTTACATAACTTTTGCTTGAAACGATGTTTGGAATCAGAAACGTTGCAGTCGTTGCACCCTGTGACTTATTGTTTGCCAATTTTTATTAATATAAAAAAGTGAATTCCTTTTAACAATTTTCACCAAAAACAAATTATGTTTTATTGCTTATTGCAAAAAAACATTTTAAAAATAGTATATTTCTCGATAGAATTTTGTAGACTTTATTTGAGAAGTGATATTTTGTTCTAAGCATCAGTTCACCTGTTGTCTTTGATTCTTAATTTTTTTTAAAATATAGTTATAACTCTAACCGATAGCATTGATACGAAATCTAACAATTAAAAATGAATGGCAACAAAAAGTAAACAAACTTTTGGTTAAAATAAAAATTGCACAGAAAGGTCAGCAATATTCTCAATTTGTAAATTCAAAAAAATCTGGTTCTTGGATTTATATACAAGTGAATCGTTTTGAATTGTTTAATATTTATACAAACAAATTACAAGACTCACTACCCCTTCCTCACATTCCATCATTTAGCAAAGGACATTTCAATGTACAACGAACAAATAACAAGTATTAATAATCAAAAAATATTCTTAGTGCTACCTATTTTGAAGAGTAATGAAAAATTGTTTACTAAATCATCCATCAAAAAAGTATTAACGAAACTAAAAGAAAATTCAGATACACCCTGTAGCAGGATCGTTTCACAAACAAACACAGGACGGCCGACGGGTAAGCAGCAAGTTCGATTTGATGCGCGAAGAAAATGCTGTTTCAAATCTGGAGCTCGTGGATTTCAAGTTATCATAAACATTATGAACATCATTTAAACGATTGTTATGCTTTGTTATTAAGCTGATGGCAAGAATTTGATAAAAAATCATTCAAAAACTAAAAAGGGATAATGAGCCGGTACGGTTTCATTGTGATGGTCATGTAAATTCACAATAGCATTTTTTCCTTTTCGGGAATTTGCATTATATTATAAACCATGTAAATTTAGTAAAAATAACTTGTTCCAATTATTTGCAGGTTAAAACATGTAAAAATTTAATACTGTGTATGTTATTTATCCTAAAAAAATCCTGATTTTTTTTCATCGTGGTGTCCTGATTATAGACAAATACACGTGGCACCTCTGGAAGAGATCATCACCTTGCTTGTTGCGTCTGTTGTGTGAAGGAAATATGAAATCAAAGTGTCAAGTTAAGCTTACAAAACGAGGTTTACCATAAAGTTTTAGCTTTTTATCAAAGCAGCCTTAACCCTCATCCGTCTCTGAAATGTTTACGCGTAACAGATCCTGGAATGTCAATTTGACACTCCTGACTAAATCCAATATATCTCTCCTGCCTCCTAACAAATTTTTACAAAATTTTAGTTTTGGAAACCTCGTAATGTAACTTAAATATATTTCTCAGACAATATTCACTTACAACTCTTCAGTTTTCCGTTATTCAAAGTCTAAGAAAAAAAAAATCTGAAAATCAAGCTTCGGATAAAAATACTAATTCAGCGCCGGAATGCTCAAAAACAATTTCATTTAGTGTCCAGTAGAGTTGCATTTATAAGCTATACGTTGCACATAAAGATATATTTTTTGCATTTTTTTTTTAATCATGACCATAAAAAATGTAAAATAGTGATGTAAAAAATGCACATTTCAATCAATGATCGTAAAAATGGTTGAGCTTACTCCAGATACATTTTGAGAAGAGGATTGACGTAATTTGGAACATTTTTGCATTTTTTAATAGTCGAAATACGAAACACAGATTTTTTGACTAATTTTCAAAACTAATTGCTTTGAAGCTGTATTTGAGTTACTTCACGAGGTAAAAATCGGTGGAGAAACAGTAGAGATATAGCGGTTTAAGGCGAGGAGTATCAAATTGACTCTCAAGGTCTGATTAGGGAATGTTTTTTCTGGGCTTTCAGGGTGCATCCATAAAAAAGTAATGATGCAAAATTAAAAATTTCAAGAATTCATTGAGGGTCTCCAAAGAAATTGTATTATTTGGATGCACCCGAATAAAGGTACAAGCTATCGGGGAGAGTGGGGATACTTGATCCCCTTTTTTATTTTCACCATAACTTTTTGAAAAAATTGCGGAATTCGCACCTTTTTACATTTTTTCGTGTAAATTCAAGTTTCTATGCTCCGAAAATTGATACGATACTTGAACCCGTAAATGCACTAGAAGCATTTTCGTGGGGTAAAAAAATTGTGATATTTTTCAAGCTAAGGGAGATTGATTCTCTATTCAAGGAGACTTGATCCTTTATTCAGGAAGCCCTAATCCTTGGAAAACAATCAAACAAAACCCAAGATAGAATGTCAATTGACTATTTCGGTAGTGTTTGTTCTGATTTCACAATTGATTACTGCCAGAAGAAGAAAATTCTATATCTTTGTCTCAACCCTAAAGACATTGCATACTTTGAGGCGCTATTTTCTATAACTATGAGAAATTAATTTTTTTTAGCCTTTTCCTTTAGACAATAGTTAAATAAATAATATCTTATATATAAAAATGGAGGCATTTTCTTTGTAACAACATCACGTATGAATGGTCGGTCGGAATGAAGTGAAATTTGGTATCCGAGGGTTTTTTGGGTCAGAGATGGCTTGTATAATAGTTTCAACAATCTTTTTTTTTTTAATGAAAGGTGGTCCCAATACAAATTCCACTTTATTTGTTACGATTTCCATAAAAATCTATTCGCGAACACGATGCAGTTAAGGACGTGTAGATAAAATTAAACATTTATTACGATTATTTTTTAGAAGGTAAAACGAAGTTTACCGGGTCAGCTAGTTATTGGATAAATATTAGTAATCTCGTAATCTGCAATGATTTTACGATCCGTTCAGAAAAAGAGTATACTGTTCTGAACAATAGGGATCAATTGTACCAATAACCAACATTTTAGAATATTGTTCCTGAATAAAGTCGAGAGTTTCCATTGCTATAAAAATATGGTATAATGAAGTTTATATAACACTCCAACGATTGATATATTGGAATAAATAGTGTTGTTATAGTTTTTCCATGTAAGGAACATTTATAAGTGATGGAAAAGATCTTCAAGTCACATATTATGAAGTTTTTCAAACAAAGTTCAATAACTCAAACAATTAGGGTAAGAACACTATATATTGAACACCATCTTTGGGATTCAACACATTTGTGGCCAATAAATAATAACGAAAGGTTTTTCTGATAAAATTTTGATAGCGTAGCTTAAGCTTGCTTCGAATCGATATATTTTTTTCGTGGAAATATGTTTTGAAATTATTATTTAAGCCTTTTTATTCAAAATTACTTTTGTACCAATGATTAAACACAATGATTCAAATATTGAACAGGCAATGTTCTAATTATTGAACACGTAAAAATTGAATATCATTGCATATATTCAGGGGTATTTCGCTTGATAGTATGCCTTGCAGGGGCGATTTTGGTTGAGCTAGCAACCAAGAAACAGTTTGTTTACATTTCCAAACACCAATCGATGTTTGTTCAATAACTGGTACATGCATTTCTTTACGAAACGAGTACTGCAAGATTGAACGTTCAATAATTGAAACATTGGCGTTTTCTGTGATCCAATGATTGAACACTTTAATTTGTTAAATTTTAAGAAAATAAGGATAATAAAAGCTGCCACTCTTCCAGAAATCATTCAAAAAGACTTAGTTGAAAACACTTATATCATTATCTTGGACGTTTATTTGTCTTTTATCCAATTTTTCCTCCAATCAAAAATAGGCTGTTTTCTTCATCCAGTCGAAAATTCAAGCCAAAATTTGAACACATATTCAAATTTCGGGGATTGTGGCATTAAGAGTCCGAGATTCTTGATAAAAATTTGAACATAGGTAGAAAATGCTTCAACAGTGGCACAACGAATTTTGATTCATTTTTCTACTGTATATTATTGTTTTAATCGGTAAATGTTTTACTAGTGTTCAATATCTGGTACCTGTTCAATAACTAGTGCTTCTACCCTATTTTGTTAAAAATTTTGAGCTTCAAGCATTGTTGTTTTGCTTCATTGCTCACATTTTTCTAGAACATTTGATCTTTGTTAGAGATTCCAGTTTCGAGATATAGCCAAGGAATCAAGTAACCCCAGGGATCAAGTATCCTCATTCTCCCCTACTTTTTTTTGGGTTTCATTTTTCACATTTCATCAGCATTATGGCAATCGTGTCTAGCTTATTATCTTTTTACAATGTTTCATAGATTTTACATTTATATAAAAATTTTAAGAGTGACCGTTCATGCAAGTCTTCATGTTAAGCTATGTATACTATAAACAGTTTGCTACATGAACTACTAATGACTTGGTTTGGAATTTCACTGATTAACAAATTGGCGTTCTGCATATTGTGGGTTTACTGTTAATAATCATTTATATACTTCTTTATTTAGATTTCATTAGATTATATGTAAAACTCATTTAAGAATCATGAAAACATTTAAGGTGAAAACCAAATCTAAAAACATAAAACCAAACAGAACTTTTTTCTACACATTTAAAGCAAACTGAATCTTTGAAAATAAGCTACGTATCTATTACGAGAGCGATTTGAGATATGGGGATTTTTTTTTATTATCTGACAATTTGCGCCGGGGGTCTTCAGATTTTCCCCAAAATTGAAAATTTGTTTCATTTTTGCGACTTAAAAACACATGTATTTTTTCAGATTTCTAACATTTTTATTTTTTGAGTTAGCTTCGGTTAGATTTTTTTGTCAATAAAAAATAACCATTTTTCAAAGCTACATAACTCTGTTGTTTCTCAACGGAAATTATAAAATAGCACATCAAAATGCATTGAAATTTTATCAGCTTTCCAAATAGAATAGTTGAAAAAAATTAAATAATGACCTTCAACATGAAAAGTTGTAAATAAACTTTAAATGGCGTCTAAAAGTACCGTCTGCACCACCGAATATTTTGCAATATATACCATTGTATAGCTCGATTCATGATGCAACTTTCATCTGAAGACACCAAAGTGGGCCATTAACACCTTGAAGAGTTATGAAAGAAATAATGACAATAAATCTCTTTTTTTGCATCGAAAACAAACAATGGTGGAACAACTACACTCACATATGGATGTAGCGCGCACTTCTAACAACATGGAAACAAAAGAACTTACCTAAGCAGGTAAAAAACACTACTTTTTCGTGCTTTGTAGAGTGTTTGCAGCAAAACTGACTTGAAATTTTTACCAAAATTCTGAGTATCGTATTGTTTATGTGATATAACTAATTATGGGAATGTTGTTTTTACAACCTGGTCATATACTATATAACTTATTAATTTTTCGATCAAAGGTCATTATGAAGCATAATCAATGCCAATAGTAGAAGGTTCAGTCCCTGTGTTTGGGATCACAAAAATGTGATTAAAAAAATGAAATATAGACGTGCTTTACATAGTTTTTATATCGGAAGCTAAGCACTGGAAACCGAAATCCTTTCCCATTGATCAAAAAAGTATGAGAAAGTGGCACAAATGTTGTATAAATAATCAAAGAGCTCAGTATGGCCAGCCCAGGCTGTAAAATGATGAAAATATGATACTTTTACCGTATTCGTTTTCTACATTCGCCCAGTATTGAGGTTTACTATACTAGAACGAACATAATTCGTCGTAAGTGTTTTGCTACCTCGATCGCTCACACACGAATCTTCAGTGTTTCACCGTCCATTTTAAATCAAATCTGGGGAATTACGGATGCAAAACTTAGCACATAAACTTCTAAACATGACAGTAAAATGTGCATAACTTGTTGTGACCTGGTGCAAAACTGGGTATAAACGAATACGTTATTAGATTTTTGGATATAACATGAAGTCAGTTAAGTTGCAACAATCTACCGCCCCTTCTTTCATAACAGTTCCATATACAAAAATAAGCAAGCGAGACAATCAGCTTTTTCTGTTTTGGAATATATTTTTAGGGGCCGTTCAGATACCACGTGGACAGAAAAATGAAATTTTTGACCCCCTCCTCCCCCTCCGTGGACAAGCGTGGACATTTGGCTAACCCCTACCCCCCTCCCCGGATGTCCACGTGGACACATTTCAAAAAGTTTTTATTTTAAATACCTATAATTTGACAGTAAGAAAACACCACTTTTTGCCTTTTTGTTATAGATATGGCTGATTTTGTAAAACCGATTGGATTAAGAATGTCCTGATATAAAAAAAATTAATGATCATATTTATCACTTGCTTTCAAGTAGCTACTTATTGTTTAAACTTAAACTGGAAAAGTATGCCATTTGCCAGATTTTGTTTTAAACATCTCGGTAGTGAATTTTGAATAGGGCGATTGCGCCAAATGTAAACAAATGGAGTTATCAGCATGGTGATAAAGTACGTTCGGAGACCTACATTTTGATGGTACAACGTTAAGTGAAAGATAATTGGTTTTCGAGAAGTAATGAAAACAAAATAATTTTTTTGCTGGGAGCTTATAAAGATGTCAAACTTTGAACGCGTTTTTTCGAAACAGTGATGTTGGTGCAATTGCCGTATTCAAAATTCGATACCGATCTTAATATTTATTCACCTTTAGAAAATATTTTGAAAGTAAGTTTGTCCACGTGGACATGACCCAAACCCCTACCCCCCTCTCCGTGGACAAACGTGGACATTTCAATAACCCCTCCCCCCCCCTGAGTTGTCCACGTGGTATGTGAACGGCCCCTTAAATTATGACCACCACTTTCAGCATAAACGAAAATCGTTTCTAGGGTGTCATGAAATTTTCGAAATTGGTTTAATGGTAAGGTCCAGAGCACCATTTTTATTCATTATGTTAATCGACCATATTTGAAACCTTTTTCAAATCTACTCGCATAACAGTCCCATACAAAATATATTTTTCTCACCAAGCTACTTTCTAAGACTTAAATTTAATCATTTTTGAACTTCTAAATGCAATTGTCAGAAAAAGAAACATACATTTGCAATAAAATATCACAAATTCCACATTGTAAGTTGAATCTTTTTACGATTTTTGATTGCATCCGATAGTTTTTCGCTCAGGAAATCATTCCTAAGAAAGTCAGACCTGCCTTCGAAAACTAGTGTGCATCATTCGACATCAAGTGAGTTAAAAAAATGTTTAAATGATTCAAAGCAATAAGCCAAAGACTATTTCGCCGAAAGAAACATTGAAAAGTAACCAAATCCGTGGTATTTCACATATGGGACTGTTATTCAGGTATATTTCATATAGGACAGCCACGAATTGATTTTTTTTTCGAAATTTCTAGAACCAAACCTCTTTTTTAAAGTCTTTTATGTTGAAGCCTTATGTTGACCTAAAATGACGAAAATTCATATGGGACTGTTATGCGAGTAGGGGCAGTCTGAAAAGGACGAAAAAATAGTGTTTTTACCAGCTTTGATAAGTTCTTTTGTTTCCATGTTGTTAGAAGTGCTTGCTATCTCCATATGTGAGTGCAGTTGTTCCACCATTGTTTGTTTTCGATGCAAAAAAAGAGATTTATTGTCATTATTTCTTTCATAACTCTTCAAGGTGTTAATGGCCCACTTTGGTGTCTTCAGATGAAAGTTGCATCATAAATCGAGCTATACAATGATATTTTTCGCAAAATATTCGGTGGTGCAGACGGTACTTTTAGACGCCATTTAAAGTTTATTTACAACTTTTCATGTTGAAGGTCATTATTTAATTTTTTTCAACTATTCTATTTGGAAAGCTGATAAAATTTCAATGCATTTTGATGTGCTATTTTATAATTTCCGTTGAAAAACAACAGAGTTACGTAGCTTTGAAAAATGGTTATTTTTTATTTACAAAAAAATCTAACCGAAGCTAACTCAAAAAATAAAAATGTTAGAAATCTGAAAAAATACATGTGTTTTTAAGTCGCAAAAATGAACCAAATTTTCAATTTTGGGGAAAATCTGAAGACCCCCGGCGCAAACCCGTCAGATAATTAAAAAAAATCCCCATATGAAAATTAGAGCAACAGATATCTACATATGTATGTACCTACCAAAGTATTCTATTGAGGTATGCGATAAATCCAATCAATTTTTTACCATCAATTCATCACTTCTACATTCATCCCCGCACAAACTCATACGGGTGCCTTTCCGTAAATTCGAGTCCGAGAATGTTAGAGCAATGTATTTCATAGAAGCTATTCGAAATCCCATCTGGCAGATACAATTGCGGATCCAATCGACAGACCGAATCAAAAACAGTTTATCTCCATTTTTTTTTTGCTGCCACACCATCACCTGTCTCTTTTTTCGATCTTTCCCCCTATTGAACTCTTCTGACGAAGCTGTCAACGTGCCCCGAAAAGTTCAATCAACATGACAAGCGAGCTTCGAAATCATCATCTATCCATTTCCATACTCGATGGACGAAGAATAACGAAAACTCTCTCTATCTCTCGTCAATTTGTGAATTTTACTTTTTCCTAAACTGTGAATACTGTTTTTGCTGTTCACGGACTTTGATTAGTTCGGGATAGTTTTAGTTTTATTATCTGGGACTTAAGCTAAATGATTAATCTACTACGGTGTTTTTAAGCGATTGGAAATGTTTAATTGGTTTAATCGTTTTAACTAATTTGAAAAAAAAAATTATAAAAAGTAATTTGAAGTAGATACCAAAAGGCGTATTTGATGAAATATTGTGTTTGTATCATGATTGTAGTTTTAAAAATCCTCGATTCAAAATTATCGATTTATTTAGCTTTTGAAATAGCGGACAATCTTAATTCTGTTCTTCATTTAATAGAACTGTGAATAGTAACTGGATGCCTGTTGCAATGCAACAGTGTTGCATATCATCTCCAAACAATTGTGTCTAGAACTTACATTCTCTCCATACAATAGTACCGCCAAAATGAATCATTAATTTTCTGAGAAAAGATTAATTCACTTCATTTTAAGGCATAGATTTTTAATATACAGTAGAACCCCGCTTATCAAAACTTCCGCCTTTTCCGAGCTACCAGGCTTATTGGCGATTTGCAGCTCGAAACGACGCTCAAAGGGCACTGCGATCAAAATGATGATGTTAAGGGCTCAAATGTCATAACCAGTAGTATTTTTCGAAAACATCAAGAATAATTCTAAAATTTTGGAGTTGTTTTACATATTCATAGGGATTTTATTTGAGGAAATGGTAAAAAGTGAGAATTACGCTATCGTTCATATATTTAAAATCTGTTCGTTTTTGTATCTGCGTTAATGTTTAGGTTTCCGGTAAAAATATCGTGAAACGCCAACTTACAGCGGCCTGAGAAGTTCATGCTTTTGGAATCAAAGCGTGTTTTTGTTATTAAGAAACTACTCGTAATGTTATAATCTCCAACATTACTAAGTGTACTAAAAAATTTATAGGATTAACATATTTTCGAGTTTTAGATTCACGTCGAGTTTGAAGAAATATAACTCTGGACAGAAAACTTAACGCCCGTACCAACAAACATTCGATCATAAATGTTAAAGAAAAAAAGAGAAGAAAAGAGAAAAGTGCTAAATAGAGAACGTGTGTGAAGAAAATCGTTTCCCTGCTTTCAACATGCAATTGGCGAAATAAGGAAGCTGCTTGAAATAAAAAAGATATTTGAATTTTATGGAAATAATTGTGTGCGAATGTCGTTTCAAATATGTTTTTCAAAAGATCATTCATCTGTTACTACCTAACAGCAATGAAAACAAGCACGTGTCCACAAAGGCATTCAAAAACTGTTTAAAATATAATGCTGCTTTTTATGATTTAAGAAACTCCTTCAAAATCACAAAAATTACAGGATTAAATAAGGTATTCGAGTTGAAATGTATAATGTTCAATTAAAAGTTCAAGATTTGAAAATAATTTAGATGACGGAATCATTAAAGAAATAGAAATACAAACCTTTTTTTAAATTGAAGAAAATTATCAGATGGTTGGATTTTCTAACTTAAAGGCTAGTAAATTGACTTAAAATTCATAGGAATTTTGCAAGGTTAAATGGAATAAGAACTTAACAAAAATTTTATGGCAAAGAATTCAAGAAGGGGAATTCTAAAGCTTTCCTAAGGTAAGAAACTCAAATAAAATTTTGTGAGACGCTCATGATTGTAATTTATTCAAATATTTTATTTGGTTTGTTTTCCAAATTCTAAATCATAAGTTTAATATTCTTAAACTTTAAATATCTCTTTTTCAACTTAATGATTCATGAAGCAACATTAGGAACGGAACCAGACGATAGAAATTCAACATCAACTATTTCTTTTAATTTGTCGATAATTTGTGGGGTTCTGAAATTCAGCTCAGGTTGAAAACTGGTAATCACTAATCTTCTGGAAATGGTTTCTCTAATGTATATTTCCTGATGATTTCAAATTGAAGAGTTTTCAGCAAATGTAATGTGAAACATAGGTTGACAGCTATATAATTCAAGCTTAAAACCTATGTTTTCTAACGTATTAATTTAATGATGTCTTCAATATCGATTTCAATCGATGCAACATCCTCGTGGTATGAATCTTAAAACTTATAAATTGAATTTTGCCAGGAGAATCATGAAAACTTCACTTTCTCATAAGAATGGCATAGAAATCAATAAATTAAAGATTTTCTTAACTGATTCAGTCATTAAAAGTGTCTCAAATTTGAGAGTTTCCACAAAAATCGTAATTTTCTAAACAATTTGTATTCACTGCCGTTTTAAAAAAAACAGCTATCATCACCCTTTTGTTAGTTCCGTAATTGAAATCCAGATGGCGCTGCATGTCAAAAAGTTTTGCTGCAAATCGCCAATAGATTCCACACCTGTGCAAAAAATTGTCCGAAGTGTGCCTCCGAATAGATGCGATCTGGATTCTAGCTTTTCAATGGTGGAATTCTCACTTGCTCTCCTTTCTTGTAACAATTCAGCTCCGGGAGTTGATAAAATAAAATTCAACTTGTTGAAAAACCTTCCGGATGCTGCCAAATTTCGCTTGTTGAATTTATTTAATCAATTCTTGGAGCTTAACATTGTTCCCGAAGATTGGAGACAAGTGAGAGTTATTGCTATCCAAAAGCCTGGGAAACCTGCGTCCGATTTTAATTCGTACCGAACAATAGCGATGTTGTCTTGCATTCGGAAATTGATGGAGAAAATGATTTTGTTCCGTTTGGATAAGTGGGTGGAAACAAATGGTCTCCTTTCAGATACTCAATTTGGGTTTCGCAGGGGCAAAGGGACAAACGATTGCCTGGCTTTGCTGTCTTCAGAGATACAAATGGCGTACGCGAAACGTGAGCAAATGGCTTCAGTGTTTCTAGACATAAAGGGAGCATTTGATGCAGTTTCAATAGAGGTTTTGGCAGACAAGTTGCACTCCCGGGGTCTGCCTCCCTTTTTGAACAACATCTTATACAGCTTGCTTTGTGAGAAACATCTGAACTTTGCTCACGGAGATATTGCAATCAGAAGAACCTCTTACATGGGCCTCCCGCAGGGTTCATGTTTGAACCCACTTTTGTACAACTTTTACGTAAGTGACATCGATTGTTGTCTCTCTGAAGGCTGCACTCTAAGACAACTTGCAGATGACAGCGTGGTGTCTGTCACAGGATCTACTGAGTCGCATCTGCACAGACCTTTACAAGATACTTTAGACAGATTGTCTTCCTGGGCGTTGGGACTTGGGATTGAGTTTTCCCCACAGAAAACGGAGATGGTTGTTTTCTCCAAGAAACGTCGACCTGCTCAACCTAAGCTTCAACTCCTAGGCAGAACGATCACTCAATCGAGATGTTTCAAGTATCTTGGAGTTTGGTTTGATTCCAAAGGCACTTGGCGAGCTCACATTGAGTATCTGAAAGGAAAATGCCAGCAAAGAATCAATTTTCTACGTTCAATTACCGGCACCTGGTGGGGAGCTCATCCGGAAGATTTAATAAGGTTATATAGAACCACTGTTCTCTCAGTGATGGAGTATGGCAGTTTTTGTTTCCAATCGGCTGCCAAAACACACCTGATAAAACTCGAACGTATTCAATATCGTTGCCTCCGCATCGCTTTGGGTTGCATGCCCTCAACGCATAACATGAGCCTTGAAGTTTTGGCAGGCATACTCCCATTAAAAGATCGATTCAGCTTATTATCACTCCGGTTCCTCACCAGATGTGAGGTCATGAATCCATTGGTGATCGATAATTTTGAAAGGCTACTTGAGCAAAATCTTCAAACCAGATTTATGTCTATATACCATGTCTTCATGTCCATGCAGGTAAATCCTTCTTTGTATTCTCCAACTCGTGTTTACATCCCAAACTACGGCAACTCTTCTGTCCAGTTTGATTTGTCTATGCAGCAAGAAATTCGTGGAATCCCTGATTCGCATCGTCCACTTATGATTCCAAGAATTTTCGATGCTAAATATAGACACGTCGATGCTGAAAAAATGTACTTTACCGACGGGTCCCTTATCGAAGAATCAACGGGATTTGGAGTGTTCAACCAGATTACTAGTGCTTCGTACTGTCTTCAATCTCCATGCTCAGTATACATTGCGGAGTTAGCAGCGATTTATTGGGCACTAGAAAATGTAGCCTCACGACCCGTTGAACATTACTATATTGTAACTGACAGTCTCAGCTCTGTTGAAGCTATCCGTTCGATAAGACCAGGAAAGCACTCACCGTATTTCCTCGGGAAGATACGGGATGTTTTGAGTGCTTTATCAAGTCGATGCTTTGTCGTCACCTTTGTTTGGGTCCCCTCACATTTTTCGATAGTGGGCAATGAGAGAGCAGACTCGCTAGCAAAGGTGGGGGCGATGGAAGGCGACACGTTTCAACGTGAAATCGTCTTCAACGAATTTTACTTTTTGGTTCGAAGAAACTCTCTTGTCAACTGGCAGCGCAAATGGAACGAGGATGAGTTGGGTCGGTGGCTTCACTCGATTATCTCAAAGGTAAGCCTCAAACCCTGGTTTAATAGGTTGGACCTGAGTCGGGATTTTATTCGTATATTTTCCCGTCTCATGTCCAATCATTATCCCTTAGACGCGGTACTCTTTCGTTTGGGTATTGCTGGCAGCAATTTGTGCAGTTGCGGCCAAGGTTATCACGACATCGAGCATATTGTTTGGTCGTGTGAGGTCCATCTTGTCGCCAGAACGACTTTCATAGATTCCCTTCGGGCCCGAGGAAAACCACCTAACGTTCCAGTGAGAGACGTGCTAGCTGTGCTAGATTTGGACTACATGTTCGAAATCTACTTCTATCTAAAAGCTATCGATCTCCGTCTATAACCCTATTTTATTTTCATATTTCCCTTTCTATCTTCTTTTTTCTTTAAAAAAAAAGTGCTAGACTAAGAAAATGATTGTGAAAAACAAAAAACGAGTGTGGCTCCTTAAAACTTAAACGTATGAGCCGTTTCAAATAAAGAATTATAAAAGAATTATAAAAAAAATCGCCAATAGATGTTACCCTTATTTTCCGAGCTATGCGCCTGGATGATATGCAAAACTGTAGCAAATTGATAGCGTTTTTAATGTATTTAGTATTATTCGAGATTTAACTTAATCGAAGGTGCCTTGCCCCGGCTATTTTGGAAAAGCGGAGTTCTACTGTAGAGGATAACATGGCGAAATAAGCTCCAGCATGCGTACACGTCGAGCTCCATCGGTCGACTGCTGGATCTTCTATCGAGACACTCCATGTACATCTCGTCACTTTTATGCTTTTTCTTTTAAAACATTTTTGACAGAAAAAAAGTGTAAGATTTGATTCGAACAAAACCAAAATTTAGTTCAATTGGTGCTTTTTGCGTTAGGACATCACAAATAAAAAAAAATTGGCTAAACCAATAATTTTTCTAACTACGTCAATTTGATGTCCCATCAACCTTAATTTTTTTGATATACAAGCGGTATGATTATCTGTGGAGATTTAGAAGCCATTGAAGTTGAAAAGTGTTGCAGGATGCCCTAGTTGACGGTATCTGTTAAATTATTCATCATGAGAATACATCAATTTTAATCTAGATGAACGAAAGACTCACAAAAATGCTATCAATACAACAGATTCCTAAAACACGGATACAGAAGTTGAACGAATAAATTTTCCAAAACGCTCATATGGCTTGCATTGATAGATGATTAATTTAATATTTCTCTAACAGAGTATCTGACCGACATACTCTAAATAACTCGAAACATTCAGTCAATCAGTTTTCTTGACAGGCAGGCCCATGCTAGCAAAAGAAAAATCAAACCCGACTGCAAAACAACAATTCCAATTAATCGTTGAGTTATTCATAAATTTTCGATCCACTTTGTTCGTTTCTTATCCCGGATAGCAATTCTACATTCAAATTTCACAAACCTCAACCGGTTCTGTCAACAATTTCATGACTGAAAAAACTTCGACACAGATTTCAATTCATCCCACTTTCTCCCCCAGTCCGTTTTCATCGAGTTATAAAATTGAAAAATATTTCCTCCATACATATTCAAACCTGTCTTCGTTCGTCAGCCACCAATCAACTTCCACTTTTCTGTCGCTCCAAGTTTTTTCTGTGTTGTTTACCTTTTAAATCCTGGTCACATTTTCAATCGTCCGTGCTCGGAACTCATTTTTGCTTACTCGGTTTTCCTCTTCCATTCATCTGGCAGCGCTAGTTTTCTTTTTTTTCTGTACTCTTTCTGCAAATATAGAAATAGGAGTCTTTCCTTTGGTAGATTTTTTTTGTGAGTGCCCTGTCTAGGTCGTCGGGCACACAACATCCCACTCGAAGATGGACATTTGATTCTGAAACTTGTTCGATTCTGGGCGATTCCCCCGGTTTAGTTTCTATTTGAACATTATTGAATCGGCCTTGAACAGGAAACGCTTGATTTTTATGTCCGAATTGATTCGATGAAAATTTTACAAACACCTTTGAAAATCTGGTAGCTTGCTGAGGCTGCGCGAGAACTTTCGATTTATGAAATGTAGGGTATGAGTAGTGTAAGTTTGAGATGAATTCTCGAGCAATTGAAACTTGATTAAACCTTTTATCATACCATGTTCATAAAACGCCTGAAAATATGCAAAAAAATATGTGGATGAAATTTTTTTGCAAGACTAAAACATTGTGTAAAAGAAACACATGGATTTAGGATTGAAAGAAAAAAAAAGATTAACGGACAAAAACGATTCTCTACACAGGTTCATTCAGAATTAAAGGTTTGCAAAATCAGTCAACCGCTGTGCAACATGCAGTTCCGATCGTAGTCCCAGAACATCAGAGAGTTGGAGACAATCAACCCCTTTCCTTTCGTTCGGTTGGTCGGCCCCGGAAATCGGCGTTGGTTTTGGGTTTTGTTCCACTCGCTTCGTTTCCATTTTAATCAGCCTCGGTAGCTTCCGTTTTGACACAACAAACTAAACTAAACTGAACCGGAAGAGGAAAAAAGAGCCGGCTTGTGGGAAAAAAAAGAAAGAAGTGCTTTAGATCGACTCCAAACGAAATTGGATTTCACTCCTTCCTATGTTGATTTTTTCTTGCTAGTTTTTTTCAGTTGGGTTTCGGATGTAAACTCTACGTATTTAGCTTTTTTTCACATTTCCTCTGCCAATTGATCGTTTGTTTGTGCGAGTATACAGGAAAAAAAAGGAAATTTGTATAGAACGGTGAAAAAGGTTCAGTTCCCAAGGTAATCGTAAATTAAGGGTTCATTTTTACTTCAGCCTACAGTTCGCTGCCGTTGCTGGAAAGCGGTATCGTTTCTATTTTCCTTTCGTGCTGTCATCGTATTTAATTTTTCACAGGTTTTTTGCTCCAAACCCGGGGATCGCTGATACAAATCTATTGGGATATTTACGTAATGAACTGGCAATGACAAATTTTACTGCACTCATTATTCATTTTAAAATATCGCCTTTAACCAGCTTCAAGTTGCTCAATTTCAAGTGACAGAGAAATGGAACGTTCTCCTTTTCTTCATTTTTTATGATCTACTTTATAAAAATCAAGCAATTATTTAAATATGCAAAACTTTCACCTCTCTCTCAATGTATTGCGTGTTTTGTAATACATACTGAAATGCATATTTAACACTAAACATACCGACACTTTGTATATACCTATTCATACCGCGAGCGGTCAAATGACGGTTTACACTGTTTTCGCTAAAACTTTCTTGTTTTTCAACCGATTTTTTCAAAATTTATAGTTTTGAAAAGCCTATAATGTGACTCAAATATGTTTTTCAGACAGTTTTCAGCTACAAACAATAGTTTCAAAGTTATTTTAAGTCCAAAATTTTTTTTATGAAAAAACATGCTTCAAGAAAATAGCTATAAATCAGTTATTTAGTGCTCGAAAAAAATTTTATTTAGTGCCTGAGAAAGCTATATGCTGCACATACGGAAATTTTTATCAAATTTTTTTTAAGATCATGCCCACAAAAAATGTAAAAAAGTTGTGTAAAACCCGTACTTTCCAATCAATCAACCTTCAAAGCTGTTCCTGTTACAGTAGAAAAATTTCAAAAAATGAATTGGAAAGTTGACGTAATTTGTCACATTTTGGCATCTTTAGATTTTGTGAAATACGAAATACATAATTTATGACGAATTTTCAAAGGTAGCTGTTTTTCGAACATTTCATCAATTCGGATTTTTTATTCAATTCCTACATCTAAATTCAGCTTTGCACTGGATTTTGAGTATGTTATCGTAAGGTTTTGGCAAAAAAATTATATGCAAAAAAAAGAAAATTTCATACCGGTTCTAGTGACGTAACTGCATTAGCGGTGCGATGCTTGACAAAAATATAATAAATATATTTCTGAAAGTAAAACCAGAAAATTTGAGCGAATGCTCGTTTGTTTTTTCGTTTCCTTTCATCCGTCTTCGTGTGCAAAATAGCTTTGAGTGAGATATTACCACCCATTGCGCCCGTCTGCCAAGCAAGAATTTGCGCTGACTTTTCAAGATTCAGAAACTACTTCACTTTTTTATTTATCATATTTTTGTCAATCATTGCACCGCCAATGCAGTTACACCACTAGAACCGGTATGAAATTAGCTTTCTTTTGCATATAGTTTTATTGCCTAAACCTCACGTTAAAGTACTCAAAAACTAGTGCAAAGCTGAGCTTAGGTGTAGGAATTGTCTCAGAAAATCCAAATTGATAAAAAGTTCGAAAAACAGCTACCTTTGAAAAGTCGACATAAATTATGTATTTCGTATTTCACAAAATCTAAAGATGCCAAAATGTGACAAATTACGTCAACTTTCCAATTCACTTTTTAAATTTTCTCTACTGTAACAGGAACAGCTTTGGCGGTTGATTGATTAAAAAGTACGGGTTTTACACAACTTTTTTACATTTTTTGTGGGCATGATCTTAAAAAAAATTTGATAAAAATTTCCGCATGTGCAGCATATAGCTTCTAACTTCAGCTTTCTCAGGCACTAAGTGAAATTTTTTTCGAGCACTAAATAACTGATTTATAGCTATTTTCCTGAGACATGTTTTTTCATAAAAAATTTGTTGGACTTAAAATAACTTTGAAACTATTAATGGTAGCTGAAAACTGTCTGAGAAACATATTTGAGTCACGTTATAGGCTTTTCAAAACTATAAATTTTGAAAAAAAATGGTTCAGAAACAAGAAAGTTTTAGCGAAAACAGTGTAAACCGTCATTTGACCGCTCGCGGTATGAATAGGTATACCACATGCGTTATTCGAAAACCACAACACTTAGAAAAAATTTAAAAACGCAAAAATACTTGCATTTTGAAAATAAAAATAGTCCTGTCGTTAATTTGGCGAAAAAAAAATTATATAAGGCCTAATCATCCTTCAAAGTTTGAAAACCGTCATTTGACCGCCTCCGGTACGTTTAGTGTTAAACGAATTATTTAAGATCAATTTTGCGAAACGAGTTATTCATTATTCAATGTTTGGCATATTTTACGTTTTAGAAAATCGAACAAATAAGTTTCTGAATTTAAAAGGAAATGAAAAATGAAATCTAATACAACTTTACAGTTTGCTTTCATAAAAGTAGTTTAAGTGAATCAAACTAGACAGCTTTTTTAGAAGAGTCTAATTGAAAATCGTATGATGTAAGTCAGGGGTGAGCAACCTTTTGAAGCAACGGGCCACTTTTAATTTGAAATTCTATCGGCGGACCGCATTAAAGTCAAATTTAGGTAATAATAGATTGCAGAGCTTTACATAATGTGTTATAGGGACAATTTTTTTCATAAAAATCACACTGAAAAGGGATAATTTAAACGAATTCATTTTTTTAATAAAGGTGATTACACCAGCCCAAATGATAGGATCATGACTAAATCTTGATCATTTTTCAATAATTGATTTGAAATGTTTAGCTTATATTCTTTTTTTACAAGAAGAAATCATCCTTTGCTTCCCTTTTATTTATTAAAAATAAAAAAATTAAGAAAATTTTTATATGATTCGTTAAAAGATTTGGACCGTTTCCTGACAAAAAGCCTTTTTTTGTCATCACTTCCATTTAAAAGTTTCATGGAGCTCAACCATAGCGATTCCTTGATCCATTGATATGTTACAGCTTTTATTTTTGGTTTTAGAAAATTTTAACGGATTTATTTTTTTTTATTAATTTAATTTAGATACCTCTGGGGTAGGCTTTCTTAGGCTGAATCGTGAAAATTTTATGAGTTTGGTAATGTGGATTGCTAATTTATAAGGAAAATAACACAATTTAATCAATGTTTGGCATGATTTGCCCATAAACTTCTGAAAATAGCATCACCACAACACATAGCAACAAAATTCACAATTCTTCGAGGTGCAAGGAATCTCAGAACTGATTTGACTTATTCAGAGACGCTGGATCCAAATATTCAAATAGTTTTTCTGGCAGCTCTTGTTTTTCAGTTAACTTGAAAATTATATTAAAAATTAGTTATTTAATTTGTTATTAGTTTTTTAATATGATCACCGGGGTAATATTGATCAACATGAATTTTTTGCAGATAATCATCATTAACTAAGTCTGAAATTAAAATATCTGAAAACTGTTTTCTACGTTTGAAAATGAGTTTCAAATAGGCTGAATTTGGTTTGTAGTTGGAGATTTTTTAATGAACTTTAAATGTAGTTTTATCATTTTAAAATATTTGTTTTTTCGAAGACTAACAAACAAAAACATCTCCCGATAAAGTTATAGCATTTAGAAACAAATGGGTTGTTTTACATGAAAGTTGAACTTTTTTTCTTTGTAGAGATATTGTTTTAGAGTTATTTTTATGGTCATTCTATGATAATTTTTTGATATTTAAAAAAACGGTCATTTTCAATGAAATTGTTCTATCTCTTAAAACCCTATCAATTGGCTAAGTAAAAACATAGGAACAGTGGGAGGACCTAGAGAATTGCATTCATTTGTTTTTGAGGTCAAAACATTGAAAAATGTTTATAATTTTTGCCCCTAAATGTATGCAGCAACATTGCCCATCTTTTGAGTATAATTCTTTTTGGAAGAAAAAGTTGAAAAATTCAAGCATTTCCCTTCTTCAGAATCGTTTTCGGCTCAAACTTGAAATTTCGTTTTCGCTTACGGTACCCCTTCATGATGTGACCCGCTTTCTTGCAGTAATGGCAGGTCTTTTTCCTTACTTGTCCAACCTTCAATGCTAAATCGGATTCAGCACCTTCCTTTTTCGCTGCTTCGTCTAACAGCTTCCGTTTGACGAGTTCGAGCGTCAGATCGTTATCCGAACGGCTCTCAAGGGCAATAGTCAACGCGTCGAATGTGCTTGGCAGGCTTCGCAAAATCATGGCGGTCATAAGATTGTACTCCAAGTTCTGCCCGGCATTTGCTAGACTACTGAACAGCTCCTCCATCGAAAAAATATGCTCCGCCATGTCCTCTCTTTCCGAGTAGCGCTTGTCACAAATGTCTTGAGTAACGAGACCTTCGATGTAAGACTGACCTTTTGATGGTTGTTTTCCAACGTCTTCCACGCTTCCTTCGCGGTCTTCGATGAACGGATTAGCGGATGCTGATTGTCCTCAATGAATGACCCGATGGTAGCTTTCCAGCTTTCCAGGCAGCTTCTGCTTCGGTCACTGGATTCTCAGCCGAATCAACGCCACAAGTCTTCTCGAACCAGCAAAAGTTCAACCATGAAGCACCAGCTGGAATAGTTGGAATTGTTCAGCTTCTGTAGGCTAAATTTGCTTCCGTCCATAATGCTTCTAGAATATTCTGCTTTCGTTCTAAGAATTTCACGCAGGCCCATAACCTATTGCAAAACATTGATTATTGAAACAACTTGTTGGCTTGGCTGTTGAACATTGACTTACTATATTTTATTTCTTAAAAACTACATGCCTTCTAGGATGATTTTAAATTATTCTAAGACTACTTTATTGCACATAATTAGCATATTTACAACAAAAATTACTGTTATTGATGTTTTAAGCCTTCAGCAATAATTGGCATCAAGAAAATAATTTTGAAGATGTTGTGATACGTTAAAACCATAGCGATGAAAGTTACCCCGAAACATGAAATCTGGTTTTGTGACAAACATTTGAATATTCTACTATAAATGATCATGCTTTATACTACTTACCTTAGAAAGTATTTAAAAAATTGTTAGTATTACAAAAAAGCAACCCCGTCCAAAATAATCGAAATTGAATTATATAAGTGATCAATGTCCCCCCGTTTAAGCTACTTTTTTGACCCCACTGACTCAATAACCAACTTTCTCAAAGACCGCGTGTTATTCTGAATTCTGAGAGAAAAGTTAGCAAAGTTTTCTTTTCGTTATTTTTTCCAAAGTTGAAAATAACGGATTTCCATATTACGTAAATCTGACGAAAAACGCAAATAATTTTTTTAGGTGTTTTTCATACAATTTTCAAACTTTTATCGTAAGGAATTTCGGCATTTAAAAGCAGAAAAAATCACCTGTCATCTGTTTTGATGATGAATGTTGGTCTTTATATTCATCAAATAACGATTTTTTTTATTTCTGTTGTTTTAACGATTTTTAATAAACGTGTCGAAGATGGGCGAAGCGCGCCATGTCCGTTTATTTATAAGCATGTTTTATATTTGTTTAAATTTATGTGTAGTTTTTATCACAACACTTATACAGAAATGTTTAATGTTCTATGTTGAATTGGAAAACATAACTTGAATATAAACGGAAATTTTTGAAATTCCTGAATTTCAAAAAAAGATTTAATTAACTATTTTCCAACTGTAAAGTAAAATAGAAGTGTATTTACCTGGCAAAAACTTTCGTGGGCACATGAACCAATTAACACGTATTGAGCCTCAACCAGCGCGTTTGGTTACACACATATGCGTACTTTGCCCTTAACGAAATGGATATCATACTTACTTCATAAAGACTTTCAAACTTCAGATTAGGACGCATATTATCGGTTTAAGTGTTCTTGTTTTTAGATGTATGGTCAAGAACAGTCCTCTTTTCAAAACTATTATTGAATTTACTGCGTTACATTCTTAATGCACGAGTTGTAAAAGATTCTTTGTTGAATCTTAACACTATTGGTCACCCTGAGATGTTAGTAAAAACGCCTGGATGTATACTAGCTGATTGGTTTGTTTGGACTATCGCTATAATGATGCCAGGAATCAAGGCATATTGTTTATTTGCTAAGATTTGCGCGGTAAAAGACAATAAAATAAAGAACAATCTTCTTAACGTGTGCGTTTTACCCCTAGTTCCCCTACACCTAGTTTTTTTTTTCTGAAGAGCGCATCACGATCGGAGTTAAAATAAAAAAGGTACCTATTGCATTTTAAAGTTTGCATAAAGTTCTTAAGGGTCTGCTTATGTAATGTAGCACTGCATGGACTTTTTAGTTACAACTTCAATCGTGATGCGGTTTTCGGAAGAAATATTGGTTTTGAAAAAAACTTTAAAAAAATCGATCATGAAAACCAATCGGCCAGTAATTAAAAAAGTTATTAATGAAAATCCAGTACTTTTTTTTCTTTTTACGAGCAAAATGTCTCAAAATCCCAAATCACACTGGCTCAATACAACCTTTTCCTGTAGTCTATCCAACCATATTTTTCAAAGTGTTTTAAAAATTGATTCCGAAAGATAATGGATCCAAATTTATACTGAAATCATAGACAAACATAAAATGTCTTTCCAATTATTTTTTTCACCCCTGAATTTATACACCACATTGCAATTATCTTTAGCATGATTGCCGGATAGGATAAAAAATTGAAATTGACAAAACGGGAACATCTGCCGAATGAAAAACTTAACATTGATTGATTGAATTTATGTGAAAGTTAATGAACGGGATCATTTTGATTAAAAATTTGTTTAAAATCTTAATCTTGAACTGACGAAGCTAGGTTGGTCAGAAATAATTTCCAGCTAAATTTTTCTAGTCTAAAAAGTGTTTTGTGTTTTGCTAACATTTTTTTATTCGTTCTCAGTAAACAATAAGCGCACTGCATTGAAGATCGCCATCTTTGAGACAATATTTTGCGTTGTCGATTCGCGACCGCTAATTTGATCCAAGTTGGCGTTTTAATAAGCGCCGCGAACTTTTCAATGATCAATGCCGACGTTCAATGGTGGCTCCAGAGAGTATGTTCACAATCGGATTTCCCTCCTGGAACCTATTTGCCTGTCAGAGCTATAAACTGATTTATATGACCTAGAAAGTCTAAACCAGTAGCAACACAATCACTTTTTTATGTAATGACGGAAATCAAATCCAAGTGAAAACAAATTTTATGCCACGCTACTAACAATCGCCACTATGTTCGATTACCATAAAAATGTTCATTTTGGAGCGGTCGGTAGCGCTCAAATATTTCCGATTAGCATTTAGAAAAGGCACACGGGATAGAATTTTCCCCATAATAGACTCAACAATCATCGCCATCATCATCATCATCATCACCATCGCCATGGCCATAGATGAGGGCCCTCCCCAAATTGTTGGGGTACCATGCAATGGAGGCCGAAATAAAAATCCCTTACCATCGCCATCATTGTGTAGGTTTATGTTTACATGACTAACCGTTGAGGCCGCTATTTTGAATGGCAATAAAAATAACCGAAACGTACTGATGGTTTTTACAGATCGATGGTTTTCGATTTTGGGCCGGCATTTCTAGCGGCTGCCGATGATGACGACGGACGGAGGAGAGCGTTAAGTGAAAAGTGAACAGATTGTAGTGCTTTTTCTGGGTTTGTTTGATAAACTCAACTTGGGAACATTCCTGCTTGACTGGTTGCTTGCTGGTGAATACATATATGAACAGGAAGTGTTTGCGTTATTCTTTGCCGTATTTTGGCGAATAAACTTATAAACTGATGATTATTGAAAAATGTGCTTTAGTTTATACAAATGTTATAATTTATTTAAATTATCAACAATAATCAGCTTGAATTAATTTTCATTCATAAAAATTGTTTAAATAATTTTTTTAAACTCTATGGGAGAACAGAATAGTATCTTTTCAAAACATGTACCTACTCGATAATTGTTTCAAATGGGAAAATTGAATCCACATACAAGCAATCTGTTTGTCAAAAGAGTTTTAAATAGTTGCTAAGCATTGTATTTATAATCATAAAAAAACATTTGGGTCATGTCTGTATAACAGTTTGAATATCTATAATTCTGCATAATTTCAGGCGTTTCCTAACTTCATCTGCTAAGCCCCAAACCAAATTTTGTATTCGGGATGAATAAACTTACTTGGTTTAAAATCCCTGAGAAATAAAAGGAAAAAAACAATTTTTGTATAAGGATTAGGTTGTATATTCTGTTTATGGATTTAGCTTCTGAATCTTGAATCTGATTTCGATTCCGATCCTTAATTGATAAAATGGAGAGTTAATCACCGTAAATTTATTTTAAGAAGTTATGTTATCGGCTATATCAGTGAAATTCTACATTTCTTGAGAAAAAATATTCAAGAATTGCAAGCTTATATACGTCTATAATCTTTCAATTCTGAAATATTCTTTCTCAAAGAATATAACATCTCACCGATACTGAATTTTGAATCTATATTTTTTTAACTTTGGTTGCGGGTTCTGAATCTTAATCTAAAAAAGTAATAAATGTTTCAAAATATGTATGAATATCTTCATAGGTACCACTGTCAATAGTATTTCCATCAAACCTGTGAAAGGAGATCAACGAAAAAATACAAATCGACAGAATTCGAGGTGACGTTGATAACGATCATTCACTTCAGAACTTTTTCCGGCGAATGCACAAAAGACATGCACAGAAGACAAATTATTTAAAACGGTATGATTTGCCCCAGTTAAATTTATCAAATCGTTAGGTCAGTCTTATGTGCACAGATAATAAATCTGCAGTGGATTCACAGCTCAAAGTTACTCCAGTCTCCAGTCATTTGAAGGTTTCCCATCAAAAGCTCATCAACGTCGCTTCACTCGTTTGCATTTTCGTTACCCATTCAAAAACCTTTCCGCATAGGATGAGGAAAGAAAAAATATGGGTGCTAATAGACGAAACGAGAATAAACCTCCCACCCAGTGAGCGAGCACCGAGTCGAAGTGATGATATCGTGATGTACAAGAGTTGCACCTCATCAAATTGATCTGTCGATGGCATGGCTGGGGGTAATTAAGTTTTCAACAGCGCCAACCGACTCACCCCTTTTAGCGAACGGCTTAGCCATATTTGTATGATATGCGACACGAACAACCCCCGCGGGGATTCGTTTAAGGTACAGGAAGGTTTTACGAGTTTGTTTACTAAAGCAAATGATTAAAAAAATGCGAAATTTTGGAGGTTCTCATAAAAATTGTGAATCTCGAAAGAACAAACTTTTCTTAAAGATGGTGTCTAGCAAAATATGAGGATTTAACCTTTAACCTTTATCATCTGTATCTTTGGTGAAGACAATTCATTGAAACCGTACTTTAGTAGGGAAAGCTAGGCGATCCTTGACAGAATATTATTGTTAGGACGTTGTAATCTCTCAAAATAAGTGCAAAATAAAAAATTACGATCAACCACTACTTGTTCAACTTTTCATTTCACGAGTTCCTTGAAAGAATTTACAGTAGATTAAAATTTAAATATCGTGTATTTTTTTACCCAAACATTCGTCAAAATAAACGCGTCCTAAAGAAAGCAATGCCATACAGTAGATAAATGAACCGTCACGATTGATGAGCGCGGTCGATGTTCGTTGGTTGGCAGACGAGTTCATATGAATGAATGACGGCGGGAGTCCCCAAACAGGAACACCTACATGCATACGTTACGCAAATTTCACCAGGACTTGGTGATTATGAAATGCCATGATAAATTGGCCAGCGGTGGGTATTTGTTCCCGGTGGAGATTTGAGCTGCGGCACTTTGTTAACCCAGATTCTCGGTAGGTAGGAACCTAAGTACGTGGAAAACGCGAATCCTGATAGAATGGAAGGGAGGTTGAATTTCCGGTTTCTAATATGGCGGTCACCAATGGCTGTGGCATATAATCATCAAACCAAACATTTTGTAATTAGAATACGCTGCCTTTCTTCACAGGGTCCGACAATTTAAAAACGAACACACACACAAGATCTCAGCGAAACTTTTTTCCTTAATTCTAACTCTAAGCAAACATTTCTCGAAGTTATTATGGCTAGCAACTTACAAATTTTAAAACCACTAGACCACAGAAGGTGTACTATGTATGCAATGACCAGGATTCAATCTCGTGAACCGTAGATGACTTGAACTCTAACCGCTACACCAAAGCCGCTGGAGTGATGATCAGATGCAACCTTGGCACTTTGTTAACATTATGTCTAAGCTGTCAGAAGATATTTTTGTTAATCAAGTGTTTTTTTTTATGAAAATAGATCTCAAATCTGTACGTAGTGCTTTGATTGCCAAGTTGGGCCGAAAGACATATTTCGTGAGCTGTTCAATGTATTGTAAACTGGAGGAACTTTGATCCCCGGGGAAATTTTGGTCAACATGAAGTTTTTGCAGATTATCATCAATGACTAAGTCTGAAGTTAAAATATATGAAAATTGTTTTCTACGTTTGAAAGCCTATCAATTTAGTTTCAAATAGCCCAAATTTGGTTTGTAGTTGGAGATTTTTTAATATTACTTAAAATGTAATTTTAAAGTTTTAAAATATCTGTTTATTCGACAGAAGTAAGCCATGACTTCTGGGCGACGCACGCATTTTTATTTTTCTCTAGCAAATGTTTCTATTAAAAATTAAGTTGACTAGAAATTGAAGAGCAAAATAGTGGAAAATGTTTTATAAGTGAGCGGTGAAAGTTTCCGGAGTGTTGTATGCTGTATTTCAGAATGCTAAAGCCAAGAAGGGCGATGGAGTGATGGCATTCTGATACTATATTTTTGGTGATCTATGAAGGAATTTTTTTTCACTTGATTAGTTGGATATGCGGAAAATTAGGTGGAAGCGCATCCTTTTCACCAGATTTAGAAAATTTCAATTGTGCGCGAATGTGAAAGAAACGTGCGGATGCAGTCTCCACAACGGAAAAATAGTGAAAATATTAGGTGCTAATAATTGAATTGATGAAGCTAATAATTGAATGGGAAAGATATGTGCCCTGATCCAATTGAAAAAGTAAATATTTTAACAGATTATTGGGCTGTTAAAAAAAGTGTTTGTAAAATTTCCCTGGAATTCAGCCTTGATTTGGGGAGAAAAATTTCATAACATTTCAAAGTGTGTAAAATAAAGAAAGAACTGGTAAGAGTCACAATAAATCAGTGTACAGGAAATTTAAAGATCATACTTTCTGCCGATTCATGTGCCAGTAAAAGTAATTATGTACCAGTTAGTGAAGTGATGTTGGTTTTCACTGCTGTGACTATCCCTGTCTATTTATCAACTGTTTATTAGGAGAACAATTGAAGGTTAGAGTATGGGAGCCACGAAAGATAAGTATCCTTGAGAATTTGTCAACAATCATACATTTTGAATCTTGTTGTAAAACTAAATTTATTTTTATAAGTTTACTGTTTTGTTTTAAAGTTATAAATAATTGTAGAGAAATGAATCCAACTTAGATGAAATTTCAGGGACTAGATAAGAGAAAATCGATGTTGAAAAACATGCGAAAAAAATTCGCCTTGTCTCCCGGTGAGACTTGAACCCACATCTTGCGCCTCTCCGGGGCCCATGTATTAACATTCTACTACAGGAGACCAACCTAGCATACGAATCTCCAATGGGCCCCGGAGAGGCGCAAGATGTGGGTTCAAGTCTCACCGGGAGACAAGGCGAATTTTTTTCGCATGTTTTTCAATATCGATTTTCTCTTATCTAGTCCCTGAAATTTCATCTAAGTTGGATTCATTTTTCTACAAAAAAAGTTTCGCTGACTGAATGTTTGAGTCAAGACCCATCTCTGGGTCGCAATTTAAAAAAATAAGTTATAAATAATCTTAAAAATATTTAGTGATATTAAAAACTTTATGGTCCATTGAGCTACCTACTGGAAAGTGATTAAGGAATTGAATTTATTTTTTGACAATTATACGTTGCTTTAACTGTGTTCGATGACTTTTTGGTAATTTAAGCATTTAAAACTTCCACATTGATTTAACAAAATTTTTTGAATGAGTGAATATCAAAAAAAATCGAGGCTATACTAATTTTGTCTGTTCCTTCATAGTTACTTTTCAAGAGCGAGCAAAGGCGCTATATCCAAGGTCATTAGAGGATCAGAGATGATGGTGCACGGAACTCCAAGACATGCAATCCAATGAATCGTTTAACACAGATGTCATGCAAATTTTTAACAAGAGATTTGATTAAATTCAGCATTATTTACTTTCTATTCATAAATTAGTTAACTATTTTGCGAAATTTTCGAGTTCTGTGCAGTAAAACCTTATTTCCATCCGCAGAAGGAAAAAATCTCAACGACCATAAACATCAAGGAGCACAATCAATTTTAGCAAATGTGCTCCCAACGAGAATAACTTAAACATTTTATAATACTGGGAACGTATGGTACTGTGTTTCAGTTGTCTCTGCGTCCAATACTGCACAGTGGGCCCGACCGAATAAAGATGGGTAGTACATGTACTTTTACTACTCACCGGAATGCTGACAAGATCTGGCTGTGTATGTATCAAAAGCATAAGCATTAAAATATCAGTTTTTTCGAAGACTTACAAACAAACACCTCTCCTGATAAAATGATAGCATTTAGAAGCAAATGGGTTGTTTTGTGTGGAAGTTTGACTTTTTTTTCTCCTTTGTATAGGTATAGCATTAGAGTTATTTTTATGGTCATTCTATGGTAATTTTTGGATATAAAAAACGGATATTTTCAATGAGAAAGCCTGTATAGAAAAAATGGCTAAAACCCTATCAAATGGAAAAGTTTGAATAAAAAAAGAACAAAGAACAGTGGCAGGACCTAGAGAATCGCATGAAGGTAAAATTTCATTTGTTTTTTAGGTAAAAAAAAGAGAAATGTTTATAATTTTTGTCCCTAAATGTATGCAGCAGTATTGTCCATCTTTTGAGTATATTTGTTTATAGAAGACAATGTTGAAAAATTCAATTGATTTCAAACAAAAAAATATTGTTATTGATGTTTTGAGCCTTCTGCGCCAATTGGCATCAAAACAATAATTTTGAAGATGCTGAGATACGTTAAAACCATGGTGATCAAAGTTACCCCGAAACATGAAATCTGGTTTTGTAACAAAAACTTAATTATAGCCACTAATGTCGTTTGAATATTCTGCTATCAATGATCATGCTTTATACTCCTTGCCTCAGTAAGTATTTTATAACTTTTTAGTGTTACAAAAAAGCAACCCCTTCCAAAATATTCGAAAATGAATTAAAAAAGTGATCAATATTACCCAAGTTTACGGTACGTATAAGCATTTTGCCTTGCACTTGAAGGATACCTGGTGATCACAAGTACCAAAAAACGATATGGTGGGGGTCGTCAAGCAACAGTGGCGACACCTACCATGGTGAAGACCCTCAGGATGCGCCTTGAGAGAATTCCTCGACGTAGTATCACAAAATTGGCGATAGATGTTAATACCTACACCGCATCAAAACCGCCGTCGGATTTTGAAAGATGATTTTTAGACTAAGCCTTACAAGATGCTAAGGTATCAAGACCTTCCGATAGAACAGAAGCAAGAACGCGTAGAAAGAGTAAAGGCGCAGTTTACGCGGGCCGCGCGGAGAAAATCGTGTTTTCTAAAGGGGACTGAGATAAACGGAGAAAATACGTCAATGATCACACAAATTGTGAAGCCAATGATTGAATTTGTGGTAATTTGTTATTGGCAATGAAAAGGTTTGAGTGAAAATGAGAGAAATTAGTGCTCAGAGAGTTAGAGAGTTCAAATGAGCTAACTGTTACAATTTGTGTAGCAGTTGTGGAATTTTCATCATTACCATTCAAAATGGAAAGAATTCTCTCTCCACTGCAATCCCTCTTTTCTGACGAAGATTGACCGAACACCCGGATGAGGTGAAGATCAATAAATTTATGTATCGGGAATAGTTCTACGCAATGTCCTCGAACTAACGAAGGGAAGCAACTCAATTTTTGTGAGATATTTTTTTCAAAGTTTGATTTTGAGTTCGGAGTGGCCGGTGAATTAGATGATCGCAGCAAGCCGTGCTCGAGAACGGTCATGTTTTTTTTTGCAACGTCGCGTTTTTCTCGTTTGTATTTTCGCGAATATCAATTTTGGTGAAATTTAGGGGTTTTGAAGACTTCTGTTTGATTCAAATGCATCAAAATAATAGAAATAGATGTTTTTCATTTCTAAATTTGGTGTTCTGTTGAGCTTGGCGAATCATGCGAGAAGAAAATCAATCGTTGGTTATAGAAAAAGGAATTCTATTTCTGGTCGTCGTGATTTTCATACTTGAGATCAAATAAGTTAAGTTTCGATTGTAGCGATTTTGATGATCTTATGATCAATCAATCGATGACTGTATTTCCGTTAAAATTTTGGTTCTCGTAAAATGTTCATGTAGATTTCTCCGAGTAGAATAACGAAAAATAAAACAAACTGGAGGTCTGAGAAACATTTACATTCGGCTCGTATTTGCTTTTTTAGTTCTTGAAAAAGCCAAAGGTAAACGCGAACAATCAATTGGCACCTGATGTTAGGCGGTTGAAATTGACGGAACAGTGATGTTGGGAACATGTGAATGCAACCAATTCGAAGATGACCGGAACCAGGAAAAAAGGGAGATAGCACCGGAGGGAACCTTTGGAGTTTGGTGAGATCGTTTCTTTTTAAAATTACTCCTTTAACCCTTTTTCGTCCCAGATTTTCCCCAATTACCAATCAATCAATAGTGTTAAATTTTAGCAAAATATCATATGAAGCGTTTGGCAGGAAACTCCACGCTCCATTCCTCCCTTGTTCCTGTATCTTTCGCGGTATTCATCACATGGTTGGCCTGGCCGTAGTAGAATCTGCAATGCATGGTAATATGTAACAGATAATACGCTGAAAAGAAAAATGAAAGACGCAAGTTTTCCATTTTCCAGGATGCCCACATGTTTTGGCCATGTTGATGTAAGAAGCAGAAGAAGAAGAGTTCGGAGTGGCCGGTGAATTAGCCTGACACCAGGCCAGAAAAACAAGCGAAGTATTCTAATCTACACTCAAAGTTTTAAATTCGTCATCAAATTTTGATCACTGAGTGAGTTTGTAACAATTTTAACTCAGAGACAATGCCAAAACCTCGAAAACTAATCCCCGGTTCTGAATTCTGTTCCAGTTTTTCAAAATTGTCTTGCCTGTTGATAATTTTTTTTTTCTTAGAATTAAATTTTAAATAAAATTATAATTATTCCAGAGGTTCTAGTTCCATATTATTGAAATCTTAATTGCATTTCAGTTTTCATATTTCAGATTCTGTTTCCAGTTTGGGATTTTTGATTTTCGGTTCGAATCATCATTAAAAATTGAAATCAAAACTGTTTTAGGCCTTTTTAATATTTGGATGATAATTTTTCAAATTTTTAAAAACAAATAAAACTAGAAACCATCTTAGGTTTTGTTTGATTTTAATTCAAAGTTTTTAAACTCAGTTCCTTTAAAACCCAATTAACAACCCAATGAACAAGTTATAAATTAATTCTTTTGTAAAATCCAAATATTATAAATCTTCAAACTGGTGATCCGAAATTGAAAACTTGAATCATATTCAGATTTTTTTATGTTCACATTTTATTTTAAATTTCGTATGGAAGTTATAATAAAAATAATAAATTCGGATAGAAATCCAAGATGTTATCACGCACGAGCTCTTCTTTCGACTCCATTTCGGCGAGTTTTGATCACAGGACGTAAACAATGCACTATGAACTAAATGCACCCAAATTTTCATTAAATTCTACCCAACGGTTAGAAAGTTAGAGCAATTTCAGAGTGTGGCAATTTCTCGTGGACACTCTTTATATTCGATACTCCGAGCGGTAAATAGTGATGACGTGACGTGATGACGTGATTTCGGCGAAAATGCAAATCGTCGCAAAAACCAATTAGCCAAACAGTTATTTTGCGTCCTTTGGCTGCACGGCAAATCAGTTCAGCGCAAAACGTCGTTAAAACCAAAATGCACTCGAAAATTAAAAAGTCATTATACGTCTTAAATTAAAATCAAGTTATAAAAGTTATTTATTGATCAAATAAAATCAAATTTTTACTTAACATAGAAAGCATGTTTATTAATCGTTTGCAGCCAATAACTCAGTTTTGTTTATATTGGTTCATACGACCTAATCAAGACAAACTCTTGAACTCTTTTATCATCAATTTATAGCTAACAATAATCTCGGAACCTTCTACAAACTTTTACTTTATGTTTGCACAAACAATTTTCTGAAAATCTTTGCCGAATCAAAGAAAATAATGATTTTTTACGACCTAGCATTTTCAACAGTTTGTTTACATTTTCTCGCACGCACATGATCTGTAAAAATTGGCTCTGTAATCGACAATCATTTCTCGTTACATTTTCAGGCAGTTAAATATTTATGTACGTAATTTTGGCAGCCTAAATCTAAATTTAGTCGAATAATTGAGGCAAGGCTGCACCCTTCAGCTAATTATTTTTCTTAACCCAACCAGCTTAGTTAACCATAACTGTTTTTATTTCTTTTCAGGTACGTAAACATGCCAATAAAACGAATAACCGCCGTAAGTAAGTACCATTCACTGACTGACTGACCGACCGTATTTTTGTTATGACTGCTTGAAAACACCGTCAATGGTTTACGTTTTAAACATGATTTCCAGTGCCATGAAGCCGCAGCCGCTTGAAATCTCTCGAAACAAGTTCACTGCCAATTTGTTGCATAATGATGGCTTTTCGCCCACATTGCCGAAACCGCACCGACCGACTGCTCGAAAATATCACTCCAGAGCTGAGCAAAGGCAAAAGGGTGGTCACAGAAGGCGCTGACTTACTGCTTGCTGGCTGGCATAATGGGGTGGTAATTTTGCCCCCCTTCAAGAGTGTTTGTGTTTGTGAGTATGTATGGGCACGTGTACATAACCGAAACAACCATGTTTGCATCAAGCAGCCACTTGCACTCCATAATTTGATTTAAGTGGACTCAACACCGTGTACTACACAACAGGACATTTTGATTAAATTTACAAAGCATCCCGTCAAGGCCTCTCCAAGATTCGGGACCGTGTTTGTTTCCGGTCCAGGCCTTTGTCTCATCCGCCTTTGCTTCCGGTGTCGATGCATCTTCGAGTTGTTGTGGCTGGCTGGTTGGTGCGTATGTTTTGCAAGCGATTATAAACGACACATCCTACGAGTGGCCTACTGTTCTTACTTTCGCTCGATTTCCCTAAGCTGTCTCCACTTTTCTCCCCTATTCCTTTCGATCACCCTAAGTATATGTTGTGAACGATGAATGTGTAATTCTTCCACCACAACGACTGGCTCGGATCAGGTGAAGCTCAGCCGGTTGAGTGGCGGCGGAGGAACACAAGGAACGCACTGTGTAAAAACATGCCCAGTAAACCGAAAAAGTGCCACTTGGCCTTATGTTTGCTCCGGCTGGCTTCAAGATGCTTACACAAGTGCTCGAAAGGGCTTACGTTAGGATTTTTTTTCTAGCTGCAACCGTGTCGTCTGCTTCCGGAACAGAGGCTAAACCTATGTACCAAGTACCTACCTAGTAACCTGCAAGGTTCCCACTAAACCATATTGCGATGAAGTGGTAAGAAGAAGTTGGATCGACGAAATGGACGATAATCCGTTTGGTACTTTGGATCGTACTTACCGAGCTTCCTCCTACACACGCAAAAAGATTTTTCCTCGAAGTGGCTGAACCAACTGAACGTCCGTCTTCCCACACGCCTCCTACCTACATCAGATGAAGTTTTTTCTCTGTCCGAAAGTTTATGCTTATCTTATTTTTGCAGAGCTTTCCAAAGTACATTCTAGGAACGTACCCGTGTGGGTCAGATATTGGATTTATAAAACCTACGATACGAATTGTTAGTGTAACCACTAATTTTTATTGTAATACTAGGGTTAAACATGGCGATCCATCATAAAAAAATCCTATTTTGATCAAATCAAACAATTATTTTACGGTATTTTTATTACCATCATTGCCTCCACATACCATATACTTAAATTTAAGATGAATGCGGAATATTTTTCCATCCACTCTTTAATATCACAAAAATTTTAATTGAAAAAAATGAGATTATTCTTTTTTAAAAGACATACACCGTCTTAGCCGATTTAGGCTTTACAGACTGTATAAATGACGCGGACAACATAAGATTAACATTTTTTTTTTGGCCCGTAACACTCCCCCACACCAAAAAGCTCGAAAGAGCCCCCTGGTAATGGACACTTCAGTTTTCAGCATGTCTGGCAGCAACAGGATAAATTTAATTTAAAAAAATGCGAGCAAAAACACAAAATTTACGCATGCTGAGAACACAATATATTTTAACTTTAAGGCGCGGAAGAATGTAATAAAAAGTAAGCAAATACAGTGAATCTCAGTGGAAAAAAGTTTTCCTTTTAAGAGATCCAAGAGTATTCAAGAGTATTAACAAGCTAAAAAAAATTAAAATTAAATTAAACGAAAATAAACTAAGTTAAAATTAGGTGAAATTAAACTAAACTACAGACAAACAAGTTAAAATCAAATATTCTATACACATTTTAAAAAAAATCAAGTTTGGTGATTCATTGTTTATTGATTTAATAAGTTCTTAAAGTGTTGCATCAGTTTGGTCTTGAAAATATTCCTGTTATAAATTATCTTTAACTCTTCGGGTAGATTATTGTACTTCGTAGGTCCGACAAAAGAAATCCTATGTTGACCTAGGCTTGTTGATGAATTACTTCTCAATAGGTGATGAGACTGTCTTGTGCTATGAATACGAATCCCTGAAGTAAACCTGAGATTTCGAGATATAAATATGAGAGGAATGCAAATTATCAAAGACATAAGTGCAAGTTTGGAAATTACAAAGTTCAGCCAATGGTAAAACATTGCGAGAGCGGTTAGCGTACAACAGATTGGATGGATGGATGATGAAAGGGAAGGTTGAATATAATTTTCAGACAACGATTTTGTGAAGTTTGTAGACGAGATAAGAGAGATAAGGAAGCTCTACCCCACGCCGCAATCGAATAATTCAAGTGTGAATGAACAAACGCAAAATAAAAACGCAACATTACATGGCGTGGTACAAAATGTTTCACTCTCCATAAAACGCCACTAAACGATGATATTTTTTTTGTGTAAGTTATTAATATGCGATTTCCACGACAGAGTGTCATCTAGTGTTATTCCCAAATACTTGAAATTATATACTTTTCCAAAACATTATTTACTATTTTTGGACTGCTGTGGGGTTAGATCGTTTTTCTAGATAACCGGAATAACAAGTATTTTGTTTTTGCAAAGTTCAAAGTGGTAAACGGTGGATAATGTGCAACACGAGACCCCATAGTGGTCATATCACCTCTTATTCACAACTCCTATCTCTACCTCCCCGCGGTGCCGGCTGGGGTGCGAGTAACCTAAGCGGAGATCGGGTACCCAACCCCGGTGGATGCTTTGGTCGCATGCAGACTGAGAAGGTGGCCGCACGCGTCTGTTCCCCAGGTCAGGGGCGGCGTGCAACAACAACCGAGCGTCTGTTCTCCAGGTCAGGGGCGGCTCAAACAGCGTCTGTCTTGCAGCAAGCGGCTGAATTTATGAAATGCGGCTCCCGCCAGCTAAGTCCAAGATGGCAGCCCCATCGCGGGATAGGGACTTTAGGCTAACAACCTACTGCTCCTGAAATCTTTTATTGTTACAGAAACTGAGAGAAGAAATAACCGAATTGGAACTTTGGCAACGACTTTTAGCATGAAAACACGGACTAGAATTGGAACTTGGAATGTTTTGACCCTTGCCCAGCCAGGAAAGCTGGCTCAACTTGCTAGAGAAGCTAGCCGCCTCAAGCTAGAGATATTGGGACTGAGCGAAGTCCGTTGGCCTAACACTGGAGAACACAAGACACAGTCCGGGCAAGTACTGCTTTACTCTGGCATACGAGGAGAACATGCTACTCGGGAACGAGGAGTTGGTTTCCTGTTAAGCCCGCAGGCCCATGCGGCCCTCATAAGATGGGAACCGATAAACGAAAGAATAATCGTAGCCAGATTCAGAACACGGGTTAGAAACCTTACAATGGTCCAGTGTTATGCGCCAACTGACGTTGCCGATTTGCAGGAGAAAGAGCAGTTTTACAGTCAATTGAACAGCGTGGTTGAGAGAATTCCGAAGGGTGACATTCAAATCCACTTAGGCGACTTCAACGCAAAGATTGGCTCCGATAATCAGGACTTTGAGCGCATCATGGGGCGCCATGGCCTAGGACAGATGAGCGAAAACGGAGAGCTGTTTGTAGAATTTTGTGGCAACAACAACATGGTGATCGGTGGATCGCTCTTCCCCCATCGACCAGCACATAAGGTCACTTGGGTATCCCGAGATGGCCGAACAGAAAATCAAATTGATCACATCTGCATCAGCCGAAAATGGAGAAGGAGCCTTCTTGATGTCCGCAACAAACGAAGCGCAGACATTGCATCTGACCATCACCTCGTCCTTGGCGAGATACGACTGAGAGTTGCGCGTGTCCAACGGCGCGAGGAGAAAGTCGGGTGTCGATACGACGTCCGCCGGTTGGAGAATCCAGAGGTGAAAAGGGCATACGTTGAACAGCTAGAATCCCGAGCCTCGGAGCTGCCGACAAACGGAACAGTCGAAGAACAGTGGTGTGGAATCAAGAATGCCTTTATCACGACGAGCCATGGTACTCTCGGTAAAGTTTGTGGAAGACGAAGTGAATAGATGTCGGATGAAACCTGGAGGATGATCGATGATCGGAGAAAGGCGAAAGTCGGAATTGAGCAGGCATGTACCGGGTCAGCCAAAGCAGCCGCCCGCTTACGATATGCGGAGCTGGAAAAGGCAGTTAAACGAGCTTGTAGACGAGACAAGAGAGCCTGGACAAACTCCCTAGCCGAAGAGGGAGAAAGAGCCGCCGCCATTGGAGATATCCGATTATTATATGATATTTCTCGCCGCCTTAGTGGTGCAAGGACTAATGCAAGAATGCCGCTGAAAAACCGAGCAGGTCAGCTGCTGACAGATCGAACAGATCAGCTCAAGCGTTGGACTGAGCATTTTGATCAACTTTTTCGAGTTACAAATAGCAATGGCCAACAGAACCCGCAGCTCGAGGCGCCCACAGTAAGTCGCATTAATGGCGTCAACTCGGAAGCGCCCTCGCTGGCTGAAATAGAAGCGGCAATCAAGGACATGAAATCCAACAAAGCGCCTGGAATCGATTGCATTCCTGCTGAAATGCTCAAAGCCGACCCTGCCTTGTCAGCACAAATGTTGCACCGTCTATTCGCTGACATTTGGGATACTGCAACATTCCCGGCCGACTGGATGCAGGGTATCCTCGTAAAGGTCCCAAAGAAAGGAGACCTAACAGAGTGCGGTAACTGGCGTGGCATAACTTTGATCTGTACAACCCTCAAAGTACTCTGCAAAGTGATCCTGAACAGGATCCAGGAGAAAATCGACGCTACACTCCGACGGCAACAAGCTGGATTCCGATCCGGACGATCATGTGTGGACCACATCACAACGCTACGAATAATACTGGAACAAATCAACGAATTCCAGGACTCTCTTCTGCTGGTGTTCGTTGATTTCGAAAAAGCATTT
Source organism: Uranotaenia lowii (assembly GCF_029784155.1). NCBI lineage: Eukaryota > Metazoa > Arthropoda > Insecta > Diptera > Culicidae > Uranotaenia > Uranotaenia lowii. Next base: position 257,050,123 of record NC_073692.1, read on the forward strand.
GACCGACTGAACCACGAAAACATCTGGGCTGCTCTTAGACGACGAGGGGTCCCAGAGAAACTAGTCCATCTCATCGAAGCACAGTACGAGGCATTTTCGTGCAAGGTCTTGCACGACGGTGTCTTGTCCGAACCAATCCCGGTAACTGCTGGAGTGAGACAAGGATGTATTTTGTCACCGCTGCTTTTTCTAATCGTAATGGATGAGATCTTGACTGGATCGATTGACTGTAGACCAAACCGAGGATTGCCGTGGAATCCTTCAACCATGGAGCAACTGAACGACCTTGACCTGGCAGACGATATTGTTTTGCTCGCCCAAACACAACAAGACATGCAGAGCAAACTCGACGACCTCACCGAAAGCTCCAAGGCAGCAGGTCTCAAAATCAATTTCGGAAAGACCAAGTCGATGGAAATCAATACAGAAAATCGTTCCAATTTCGTGGTAGCTGGACAACAGGTTGAGACAGTGGAGTGCTTCCAGTATCTCGGTAGCCAGATTACGCCTGATGGTGGGACCAAGAAGGACATCGAGACCCGGATCAGAAAAGCCCGATTTGCGTTTGCGAGTCTCCGAAACATCTGGCGGTCACGCCAGATCTCTCTACGAACTAAGATCCGAATCTTCAACTCAAACGTCAAATCCGTATTGCTGTACGGGTGTGAAACTTGGTGCACATATGCGGTGACGACGCGAAAACTGCAAGTTTTTGTGAATCGCTGCCTGCGGAACATCATCCGCGCTTGGTGGCCTGGCAACTGGATCTCAAACGTTGAACTTCATCGGCGGTGTCATCAAAAGGCGCTAGAAATCGAGATTCGGGAACGTAAGTGGAGATGGATTGGGCACACGCTGCGAAGAGATGAAAACGAGATTTGCAGAGAGGCGCTTGACTGGAATCCAGATGGGCATCGGAGAAGAGGCAGGCCCAAAAGCTCGTGGCGGCGAAGTCTAGCCGCTGAAATCCGCACAGTTGACGAGAACCTCGGCTGGCAGCAAGTGAAGACGCTGGCTCCGGATCGCCAGCAGTGGAGATCTTTTATCTCAGCCCTATGCGCCGGTCAATCGGCGCTGGACCCTTAGAATAGGTTAGGTCAAAGTGGAATGGGGAAGATTGGAGTTAAAATATTTCTGCAGAATGTTGAGATCATGTTTTAAATAATTACATTAGGACATTTTCCTGGGTAAAAAAGTGCCGTGTCGTCCGCAAAAAGTCTTGGTATTCCATGCAATGGCAGGTTACTAATATCATTGATGTACAAAAGAAATAGGATTGGCCCAATGTTGCTACCTTGCGGAACGCCGACTTCAATTCTTTTTAAGGAACTTGATACCTCATCAATACGAACAATTTTTTTTCTTTCTGATAGATAACTGCAAATCAAGTTGTTTGTGATACCTCTGAGGCCATAACATTTGAGTTTTTTTAGAAGTATTTCATGGTCTAAAGTATCAAAAGTTTTTCTAAGATCTGAAAAAAAGGCCATCAACTATATTATTCTTGTCAATGTTATCAATTATTGAATCTAAAAGTTCACAAATAGCTGTAAGAGTACTTGAACCCATTATTGGTACTCAAAAATGAAATTATTGGCACTCAAAAAAGAGTTTATTCTTTGAATTAAAGGTTTTTCAAACACTTTACTAAAAACTCTCAAAGTTGAAACGGGACGATAATTATTGACATTTGTAGGATCACCAGATTTAAAAATAGACAATACTTTTGAAAGTAGATACCGTAAACTGGGGGAACTTTGATCAGCGGGGTAACTTTGATCAACATGAAATTTTTGCAGATAATCATCATTTTCTATGTATAAAGTTGAAATATCTGAAAACTGTTGACTACGTTTGAAAGTCTGTAAATTGAGTTACAAATGAGATAAATTTCGTTTTTATTAGGATATTTTTAACAATACTCAAAATATAATTTTAAAATCATAAAATATCTGGTTTTTTGATGGCTCACTAACAAACAACCCTCCTGATCAAATTTGAGCATTTAGGAGCAAATGGGTTGTTTTATGCGAAAGTTCAACTTTTTTCTTTGTTTAGTTTCAGTTTACGTGTTATTTTTATGGTCATTTGATGATAATTTCTGGATATTAAAAAAAAAACGGTCATTTCCCATGAAAAAGCCCGTATAGAAAAAATAGCTAAAAACATTGAAATGGTTAAGTTTGAAGAAAAAAAAGAACATGAGAACAGTACGAGGACTTAGGGAGTTGCATGAAGGTAAAATTTTGTTTGTTTTTGAGGCCAAAAAATATTGGGAAATGTTTATAATTTTTGCCCCTAAATGTATGCAACAGCATTGTCCATCTTTTGAGCATTTTTGTTTTTGTAAAAAAAAATTGAATCCTTCAATTGCGTCCAAACAATAAATTACTGTTATTGATGTTTTGAGACTTCTGTGCTGAATGGCTTCAAAACAATAAATTTGAAGATGTTGAGATACGTAAAAACCTTAGTGATCAAAGTTATCCCGAAACTCGAAATCTGGTTTTGTAACAAACATTTAATTATAACCACCAATGTCGATTGAATTTACTGCAATCAATGATCATGTTTAATATTCCTCATCTTAGTAAGGGTTTTAAAGCTTTTAGATATTAAGAAAAAGAAACCTCTTTCAAAATATTCAAAAATGAACGAAAAAAGTGATCATAGTTCCCCCAGTTTACGGTACTTCGGTTGATATTGTCGGACGTAAGAACAATGAATTGGAAACTCTGTGAATGTAATTTGATCAGCCAGTGATTTGCCAATATTTGTAAAAAAGTCAATAACAGTCTGGCAAACTTGGAGTTTATTATTGATTGGGCCTTTATTTATTTCAAGGGTGATCTCGGGTTTGTTTTTCCCTCTACCTAAAATTGAGTTGATATTTTTCCACAACTTTGAATGGGGAGTGTTACTGAGAAGTTTTTCATAGTAAGATCGTTTACAACTTCGCTTTCTGGAATCAACTTTTTTCGAGATGTGTGCAAGAAGTTCTTTCAAGTGCTGACTTTCAGGATTTCGTTTCAGTTTTTTGATGTAGTTATTCTTCAACCTAATGAGAAACCATAAATCGAAACTCATCCACGAGCAACAATTATTTTTCAATTTGACGTATTTTGTAATTTTCTTTGACGATGCTTCAAGAATCGAATTATAAGTGGCAGTTATATCTTTTAGGAAAGCATCAAAATCTTTAACTAAAGGGTGATATGGTCAAAATTTGGTCAAGGGAAAACGCGTGTAAATCGGTGATATCGTTTATATAAAAAATCAAATAAAATTTCATTTTCAAGTTTAATTGTATGTATGTATGTTATGTATGTTTGAAAACCCACCAGTGGCTGGTAGGTCTTTCGACCCGAGTCGGTACGGGAAGTCTCGATCGCACATTCAAATATTGTTAATGCTTAACTCATCAACAATAATTGCATCACAATCAAGGGGTCCGTTACCACTGGCTTGGGACAGGTTTGACTCATCTCACTCCCTTCCACTGTTCGAAACAAATAAAGAATCCTGAAAAGGTACATAAGTAACCTACACATGATTCCAAATTTGCCGAGATACTCCGGCTGGCTTGAACCCACAATCCATTGTATATCAGTTTTCCGATCGTTTGATGTCCTGTCCATTCCCCCCACAAACCCCATGATAGAGTTAAGCTATTTAACATTTAGTTATTTAATCATTGATCATCATTTAAACTTACCATACCATCAATGCAAAAGAAATTATCACGAATACTTATCTTTGTGTAGCCAACTAATAATCTTCAACAATTTTTTCAATATATCTACAAAAAATGTCTGGCTGTAATAAGTTTTTACATTTAAAAACAAAAAAAATAAGTGTTATGCTACATACGAGTAATTAGGATGAAATGTGATAAGTTTGCAGCTACAAATTTACAAAGACTTTAGATGTTTGGATTTGAATAACCTAATTAACGGAATAAAATAGATTTATAGTAAAATGACTATATAGCGTCCCACGTTTACGGATTAACTGATTTCCCGTAACCTTGAAATCAAACCTGAAAACCAAACAACTGAAAATATAGAAAACCTTATCATTCACTGTGTTGTACAATTTTAAATGTTTCTGACTGCTTGGAGAATCTTGGATACTTGGAAAAAAAATCAGAAAAATTTTGCCTTGTTTACATATTACTTTACAAAATATATGCAAGTATTTTTCGAATATTTATATTGCGTATTTATCAAATTTTAGCTTCCTGTTTTACTATAACGCATGGAATTATCTACGATCACAGCAGTCCATAAAATGACTATATTTACACGCACGCAGCCCGCACCAAGGAAATAAAAATTGAGGATTAATTTGTTGTGATTAAGAATTTTTAAACGGCTTTTGAACTGATGATGAACAAAAAACTTCAGCTTATGTAACAAGCATGAAAAAAAAAACTCCTGGAATCTGGGAGATTTCTGATAATCACTTTTAGCGCTGCATCCAAACAATCTTTATCGTTAGTACTTCTTTCATTGCAATCCGCATTTCCCACCGAAATTGTGTATAATATGGAATTGTTATATTGCATTGGCAACGTTGTTTCACTGGCGATGGAGAGATACATAAGCGCAAAAAGTGTAAAAAAAGGATATCATCAAAAGCCATATGTTAAAAGTCAAAGGGTCCGAAGTAAAGCAAAAAAAAAAACTGGAAAGCTCTCACCGGGATTTCTTGCCCTTGACGTTCCTGTCGCCTGCCATCTTCCGTTTTATGGCATCTTTGTTTGCTCGGACGTCTAATTTTTCCTGCCACAAATCACTCGAATACATTCTAATTTCAATCCGCACTTTAGTTCTTATGACACAATTAAAGTTTTTTTGCAAATTCCACTACAACTGATTCCAAAAACCACTGAAAATTGTACTTTTAAGAAACAAAAAAACACCAGCAACAAAGAGACAGAAAAAATTTCATTTTCAAGTTTAATTAGTATAAAATTCAGAAAAATATTCAGTTAGGCTTCCGCTTTTCCAAATCCGAATTGCCGGGCCTTACGCTTAACCCCTGCCATCAGTACAGCCACCTTGTCCACCTTTTTCGCCGCAGAAAGCCAGTTTGCCTTGAACTGCTGCTCGTCCTTAGCAGTTTTTTGGTCTTCTTTAGGTTCCGCTTGACAATAGCCCAGTATTTCTCAATTGAGCGAAGCTCTGGCGTGTTGGGAGGGGCTTGTCCTTGGGAACCACCTGCACGTTGTTGGCAGCGTACCACTCCATGGCCTTTTTACCGTAATGGAAAGATGCCGAATCCGGCCAAAACAATACGGAACAACCGTGTTTCTTCAGGAAAGGCAGCAGACGTTTATTCAAACACTCTTTCACGTAAATTTCTTGGTTGACAGTCCCGGAAGCTATGAAAATGCTGCTTTTCAAGCCACAGGTACAGATGGCTTGCCAAACCAGATATTTCTTCGCGAACTTTGACAGTTTCATGTGCTTGAAAATATCTGCTACCTTTCCCCTTCCTTTTGTCGCATAAAACTCCTGTCCCGGAAGCTGCTTGATGTAGGTTTCGTCGTCCATTATCACGCAGTCAAACTTCGTCAGCATCGTCGTATACAGCCTCCGGGATCGCGCTTTGGCCGTCGTATTTTGTTTATCATCGCGATTTGGAGTCACTACCTTTTTGTAAGTCGATAGTCCGGCTCGTTTTTTGGCTCGATGCACGGTTGTAGAGGATGCACCCAGCTTATTTGCGGCTTCTCGGAGAGAGAGGTTAGGGTTTCGCTTGAAACTACCGGCAACTCTTTTTGTCGTCTCAGCGGCTTCCGGTTTTCGATTTCCCCTCGATTCAGACTTCCTGGTTGTCGACAAACGTTCCCCAAACACTTTATTTACATTTGTTACGGTTGATTTGGCAACTTTCAGCGATTTTGCCAGCTTTGCGTGCGAGTAGCTCGGATTTTCGCGATGCGCGAGCAAAATTTTGATACGCTGCTCTTCTTCCGTAGACGGCATTTCGACAACTGAAGAGTGAATTCCAAAATCAAAATAGGGGCAACACACACACACACACCTTCAAAATTAGAGGTGTTCAGGTTTTTTAAATGCAAAATTGATAGAAATACGTCAAGTTGATATGGACCAAATTTTGATACACCCTTTATTGTTAGACTCCTCAAATAGTTCTCGAAGGTTTCATTCAGCTTCGTATGGTCTATAATAGTTTTGACAAGTTCGATTTCTTTTTTTTTTCGAAGATCAAGTCGAAACTAGTTATAACTTGACAATGGTCACTTACATCAGATTGATTGTCAGGAACGGAAAACAAAAGAGATTCCAGATGATCACAGAATGTATTAAAAGGAAGCGATGGAGGCCTATAAATGCCATGTACTTCAATAAACTCTTCATTGATAGAAAGTTCTAAACTTATGTTGTGGAAACCCTCTATGAAAACGTTATTCAAAATTCTTAAGTTTAAGTTGTTCCTAAACCACCATGCGAATTGTTGAGGCGTTTAAAACACACACTAGGTTTGTAGCAGATATATTTATCAGCTTCAAAGCTGCAATATTAGAGCAAGGTTAGGTTTAGGCATTACACTCAATTATCTGGTACGACTTACAATTTAGTGCTGTTCTGTAAGGCTTTGCCTCTTCCTTCGAGCCCTTAGGCTAGTGAAGATGAATCTATGAACCCTTGTAGACTTGGTGAGCCTGGCAACTAATTTAATGATTACATACAGATCAGCCATATATATGGTATACTAGTTACCTTGTGGGGTAAGTTTACTTTTCGAACTGTCTTCTATCGCTTCTCCTAGTCTGAGTAGAAATCTACTGAAATCTGTGGAACCTAAGGGATTTGCGAACTTAGAAACTTCAACCTAAACTGTTAAATGAACTTACTTGATGCCACACTGTTCACTAATGTATTCCAAGATTGCCTACTACTGAACTAGAGCACAGCGGAAATGTTAATGATTGCTCTAAACGTGGTAAGTATACAACAACCCTAACTTGTTTGGTCGTTACAATTAAGGAAGTTACGTATATCAATTTTGTTTTGATCACTAAGGTTAAGCTGATGATGACATCTCTGGCTAGGATCATCATCATCGATACTAGTTGATGACAACAGCTGCAGGGCTGCCAGCTGGCTTAACATCCTCCCCCGCGTGTATCTCGGTGGACACCGAGACTGCACTATCGCTAGAGACATCCAGTGGAGCCAGGTAATGAACCGCCCGGCAAAGCGTCCCGTTCGCAGTTTCTACGATTACCCTACGGGTATTCCCATCAGGTGCTGGTATGGTTTCTCGAACTCTTCCCCGAATCCAACCGTTACGGGTCTTGGTATCAACTACCATAACCAGGTCTCCAACCTCGATCGGCTTGGTAGGGGTAAACCATTTAGTTTGTCGACGAATAACCGGAATATATTCTTTGACCCACCGGTTCCAGAATACATTTAGTTCGTGTTGAATCAGGTCCCAAGTGTTTTTTAGATTACGATTGTGTTCAATAGGGACAGGAGGTTGCTTGATCCCGTTGGAGCTTCCCAAGAGGAAATGGTTTGGGGTGAGGGCTTCGTACTCAGCAGAATCTAAAGGGAGGTAGGTCAGAGGCCTTGAGTTAACGATGCCCTCAGCCTCCACAATCAAAGTCATAAGCCCTTCGTCATCCAATTTACCCTTGTTGTACCCGTCATTCAAAGCTGTTTTAACAGACCGCACTAGTCTCTCCCATACCCCGCCCATATGAGGAGCCCCTGGTGGATTAAAATGCCACTTTGTGTAGCAGTTTGTAAATGTGTTTAACATTTCTTCGCGTATTTGCTCTTGTAATACGTTGGACGCTCCCACAAAGTTTGTACCGTTATCTGAGAAGAATTCTGCAGGAGCGCCCCGCCGACTCACGAATCTCCGAATTGCGAAAATGCAAGAAGTAGTGGATAGAGAATGGACAACCTCTAGGTGCACGGCGCGTGTGGTGAGGCAAGTGAAAAGCGCGATCCACCTTTTCACTCTGGAACGACCAACGATAACTAAAAGAGGGCCAAAGTAATCCAGGCCAGTATATGTGAACGGACGGTGTCGATCAGCCAGTCTGCCGAGTGGTAGAGGCGCCATTGGGGGTGGAACAGGCTTTGCATTTCGCAACTTGCACATTTGGCATCCTCGGCTTATCTTTTTGGTTAATGAGCGAAGTCCTGGGATTGTATAGAGTTGACGAACTTCGTTTACTACGGTTTCAAAATTGGCGTGATTATAACGGCGATGGTACCACTCTACAACTAGAAACGTCACGTGATGCTTTGTTGGTAGAATTATAGGAAAGCGCGTCCCGAACGCTACTGTCTCGGAATTCCGGATTCGACTGTTTTCTCTGAGTAGACCTTCTTCATCGAGGAACGGTACATACTTCCGAAGCAGGCTACTTGATTCGAACGTTCCTTCACTGTTTTCTTTCAAGGTTGCTACTTCTTGAGGGTACACTTCGAGTTGGACTTGTTTAAATATCTGATGTGATGCGGCTAGTAAATCCGTTTGTTCCAAAGGATCCGACAATTTAGTAGAGCTCCTGCGGTGATGAGCGAAACGTAAAACGTAGGCCATTGATCGATGAAGGCGTTCCCAACGGGAGAATCTTTCATAGGAAATTAAAGGTTCATACGTCGTTATGTGCAGTAAAACCGAATTTCGTAATTCTTCTTCAGTACTTGTTACTTTCCCTGCTATACTTGGCCAATGAGATTCCGGCTGCCGGAGAAAGTTAGGTCCACTGAACCAATTTGAATTATTCGTAAAGTAGGGTCCACATCCCCATTTGGTTGCTTCGTCTGCCGGATTCGCTTTCGAAGGCACCCATCGCCAGTTGGCTGGTGTTGTAAGTTCTAAAATCTCACTAACTCGATGAGCTACGAAAGGGCGGTAGTTTCGGGGATCGGAATGTATCCAGGAAAGTGCAGTTCTTGAATCGGTCCAGAGAATTGTACGGGAAATATCAATCTCGTGTTCCTTTTTTATTAGACTAAGTAGCTGAGCTCCTAAGAGACAGCTCTGAAGCTCGAGTCTTGGTATGGACAGGGGTTTTAAAGGGGCTACCTTCGATTTTCCCGAAATTAATGCAAGGTCCATCGATCCCTCATCTTGAACCACTCGGAAATAAGCCACGCAGGAGTACGCGACTTCGGATGCGTCTACAAAAACATGTAGTTCCGTATTTTTATAGGTGAGCTTCGTAGCATTGACAAAGTAACTACGAGGCACTCGAATGGTTTGAATAAATTCTATCATTTTCGCCCACTCGTTCCAGCGTGTAAATATTGGGTCTCCAACCTGGTCATCCCAACTGATTCCAGAACGCCATAGGTCTTGAATCAACACTTTTCCATGAATAATAAATGGCGCAAGAATGCCAAGGGGATCGAAGAGAGACATGACGCATCGTAATATCTGTCGTTTGGTAGGCCTGCTCTCAGACCGCAGCAGATCTTGTACATCACTTCTCATCAGGGTAGAGAATCCTAGCTCGTCGGTGACTGGGTTCCAGAGCATTCCTAGGACACGCTCCAACTTTTCTCCGTCCACCAGTTTAAGTTCCTTCGCGGTTGGATTTGGCAGAACTTCAAGGTGATTAAGTACTTCAATACTATTAGACCTCCAGTTGTGAAGGGTGAAGCCGGCTTGTTTCTGTATAGTTCTAACATCTACTGCGATTCTTTTGGCCTCGCTTTCGTCATCGAAACTCTCGAAGTAATCATCGACATAGTATCGATTGATGATTGATTTAGCTGCGTCTGGGTATTTCGAGGCGTGTTGCTCTGCATTTAAGTTTTTCACGAACTGCGCGGAAGCTGGTGAGCAGGTAGATCCGAAGGTCGCTACGTCCATTAGGTAGACTTCAGGATTTTGTGTAGGGTCTGATCGCCACAGGAATCTTTGTGAGTTTTTATCTTCCGGGCGTATCTGGATTTGATGGAACATCTCCTGGATATCTGAACTAACAGCGACATGGTATAATCGGAATTGGAATAAAATACTGGATAGAGATGAAAGTAGATCGGGTCCCTTCAGCAGGTTTTTATTTAATGATACACCGGAAACCTCGGCTGCTGCATCCCAGATAATTCGGACTTTTCCGGGCTTCTTGGGATTCGTTACGGCACCTAAGGGGAGATACCATATACGACTAGGGTTTGCACAGCTTAACTCGTCAGGCGTTGCTTTATGTGCGTATTTTTTGGTTACGTATTCCGCTATCTGATTGTGCAAATTCTCTTTCAACTTTGGTTTGCGGTCCATTTTACGCTCGAGACATTCGAGCCTCCTTTGAGCCATATTATAGGAATCCGGAAGTTTTATCTTGTCGTCTAACCACAAGAGCCCAGTCTCGAAACGTTCTCCTGTGCGCTTCGTTGTCTGCTCAAGAATTGATAAAGCACGACGTTCCAGCTTAGATAAAGGCTTAGTTGTTGTTAGATGAATATTGTCTATGTTGAAACAAAGCTTAACCAACTCGTGGAGTTCGTAGTCTGCTGACTTTTCACAAATGTGGTAGCTATATGAAACGGATGTTTCTGGTGAAGATTTCCCGTAAACACACCAGCCCAGTCTTGTTTTAGCCGCGATAATGCTCGATCCATCCCCTTCCTTCACTTTTAAAGGAACAGCCAATCGCAAATTATCGAGCCCTATCAATACTCGTGGTTTAGCGTTGTTGTAGCTTTCGATGGGAATTCCGCGAAGGTGCTCATTGTATTCAACTGCTTGCTCTGCGTCGAAGGTTTGTGCTGGAAGATTGAGACTAGCAACGGTTCTAGCGTTCGTAAGAATGGATCGTCTTTTTTGTCTCACACCCGAGAGTGCAATGTTAACTATTTGTGATGTTTTTTTCCATTCTGGTGTTATTGCCCGTCCATCGAAGGCATAGAGGCTGCACACTTCCTTTGAGTCCAAGCTCCGTCACGAGATCGTTTTCGACCAACGTCAAAGCGGATCCTTCGTCTATAAACGCGTAAGTTTCAACCGAGCACTTTGGGCCATACACGGTTACAGGAACGATTCGGAAAATAGTTGCTGAATTGTTTGTCTGATGAGCATGATGATCTGCTACTTGAACCGTAGTATTTTGATCAGTGTTACTAGCGTGGAGTAACGGGTGGTGTCGGTATTCACATCCATCGATGTTGCAGATTGCTCTGCTCCTGCAAGAACGTCTACCATGGCTGCAGAGGCAGGAGAAACACACTTTAAGCGTACGAACCTTATTTAGCCTTTCTGCGACTGACAAGTTTTTGAATTTATAGCACTCTTTTAATCGATGACCAGCTTTCCCACAGAAAGCGCACTCTGTTGCCTTCTGCCTGCGTTGTTCCTGGGCGTCTGACTGATCCGACTCTTCACCAGTTTCGTGATGTAAATTGATGAATCCTTTAGACTTTGGTCTCTCTCGATTCACACTCCTAGTTTTTGAACTGAAACCGATAACGCGAGAGGCATCCTGGGCGATGATAGACATGAAATCTCCGAAGCATCGCAAATCCACATACAGCAGGTCTCGAGAATATGCAGACCATCTCATTTGATAGTCCGTAGGTAATTTTGCAATTAACTCCTTTAGCAGTTGTGGATTGGCAAGATGGACATGCTCATTAGCCGCTTCGATGTGGTCACACAACTCCTGAACGGTTTCCCCATACTCGATGAGTCCTTCTAATTTATCCGATCTTTGTACTGGGATTGCTTTCACCTTTTCTAGAAGAGAATTTATTAGAATATCTGGGCGGCCAAATCGTTGTCTCAGAGCTTCGATTACTTGTGGTACTGCAGCAGGTAGGACAATGCGGCTTCTAACCTTTTCCAGAGCGTAACCCTTTAGACAGCGTTGCAACCTGAGCATGTTCTCTCCATTCGTAAATCCGCAAACAGCAGTTGTATATTCATAATTCGCTATGAACATAGGCCATTCCGCTGGATCCCCGGTGAAAATAGGCAAGTCACGTGCGAAAGATTGTCTGGCTGCTAACTGTTGAGGCGAGAGGGACACCGGATTCACGAATTCACTGGCTGCATTCGTTAAGTGATCGGGTCGGGCTGAATTCATTTCTAAACGCGGGTTTGACAGCGGTATCTTTGAATGAAATGTGGGTAATTTGTTAGTAATAGTTTCAGTTGATGCCTTCGGTTTGGGCAAAGTTGTCGTAAGATGACCAGTTTGTGCAGTCATTACGTTCATTGGCGTGGACTGTCGAGGCTGATAAAGTACGCCTGGGTTACGCAATTTTTCGAAAAGACCCCTCTGGTCTTCTGGAGCCGGGTGCAAGAAGGGTGCAACTTCCGGTTGGTAAAGGGTTTGGGCTTCATACATTTTTGGATGAGAGGGAGGATATGACGGGTGCGCGAATTCATTACGCAGCTTCCCAGTTTGATTTTGTTTGTTGATTGTGGGGCCGATATTTTGGGCAAAGTAATTTATAGTTTCAAAGGCTTGACACTTACCTGAAAGAGGCTCCGTACTTGCTTGAGCGGCGTGAGGCAATTCAGATGGCGCATAATTCCTGTAAGGCAGTTCTGCCGTGGCTGGTTTGTATTGTTGGCGAGCCTTCTCTACGATGGTGACGGTCTTAGGAATAGTGCCGGTGTACTTCCCGCGATGCTTGTTTGTCGGAATCATTCTTGTTGATTCGACGTTCGGTTCCGCTGATGAGAACACTTCGAGCATTTCTTGACACTGATTTAGTTTTCGCTGGAATTCGGTTAATTTGTCATCCGTGTTATCCTTGCGTTGATTTGAAGCAGGGCGAAGCGTGCTCAAAGTTCCGGGCGTTCCTCCGACAGCACCATCGTCACTATGTATACTATCGACCCATAGTTGAGTTCGTTTTTTAGCTCTAACTATGGTACCTGAATTTCGAATACCTTTTAAATCTTCAGCGTTAATGAGCGCTTTCTGTTCATCAAGGAACTTTTTGCGCAACTCTATGTCGACTTGTTGCCGTTCAATCTCTTGACGATCTTTGAGACGCTGGAGCGCGGTACCGGAACGCGACCCTGATCGGTGGCTACTCGCAACCTCGTTGCAGTTTCGGCAGAACCAGTCTCGATTTTCGATTGAATCGTTGACTCCCGCACATTTGAAATGCCACCAAGTCTGACAACCATCGCATTGGACCATATTATCATATGTTTCATTCAGGTCACATGCTTGGCAGATACGGTGGGTAACTTGGTCCTCATCTGCCTGGCCACCATTTCCGGGATTGATGGTATTCACCGATGACATCCTTTGATGTGTAAATTCTTTGAAGTTTGTTGAGGCGTTTAAAACACACACTAGGTTTGTAGCAGATATATTTATCAGCTTCAAAGCTGCAATATTAGAGCAAGGTTAGGTTTAGGCATTACACTCAATTATCTGGTACGACTTACAATTTAGTGCTGTTCTGTAAGGCTTTGCCTCTTCCTTCGAGCCCTTAGGCTAGTGAAGATGAATCTATGAACCCTTGTAGACTTGGTGAGCCTGGCAACTAATTTAATGATTACATACAGATCAGCCATATATATGGTATACTAGTTACCTTGTGGGGTAAGTTTACTTTTCGAACTGTCTTCTATCGCTTCTCCTAGTCTGAGTAGAAATCTACTGAAATCTGTGGAACCTAAGGGATTTGCGAACTTAGAAACTTCAACCTAAACTGTTAAATGAACTTACTTGATGCCACACTGTTCACTAATGTATTCCAAGATTGCCTACTACTGAACTAGAGCACAGCGGAAATGTTAATGATTGCTCTAAACGTGGTAAGTATACAACAACCCTAACTTGTTTGGTCGTTACAATTAAGGAAGTTACGTATATCAATTTTGTTTTGATCACTAAGGTTAAGCTGATGATGACATCTCTGGCTAGGATCATCATCATCGATACTAGTTGATGACAACAGCTGCAGGGCTGCCAGCTGGCTTAACACGAATGATTCCTTCTAGAGAAAAATGAAGAATACCCAGGAATATTATAGAGAGAACAATTTTCCTCTTTCACTCAGGGTTTAAAAGGTCATTAATAAAATTTTAAAAAAATCCTCTTTTAACCATGTTTCACTAATTACTATAACATCGATCACAACACAAGACTGATCAACAGTTTCTAAAATATTGTCAAATTTTGATAATTCATTCATTCCGCATATGTTCCACTGTAAAATTCTAGTAAATCTTAGAATTCTGGGGATAAATGAAAATTCGACCTGACGACCAAAAAAAAGATCATCAAATCAGTAGGGGAGAATGAGGATACTTGATCCCTGGGGATACTTGATTCCTTAGCTATATCTCGAAACTGGAATGTTTTACAAAGATCAAATGTTCTAGAAAAATGTGCCAAAATGAGCAAAATAACAATGCTTGTAGTTTAGAAAATTTTAACAAAATAATTGTTTGAGTAATTGAACTTTGATTGAAAAATTTCACAAAATGTAACTTGAAGATCTTTTTTCATCACTTTAAAATGTTCCTTACATGGGAAAATTATGAAAAAACTATTTGTTCCAATGTATCAATCGTTCGAGCGTAAAATGAGCTTCATTATGCCATATTTTCAAAGCAATGGAAAACTCTCGACTTTTTTCAGAAAAAGTTTTCTAAAATGTTGATTATGGGTACAATTGATCCCCTAGAGTTGGGTACAATTGATCCCCCTTCCAAACGGCATATTCTTCTTCTGAATTGATCGTTATGATTGCTGATTACGAAATTACTAATATTTATCCAAAAACTAATATTTATCAAACAATTATCTGAAGAAAAGAACAAAAATAATTAATTTTCTCTTAATTATAAAAAATAGCGCCTTTAAGTATGCAACGTTATTAGCGTTGAGACAAAGTTATAGAATTTTCTTCTTATGTCTGCTATAAATTGTGAAATGAGAACAAACATGACCAAAATAGTCAATTAACATTCTATCTTGGGGTTTTGTTTAAGTTTTATACACGGATTAGGGCTTCCTGAATAAAAGATCAAGTCTCCTTCAATAGGGGATCAAGTCTACCCTAACTTCAGAAAAATCGCAATTTTTTTTACTCCCACGAAAATGCTTCTAGTTCATCAACGGGTTCAAGTATCGTTCTAATTTTCGGAGCATAGAAACTTGAAGTTACAAGCTGTCAGAAAATGTCAAAGACGGCGAGTTCCTAAATTTTTCCAAAAAGATATGGTGAAAATAAGAAAAGGGGATCAAGTATCCCCACTCTCCCCTATATTTCTTTTATTTTCGTCAAACCTACGGACTTGAGCGGTTTGCAATCTGGCAACGCTGCACCAAACTCAAGACCGTGAGAGAAAATCGACCTCACCCGACTGCAGCTTACTAGCTCAGATCTCAGCTCAGAACAAAGTCTTTTCGATTTTCACTAAAAATCATGGGAAGCGTTAAGCCAAAGGGATTGGGAAGTTTAAAGACAACTTTTCCTAAAAGCTTCAAAAAATTCTAAAATTGGGTCCAATAGATTTTGAAAAATGAAAAATTGACTAACATTATTAACTCAGCAATGATAATTTTTGCACTTATGGGGTGTTATGGGGTGGGCTCTGAGGGCCTTTATTTCTGTCTTAGATTTTTCGGAGAATACCTTTTTACCAAACGCAGCCAAACATAACCAAACGAAAGATTTCCCTACAATCTCGGACTGATATCAGAGGCGCAAGAAGAATGTTTCAAACTCCAACTGTGACTACCGTATCGCCCGTTCAGATCATCCGGGTGACATTGATAGAATACCTCTCGATTTCGGCTGGCATCAGGCAGGCAGGCAGGCAGGCCGACAGGATGCAAAGTTTTCCTATCCCGAATCGAAAAGCGGACCCCCATTAATCAACGCGATCGATGACCCGGAAAGTTGAAAAATGCCCCACTTTGGCCCCGTGGCTGGTATCATCCGGTGTTCCGCCGTCCGTCGTTGGTGCTGTCTGTTGGTGGTGTTGTACTACGTACATAAACAATCCGCCAAACAGTTAACTCAACTCAGCTGTCACCTGCGAACTCCCCCTTTTAAAACTTCCACACAGGCCACAGCGTGTTGTACTACCTACTATATTTGCTACCTCGCTCTGTTATAGTTGTTTCGATCCACCAAACTCTGCCCTGCCTGGTAGTCGGGAGTTCTGATTTATTGGGAAGCGTTTTAAACGGACAACGCCTGAATTGCGGCAACCGAGCGAGGTCAGTTTAATCATGATAGATTGCCTATACGGCGTTCAACTTCGTGCTTATCCTGCGAAGTAAAAGGGGGTCGCCCCAAATGCATATGTGATGCCCTACATTCAAACATGGAGTGTGTACATTGTTGCTCATAATCCGACCGTCTGTGGGGCTGGTGGAGCTGCGGTTGACTGTTTTTGTGTGTTACACTTGTTGGGGTTTGGGTAACCAGTTGGTCATCACTGGAAAACTTTTTTTTAGATTTTTTTAATCGGTGTGATTTTAGCCAACGAAATGAATCGACGACCGTAGAAAAAAAATTCATTGATAAATCGATTAATGAACTTTGAAGTGCGCTCGGTTTCGTTACCTTTACCCCATTTCCGGTAACATCGTATTTATTGTGTACATCCGGTGTTATTTGCACCACCGAGCGATAATTCCAAGCACCATAATTCATATTCTTAGCGTGATTGTGTTGTTTGAGTTTTGTTGGGCGGCAGTTTTTACACTCTATTTGTTAACTGCAATTTCATGGATAAGCTTTAGAATCTGAAAAATTCCCTCGCTGGTGAAACAAAGGAAGATATTTTGATAGTGTTTGCGTTGAAATTTAATAATTTTATTTGAAATCACTAAGAAACCTATTCCAATTTAATTCAATCCAATATTTCTCGCGTGAGTTTTCATTACGTCGTATGAAACAAAATGTAAACAACCAGTTTATTACAAAAAAAAAATACTAAAACTGACATGCAGCTTTTTTCCATTTTAGAATATTTGTAGTCTGGACAATATATTTTTAATTTTAAAGTTGTTTTGATTACTTTTGCAGCGGTTTTCTGTGAATTCTCAAGATGTTTCATGCGACGTAATGAAAGCTCAAGCAAGAATTATAAAATTGTGAGTTCCGTGAAAAAAAAAACACGTCCGCTGTCATTCGGTCATAGCCTGCGTTTCAGTATTCAGTATAAAGAATTAAGTATCTAAAAACTAAACTAAACTGAACTAAATTTAATTGACAAACAGTTAGAGTATCAGCATATTAGCAAACTTATTGAATTAATTGATCATTTTACTGTACAAAAATCATTTTACACAGAGTTGCACAGAGTTTCTTTTGGATCTTAAGATAAGAGGTTATTAAAACTGTATATTTATACTGGTGTTTCAGCATTCTTTTCAAATTTCATGGAGAAAAAGAAATTTTCTTTATTTAAAGAGGAATATATTCAATGAGCTAAACAACCAAAATTTCTAAATAATTGGCATTAACGAATTTTTTTCCATTTAGCTTTTTAAAACTATCTTTTTTTTATATTCTTTCAATAAACTTGGTCGGTATTTATAGTGATTTTTGGAATTTTGACATCGAATACCGATTTTTCAGGCTTGATAATTCCGATAATCATGTGGTATCCCTGGTGGTCTCCTGACTCGTCGCGTTTCCATTGGTTTTTTTTTTTCAAAAATAAGTTTTTTTCTCGATTCTTTGAGTAAATGTAGTGTTATATCAACTTGATGTAATAAAACGAGAATAAATCGATGTTTTTTTTATATAATTGGTGGCTTTTGAAAGAAAAGCATGAATAAAATTATGGCACTTGGCAATTTTTTTGGCTACAGCGCAGTGCGAAAACCAAAGTAATCGTATTTAATTAGCTTGTTTTGCTGGGTAGGAAAGAGTGTTCAATAGTGCTTAAAGGGTGATTTATTCTGGGTTTAACTGTTTGAAATGTAAATGAAATAAATTAGGCGAAATTAGGTTCTGATTCTTTCGAATGTGTGGAATTTTAAAGGGCATGTCAAACTCGACGAAACCGGGGATAAATATATAATGGCTTTGATGTGTTTTTTGTGGGTTGTTTTCTTGTGGATAGAGTTGCTCGCTTTGATTTGGTGGATAAAAAAATGAGCACATATTTTTAGTATTGTATATTGCCCAAATGTAAAATTTGTGAAATCATTAATTTTTTTTAAAGAAACACGAAATGGATTATTAAAAGGATTAGTTGAAATTTGTTTAATATCTGCTTTATCTGAACGAAGCAATCCATGACCCTAATATCAACTATTCAACATCAACATCCACGCTAAGTATTTTAGTATTAAGATCTTCAAGTAGAAATGCTATTGATAGTTGCTTTTTAACTTATTTTACTAATAATTTTTCAAATCGTAGAAAATGATGTGTTTTTGTACTTTTTAAAAATTTACTTGAAAGTTTGAGTTTATTTTATTAAGTGACACTGTTGTATTTGTTTGGAAAATGTTCATTACAGTGAAAAGTGATATATTTTTGGTTTACCACTGATTTGGATAAGTCTTTTTTCTCATGACAACAATCTGATTTGTTTCGGAGGTTATATGAATTACTTAATGCTTTACACTTTACATTTTGATCAGCAATTGAAAAACCAGAAACTTCCCTACTTGAAAGTACCGCTTGATTGAACTTAATTAATGTTTTTAGCAGTGGTCGGAAAATCGCTCAAGAAAAGCAATCAGGAATGATTTCTAGCTAGAATGATGCTACCTCCGAGTGCTGTGATACGCACGTGGTAAAAGTACCCATTGAATATATGTCGAAAATCAACACTAACTTGATACAAGAAGATATACCATGCCCCACCGGAGGCGTCCGTTGCTATTCGTCACGTGGCTAATCGACGGTGATCGACATACTTGATGATACATTTTGAACGTCGCTCTCTCAATCATTCCCGAACGTCTATCCTCGCATCATTGTTGATAATGCTCGTTATTGATAGACGATCATTAATGTTTCAAAAGGAAAAATCTGAATAAATACCAGGACCACATGTTCAAAAAAGCTGTAGCACATGCTGGACAGTTCACTGCGGTTACCTAGTCATGATTTTGTCCTTCTAGGCAAAACGAAAAATAAAAAATCATCTGATAGCCTACATAGATCGCTCAGAACTGATACATATCAGTTATGATCCTATAGGTTGAAAGTCGTTAGGGGAAGGAAATCAGCATCGAGACGTTCGTTGCTGATAGTCTGCGTCCTTTTTTACCTCATCATGTATTGCAAAAGTGTTTCAAATACAGAAGCGTCGTTGTCATGCATGATTGTTTGTATGATTTGGTTGAAGAAGGAAAATTTGACTGCTTTGATTTTTTGGCTCTGAATGTAGTCAAGCATGGCTCAGTGAAAATGATTGATTTTCGGAAGCATGGTTTTTAGACACACATTCAAAATGAAAGATACAAAGGGAGGAGTAGGCGATGACAGATTGACGCGTTTTTTCCGCTTCGCTAATAATTCCAATTATTTTCGTTTCGTTACAAAATGCGAATTAACTTCCATCTTCCAAAATTTGTTTCTTGGTCTTGTAATCTTTCGGATATATGAATTTTTATTTGAAATTTACTTAAAATACTTCAAACTTCATTTATTCCCCCCCATCGGGATTTTGGAAATTTCGAAGGGGGGGGGGGGGGGTGACAAAAGAAGAAATTGATATTTTTTCCAGCCTAATTGAGTGAATCTTCATAAACTGAATCTAAATAGTATTAATGTGTGGCTGGATTTTCACAGCAGAGATGGCTACCAATTAAGTGCTCCAAACTTAGAAAAAGTGTCTTACAGAAAGCTTAAAAATTTGCGTCATGGAGTTGAAAAAGCCATGCTTGGTTTCGGTTTTGTTTTTCGTGCCAGTACTTGGATTTCGTTTTTCACTCAATGGACCTGAAAGTGGCATTTTTCAAACATGTGTACTTAGTTTTTTGATCTTGTTAAATCGCACTATTTCAGGGATAAGCAGAACGGCTAAATAAAATGCGAAAACAACGGTGATAACCGTCAATTTGACTCCAAAGATCAAATTGGCGCTCGGGAGGAAGAATTGAGTTGCTTCGATTGAAAAATGTGAGAAGAACCAGGTACTATCGGCTTCTGAGAAATTTTTGGGACAAAACACTAGCGCCAAAATAATATTGACGAATAAGACTTTAACCATTAATTCGAAGATTTTAACAGCATGCTTTGGAGTTTTTGTTTACACCACAATCGATGAAAGCTCCATGATTCATTTTTTCGTGTGGGAATGATTCGAGTTTCGATGAAATCTCACAGCAACGTTCCGGACTTTAGCGCTTCCCGGGAAAAGAATAAACTGGGCTTCCTGACGTTCGATCTAAATAGATTATTAAACTGGAGTGTGAAGCAGCTATTCTTGTGCCCGACGGCCGAATACCAGACGGAACAGAACGAACTCAATCGCTTTGCAGGACTTCAAGAACATGATCACCGAGAACTCCTTCTGGGACGATGGCAATGGTTTGAAGTGAGTTTCGAACTATTAAAAGATTTTTGGTTTTCAATCTGAAAATTTGATTTTGTTTTTCAGGGGCAATTAAAATCAGAAACGAAGACATGCCCTTATCATGAACTGTGAAAAACCTCGGCCTTATGATGGACTGCAACCTAAATTGGACACGACATGTAAACGATGTTGTTTCAAAAGTGTTTGGTACTCTCAGAACGTTCAGGCGTTTCTCCTCAGTACTTTCTCAACCCACTCGATTGAAGCTGGTAGGTACAAGCTGTCGTAGTCCCCATCTTGACATATTGCGACATCGTTTACTATCCTGGCATGTCTTTTGGACTCAGAGAGCGTACCGTCAACTGGGGCAACATGCAACAATTTTCAATTTCATTGGCTTCTAAAAACTTTATGTTCACAGTTAATCATACCTTTTATGCATCAAAAGTTTCAAGGTTGAAGGGACATCAAATTGGCGTAGTCAGAAAAATTATTGGTTTCTTCAGTTATTTTTAATTTTTTAAAAACATGCGATTTTCATCCTCCTCAGAAAATGGGGTAACTTGCAACAAACTATGTTTTTGATAAGAAATCAAATGAAAACGTTAGAAAATGTATAGTTTTTGATACATTTTCGATGAATTCAAGATCATTACGCATGAACACACCATTTGCAGTGATTTTTTGTTTTGTGAAAACTTATTTTCACATTTTTTCTTAAAATTAGGGTGCTGCATACATTTAGGGGTAAAACAATAGTACTAAAAATTTGAAAAGCCGAAATCATTAAAAAAAAATGTTTGGATGATAGAAATTTCAGTGTTGACAAACGCGTGATGCAAAACAATCATATTGCAGCATTTGGATATGAGATTTACAAGGTGTTTCTTTGATTTGCATTTTGTTGCATTTTACCCCACACTGGTAACTGAATTATAAAAACATTTATTTAAAAAAATTGAGTGATTTTTCGAAAACTATTTTTACATCAAAAGTGTTGGTATAGGATGAGGAAACCAGTATAAAGTTTGTAGGTGATATTATCAAGCCAATCCTTCATACTGGGTATAGTTTTTTACAGCATCGAAAAATATCTTTATTATATTATATATATTATATATATATATATTATATATATATATATATATATATATATATATATATATATATATATATATATATATATATATATATATATATATATATATATATATATATATATATATTATATATATTATATATATTATATATATTATATATATATATATATATATATATATATATATATATATATATATATATATATATATATATATATATATATATATATATATATATATATATATATATATATATATATATATATATATTATATATTATTATATTATCTTTATCTCATTACATTAAATTAAAAATTGAATCAGTGTGGTGTTATCTAAATGTTGCATCCAACCCCGCTGTTGCATGATGCCCCGTTTGACGGTATAATTAGAGCATTCAAATCTGCTATTCGGTTTGTTTTTCATCTGAACCGTCTCGAAACTACCCTACCTGTGCGCAAGGCAATTCTCGGACATGAACTAGGTGCAAACTATGATCTTCGGATAGCATATTTCATGCGTCAGGCCTACCACCAAGCCCTACCAGAGTACATTCAACAACATCTGCAACGAGGACGACACGAACGGACCCGCTGCTTCATCGTACCACAACATGTAACATCTGACGGAAAGAGTCTGCTGGTGTATGGTACTTCGTGCTGGAATAGAACTCCACTGGACGTGAAAAGCAAAACATCTTTAGCTAGCTTCAAAAATGCCTACAAACTAACATTAGATTAACTAAAACATATTTCTAGTTAAATTTCACTATACCTTGTTTGAAATGTTAAATCTTTGTTCAGTTTATTTTTAACAGTTGTTCAGAAATGTAACACTTTGTTTCGAATGTACTTAAATTTCCTTGACCTTATAAAAAGGCCTGTGCTAAATGGTTTTCGTGTGTAAATAAATCAATAATTACAATTACAATAACAATTAGTTCTTCAATTATGTATGTTCAGTTGAAAGGAGAAAATGTTCGAAATAAAACGAAATTTTATATTATTTGATTTTAATTTTCTCCAAAATCCGCCCTATTGACAAACTCAATGTTCACCGATGCCTTGCTTGAACGGACAGCCGAAAGAAATCCTTTCCATCCAACGAACTAGGCAAAAAGAGAAAAAACCTGAGCCAAAGTTTTTTTTCACAAAAATATTGTTTTGGTAAAGTAACGTTTATTTTTTTATGATTACATAGTTTTATCGGTCGCAAAAAATACTTGCTTGTTTTTCAACTTGCATGCAAGTTTAAAGCTTGAAGACTTTTTCGCTGAGTGGCAGCACCGTAAACAAACGTATCGATGTCCCAGACTACTAATTCGAAAATTTATGCAGCCGGGTATCTTGATAGAATATAATATCTTTGGAAGAACGCACCGCAATGGATGAAAAATCGTGTGTGTTATGTCATATTTAATACTCCTGAACGACGAGGTACTTTTGGTGAGATTGTTTCATGTTTCATTCATTCTATCATTAATCAATCCTGTTGTAGATTGCAGAAGTCGAATAGCATGACATAAATGACGCAAATTACTTATGACAACGTTTATTCTGAGATCGACGTAAAAACTAGAGTAGCTTGGCGCGCAATACATAAAGTAATTTAATTCCGGATATCCATTCGGGATTTATAATAAGCCTAAAGTTACAACTTCGCAGGGTTGTGCACTTTATTGCAGTTCCAAGGGGTCCAACACCTCCCCCTTAATTGTAGAAGAACGGGTTGTACCTCTCCGGCATCCGGCGGATACGAGTTGACCGCCGAAGAATGCTTGATGGCCTCGTTCGTTGTCAGCGTGGTGGTGGCATCGTAGCTGATGGTGCTGTTTGTTGAACCTCAGGTGTTGCTGGATCTTCGCCGAGATCGAAGTCTTGGAGCAGGATGTGCAGAGGCAGCTTGACCTCCGATGCAGCTTCTTCCGGGTAGGCCTCGACTTTCGAGTCCCCCGAGCACGGAGTTGGTTTGCATTTGACTTAATGAGTCGCTTCTTTTCTTCCAGCCATACGTTGTAGTTTACAGTACCGATGCGTTCGTTAATAGTGCCAATCAGCCAGACGAGCTTTCCTTGAACCAAAATGCTGGCGGTGAACGAACCAATTAATCGGTGAACGAACATTGTCGTAATTTCTCGATCCATTCTGAATAGAATTCAAGAATTGTCGGGATTCTCCGTCGAGGATCCAAGGTTTGCCGTTTTCTCGGAGGCTGTTGCAGGAACCATCTTCTTTAAGGATGTAGGAGGCCGTCTTCTCAACCATTCTGGAAGATTCAGGGGGAACGAATTGTTTGTCCATCCTGAGGATGTTTACACTTCAAGATTAGTTAAACGAAATGAGCCCAATCGAGCTGGATACTCTCATTTTATAACGTCAAGTATTCGAGGGTCAGAGAAATGGGCTAAGCTATATCAATGGGTTCTCGCTGGATTAAAAGTGATAAAAGAGAGGATTTTTCGTTCAGAACCTTTTCTGCATTGAATGCATGCATATGGATGATCCGTTCTATTGGAAAACCTATACTTCACTTCCTCATCTTCGTCGCATGTAGGGAATAACAAACATAATTTGCGCGAGCAAATTCGATCACTTTTTGTCTTAAATCTGGTTAAATACGGTAGTCTGATTACAATTTTCAACCCAAAATCTGGAAAACGTCTGAATAAAATCCTGGTTTTACAATTTTTTTTTTGTTATTACACTAGCGGAGAGTAGAAGAGAACACCTGTCTATTTTAAAGAAAATAGTTTGAAAAAAATGGATGTCGGACAAAAACTAAAATTTGTTAATCAATTTCTATTGTTGTTAGAATTTCCGTGAAATTAAAATGAGTCCAGGAAAATCAAAACTTCATCCAACCAACCGGATTTATTCCGAGCAATGAACAATTGAATTTGCAGACAAGTCCGGATAAATACGGGTAATCTAGAATGCCATG
Organism: Uranotaenia lowii; assembly: GCF_029784155.1. Classification (NCBI taxonomy): domain Eukaryota; kingdom Metazoa; phylum Arthropoda; class Insecta; order Diptera; family Culicidae; genus Uranotaenia; species Uranotaenia lowii. The sequence continues at coordinate 257,074,635 of NC_073692.1, forward strand.
CCATAGTTTAGAATTTTAGAACAAAAATGGAAACTTCTTCAATGATGACAAATAGATTTTTAAAATTCGTGTTTTGGTAGCGGTTCCCCTATCTCGATTGAAGTTTTTCATAGGAAATCAACAAACCCAATGATAATAATCATCAAGAGGATTTAACAATATGTATTTTTGTACGTTTTGTTCATCAAATTCCCCTGAAGAAAGCAGCACAATAACGGAGTCCGCACATCAAAATTTTATGTGTTTACGAAGTTGGCAACAGCCATGCTAACTTTCTGCGCCTGAAAGCGTCAAGTTTTTTTATTCTACCCACCAAAGTTTTAACTAGGTAGTTTATTTGACTTCCATCAGCTGGTACTCTTCTTTTAAAGCATTGCTCTTTTTTGAGGATTTTTTCCTCTCCTTGAAGTCGTGCATATTCTGCACGATGCAACGGAATGACATGATGGTGTTTCTACTATATATCTAGGATTTTATTCTTCTTTCCCCTCATTCCAGTTCAAGTGGTGTATTTCCTGAACACAAAAAAAAACAGTAGGTACACTTTCGAACATTCGATTCTCACAACCCAGCTGCACTAAGATATAATTATTCGTGTTCCGGAATGCAAAAACACAAATGGATGGAATGAATTTATATCAACCGGAAGCGACCAAGTAGAACGATACAAGCAAAACCCAAAACCCCTACGGAATATCCCATTTCCCGCAGGGGTATTTTCTGTCTCGATTATTACCGTGTCGTGTCATAAATATATTGCAAATTACTTGATTTATAATTTAAATCCTGTATTCAGGCTGCGATTCCGTCGGTGATTCCGATAGTATATCTACTGGCGAAGTTTGTCTCTGTTTGTACATGTGTTTCCGTTATCTAGCCGAGCTGTCAAATAAAATGTTATTCCAGCACCTCTTTCTTGCCTTCGTCCTCCGCCGGTGATTCTTCCTCGGCCTCGGCCAGCAATACCCTAGGTCCCCGAAGGCAATCTGACACATAGCTAAATCAACGACGACCCGGTCCGGCCATTCCGTTCGAGGAGCGGCAGCGGCTGGTTCAGTATGGGTTAAATTGATGAAGGGGAAAAATGCCGAATTTGCCGGCTCTCTGTGGTGGCCGTGCTAGCTGTGCCATGCCATGTTATGCCAAAACGTGCCCTCCAACTTTGACTCCAGCCAGAGCGGTGGATGTCGATGACTTTCGGGTTCGGTGCTATCCATATCTGTTCGAAAGATTGACATTTTTGCACATGACCCGTCAATTTGAAGCTCCGGGTTTCGGGATCGCGGGAACGTGATGAAGCGAAAACTGAAACGACGACGACGGTGGAATTACAATCGAGTTGGATGATATGGAAAAATCTTGAATTAGAACAAGTTTGGCGAAGAACAATAAATAAAACTCATTTGCATGAGGTATGCATGTTTAATGCAGTACCCGTTCGATCATCCGTAGCTGTTGGAAAAAGGTAATGATTCTTGGTAGTATTTGCCCGAGAGGTTCTCTTTCGACAATGTCACTATTGAATAAAGATGTGAAAGGAAAGTGTTTACACCTTTTCCTCATAATTTCCAATCAATTTGCTGCTGTGTTTGAATACTATTGTATTATATTTTAAGTACTTAAGAGATATTAATAGCCAATCAAACAAATAAAATGCTGAAAGCATACTTTAGAATTCATTTGAAACTCATACATACCGTATAACGATGATCCTCAAAAAGTTAAAAAAAAATTTGACCCAAGGCACAATCAGTGAATGCAATGAAATTGTATGTATTGTGTACATCAGGATGATTCATTTAACGAATGTGTCTTGGCATCACAACTTTGAGGAAAATTTCGATCTTTGACAACCACAAAAAAAAACAAATTTGAGTCCATTTGGCCAACTATTTAATGTTTAAATGGGATTTTGACACCATGTGTTTAGCTTATTTTGTTATGTATTGTTTCAAAAGTCGAAAAAGAGGTCTCTCGTTTGCATATTTCGCAATTTTCAATTATTTTTTTAAATTAAATCTCAAATAATTTTTCCGACCGGGATGATTTTAAGGTTATGTAATGGCTTTTCGGTCTTATCGGTTAATGATTAAAACACTTTTATTTGTGCTTCATCCAACGTTTCAAATACTATGTTTTCTTTCTCAAGGAACTAAAATTGAATAGGGAAGCATAAAACATATTTCTATTGATTAACAATTTAATATTAATCACTTACTCGGACATAAGTGTTATCGTCCAAAACAGATCCGCTCCTATAGCGTTCATCGATCGTCGATATTCTGGCTACAAATTTGAATTCAAAACTTTATTCCAGTTTTAAAAAGTGAGGAGGAAACTGTGCGACTTACGTACCCAATATGTGATGGTATTGGCCTGGGCTGCGGCGCCTATTCCGTCGTTATAAAACCGTCCGTGGCAAAACTTGGTTCACTCCACTCACTGTTTGTTGTTGTTTGGGTTTGCATTGCTTTTCTATTGTAGCCAGAAATCGGCGTCGATGAGTGCTTGTGAGTTGTTTTTGATAGAGTGTGGAACACTCCGCCGTATGAGATTGCTCGTCCATCGGTGTCGCTCTGGATGTTGACAGTACTCGGAGTGCTTTGAATATAGCACATCTCGAGTACCTCTAGGTGCTTGCGGTGTTTGTTCGAGTTGTCGAGAACGGTGGCCTTATCAAAATCGAACATGTGTCCCTGGTCGAAACAGTGGTCTACGACGGCTGATTGTCGCAGTTCTTTTATGCTCGGGTCTGATGCTGTGGACCCCGTGGCTATGATGCGTTTTAGTTTGTTCACATCGCACTTATGTTTTGACATTCTAGTACGTAACTTGTAACTAGTTTGTCCTACATACCGTTTATCGCATTCTTCATTACGTTCGGGTGCGCCCGCACATGGTATATTGTAGACCACATTGGAGCGATCGATCGGTAATATCGGATCTTTCACCACTGGCAGTAGGCTGCGTATTGTGTGCTGTTGTGTGGTGCCGATGCGTACATGCGGGTAATCCGTTCTAAGCGCACGGACTACATTTGCAGTTAGGCCGTCGATCTGCAATATGGATCGGTAGTGTTGTGTGAGTGTTTCTTGTGTGTTTTGGGGGGAGATGTCGGTTTCGTTTGCTTTCCGGATTAATCTGTTGATCAGGGACGTTGGGTAATCATTTTTCTTTAGGTTCTCATGAATCAACCTTATCGCATCGTCTGGGGGAACGTTTGTTGAGAAGGTTTTCACTCGTTTAATAAAATTAAATGCCGTGTTGATTTTGAGGTGCGTGTTGTGGGCTGATCGGAAATTCAGAAAACGTCCCGACGCTATCGATTTCTGATACCACTCGGTTTTTATAGATTGGTCGGATTGTCTAATCAGTACCAAGTCCAAATACGGAAGGCGACGATTCGATTCGATCTCAACCGTAAATTGGATTTTCGGGTGGTACTGCTTAAACTTTTCTCTTACCTTCTCACTTTGTTCACGGGGCAGCGCTAGTAGTAGATCGTCGACGTATTTCCTTAGGATCGGTATCTGGAAGTCAAGTGTCCGTGTCACATTGTCCAACAGTGATTTTTTTTTTGTAAATTCTTTATTTGAAACGGCTCATACCTTGAGGTTTTAAGGAGCCAAACTCGTTTTTTTTTTTCACAATTTATTTCTTAGCTTAACACTTTTATTTTAGAGGTAAAGAAAGATAGAAAGGGAAACATGAAAAATAAAAAGAATCATAGGCGAAGATCGATAGCTTTAAGGAAAAGGTACATTTCGAACATGTAGTCCAAGTCAAGCATAGCCAGCACATCCCTCACTGGAACGTTGGGTGGTTTTCCTCGGGCCCGAAGGGAGTCTATAAAATTCGTTCTGGCGATAAGGTGGACCTCACACGACCAAACAATATGCTCGATGTCATGGTGTCCAACAGTGATTCCATGACGAAATCAGCTATCGGGCTGGACACAGGATTGCCCATCGCCGTGCCGTATGTTTGTTGATAGTATTTATTTTTGAACTTGAAGTAGCTGCAACTCATGCAAAAGTTGATGATTTCGAGAAACAGGTCTCAATTGATGTTGGTGTTCTTCTTGATTGTATCCCAATTGTTGATAATGTTGCTTAGAACGAGGTCCCTGGGAATGCACGTGAACAAAGAGACGACGTCAAACGAAACAAGAACGTGATCTGGAGGTAATACAACTTCATTGATAAACTCGCAGAACTTGAATGAGTCTTTGACGTTGTATCTGCTGTTGATCGACGCTTGCAATATTCGGCCCACATATTTGGACAGCTCGTATGAATATTTGTAGCAAGAATATCGACGATCGATGAACGCTATAGGAGCGGATCTGTTTTGGACGATAACACTTATGTCCGAGTAAGTGATTAATATTAAATTGTTAATCAATAGAAATATGTTTTATGCTTCCCTATTCAATTTTAGTTCCTTGAGAAAGAATACATAGTATTTGAAACGTTGGATGAAGCACAAATAAAAGTGTTTTAATCATTAACCGATAAGACCGAAAAGCCATTACATAACCTTAAATTAAATCTCGTAACCCAGTTTTCTTATTCCAGTGTCGAGGATACGCTGCCACGAGCTTTTGGGCCTGCATCTTCATCGATGTCTGTCCGGAGTCTAATCAAGAGCCTCTAATATAAATCGCGATCTCGTCTCTTCGTAGCATGTGCTCAGAAGACTGAACCGATTTGAGGTCAAATTTGAATTTTAAAGTAACGGTTTACATGATAACCTCATTTTTTAGGTTTTTATGAGAAAGTTTACTAATTGTTTTGAAAAATCAATTCAATTTTCATTTTCCTGTTGAACCGAAAATTATAAATGAATAAAAAAATACAAATTCTTTAAATGAGGCGTTTAAGATCAGAGGGGTGAAGTGCCTAAATGATAGTTTCGAGAAAACGCGCTTCAAAGTTATGAAAGTGCACGATTTTTCATATATTTTTCGAAATCGAACAGTTTTAATTCAATCAAAAAAGTCTTCACAAAAATTATAAAAAATCTGCAATCTGTTTAGCACCAGATGCACATTGAAACATGAAAAATCGTTAGGTATACTTAACTCAAAATTGGTGATTTTGGCTCTTGCACCCCTCTGATCCTAAGGGCCTCAAATGAAATGTTCTTCTGAAGAACTCGTCCAAGACCGTAACTACGTATCTTTTAAGGTAAAAAAGTTGTAAGCTGGTGAATAGGGGTACGTCTTTTAGCGTTGAACAGAATAAATCCATCTGGCATCACTGTTGGTGCCTATTGAGGTATTTATTATAAGTTGGCAAGGTACCAACAGTGATGCCAGTTGAATTGATTTTGTTCAATGTCAAAGAAAATACCCCTATTCACTAGCTTATATCTATTTGGGCCTTAATTCTAATCCACTTTCGAGTGTCAATATGATACTATTGGAAGTTTGGCGGTTTGACGGCCTTTGTAAGATCTAATGTATATTTGGAGACCATGGTCTTGTTTGTCACAAAAACCGGAGTTTTTCGTCCGCAGCTGGAAATACCTTGCCAGATCAAATACTTTCTTGCAAACTTATCGGCAAACACGAATTTGAACTTGCCGGGGACATCACCCCGACCAGTGGCTTTGTAAAATTTTTGGCCAGGAAGCCGCCCAAAATCCATCTTCACGTACGTTTCGTTATCCATGAGGATGCATCCGTCGTTCTTCGTTAGAACCTTGTTGTATAACTTCCGGGCCCGTCCTTTGGCTTCTACATTCTTCTTCAATGTCCGGGTTGGTTGCTTACTGGCCCGATAAGATCGTCGGCATTGAATTTCTTGGCGATGTAATAGGCCGACTGCCCTGGGTTTGCCTTGATCGTTCTCAACACCTTCAAATGCAGTTTCCGATTCTTAGTTCCACTATGATACTTGGTATGAACCTGCTGATCGATAGTATGTATCATACAGAAAAGTTTGAGAACGCTGCACATGGTCGATTCAACCATTTTTAACGATTTCGCGATTTCTGAACCTCACCATGTTAATTTTCGTTTCGCGGCAGTGCAACCAGATTTAAGATGAACTGTACTTTAAGTAAAGGCAGAAACACAATACAGCGTCGGCCGTCGCGTCACGTCAGCGGTCAACGCTGTCGATAAGTACTAAAACGCGGACGCGACGCACCCGACGATTTTTGCATCGCAATTCAGCGTCAAGAGACATATAAGATGTCTCTTGACGCTGAATTGTGATGCAAAAATCGTCGGGTGCGTCGCGTCCGCGTTTTAGTACTTATCGACAGCGTTGACCGCTGACGTGACGCGACGACCGACGCTGTATTGTGTTTCTGCCTTAATCAAAACATAAATAATACACACATTCCAAATATTTTCAGGCTGCACAACAGAAATAAAATTTACCGATTTTTGTGAAAAGCTGTTCAAATTTTATACTTTTTCTGGACACATAACTAAATAGGGGAAGTGTGGGTAAAATGGACAGGGGTGGTAAAATGGACAGCCCCTTAAATCTTACTTGTTTCTTTATAAAGTAGTGCAAACTTCATGGCCACCCTATCACAAAATCACTAGAGGCTATTAAAGACACCCTTTGGAACACGGAGCTGTCAAACACTGAAAATAATAAATGAAAAAAACAAAACACACGTGCACTTTCCAGGTGGTGATGTCGTTTTCGGCTTACAACAACTAACGTTATTTAAAGTGTTAAACGCCTTTCCGCCGAGTTGTTTGTACAAATATCTGTGCTCAGAGTACTTATCAACAGATATAATCTAAGGTAAGTTTTTTTTCAAAAATTTTTTTGTTAAATTTAACTGTTTTCAAAAAAAAACAAATAGTGCGGGTAAAATGGACACTCAATGGGGGGTGGTAAAATGGACAGTGTATATTTTCATTTTAACTATCCAGATGCCACGAGCTTATGTCAGTAAAACGTTACTCTATTGAATTTAAGGTTATCTGGGACATGTCTGGACATTACAAATAAAGTTTACAGAACTTGATCCCTATTTTTAGATTTCCGAGTATTTAGAGTGGTCGCATGATGTTTTTTTTTGTATTACTCAGAATCTGGTTCGATTGGGTATACGGAACATGCACCGGGAAAGCCTGGTCCCGACCAGTCTCTTGCTGTGCACTTGAAATGACCACAGACAAACAGATTTTTTCAATTCCGAGTTATTTGCGTGGACACCCGTGCCAAGTATGCCAAGTATATTTCAAATCATTTGCTTACAAGTGGAAACGATTTTGTGAATATTTAATTGAATATCAGAACGGAATCAAGCAAAACTAAATGAAAATTAAGCCAACCATCATTGTAATGCACATTAAACGGTTCCCCCCGATCCTATGTTGACGTCTATCTTAGAAAATTTTGAACCTGTAAGATGAAGTTAAGAGCTTTGATCACAAAAGATTAAGAAATATTCATCAACATTTGTCCTGCTTTCATTGGAAATACTCGTTGTAAAACATCATAATTTTTTTTCAAAGAACCTAGCTCGAAATCAGAAAAAAAACACAAACAAATCAAAAAATATTCTTACTTTTGAAAAATGTGCCGAACACAAGAAACCTCTCAATAGGTTTCTCAAATTCTTCAAAAAATATATATTTTTCGTAGATTTTTTATTTATTTCACATGGGGCTGTTATATTTGTTTGCCCAACGGCGTACTTATACTGATGCACTGTGCAAATGCCCTATTAACGTGTTTTGAGCTTATTGTCAAAATTTGTATCCTTTTAGAACGATTTGAAGAAAATCTCGAATATTGACTCTCTGGAGCCACGATCGTAAATGTTAAAAAAAAAATATTACAATTTCTTCAAAAGCACATGAGCTAGATCTTGTTAAGCTGTTTAATGCATCAAGTGGTTTGATTTCGAGAACGCAAATGAAAAACAACTTTTTTTGCCAGCTTCATTTACTCTCTGGAGCTACGTTTTTCGCCCATTATCATTTGAAGCCACCTTATTTTTTTTTTGCATTAATTGTCAGAGGCTTTATGCGTTGAAAGTTTACAATAACGTAAGCTATCAAACAATACCAGCACCAAAACAACCGCAAACGGAATGCCAAAACCATCACATTTCCTCTCATCTCGATGCTTTAGCTCAAGGAGTGGCCTTTTGACCTTTCGCCGGCAGGCCCAGTTCTAAAAATTCTTCGTCTGCAAAATTCCGTTGACAACAAGCGTCCTACGGGCCGCAAATAGCTTTCCTCTATCTTTTTCAATGTTCGAATGCATCTGGAGGCGATCGAAGTTATGCCTTCGTTGGTAATTTTACTGCGTTCGAAGTTTTCACGAATTTTCATTCAGCATTCCAATCTGTGTTTTACGTTATTCAAAGACAAAGATAAAAAAAACCTAAAAACATGCTTGGGAAAAAAAATGTAGATCAACTAGGGAATCCTAATAAAAAATATCACTAACTGTCTACTTCCAAGAAAGCTGTACGTTCCGCATAAGGATATATTTTTAATTTTTTTAATTTTTTTTTTTTAAGATCATTACCACTGTTCAGGAATTAGCCCCTGACGACTTCTGCGATAGCATCAGATCTATGGGTTTGCCTCAAAGGAGTAGGGAAAAAATGGGGACTAAGGCCGAAAACCGTCCAATGGATATTTACAGCTATAATAAGACCCAAAATCTCCTATGCCTCCTTAGTATGGTGGACCGAAACTGTGCAAGCTACGGCCCGGAAGAAACTAGCGAAGCTTCAAAGAATAGCAACCCTAGCTATAACTGGCGCTATGCGAAGCACATCAAGCGAGGCTCTGAATGCACTACTAAATATTCTGCCACTACATCAATTTATTGAGTTAGTGGCAGAACGTAGTGCCTTGAGACTCTCAAAAATCAAAACTCTCTATGAGGGGGATCTTACAGGACATCTAAAAATCCTAAATAAATTTAAAATAAACTCACTTATTGTAAAGAATGATGACTGGATGGAGCCCGTTTTCAACCTAGACATATCAATGACATATCAATGTAACTATCAACGATAGGGACGTGTGGGAGTCAGGTGGTCCTGAGGTTCCTCCCGGATCGATTAAATTCGTTACTGATGGGTCAAAAATGGATAATAGAACTGGGGCAGGGGTGTTCGGACCTAGACTCAGGATCTCAATTCCTATGGGAAACTGGCCAACAGTATTCCAAGCAGAAGTTCAAGCAATTCTAGAATGCACTTTAGCCTGTTTGAAAAGAAAATACAGGTACACAAGTATCTATATATTTTCTGACAGCCAGGCCGCTCTCCGGGCACTTAGTACGTTCACATGTTACTCCAAGCTAGTATGGGAGTGTATTGTTGCACTAAGAAACCTGGCCATACGGAACAGAGTATTTTTATTCTGGGTTCCAGGCCACTGCGGTATCCTAGGGAACGAAGAAGCAGACCAGCTAGCTAGGGAAGGATCTCAGGGCCTGTTAATTGGACCAGAACCCTTCTGCGGAGTATCGAGGAGTGCCTTAAATATGGAACTCAAGAACTGGGAAAGCACCACTATTGGCTCCAACTGGAGATCAGCAGAGGGAGCAGCTCAGGCGAAAAGATTCATAGAACCAAGCGCACGACTCTCCAAAAACATGTTGAACTTAAATAAGCACGAGTTAAGTACTCAGGTCTCTTGACCGGACATTGTCCAACAAAACAACATCTCAAACGGATGAACATTATTCAAAACGACGACTGTCGGTTCTGCGGGTTCGAAAAAGAAACTGCAGAGCATCTTCTATGCAACTGCTGCGCCCTCCTTAATAGGAGAGAGCGTGCTCTTGGGGCAAAGTTAATAAGCGCACAAGACATATGGTTGCATATCAGCCCTAAGAAGGTTATATCATACATCTTTGATATCATACCAGATTGGGATAAAATGCTTAGTCAGCAATCAACTGACACTTCAACCCATAGTGCAGGTGAGCCTGATAGCATACAGTAACGCGGGGTAATTACCACAATAGATCAACTACTGGTCGCAGTGGGCTCTCCCCTACGAGAAAGAGATCAGATTTACTTGGAATGGAATAAAAAACACACTCATTCAAACAAACGATAATTAAGTAGGCTGTATTACATTCTAACGATCTTTACTAATAACTAGAGATTTACCGAATAGTGGTATTCGGCGAACGGCCGAATACCGAATATTGACCTTTTCAACTATTCGGCCAAACGAATATTCGGCCGAATATTCTATTAAGTTTTTGATGAAACAAAACTTAAGCGATTATTTCAATGCTTCCATTTTTTTCCATATCAATGCCCCTCGTGTTTGAGTCGATTATTTTCAACCAGATGATATTGTCGGATGATGTATTACTAGATATTTTTTTAAGTAGAGGTCTTTCTGATTTTTACAAAGTCACCAATAACTGAAAAGACATCAGATGACTCGTCGCTTCTTGGGTGTATATCCCCAAAGAGATTGCGTTCCTGTGAAATCTGGGACATAAAATGTCGAAACAGGTGCCAAGCTATTGGAGTTTGTTTCTTTGATATTGAAATAGATAAAGGTCGAATTTGAGCAAGATATCTTTAAAATAGTTGTTGAAAAAAAAATTATGTTTAACCTTAAGCATACCATACTTCCAACCACACGTGGCCGTGTGGATGGCCAGGCATTCAGGACGATTTTTGAAAAAAAAAATGCTTAAAAAAGGGCAAAATTTATGTTTATTTTAAGGTTTTTGAGAAATCGTTATTGAAAGTTATCTAAAAGTTTTTAAAGAGCTATTTGAGTTTTAATATGATTTAGCAAATAATCTGACAAAATTTGTGAAGTTTTTACCAATAACTGGACATCTCGGCCGGATTTGACACATCTGAAATCTTTACTGGATTAATGGGCAAGCCTGGGTATATCCAAAAAATCTGGAATAAACTATAATCAAAGTTTAAAGCGACACTTGTCAGCATTCTCCTATACGATCTGCAGTGAAAGATACATGAATACACTATAGATATTTTGCTGAAACCATAAATTTTCAATGATTCTGTAGCTTTTACAACATTATTTTTGAATTTTTCATAAATTTTCCAAAGCCATTTGAAAAATTTTACAAGTCTGTAGTAGATATTCGGCCTATTCGGCTGAATACTTAGCTCAACTATTCGGTGAGCCGAATATTCGGCTTAACGGTTTTTTGGCGGTATTCGGCGCCGAATATTCGGCCAACCGAATATTCGGTACATCTCTACTAATAACAATAACTTTGTACTAAAACTCAAACTGACTCTGGCCATTCCGGCCCCTGACTTGCCCATTCTGGGCCTCTAACACAAGCCACTTCGACCACTTACTCCAAACCTTACTCTAAAACTGCTGGTCGAGTAAAAAGATCGAACCAAGAATCAACTTTTGCTCGACCTTGTGTTAATCGTCTTCGTAGACGATGATGCCCGATGTTTTTTCGAACGCATAGCTGCCGATAAAGCTGAACGGTGATGTACTACTGGGCCCTTTTGGTTCAATAGGATGGTTCAATTTTACCGTTCATTCCACAAAAAATGTGAAAAAAGTGTTGTAACGACTGTACTTTTCAATTAATGAACCATCAAAATGTTTTCAGTCACAGTAGAAAAAATTTGAAAAATTGATTTGAAAGTCGACGTTATTTTACAAATTTTCACATCTTTAGATTCACAGAATACGAAACACAGAACTTTTGATGATTTTTATCAGTTTACAATTTCTTAGATTGTGTAACACCTAAATTCAATTTTGAACTGGATTTTGAGTGAACAAACGAAAGATTAACATAACAAAATTATGTTCAGCAGAAAGGCGATTTCAAAATTTTAAAAAATATATCCTTATGCGTAACATATAGCTTCTAACTTCAGCTTTTTAAGACACTTAATGAATTTTTTTAGCATTCCGTTGCTGATCTACATTGTTTTTTTTTCAAAGAATTTTTTTTCAGATTTTGTTAAGTCTTTACTTACTACTTACTTAATGATCCCGCGCTGATCCTCCGGTGCATAGGGCCGTGGTAAAAGACCTCCACTGTTTACGATCCGGAGCCAGCGTCTTCATCTGGTCCCAGTCAAGATTCTCGTCTACAGTTCGGATTTCAGCGGCTAGGCTTCGCCGCCACGAGTTTCTGGGTCTGCCTCTTCTTCGATGACCTTCTGGATTCCAATCTAGCGCCTCTCTGCAAATCTCGTTTTCATCTTTTCACAGCGTGTGCCCAATCCATCTCCACTTACGTTCCCGAATCTCGATTTCTAGCGCCCTTTGATGACACCGGCGATGCAGTTCCTCATTCGAGATCCAGTTGCCAGGCCACCAAGCGCGGATAATATTCCGCAGGCAGCGGTTTACAAATACTTGCAGTTTTCGCGTCGTTACCGCATATGTGCACCAAGTTTCGCAACCGTACAGCAATACGGATTTGACGTTTGAGTTGAAGATTCGGATTTTCGTTCGTAGAGAGATCTGGCGTGACCGCCAGATGTTTCGGAGACTCGCAAACGCAAATCGGGCCTTTCTGATCCGGGTTTCGATGTCTTTTCTGGTACCACCATCAGGCATTATCTGGCTACCAAGATATTGGAAGCACTCCACTTTCTCAACTTGTTGCCCAGCTACCATGAAACTGGAGGGATTTTCTGTGTTGATCTCCATCGACTTGGTCTTTCTGACATTGACTTTGAGACCTGCTACCTTGGAACTTTCGGTGAGGTCGTCGAGTTTGCTCTGCATATCTGGTTGTGTTTGGGCGAGCAAAACAATATCGTCAGCCAGGTCAAGGTCTTTCAGTTGCTCCATTGTTGAAGGATTCCACGGCAATCCTCGGTTCGGTGCACAGTCAATCGATCCAATCAGCATCTCATCCATTACGATTAGAAAAAGTAGCGGTGGTAGAATACATCCTTGTCTCACTCCAGCAGTTAGGATTGGTTCGGACAAGACACCGTCGTGCAAGACCTTGCACGAAAATGCCTCATACTGTGCTTCGATGAGATGGACTAGTTTCTCTGGGACCCCTCGTCGCCTTAGAGCCGCCCAGATGTGTTCATGGTTAAGTCGGTCGAATGCTTTTTCGAAATCAACGAACACCAGCAGAAGAGAGTCCTGGAATTCGTTGATTTGTTCCAGTATGATTCGTAGCATTGTGATGTGGTCCACACATGATCGTCCGGATCGGAATCCAGCTTGTTGCCGTCGGAGTGTAGCGTCGATTTTCTCCTGGATCCTGTTCAGGATCACCTTGCAGAGTATTTTGAGGGTTGTACAGATCAACGTTATGCCTCGCCAGTTACCGCACTCTGTCAGGTCTCCTTTCTTCAGGACCTTTACGAGGATACCCTGCCTCCAGTCGGCCGGGAATGTTGCAGTATCCCAGATGGCAGCGAAAAGACGGTGCAACACTTGTGCTGATAGGGCAGGGTCGGCTTTCAGCATTTCAGCAGGGATGCAATCGATTCCAGGTGCTTTGTTGGATTTCATGTTTTTGATTGCCGCTTCTATTTCAGCCAGCGAGGGCGCTTCCGAGTGCTCAGTCCATCGTTTGAGCTGATCTGTTCGATCGGTCAATAACTGACCTGCTCGGTCTTTCAGCGGCATTCTTGCATTAGTCCTTGCACCACTGAGGCGGCGAGAAATGTCATATAGTAATCGGATATCTCCATTGGCGGCGGCTCTTTCTCTCTCTTCGGCTAGGGAGTTTGTCCAGGCTCTCTTGTCTCGTCTACAAGCTCGTTGAACTGCCTTTTCCAGCTCCGCATATCGTAAGCGGGCGGCTGCTTTGGCTGACCCGGTACATGCCTGCTCAATTCCGACTTTCGCCTTTCTCCGATCATCGATCATCCTTTAGGTTTCATCCGACATCCATTCACTTCGTCTTCCACAAACTTTACCGAGAGTACCATGGCTGGCTCGTCGTGATAAAAGCATTCTTGATTTCACACCACTGTTCTTCGACTGTTCCGTCTATCGGCAACTCCGAGGCTCGGGATTCTAGCTGTTCAACGTATGCCCTTTTCACCTCTGGATTCTCCAACCGGCGGACGTCGTATCGAGAACCGATTTTCTCCTCGCGCCGTTGGACACGCGCAACTCTCAGTCGTATCTCGCCAAGGACGAGGTGATGGTCAGATGCAATGTCTGCGCTTCGTTTGTTGCGGACATCAAGAAGGCTCCTTCTCCATTTTCGGCTGATGCAGATGTGGTCAATTTGATTTTCTGTTCAGCCATCTCGGGATACCCAAGTGACCTTATGTGCTGGTCGATGGGGGAAGAGCGATCCACCGATCACCATGTTGTTGTTGCCACAAAATTCTACAAACAGCTCTCCGTTTTCACTCATCTGTCCTAGGCCATGGCACCCCATGATGCGCTCAAGGTTCTGATTGTCGGAGCCAATCTTTGCGTTGAAGTCGCCCAAATGGATTTGAATGTCACCCTTCGGAATTCTCTCAACCACGCTGTTCAGTTGACTGCAAAACTGCTCTTTCTCCTGCAAGTTGGCAACGTCAGTTGGCGCATAACACTGGACCATTGTAAGGTTTCTAACCCGTGTTCTGAATCTGGCTACGATTATTCTTTCGTTTATCGGTTCCCATCTAATGAGGGCCGGGTTGGCCTGCGGAATTAACAGGAAACCAACTCCTCGTTCCCGAGTAGCATGTTCTCCTCGTATGCCAGAGTAAAGCAGGACTTGCCCGGATTGTGTCTTGTGTTCTCCAGCATTAGGCCAACGGACTTCGCTCAGTCCCAGAATTTCAAGCTTGAGGCGGCTAGCCTCTCTAGCAAGTTGTTCCAGTTTGCCTTGTTGGGCAAGGGTTAAAACATTCCAAGTTCCAATTCGTGTCCGTGTTTTCATGCTAAAAGTCGTCGCCAAAGTTCCAGGTCTGTCATTTCTTTCGGATTCCGTAACAATTTCAAATCGGGAGCAGTAGGTTGTTAGCCTAAAGTCCCTACCCCGCGATGGGGCTGCCATCTTGGACTAAGCTGGCGGGAGCCGCATTTCATAAATTCAGCCGCTTGCTGCAAGACAAACGCTGTTTGAGCCGCCCCTGACCTGGAGAACAGACGCGTGCGGCCACCTTCTTAGTCTGCATGTGACCAAAGCATCCACCGGGGTTGGGTACCCGGTCTCCGCTTAGGTTACTCGCACCCCAGCCGGCACCGCGGGAAGGTAGAGATAGGAGTTGTGAATAAGAGGTGATATGACCACCATGGGGTCTCGTGTTGCACATTATCCACCGTTTACCAGCCTGTTTAGTCTTTGAGTAACGTAAAAATGAATAATTGTAGCTGGATGTTACTTGAGGAACATATTTGATTTACAATACGAGGCTTCTAAACCCTATAAAATCTGTAAAAATTATTTGAGCAACAAGCGAGATATAGTGGTATTCGTCAAGAATGTCAAATACACTCCGGGAACTCAAACAGGTAAAAATATCTGGGATGGATGAGAGTTATGTGATGCAAAGTTATGGCCTTTGGCGAAGTTGCTCAGCAGTTAATTTAAAGAATTGCACTCAGTGATATTTTCTTCAAAAATCATTTTAAGGGCTAGACAAGATTAAAGTACATTGTTATTGTTATTGGTTGTTAAAAAGTTAATAGAATATGGTAGATGTACTTTTGAGTCAAATGATAACAAATATCGAAATATTGTCATGCCTCTGCTGTATCAAATAACGAAAATGTCTAAATAAATAGTCCGTTACTCACTGCGGAAGTTAATCGTCCAGTGTGCTTGTCTGTGATTGCACCCTGCTGAAACAACACCCAGGGAAACAAAATGGCGAGCTTTAAGCGTCGTCGTTTCATCCGGAGCTTATCCGAATGATACACGAACACGTGCTGCTGCAGTATGTTGTAGATAGCAAACTGCCACCTCCGGTCCTTCAGCTCAAATGGCTCAGGGGATAATTCTCTGCCTATTTTTCCACTTGACCAGCTCTGCGAAAAGTTACATAAGTCCAAATGATGCCTTTTTGTTCCGGGTGTGAAAGAGGGACAGTTTTACACTTGCAGGAAAATATGTACCTATGCAGAGCGAGAAGGCAACAGAGCGATACACACGTACAATTGTGAGGTAGTATTAGTGGGGAAAAAAAAGTTTTAAATGGCAATGGCAACCATTTTTCAGAAAGTTAAATGAGAATTTTCATTGCATTCGATAAAACTGCCCTCGGGTCAAGTGCAACCGGGTCGATTAAGGAGAGTGCGATATGGGGAATTTGGAGGCTGCTGGTGGTGCTACATAGAAGATGAGAAGCCCCAACGCTCGATTACCATGGCTGATGATGAGAGCAGTAGGAGTTTTTTGGGGGATTGGGCTTTGCACGACTAAAATTTGCATTTAGAAAGTTCATCTCCGAATTGAGTGAATTAAAAAAAAAGTGATATAACCTCCCTTGTTACTGTTACGAGGCTAGAAAGTTTCGCAAATTAAGAGACGTAAATTGCCATGCTATGTGAATGGTTTTGTAAACTTGCTAATAGCTTTTCTGGATAAAAAATTCTAAGCACTTAACTTTAAAATACTCGCCGTAACACTCCCATCACAACATTTTGAACTTGAATGTTTGTTTGTTTAAAATAATATTTCCAAAAAAAATATTCCAAAAAAATCAAGTAGACCTTATGCACTGCCAAGGCAATCTAAGCTTTAAATTTCAAGCCTTCAGTGTCATCACTTGAATACAAAAGTATGCTGCCCATGGGGAAATTCATTGTCTTCTGCTCGTTTGTGTGTGTGTTTTTTTTTTGGATTTTAATATTTTTAAGTGACCTCTATTTCATTACGCGAGTCTCCCTCGAGGCAAAACAAGGAACAAAAGCCCCGATGGAAGGTCATAAATATCCAAAAAAAAGGTCACGACTTTTTGTTCTTTACTTTTTTTTTGTTGCTTCATAATGTAGAGCATCTTGGCGCTGACAGTCCGGAAGCTGCAAAGAGCCCGTGCAAACTAACGGCGACAACAACGGGCGGGTGGGAAAATAGAGATAAAAGTGTTTGCAAACTGCGAATTGCGATGACAAAAGAATAAAGATATTTTTAGTAGACTCATCCTTTCGGTTTCACGCTAAGATGAAGTGCTGGCTGACTGAAATAGGCACCGGAAATATGGCATGGCGATGAAAATACGCCGAGACTTGTTGTACTGAAAATAGCCAGTTTTATTGTGTATTAAAAGTAGTGTTGATGATCCTCAAAATATGATAACAACAATGAGGAATTTCCATTGCTGCATGTTGGTAGGGATTTTTAAAGAAGGGAACTAAAATTTCTACGAACAAATTTTTTGAACGTTTTTGGCTATTTGTGGGTTTGGATTGATGAAAGATAGGTTTTCAGTTAACAAAAAACACTTTAAGACAGTAGAGACCGCGAAAATACCTTTGGTATTTTCTTTCAGATTTTTAGATTTTTTTCATCATTTTTTTTACTTTGACCTTTCATTTCATGATTTTTTTATTTCTTACAGTTGGAAATGATGAGTACACCAAGAAAAAAAATTAAAATTAAATACGATTTTTCACTATTTCCATACACCTGTTTGTTGCAAATTTGTTACTTTATGAAACGAAGGGTTAAAGGGAAATCCTTGAAAAATACTTTTAGCAAAACAAAAAAATCACCATCCATTTATTGGCTAAAGGTTAATGATTCACGTTTTTTTTATCGGTTTTAAAAAGAAATTGGAATTCCATATTTATAACTTCTAAACATAAATAAAACAAATTCCTGAGTTTATCTAGATATTTAATTCATGAATTGATTCAACTGACTTTCAATGTGTGATAAATTTGTGGTAAGTAAATACAGTTGAACAAAAAATTTTTTAAAGTGAAAAAATTTACTCTTTTCAAGAACAATCATTTGCGACTTAGCTTTAAATTGTTCTGAGTTGAAATTTCAATATAAATTATACATTTCAACAATTTTTCAAGCTACAAAAAATGAATTATTGATTATATGCAGTTTTGTGATGTTCGTTTACGTTTCATATTCATAAAATGGCGAACATGTCACAAAAAAGGCTATTTGAGGAACTTTCTGGAACTTCAAGTACATAGAAGGCTATTTAAGTAGGCTTGACAGATACTTTCAGAAAAAAGCGAGACATTTCACGAAAAAAAAGCGGGACACAGCGGAAAAAAGCGGGATCATCTAAAGTTGTTCATAGAAAGTACACTAAGGTTTTTTATTATCGCAGATGGATTTTTCTCAGTTTTTCTTACACAACTTTTATTTACAGTGATTTTTGACGTACCGTCAAACGGGGCATCATGCAAAAGCAGGGGTAGATGCAACATTTGTATACCACAACACGCATTCAATTTTTATTTCAATATACTGTAATAAAGATATCATTGAATGATAACAAATTGATGATGACATAGTTTTTAACATCGTGAAATAGTTTTTTAAAGTTTTTAAAAAATTCAAAAATTAAAAAAACCGAGCAATAGATGTACAAATTATTACATTTTTCGATGACGTAAAAAACTTTACCTAGTGTGACAGATTGGCTTAATGATATCATCTACAAACTTTATATTGCTTTCATTATCCTATACGAACACTGTTGGTGTATAATATTTTACGGACAATCACCATTTTTTCAGATTGTTATTTTTATAATTCAGTTAGCTGTCTGGGGCAAAATGCAACAAAATGCAAATCAGAACTAAATCTCATTAATCACATTTCCATATGCTGGGATATGATTGTTTTGCATTATGCGTTTGTTAACATTAGAATTTTATCAATCCTAAGATTTATTTACATGATTTAAGATAATAGAATATTTTGTTGTATTTTTTACCCCTAAATGTATGCAGCAGATTAACACTTTTTCATGAAAACAAATTTTACAAAAAAATGTAAAATTTAATTCGAACAAAACCAAAAAATACTGCAACTGGTGCTTTATGCGATATGACATCACAAATGTATCAAAAACTTTGAATTTTCAAACGTTTTCATTAGATTTTTCATCAATTACAAAGTTTGTTGCAACTTACCCCTTTTTCCTAGTAGGGTGAAAATCGCATGTTTTTGTAAATTTAAAAATAACTGGTAAAACCATTAATTTTTCTGACTACGTCAATTTGGTGTCTCATCAACCTTAAAACTTTTGATGTACCAGAAGTATGATTATCTGCAAACATTAAGATTTTAGAAGCCATTGCAGTTGAAAAATGTTGCATGTTGTTTTTTCCACGGTTCTCGCAACTTAACACGTTATTTGGGAAAATATTTCAAGTCGTACATGTGAACGGCAGGTTTGATACCGCGTTTAAAACCATTGTGTAATTTTTATTTAAAAAAAACAGTTTGTTTGGTATTTTGTTCAAAAGTTTGATAACATCAAAAAACTTATATTCTTTGGACAGTTGAGTCGAAAAAGGTGGTGTATAATATTTGGAAATTAAACTAAGATTCCAGACAAAAAGTTTATCTCCATAAATCTAAAATTTATAGTTATCTGTAGGCAACTTTAATAATATTTTTATCATAGATCGGCTTACGTGCTGCAAGAACACTTAACTGAATCGGAATCTTACTGTAATGCTAAGAGCTTTAGATTAATTTTATATTGTCTTATAAGAGTTATGACAAATGCTGCTTATTTTGAGATTTTCTGTTCATCTGTTCATCAAAGTTTTCCAAGAAAAAAGCGGGACATTTTGAGGAAAAAGCGGGACAGTGGGACAGCGGGACATTCAACAAAAAAGCGGGACATGTCTCGCTTTTGCGGGACGGATGGCAATCCTAAATTTGAGGCCCTATTTGTAACTTTGGTGTGTCGGGAACATTTTGTAACTATCAGCTCGAATTCGAGAAAATTCGGTACCAATTCCCTTTGAAACCTTTGTTCAGCGAAATTCGAACTTTGGAGGCACGCGTATAAGTAGGTATGGGACTTTGGCCTGCTTGGGTTTGCACAATTTTGAACACGAAACTGAAATTTTGAGCACGAAATCTTCAAGAGTACTAATTGACAGCTAGACCAATGTTTACATTCAAGAATGTTGTAGAATACACACTTAAACTCTATAAAACACGCATAAGTTGTAGTATCCGTTTCAGGGAAGATAAACTTTTTTGCGTATTTTTTTTTACTTTTTCCGTGATTTATCACATAAAATCTCGACAAAAGATATTACGCCGTATTTAATAGCAATTTCATATATCAACATAAAATGATAAATCGGGGAGGAACACTCATTAAATTTCCCTGATTTTTGCAAAAAAAAAAACAATTATAAATTGGTATATATAAACAGCAAATTTAATAACAAGCGATATACTCCACTCCTCAAAAAAATGGCAGACACATCATGTGCGCCTCCATGTGAGAAAAGTTTTTACTAAACGTAGAAATATTATGTAAAATTACCGAAGTTGCATTAGTAAAAAGTAACAAACTAAAGAAAAATCAATTTATCATTTTAACCATACATTTGAAAAAAGATAGTTGTGAAAAAGGTAATTTGCGAGAATGGGTAGACGATTAAAATAAATAATTGACTGTCCCAATATAAAAACCCCTTCTACCTCATTATCTTTTTTAACATGTTTGCGAAAAAAGGTAAGATGGATTAAACTTTTTTCATCCATCCATGATCTAACCTACGAAAGTCTTTTTGTTTTTAGAGCTTGGAAAAGTTGATTGATTTTTGTCAAATCACGTCTTTGACTTATAGCAAGATTTGTTCTGCTCATTTCCGGAAAACAGATTTTTTAAATGAAGACATCAAAATGCAGGGGTAAATATTTTGTGGTTTTGTTTGTTTTATTTTTTATTTTTTATTCTTTTTGATATTGAAATCTTACATCTATGCAATCTTATCATTGCTCCCACCCACGCTCAATTTGGGAATAATGGAGACGGATCATGTGGATGAATGTTCTACAACAGGAAGCATGGATTTTTTTTATACTGCATTGGATTTTGGACGAGAAGATGGGATAAGTGATGAATTAGAAAACGATTTATTGGCAATACACAAGACTGCCAACAACCTGAAAAAATATGGTGCGCTCAGTCGTGATTATCACAGTACAAAAATATGTTAATTAAAGGGAAGCTCAGATCTTGAACATGAGTTACAAATTTTAAAAATTTAACAAGACTTCAACAAATAAAACTTCTTCAGACTGCATATAAAATAATTTAATGAATGATTTTTGTGAACAACTTTTCGAGTTATCTACTATTTTCGGACCCATAACTAGATAAACAAAAGAGTGTAATAATGAACCAATGGCATGAATAACGGTGAGCCTCGGGTGCATTTGTTGAATTTATTTTGAAGCAATTATTTTTTTCACCATCCCCAATCTCTTATAGTATGTTAACAAACGATTGATTTCTTTTAATGATAAAATTTTTGACGTGTTTTGAGATTATTGACTTCTTCGATTTATGTCAATAAATAGTTCTGTTTTCTTTCTGAACGATTTAGAGAAAATCACCAATATTGACGCTCTCTGGAGCCCCGATTCTAAATACAACAGCTTATATTACAACTTCTTCAGATTCACATGAGATAATCCTCGTTGAATTGTTTTACGCATACAGTGGCTGATTACGAGAATGGAAAAATGGAAAATTTGAGCTTTTTTTGACAGCTTCAACTACGCTCTGAAGCCACGATTTTCGCACTTCATCGTTTGAAGCCACCTTGATTTTTCGCGTTATTCATCACAGGGCTTCTATGTTGAAAGTTGATTATTGAAAACAACTTTCACTACGCTTGGATTAATTAATTTCTAAAATTTTCATTTAAATGGTTATAAAGTCAGTCAGCAATTAAACAACGCAAGCATAAAAACTTTCCCCAACCATATAAACGGAATGCGAATGCCATTACATCTTCTCTTGATGTGTGTAATATTCCTCGATATTCATCTTAAAAAATTAGCTCAATAAGTGGCATTATGCCAGACTACCTTTCTCTGGCTGACCCAGTCCTAGAAATTCTTCATCTGCAAGATTTGGCTGCGTCTCATGAGTCACAAATGTTTTGCAGTGCCAAATTTGCGCTTAATTTTTCAAAGTAAGGAGCCATCTGGAGGCTATCGAAGTTAAGCCATGGTATGTAATTTCACTGTGTTCAAAGTAAATGCAAGGTCGTTGATTTCTCTCGAGTTTTCATTCAGCATTCCAATCGATCACACAGTTCGATAATCTGAAATGCTAATGTGAGAAATTAAAATCTGCAAAATGAAATTTCAGGATTTGTATTTATCGTTGTTCATTGATTCAGACGATGCAAACTTTGTTGACATAATAAAATCACTGATAAAATCAAGAAATTTCTCAACATAACACGCCAACTCGACTCTTTTAGTAAGAATTTTTCCCATGGGGTGGTGCTGATATGCATGTCCTAACTGAAGTGTATGAAGCATGCTGAGAGTGCCAAAATAACTGTTATGGTAAAGTAACCATAACTTCTTCAATTTTCAGCCGATTTTGATAAATAACCACTTGAAATCTTTGTTTTGAATTGACAATGAGGGCCAATACGAAATCAGATTTTTTTAATGTAACCATCGAGTCGAAAACTTCCGCCGAAACAAAATTTTCTCTAAAAAATGCGTTTTTCTATATCTTTTCTGAACTTCAGATGATCGATAGAAAATTTAATCCTCTTTAATATGCAAAAAAAGAAATTTTAAATTACTGTTATGCAGTCCGAAATATGTTTACCTAAGTACAAGTACTTTTTTATTTTTCCAAAATTCCATATTTGGAGCATAACTCGAAAACTCTTCTACTGAGATTTTTTTTTTAATTTCATTTTCGGATTCAGCGCCCGATTTCACATGAAAAATGATTATCAGTTTACTTAGTTAAAAAATGCTGTAAACTAGTGTAATTGAGAAAAGAAAAACATTCTCTGATGTTTAGTAAGAAATGTTTGCACTCCATTCTTGAAACGAAGGATAAAGATAATACAATACTTTTTGATTGCAAAAAGCATTGTCATCAGTGAGCCAAAAAAGAAAACCGATCATTGCGCAAGGGCGGCAATTGATGTATGGGCAAAATTTCAAGATCGTATTTAAAAATCCAACCGTATTCATTTTCTAAATTGGCCCAATAAATTGACCTTGGCTAGTGTCA
Source organism: Uranotaenia lowii (assembly GCF_029784155.1). Taxonomy (NCBI): domain Eukaryota; kingdom Metazoa; phylum Arthropoda; class Insecta; order Diptera; family Culicidae; genus Uranotaenia; species Uranotaenia lowii. Next base: position 257,097,753 of record NC_073692.1, read on the forward strand.
TCCCAAGTCAAATTTTTACCAAAAAAATTTTTTCGAGATAATACTAGTTCTCGACATTCCGTGCATTTCTCAGTCATTTGGCATCAAAATTAAAATTATTTTCCGAATTTTCTTTTGGTCCCCCTTTAATGATTATTGAAATTTTAATGTCGTTTTTTTACAAAAATTTTTTTTCAAGATAACACTATAGATTTCGACGTTCAATGCATTTTTGTCATTTGACATGAAAATTCAAAGCTTCGATTTGTAGTTATTTTTAAGGTAAAATAAACGAAACTTGAGCGTTTTGAGGCACCTCTTATCAAGTTCGATTGAGCTGAAATTTGCACAGGTCAGTTCTTTGGGCCAATCGACGAAATTCATAAGGTCAGTTTTCGAAATTTGACATGAACCATTTGGCTGCCACCATAATATGCCACCCTAGTATGCCCTGCCCTGTGCATAGCTTATGGCAGCACGAAAGAGCGTGAACTCTGAGCGAATGGTTAAAAAAAAAGTTCCATGCCGCTATTATTTTTAGCTCTTGTCTTGATGAATTTTTAAATTATTTCACATGGAACTGGGCGATCTCTTACATGCGGACAGCAGTGTAGATTAATTGCCTTGGAAATCTCCATTGAATGAAGTGTGTATGTTCCTAGGCTCACTTGGATATAGTAGGGGAGTGTCATCACTGTGAGCACATGTACCTTTTCCATGAATACTAGATCTGCATTATGCCACTGTCGTTCCCATTTTAATCTTGCAATGTGTACCGCCCCTTTTTTTGCAGGGTGAACGCTTGCAGAGAAATTCACAAAATTTTACGACTTCCCTGAATATAATGAATAGTTTAGTTGGGATTACAAGTTTTGCCGCTTATTCATGCTGGAAACTGCACTCGTCCATCACAATCTATTCATTTTACATGTACACGAACAGCACCAGGAAGGGAGAACAGCAAATGACAAGATAGAAACGCTCGGAACATTGGCACTTCAGCCGAAGGGAGAACGAGCTTTAGCCGTATTTCGTTCTTATCTTGAATGTGTGTTTTCGTTGCCAATATGAAACACCGAGAGATATATCCATTGGCAACGCAAAAAAAACAGGGCCGCCTCAACATGGAAATTCAGGAAAATATTTTGACAGTCGATAGAGCAGAACAAATCCGTATTTTTCTTCAATCTTGTTTGCTAGAACGACTTGTTTTACAGAAATATGACACATATGAAACGAATCCTTGCTCGACAAGATTTCCTACACTTGCCTAGTCTACCTTGGTCTGACAGATGAACGCCGGCCCTGCCCTTCCGGAAGTCCTGTCTCAGCGGATGGTCCATTAACTTTTCCCTGGGATTTCTGGCACGGACGGGAAACATTACTGCTGACATTTTACTACATCAACGCGTTTAATTTGATGGCTGATTACACTGTGGCCCCCCTGCATCGCATGCATGTACGAGCACATCTCCTCGTGTATGATCCCGGTCATTTTGAGTGGCGTTCGGTCTCTTCTTGGTTTGGTTTGGCTGTTGGCTTAGTCCGAGTCATTTATATGTTAGGTATCCCGTGCCTAATCTGGATTCCTTATGGCGATGTCACAGCACCCTTGGATGTGGTCTCGGATGCACCGAATATTCTCCAGCTTCTACACACAAGGACACATTGCGGATCGCCAAACATTCGTCCATCTCTATAGCACTCATATCAACCGATGGTGGTTGGCCGATGGATGCAAGGGTTGGCTGTCAGAATTTTTGGGTCACATAAGAGTGGCCGAGACGTGGGCACCTCTAGCTTTCCAGGATGACAGCGCGGCGACCGAGTTAGAAAGCGTGTATGACATCCGGTAAACCGCACCCCTCTGGCCTGGTTTGTGCGAAAGTGGTCGAATATCTCTGGTATAGAATAGCAGATTCAAGTTCATCACATCAACGAGGAACAACAAGCACTATTTTTTCTAATAAAGCAGTTGATTGTCCGATTCAGATTTAATCGCCTAGGGCTTGTGATATAGCTCAGTTGGCAAGTCTGTTGTCTCCTGAGCCGATGTCCGCGAGTTCGAGCCCAAGAGTAAAAATCGAACACAGTTGTACCGGATAGTTTTTCAATAACGATCCGCCAACTGCAACGTTGATTAAGTCGCGAATGCCATAAAGATGGTAAAACGACTATAATCGAAACAAAACAAAAAAAAAATTTAATCGCCCTTTTAAAAGGAAGAATCTTAATGTAAAATTGCAATACATTTTTTGCATATTTTTAAATGAGAATAATGTACCTACTCGGGTTTGGATTTGAAATTTTTAACATATTTTTTCAATCCCATTGCATCTGGTGAATCTAAATTTCTAGTTACCCCAAAAATATTTCTGAAATTTGGACGAAAAAACTGGGGGAACTTTGATCAACGGGGTAACTTTGATTAACATAAATTTTGCAGAACATCATCATTAAAATATCTGAAAACTACTTTTGTTTACTACTTTTGATAGCCTAAAAATTGAGTTACAAATAAACTAAATTTGGTTTTTATAAGAAGATTTTTGAAATAACTTAAAATGTAATTTTAAAATCTTAAAATGTCTGGTTTTTCGAAGGCTCCCAAACGAACATCTCTCCTTATCAAATTTAATTATTTAGGAGGAAAGGGGTTGTTTTCTGTGAGAGTTCAACTTTTTTCTTTGTTTAGGTTTAGTTCAAGTGTTATTTTTACGGTCATTTGGTGAAAGTTTTTGGATATTGGAAAAAACGGTGATTTTCCATGAGGAAGCCGGTATAGTAAAAATGGCTAAAACCCTGGGAACACATGGGAACAGTGCGAGGACCTAGGGAATTGCATGAAGGTAAAATGTCATTTGTTTTTGTGGCCAAAAAAAATGAGAAATGTTTATAATTTTAGCCCCTAGATGTATGCAGCAAAATTGTTAATCTTTTTATTATAAATGTTTTTGAAAAAAAATCTTTTTCAACAATCGGACGCTTCCAAATACAAGTTTGCGTTCTGAGAGAAAAATGTGCGAATATTTATTTCACACAAATGCCTGGAAGACATTTTTGTTGTATGAATTCATTGACAAAATTTAGAGCCAGAATACTGTTTTTTCGACACACACCCTAACATTTTAATATTCAAGTATCATAACTCGCTCACGAAACATCATATGTGTGTGGCGTCTTCAGTAAAGTTAGGGGAGATGGGGGCATAATGGCCAATGGCCACCTTAAGGAAAACGCTTATTTAACCATAGAAAATAGCTATAATACGGAGGTTACATTATTGTTTCGTGTTCAGACACTTGAAAAGCCTATTCCTTAACGGGCTGAAACGTGAAAAACTAAATGAAAACGTTAAAAAATGCATTTCAAAAAAATTTGCCAAAAGCTGAAAACCAGCCACTGTAGAGGCATAATGAGAACCCCCCCTGAGGCAGTATGAGCACCATTAATCAGTGCAAGATGTGCGTTTTCTGCCGGGGAATCTAGCAGCGAATTCAACTCGATGACAAACGCAATAACAAAATAATCTAGGTCTGTTTGTAGAATACAAACAATTCACGCACGCTCATACATTATGTGCTTTGTTTGGAGGATGATGCTACTAGCCGTTAAATGTTACAATAAAAAAAATCGATCATGAATTGTAAATGGAAAAAAATCACCTCGAACAGAAATCGAACTCTAGTCTTTTGATTACCTCTCCGACACCTTACCAATAGGCTGAATCGTCGGATGAAAACGAGTCAAGGTGTGGCTCTATAAATCAATTTTAATTTGCTGCTTGATTCTACGGCAGCAAATGCTCATTATGTCTCGATAATATGGTGCTCTATATGCCCCTAGTCAACAAATTTAAGTAAAAACGTGTTTTAAAATTGATAAAAGTGAACAATCAAAAATTTTATGATGGTAAAAATTGAGAAACAATGTGTACATCATGTTATAGTGCGTACATTATAGATCAAGGTGATTTTAGGATCATAAGAGCTTATTTCGTGATGCTCAAAAATTATAATATTATCGTTACTTGAGAACATAGCCCTTTTTTTCAAATATCTCTGTGAAGATGATAATGATATTCCTGTTTTTGTGAAAAATTAATGCTATAGGAGGTACGAAACAAATCCTCATGAAAATTTATTTAAGAAAATACGCACTTTCGTAGAAAAGTGAAGTGCTCATTATGCCCTGGGTGCTCGTTATGCCCTCATCTCCCCTACCTAAAAACCGTTGGCTAAAACTTTGAGAAAGACAAAAATGACACACTCTAATTGTTGATTTAAGATTATTAAAGCGCATGATTTGATGCGCATTTTTGTTGACGAGACCATTTGTCTGTCTCTTATAGTATCTTCGTAGGTAACTAATTTTGTCACGATAAAGTTCCTTCGTGGACCACTTTGCAATCGTAATCGTAATCATTCACGAGATTTACATTTTTTAGAGATTAAATCTCGAGAAATTGAGTGAATTTGCATTACAACAATTGTCCATGAGGCCACGCTTAGTTAGGGTCTTTTTCCATAGGATGTTTGAAAATTTTGAGAACTGAGTTGGATTTTTTTGTTCTTAATTTATATTCACATAAATGTTGAATTCATTGTGTTTGAATGTTGTTTGTTTCTTTGTACTTTATCTTTTTAATCTTAACTTTTTTTAACTTAACGTGTCTGAGTGAATCTCTGAACTGAAATTCGTAAGAATTGTAAAATCACGACAATGGCGTAGTTGGTAGCACAAAAAGCGCAGATTTTTAAGGCTGCTCCTACGATTGCTGGTTTATAATTTGGCCACCGGTGAAAAGACGGATTGGCTGAGAGAGCAAAGATTTTCAAGGTAAAAAATTTTTCTGATTCGGCCACCGGTGAAGCGCAGATTTTAAGGCTTCTGCTAAAATTGTTTGTATATGATTCGGCCACCGTTAAAAAGACTAATTTGGTTGAGAGAGCGTAGATTTTTTAAGGCTGCTGCTACGAAAAAAATTTTTCTGATTAGATCAGCGGTAGAAACCCGGATTGGCTCAGTGAGAGCAGATTTTCAAGACTGCTGCTACGATTGTTTGTTTAAGTTCCGGCTCTGTTAAACAAAGATAGAGTGGCTGGAAAAGCACAGATTGGATTGGCTGTTGCTAAGATTTTTTTCGAGTTGTTCCGGCTCTGATAAACATAGACAGAACGTCAGGAAAAGCGCAGATTGGGGAGGTTGTTGCTAAGAATGTTTTATGCCTTGCTTCGGCTCTGGTAAACAAAGACAGAGCTCTAACTAAAACGAGAGAACTTTTGTAGCCCGTTTCTTGCACGGTTTTCAAGCATAATTATTTGGAGCCAATTAAATTCTTTGAATTTTCTGCCTACAGTGTGGTAGCAGGAAAATCTAAGTTGAGGAGTACAGATAGTAGGAAAATTAATATCGGACGGTAATATCGGGGAAAATACGCGTAATTTCAGCCATATATCTGGTTTTTACTGAACTATTTTAAATCTGCATGGGGCCTTATGATAGACCAAGGAACAATTTGAACATCCGAAGCTTTGAAAGGTTTGTTTTTTTTTCAGAATTAACTTCACATGTTCGCAGACTCTTCATAAAAATATTGATGCTGGCTGATCAGAGTTTGAGTTCATACCACACAAATGATAACACTACATATATAAATTTTGATAAAATCAACCTCAATGACGTATGGCCAAATCAACCAGAAATCGGTCTGTTTCTTCAGTCGACTATTGAGAAATCGGTAGAATCGGTAGTTAATTTTGAATAGGCCGAATACGCCAAATGTAAACAAATGGAGTTATCAGCAGGGTGATAAAGTACCTTCGGAGACCTATATGTATTTTGATCGTACAACGTCAACGGAAGGATATTTGATCTTCGAGAAATAAAGAAAACGAAATAAAATTTCTGCTGGGAGCTTATGGAGCTGTCAAACTTTGAACGCGTTTTCCTCGAAACAGTGATGTTGGCGCATTCGCCGTATTCAAAATTCGATACCGAAATGTTTTCAGTATGTCTTTTTCTTTATATAGCTCTAAGTCCTGTGCTTTTTGTACCTGTTCCTGTTTTACTTGGTGTCCTTTTCTATCAGATAGCTCATTTAAGATTTCTCTAAGGGAACTTACCATAAATTATTCATGTTGTAGAAATTGTTCATTAATTTTCTAGTTCTGTCGAGATTTTTGAAGGTAGAGGTAAATCTAGAGAGCCAAATCATCTAAGATTTTTGATTATTTGTTATCAGACAGTTATAAAAATGCTTATAAAGCTTTTTCTAATTATATTCAAGTTGTTTAGAGCGATTTCTGAATGCTTTATTAAAATTTCAACAAAACATAAACTAAGAAATTCTTAATAAGCTTTTTGCATTTGGTTTGTGCGAAAGTGGTCGAATATCTCTGGTATAGAATAGCAGATTCAAGTTCATCACATCAACGAGGAACAACAAGCACTATTTTTTCTAATAAAGCAGTTGATTGTCCGATTCAGATTTAATCGCCTAGGGCTTGTGATATAGCTCAGTTGGCAAGTCTGTTGTCTCCTGAGCCGATGTCCGCGAGTTCGAGCCCAAGAGTAAAAATCGAACACAGTTGTACCGGATAGTTTTTCAATAACGATCCGCCAACTGCAACGTTGATTAAGTCGCGAATGCCATAAAGATGGTAAAACGACTATAATCGAAACAAAACAAAAAAAAAATTTAATCGCCCTTTTAAAAGGAAGAATCTTAATGTAAAATTGCAATACATTTTTTGCATATTTTTAAATGAGAATAATGTACCTACTCGGGTTTGGATTTGAAATTTTTAACATATTTTTTCAATCCCATTGCATCTGGTGAATCTAAATTTCTAGTTACCCCAAAAATATTTCTGAAATTTGGACGAAAAAACTGGGGGAACTTTGATCAACGGGGTAACTTTGATTAACATAAATTTTGCAGAACATCATCATTAAAATATCTGAAAACTACTTTTGTTTACTACTTTTGATAGCCTAAAAATTGAGTTACAAATAAACTAAATTTGGTTTTTATAAGAAGATTTTTGAAATAACTTAAAATGTAATTTTAAAATCTTAAAATGTCTGGTTTTTCGAAGGCTCCCAAACGAACATCTCTCCTTATCAAATTTAATTATTTAGGAGGAAAGGGGTTGTTTTCTGTGAGAGTTCAACTTTTTTCTTTGTTTAGGTTTAGTTCAAGTGTTATTTTTACGGTCATTTGGTGAAAGTTTTTGGATATTGGAAAAAACGGTGATTTTCCATGAGGAAGCCGGTATAGTAAAAATGGCTAAAACCCTGGGAACACATGGGAACAGTGCGAGGACCTAGGGAATTGCATGAAGGTAAAATGTCATTTGTTTTTGTGGCCAAAAAAAATGAGAAATGTTTATAATTTTAGCCCCTAGATGTATGCAGCAAAATTGTTAATCTTTTTATTATAAATGTTTTTGAAAAAAAATCTTTTTCAACAATCGGACGCTTCCAAATACAAGTTTGCGTTCTGAGAGAAAAATGTGCGAATATTTATTTCACACAAATGCCTGGAAGACATTTTTGTTGTATGAATTCATTGACAAAATGACAAAATGTTTTAAAAAGGCACGCAGTGCTTAATTTTAAAGCCGTAATAGGACTCGATAGATTGCACATATTTGAATTGGAATTCTCATTTTTATACATTTTTATAAGTCACTAGCAGAACCCGTACGAACTTCGTTTCGCTTTAAATCATTAATACGTTATAATGAGTTTAGAATATTAAATCCGATACATTCTTTCGACAACATTGGGGAAATCATTCAACAGTGTTTAATGTCGTCACTTTTTCTAGTTCTTCAACTTGAATTTCAAATTAAGAGGTTGGCTTTTTAATAAAAGTTATGTGAGAATGTTTTCTTCTCAATCGGTTTCAAAATTACGACATTATGACAGAAACATGTACTTTTTTTTTATATTCACGATTCCTTTGCTTAGTCTTCATTGGCTACCAAGTATCAATTGGCTGCCTCCCACAAAATTATTGCACAAAACACTGAACTATTTATGAAAAAACTCTTTCACCGTCCCATGGCCGACAATTGAAACCAATTCTAAGTCCTTCAAAACTTCCGTGTGCGATGTTTTCTATTCAAATCATATGTATATCAACTTCAATACTTACTTGAAAACAGTTAACAGTTAATAAAGACGACCCCTTCTGTCGACCCGTGACCTGAAACTTGCTACCTAGAGTCAATTACTTATAGCTCATAACCCCAATCTGCAGATTTTCATCTCAATTCACAAAAACAGTGAACAACTAACATGGTCGACCCTTTTTATGGATAACGATCTAAAACTTGACAACTGAAATCAATCATCTTTACTGCAAAACTTTCATTTGCCAATTTTCATTACAATCCGATGCACAATCAAGAGAATATCGCAAAAACAGTGAACAGATAATATGGACGACCCCTTTTGCCGACCCCTGACTGAATATTTGAATCCCGAAAGCAATAGAGCGCCCCTCAAAACTCCTATATGAAAATTTTCATCTCAATCCAATGTAGAATAACGTCAATATCGCAAAAAAAAACTAAAATGTTGATATGGAAGACCCCTTTGGCCGACCCCTGACCCTAAATATAATACATAGAATCGATTGCTCGTCCTTTAAAACACACATGTGCAAATTTTCATCGCAATCCGACAAAAAATAACGTCAATATCTCAAAAACAATATTTGCCTTGTAAGGACGACCCCCTTCAAAAGAGTCATCCGAAAATCTAAAAACATTTTTCATCATTCCTGGTTCTAATGAGCATCTATGCCAAATTTCAGACCTCTAGCTCTCAAGACGGCTGAGTCTATAGAGGACAAACAAACAAACAAACATACAGAAATAGCTTTTTACATATATAGATGTGAGTTGTTTTTGAAAAATATATGAAAATCTTTTAAATATTTCAAATTGCCGGAAGTGGCATGAATATCTCTACAATATGAGTATTTAGTGAAAGGGCCCAGCTAGTAGGAGAAAATATTTCTTGCTTGACGTCATCATTAATCCAAGATGGCGGCTTCCGGCTTCATTTTCATAGCTTTAAATGAATGAAAATCCCATGCAATATCCACAATTTGGGTACTGGATGAAACAGCTAAACGAATAGAAGTCGAATTTCAATCTTATGACTATAACGAAATATATATAAACAAATTACATATGTTTAGAACTTTAATGTGAAAAGAAGTTTCAATGAGAAACTTTAGAATTTTTGGAGATGAGGAGCATAGGTTTATAGTGGTCACATGACTTACGTGATTCCCATACCACATGTTTACCCCATACATTCATCATGTGAGATCATAATTGATCATTTTATTGATCATTTGATCTCTGCAAAACAAATTATCACATGTTCTGCTCTTCCCTTCCTCATATCGACTGTGGAGTTTGAAAAACCTACAACCAAAAAAGTGCTGAAAATTAAGTTTTTTAGTCCGTAAGGTCGTGCAGTTCTTGAAAAACAAATTAACGATGTAGAAATTGGCTAAAGTAATCATGAAACTAATCCTCTATTAATCATGGAAAAAATAATAGGGTTTTTTAACCCTCATCCGCATTAGATTTCATTACCCTAATCAGCACTAGGAGTGTCAATTTGACACCACAAGCTCAAATCGTTATAACTTCTGGCGTGTTCAACCGATTTAAACATAACTTATACCAATAGAAACTTTGTAATGTCAGTAAAATATGTTTTGAACATTATATACAGCTAAAGTTACTAGTTTTCTCGTTATTCAGCATGAAAGAAAAAAAATCCGAAAAAACATGCCTCATGAAAACTGCAGCAGTTTTCATGAGGCATGTTTTTTCGGATTTTTTTTCTTTCATGTTGAATAACGAGAAAACTAGTAACTTTAGCTGTATATAATGTTCTAAACATATTTTACTGACATTACAAGGTTTCTATTGATATAAGTTTTATATGAAGTTCATAATAATTCAAACGACTTAAATAGATTTTACTTTTGTGGTGTCAAAATGACACCAAAAGTCGGAAAAGGGAGTTTTTTTGTCCAGGCTTCCAGGGTTCGTCCATAAAAAAAGTAAAGATGCAATATTGAAGAACTTTTGAATTCATTTAGGGTCCCCGAAGAATTTTTTGTATTTTGAAGCTTCTGAAAAAAGTTACAAGCTTTCAAACTTGCAATGGTGTCAAAATGACACCCTAATGCGGATGAGGGTTAAAGGGTTGACAAATAACATTTAGACAGTTACTTAAGATCAGCATAGTGTAATAAATTCTAGTAGAGTTAACTTGCCAAAAAAGAACAATATCTCATTGATTTGAATGGTGACAAATCAGGCCAAACTATCCGTTAAGAATTTACTGTTGTTCATCTTACAAAATAGCCTACTTGAAGGCGTTGTATGTCATTTATATTAGAGTTCAGTGTAATGGCTAATTGAATTTTGAAATTATTGATGTCAATTTATTGAAATAAAATATATCATTAAGTTTTAGAAACGTAATACAATTTTTTATCAAATTCAACCATTAAAAAATGCCAAAAACATGCCGAAAGGATCTAAAGATCTTGAATTTTCGGGAGATGATGTTTGTACTGTTGATTCAATTAGTGTTCACAGGTATGCTTTAAATAAAAGGTTCCACCGTGGAAAAAAATAAATTTTCGTTTGGCTGAGAAGCTTGAATGGAATTCATTTAGCCCATCAGGCCGCTTGCCTGAGCTGAAAGGCAATGCCAATAGGAAGCACAAAATGTACCCACTCTCCACGTGGCATTTCCGGGCGGCCGGGAGGTCGTGGATTCACAGCTCAGTCGTGCGGATTGATGACCAGTCTTCTCTCTCATCGACCTGCCACTCCGATGTCACGGTGTGTGCGATGTTGGGGCCTGCCTTGGCCATCGCTTGGCTGAACGGGCCGACGGATGGACGTGGACAAGCGTGTTTAGTAGACAGCGATTCAGCAGCAACAACACCAATCTCACGGCTCGTTTAAGTCATGTCAAGCTTCCTGAGCAATTCGGTCTTCCTTTTCGTGCTTTTTCACTCTTTTACTTTTCTCATTGTGGCAAATCCAAAAGACCGGGGACACGCCATGTCTGGATTCGTAATTCAGATATAGCTTCTCTAGCCTTGAAGGACATTTTTTATTGCCAAAAGCGGATCTATTCGAGTTACATTTATTTCGAAACGCTTCTTTTGTTTCAGTGTGACACCGTCAGAGCGACTGCCGGGACAATTTCGTTCTTTGCTGCTGATGGTATTTTTGTTTGTGTCCCCTTCACTGGAGTGGAGTCTCGAGAAGACCTTTTCATCACCAGGGCTTGATTGAAGGAATTTATCTCAAGAAGATGTGCGAAAGCCATGAGACGATTCCCTGACGAGTGTTACCTTGGGAACATATTGACAGGACATGGAACGGAACACTTCTTCGTCTGGAAATCAATACAATTCTCGGACAGATGAGCAGTTACACATGGAGTGGATGTATTTTCCACCCGAAAGAGCTCTGATTGATTGCAGATTTAGGCATCGACTGATTGGATTGAAATTCGAATCTGAAAGCTTAACCCACAAGGTTCTTTGTTGATCCTTCTCGGCTGTGACACCCATATCAAAAACTAATAACTTTTTTTTCTTCTCCTTTTTTACAGGTAAGACGAAATCACTTCATATAATTCAAAAGGTAATTCTTCAAATGATTCATGTCATAAATTAGAATTGAAATTTTGCAAGATACGAAGAAAGGACAGGTACGAAATGGAATTGAATATCATGCGTTGTACCGCTAAAGAAGAATCAATTCAAGTTCCAGCATGTAAATTACTCATTTTAGGTCAAATTAGGTCTTCATATTTAATACAACATTTCTACAATGTAACTAATCTATGAAACCTCTAAAAAGCTTAGTAAAAATCATATAAAGTAAATTACCTTGATAAAAAACGCGGTCACTTTATAAAAGGTTCCGCATGTATGCCTTTGTATGAATAGTTGAATTTATTTGCATACGATGTCATCATGGCAAGGCTTTTTCGGCCCTTGCTTGGGCATGTAATGTTGCCTTGTGCTTATATGCAGTTTTTTCTCCACTGTGACATGCGAGCAACAATTTGCATCATGCCAGTTAACGCGACAAACATGAAAAAATATTATACTGACGGAATTTTCATCAAGCTAGAAAGGGCAAAAAAGAAGCTATCAGCAAGCAGCAGGGTTGGGCAAAAATTGGTTACAAAGATAAGAGAACGTGAATTACCAAAAAAAAGCTCGTTTGAAAAGACCCACTTACAACTTAGAAGAATTCAATATTTTACCACCAACTTTTTACCAGTAGATTCACATCCGTACAGCGAAATTGACGAGCTTAGTTAAACTATTCATTTGGAAAATAAGAATAGGAGAATGCACAATAAATCAGTCAACATGATTGATTAAACAATTGATTTCCATAAGAACCGACTTATTTTAATATTCTGAGGTCACAACGTATGGAAAATGAGAAATTTTAAATCACTTTACATACCGTAGCATAAGTGAAACTTTTTTTACTTGTTTTCTTACACTTTTGAAATATTTATTTTTTCGCTTACTTTGCAAGACAAAAGCACTTCGGACAACTTTTCCGGGTTACGAATAGCGCTAGCCAACAGAACCCGCAGCTCGAAGCGCCAACAGTAAGTCGCATTAATAGCGTCAACTCGGAAACGCCCTCGCTGGCTGAAATAGAAGCGACAATCAAAACATGGAATCCCACAAAGCGCGGGGGATCGATTGAATCCCTGCTGAAATGCTGAAAGCCGACCCTGCCCTGTCAGCACGCTTTCTTTTCGCTGACATCTGGGATACTGCAACATTCCCGGCCGACTGGATGCAGACTCTCCTCGTAAAGGTCCCGAAGAAAGGAGACCTAACAGAGTGCGGTAACTGGCGTGGCATAACTTTGATCTGTACAACCCTTAAAGTACTCTGCAAAGTGATCCTGAACAGGGTTCGACGCTACACTCCGACGGCAACAAGCTGGATTCCGATCCGGACAATTTAAATCGGATATGATAAAAAGTCCGCCATGTTTGCAGATTTTGAAGACGATTTCGTTCCTTTGCTTTCTCCCGCGTGGGTCAAGTGCGACAACAGCTTTGATGTTCTCTCTGCGACCAGCAGTGCAACCAGATTGCTAAAAATCAGATGATGTATTTGCAAGAAATGCCCAATGACAGAGGCAGTAAATATTGTCGCTGGCAACGGTTCGCATGCGTTGAGAAAAAAAAACTTGTGCTCTCTTGCATTCTTTCAGTATGTATGAATATGGTGTGCTATATCGTCCAAATCGTATCGCTTTAGCCAGAAGCTGAAAATATGTATGTACAGTACATATATTGCCTCCACTTTGGTAGGTAAATGCTGTTTTTTTCGAATTTCATACGATCAGTCCATAATGTATATGAGACGTATAACAAAGTTGTAGATAAATATACCTACAAAAATGTTTGCTGGGAGTCTGGGACAGTACGAGGCATTTTCGTGTAAGGTCTTGCACGACGGTGCCTTGTTCGAACATATTCCAATAACTGCTGGAGTGAGACTAGGATGGATTTTATCACCGTTGCTTTTTCTCATCGTAATGGATGAGATCTTAACTGGATCGATTGACTGTAGACCAAACCGAGGATTGCCGTGGAATCCTTCAACAATGGAGCAGCTAAACGACCTTGACCTGGCAGGCGATATGGTTTCGTTCGCCCAAAGACTACAAGACATGCAGAGCAAACTCGATGACCTCATCGAAAGCTCCAAGGCAGCAGATCTCAAAGTCAATGTCGGAAAGACCAAGTCGATGGAGATCAACTCAGGAAATCCTTCCAATTTTGTGGTAGCTGGGTAACAAATTGAGAAAGTGGAGTGCTTCCAGTATCTTGGTAGCCAGATAACGCCTGATGGTGGTACCAGAAAAGACATCGAAACCAGGATCAGATAGGCCCGATTTGCGTTTGCGAGTCTCCGGAACATCTGGCGGCCACGCCAGGTCTTCAACTCAAACGTCAAATCCGTATTGCTGTACGGGTGTGAAACTTGGTGCACATATGCGGTGATGACGCGAAAACTGCAAGTTTTTGTGAATCGCTGCCTGCGGAACATCATCCGCGTTTGGTAGCCGGGCAATTGGATCTCAAATGAGAAACTACATCGCCGATGTCATCAAAGGGCGCTAGAAATCAAGATTCGGGAACGTAAATGGAGATGGAATGGCCACATGCTGCGAAGAGATGAGTACGAGATTTGCAGAGAGGAGCTTGAATGGAATCCAGAAGGACATCGAAGGAGAGGCAGGCCCAGAAACTCGTGGCGGCGAGGCTTAGCCGCTGAAGTACGAACTGTCGACGAGAGTCTTGAATGGGACCAAGTGAACACGCTGGCTCCGTCAACAGTGAAGGTCTTTTACCACGGCGCTATGCACCGGAGGATCGGCGCGGGAACATTAAGTAAGTAAGTAAGTTTGCAAGACATTGTAACAGTGCTCGGTTAGTAATGTCAGCGTTTGCAGTAATTTTGTCCGGAATCTTTGCAAATGCGCCAACAATACGTTTTATTTGTGGAGAAATCAGAAACTCTACGCACCAACCAAATAAATAAATAAATAATCGACAGAGGAATATACTACAGATACTATTACGGCCAGACCAACCATGTGATGTAAACCACGAAAGATACAGGAACAAGGGAGGAATGAAGCGTGAAGTTCTCTGCCAAACGCTTCATTATCGAACGGCTTTTCCTCATTTTTTTTTTAAACCTAACTCGTTACTTGTTTTATCAATTCTTAATTATTTTTATCGCTTTTTTCATGTTAAGACAAATTTGGCATTTTATTTCATTTGTTTATAAACTTTTTTAAATTTGCTTCATTTGTATTTTTATTTTGCATCACATTTTAGTTTTCTTTTCCGGAAGCGGAAGCGCACATCGGGCATGACCCCCGCCACACCATCAGCTGCTACCGAGGACACTGTTCGGTATGCGCTGATAATCCGCTGGTTCAACAGCCGCTGCCGCTGCAGAGTTTCTGCAGATTACACTACCTGCTTAAAGTTGCCGCTCCGTACCGCAAAATGTACGAGGTCACGCTCGTCAGAACCCTCTTTCTGGTGCAGTTGTAACGGGTACATCGGATTATAGATATTAATTTAATTTAATATACAATGCAGAACACAGGGCCGTAGGAAGAACCAGCTCATGGGGGGGGGTTTTGATGACAAATTTTTCTCAATAACATTTTTGCTTAAGCAATGCCTACACAAGTGAAAAATTGTATATATACTTAGTGCAAATTATTCAAATTAAAGTTATTTTGCATTGAAAGTTGTTTATTTTTGAAATTAAGTCCTAGGAGAAGCCAATTTTGTTCATGAAGCTTTCAGAAATATAGGTACTTGTGATATAGCTCAGTTGGTAACTGCATCGAAAATCGAGACAAAAAAAAATTGGATTTTGAACCTTCATTCAGAATTTTTTTTTTGTAAACTCACTTACTTTAGCAAGGTTCTGAACCATAAGCATAACCGTTTTAAGCATTGGATGAAAATGTATCGAATATTCAGCAATAAAAGTAAAAAATAAGATTTGCGGTTCAAATAAGGTTTTTTTACTACTCTTGTAAACTCGATTAAAATTTAAGACTAAGTTAGAAATTTTGATTTTGAAGAATCTGCAATATATGTAAGTTTTGTAAATAAAATTTCCAGCTGAATTTTTACATAAGGATAAAAACAAGTTCAAAAACTATCATTTAATATTTAATATTTCATAATTTTAATCCTGTTGTTAAAGTTTTGAAAATCAAAATCTAGATTTTTCTAAACACAAATTCTTTGAAATGCATTCAGATCTTATTTTTTATATGTGATTTTCACCAGGTTTGTGTTTCTAATCTAACTTTGATAAATTTAAAATTTTAATTTTGAATCAAGAATCAAAGTTATCAAACTCAAATCTCCTTCAATTTGAATCCCTGATGAAATTTTAACATCGATATTTTAATATTGATCATAAAACTTAAATTTGAGCTTAATCTGAATACAAACCTTGAATTTTAGTTCCAAGTCTGAATTCTGCATTTTGAACCCAAATTCTAAGCCTGAATCTAAATTCCGGATAAGAAATCCTATGAATTTGAAAACAAAAAGCGAAATTTGTATCAGAACCCTTGACCAGAAATCTTTTTTTTGAATTTGAACTTATGGTTTTCAATATGATTTTTTTTTAAATTATTTATTCGTAATTGAACTTAAAATATTTTAATAAAATTGTGAATAACGAAATTTTTACATATTTTTAATTTCTGGACTCATGAAACTTTTTTATGACTCAACTCTGCACATGAATTCAGAATGAAAATTTCAGATCCCAATCTTAAAAGTGGTTTGAATTTAAAATTTTTTTTTTCATATTCCGAAAATTCATCACATTTAAGATTGAAATGCAACACTTATGTTGGATCAAGTATCCAAGCTTGGCAAATCCAAAAAAAAATATTTGGAGACAAGATACATGATTCTAAGGACACAATTGAAATTTTCATTTGATTTTGCGAGAATAGATAGAGCGAGAAAATCTGGTCTAAATCCGTATAATCTGGAAAGTTTAGTCTAACTTTATTGGGATTCAATATTTGGGACACAATTACTATCAACAAGTGAGAAATTTTTTGAAAAATTGTTGTAGAATTGTGGTCCTGGAATGAGATTTCGAGGTTTTGGAGTCAAAATTGTTACACTATTGTTACACTTGAATCATTTACGTAGTTCATCAAAATTTGATTAGAAAATTCAAATTTTATGTTTAGTACAACATTTCACTTGGCATCTTTGGAGCTTCATGGGGGGGGGTTTAACCCCTAAAACCCCCCCCGTTCCTACGGCCATGGCAGAACATTAAATCTTTTGACATTTAATCTGAAACTTTAAATAACTAGAGCTAACTTAAAAATATTCCCTTATAGTAATATAAACGTGACATCAAAACTTTCAAATTACAAATTCATAGAGCCACCCTTAGCGAGCAATCATTAAAAGCAATGACTTTCCTTCTTAACGACACGATTCTTGGCGAAAGCGTGGCTTAAGCTGCTTACTTTCGAAGATCATCGACCACATTCTTGTTTGGCGTCAGTTGAATGACCTCTTTCGGGATATTTTCGTACACTTTAGGTTGGCGAGAGAAAAAGTTAGGCCCCTGAAATGGATCCCCGAAGGGGAAGACAAGGCTTATCCGAACATTCGCGAAAATGGATTTGATCGTTTAACTTCGTGATTAGATTCCATCCTATCGGGTAGTTCAGGTGCGAAGTTGAGCCAGATCTGGTCGAACGAATGGCTTTAGAGGATCTCCATTTCATTTACCTTTGGTAATAAGAACAGGCAAGATCGTTTAATTTAGCTCGCGGGTCGATTAGTGTTCTTGGTAATTTAGATTTGCAAACCCCCAAACTAGCATTCTAATTGTTAATCAGCCCTCTTTACGTAGCCTATACGGTCTCGAAACGGCATAGGAAAGTTGAAGTGTGCTTGTGGTGCCAAGATTTGCTACATAAAAGGCACGTAGGGTGAAGATAAGGCGAAGCAGAAGGTGAATCGAAATGTGTTTGTTCCGTTGCACAGAGATGCGCAACACCGCTACGCCGTTGCTGGAAACTCGCTTGGTAGCCAACACAGCAAACGGGTTGTCACCAATGTTCCGAAAATCACTCATTTTCAATGAATGTTCCTGATTGCACTTTGCACCTGAACGTACAGCGGTCGGGTTTAGTTATTGATTGCTACTGGACCTACCCGATCATTGATCGTTCAATTCATCGCTAAAATACAGATCACCTCGCACGATGCTTGCTGTCAAAACATGCTTGCTGAGTAATACATGAAGCCGATCATTAGCGTATTTTGTTTGATTTGATACATAGCAAATTAATAAATTTATTTGTTGTTATAACGTTTTTTAACATCAGTATGATCAAAATCAAATTGAAGTTGTGTTTGTGAGGGAAAGATGTTCACTTTCGCCGTGTTTTTCAATTTTCACAAGATTTCTTATTAAAATATCGTCCGTCACGTTAAAACTACTGAGAATTTATGGTGTCCCGCACAACTGTTTGATTTTTCTCGTCCTGCAAAAAAATAATTTTGGATTTCATATAATTCAGGCAGATACTGAGTGAGCTACATTCAGAATGGATCAGTTTGTATCTCACTCATCTCCGATATGCGATGTTTGCTAAACCGATGATTCTGAATGATGCGACTCGGTTTGCATAGCTGATAGGAGCGCTGATCGAGATTGCATACCAGCCAGGCGAAGCAGTTGCGAGAGGCGCTATCCCATTATACAATCAGAATGTTTTCAACAGGAAACGCATCCTGAGTGTTTGTTTTGATTGATTTTCGGAACACTGGTTCAGAGCTCAAAGAATTCATATTTATTGACCGCAGTAGGGCATGAATGAGAGAAAAATAATTTCTCCCCCACGTGTTTCGAAAGACGGCGAAATAAAACCAAGCTACCCTAGACGAACTTCATAATGACAGTGAATACATTTTATGGTTTCGTCATCCACTCCACACTCATTCAATCCACAAAGTCGTGACAGTGAACAAATCGGTGACATGATGACATGACCTGAAAGAAAAATAATGGGAAACCGGCCTTGCATTGTTTGTAGCGGTTAGGCATTAAAAACCCAAAAAAATGCATTCCAACTCTATCATGATCATCAAGTTTAGATGACTGAGTTTTTAAAAAGTTCATATTCACAGGTACGAAATTGGAGTGACTTTTTTTCGACAGTCAGTCAGAGATTGCTATTTTGACTGATTGGGGGCAACGATGGAAACGTGAAATGTAGACCTTGAATGGAGAATTATTTCACATTCATCCAAGCATTTCAATAGTTTTGAGCACTGCACTGGTTGTCACAAACCATCATCCTGCCGAGTGCGTCGAGATTCTACAGAACGCACTCACTTTGGTCGGTCCCCGAAGCCAGTGAATCGCGATAACGCAGCGAGGATTTCACTCGTCACCCCGCCTGCCGGGCATCAATTTACACAATACAAATTTACAATATTGCGCAACAATTTACACTATCGATCGATTGTACCATTAATTCAAGGCCCGCAACTTTGGCCAATTTATGTTGCGCGTGAAGGAAGATGAATCCGCGCCGTTCATTCTGCCGGATTGCCGAATTGGGTCGGACTGGCGAGCCGGTAAAGTAGCCACATTCCACCCACGGATGGAAATTCCACAGTAAACGGAAAACTGTAAATGTAAACATTACAAACGAATAGTCACGAAACACCATGCACCTCCATACACGTACCAACAGAAAGATGAAAGCTCGAAGAGGGTAAACGGACATAGTTTGGTCCATACACAAAAGTTTAAGCCCACACACACGATGACGACGAATAAAAGGAGTTTTGTACATATATCACGTAATATAATCTCGAGTGCCGTATGATTTTCTAATTAGGTATTGGGGAGGAGGAATGCACCTTGGTTTCCTGTATTTGATTTCGATCGTTTTCACTGCGGAGATTGGCCGCGAATCCAATCACGATCTTTCCCGTTCCTACCGTAAAGGGGTGGGTGCTCGCCCGACGATTTTGGACCCCTGGTTCACTTTGCTTGCATCGAACAACGGTCAACTCCTCTTCCGCGAATCGTTTCGGGTATTTCTCGTTCTCGGGGCGGCTCGCAAGAGCCGAAGTACGAGATTCTTTCCAGATCCTCTCCACTTCTTTCCCAAATAGGGAACCGAAAAGGAGCTCACGATCGAGTCTCATCAGCTGGGCCAGACAAGAAAGGGTGGATGGTCTTCCTTCAGGAAATGGCGCTAAAGCCATCCGTTAGAAACCGGAAGTGGGTCGAGGCCTCTCGTTATACAGTGAATCGCTGAGTTGTTCGATGTGGCCCGTAAGAGGGCTACCGTCGTCATTGCCGCTCTTTTGCAGGCGTAATCGACATGGCTCGTGAAACTCAGCCGATCATTTATCATCACCCGCAGTACTTGATTGCACGCGTGAATTCGATTGCGCACGGTCCAGCTGCAATCGTCCCTGTTTGTGCCGATATCAGGTTTGTGATCAGCACTATCTCGATCTTGTGATGAGCCAGACGCAATGGCTCCTGTGGAGAGTAGCTGGACTTCCTCTGTTGATGGGCTCGATGCCAGTAGAACCACGTCGTCGGCGAATCCCACAAATCTCACTCCCGTGGGGAGACGCAGTCTCAGCAGTTCGTCGTAGAAGATGTACCACAATACCGGGTCAAGTATCGATCCTCGTGAAACTCCTGCCGAGACACTCACTGTTTCCAGTCCCTCACTGGTCATATACTGTAGTTGGCGGTTACGTAAGTAACACTCCACCATCCTACAGATATATGCCGGAATCCTCATACGAATGAGCGACGACGCAATTGCTGCCCAACTGACGATGTTGAAGGGTCACGTCAAGGGTAACGGCTGCGCAAAACCGGCCTCGTCTTTTTCAGATTCAAGGTTCATGATAACCAGCAGCTTTGATCATGACATGTACATAGTAAGGTTGTCGAAAAGAAAATTCTGTGTTTTTGAGAAAAAAAAAATCTGACTTTCTGTGATTTTACCCAAAAATTCTGTGATGGTTTTCTGTGACGCTATTCCTTTTATTTCATTGAAAATTCACGATGGATTAGGTCTTTTTTACTCATCATTTTTTCCTAATTCAAAGTACGAAATCTAAATTTTATACTGGCTTAAAAGAAAATAATTTTGAAAATCTATTCAAAATTCAAAAATTCTGTGAAATTTGTGAATATTTATTTCAAAATTCTGTGTTCTGTTACACAGATTCTGTGATGAAAATTCTGATGATGATTCTGTGATGAAAATTCTGTAACATTACAGATTTTTCTGTGATTTCGGCAACCTGGTATATTGTACACTTTCTGTGATTTGGTGGTTTTAATATGCGTAAGAGCAAGTTCACTCGTGTTTGCAAAAAGTGGTAGAAATTTTGACACTCTAAGCACATTTTGAAAACTTTACCGTGTAAAAACATTGTCAAGATCTGCAGCCTTAAAGTTTTTTTACAACACGTGTTTTATTTTCGCATGTTGTGAAAAATTGCATTTTTTTTTCTATCACATACGGCTGAAAAAGAAACAGTGCTGTAAAAAAATACAACACACAAAGATGTTGAAAACATTTTTAAATGGTAAAATTTTCAAAAAGGGCTCAAAATTTCTACCACTTTTTCCTAACACGAGTGAACTTGCTCTAAGATGCTAGCCATCATAACTTTGGAAGATATACGCTTTTTATGTTAAGGAAAATAGATCTATTCGAAGAAACATGAAAATTCACTAAGATCCTATGTGTGATCGTATATATTAATAAAAAAAACAAATATGCTTCAAAATATAAAACCTCATTTGATGTCACGAGACTTTAACACGCAGTGTCATTCTTTCCTATGAAATGTATTTCATTTATCTTAGTCTTTCTCCCGATAATCTCCGATAAGCAGAACTCTCCTGTTCTTGATAAAACCCACGGGTTTTTGCATAACTTTCGGGCGCTTAGCTAAATAAATGTGAGGCATTAATATGAATAAGTTATCATAAAAAGATATAAAAATATCAAAAATTGTTTAGAGTTACTTTCAATTTAAATAATTTTGATGAGTAAGTTTATATCGCGTACTTATGTTCATCAGTGTAAATCCTTTTGTTTTCGTTGAATGAAATTTCATACCAAACTTTAGGATTCAATGTTAACATTCTTTCTAGGGTCAAGCGTATAAACATTTTTCTTCGTTAATTTTTTGTTTGGATTCCTCTCAGGACTTTTCACGGAGCCATTAAACCGCATAAAACACAGGAAGCAAACCACTTGCATAGAAAAAGCTTTCAGGGAAGTTTCATTAGTGGGGTAAAAAAAAGAAAGCGCCGCGCATACAAAGATTTTATTCTGTGAAAGTATCCTTCTAGTACCTACCGACTAGTCTTATAGGATCCCGGACATCGATAGGGAGAACGAAACGTGACGAGGGAGGGAAAAAAAATAACCGCATTTGACCCAGAAAATGCTGTGTGCTGCAGCCTTCAACGCCACCACTGCTAAATACCGAAGATGGTGAAGGTTTTTTTTTGTTGAAAAATTGAGGTTTGTAGGGTTGAATTTTTGAAGAGATTGTGTTTGCAAGCTGCATTATTGATACATCGTTTTTTTCTCGTTTGTTTGTTTCCGTTGCACCAGAGACGACGACCAGAGAGAACTTCAATGGAAAACGTTTGTGGCAAAATGGGACATCTCATAGCGGGAGGTAAATTTTCCAGCTCAGGTACAGGACAAGTCAACGCATTGAGCGGTCATTTTGTGACCGTGGTGATAGCCCACAACATTGCACAGTGTGGCAAAAATTTTATCAAAAAGGGCTTAAATTTGTGTATTCTAATATTATCTGATAAGTTTTCGGTTCATTATTTCAACTTAACAAAAACCAGTTGAAGAAGTCATCCAATTCACGCCTTCGAATTCTTTTGTTTTTGAGTCAAAGTTTGTTTCGCTTACCTGTTTGGCAACAATGTGCACAACGCGGCGTTACTGCAACCTTTCGATGTCCGATTCAAGTCCGGCTTCTGATGTTGTCCTGCTGCAGGGTAGAAAAAAATGAACGAATCTTCGTCTTAAATTGCGGCAAGGTACCCACGACACGGGTCAGAGCTGCAGATAAAGAAGCAGACGGTTTCTTTTTGCACACTAGGGCAGATTTAAGCATCTTTCGTAGTTGGTTGTGCTAGTTGAGTTTTTTTGCATCATTTTCTTGCTCCTGTTTTCTTTTAGTTTTTAATTTACTTGCGAAGATACCGGTATAGTTAGTGCTGCAGTAGAAAAACATAAAAAGGATGGAAACCATTGCGAGAACAAAGAGATTTTAATTAACTTGTTTAAGGATCAGTGTTCCTAATAATGTTCTATATTTTATACAGCGCTTTTGTCGTTTGAAGTTGCTAACTTTATTATTTATTCGGAAGAAAGTTTGAAATAAACTTCAGGAAGTTCAGTTAACAGTAGAACCCCGCTAATCCGAGACTTCGGGGGAAGGACCACCTCTGATTATACAAATTGCATTGAAAACCTAATCCTTTTGCTCTGGTTTTGCATAACATCTAGACGAATAGCTCGGTAACTACATGAAGTTTGTATGAACATGGTGGCTCGGATTAGGCAGAAACTCGGATTAGCGGGAGTTGTACTGTATCTATGAACCTGTACTGTATTTATGAACCTTACTGCGTAAAAGCGCCTGAATTGCTACAATCGAGTTGATGACAAATATATCCCGTATAGAACTAGCAGTTTTAAACTTAATTAATTACTTAATGTTCCCGCGTCGATTCTCCGGTGCATAGGGCCGTGATAAAACACTTCCACTGTTGACGATCCAGAGCCAACTTTACTTGGTCCCAGTCAAGATTTTCGTTGACAGTTCGTATTTCGGCGGCTGGACTTCGCCGCCACGAGTTTCTGGGTCTACCTCCTCTTCGATGTCCTTCTGGATTCCATTCAAGCTCCTCTCTGCAAATCTCGTTCTCATCTTTTCTAAGCGTGTGACAAATCCATCTCCACTTACGTTCCCGAATCTCGATTTCAAGCGCCCTTTGATGACACCGGCGATGTAGTTCCTCATTTGAGATCCAGTTGCCAGACCACCAAGCGCGGATCATATTCCGCAGGCAGCGGTTTGCACCAAGTTTCGCACCCGTACAGCAATACGGATTTGACGTTTGAGTTAAAGATTCGAATTTTCGTTCGTAGAAATATCTGACGTGATCACACCAGATGTTGAGGAGACTCGCAAATGCAAATCGGTTTTTTCGGATCCGGTTTTTTTTTGTCTTTTTTGGTACCACCATCAGGCGTTATCTGGCTACCAAGATACTGGAAACACTCCACTTTCTCAACTTGTTGCCCAGCTACCATGAAACTGGAGGGATTTCCTGCGTTGATCTCCATCGACTTGGTCTTTCCGACATTAACTTTGGAGCTTTCGGTGAGGTCGTCGAGTTTGCTCTGCATATCCGGTTGTGTTTGGGCGAGCAAAACAATATCGTCTGCCAGGTCAAGGTCGTTCAGTTGCTCCATTGTTGAAGGATTCCACGGCAATCCTCGGTTCGGTGCACAGTCAATCGATCCAGTCAGAATGTCATCCATTACGACTAGACAAAGAAGCGGTGATTAGATACATCCCTGTCTCACTCCAGCAGTTACCGGGATTGGTTCGGACAAGACACCGTCGTGCATGACCTTGCACGAAAATGCCTCTGTGTACTGTGCTTCGATGAGATGGACTAGTTGCTCTGGGACTCCTCTACGTCTAAGTCGGTCGAATGCTTTTTCGAAATCAACGAACACCAGCAGAAGAGAGTCCTAGAATTCGTGAATTTGTTCCAGTATTTTTATTTATTTATTTTATTTATTTATTTATTTATTTCAAGATCACTTTGCAGAGTACTTTCAAAGTTGTACAGATCAACGTTTGTTACGGACTAACCGTAGCAACAATTTAAATGCGAACCTTCATGTGCTGGGGCCTCGGATTTTGAATTGTATAACGGTTAGGGAAATTAGTATATATGTACATAGGTCCCTTGTCCCAACCAATGTCCCCCATCCATCATCTGTCAGAACTCAGCGACAACATCATCGTTCGGCCGGAATACTGGCAACTCTTCTTCGATGACATTTCCGGAGCGAGCGAGAAGAGGCGCTGAAAGTAAACGGGTCATTCAACGTGTGGTCGCTGATCAGTGCGGACGTCCAAATCCGTCCGCCTACAAACCAACAAAGTACCACGTGGCACTCATCCAAACGTGCCAGCAGCCTTCGTGCCAACAAACCGAGGCTCCTTCCTCAGTCCGGTCCGGTCTTCAAGAGCTTCACTGCAAGGTCACCGACGGGCCCAGCCATCTAACGGCCCCATCAGGTCCCAGCTCCAAGGACCCCGCGGTCTCACCAAGATCTCGGCCCATCAGAACCGTTGCTCCTAAGGTCCGGGCTATCACCCTGCCCCTAGTTCCGGCCCTGCAAACCGTGGAGGTTAGCTTGGCGCGCCTTCAACCGAGTCATCGGGAGGAGGAACTACCCTGCAATCCCGATAGATCCGGCAGTGCATTACCGGTCGGGAGAGTAGGGCGCGCTGGTAGTTCGGCCTCGAAGAACACCCTCGTGGTACAGATATCACCACGTGCGTCCATGGGCCAGGCATTCCCCGGGAGGATCACACGACCCAAACAACTAGTCAATGCGCATGGTCATCGGCATCGCTCGGAATCCCGTCATCGTACTCCTGCAAGTAAAATTTTTGTTAATGGGCCCCAACGTTCCCTAATCCCTGTATCCTTTCCCTTTGTTGAGTATACGTCCGAAACCCCCTGGTACATATTGGTTCTAGTTCCGTCAGTTTGCTTGCCTCTTCCTCCCCAGGTCGTTTGTCCACTCCCCAGCAAGTGAAGCCAACCCTGAAGTAACGATTGACTGAGCTAGCCGTCGTTATACGTTATGCCTCGCCAGTTACCGCACTCTGTTAGATCTCCTTTGTTGGGACCTTTACGAGGATACCCTGCATCCAGTCAGCCGAGAATGTTGCAGTATCCCAGATGTCAGCGAAAAGACGGTGCAACATTTGTGCTGACAGAAAAGGGTCGGCCAGGGCGACTTACTGTTGGCGCTTCGAGCTGCGGGTTCTGTTGGCCATCGCTTTCGTGACTCGGAAGAGTTGTTCGAAGTGCTCAGTCCATAGTTTGAGCTGATATGTTCGATCGATCAATAACTGACCTGCTCAGCCTTTTAGCGGCATTCTACCATTAGTCCTCGCACCACTAAGCCGGCGAGAAATGTATCGTATATCTCCATTGGCGGCAGCTCTTTCTCCCTCTTCGGCTAGGAAGTTTGTCCAGGCTCTCTTGTCTCGTCTACAAGCTAGTTTAATTGCCTTTTCCAACTCCACATATCGTGAGCGGCTGCTTTGGCTGACACGGTACATGCCTGCTGAATTTCGACTTTCGCCTTTCTCCGATCATCGATCATCCTCTAGGTTTCATCCGAAATCCATTCACTTTCTTCTTCCACAAACTTTAACAAGAGTACAATCGCTCGTCGTGATGAAGGCATTCTTGATTCCACACCACTGTTCTTCGACTGTTACGTCTGTCGGCAATTCCGAAGCAGATTTAAACGCCTTTGTTTATCCAATGCATGAGTCAGATAAAGAGTATTTGTATGAAAACTATTCAACGACTAAGTTACGTATTTTAAACTATATAGGACACAATTTTTACCGTATTTGATTTGCCTAATTATAAATATTTCAAACTTCCCAGCTCTCATTCACGTAAACGAAAATCACGACTTAAGCCACATAACCGTTAATTTGTCTCAAATCATGATTAAATTTGCTGAAACATTTTTTTTTTGCATCATTCACTGACCCGACCAGCAAGAAGCGGCAGCGGCACTAAGTAAGGTGGATGTAATGCAACACAGCAAATCAAATGTCTTGGTGGCAGCATCTGGATTCCACGATTTCCCCATCAAACCTTCCCGGTCGGTGGATGTTTGGTTGGTTATTTTTCTGGGCCAGCTAGCTAGCGTACGTGGTAATCTCGCGCTAAGGAGTAACGCTCAGCGTTTCAGCGTCGTCCGCGAACGCGACAGTTCACCTTCGTTAGGCGGGAGCTTCGGGAAACCAGAACAAATAAACAAAAATAAAACATCTTTGTCGAAGATAAAATTTTGCTAGATTTCAAGTTTTTAATATGATATTCCTGATTCCGGTTCAGATTTCGGTTAAAATTTTAAATTCGGATCTGTGATACAGGTTCTAAGATTGAGATTTAAGATGTAGATTTCAGATATTTAATAAATATCGATCCAAAAAGATAAAATAAAGTCAAACTAAGTCACTTAAAACAAGTAAGATTCCAGGTTTCTGTTTGAGCGGGTGACTACTGTACACGCTGCAAGGAAACATTCCGAAATAACATAGCCTTTCTTTCTCTCTTGCTCTTGCAAATGAATTTATCCCAAATTAAGAAATTAAATTATTTCCTCTCTTGCCAGTTCTGCCAGCGCCTGTGTTTTGTGCGGCCATCAAGCCGGATTTTATTCCGAACATTAAAACATAGAAAACACGTTCTAACATATAGCTGTGCTTCCGTCTGTTCTTTTCCCCCATTCAAGGCCGGAGAAGAACCGGTAGAGTAACGGAAATGAACAGCAGTCATAATGAAGCATGGCGTTGGTTCGTTCGCCAGAAAGAGGAAAAGTATGCTCCCATTTTTTCGCATAACCTCAACTTTTTGGGCATTTTCCTTCTGTTTGCGAGAAATCTTCTTTTCTCGCTTATTTTTATATTTTTTTTTCGTGGCTCAGCTTCTCAGGCTTGATTTCCATTCTGCGGTGTCGTTTCTTCGCTGTCTTGGTTTGCTGCTCCCTGCACCTATTGCTTGTGCAAATTCAAGGTTGATAAACAACCCGGCTTAAGCACCTATTCTATGGTTGACATTTCGGTTGCCATCTTTCTTGCCTCTTCCAATCCGTGCGCTCGAGCACGTTGATTTAGTTTGGCTCGTTATTTATTTCAATGTCTTGTTCATTTCGGCTGACTGGAACAAATTGCTAATCAGGAGGAGCATTTTTATTTTGTTCTAGCACAAATTGATTCCTCGAGGTTATCCGGTGCCTATTTTTTACGTTTTCATGGCAACCATAAAGCCACTTAGAATGAGATGAAATCGGAATTCAAAATAAATTCTTTTTTCACACATATAGGATCTCACTGAAACTTCATGTTTCTTTGAAGAGATCTAAATTGTTTTTGACACTAAAGCGTACATCTTTCAAGGATATAATCGGCTAGCCGCTAGCATCTTACTAATGCTAACATCACCAGCCCGACCGAGACTCGATCTCATGACCTCTTGCTTAGAAGACTTAAACACTATCCTCTAGGCCACGGTCGGCGGCGTTAATGTAAAGCGGCACAAACCTGCCGAAGTTCCCAAATTCGAGTTAGCCGTCGACCCGGCGTCGGAAGTGACGGCCCTAATAAAATTTAAGTCATTTAGAATTGGGACAACTACGAATGCGAAACATACTGGCCACCTTTTTTTATATTGAGCTTAGTAATGTTTGCTATCGATTTTCTTTAATCATAATCTTTTTATAGATTAATTATATGGGAGAGTGGGGAATCATGGGCCACTTTTTTTTCGTTGTTCCATAACTTTTTTATTATAAAAGATAAAATGAAAATAAAACATGGTATGGTTTTCTACATTTTCATGGTATCATAAGGTATTTTTTTAAATTTTTTAATTAGTTATTTTCCCCAAATTCTGAATGTTTGTAAAAAAGCAATATTTTTTGGATTTTGAAAAATGGTGGGGAATCGTGAGCCACCAAATCCAAATTGACCAAATAACATGCAAAGTTTATGAGTTGACCTAAAACTGTGAATTCCTAATTCATTTAGTTATTTTAAAGCAATTTTACATGATGAAATAAAAAAGAGAGCTGTGTATGATCTTATAGATTCCAATACCTGGCTCGCGAACGTTTTGGCAAAATTTCTCATATAGGTTGGACAAAATATTTTTCATAACTCTTCATTTGGCATAAGAAAATTTTACAGATAGGTTAAACGTACTTTAAGTTCTGAATGTGCTTATGCTTATGCTTATGCTTATGCTTATGCTTATGATACGTACACAGCCAGATCTTGTCAGCATCCCGGTGAGTAGTAAAAGTACATTTACTACTCATCTTAACTAGGCCGGGCCCACTGTGCAGTATTGGACGCAGAGACAACTGGAACACAGGGAGGAAGAAACGTGGACAACAGTACCATACGTTTCCATGGCTACTTAAAACTAAGATTTTAACGTTGGAAGCACATATGCTAAATTTTCTGTGCTCCTTGATGATGGCCCGTATGCATTCGTCCTTCTGTGGATGGAAATGATGTTTTTCTGCACAGAAATCCAAAACTCCAATATTTCCTTCCAAATTTCCTTAATTTTCTTTTTGATCTGTATTATATTAACGTGGTTAATAATAGAAACTTAGAGTTTCGGATTTCGACGCACTATCATTTCTGGTCTTTGACCTTGGATATAGCGCCTTTGCTCGCTCTTGAAAAGAAATATTAGAAGAACAAAAAAACATAATTAGTGTTCCCAAATCCCCTTCCCCCAGGAAAACTTGTTTCAAAATAATTCAACGATAAAAACATATTGCGCATTTTACAGCGTCAAATGCGGTTCCAACTATCTATATAATATTGGAGGGAATGCTGTGGATAACATTCAGTGGGTTAACTTTAAAGTGAATTTTTCAATTGAAACTTACTTGTTATAATAAACCTGTTGAAAATCTATTTTATTCATCTGGATTCATTCATTGGAAGTATTTAACTAACTAAAGATTAAGAAAAACACGTAAAAATCTATCACTAGTACGAAAAAACGAGAATCAGAAAGGCGAAAAATTGGAATTGGCTCACCGAGTTTGCTGCATTCGCTCGTAGTTATCACATATACTCGGGTATGTGCCAAATGTGTTTCGCCGACCCAGGGAAATCATCAAGCACACATCGATTCAACTTGCCTTTCTTCACTTCCCACCACAAATCTACCCCCCTTCCTCGTTTCACCCACACATACACTGAGAAGCCATGGAAAACATTGAAACTTTTCCATGTATCCAGAAACAGTTGACATTTTCGCCTAACCCTCAAAATTCTGAGCATTTTTGGGCATAAACTCATTCGGGACACATGTTTTTTTTTTCACTTTTTCAACGTCTTAAACATTGAACCAATTGAAGTGATCGCAGTAAGCCTCGGTATGCAACTTTACGACGTTCGCTCAATCGTAGCAAAATAACAAATAATGTCCGCTTCCTCATCCATTTCAAAATTTGTTTCTCAGGTGCCTTCCAAAATACAAAAACATGCACTCAAATGAATACAGAAATCTTACAAATTTTCATTTTTCTTCCAAGTCTCGTCTTGTGGTTGTAAAAACACTCTTAAACGCACAGTTATATCACTTCTGACACTATGGACTTCGAAAAAACGCGTGCGCTGCATCAAAGTCAACGCCTCTAACCTGATCTGATTGTTCTTACTGAAAAAAATGTTCACTAAACAACTTGAAATCTACGCATCTTAAGATTTGGTACAAACACTCAATCACTTCAACTCTCTCTGAAAGTTAGAATTTCGAAAACTCTTAAATTTTCCTAAAAGTTATTTTCCAAAATTTCCACGACAGAAAAAAAACGCGTGTTGTCCGTTCAGCACCCGCCTACTCATCTAAACGTATTTTAAGTTCTGAATGTGTATAAAAACATAAAAATATAGGTTATTCAATATGTGTGGCCCACGATTCTCCACAAGCTATGATTTGCAAATTGGTTGCGTTTGTGTGACTTATTGATGTTTCTTCAAAAATTCCTTTTCCACGTTAGAGATCATGACAGAACTAAGATCATAAGCGTATGAGCATATTTTTGTTATGCACTTTAGGTTCTCCATCGATGAAATTAGCGGATGTTTTTTTAATTATGAGAGTAAATTTTTCTAACTTTTTTTAGCTTGATAAATAAAAAAAGCATATGATGCGTATTTCATTCAACAACATATAGGAATATATGCTCACGCAAAGCGACGACGATGACAGTTGGTTTGAGATTTTTATCTCAACACACATCTGAGATATTAAAAGTGGCCCACGTTTCCCCATGGCCCACGATACCCCACTCTCCCCTATATAATTCACAAATAAGGATTCCATTATTGTGTCATTTATTACCAAAGATAATTGACATTCTGTAAGAAAGCCTCCAATCCACTGATAAGTGTATTAAATCGGGTTTTCAGTCATGTTATTGGAAAGTGTTTCCCACTTATAGTTCGTCAAATCTGTATTTTGGGTGACTGAATCCTTCTAAGAACTGAGCGCAATTTTATGAATTAAGCTGTTTCGAAATTAACAAAAGTTGATTAATTTTGTGCCACTAAAAACTTTTTTACTGGAATGTCGGCCAGCAATTCAAATTGCTGGAAAATCAGCAAACCAGATTGCTAGAAACCAGCTATTTCTTTCAACACAACCGGCTGCATTTTTAAGTATCAAATTTATATTTCAAATCAAAATTACATTTTGATTATTGACTGGGCATATGATTAGCAATAAAAACAATTATTTTCTCCCATTTTTCAAAAAGGGATTTATTTATTAACAGAAACACAATTTTCTTTTCAACTTTCTAACATCGGCTCTGGGGTGGCAGCTTTGTGACAAAGTGTTGATCATCCGGCACCTGTAAAAACAGTTTAGGTTAGTATCTTTTATGAAATATCTACCAGTCCAATAAAACTCACCCTTAACTTGATGTCTGGTTGCTAAAATATAGAGGAAAATAAAAATAATTATATTATTTAATCTAACCAAAATTCGTCAGTGGAATCTCACCTTGCTTCAGCGTACGAAAACAAACAGATTCCAATTTGACAAGTCGATTGCTGATTTTCCAGCAAACTAGATCAATTGCTGCAAAGTCCAGCAATTTAAAAACCGATTGCTGGGGCGGGATTATGGAACTCGAAAAAAACGAGTTTCGTTCGATTCGACCGACTTTGGCATTACCGATCTTGAACGAGCTCGATTCGATTCGAAACGTTGATGATCTTCTAGCCGGTTTACTCGAAATCTAGAACGTTAAAATTTAGAACTCGAACAAGATACGTAAAACCGACTTTAATTCGATTCGAGTAAAACTCGAAACGAGTATCTCGAATCGGATAGGATTCATAATTTCATCCCTGATTTTACAAGCAAAAATGACAAGAGCACAACCGAATGCTGAAAAATCCAGCAATTAGAAAACCGATTGCTGGTTTTAAGCGAAACTTTGTATTGCTGAATGTTTCCAGCATTTTTTTTTGCTGGAAATCGAGGCAAAAATTTACTGTGAAGTTTCCAAAAATTATCTGAGATTTGAAATGATTTGAAATTCTGAGATGGAATTTGGGAAATTGAGTGTTTGACTTTGAAATGCATTTTTCTCAATGAAGGTTTAAAAAAAATTCGATATTTTTTTTCTAAAATTTCACTCATTTTTCCAAAACTCCCTCATGAACCACATTTGTGTAGAAATGGTAATATTCGACCTAAAAATGTTCATAAAATTTTGGTCCTTTTCAAATGTTAATCTAGATAATTTTTGGGAAAACTGAGTATGCCAAGTGCCTTAACTACGTGAGGACTTGACATACACAAAAAATTATATGCCAGATTTGTCGAGTTGGTACTAATATATTTTTGGTTTAAATTATTAACAAGGAAACATTTTGACAAAAAATCTCAGTGAAAACTATTCCGCATGATATCGTATAGTCGTCTTTGCTTTTATGCGAACCTAATTACTATTTTGAAAGATTAATGGCCCCGATGGATAACGAAATCTGGACACATTTAGTTTTTACTAATGTTGATCGACTGTCATCTTACTCAAAACCAGACCATCCATCAATTATTGAGAACCGGCTTCATTAAACCTAACCCTGGGATAGGTAAACAGAACATGTTCTCAAATTAACTCCCGGCAATCCATCAGCAGAAGTTCCGTTCCGAAGACCCGCAGAAGGGATCAGAGCATCCCTCCTCATGTATGCCAGCAGTGAGAGGACTATTATGCGGTTGCTTTCATTAGCAAAAGGTCATCCCTAATTGGCACCCTGGTGAATATGTTATAGAATACTTTCATTCGGGGTTCTTTCTAAAGCATTCCAGCGTAACCCCAGTGCCAGTGTGCCCCGGCGCTGCTCCTGGGGGGTGTAAAAGTGGACGTCGTCGTCGGGATCAAGGAAGCGGGACATTGCGGTAGGTACCGAGAAGGGGGTCATCGTCATGAGGAAGACGGGGGTTGATTGTTGGATACGTTACCCCGGTGGATTCCCGCAGCCACAGAATTTAAACCAGCAGCAGTTAGTTGGACCAGAAAACTCATTTCAGTCTTTCAGCGCTTTCTCGGAAAGAAGCTTTTCGTTCGGTTCCTGACAAAAAAGGAGTTTCATGAGAGTAACAAAAAGTAATAGAGTTTGTTGCTGGAAATTTTACAGCGAAGTTAAGATATAGTTTTTCATCATGAGGTTTCCTCGCAATTGTAGTTTGATGAATATTGACATTTGGAAAACAAAAATGTGCGACATTGAGTTAAAAACCTAAATTGAAATGATAAGTTTTAATTAATTATTCGCAAAATTCTCTTTTGCGTGAGGAGTCCATATGTTGTTGGAAGTTATGTAAATTCTTAGGCTCATTTGCTGATTTTTTCGGATTTAAATCTTGCCGGATTATTTGTAGTTCTTTGAGCAAAATAGGAGATAGCTTTTTCCAAGAAATCGCGCTTTATAGCAAGACAATTTATGAATTAAAACATTATTTCGGCAGATGTAAGCTCTTAAATCTTTGATCTCGACCAATGTTATCTAGGCATCTAGGTTATTAAAGTAGCCGTAGTCTACGGTAAATGTTCGGTGTGTTTTCTTAAATTACATGGACGGTGCAGCAAAAATGCTGCAATATAGAAACGATGTTTGCAGTCATCTTTTAACCAAAATTGTTTGATAAGAAAAAAATAAAGTCATAAATCCACATAATTGTATTAACAAAATTACGTTTGAGTGTTCTTTTTCGAACTTTAAAAACTGATTTCGGATTCACTGAAACGGGTGAAAAGAATGAGATGTACCAATTTCCCTGCTTCTCTTTAATCAGCTCAGTCGACTTCAACGTTTAAAACATTCACTCAAAGCTTCTAATCTTTCCTGAACGATGCAAGCTAACCAAACGGAAAGATAGATTACATGTGGTGGTTTATGCTTAAGAATGCTTAGCTTCCTGTTTAGCCCTTCTCTTACCATTTACCGGTCTGCATTTGGTCGGTAGGTCGAGTGCTTGCGAAAGTATAAGTTCTCTGACACAAAATCGACCAAACCAACATTCCCGCAATTCAACTCAGCATCCTCCGAACATTCTACAGGGCGAATATTCATTCAATGCAGGAACGCACGATATGAGGGAACCACTCCACTCCCGTTCAACAATGTTTCCATTTTTTCAACACAAAGCCTGCACCACACTGCACCGTATATATCCTTCCTTCTACACAGCATTTGTATCGCAAGATCTGGCTGAGGTCGACGTGGTGGTACAGAAGAAGCCTCAATTTCCTTTCTTTTAACCTTTTCCGAATACTAAACGCCCGACTGGTACTGAGAAGGAATTTTAATTTGTATAAATAAAACCCTGCATGTGCGGTTGGTTGCGTTCGCCGGAAAGATTAAACATATCCTTATGTAGCAAATAGAGCTTGGACTGATTTCGTCTTTTTTTTTTAACTTAGCAGGAACAGCGATTCTTAAATTGGCTTGTCTAACTACATGTAAGTTTGAATAATTATTTTTCCAGTTCCAAATTGCATATTTATGTTGTCTTAGCGGCGTTTATGATAAACTTACCGACCCGATATTTTTTTAGATATAGAATGTTTTAAAGTATGTTTTTAAGCAAACCCGATGTTTTTTAGATATAGAAGTCTCTGAAGTGCCGATTTTTTTTTTCCTAAACCGCTTTCCTGATCTTCTCGATTGAAGGCACGTGATGCGTAGCTGTCGATATTGCATAGAAAAATACCGGAAAACGCCTAGCAGAGCAGAATACGCGTTACTTGGGCTCCGCTTCTTCATTGATATTAACTTACTCGGTTCTTCAGAAGTAGAGGAGCACCCCCAACGATGAGTGAATTTAAGGAAGCCATTCGCCAGCTTAACTAATAGGATGGCATCGATCAACTCATCAAAATGGGCCCGGACAAGTTGGCCGATTGCCTGCAGAGGTTGATGGTCTGGATCTGGGACATGGAACAGCTACCGAAGGAGTGGAAGGAGGTAGAGGTAATATGCCCCATCTACAAGAAGGACGACAAATTGGACTGTGAGAACTACCGAGCGATCACTGTCCTAAATGCCGCCTACAAAGTGCTGTCCCGAATCCTACGGGTCTACGACGGACTAGATCTTCACACTATGGCCAATTCTCTAAAAACACCGTGAACACCAAGTGCCTACGCACCATCTATTCATCGACTTCAAAGCTGCATATGACACGATCAACCGTGACGAACTATGAAAAATCATGCTGACCAAACTGATCAAGGTGACGATGGATGAAACGCAGTGCTGTGTGCGGATTTCGGTTGAATTGTCGAGTTCACCAAAAATACAATTTGGATAGTTATTTAGACTTTTTTTTATTAGGTGATCATCCAGGTGGTAAATTCTTTTTACGGATTGCATTCCAACGCACGGTGAGCGACCGAGTCTCCCAGTATGCTTCTCTGGGTCCATGGGTGCAATTGGACGACTCATGATACTAAATACCCCTACGACATAAAGTCCACCTGGGGCCTCTAGTCATAATTCCCATCCGGACCTGCATCGAAGGCTGTACCCGAGATGGGAGACGAAGTCCGCGCTTAAACCCTCATCGGCAAACTCCAGTTTGAGTAAAAACTCTAGCATATATACCCTGCCTCTTGTTACGATTCAAGACTAAGGACCTCTCTTCTAATGACTCGAGGTCCGGCCTTTACTCACAACTCGAGGCTCGCTTGGTTCCCACGACTATTGTGCGCTCCGCCTCTGTTCGAGACCACTGCAAGAGACCAATGACCTCTCCTCTAACGACTTCTGGTTTGGCTCGAGGCCCTCTCCACTTTGCCCGGCCATGTGCCGAATCGAGAGCAGCTTATTCTCGACTCGCGCCTGTCACTCGAATGATTCCTGGCGAAGAATTCATCCTACACTGACTCAGGTGACTCACCAACCGACGACGTGAAGTCACCCTACCCGAGAGTATTTCGCGGCATAATCACTCTTCCCCCTACGAGTTCGACTACGAAGAAGGTATAGTCTTATCCCCGCAGCTTCCCTCGTAGGGAGCGCGTTTTACTCAGATACTCCGCGGCGGTGGAGATATCCTACACAACGTTAGCGACGTACCTAACAGCTCGGCGTACGCAGAAGGTAGAGTCTTATCTTTGTATGCTTTACTTCTAGGATCGGGCGCACACTACTGGAATGCCCCCCGCCGAAAGGGCACGCACGGGTGTAAGACGGTTGAGACTCAGATGAATCCCAACGGTGATGTCATCCTACCCGACTCGAGTGGCTCATCCGACGGCGACGTGAGACCACTCTACCCGAGAGTATTCCGCGACGTGAATACTCTTCCCCCTACGAGTTCGACTGCGGAGAAGGTCATGTCTTATACCCACAGCCTCCGTCGCAGAGAGCGCGTTCGACTCGGATACTCCGCGTCGGTAACGTTGGAGGTATCCTATACACAGACGCGCGACGTACTTAACAGTTAGGCAAACGCAAGAGGTAAAGTCTTATCTTTGTATGCTTTACTGCCAGGATCGGACGCACACTACTCAGGTGCTCCCCGACGAAGGAGTCACCCTACACCGGTCGCGGACTGGTGCTGGTTCCAACTCCTCTGCAGGGCAGTCATGATCCGGGTGAACCCATCGCTGACCACGCGCCAACTATTGACATGCTCACACATCCTCCGCACGATGTTGTCGGCTGTCGTATCTGATCCGCAGGCGGCAAGCATGTTAGCACGTACCCCTTCGAACCTCGGACAGTTGAACACTACGTGCTCTGGTATCTCTATTTTGTCACGCAGATTGGACAGGATGGCGAGGCCACGTGTCCAAACCGATGGGGGTACTGCATGAAACATCCGTGACCAGTCAAGAACTGTGTCATGCTGAAATCCACCTTTCCATGTCTCCGGTCCATCCAGGATCCGATGTTAGGGATCAAGCGATGGGTCCACCGGCCACGTTCCGAGCTGTCTCACTGGTGCTGCCAGTTGGACATCGAGGCCTCTCTGGCATGTTTCCGCACGTTGGGCATGTGCTCGTAGCAGAAGATATCTTCCTCTAGAGATGGGCATGACCCCCGGTCCCGCCACGACATCAGCAGCTACCGAGAACACTGTTCGGTATGCGCTGATTACTCGCAGGTGCATCAGCCGCTGCACACTGGAAAACTTATCAGGTTACACTGCCTGCTCAAGGCTGGCCGCTCCGTACCGCAAAATGGACGAGGTAACACTCGCCAGGACCCTCCTTCTGCTGTAGCGGATCGCCGAGTTGTTCGACATGGCCCGTGAGAGGGCTGCTGTCGCCATTGCCGCTCATCACCCCCAGGTATTTGATCGCACGCTTGGATTCGATTGCGCACAGTCCAGCTGTTTATTTAGACTAGAGAACAGACCATATGTATAAGTTGTATAACTATTTAGGTTTCAAATCTATACTTTGTTATCTTTGTTAGTCCAATCATAGTTTTCTTCTTCAATTGAACCTCAAAGCTTAAAAATTTCTGAAAAAAACTTCATTGAAACTTCCTGTACAAAGACTTTTTTAGTGCATTTTAAACCTAGATCTTTTTTTCAGTTGACAGTATAGCAAGCTTGTCTGATAATAATCAGCATGTAGGGGAGATAAGGGCATAATGGCCACCTTAAGGAAAACGCTTATTTAACCATAGAAAATAGCTATAATATGTGAAGTAAATCAATGTTTCGTGTTCAAACACTAAAATAGTCTATTTCTTAGTTGACTGAAACTTGAAAAACTAGATAAAACGTTTAAAAATGCATTTTAAAATTTTTTTGCTAAAAGCTGAAAACCAGCCACTGTAGGGGCATAATTAAAACCCCCCCCCCCCCCCCCCCCCCTCAGAGAATTTTAACCACCATTGATCAGGGCACGATGAGCGTTTTCTGGCGGGGAATCTAGCAGCGAATTCAATTAGATGAAGTCAGGTGAGTCGTAGATTCATCAAACAAAGCAATAACAAAATAATCTAGGTCCCATACATTATGTTTCTGGTGTTTTGTTTGGCGTATGATGCTACTAGCCGTATAATGTAACAATAAAATAAAACTAACGTAGAATAAAAATACTTAGCTAAGGTTTGATCGATTGGTTGTAGTTCAGATCTTCCTCCCGAGGAATCTAGGATTACCGATTTCACTTTTTACCAGTACCCAGAGTTAATATTTTCACTGAAAATCTGGGATATCATCTTCCCTCCTCTTGTTGATCTGTCCACAAATTTAAAAGCACCGAAACATTTATTTGTTCAATATTCTTCAATACTTTTGGGACAAAATGAAAAATCTTCGAAAAATTTTCGAAGCTTGAGAATTTAACGTCAGTTGTTACAGCCGACTACTTTGATTTCAATTCTCAGCGGAAAAAGACTGCAACCTTCTTGAAAAACTGATAACTGCAAATTCACTGCGATTCAATGGCAGGCAGTTTAAATCATATCAATGTGCGAAGAGGTTGAATTGATTTTGTAGGAAATCAAAATTGTCCTGGCTGTTGATGTTGTGAAATCGTTTTAGGTCGTCAGCATAGCATAATGTAGGGCCGTCAAGGAGTTAGAGCGCATCGTTAAAGAAGATTAAGGAGATAATCGGTCCTAAATGGTTTCCCTGAGGCATACCCGTAGAAGCAGAGAATTGCCTGGCGAAAGAGTCTCCCGAAACATGTAAGCCTCTTTCCACAGTGAAGGGAAGGTAGTTCTGTCAAGCGAAGCTAAGTATGTCCACGTGGACATGATCCGAAACCGTTTATTTAAGAACGCAAAGTCTATTGCTTCGACAACAATAATTCGTTTTCTAACGCCACATGGTTTGGTCGTTTTATTTCTCCAAACATGGCACTGATACGACCATCCTAGTGATATGCAGATAAGATCAAAACCAAAACTAAGATCGTGCGAATGTAGGGTTGTTACTTCTGCTAGAAACCGAATATTAAATTTCATTTCGTGAAAAACTTTCTCTCTACGGTATGCATTTTTCAAGCCTCGTACGTCGTTGGCAACATTGCAGCGCCACACCATCCAAACGAAACTGCATCAGTACCGGCACAACATGTTGCTGGTGCTGCGCATTTTTCCCCTTTTTTGCATTGCACATATTAATTTCATCGCAAAACTTGTGTACACCGCAATTGTATTTTCAGCAGTCGAGGCGGTTTTCGAAACCATTTCAAACAGTTGGAAAAATTCCATCAAATATTTAATTGCACACTTCTAAACTATGTTCTATACTGCATGTACGCCAGTCTGGGTAGGGAAGTGAAAACAAAAACAACGTGGAAAAAAACATCGACACCCCCATTTCCAGCTAGAATTTGTAATTTGTTCGGAACAGTTGCATTTGCATATCCGTAGTTCTTGTTTGTTTGAAACATGCCAGCAGCAGCATGCTGGAAAACATCGACCTTTCAATACTTTTGCTGAGGCAGTATTTTTTAATCATTATCTGTTGAAATTTCTTCACGAAAATTGAAAATCTCCTCAAGTTCTATGCAGATTGCCCTCACAATACATTATTGAAAACAAGTGTCTTCAATGAGACTTATAGTATGAGAAATAATAAGCTTATAAATATGTGAAAAACGCTTCATTCGATATTAGCAGCTCACCTGGAGCATTCTGAAAGCGCACACCTAAAATTATATAAACAAGCAATGCTTAAGTCTGCATGTGAAACATAGATTGCAGAACTTCCAGGAAATTTCACTATTCAACAAGTGGAGCTAAAAAAAAGGGAACTGCTCGTTCACGAAACAAGAGAAACTCAAAAATCGGGGATAACATCTTATCTTCTTCACTCAAATCATGTTAAATCTCAAAATTAATTCACAAACAACCCCCAAAATGATGCCGTCTTCCATTCGACACCTGATACATCCACCGAGAGAAAAATAAGAATGAAAACGAGATGAAATTTAACGCAGCTAAACGAAAGTTCTATTGGGGCCTCACTGCACAAAATGAAATGTGTGTAGCTGCTCTTCGCAAAGTTCTATCCTTGTAAAAACAATAATATTATTCATTTCACCTCCGGTGAGATTTAGACAACGTAAGCTGGTAACTAGAAGGGAGACGAAATGCACTTACAAGGCATGAACAGGTTCTTTCCTTATTATCACGTAACGTTCTCTCTTCCGAGTCCAGCTAACCATATTCGGCGTTTGGACTCAACCTCGTCGTAAACTCGATAACAATTTCCTTGGAAGGAGAACCGTGCCATAGGATGAGGAACTAGCCACGGTAGGAGCTGGGATGAATCAACCAATGGGATGAAAATCCCCGAATAAAAATAGGAAGAAAACTTAAACGCAGTAGGTGTTGATGTGAATTCCAGTATATTTTCCCGTATAAATAACCCTACGAACAAGTTTGTGTTCTTCATCCGATGCATTATTTTAGCTCAACACCTTGCACCTTCTTAGCTTGCTGTGATTTGTGAAGATTCTAGAGTTGCCAGAATTTGGATTGATGATGGGAGCAGCGAGATCATTAGGGCTCTATCTTACCATAGTTAGAAAATAATATAGTGGAGGCATCCTATGTGATCATATTTATCTGGATTATTAATTGGATCGATTTCTTGTAGACGGAAATCATTCATGGCGTGCTTTCATGTTAATAAATGATTAAAATTAAGTTATCTGTAATTGAAGCAAATAAAAAATATTAAAATTTACAAAGCTTCTGCTTATATAGTGTCATTAAATAATTCACTTCTAACGAATGATCAAAGTTTATTAAATCGTTCCATTTAAGTGTAATTGCAATGGTAATTTAAATCCTCTATCAAGTACTACGGTGCCTTGTTAATGCCAGTCCTAATTATTCCTTAACTCCGTATAACAGCTGCCAGTGTGTTGGCAACACTGACCGATGATGCCAACACTATCAGTCAGTAGGTAGAGGTAGAGAGCAACGTTTTGTGGGTAAAGGAGCGAATTAATTCGTAAAACCGTGAGGGTAATAAATTTGCCGCGCGCCGCTCAAACACAACCCCATAGCCACATAAACATCCACGTGGTGTTGCAGCACCAGCAGCCGTGGCGTATTGTTTGCCACGTGTAGTAGGTAGCGTCGAGAGGTGAATAACAAATTACTTCTTTTGAAAAAATTGTTGCCACTTCCAGGGATGGGCTAAGACGGGGTGCCATCAGCCCTATATATAGATAGACCTACCAACCCAAAGAAAAGATTTTTACGGTTCTCATTTCTTCTCCTATTGCACTTGTTTAAATAAGATTTAGCCTTACCAGTGCTCAGAGATCGTCTTACCGCAGCAGTGGAGGTACAGTCGAATAGAATAACCCCTCTTCTCGTTGAGAGAAATGAAGATTTTTCTCCATTTGAAAATCTTTGCTATGAGAACTCTGATCCTACGGCCGGGCCGGTTTGCTTTAACACTAGAAGGACCGGCAAATTGAATATACCTATTCGGACCGTGACCAGTCAAAATGACTGGTAAAGGGGAAATTTTTTCTATCAGAATATTTTTAAATTTTTTCTTTTGAAATTATTTTGTTATTAATTCGATAACATTTTTGTTATAAAATTGAAATATTTTTTCACCATGGGTGATCGGAATCACCTCAGTTTGGCATAGTTGACGAATGCGTGTATGTCATAAAATGAATAAGTCAAATAATTATCAAAAAATTGAAACACATTATCAATCTAATAATAAAAACATGTTAGATGGCTATGGTTATTGACCATGGGTGCACGGTTTCACTTCAGTTTTG
This sequence comes from Uranotaenia lowii, assembly GCF_029784155.1. Lineage (NCBI taxonomy): Eukaryota > Metazoa > Arthropoda > Insecta > Diptera > Culicidae > Uranotaenia > Uranotaenia lowii. The sequence continues at coordinate 257,139,572 of NC_073692.1, forward strand.
TTTTAGTAGATGTTTTCTAGCATCCATCGCTTTGAAGTTTTTCAAGTCGATGCCTATAAATTATACCTGATATTGTAGGTTTTGAAGCATATTTTTTATATAAGTAGAGCAATTTACCATGGGTGCACGGATTCACCGCCATTCATCCAAAATCAATTTTTTTGCATGTTAAAGGTAAAGAATAAAGACTTTTAAAGATTCAAATGAAAATTTGTGTTATATACATGATTTTTCACTATGGGTGCACGGATTCACCGCGTTTTAATCAAATATTGGACTTTTTGCAATTTTTTAAAAAGCATTATTACAAATCTTAACTAAACCAAAGTCGAAATCATGTCTTTCATGTTGAGACATGATTATTTAAATATCGATTTTTATTTTAAGCTCCGTTTTTTCATTCCTGAAAAAGAAATATTTCAATAATATCTTGAAATAATAAATTTATTTATTTATTATTAAAAAAACACAGGTTTTTGCCATCGTATATTTATCTGACAAGATCTGATCAACATCCAAGAAATTGGAAAACGGTTATCATGGATCGAGTGAATTTTAGGAATTATATGCATCAAGTTATGTCGTGCGACGGAAAACAGTGGAAATAAAAATAATGAATAAACGTGGTCAAATCTACACATTGATTTGTTTTTCCTTAAAAGTTCTTCGATTGACTAATGTTGCATTTCAAATGCCTATCATATCTAACTCAAAAATATTTTGTGTTCTGAAGCAAGTTGAAAACTATTTATTTCTATATAATTAACAACGGCGAATTTACAGCCATTCCGTGCACCCATGTTGAAAAATCTTAGCGCCAATGTGGTCTATCAGATAGACTGGCGTGAGTCTAGTCTATGTATGCCATGTGTACTGGGTTCGATTCCCGGTATCGGCAAGAAAACTCTAGGGTTCAAACCTCGTAAGTTGCCGACAGGTAAGATGTGTTTCCTCTTATAATAAGAATGTTCAATCAGTTACCAGCTTTATACACGGGTGCCGAAATACCTGTAAGGGAACTTGAATTGGAAATTTGTCGAACCTAATAATCTAAGAATGCATGTGAATACATACTTGGGCAGAAACTGCGGTGAATCCGTGCACCCATGGTGGATAACCAACGTATGACGAATAATCAAATATAAAAAAAAATCATTTAAATTGTTCAGTTTCATAGACATAAGGTCTTCAAATTTGAATAAATAAGTACACAATTCATAATTATTTTACTCATACTAGTTCAGTATAAAACATATTTATCACCTAAAATTACTCGATTACTCGAATGAACATGTATTAAAACTAACATAACTTTTACAAATCTTGATGAAATTTCGCCAAATTTTGACAGAAAGTTCGATTATAGTTGACCAACAAAACAGACCAAAAAAATTGGGAGTAAAGTGCTTGAAGCGCCACACAGCGGTCGATCCGAGAACTTTTTCTACAAATTTCCATGACTTCGCATCGAAAATCAATAATTTCAAAGCTAATGACACACTCCTGCCCTCCATAAATCAACTAAGGCTCTTTGTCTTGAATGTAGATTGCAAATAAAACCAAAAGCAAGCGAAAAAAATTTATCTTGTTTGAGTTATAGGTTTGTGAATTTCACCAGTCATTTTGACTGGTCACGGTCCGAGTGTCCATGGCGAAATTTTTCTCGCTTATTAAAAGAGCTAGAAAAATAAAAAATACACAGTTTGTAGAAATTCAAAATTCATGAAAAGTCGTATTTTTTGCGAATTTTTAGAGCGTAGTGTTTAAAAGATATTCAACAAACAAAGTGTCCCACCAGTCATTTTGACTGGTGCGGTCTTTCTAGTGTTAAAAGGGAAAGCATTTTAGCATTTTCCTAATTTAAACGATGGAAATTTACCTTATTTTTCCGAAAAAATAGTTTAAGCATCAATTAAATTCATGCAAACAATTACATGGTGCGCCCTCTTTATGTATCTGATTTCAACATTGAATAACTCCACAATTGTTCAGCCGACTTTCAGAAATAAACAAGATTCTTTGCATAGATGTTACATCGGGAAAGCAGCTATTTGCAATCGATTTTGTTTTGTAAATTCTTTGCCACGAATAGAGACTGGCCAATGGAATGGCTATTCGATAGTGTCTGAAGCCTAAGCAGAGCCCAACGATGAGCGTAAGGTGGCAAGTTTAAAGGATTCTCCCAGGGTAGCTCACGAAGAGCATAACGCAGAAATCGTCGTTGGATTGCCTCAAATGCGTAGTCCAAGCAGTTTCGAAAGGCCACCATAACAGGTTTGCAGATTCCATTATTGATCGAACCAGGCAGCAATACAGAGCTCGCAAGCAGATCGGATTGGTGAATTCTTTACTCAAACTTATTATGAATCCTAGCATACGGTTTGCCTTCTCGAGTACCACAGAGTAATGACGTTTAAAAGTCAGTCGTATGACTCCAATAAAACGCCAAGATACTTTATTTCCTCCACACGATGCAACTGTTCGCTTAGGATATTGTAATTATACAAGAACGGATGTTTCCTGCGCCCAAATGTGATAATACAGCACTTCGAAACGCTCAAAACCAATAAATTATAGGCACACCAGCTCACTATTTACTATGTCCATGAACCGTTGTGACAATCAGGTAGAGTTTATAACTAAATATAGTTTTCGGTCGTCCGCATACTGGAGAACTCCACATCCAATAAGAAGCAAATTTATGTCATTACAGAACAGCCTAAACAATAATGGACCCAGATTGCTGCCTTGTGGTACGCCAGAGTTTGAAAATCAAATGATTCAGCAGAACCAATATAAACAGCTAATCGGCGATTCGTTTGGTAACATTTAATCCATGCACACAGTCTTTCGGAAAATCCAAAGCGTTGCAATTTTTCCAGGAGGATTTCAAGGTTCACTGAATGGAATGCAGTTGAAATAATTGTGTAAAAAGCAGATGTAAAAACTGTTAGGTTTGAAATTACCGAACGATTTGGGAAAAATACATGCTGGTTCTCAGAAATCCAGTTCCGAAAAGCTGAGAAAATAACATCGTTGACGATCCTCTCCAATACATTTGAGCATGTAGCTCGAGATGTGACTTCCTGTAATTAATGGAAAGGAAATTTCTGTTGTCCTAGGGACTGATTAAAAATGTGGGTAAGAGATTTTTTCCAATACGCACGCCTGTATTCCATCTTGTCCGAATTAATGCTAGCCTCTGAGTCACTAATAGCAAAAACGTCAGAATCCAGAACATCAATGGGTAGTCGCGTGACGGCAGCATTTTATTGATCGGCAGTTGGCGATTCGACTGAAAAGACAATGGAGAAGTGCGTCGAAAAAAGCTTGAATTTTTCAGCTGGTGACGTGGCAAATCTATTATTTAATAAGAGTATCGTAGGAAGACCGGATTCTTTCCGTTTGGAGTTTACATATTACCTGAACTTTTTTGGATAGCGTCGAAGCTCCCTCTGAGTAGTCTACAATTTCCCACCATTTTTCAAAATAAAGAAAAAGCTTTTTTAAAACAGCCAGAACACGGGGAAAAATTTATTAAAAAATTTAAAAAAAAACGTAATCAAACGTTAGAACTACCATTTGTTTTCATTTTATCTTCTATAATAAAAAAAAAGTTAGACCGGAACAAATTTCAAATCCTTCTTTTGTTACTCAGAGTTGGAACATCGCGAGGGGGGTTGTAGTTGTAAAGTAAAAAATAATGCAATAAATCAATAAATTGGAATAACTACACAATTAACACATGACGTATTCTGCCCCTATTCGCATATGAGTCCCATGTGTAAAAACTGCAAACCGAGAAAAACGCTTGTAAAGTTTAAAACTTGTTTTCATGAAAACAATCGTATGCATCGTTTGTTGGCAAAACCTATCGATAGTTCGGATAGAAAACACTTCAAAGAATACTTTTGTTTACTTTTGCGCTAATACTAACTAATAATTACGGAGAAATTTCATTAAAACATTCATGTGACTCATATGCGAATATTCTAAACCCTCGATCAGAGATTAGTCTCTGGTGCTAAAGTTATCGGCAAGTGGCAAGTACTTTTCTAACATATTTTGTCCATTTGTTTACCATTCTTTTTGATGAAGGAAGAAAATTTTCGAAAGATCTCGATTCTAAACTGATTTCAATCAAGGTTTTTTCGTCAAGTGGGATGTGTTTTTCAAAAACTTTGTTGTCATTTGTGTGAAATTGCTGAGAATTTATAAGACATCAGCACCATTTAAATCAATGCGTGTTACGGATACGTGGATAACACCGACCAAAAGTCTGCTGGATTCAAGAAAAAGAAGGAGATTTCTTCCGGGAAAATCTTCCTGGGTAATAAACGAAAACAGTGGTATTGATATTGTTGTGCATATAGAAAAAAGTAATGAAAAAAGTTTGTTATTTTGTCACCGAAACAACACTTCAAGTACCTACCACCTATCGATCACACATTAGATCGTCGAAATCTCCCACGAAGGATCCATCCTGACCGAAGACTGGGGTGAAATTATGAATCCTATTCGATTCGAGTTACCCGTTTCGAGTTGAACTCGAATCGAACTAGAAGCAGTATTACGAATCTCGTTCGAGTTCTAAATTTTAACGTATTAGATTTCGAGTAAATTCGGTAGTAGATCATCTCGAAAAGTTCCATTCGAATCGAGATCTGTAATGCCAAAGTTGGTCGAATTGAACGAAACTCGATTGTTTCGAGTTCCATAATCCCGCCCCTGATCTATTGAGCGTTGTTCATCGGTTGATTTTTGTCGAAAAAATAATTTTGGTAGAATTAACCTGTTACTTATTAATGTTTTTTGTGACTATGAACCAGATTTCTTCGGAATCATTTAGCTACTTTACGATCAATTTTTATGTAAATTAATGTTTAAAGCATTAAATAATTGATTTACTTCATTTTCTATCTATCCTTTCCTTTAATTGTAAGCTCTGGCGCTGAATTTTGGTCATGGGACTCATATGCGAATATTTTTCACATGGGACACATCAGGGGTCATGTTTTTTTTCGAAATGTTGGGAACAAACTTCGAACAAAAACTTGTTTTATTGGTAAATTGAAGCACAAAGAAGCGTTTTCCATCGATAACTCAAAAACGATGAAAATGCACATGGGACTCATATGCGGGGCAGTATTACAGTACATGACACTTAACGTTCTTACTAACGGAAAAAAGTCTACCGGACAATGTTCGAGTCGGACATCGTCCTGTAGATGGGCAACATCGAGCCCGAAACCGGTCAACAAAAAGGTAATTTTAGTTTCTTTTTTCCGTTAGTAAGAACGTTATCGTGTCCTGTAATACCACAGACGTACAAGCTCGAACAAAAAATCTTCAAAAAAGTGTGCAAATTTCAAATGCTGACACCTAAAAAATACGTTGAAAATTGACTTGAAACAGTGCCATCTGTTGCGCCGTTCAAAAGTTACAGATCAAATTTCTAAGAGCCCAGTTTTCGAAAAGGCGTAACCGTATATGGACTCAATAATAATTAAACTAATGCCGCTCTAAAATAGACGGGTTAATTCTTTTTCTAGTTATATTTAATAAGAGTTGCTTTTGCTTGGAAATAATTGCATTCTTGATATAATAAAGACGGATTACGGATTACTTCCAACTAAATATCACTTTTGCATCCCATTGTTCATAATTTAGTACTTCTAGTTCTAATTCTATTATGCAACGTAACGAAAGTGTTACGAAACTTTAACAGCGATTCTCTTGAAACATGCCAAACAATTCATACGACCTGTTAAAAATTGATCAAAATTCTGTATATTTTTCTCAGTTTTGTTTTGACAGTTCTCTTTGGCGTGTTTGGAGACATCTGGTGGCCCATCCAAAAAACAAAAATTACTTCTAAATGGTCGTTGGAAATTTTACACAAGTTTCGTGGGCTAGCTTGTACGTCTGTTCTCTGTGGTAATACATCGTCTGTTAATTGTGTAGTTAAAAGGTCTTACGTTGGCACAACTCACTAAAATGAGTGAAATTGGAATAAATTGCACGAAAGCTTTTATGCAACAAAATTGCATACTATATCATTGCACGAAACCTATGAATAACGTAATTTTTTATCGAAAAATTCAATGCAATCAAGAATACGAAAGTGATAAAACTCCCATCATTCACAATTTTATTTTTGCTTTTGTAATCCTTCGAATATTTGATAAATTTTTCGAAATTTAAAATACTTCAAACTTTATTTATTCTTCGTGTTTTTTTTTTTAAATTTTGCAGGGAAGGGGGGGGGCTTGGTTGACCAAAGTAGAAATTGATATTTGTTCCGGCCTTCTGGAGCAAAGAAAAAAAGTGTCCCATGATACCTCACTCTCTCATACATATCTCGAAACTCATCGTAATAAAACAAGAAAGTGTGTTATTGATTTTTGTTTTGTTTTTGTTTCAAATACAATATAAGCTGTGTACCTGTTTGATTTATAGGTATAAACAAACAAGAACGGAATGAATAAAACCTGTAAATATGCTATTGTTAAGAATTTTCTGATTCTTTATGATTCTGCACTTCAATCAGCTTGTGTTACGAGTTTCTAGTTCAACAATTGAAAATGGGATGAAAACTTCCAATATTAATTATTTCAAGTATGCTATCTTGTTATGGCCTTACTAAGATTTATTTATGGACGACCCTTCTTAGTTTTTCTTGCCTAATTAATCACGCGCATAAAAAACGTTTGTTTTTTTTTTAAATCCCTCTTGCGCAGTTTTTCGCATGCAGTGCCGAATTGTATTCATTGGAAAGCTTATGAATGTACCTAAATTTTGGATAAAGTCACAACTGTGGCAACACAACTTTTATACGGTGTTATCGGTGTAAATCACTTTATTCCGCATTTAACCGCCTGCACATTTAACTTTTTGAATATTGTGTTTCAAAATTTTCCCTTTAACGCTTTGTGTCGTTGTAGTTTTAGAGGGTTTCGCAATGCATTTTTCAAATAAGGCCGGAACAAATTTCAAATCCTTCTTTTGTCACTCGGAGTTGGAACATCGCGAGTGGGGGCCGGATTTAAAAAATAATGCGAAAACAAACAAATAAATTGAAATAAATCGCATGATAGCTTGCATGCAACAACATTGCATTCAATGTCATTGCATAAAACCTATAAATCAAGCAAATTTTTATCGAAAAGTTCAATAAAATAAATAATATAAAAGATGAAATAACTCTCATTATTATATATTTGTCTTTTTTCGAAATTAACATAAAATACTTCAAACTTTATTTATTTGCTGTCGTAATCTGAGGGTTTTCCTTGTCCCGAAGGCCGTCTTCTCGAGGTCGCTTACTCCACTTGATGTTTACTTCACAAAATTCGATTTAAGAATGACCCGATTACCACAAGTGCCGTTCTATTTATAGGTAAAAGATACCGCGCAACAATGAACGCAATGAACATTTTTTTAATCAAAGTAGCCAGATTTTCTCAGATTTCGCATGTTGTTCATTTGTCCTTCAATTATTAGTGCGTGTTGAGAAACTCTAAGTGATTAATTTACGTTCTTTTCTTTAACATAAATTATTTGATTTTATATTTTCCATTATCTCATATCTATCCTACAATACTCCCCTTCTGTACTCTCTCAAGTATCATGTCGTCAAAATTAAAATGATTCATAAATTTAAATTATTCTCATATTTTTACTTTTGCGAAAATATTTAGTTTTTTTTCAGAATGCTACAAGCATTGAATAAACTTCTTAATCGGAGAGGTTTCTACTTCCAGTCGCCATCGGGGAAACATGAACGATCTTTTTACAAATGATTTTTTTTTATAGGTTCGGCCATTTAGTTTTTCGGAACTCTGATTTCAATCTTCTGTTTTCTCATAGGAGACAGATAACAATTTTCTTTGTTTTCATCATAAAGTTTCAAATCTTTACATCCGAGTTCAACTTTCTGTCTTCCGCCTTCTCAACGGGGCAAAATGTGCCTTTCAATTTCATGTAAGAGTTCAGCCTTCTCCATTAGATTCTATCTCAGTCTTCTGTCTTATCATCGAAGACAAAAATAAGCATTTTTTATCCTTATATTTTCGATTCCATGTTAGAGTTTCTGTCTAATCCATCAGAACTCTATCTTGATCTTCCGCCTTCTCATCGGAGACACAATTGAGCCATTTTCTGCTCTTAATACATTCAATTCAATTTAAGAGTTTCTGCCTTCTCTATCAGAACTCTATTGCAGTCTTCCGCCATATCATCGGAGACATAAATGTGGTTTTCATGATTCATCAAAGAGTTTCTGCCTTTTCCATCAGAACTCTATCTTGGTCTTCCGCCTTCTCATCGGAGACACAATTGAGCCTTTTTCTTGATTCGTCCTAGAGTTTCTGCCTTTTCTATCAGAACTCCACAAACTTATAACTTCGTCTTTCCTACCGAAGCTATTCCAACAAATATCGACAAAGTACATATTGTCTTTACATTCGAAACTCACTTTTCGTGGTTTTCTATTCTTACTGAAAAGTTCAAAACAGAACCCGAAAAAGGATTTAAACTCTTCGTTTTTTTTTTAAAGTTGAGATTTCTTCCTAAAAGACTTTTTTTCAAGTCTTCATGAAAAAAACCTATCGGATGGTAGATCCCTAGCTGCTGCCGACTGCGCCATTGTCGTAATCTGAGGGTTTTCCTTGTCCCGAAGGCCGTCTTCTCGAGGTCGCTTACTCCACTTGATGTTTACTTCACAAAATTCGATTTAAGAATGACCCGATTACCACAAGTGCCGTTCTATTTATAGGTAAAAGATACCGCGCAACAATGAACGCAATGAACATTTTTTTAATCAAAGTAGCCAGATTTTCTCAGATTTCGCATGTTGTTCATTTGTCCTTCAATTATTAGTGCGTGTTGAGAAACTCTAAGTGATTAATTTACGTTCTTTTCTTTAACATAAATTATTTGATTTTATATTTTCCATTATCTCATATCTATCCTACATTTGCCCCTTCGGATTTTTTGAAAATTTCGAAGAGGGGAGTGACAAAAGAAGAAATTGATATTTGTTCCAGCCTAAGTTGTTAGTTAAATAATTCCAAAATTTGAAAGGAAAAAAAACTAGTCTGTGAAAATATTGATGTTTTCTGCCAACAATTAGATGGATAAAGCAGTAATCTCGTGGAATGAGACTTAATGCAAGACATTTGGTTGGCATTTTCTTCATTCTAAATCTGCATACATACAGATAGCGATAATAACGAGGCTCACAACAGAATACATCTGGTTTTTTGGTTCAATCATGATTTACATAGAACAATGTTTTGATCATTTTGACATTGTTATTCTCATTTACTGATGATGCATATTGATATGGGCGGCGCAAAAACGCGATCAAAATGATTCAAGCGAAAATAATGTTTTCCAATCGTATGCCACCGAACAGATACCTGGTACCTGGAGCTTTGATGATGGTAGCATATCAAAGTGATAAAATACACCTAAAAACGGTCGGAAGCCTTTGTGAAATTCTATCTGGGCGGGTGTAACATTTTCATCTGGCTTCGGCCGCGCCACATTTTAACGAGACTGAAATAAAATTGCGACGGCAAAAAGAGAGCTGCTGATTGAAACAGGCAAACATGCGATTGAGTTACAACAGCAGTTTCGCCTCTGGATAAAAATAAATAGAGACCATTATGCAATAGCTAAATTTACAGAAAAACAGCGATTCGTCAAGGCTCTCGAATATTCGTACGTGAAACACGTTCATTTAGTAAACTTATAAATTACTTCCAACCAGCGTTAACAATAGTTCCATGTAGATTTATACAGATTAGACATTAGCCTAGTTTTCCAGATTTTTTTTTATAGCGAATTAAACACGTTTTATTACATCTATCAGAATCTCAGGTTTAGCTTTGCTCTTCAAAAACAATCGACAATAATGTACAACTTCGAAGAAAAGATAGATTTCTTCAAATTCTCTCTGGAGCCACTTGCAATTTTCGCTTGCAGGCACCGATTGTTTTTCTTCTAGTGTCGAACAAATTTTTTTTTGTTAATTTTTGTGATGTCATTATACCTAATTAATTATTTTCTTTACTTTTTCAGGTAAGTGTGATGGATTGGAATAAAGCGCGAACCAATGGTAAAGTAACTATCCTTGCTGAGAATGAGAACAAAACGTATCGAAAATAACAAATTATTATACATACCTATATCCTTTCGTAAAAAATATTCAACTATAACAATGGGCCCTCAAAATAATGTCAAAAATTATCGCACACATAATGTACACATATCGCACACATACATCAGTGTACTGATCTCATCTGCCGATTTAAATTTTATTTGCTAAATAATGCGATAATACATGTCTCTTCTTCTTCTTCTTCTTCTTCTTCTTCTTCTTTTACCAACATGGCCAAAACGTGTAAGCATCCTGGAAAATGGAAAGGACTTGCATCCTTCATTTTTCTTTTCAACGTAATCTCTGTTACACGTAAACGTGCATTGCAGAGATTACTACGGCCAGGCCAACCATGTGGTAAACACCGCGAAAGATACTGGAGCAAAGGGAGGAATAAAGCGTGGAGATCCCTGCCAAACGCTTCATATGCAATGTTCAATTGATTACATAATTAAAACTATAAAGATCATTTAGTTATAATGAGAAAAATAGTTGTAGAATGTGAGAGCTGGATCTATCGTGAAAATGAGATGAAAGATACATTTTGAAAACTGGAGTTATAAAGTTGCATCTACTACAATAAAATTTATTAATAGTTATAAACTCGATACGTAATAAGCAGAAGCTAAAAATGGGATGACAAAAATTCGATTCTGCTCTGAACTTCTTTCTAATTACTTAATATCTCGATTGCTTTATTTCATGATGCAAGGGAAAAACGTTATTATGGAATGTATCAACAAGAAATAAGCTCTCTTTAGATATAACATCAATCAAAAGGAAATAAATCAAATAAATCGGAACGGGCTCACCAAGACAAGATAACGGGTTTAATTTCCAGCAAAGTCCTATCGAGTAAAATTCCGTCTAACTATATCTTGATGTTCTTTTTTCGCCGATTTCGTGGCGCTTCGTTTCCGGTAGCAAGTTTCATGAAGCCGTCGTCCAATTTTACGAAAAACAGTAGCACGTTTTGACGACATTATTTCTAATCTTACTGTCCACATTGTAGTCCGATTTTGCGTTTTTCAATTTTAAAATTTCACTTCCAGAAAAATCTAACGAGATACATTTCGCGGAGCTGCCATAAACACGACCGATCACTATTTTTTCTCATGGCCAACTCTTCTAAATAATGCGATAATACATGTCTCCAAGAAAAAATTGAAATGGTTTTTCGAGAGAAAGTCTCCTTTTTCGGAGTGGCCAGGTCATAATCTAGCTCTGAATCCATCATAGGAATATCTTTGCCAGATGTGTCTAAAGTTATTATCAGAAGTTGGAGTAGTTCATCAACTGCAAACATGTAAAAGATAGATGGAACCTAAAGGTTTTAAATTTTTAGTCGATTAGAACAAAAAGTCACAGAAATCATGGATTGACTCAATGCCAAACCAAATATTATTCATTATTTTGATAATAGGCACTTCAACCAATGATTGTTTTTAGCAGTTTTAGGATTTGTCATTAGTAATTCGATGTTCTTTCTAATAAAACTTGAAGTATGCTTATCGAAATTCTCAACCAAAAATGTGTATTTTTCAATTTACTCAGCTAATCAGGATAGAATTGATTTGTGTTATGATAGAATAAGTGTAATTTTGAATCGTCTGTCAAATGGTATACTGATTTTGGTGACATTTTTTCCTGACGTTTTCCACATATTTGAGTATGTCGTGAACTGGATTTTCGGAATGCCCATAACTTATTCCGATAGCTAAAAACTAGAACCAACTATCACTAAACTCTAATTAGTTTCGAATTCGGGTGATAAACAAACTTAACATTTAAATTTATACCCAAACTTTGGCATCTAATTTTACCAAACGTGGAAGATCAAACTTCGAGTTCGTAAACTGCTCACTAGTTCCGGCAAATTAAAATGAATGGGATGAGAAATTTTTCAGTACAGGAGCTATTAAACTGGAAGGCATATTTATCGTTATCTCGCAACACCTTCATACCGTTTCGTGTCAAGCTTGAGTTACACCTTCGACAAAACTTATCTACTGACAACTTTTAACAAAACAACTTGCCCTATAAAATTGTCAGTTAGTTTTATTGCTCAGTTGCGTTCATTTCCCTTGGCATGCAGACGATGGCCTACACAAACACAATAAACCTTTAGAAACTGGAAGACACCGGAAAAGCCCGGGGTAGCCCGAAAAAGCGATTCCACCCTTCACGCCTCATATAGAAAACATATGACACACACACAGCACGGTGACGATGATGGTGATAGCGATGCTAAAGGAATAACCTGGGGACACCGTGAAGTAAACGACTTGTTAGTGCACTTCCTTATTAGGTACCTACCTGGCTTGACTTCCGTAGGTGACATCACACCGGATCGTTACCGAGCATGGAAAGGCGCCAGGAGCGTATGCGATAATGGAAATAAATGGCGGGGAAAATAGTGCACTAAGTCATCAATTAAAGCAATAAAAGTTACTCCAACACAGGAATGCATGCATGGGCCCAACGACAGGAAAGTCGATTGACCTGCTCATGGTATGTAGAAAGTCAAATGATGTGTGAATTATTTTCCAACGAGGTTTTGATTTTTTACAAACATTTATAACCCATACCTACAAAATATAGAAAACACCATTCGAAAATCTGTGTAATTCAAAAAGATTGTCTGGAAAAATAGCGACCATATAAGAGAAATGTGATTTCAGGTTATCTAAATTCAAGGAGAAAAGCAATAATTAGTTGATGTTTTCGAATAGATGAGTTTTCAAATTATTCAATTTTCTTATCATACCTCTATTTTTTCAGAAGGATTTATGTTTTCATATTCATTTAATTTTTATTTGTACTTAGAATAACGAAAATAAATAAACCTCCTTCAATAATGCTGCAAACGAAACTGCGCTCTCACATACAAATTAGGGAACAAAAGTTCAGGATTCGGAAACAGATCAAAAAGTAAGACATGTCAGCATGAAAACAACGAGCAGAATTATAATCTAAAGTTTGAAATATATTAATGTTCTAGGTAGGTACCACAGTTTAGGATGAAGCGTAAGCTTATTGAACAATAAAATATAAGATTTTAAAATGAAGGTTTTAGTCTGGTTTGAGGATTCAAATGTAATAAGAGAAACTAGAACAAACTGAAAGGTTTGTTGTGCAAGGTCAAGAGACAGTTGAAATTTAAGAGGTAATTTAAATATTTCACTGAAAAGTGTTAAACGAACGATTGAATTACTTATGATAATTCATGAATTACCTTGTTAGATTATGTAGTTTCTATTACATTTGTTGTTGTTGTTGTTGTTCAGGTTCTTTGTTAGCTTCATTGAGGACTGCCATCTCTTCCATCAATCGGTCAAGCTCTTGAGCAAGATGCTCGGAATCAGTCTTGAGTTTTGATTTATAAGCTTGTTGTGCAGCACGCGTATTCCTGCAAAAAAAAATTATTAGTACATTTATAAACATTTCCTCGAATGTTTCAATAATTATTACTTCAACTTGTTTAAAACATCTTGCATGAGATTATGCTCATCAGCTAATTTTTTCTCTTCTTTTTCAAAATCAATTCGTAGCATTCGCATCTCCCGCTTGAGGCCTGCTTCTTTTTCCTTGATCTCGGAAATTTCATGACGCAACTGTTCGATCGTCTTCCATATTCCAGGAACCTATAACAATTCATTGAATGTAAAGAATTCTATATTTCCTGCCAAGGAAACAACGTAGTTTTAAAAGGAACGAAACTAACAATGCCAACCTGCTCCTCGGATAACATGTTCAGGACTTCTTTTTCCTTTTCCAATTCTGCCTCCAGAGCGCTCGTTTCCTCTTCCAGTTCGGTCAAATCCAATTCTGGAAGTTCAACTGGTGGTCCTTCTGCTGCCTCTTTGCGTTTCTTGGCAAAGTTTTCGAAAACCTGTAGTCTACGATGGAGTTCTGAAAGAATAGTGTAAAGTAAATTTAAAATAAATCATTTAGAACTTGCCAATGATAAACTTACTTCGAAACATAAAATTGGCTGAGGGTATTCTACATTCGGAAATCGATCGATGAATTTGGACCATCAAGTTGGAAAAAATTTCGCACTGCTCCTTTTCCTTTAAATCGGACAACATCCATTAAAATGGTTTATACATATTATTAGTCGAAAAAAAATCTTACCATCTCAACAATTCGCTTTTTAGTAGCCTCGTAACTCTCCGCTGTAGCCATAATTTTATTGTTTGTTATAGAGATTTTTAGTAAAATTTGAACAAATTTTATGCTGCAGCATTAAATACACAGTTATTAACTTAACACGTTTCAGTGTAAAATTTTACACAATATAAATTTGCATACACGCAAGTTTGTTCGTAGCCATTATTGGATTAAGAATTAGCATTTCGATTTACACATTCTTTTAATTTGATTAAAACTAAAAATGAAATTTCAATTTTAAAAATAATTAAGGCAGATCCTCCATTGCCACTCTTCTCATTTCAATTCCTACAACACTATCTTATCCTAGGATACTCCTATGGTGTTCATGGTATCACTATCCTTCATTTCAATTAAGTTAACGAAGATTGAAAAAAAAAATACGTTATGTCTCGAAAATGAGCTTGAAGTGGTTTTGTTTTTTTCTGTTTTACTATCACAATATTAAAAAAAAACATGTTAACCTTTGAAAATCAAATTTTTCTTCAATGTTTTGCAGTCACGGTTATCCGTGCAAAGTTTGATTACAAAATAGCAAGCGTGTGCAAAAAATCATATAGGGTAACGGACATATTTTGGACCAGAGGACCTATTTTGGACCATCTTGTCAAGCTCTCTTATAAAGTACCTAATCATAATTTTTTCAACAGATAAAGTTAAAGCTCGGGCACTTAATGTAATGCACTAATTTTTTTTATAATTAGTTGCTTTATAAGAGTGCTATAGACAAGGTGGTCCAAAATAAGTCCGTTACCCTACATTCTTCATTCATCATAAAGTGTGAAAACTTGAACAATTACAGCTAAAAAATCCATAAAAACTCGTTTTGATAGTTTTTCCGCAAAAATATTTTGAATCCTTATAAGGATTTATAAATCAACTGAAACGAGCACATGCTCTTTTTTTTAACTCAAAATTAAGTATGACCGAGGTTTAAAACATAGTTCGATTCTATGAACTTAAAGTTAAGTTATAAGGATTTATAAATCAACTGAAACGAGCACACGCTCTTTTTTTTTAACTCAAAATTAAGTATGACCGAGGTTCAAAACATAGTTCGATTCTATGACCTTAAAGTTAAGTACCCTTTTTCCTCCTTGCGATGGATCAAAACGGAGTTCGAACTGCGAACTCAAAATTGATCGCTTTTTTTCCTTCGGCGAGGGATCAAAGCTGAGTTCGACCTTATGAACTAAAAATTGAACTCTCTTTGTTGGACTGAAAACACTTAGCGAGTTCAGTCCGAACCGGAACAGCAACCAACGAACACGTCGAAAAAATTTTGTTGCTCCGGAACAATAACCGGAAGACTATGAAGGAACTTCATAATGAAATGCATGTTCACCGCGTCAGCGTAAAGTTCTGTCCGCCATTGTCATCATATGGTGAGCGGCTTGGAATATCCGGAAACTTCCGGATGTTGTTTACTTCCCGTGGGGAGTAAAATCCGAAAGTTGTCTGTGACCGGAAGTGTCAAAACTTTCCACCGCTCTGTACCGGAACAGCAACATCCGGGTACAACAAATTTTAATCATCCTTTAATTCCCTGAAAATAAGCTACCCTCGAAAAAAAGGATAAATTCGAGTTCAACTGCCGAACTTAGTATTGAGTATGCCTATCAGAACTTAGTTTTGCTGTTGCCCAGTTAAACTCAAAGTTGAGGGATGCCACCGAAGTGCTGTTTTGAACCAAAACTACTTAATTTTAAGTTTAAAAAAAGAGCGTGCAGGTGAATAATTTGTTTTTATCTTAAGATGGCTATCTTCAACCGATCGTGTAAATAATTCGCCCGTTTAATTGACCTTCAGGCGAATTTACGAAAAACTTCAATGCGAGAAAAAGAGTTCGAACATCTACAAGATATTGACATCTCACTTCCGCACATAGAAACCTGTATGCCGAACACACGGAGCAAGCAGAAGAAAATTAAAAGCGTTCTTTACTGTTGACCAGGTTGGAAGTATTTTTTACTTTGTCCGATTTCGTTAGTTGATTCTTATGTAAAAATCACCTTTTTCCGCGTTTGATAGGAAGGAAAAGTTCGAAACCTATCCGAAATGCAATCAAAGAAGCAGCAATATACATTTGTGTCGAAGAAGCCGGCAGAAAGGTTGGCCGAGACACGTGACATCCAGCGGGGATGTATCTGTCTGCGACCAAAGACGAACGTAATTTGTGTTTTCTGTCCGTACAAAGGGGTCGGAAGGGTCCAGAGAACATGCCCGGTCCATCGGCATGTAAGTATTTTTGAACTTAGTATTTTAATGTGGTTTTATCAACTTTTTAGTTTGTGAAAAATATTAATTGGATGACTCCTTGTAAACCATTGGTAACTTGGATTTCCCATTAACCTCAATTTTCACATTAAATAGGAGAGACCGGGTTCCAATGAATTTGAGTTTATTATTCGAAATTACGGTAGCCTCAAAGTTAAATATAACTGTTGTACAAGGTCAAGGATAGTAAACGTTGAATGAGATTACAAAATAACATTCGGTTTCTTGAATTTGATTTCTTTTTTTGATTTCTGATGATCTTGATTTCGTTTAATTACCACGATCTTACCGGCTGTTTTGAAAATTAACTCATCAACGCAGTCCGTTAGGGGTTTTTATACTCTAAAAAATAGAAAAAAATGATCAAATTAAATACACTGGATTTTTTAATACGATTTTTTCACAGTTTTGATTAAATTTTTCAAAATAAGACGACCAACATTTCAAAAGGTCTTATAATTATTCCTGCTTTTTTTCATGTCATTCGAAAGTAGCTTCTCGACCGGTTCATGGACTAAAATCTGTAATTTGTAATTTATTGTTTATCAACTTTAACGTAGCCTGTTAGTTACAATTAATGGCCATTACAAGATCCTAAAAATCCGTAGAAGTGAACAATATACAAAAAAGTCATTTTTCCTTCCGATTTCATCCAGATCACTTCAGAATGGCGAACTGAGAAAATGTTCGGTTTATAATCCTAGTTGGCCACTTTCTCTTTTTTTTCTTTTTGATGGGAGTTTAACATGCTGTTTTATTCTTCCCTGAAGGGCCAGTTTTCTCGATTTGAGTGATGTTTTTGGCACCTTTGTTTGTAATCTCTCTTAACGTTTTCTATCCTTGTCCCTGTATAACAGTTACATGTAATTTTACATACAATTTCGAATAATAATATACTTTTTAATCGTCACAATAATCGATTTAAAAAAGAATCCAGTGTACCGAAAGCGGGTGACTAAATTTTTCATTTTCTTGTATTTAGTAGATTTAAAACGACGAATGATTGATTGTGGCTTTTAATTCCTTTCTTTAGATTGTTTACCTGATGGACTTCCAGTATTGCCCTAATTGCAGAAGCAGCTACACTATGCTCAGAGAAGTATAGCATAGGCTGGAACTATGATTCGAATATGTGAAAACGTTCATTGTTTTGTTTTATTTTGAACTTGATGAATAAAACGATCGAAATTAGATTATTGTTTTTGTTGTTTCTTTGAATATTCGAAGCTGCTAGTTATTTTGTTTAACCTGTGTAACTGGATCGAACACTAAAAGAAAGTTTCGCTCCAATTTACTACTTGAGTTTTTGCTTTGCTTCGTCTAGCTATTATTAGTTTGTTATTTAATCCCGTTTCTAATAATTCCGATAAATAAGTAAATTTGTTTTCTTTTATTAGTAATATTTCCTCCCACTTTTTTACATGGTTCTACAAAGAATATAAGTTTAATGTAGATAATGGTCTTCCTGGAATAAGTTTAAATCAAGTACAATCGAGAGCAGTTGATCATCAATTTTTGACAGGTGAGTTCAAAACTACTTAAGAAATCACTGAGAAGTTGAAAAGTAAGTACGTCTGAGAAAAATTTAAATTGTATTTGATAATTTGAAAGTTAGCCAAGTTTTCTCAATACCACATCGTATCAACACCTCGGCTCAGCCTTGAAAAAAACCAGCAGTACAGTGTCTTGTGCTTGAGATGGGACTCATGGACGTGTGACTTTCTTGTGAGCTGGCAAAGCTGTGCCAGACGAAAACAAGCTATTCAAAAAGGACAAAGTTCAGTTGATACAAGCTAACGCAAACATTGGTAGGTATCTTCCATATAACAATCACCCAGCCACTGTCTAGGTACTACTTCTGCTTTGAATGGCCATGTATAGGAAGGATTATAGGCTGAAGGGAGAAAAGTGAAAGCAATTACGTTAAGTGGAATTAGCATTCGAGCGTGTACGCTGGGTCACAAATTGGAACGCACCAGACACGTGCTCAGGTACGGCAGCAACCTTTGGCGACCTCCTATACCTGTACCTATCCATATCATCTGGGCACAGAGGATGTCACTTTCCATTGTTGTCGTTCATTTTACCCTCTTTTTTGTCACACTGATTGCTCCAGGTTAGGGTTAATCTTCATTGACGCGGGGAAGTTATTGGGTAGATCTATCTATTTAATGAGAGCATCATTGGGCTATCATAATCTACCAATTTAACAGATTTATTTTTGCTATCAACTTGTTATTTTCTTGATGTTCATTACTCAAACTTCTAGAGGCCGGATGTAGAGAGGTTTTACGCCAAAATCTGTTGTTTCTAAACGTATATTGACAAACCATATTTTTTTAATATTTGAAAACAATGATGTATGATAATGTTTAATTTCTATCCATGTGATGATGGTATTGTTTCTATATGGAATCTTAAAGTCGAAAATAATTTCAACTTTTCTATTGTATTAAATTGTTCAACACATCTCTTTCATATGAAATTTTAAGGTATTGAGAAATGAGAAATTTGAAAATCATATTTCTTAAGGTCTTGAAAACTGTCTCAATTTTCGAGCATTCTATTGAACGATCATATTGGTCCCATGAATAACTTTTACAACACCTCTTCAAGATTTGAATTATGTTAAAATTGTTTTCAGCTTTTAAGCAATTTTTGATAAAAAATTAGAAGTTAATTATTATAATGATTTTATAAGAATAGAGGATCGAATCGAAACTAGTCGTTTTTGTTATAAAGAAAGTGTCAAAGAACCAATAGTCAATAACAGTTAAATAGGAACTTTCGAAGTTCACATTTGGCTGAGTGAAAGGTACCCGAAGAAATTGAAAACAGGGTTTCCCCCTTGGTTCTCATTTTGAACTCTGAACGAATTTCATAATACGTTGAATTAGAAATCGAGAGCGTCATAATGAATCGCAATTGAACTTTCATGTTTCTTACGACACTTTCATTAAGTTCACTGAACAGTTTCTCCTACGACCAAATCGAATAATTGCAACTTTGGATTGAGCAAAGTTACTATTTAGTAGAAATAATGGGGCAAAAGTATCAACCTATAAATAGAAATCCTTCAAGACAAATCCCTACAAGTTGCAGTACGGAATTACTAAAGTTTAGATTTGGTGGTGATGCACTGCAGCGGTGCTTACGAAAATGTTAGGATTATTCCATATACTTACCCGTTTCACTTTGATCACTCTCCAACTTGAAACTATTGCTGGCGAGTTGAGTGAAGCGCATGATTTTCGGAGCACTATATTATCGATAACTACATTACGGATGATGATACGCTGACCAGCAAGCGTGATTGAGAATCTCTGAAGCATAGTACATTCACTGGACCCATTAACATGACAAGACACTACGAAATCCACCAATCAGCAGGAGACTCGCAGAGCCATCAGCATCGCTACACTCGGGATCATATGCATTAACTCTGTCCGCAATCTAATAAAGCCTCGCAGAAGCCCCTCCGCTCACAACTTCCCCGATGCCGATGGTCAACCCGAAACATACGGGAAGTTTCTACAACGCATATTTGATGCCGCGCCGTGTCGTCTCCAAAGTTCTGACAATGACACGGTAACATCGCTCCCAAGATTTCGCAAAGCTTCTCCTGCTGGCGGAGACGATGAAAACCACATCATTCATCATGAAATTAATTAGACAATCGGGTAAAGGCTGCGTTAGTATAGTTTGGTTGGTTTGCGATTTTGGCTCCGTTTACGTATAGATAGAGGTCGGTATATGTGTACACATTTTATAGGCACCGAGATGCTGCGGAGATGAATCCGGACTGTCATCGTGCTCGTAGACCGGAATTCATCACGGGTTGTCACGCTTGCACATCTTCAACTTTTACCAATGGAGGCGCCTTGAGGTTTGGTTGACGTTTCGTGAGGCCTGGAAACGCAATGTGTTTCTTGTAGCTGGCGAAGGATGTGGTTTAATTTGGTCGTGCGAGAGATGGATTGCTTCCAAGAAAGATGATTTTGATAGGCATGCATCAGATGTGGGGTATTTGAATGCTGTATGACAAATTACAACCAGTCTGAAAAAGTCCCACACTATTGCCTTGCGACATTTTTTTGTAAGTGACACTTTTCATTGACATAAAATACGAATATTTAAAATAAAAGCACAGATTGTATAGATAACACACATCACTCAATTATAATTGAAATTATATGCTTCTTTCATAACATATGAAAGTACTGAAACAAGAAAAAGCTAATGGAAAACTGCTATTTGGATGTTACAGTAATACCGTATTTGTTTATGCCGAGTGTTGCACTAGTGTCAAATCCTTGTTTAATTTCAAAACTGGCTTGTATGAAATTGGAGTCACTTTACTCAACGGAGCTTTGCCATGAGGCATTAGCAATTGAAAGTTTTCTTCCGGTAGGTATATTTAATGGCTGGGAGTTTCGACAAACCTATAGCGAAAACCACTAAGCAGCATGTTGATTGAGGGGGGCATTGGAAGCACTTATATTTGCTGAATTCGACGGAAAACTTTTACGCAGTAGAGCGACAATGTAGCCAAACAAGAAGTAGGCAATTTGTAACTTTTGGTTTGAAGCTTTTTTTTAGAGAAATTGAAAAATTGTAGATAATTTGGAGTTTATTGTAGAGTTTCCATTTCCCGGTCATTTGAGTGTTCCCGGAAATCGGGAAATCTGACGTTCTTTTTCTCGGGAATTCTCGGGATCCCGGGAAAAATTGGAAATGAACACTCTACATTTCAAATTTAAAAATTAAAAAAGTACTGGTACTCGGATTCAAATATCTCAGAATACACAATATAAATTTGAAATCTCATTTATGCGTATTAAAGGTGAATTTATTTGCTATCGATCATCTGAACTCCATTTTTGCATATGATCAACATTATTGTTGATATTAGCAGGGCCGGTAGCGAGTCACTTTTTAGTGACTTGGTCACTTTTTTTTGGGTCAGTCACTAAAAAGTCACTTTTTTCATCATTGGGTCACTAAAGTCACTATTTTCCGAAAAATGGTCACTTTTATCACCAAAAGTCACTTTTTTCACCGAAAATAAACCAATGAAAGAGTAATTTGAATTGCGCGTGTCAATATTGACGGTATAGTAACGGTAAATTACTTGATCAGTCAGTCAGAAATTTTTTTCGCCTCCGGCGGAATTTTGGCAAAAATACCCCTTGGCTTGAGACATTTCGATCTACGACATTATTTGACGTTCATGAATTGAAACTAACTTTGATTGTAGATTTTAATTTTTAGTTCAATCAACCTTTTGTATTGGAACTCAAAACTTGATATACAAAAACCCTATCTCGTCTTTAGAATGGGTTTTTATTAAGAAGTGTAACTAAGATTGAGATTTAAACGAACCATTTTTTTTTTAATTAAAAAAACTTTTATGTCATAACAAATGTTATGTTGATATGAAATATTCTTTAAAAAACAATTTCATACTCAATTTTATTTCGTGTTTTTTGTTCTTCTAAATATTTAAAAAAAGGGTTTTAAAAATTTACATAAGGCCACAAAATTTACATTTTTCTAAGTTGCAATGAATTTAAACGGTAATTTAAACTTATTTGGGTTCCCCGAATCTAAATATGTATGCAATATTTCTATCAGCTTTTGTTATTGAAATGACTTTTGAAAATAATTAAAAATCTTTAGAGAAGTTTCTGCACTTTTTTTTTTACAAAAACTCAAATCAAAAACATATTATTTAAAAATAAAAGTTTTATATGAATTGATGAGCTTTAAATAGAGAATCAAGTTTTTTTTACACTTTTTGCTGTGATGTCAAAAATACTTGTAATGACATTTTTCCATAATCAGTTATCTATCAATGTTTGATTTTACTAGAAATAAACTCTTTATCACTAAAACTAAATGTGTTCGGCCGAATTTGACAAAATTTCTAGTTTAGGACACTATTTACCAAAACAACAATTTAAAAAAATAAGCACCAGAATGGTTATAGTGAAACATGTTTATTGAAAAAACTCTTCCTGAAATGTTTTTAAAAACTAATCTTTTTTATTTCCATATTGTTTTTTTTTAATTTTCAAATAAATTTATCGAATTTTATTGTACAGTTTTTTTCAATTTTCTAATCAACTTGCGGGACTTTTTTTAATCAAACTTTTTAAATTTTTAAGACATATTTTAAACAATTGTTTCCTTGTTTTTAAATTCTAAATTTTCGTGTTATTCAACCATAAGCCTTTAACTCCAAATTTTTAATATTAAAACATAATTTCAATCTTCTGTTCTTTCAGGACCCAATATTTTAATCAAGAGAGACAAAATATTCAGAGCTTGTAATTTAAAGCTTAAAAACCTGCGATTGAAAATTTATAAACTTTGTATTAAT
This sequence comes from Uranotaenia lowii, assembly GCF_029784155.1. Taxonomy (NCBI): domain Eukaryota; kingdom Metazoa; phylum Arthropoda; class Insecta; order Diptera; family Culicidae; genus Uranotaenia; species Uranotaenia lowii. The sequence goes on from NC_073692.1 coordinate 257,162,569, forward strand.
ATTTTTTATATGAAATCATGTTTCTTGGATCGAACATGATTTTTAAATAAATCTAAAAAGTTTGAAAAATTGTTCTAAGTAGCAACTTTAAAAATAAATTTTAATACGCAGTGTTAACAAACTTTGTATTTGATTTGTGCTTTCAATATTAATAACAAAAGTTTTGAACTCTTATTTTTAATTTTTCATCAGTTTTTATCATTCACGTAATTACTCATTTTCTAATATTTCTTTGTCACTGTAGTTGAACATGAAGTTATTATTTAAGCTTCAAAAATGAAATTTTGATAGCTGGAGGATTTTACTTTATTAAAGGTTTTATGTCTGGCTTATATAACTGGCACTTTTTGAATAATTATAAATATATTCTTCTTTTTATCAAATTAAATTAAACCATCGAACATTGAATAAACTCTTTTCAAAACTCATTTCTCATTCAGTAATCGGTAATTCACATTTTAAATCGTGATTAAATATTTTTTGTTCAAATTAAAAAATTACGGCGGAATTTCTCACAAAATTTCCTGTTGAAAATGAGGAAAAGAATTCCAAATTTAGATGAATAAAAATTAACAATTATTATTATTTTCCCAACATCTATTCATGGTAAGCTTGTACAAGATTGGACATTTATTTTAGAATTCAGATTTTCAGATTTTAAATTTGCTAAGAAATTCTATTGAAACTAATTTATTTCTTACTTTCTTGACTTATCGAAAATTTGAAACATTCATTGTAATATGTTTCCAAAATTTTCTTTATCAGTCATTTTTTTTAGTTTATGTGTTGAACATGAGTGAAAAACGGTGTAAGAAAACCCTTTCCTTTTAAATTTTGTATTTTTGGTATTGTTATTATTTTTATCTAAATTTGAATTTCGAAACCCCCCCCCCCTCCCCTCCCCTTTCGCACGGGCCTGATTTGGTCACATTTTTTTGTATTTCAAAGTTACTTTTTTCGTTCTACATAGTCACAATTTGGTCACTTTTTTCGGTCCTCATAGTCACTATATGGTCACTTTTTTTCAAATTTTGGTCACTAAAGTCACTACTTTTTCATTGTCAAACCGCTACCAGCCCTGTATTAGTGACTTTATGATAGAAAAATTTAAAAAAAAAATATTTTTTTTAGAGAAAATTTTGTTACTCGAAGGTAACATTTAAAAAATCTGATTTTCTATTGGCCTCGAAAATCAATTCAAAATGAATATTTCATAACAGTAATTTTCGGAATTTTGAATTTAACTTAACGAAGCGCGGTGTTCTTAACATAGTATAGGAAGAATTAAACATGGTAAATCTAACTCGCTCTAAGTCAAAATTTATTATATGCTTACCAAAAGGTCACATGCCAAATTATTAGAACGATATGACCATGAAGAGGGGTTGCTTGAGTCTCCAGCGTGAATGGGATTTTAAGGTATTTTGCTCGAGAGAAGCGAAAAATACAAATTAATTCACCTTTAATATGCAAAAAAGAGCTTTCAAGTTTATATTATGGATTCAGAGATATTTGAATCCTAACTTAAAAACTACTGAGATTTTTTTTATATATCTTTATTAGAGAGACTTTTAGCCTTTGGCTGGTTCGCCTCTTGAGGAATATTAATATTTACACATCATTAACAAGGTATGATTCCTTAAGGGGGGGGGTAGGGTCTAACACTTTCAAAAAATCGATTTTTTTATTTTTTTATTTTCTTATTGTAAAACATTTCAAGAATGTTGTGTCAAATTTTCAAGTCAATTGAAGCAAAACTGTAGAAATTATAGGCCTTTATCTCCTCCTATCTAATACTGCAAGAAAGCAAGAGCAGAAACTTCAAACGCGTTTTTCTTGGAAGCACATTTTTAAAGTCCGTGGACATCGTCATTTGAAAACTACTTATCCGATTCTTTTCAAATTTGGAGCATATTTTCTACATATAAAATACCAGACCCCAACGTTTTTATTTTTTTGTTTTTTTACTTTGGGGAGATTTTACAGATAAAAAATGGCGGATTTTTTCGTGAAAAATCGTAGTTTTTACTTCAAACAGCCACAAAAATTTCATAAAAATTTTTTTAAGTTAAATAAAAACGTTGGGGTCCAGAAAAACATCTATTAAAAATATTTAGCTCTCATTTTTTGACTTCAGATGATTCTGTGCTGAGATACAGTGTCCACCGCAAATCCTGTTTTCTAAAAGGCATCCTCGAAAGTGCTCCGTCACCGGCTCATTTTTCAATATTTTTCTACGAAAAAATTACTAAATGTTCTTTTAACAATGCTTTGTATAATGCAAAAAATTTGAATACATTTGTTTGAACGATAGCTCTAGAAAAAAATCGGGAAAATGGTGATTTTTTTTACCCGTTAGACCCTACCCCCCCCTTAAGAAAACACAAAATTGTTTCTTCTTCCACTGCGTCGTCTGCGAGGGCATTCCTTGTGGATCCATCTATTTGATATGCATTCCTAGGTCCTTCAAACTGTTGGCATTCCATACACACGTGTACCACCGTAAGCCTTGTGCCACACAAGTCTCAGATCGTTGCGGTTCCTCTGGAGATGTAGTATCGATGCGTGTATCTGGTGTGCCCCACCCGCAGTCTAGATAGCAGGATTTGTTCCCTTCTGTTCGCTCGGTCATTCCATTTGAAGGGTTCTCCTTTTATCTTAGCCAGGCTAAAGGTTCTCTGTGAACCCCATTCAGCTAACCACGCGTCCCATATTTTCGATTTAACCCAACGAGATAGATCCGGTTTAGGTATACCAACTTCGTATTGGACTTCGTTGCGACCTAATTTGTCGGCTTTAATATTTCCATTGATCCCGCAGTGCCCAGGAATCGAGGGTTCGAAGTAGGCCTTGGTTGAATAAGCAGCAAAAAATATTTGCTCCTGCCAAAATTCCAGAAATATATTAAATGTTTTTCATAAATATCATAAATTGATTGATCCTGTTAAGTTTAGTGAACGTAAATAACAGCCTGCCATTAGTTATTGGAGCGATCTGGATATGTGAAAATTTGAAGAGGAAGCCGCACATCCGATAGATACCGCAAGAGCTTCCGACAATTAGAAGATGCACGAGAAATGACAAACTAAAAGCAACGGAAAATTTATCAGCAGCTAAGTATTTTTATATATTTTAAACTTTAATATTCATTGGTTGATAGGAAAGTCGGTTTGTTTCCGCTTTACTTTCGGGTTCATGACTTCTTTTTCTGAAATGTTGCATGTAAATTTTGCTACCTTATACTTTTTACGTCGAAAGATCAATCAAAAAAATATCAATGAATTTTATTTGGGAATAGACTAGTTTTTTCACTAGGCGGTGGACGGAAAATATTAAAAGTTTGTAAATTTCCTGCCTTTTCTTAGCGGTTACCAGTATATTTTTTCACGAATTTGTTCACATATTTGGAACGTTTGGACCGTTGCCAAAAATGGACCTCAAAAGTTGCTTCAAGGCCGGACCCCGAAAATATAACACAATGATAAAGCCCCAATCTATTTCCCGGAGAACCTTGAAAGCAGCTCGGACCGCTGTTCAGGAATTTCAATGATGTTTTGCCTCGTTTCAAGATTTGAAGTGGCATTACAGGTTCCTTTATAGTCCATGGTAGTAAGCATCTACTCGGGTTAAATCAAAACATTGATAAGCTCTTTCCATTTTATTTTTCTGAAACAGCATCTTTATATGTAGGGTCGTATGAGTTCTCTGCACCTGAAAAGTTAATTTAGCTGTTCAGACTATCCCTATATGATTACATTGACTTGCCACGGTGTACATTGTGGTACCACACTGATTCTCAATAACAACACTTGAAATGAGTATTGAATCCAGGTACATACTCATTTTGGCATCTTGTGTTGGGCTTGATTATTAGTTGTACCTCGTGTATCAGCCAATGCAAGATGTGTGTAGTCACCCTATGCTATGCTATGATCCCACAGTGCCCAGGAATCCAGAAAAACGTGAAATGTTCAGGAGCTATGTTTTGTATGTGTCCAGAAATCCAGGGATTTCTTGAATTTTCCAAAGCAAGAAGCACACTTGCTGACTCCAAAAATACGACAACATTGTTGGTAGAAGTTTTATGGTTTAGCGCCAATTCTATGGCAGCGGCTTCAGCTGAGAAAACCGATGTTTGTTTTGGAAGGCTTCGAGCAATTTGTAGGGTATTGCCGAACAGACCAGCTCCCACTTTTTCATCTAGTTTAGAACTATTATGCTTGAGATTCCTGCAATGTGCCTCAAAATTGAATCGTCTGCCGAAAGTGATTCCAAAGATTTTGGGTTCCTTTTTGTTTCCATGGTATGTGGTTTTTAGACAGATGTGGCTCCTGAGACAATTCTAGAGTTTGTTTTGATTAGGCCGTATGAGCCACATTGCATGTTCCGAGAAAATCGCTGTTGAAATTATTAAACACATTTTTAATTCTAATATTTTAAATAACACTGAGAGCTGTCTGGAAAACTGGTATGAGATGTGGAAATAGTTGGAGAACATGCTTATGCATTTAATATGGCTATTCGTTTAGTTACATTCAGTGAAAATGTACTTACGACATTCTGCATTACCTACTTGGTGCTAACGTCGTTATGCAGATGAACATTAATTCCATTTTAAATTGATTGGATGTTTCTCAATCTTTGTAATTTCCATCGAAATCAATGGAAAACTTATATTCAACTTAATAGTATGCAGAGAGGTGTTACCTGAAAGTTCCCGTACAGTGACTACCGCAATCGATGCTGCGAGGGACTGTCCATCACGATTGATTGTAGTCGACCGACTTAACATTGATGGCTTGCTGTTCTGTTATTCCAATAATCGTTCCCAGGAGTTCGGAAACGTATCCAAATAGCCGCTAGTTGTTTTGATTGCCCCTGTACAATATGAGACTGATGATTTGCTATTTTGCGCAGCATAAATTAACATTAATTAAACTTACCTAGTTACACATTGAAGGCCTCTATTGTACCAAGATAGTAAAAACTACCATTTATCACGACCTCCGATTAATATTTTCACTTTTTTACACTTTCCGGGGCACTTCACGGAAAAAAAGGCAAAAGGTCACTTCAACCACTACGCCGAATTGTTGTTTTGCGACTTTTTGCATGCACGGCAAATTAGCGCGATGCAAATAGTCGTAAAAACCAAATTGCACTCGAAAATGAGAAAGTCATCATACGTCTTAATTTTAATTCATGTTCTAAAATTTATTTATTGATCAAATGAAACCAAATTTTTACCTGACGTAGATTACATGTTTTTCAATCGTTTGCAGTAAATAACTCAATTTTGACTATGTTGGTTCATACGACCTAATCAAAACAAACTCTAGAATTCTCTGGAGCCATTTTGAATCCTATTGATTTGGCGCACTTCGATATTCTTGCCACTGCTATTTGAAGTTTTTTGTTATTGACTTTCAGACTGCGACCAGTTACAACAACAAGCATATCATTCGCGTAGACGATACGTGCACCCCTTTATTTAAGTTCCGAAACATTGAGTTCAGCGCAATCGAAAATAAGGTTACTGCAAGGACAGATCCTAGCGGTACGCCATTTTCTTTTTTTTTTTAATACTAGACAGTATTGTTCCTATGGTGACTTGGAATGTGCGATCAGTGAGGAAATTTTGAACGAACTTACCAAGTTTTCCACCGATTTTCCAATTATGAAGTTTCAAAATTCCCTCTTTCCATGTGCGGTTTAAGCCTTGGAGATATAGAGTGACGCAATATCCACATGGTGATCATTGAAAAAGGCTTCGTTGATGACTTCTCCTACGTCTGCTAAGTACGTGCTAGTCCCATATTCTCGAAGAAATGCATCTTGAAGTTTATCTAGCAAATGCCCTTCTGCTACGATAGTAACAAGTCGACTATTCACCATGCGTTCCATTATTTTAGCAGGACAACATGTGAGGCTGATGGGCCGAAAGTGGTTCGGCTCTCGACTTTGACATCAATTTGTTGGTATCGGTACAACGAGGCTAGTTCTCCAAATAGCAGGAAAGTGGAGCTTTTTCTGGCAGCTTCAATTACTCTCTGGAGCCACGATTTTCTCACTTCATCGTTTGAAGCCACCTTGATTTTTCGTGTTATTCATCACGGGGCTTCTGCGTTGAAAGTAGGTTATTGCACACGACTTTCCCTACTCCTGGAATAATTTTGAAGCATTCAGAGTGTTATAAAAAATTTGAAATGGTAATCCATTCAGTTAGCAATTAAACAAGCCAATTACATCTTCTCTTGATGTGTGTAATATTCCTCGATGTTTGCCTTAAAACTTTAGCTCAATAAGTGGCAGTATGACAGACTACCTTTCTCCGGCTGACCCAGTTCTAGAAATTCTTCATCTGCAAGATTCCGCTGCGTCCCATGTGTCACAAATGTTTAGAACTAATTTTTCAAAGTAAGAAATTTTAGTTTCAATGTATCGGATCAATTCTATTCTTGTTGAAAAAGAGTGTATGATCTTTAAAAAAAGTGGAAATTATTTATAAATAAATCGTTCACCAGAAGATCCTTTTTTAAAGAACTGAGATTTTTTCCTCAATAAGATGAAGAACATTTTCGCTTTGAAAGTCTTTAAATCTATAATTTTTATTCATTTGCTTAAATTAATTCTTAAAAACTGTTAAACTTTAATTCAATTATATTATGAAATTACTTTTTAAATTTTAAGGCATGGATCACGATGAATCTGGACGCACTGTTTACTATATCATTGCGCTCCTAGTTGTTGGATCTGGTATGTTTTGACAATACTTTGTTCGGAAATGACACGTGATGGAAGCCGCGAGACGAAAATGAACTTTGGACACCCACGTCAAAAACCCGACGTGGTCGGGTTAAAAAATCGCGAAATAGTTAAAAAATTTCAAATCAACCATGTGCAGCGTTCTCAAATGTTTCCGTGAGATGCATACTATCGATCGGAAGGTTCATACCAAGCGCCATAGTGGAATTAAGGATCGGAAACTGCATTTGAAGGTGTTGAGAGCAAACACAGGGTAGTCGGACTATGACATCGCCAAGAAATTCAACGCCGACCGGTGCACTGTCAGAAGGATTCGTCTGCGCGAAGGAATACGATATTATCGGGCCAGTAAGCAACCAAACCGGACTTTAAAGTAGAATTTAGTAGCCAAAGGACGTGCCCGGAGGTTATACAACAAGATTCCAACGAAGTACGACGGATGCATCCTCATGGATGACGAAACGTACGTGAAGATGGATTTTGGGCAGCTTCCTAGCCAAAAATTTTATAAAGCCACTGCAGTGGTGCATTGAACTGGTCGGGGTGATGTCCCCAGCAAGTTCGAATTCGTTTTTGCCGATCAGTTTGCAAGAAAGTGTTTGATCTGGCAAAGTATTTGCAGCTGCGGACAAAAAACCCCGATTCTTGTGAAAAACAAGACCATGGACTCCGAAATGTACAAGGAGGAGTAACTGAAAATCGTTTTTTTTTCGTACATTAGATCTCACAAAGGACCAGTAAAGTTTTCGCCAGATTTGGAAAGCTGCCACTACAGCAAAAAGTACTACAGTGGTATCGGGCCAACGGGTGGCTTTTGTCGAAAAGGACATCAACTCACCCAACTGCCCTCAATTCCGCCCTATCGATAAATTTTGGGCAATTTTCAAGCAGAAGATGAAGAAGAATAGTAGGACGACTCGGGATGCAACAGAGATGAAGAGATTGTGGAATAAAATGGCCTCTGAGGTCAGCGAATAGGGTGTCCAAACTATGATGAGTGGTACTCGATGAAAAGTTCGAAATTTCATCAAAACAACATCAGAATAATATTTTTATTATTTTTCCTTTAAAGTGCAATAAAAACCCTACATTTTGAGTACAAAACGTTTTTATTTCGTTTACATAGCTCTGAGATAGACCCGTTTTAAGGCGATTCATAGTGATCCATGCTTTAATATCCTTTTAATTGGAATAGTTTTTTTTTTAAATATGAAGAATTGATTTTCATATGTAGGCAAGTTTTCAAATTTTGTTCATCAAATTTCAAAGCTCAATGAATCTAGTACATTTCAACCATCGGGACCTTTTTTCACTGGGAGGGAAAACATAACAAAAATTGAACACCATAGCAACTTATACTTTTGCACGCAGAAAAATTGAAGCAGGCTGAAAAAATGCTTGGTAGATAAGGAAACTTCTATATATTTTTCTACGTGTCATTAGAACACGGGGAGTAATTTTTGAATGCTAGCGCCCCATCACAACCAGTACTGTATTAATCACTAACTAAGCAGTTAAGACACGAACCTTTGGTTGATGGAAATGTGGTGCAGAGTTATATCAGTTTATCAGTGCTTCTCGTACCGACTCGGGTCAGAAGACCTCAGCCACTGCTGGGTTTTACTACTTACATACATACATAAAATAACTCGATTTTCCGCTTTTGTACATGAAGAAAGTACCTACACAATTTTGTTGCAGTTTATTCCCACAAGTTGTGCAGTTTGTTCCAATTTATTGTAATTTTGGATTGTTTTCTATTATCGAATTTGGGCTATGCGTCATTTTTTCATTACAGTCACAAATCACTATTCACTAATCTTTCTTCCATAGCCAGAACTTAAGTCAACAATAAGACAGTTATTATTCTTCTTGTCTTTGTTCATGTTTTTTAATTATACTTTAACATAAAAACATTAAAATGATCAAAAACACAAAGTGGTTGGGCTACCATGGAGCAGAGAACGCATAGACAACCGGAACACAGGAACAGGAAGAAACGTGGACCACCAGTACCATACGTTTCAGATGGGCAGTATCGATGGAAACATGCTAAGAAAAAATGCTTCTTGATGAAGAATCCAATAAAAAGGACCTTTCTTCAATGGCTGGAAATGATTTATTTTGTACAAAAAAATCTCAAAACCCAAGAACAGAGAAGCATTTTGAAGGTTTTGATGAAATGAAAAGGAAATTAAGATTTTTTTCTAAGATGAACTGTTTTGGATTTCAGTATACAATCATTTCTGGTCATCGACCAAGGATAAAGCGCCTTTACCCGCTCTTGGAAATAAAAAATGATAAACAGAAAATATTAGTAGAACATAAAACTTTCCGAGGTCTGTTAAGAGCCCAAAAAATTAAAACTTAGAATTACCCATTACGTATGTCCAGAAGCCCCATTTACTAAGATACAGTGGATATTTAGGTACTCAGCTTTACTATCAGATCCTCATACATGTTCAGTAAATCCTACTATCGAAGCAAGCCGAAAAAAAGCAAATTAGTAAATTTGTCACGTTGCACGCTTTGCTCATTCAGCCTTTTTTTTCCCCTTCCAATGAACTTAGCTTTGTTGCAAATTTTTCAGTCAATCAAACTAAATCATTCCGGAAACCACGACAATGAAGATTCGCAAAGTTCAACACTAAAAAGCTAAAAATATTTCAGAGTTTTACGTTAACTAACACTGAACCCAAATTCACTCTTAAAATACACATGATTTTTCACTCAAAAACAAGGATCCAGTGATTTTCTTCCATTCAAGTGCGACATGTACATTTCACTTGGCAGTCACTTAAATTTCAAGTGAATTCATCCACATTCACTTCAGTCGTCACTTGAACTTGAAGTGAGAAAAAATATTCACTTCCCAATCACTTGACTTTCAAGTGAATGTCGGGTTGTAGTTGTGTTTATTTTCAGAGTTCAAAATGGCAAATTCTAAAGAGCAGCGTTTAAAGCTTGTGCTGGATTTGGATTTTCCCAATTCTTTACTAGGCGATTTTGGCGGTAGTTTGTGTAAAACGTGATGTAAGAAAAAGTTATTTAAAGGTGTTATCATGTTTCAGCTTGTGGGTTGGTCTTGACAGATTTTCTAGTTTGCAGCAGGGAGGATTTAGAAGTCGCACTATCCGCAGTAACCGATCTGCCTTGGGATTACGATGAAATTTTCCAATCAATAAATTTATGGCGAAAGCGTAATGTAAGTATTTGAAATCGAAGTGGTGTTCTATAAATGTTCATTTATTTAAAAACGCGAGAGATAAGCAACTAGAAACTTACTTAGAAATTCAGATAAATTTCACTCGAACGTCATAGTGTAATTCACTGGACCGGTCACTTAAGTGAATTCACTTGACCCATCACTTAAAATTCAAATGAAATTACGTATGGCGAGAATTTACTACAGATGTCACTTATTTTTTAAGTAAAAATTCTTTTGCGTGAATGGTTGCTCCATAAAATGTGATGTGATTTTCCGTTAGAAACAAATTCCACCCACGCACAAAGCATATTTATTCCATACTTTATAAGATATAGGGTAATTTTGAACACGTGCTTTCTACGTTACATTTATGGAGTAGCTGATACATCAAAAGAATGTAATATTAGGTACCATTTGCGACTCAATTTATGTGCACGTTTTTGATGTAATATCGCAACACTTTTTTTGCTGTGTATTCCTTTCGTAGTTTTTGCATAAGATGTAAAACAACTTAAAAAATGGAAGAAATACCTTGGTTTTTCTGATCAAATGTCTTTTAACAAAAAAAACTTGGTTAAATTTCTTAAAAAGTATAGTACGCCCATTTATCGATCGGAAAAGAGTACATGTACTCTTAAAAGAGATACGTATGGTATCCCTAGCTGTGACGTCACTTTTACTAAAGATCTTTTTAATCAGTGCGTTGCAAGGGAATTCCCTTTTTTCGATAATTCAAACAACCTCAAATAAAATGGTTTCGTATTGGATCGAATCGCAACACAACATAAAGAAAACAGCTCCGAAAAATAGAAAGGCGTTATCCGTGCACTATGCAATAACACATAGTCTGTTGACTCTGTACCTGTGCTCACAATCAATTTTTTCTGCGAAAACCACTCTAAACAACTTCTAGGAAAGCTAAACTTCTTCTCGAGTTAGCCAATCGGTTCACCTAAATTGTAGCGAGTTGCTTGGAGACCCAAATGCAATCAAAATTACCTACCGTAGCAAAAAGTTCCATTTGAACCATTCTAACTGAACGTAGAAGAAGATATGGGAAAGAACATTCGTGCAACCTACATATCGAGTTGTGCAACAACAGCAACAACAACCCAGTCATTGCAACTCCTCCGATGGGAAAACATTATTGCCGTTTTGTCACGTAAAAACTGGAGGAAAAGTTTTTAATTGTCACGTCAAAATGAAATAGTCGTTGGCTTTCCGAGGATGAAGTTTTCGTTCTGTTTGCAAGGGTGTATACTTTTCCCCTAGTGTTTCTCCATTTCCTTCGAATGCTCGCTGTTCTCCCTCACCCACCACCCTTCCAGTGACTACGCCCATGGTCAACCACAACAAACCTTCTCCGACAGTGTTTCACAATTTCGTCAGCGCAGAGTTTCCAACTTCGAGTGACGTTTTTCACCCCGCACTGGCACATTTTTTGTGCGCTTTTTCAGATGGTTCAAATGCATCGGGGTTTTTTTTTCTTCGTTTCCTTGGGTAAATTTTCTCGATTCCACTAGCTGTTCAAACTTCACATGGCTTTGCCTTAAAATTGCCACCACCATCATCGGTTTTGGACGGTGGATTTTCGAACGATTCTCCAAAGTCATGGGGTTTTGTCGCTTTTTCGGAATGCGGACGTGAGTTTGGGCAAGTTTGGAACTATAGTTAATTATGTCTATTTTGCCTGATAAGTTTTCTCATTAAAGTTGAAATCTATGGAAAACCACTCTACGCTACACTTGTACACGTCGCACCTCGTCTTTCATCGGCGATGAGCCTGTGCTTGTAAGTTCCAAATTTAGAACTCGTTCTCATGCACGTCGGAGAAGAACTTCTTTCTGTTTGTTTTAAAAAAAAAAACCCCTTGAATGTACCTACAAAGTTCTGACCGATAGAAACTTGAGTGGGGAGTGATTATTCGGTGGATTCTTCCTTACAAAGACAACGGTGAAACGGTATTCAAATGAATTGAAGTTATTAAGAAAATTCAGTTTCAAAAGACGTTCATTGCTAAATGACTTGAAATTTATAACCGAAACAAAGAAAAAAACGCAATTCTAAAAGATATACCTAACAAAAAAAACCTATCACTCTAATAAACTAATACCGTATTTGTTTATGCCGAGTGTTGCACTAGTGTTGCACAGGTGCACCACCAGGTGCTGTCAAACTGTTTGTTTATTCGGACGGTATTGCACTGGTTTTGACCTGTCGGAGTTCTGCTTACGGACGGTGGCCCACCGATAATTTTGCCAGTGGTGCGAGAGAGCGTGTGAGTGAGCGAGGTAGCAATACACTGGCGAGGATTTGTGTTTGTTTTTATCGGGTACGGTGGAACACTCCACGAGTGGAGAAAACAAATACAGTATAAGTGGAGTTATTGCATAACTATAGGCGATATATAAACAGCTAGCTAAAAATGGCCAAGTAATTATGGCGCCTCTACTTCTGCAATCTATGAGACTTCTGTGTTAATTTTTTGGGGATAGTCATTTATGCTAATTTTGTTAAAGAATCAAAGCTCTAAAGCTTTAGATTAGTCCCGATTTTAATATAAAATAAGAATTCGGATTTCAAAGCCAATATTCATTGAGGGCAACTTTTTTTTTAAATCTTGGCCACCGACCGTGGCCTAAAGAATATCATTCAAGTCTTATGAGCCAATAGTCATGAGATCGAATCTCGGTCTCGGCATATTTCCTTTTCTCCTTTTATATAAAACTAGCTGACCCGGTAAACTTCGTTCTAACCGTTACTTAACAAATCGTTGGAAAATGCTTTCAGTTCTTTAACTTCTTTGTGTACGTGAATCAGTTTTCATGAAAATAGTCTTCAAGTTGTTCGAATTTTGTCTCGTTTCGAGTTGATTTTGTGTAGAAGCCCGCCTTCCATAAACAGTAATAATCTCGAAACTATTATACAAACCATCTCTGGCCCGAAAAACCCTCGGATACCAAATTTCACTTCATTACGAACGACCATTCATACGGGACGGTGTACAAAAAAAGGCCTCCATTTTTTTTTTTTATATAAGATCTGAAAACGAATGATAAGTGGGTTTAAAAGTGCTCAAATACCGTCAATTGGGGCAACATGCAACATTTTTCAACTTCAATGGCTTCTATAATCTTAATGCTTAAAGATAATAATACCTCTTGAACATCAAAAGTTTTATGGTTGATGGGACACCAAATTGACGTAGTCAGAAAAATTATTGGTTAAACCAGTTATTTTTAAATTAACAAAAACATGCGATTTTCACCCTACTAAGAAAATGGGGTAAGTTGCAACAAACTCTGTAATTAATGAAAAATCAAATGAAAACGTTTGAAATTTTATAGTTTTTAATACTTTTTTGATGTGATGCATAAAGCACCAATTGCAGTAATTTTTGGTTTTGTTCGAATCAAATTTTACATATTTTCTGTTAAAAATGTTTTTAAAAAAGAGTGTTAATCTGCTGCATACATTTAAGGGTAAAAAATACTACATAGTACTTACATAGTACTAGTACTTATTTTATATTTTTGCTAACATTTAATGAAATTTCAACTGTTTTATGAGCTGTCGAATACTAGCGCTGAAAATTCACCTAATAATCTATTTTTCGACACCCATCTTCTTCGGTATGTTTATACTGTTTCCATGGTGTAAAAAACGCCGTGAAGTAGACAAGCAATTCCAATACGCAAATATTCATATTGCTGAACTATCAAAGGAGGTGGAAATATGCTTGTCGAAAACTAAAACTTTTTGTGACGAAAACTAAAATTGAATGTCGAAAAAGATCATCGAGAGGTTTCAGTAAAAGAATAATAAAACGCTGTTTTGAAACTTTTGATCAATAAAAAATGTAGAGAATGAAGAAAAAAGTCTGATTCATATAACCAATCATATTTGAAATGAAAAACTTGAGTCATATAGTTCATTTACATGGTTTTTTTTTTTGAAAAATCAAGCAAAAACTGTCGAAATCTAGGTATTTTGCCCTGATATATTGTTATATTTAGACACAAATTTTTCCAAATTTTCTGGATCGATTAGGAAGGCGAAGTACCAGCCCCTTGGATTCGTCCACCTCCACCAACTTTACACACGATTATGACTTACGTTTATTGCACTCCACTTGAAGAATTGACCGATATAAAAGAATTTACCGCACTGTCAAAATTATTGAAACTTGGTCATTAAACATGAAGGAAAAATAAATTGGAAAAATCACGAAGCAAAACACGACCGCGGAAAAATATGCCACCGCACATGAGCAGGCCAACTTTGTTCCTCCTGCGTCACTATCAGTATTTCACTAAACAAACATTTTTCAACATTTCTGAAAATTCCAGTCTGTTATATTTACACTGTTATGCGATTATAAACATTTGTGGACCTTCTAAGTTCTCTATTCTAAGTAAATTTGACGGAAAAGGAAAACAAAGTACTTGCTTTAAAAAACGAAAAAAACGTAGCATTTAACATAGTACGGTTTATAAACCACTTTTTTACATTTTTTTGTGGTCATGATCTTAAGAAATTAAAAATAAATATTTCCACTTCCATCTGTACCGTTGAGCCGTCAACACGTACGCCGGAGCATCGTATCGTTGCTGTGTACCTGCAGGAACATTTTACATTATTTATTTTTTCCTTACCTGTATTTCAATCAGCACTTTTCAGTGCTAAAATTATTTTCATTTTCTTTTATTCATATTTTCTCTTTTCTTTCCAGCATGGGGAAGTCTTCGGCCGGCTCAAGGGCCGGAAGAAAACGGATTGCTGAACCTAATCCAGGGCCATCTGCCAAAAAAGTTGAAATTTCCAATTCATTCGATGTTCTTCATAACATCGGTGATGAGGAAATATTCATATTTAATTCTGATAAGAGTACTAAGAAACCTTCTTCTTCTTCTTCTTATACTCTTAAAAACGAAAAGATTCCACCAATAACGGTCACGATTCCTGACTTCAATGCCTTTCGAAAAGAAATCGTCACTTCCGTCAAGGATGTGAAGATTTCTTTTCAGATCGGTCGAAGGGGAACTGCTCGTATATTGGCGGAATCTTTTAATGATTTTCAAAAAATTTTAAATTATTTGAATAATAAAAAACACCAATTTTTTACGTACGACACTAGAGGTGATCGTCCTTTTAAAGTTGTACTTCGTGGTCTCACCGGCGATCAGACACCGAATGAGATCACAAATGAATTAAATTCTTTGTTAGGTTTTTCTCCAATTCAAGTAATTCAAATGAGGAAAAGAACCAACACGAATAATACCAGTAGTGTTGGTTTTGCTCCTGAACTTTATTTGATCCATTTTAAAAAGGATCAGGTTAATAATTTGAAAATTTTGCAAAAGGCTCGTCTTATGTTTCATTGTCGAGTAAAATTTGAACCTTTTCGTAAATCCCATACCAATTTTTTACAAAATATTACGCAATGTCGTCGTTGTCAAGCTTTTTGTCATGGCACTAAAAATTGTAGAATGAATGCCAGATGCATGTTTTGCGGCTCATTCGATCATGAAAAATCTAAATGCCTTTTTGGTGGTGATAAGCCAAAAACAGAATTTTTTAAGTGTGCGAATTGCGCAGGTAATCATTCCTCGAATTCTCTAGATTGTCCCGTTAGGGCAAAAATTGTTGCTTCTAGGAAAAACCCCAAAGTTTCCAGAAAAGTTTCTTCTCCTCCTTCCTTTTTTTCGTCTTCACACGTCAGACTGGCAAACAACCTGCCTGTTCGCAGTCAGCCTCGGCCTACATTGGAATCACGGCTGGGTAATACCCGAAGTGATTTTAATGTTACCTGGGCTGATTCTGCGCCACAGACTCGTTGTTTATCGTTCTCAGAGGTGGTTGAAAATGGGTTGCCCTCTTAAGGTTTAACTAATAAAAATGGGAAAAAACCAAGTCTCAACGTTCATGCGAAGGCTTGGGAGAACCCCCGAAATTCAAATACTTTTTCTTCTCCTTCCTCTTCTGATTCTAACAATTTTGTTGATTTGGGTGAGATTACTGAGGAAAAATTAAAATTTTTGCATCAAAATTTAATGGAAATGATGCAACTTATGTTGAAAGCAAATTCAATGTTTGAAGCTTTCCAAACTTCTTTTAATTATGCTAACAAAATTATTATGACTTTACGATTCCCTCATGGATCCAAATAGATGTTTAAATATTATGAATTGGAACGCTAGATCTTTGCTGGCTTGGTTAAGAAGAGTTCTTTTTATTTTTGAAAACCCAAAACATACATATTGCTGCCATCACTGAAACTTTTTTAAAGCCGGACAATAACTTGAAAAGCAATGCTTTCTTTAAATGTTTGCGAAATGATCGACTTGATCGACAAGGTGGGGGTGTAGCTATTGTCATCAATAGTCGTCTCAAATTTAGACTTCTTCCTTCTTTCAATACAAAAGTCTTAGAAACAATTGGAATTGAATTAGAAACTTCTATGGGGAAAATTATAATTGTTGCCGCATATTTGCCTTTTCAATGTAGCGGTGAACAGAAAAATATTTTGAAGGGAGATTTACAAAAACTCACCAGAAATAAATCTAAATTTTTTATTATTGGTGACTTTAATGCAAAACACCGATCTTGGAATAATATTTCATCAAATTCAAATGGGAATATTTTGTTTAATGACTGCTCTGCAGGTTATTATACTGTTGAATATCCTAATGGGCATACTTGTTTTTCTTCAATTAGAAATCCCTCCACAATTGATTTGGTTCTAACGGATTTAGGCGAGCATTGTAGTCAATTAGTTACTCATGCGGACCTCGATTCAGACCACCTTCCAGTAACATTTTCTTTATCCCAAAGTCCCATTGAAAACCCTTTAAAATCAACTTTTAATTTTCAAAAGGCTAACTGGGAGCGATATATGAATTTTATTGAACGTAATTTAGATGTAAACGTTCCACTGAATTCAATAGAAGATATTGATTTGGCTGTAGAAAATTTGACAACTTCAATAGTCAATGCTAAAGCCGCTTCAATACCCAAAGTTAAACATAAATTTAATCAACCTTTAATTGATGATGATCTTCAGTTTTTGATACGACTGAAAAACATTCGTTGACGCCAATTTCAACGAACTAGGGATCCTTATTTGAAATTAATTTATTGCGACCTTCAAAAAGAGATCAAACGTCGTTTTAATTTCATTCGTAATGAAAATTTTGCTAAAGCAGTAGAGGACATAAAACCCTACTCAAAGCCATTTTGGAAATTAACTAAAATTCTAAAAAAGCCCCAGAAGCCAATTCCTACTTTGAAAGATGAGGATAAACTTCTTTTAACTAATTCAGAAAAAGCTCAAAAATTAGCCCAACAATTTGAGTCTGCTCATGATTTTAATTTAAACGTTGTAAGTCCAATTGATGCTCAAATTTCCCTAGAATTTGATGATATTCTTTCTAAGCAAATTGTGTTTGAAAGTTCTTGTGAGACAAATATTGATGAACTTAAATTGATTTTCAAAAAATTTAAAAATATGAAAGCCCCGGGGGAAGATGGGATTTTCTATATTCTTATTAAAAAGTTGCCTGAAAGCACTTTAAATTTTTTAGTTAAAATCTTCAATAAATGTTTTCACTTGGCTTATTTTCCCAATAAATGGAAAAATGCCAAAGCAACTCCAATTTTGAAACCTGGAAAAAGTGCTTCAGAGCCTTCAAGTTATCGACCAATTAGTTTGCTTCCTTCTTTAAGTAAACTATTTGAGAGAGTTATTTTGAATAGAATGATGATTCACATTAATCAGAATTCTATTTTCCCTGATGAACAATTTGGTTTTCGTCATGGACATTCTACTACACATCAACTTTTGAGTGTAACTAATATGATTAACGCTAGCAAATCTGAGGGTTATTCAACTGGTGTTGCTCTTCTTGATATTGAAAAAGCTTTTGACAGTGTTTGGCACAAAGGTTTAGTAGCTAAATTAGCTCGATTTGATTTTCCTGTATATTCCAAAATTATTCAAAATTATTTGACTAGCCGAACTTTGCAAGTAAGCTAACAAAATTCATGCTCTGAAAGGATACCCATTAGAGCTGGTGTCCCTCAGGGTAGTATACTTGGGCCTATTTTATACAATATTTTTACTTCTGATCTTCCTGATGTCCCAGAAGGAAAAGGTAGAAGATTATTTGCTGACGATACTTTGCTTTCAGCCAAAGGTCGAAATTTACGGGTGGTACGCAGTAGATTGCAACAAAATTTAAATTCCTTTTTGAATTACTTGAAAATGTGGAAAATTTCTCCTAACGCTTCCAAAACTCAACTTATTTTATTTCCCCATAAGCCAAGAGCAAATTTTTTAAAACCTAATGAAAATCATTCCATAACTTTTAATGGGGTTTCTTTAGAATGGTCTGATCACGTGAAGTACTTGGGACTCACACTTGATCGGAATCTTTCTTTTAAGAATCACATTGAAGATATTCAATCTAAATGTAATAAATACACTAAATCTCTTTATTCTCTCATCAACAGGAAATCCCGACTTTGCCTGAAGAATAAGATGCTTATTTACAAGCAAGTCTTCCGACCAGCGATAATGTATGCAGTTCCGATTTGGTCTAGCTGCTGCGCGACGAGGAAGAAAGCCATCCAGAGGATTCAGAACAAGGTTCTGAAAATGATTTTGCGGCTTCCACCTTGGCACAGCACCGAAGATCTTCATCGGATTGCAGGCATTGAATCTATCGAAGAGATGGCCAACAAAATCATCTCCAACTTCAGAGGCAAATCGATGCAGTCTTCCATCGCAGAGATTCGCTCTCTTTACAATTAGTTTAATTTCAGGATAGCTTAAGTTTTTAGTTTAAAATATTTTTTTTTTCACTACAGGATGTTCTCCTTTATAAAAATGCTTGATTGTGCTCAGCAAATTTAAGTCGAATAAATAAATTTTAGTGATTATTAAACTATAGGGCTCTGAAAGTTTATTATTGAACTGAACACCTAATTTAATGTATTAATCTATATATATATATATAAATGAATGTTTGTCTGTCTGTCTGTTCCCTATAGACTCGGAAACTACTGAACCGATCATCATGAAACTTGGCATCTGAGGGTTTTTTGGGCCGGGGATGGTTTCTATAATAGTTACAAACCGCTCCGACCTAAGAGAGGGAGGGCTCTCATACAAAATTTGTTGTTTTTCGGAACAAATGAAAGTCATGACATCCATTTTCTCGAGATTATTTTTCCTTTGGGTGGTTTGTTTTTCGTCTCCATGGTCGAGGCGTCGCGAAAATACGTCGCGAGTGGATAGCAACCATGGCATAGCATACTGATCAGTGGGAATATTTTGGCGCGTATTTCTCAACCAAGCATATTTTCAATACAAGGGATGGCGATATGAAGCCTCGATGTGATTTTTTTCTACTTGATTCCTAGCTCATTTGTACAGCACATGGTTATGAATGACGCTTAGATGTGACCCAGATAGACATTTTGCCGATCAAATAGAACATATACCTACATTTTGCCAAAATCTGAAACTAAAAAGTCATGGCATCCATTTTCAGAGATTTTCTTTTCTTTGAGGGGTTTGTTCTTCGTTCCTATGGTCAAGCAAACGTCGTCGCAAGTGGATAGTAACCAAAACATACTGTTCATTGATCGCTGGAAAAAAATTACAATTAGGCGCCTGTTTCTCAACCAAGTACCTATATTTCTTATGCACGTGGGGGCGATATGCAACCTGGATGTGTTTTTTCTTGCTTAATTGTACACATCACGTGGAAATAAATGACGCCTAGATGTGACACGGATTGGTATTTTATCAATCGAATCAAAACCAATTGAAAGATTTGCAAAAATACTTCCATATTTAGTTCGTGTTAATGTAGGTAGCATGTGTTGTCTAAAAAATATAAGTTTAGTTCTGAAGCTAATAAAATAATGGTATGACTCTTTGCGGACAATTGAAAAAAAAAATACAGAAAGTAAAGAATTTACATACCAATTTTAACCCATTTCACCTACAAGGTTATTTTAGAATCATATTGATAACAGAAATATGAATAAGATGTTTTCTACAGAGGTACCTAGATCGGAAACATTTAATTGAACATGTAAAAATGTACTTAACTGAAGTTTTATCAAGCGCCATTTAAATTCAAAGAAGATAAAAAATCCGATCCGAAAACAAACAGAAAAACGTATTGAATCCATTTTAAAGCCATTACTCTGACGCATCTGAAAATAAGCTTTGCATTTACACTTGCCCCAATATACGGCACAAATGTAAACTTAGAAATTTATTTTTGCCAACATTTTTGAATATTTGAATTTCAAAGAGAAAATTAAAAACGCTGAGAATTTATTTAGTGATGCAACTGATATTTTTTTAAATATTTATATTTTTTGGTTTAAAGAATTTATTAAAAAAAAAAGAAATTTGCACTGTATAAAATAGATAATTTTCATACCATGATAAGTGCTGTTTGGGAAAACTTCAAGCTTTAATGTCTCATGTGCACGAGTTTGGCAAATGGCGAAACATTTTTTTAACATAATTTTTGCGCAAAAAGATAGATATTCAAACTGCTTCGAAGGGCAAGGATGGTGAAAAAAGCTGTTTGAAAATGTTTTTTAAAAATCCTTTTCATTGTTTTTTTTTTTCAAATTTCGATTGCTTATTTTTTTAACTTCAAAAAATACACCATCTAAAGTTAATCAGGGGATGGAATTGCTCATAATAAAGAATTTTAGGAATATACTCAAAAAAATGTCCCGATTCACGCTATTGATCGGTTTTCAAAATTCTATTTCCATAAAGTACTATGTGCAATAGGTTCCAATATGCAAATCTTTTTCTTTCAATTAGAAATTCATGTTAACTCGAGCCGGGTAAATCAGCCTACCTTCTTCAAGCAGGGGGGACAAAATTGGAAAAGATGGGGGATCTCCCATGTAAGTTTAAGATAAAGAGCTTTTCGAAGAAGGGACCACATCTTAAAAGAGGGTTTTTTTGCGTACGGATATTTGGCATAACTCAAAAATAGATGTGACAAATGTTTTTATGGGAGTTCATAACTTCCCACTTTGGGAAAAAGGTGGAAAATCCATAAATATTGACATTATTTGAGTCATTATGAAGCTTTAAAAACAGAGTACAAATTTCAGATCTTGAAAAACAAGTTTAGAGATCAAGCTTCAGTAAAAAATATATACCATCTTTGAATTGCAATTCAGAACTCCAGCTGCAGCTCTCATTTCAAAGTTGTTGGTTCTAAACCATGATGAGGTTTGATTTTAAAAAAAGTGCTTACAAAAGTCTATATTTGAATAAATTTTTACAAATTACATTTATTTTTGCAAGGTGTAGCAATGCACACCGGGTCAGCTAGTGTAATATAAATGTAATGATGAATTGGTACTAATAAAGATATGAAAATATAAAAAAAAAATAAATATTTCCATAAATGACACATATAGCTTCTAACTTCAGCTTTCTCAAGCACTAAGTGATTTTTTTTCGAGCATAACTGACTTACAGCCTTTTCCCGAAGCATGTTTTTAAATTAAATTGTCTTAGACTTTGAATAACCTTAAAATAAATGATTGTAGCTGAATATTGTGTGTGAAACATATTTGAGTCACGTTACAAGCTTTCCAAAACTAAAAATTTCGTGAAAATGAAAAACAAAAGAGTGTTAGGGGTCATTTGACCTCCAGCGGTATAAATAGGTATATAAAAAGTGTCGGTTTGTTTAGTGTTAAATTTGAAAAAAATATTACTAGCATCTTATGAGTAATTTGGGACTTACGCCCGGCAGGATCAGCGCTGAAATGTGCGGTTTGGAGCTCTACACAGTCAACAGCCATTATTCAACTTCGGCCGCCAACGCAAAGAACACTGTGCCAACTTTGTATGCATACTCGTTTGAATGCATGTGAATACGATCCCCCGCAGAGGCGCAGGAACAGTTTGTTTGGCTTGAGGTCAACGGCGCCAAAATTGGTGAA
This sequence comes from Uranotaenia lowii, assembly GCF_029784155.1. Classification (NCBI taxonomy): domain Eukaryota; kingdom Metazoa; phylum Arthropoda; class Insecta; order Diptera; family Culicidae; genus Uranotaenia; species Uranotaenia lowii. Next base: position 257,184,542 of record NC_073692.1, read on the forward strand.
GTTGCATCCAACCAAACAAGGCGGGCGACCGATGGATGTAAAACCGAAACCGGAAGCAACGAACTAACCGCCATCAGGATCAGAAAACCCCACAATCCGAGCGCTGGCTGCAATGAAAGAGTTTATCGGAAAACCGCGAAACGAGTTGGTGTGTAGAGTAATGGAAAATAATACACTTCCAGCCAGAAATGCCTGGAAAACCCTGAAGCAGGAAACAAACCGAAATAAAAGAATAAACAACCCGAACCCGAAAAGTGTGCTAGCTTGCCGGAGAGGGGGAACACGATGTTGATTGAGCTTTCATTAAAATGGTTAAGCTTTTTTTCGGTAACTCTCTTTATCCGGTACAATCTGTCGAAAGAAGGACTGGCCAACATCCGGCTGCTGGGTATCGTTTCGGCGTAGTTTTTGTTGCTGTTAAGTAAAGTAGCTTGTATTTCATCATTCAGCATAAACATTATGCAGAACATATAAGCGCGTTTCTCGAAAAAAAAAAAGAAATCCGACAACTGAAAATTCAAGGGAACTTTCTCCTTCTTATTTTGATTAACGTTAACTCCAACATTTCTTTTTTTAAAAAGGGACATACATATACTTACATCCTATGTACGTTTGTGATTAATCGGGCTTTACACAACGAATTGGCATAGATTTGAACAATTTTTTCCATACATTTTTTCTTTAAAATTTTCTTTGAATTATACAGCAGTATGACGATTTAAAATAAAACTTAGTTTAGATGAAAAAGCTTTTGTCGTCTCTCTGAATTCGAGAGGAAGAACACCTCAAGACATTCTGTCTTCATCCAGTTTAATCTGGCCCATTTTGAATGAACAGCAACTTTTCTAACTACTTATATCAGTATAAGAACGATAGAAGAGAATGGGAATGGATACTTAGACGCATTTTCTCCGAAACCCCAATGTGCTCCAGAAACAATTTCTTCAATTCTACAAGAATCACTGTTTCGGAAAAAAATGCACTCAATCAAAAACAATCATGTTGCGAAGCAATTAACAACTGTGCACGTATGTTTTATTAAAAGTTTTTATTTATCCGAAACATAAGCTCTAGAGGTCCTTTCTCTCAGGAGCCATTCCCATTTGCTACAATTTAGCTAACGAATGCTGAGGGAAATGATATCGCTTCTGCGTCTGCCATTGCATGGTAGGAACACTCGTAAAATGCGGATTAAAACTTTGGGGACGGTGGAATTTATAATTCGATGCATTGCATTTAGTCCATACTAAACCAAAAAAGATGTCGGTTACTTGTCCAGATATGCACTACACTGCTGTGAATTAGTTATTGTCTCAAAATTGTTGAGATACTAAATCTTTTTTCAGCTTGTTTCTGTTTTTTAATGCTGTACAGATCATCCTATGTCTGTTTTCGTTAGATGTGATGCAAACAGTGTTGTAAAAAAATTGACTGCCGCAGATCTTGAAAAAAAATTGACATTGTAAAATTTTCAAAATGTGCTTGAAGCGTCAAAATTTCTACCACTTTCTTCCAACACGAGTGAACTTGCTCAGATATTACAACACAGTAGTCCGCGGTTTTCTATACTTTTATTTGTTTTCCTCCGCGCGTCAAAACTACAAGAAAAGATTTTGCAGCCCAGAAGGATTTGTTTGATTGGTAAGTTACATCAAAATTCTCAGCATTCCTGAGAAAATCTTTTACTGAAAGGTTTATTTGAGTTCTTTTTTTTATTATTTTTAGGGAAATTACCAGGAATCAAATTATTCCATTTGATTTTCTTTGGAATAAAATTCAATTTTTTAAAATGCGTACTTGTGCAGTACTGTATATAGATTACCTTTTCTCAGCTTATTTTTTTTTCATCTACTTTTTTCCCACCCAAAAATCTTCGGCATAAACGTATTACTTCAAGAAAAGAAATTTGAAATGTTATTTGTAGTAAGAAAAAGTATAATCGATTTTCCGTTCAACGCAAACAAGCAGAAGCTACAACGCCACAATGCTAACCAAAAGAGCCAAACGGTGGGTATCTGGTCCTGGTCCTATACTCTTCCACGTTTGTCTCAACGTGCAGGGATGCGCAATCACAGCTGCCGCCTGCTGTGGTTTCGTCGCCAGATTCTACGCTCCACCAGCGCAGCATCAGCATCAGCAGGGTGACCTTTTCATGTTCCATGTATCTGTATCTGCTCTCTCTTTCTGGATACCACAGTAAGCAGTCTACTTAGATTCCGTAGTGTGTTTTCCTCATGTTGATGTATTTTTTTTACAAAAAATTTCTTCACTTTTTATTGCTCCTTTATTTTCGTCTTATTTTTCTCCTTTTTCCGACGCACACCAACACAAGTCCCATCTTCTATTCGCGTTGATTGCATTCCCCCGAGTGCTTTTATAGACCCGGAATCCTCCGGTATAAGTTCCAATCCAGTTAATGCAGTTTAGCAGCGACTGTATTAAATTGCTATTTATTCGGTTTGGGAGAGTGGGAAATAAAACTAAACTCAAACACTTCTTTTTCACGTGTTTCGTTACACTTAGCAGGAAAGTGAGGAATTTCTAGCTGCGAATGTGGGACGCCAACGAGAACCAAGTTGAATGGGAAAGTTTTCCGGGCCAAAACTATACGAGACCGTAGCGCCACCACCTAGCAAAGTCAACAGTGCCGCCGCCTTTTTCAAATTTATTGCTGTCTAACGAAATATTCTAAGCAAATGAAGGTTATTAAGACAAAACGCACCGTTCGCTTCGGCGAAATTTCTCTTCAGCCGGACGAGAGATGATTGGGGGTTTTCAAAAGGTGGTGATTAAGAAATAAACTTTCCTGGGTAGAGTAAAATGTTTGTTGAAGAAAAAAAATCACATCGTTAAGGATGGTTACTAGAGAATTTATCCGACCTTGCACATTATGAGGGTTCGTTACAATTGTGAAATTGTCAGTATCCAAGGTTTCCCTAGAGTTTGAACTAAGACAAGTATTCCAATCGAAGATCGCATCTTGATTAGAGTTATGTATGTATGTATGTATGTATGTTAAACCCACCAGTGGCTGATAGGTCTTTCGACCCGAGTCGGTATGGGAAGTCTCGATCGCACTTTCAAATATTGTTTATGTTTAACTCATCAACAATAATTGCATCACAACCAAGGGGTCCGTTACCACTGGCACTGGCTTGGGACAGGTTTGACTCATCTCACTCCCTTCCAACTGTTCGAAACAAATTAAAATCCTGAATAGGTACCTGAGTAATCTACTCAAGATTCCAAATTTGCCGAGATACTCCGGCTGGCTTGAACCCACAATCCATTGTATATCAGTTTACCACTCGTTTGATGCCCTGTCCTACCCCCCACTAATCCCCAATAGAGTTAAGCTATTTTACTTTATAATCAATCATAAATACAAAATGTCTACATGTTACCACCTGCAATTCACCACCTGTTATCAAAGAAATATTGAGAATCTTTCCATTGCCACCTTATTTTTACGTCTCAACAAGTATGATTATCTCTATACGAGAAAACATTAAAACATAATGAAAAAATTTAAACACAGAAATAAAGAATGTCTTACTACATGTGTTAATCGCAATTCTTTTAAAATTAAATTGAATGTAAAAAAATGAAGCATTCTAACCCTTTTACGGGAGGATTGAACAACCATACTGCACAGAATTTAAAAAGTAGTTAAGGTCGCAGCAAGCGTAGCACTACCAGACTGCAGTTTGACAAAAGCATGGAAAAGAAAAAAAAACCTCCCAATACCGGCGATCGCAGTTATTTACCTGTTTCCAATTTATAATTTCTATCATATCTATTATCACTTTGATACAAAATTTTATACTCTTCACTACATAATCTCCTCTTAACACAGATTCATATGATAACAGAATTGCAGGGTAACTAAGAATAATGCAAAGAACGAGCTCACCAAATGCTAAGCAGCAAAATCCGCATCAGCTAGCAAACACTCCCAGAAGGTATCTTCCCACGATTTGAAAGAGATCAGATAAAGATCTTACAGAGGAACTTTCACCAAATATCCTGTGCTCATCTTCCTTGAATCTTCCAAATAAATGTTTTATTCACTGAAGTTTTTCTTCATTCTTGAATTACCGCACGCATCGCACTTTTCCATTCCGTTCATTATTAAATTGTTGAAATTAATGAATAGCAGCACTTTAATCATATTCAACTTTGGAACAAACGATTTCACTACCTTATCAACATAAATTTAATCGAATTTGATAAAAAATCCACTTGGTTAAGGGAACCCTGCCGCATCTCCATTAGAGTTATAAGAAAAAAAAATTGAGTACGGTAACCGTACTAGAAACTACGGTTTGAAGATAGCCTGAAATTCTTAAGGATCAGCTTATTTAAAAAAAACTGTTGCTATGTACTTTAGCTGACTATGTGCGCCCGAAACACTCAAATTGAAAAGCTTACCGTTCTGTTAAAAACTCAGACGACTGAACCAGCTGCCAGATCAGTACCAGTCTTTGTGTCTAATTTGTCTTTTCTGAAGTCAATTTACTCAAAATTCTTAACCGCAAGTGAACAAATGTGATAAGTCCAAAATTAAGATTGAAAATAACGCTGATTTTCGGAAAAGTACGATTTTTTAAGGGTTCGTGCTTTAAGTTTTTTTTTTTTGGTGCATCAAAAAGAAATAAAATTGAAAAGCCAACTTGATAAAGAACTTGAATTTTCAATAATTGTACCATCTACTTCCAGTAAAATGTTTTCAATTTTAATTGAAATATATGTGCTGGCGACCTTTACTTCCGTTTCAAGCAACATTGTCCCATATTTTGTTCGTACTCGTCGAACCGCAAATGTAGAAAATCTCCTTCAGTGTAAGAAGTTCCCATGTATTTGATACTTTTACAGTAGAAGTGAAGATGTTCATGAAAGCCCTGGTCCATGAAGAATGCTTTTTCCTGTTTTTCAAAACCATCGAATTAGCATCTAAATCTGTTCATTTGAGTTGAGTTGAGAGGCGCTTGCCTATATTGATAACGTTCAGCGTTGAGTACATAGCTTCAATATATTTTAACAACGAACACAAACACACACAGGATCTCAATGAAACATGATATTTCCTCGAAGAGATTCCTTTTTTCTTAACTCTAAGCGTACATCTTTCGAGGATATGATGGCTAGCATCTTACAAATGCTAAAACCACTAACCCACCGAAAGCGTACAATGTATGCCGTGACCGGGATTCGATCTCACATCCCCTGGCTTAGAAGACTTGAAGGCTGTCCTCTACGCCACGGGCGGCGGCATTTTTATAGTTGTTAGCATGACGCAGCGCACTTTTGAAATAGGATTGTTTCCTCTCACTTATAAGAGTAATTAATGGTTGCAGCAGCGGTCCAAACTGTGGAATCAAAATGTAGAATTAAAATCCAAAGGAAATCAAATGGAATAATTTGATCCCCGGTAAACGCCCTTTAAATAAAAAAGAACTCAGATAAACCTTCCATTAAGAGATTTGCTTAGTAATTATGATAATTTTGATGTAACTTACCAACCAAAACAAATCCTTCTGGGCCGCAAATTCCTTCCCTCTTGTTTTGAAACGCGGAGGAAAACAAATAAAATTTTCGACATCCGCGGCCTACTGTGTTGTAATATTACAACGGATGATGTTATATTACACGTGTTCACATTCCTTACATCTTTTGGATGTAATTAAATGCATCCAACATATTTAAAGTTTTTTGTTTTTTATGTAAATGCATTGAAAGCGACAGACGTGTAGTATTACATAAGAAAAAAACATGAATAATTCGTTGGTTGGTTCACATCTACTGAAATTACATCGGCCTACGTTACATTTTTTTTCTGCTGAATACCGTAGTAGATAAAGGGTCGGATTTCATTTCAATCCTCCCGTAGATTTTTTGGAAGATCTCGTATCAGTACACCGGATGACATCCCGATGGATTGTGAAGTAAGATCCGGTAAATTATCAGTTTTATCGATATCGATTTCTAACGATCGCAAATCATCTACAAACAGGTGAAATTTAAATCAGTCTAAATCACGGCACGGGTCGGTAAGGAAATGAGAAAGGAAAAGCCGGAGTCCATTCCCTGCACCACAGAGTCTGTGGGACAGACTCCAGGTTTTGGAAAGCCAAGTGTTCTTCAGAAGAAAGAATATTTAGAAGAACGTTGCTAAATAGTTTAACTGTTCTGATTTTATCATAAAAATGCATCCAGTTGGATGGTTGAAATTTTGAAATTAACAAACCCGTGATGCAAAACAATCATATTTCAACATACGGAAACGAGATTTAAAAGGTGAATCTTTGATTTGCATTTTGATTAGGGAAAAAAGACCCTGGCAGTTTCACTCCCTTCACAAAAAAATGCATTTTGATGCATTTTAGCCCAGACTGGTAACTGAATTGTAAAACACTGCACAAAATTGCAACACTGCAATTTGTTTGATATCGTGTTTTGATAGTGCTCCGAAAAAAACATTGTTTTCGTCTGCATATTCAGCACCGACCTTGCCGGAAAACCTAACAGTGACCCAGATACCGCCAACAAACCTGCACAACAAACCCGTAAAAATCCACAAGCACCCAAAGGTACGGAATATACAATATTCGGCACGGCTTGAGATTGAGATCGAGCGCCCACTGACCGCCATATATGCTCTCCCACCTCGCCGTCACCTACCTGCCCGCCTCCCGCCAATAACACCGCAATAGCCACTGCAAAACCAAACGCTGCTCCACCAAAATCCGCATTTTACCACCTGCATCATCCGTGAATCACATCAGCTATCATCGAAAGAACCTGTTAAACCTGTACCATCACTGCAAATAAAGCCTTCATTCGCTTCTGCTGTTATCATTTATCAATCCGATCGCCCGGCCAGCTGAACCCCAACATAAACAATAGCCTCATCTCGCTCCCGCATACTGCATATATCGATCTGGACTACTACTCCGTTCACGCATGCACAATAGTTATCGCCGACAACCACAAAACAGGTAAACGTCACCTTTATCAAACGTCATCGTCCTTACTGATCAAAGCGCCATCTCCACCTCAAACTGTAAAACACAAACGCCATTAATTTAACCGATAACAGCGACACCTACATTTCAAATTGCACAACACAAAATTTTCGATCATCATTTTCAATAACGATGTATGTTTGTGAGAAATGTGCGCATGAATGCGAAGGTGATTTTTGGATTTGCCAGAGATTTTGCTCGACCAAAGTGTGTATGAGTTGTTCTGGTATGACACCAGAGCTTCTTTCCATGTTCAAAAAAAACCCGCACTGCACTTGGATGTGTCACGGTTGCAAGAGAATATTGTCTGATGCTAGATTCTCAAATGCAATGGTTTCCATGAAGACAGTTAGCGATGACGTCATCGATTCCCTTAAACTGGCACTGAAAAACGAAATTCGCGAAAGCATTCTGCTAGAAATAAGATCCGAGATCCGAACGAATTTGTCTCCTTTAAAAAACCTCTCAACTCCTGTAAACGTTCGTGCAGATAATCGATTGAATGTACCCCCTATCAGCGCTAAGCGTCGCAGAATTGAAGGAATTCGAAGCAATACACCTGACCGACGTTCCACGCCTTTTTGTGCAGTAGGAACTAATTTGATGGACATTGATATATCCGCCCAACAAAATGCTCCACGAAATTCAAACTTATTCTCATTGTACCTATCAGGAATTGGTCCTAGAGTACCAGAGGAAAGAGTATTGGAAATGATACGGAGCCATCTTGGTACGAGTGAAATAAGTCTGACGAAACTTGTTCCGAAAGGGAGGAGTCTAGACTCATTATCATTCGTTTCCTTCAAAGTTGAGGCACCATTTGATTTAAAAAATAAGGCACTATGCACCGAAACTTGGCCAGTCGGTATAAGATTCCGTGAGTTCACTGTTGACCGTAGCACCAAACCGGGGTTTGCGTGGGAGCCGAGACCTTTAACACCAGCAATCACCGTAAATCCCATAACACCCTTCGTGACCCCAGTTCAATCGTAGACCCAGTAACGTACCAAAGCAACCAGATAAAAGAAAATCATCATTTGGCCATTTATTATCAAAATATGAACAGTATCCGCAGCAAAAAGAGACTAGAAGCCGTTTTTTTGTCATCACTTGAGCTGGACTATGACGTATTTGCATTTTGTGAAACGAATCTGGATTCATCAATAGGAGACCGAATGATCTTTCCTGACGCATTTTCAGTTTACCGCTGCGACCGCTCGCCTACTAATTCCGATAAAACTTCTGGAGGTGGAGTTCTGATTGCTGTAAATAATCGCTTTACGAGCACTTTGATCAATGAATCGAGTAGTAATGAAGAGGTTACAGTTAGATTAGTTGTCGACAAAATTGAAATTTTTGTATGTTGCGTCTACGTACCTCCGGCCTCCGGTTGTGAAAGATATTCTTCCCATACTGCTAGCATAGAAACTTTGTTAAGGACTGTATCACCCGAAAGCAAAGTCATTATAATTGGAGATTTTAATCTGAAGAATACCACTTGGTATCGAGAAAGTGACTCTGAACTATATCTTCTGCCTTCTAACGTTCGTCTACCTGAAGAAACGATTCTCGTTGACGACATGACTGCCTGCGAACTGCGGCAAGTTTGCGGAATCGCTAATCAAAACAGTCGATTTCTCGATCTCTTATTTACAAACGATGAAGAAAACTGTCAAGTTGAGGAAATTTCTCCATTGATACAGAACGAGGCGCATCATAAAGCAATGGGGATAAACGTCAGTATAGAAATACTTCAGTACGCAGATGTCCCACCAGCCCAGGAACACAAAGAAAAAATTGACATGAAGCATTATGACGAGGTTGCTGTCTCTCGAGCATTGTTAGAAGTTGATTGGAATACAATTTTTATATCGGAAGACGCTTACAACTTTGAAATCGCTAACTCAACTGTGCGAAATATGCTGGATTTCTTAAGCAGGTTTGGAGTATTCGACAACATTTGCGAAAACGACCGCTCAGTAGACTGCGCTTTGGATTTTAACGTCTTGTCGTTCTACACTTTGGTTTATAGCATACTAGCTGACCCGGTGTGCTTTGCTACACCTCTCAAAATCGAATGCTATTTTCAGAATTCACTCAAATTTTTATTGTTTTGTTGCCATTATTTTAAATCAAATTATAACATAATTCATAAGCAACCGCTATAAAATGAAAGCTGCAGTATTGGATTGCAATCCAAAAACATCTTTAACTTATATTCTGAATCTTAATCTATAAATTTGTGTTAAAGATCTGATAATTTAAATCTGTTTCCTTAAACTTCGCCCTAAAAAAGGAGGGTCTCAAATAAATCGTACGCAAACAATCCAACTGATAAAATATGGTTGTTTTTGCTTGATATATTCTGGATTTATGCTAAAAAACTCATAAGAGAGCCCCCCTTGTCCTTCCCTCCCCCCTGCTGAATGGGGGGTGATTTTTAATAATCATACCCATTTTATTCATTCCCAAAAATCTTGTATCAAATATTGTTCCATTGGTTGATAAGTTTTTAAGCTTTACAACAAAATTTCTATGGAACCCCCTCCTTTCTTCTCCTCTCTACACTGTAAAGCGTAAGGGTCTATAACAATCGTAGAAACATATCTCGTATCCAAGTACCTTTCCACGCCATATTTGTTTCCATTTGTTGGCTTCGTTAGCATAAATTGAGAACTAATGCTAACAAAATTGTATTGGGCTCACTGCTATGTACATACTCACTGAAAGTAGGATGGTGTGTCAGATAATCATAGAATCATACCAAAATGATTTTCCATGTAAAGTTTTGTCCATTTCTCGGAAAAAAAAGTTAAGTGTAAGCTTTTCTCTTCCCTTCCTTTATTCCCAATTCTATCATCCCACTGCAAGAAAGGAATTGTTTGACATAAAAAAATATCTCGTATTAAAATACCATCCCATAGCAAATTTGGTTTTATTTGCGTTGTAAGTTCTTGAGTTATGCATAAACATGAAAGGAAGTACAATCCCTCTTCCGTTCTCCCCATTGAATGGAAGGGTGAGAACTTAATATTCAAAAAAGTATTTTTTGTTCTAAAATACTTTTTGATACCAAATTTTATTTCATTTGCTCTATTAATTCTCGAGGGATGCAAAAAATTGTATGGAAACACCCCTTTCCCCCTTTATATCTTTCCGTTGAAAAAAGGCGGGGCTTCAATTTATGATAGAAACATTTCTCGTATCCAAATACCCTCACATGCCAAATATGGTTCAATTTGCTCGATCAGCTCTCCAGTTATACTGAAAATTGTAAGGGAGACCTCTTCTCCCCCTTTTCATCCACCTTTTTGAAGGAGTGAGGGATACGAAATATTCATAGAAGCATTTCTCGTACCCGAATATTGTTCCATGCCAAATTTGGTTCCATTTGTTGTTGTAGTTCTTGTGCTATGCAATAAAAATTGTATGAAACTTCCCTCTCTCTTTCCTTTCTTCCCGCTGGAAGAAGGAAGGGGTCTCAAACAATCATTAGAACATGTCACGTTCCCAAATATCCGCCCATGCCAAATTAGGTTCCATTTGCTTGATTAGTTTTTGAATTATGTAAAAAATTAAAAAGAAGGCCCCTCCCCCCTTTTTATCTCCTTTCTGGAAAGAGGAAGGGGTCTCAAATAATCATAGGAATATTTTTCGTATCCAAATACCTTCCCATGCCAAATTCGGTTCCAATTGCTTTATTAGTTTTTGAGATATGTAAAAAAAATATATGAAAGAGGTCCCTCCCCCTTTCAACTGTAAAGAGGGAGGGGTCTCAAATAATTATTGACATATTTTTTGTATCAAAATACCTTCCCATGCCAAATTTGATTCCAATATCTTGAATAGTTTTCGAGTTATATGAAAAATTGTAAGGTAGCCCCCCTCCCCCCTTCCTATCACCCCACTGAGAGGAGGGAGGGGTACCTATTATTCATTGAAATATTCTCCGTTCCCACACACCACCTCATGCCAAATTTGATACCATTTGCTTAATTGGTTCTCGAGTTATGCAAAAAATTGTCTTTTATTTGGAAGGCCCCTCCCTCCCTTCCTGTTAGGGGGAGGGGTCCCAAACCATAACTGGAACCTTCCCCGGCCTCCAATACCTCCACCTGCCAAGTTTCATGGAAATCGGTTCAGTAGTTTCCGAGTCTATAGGGAACAGACAGACAGACAGACAGACAGACAGACAGACAGACAGACAGACAGACAGAAATTCATTTTTATATATATAGATTACATGACCACTGTAGGAAGCTCAGAGTAAAATCGTCTCGCTCCAAATATCCAGAATGATTTGACGCTGACACTATCCGACTGCTTAAAGACAAGAGGAAAAAACATAACAGATACCGCAGAAGCAAGACTGATCAGGACAAATCAGCATACCGAGTAGCGGCTAACTTGTTTAATAGGTTGCATAGAGCTCAGCGATGTACGTATTTAAATGATCTTCAGAAAAATATCCAAACTGAACCAAAATGTTTTTGGAAATATGTGAACTCCAAGCGAAAGTCGAACTTGGTCCCGAAAAATGTTGCATACAATTCGAAAAAAGCCTTATCGTTGGATGATGCCTCTGAACTTTTTGCTGAATTCTTCCGCAGTGTGTATACTTCGGATTCTTTAAGAACTAGTCAGGAATCTTTTCTGCCAGCCGAAACTTTTCCTGATCTTACAATTTCAATGACAGATGTGCGACGTAAAATTTCAATGCTCGACGAATCCAAAGGATGCGGCCCAGACGGAATCCCGAACTCACTCCTTAAAAAATGCGTGAATGCACTCGAAGAGCCCCTACTGTTTCTTTTTACTGCCTCGATTCATGAAGAACGTTTTCCTAAGTTCTGGAAGATTTCACATATAGTGCCCATACACAAGAGCGGTTCTAGGATCTCCGTCGAAAACTACCGTGGTGTAGCAATCCTTTCAGCTATACCCAAGCTTTTCGAAAGCATTGTCTATGACCAGATGTACCCATGGATAGAAACAAGAATTTCCGATGTTCAACATGGCTTCCTTAAAAGGCGGTCAACCGTGACGAATTTAACGGAGTTTGTCTCAAGAGTCTCACAATGGATGATGGAAGGTCTACAAGTCGATGCTCTATACACCGACATGTCTAAAGCTTTCGACGTGATCAACATAGACGCACTTCTGTCGGCGCTGTGCAAAAATGGAATAAGCGGCACTTGCCTACAATGGATTCGCTCATACTTAATCGAAAGAACGCAATACGTTAAGCTGGAGAACGTGAGATCCAGGACTTTCTCGGTAAACAGTGGTGTACCACAAGGGAGTCACTTGGGACCCCTTTTTTCACCACTGTTATGAACGAGTTTCCTGGAGTGCTGTCTGATGTGTTCGTGCTTGTGTATGCCGATGATTTAAAGATGTTTCTGCCAATTCGTCACCCAAAAGATTGCACGACTCTGCAAAATGCTCTATACAGGTTTACGGAATGCTGCAGCAGATTTGGATTAAAAGTCAACGACTCTAAATGCAATGTGGTTACTTTTTCTCGGAAAATGAGCAACATCATGTACGAATACCGCCTGGGAAATGATTTGATTGTTGCACGGCAAGCTTCAATAAAAGATTTGGGAGTTGAGTTGGACTCAGAGCTAAACTTTTCGAAGCACATAGAAAAAGTTGTAACAAAGGCTAATTCAATGTTCGGAATGGTTAGCAGAATTAGTCCAGAGTTGAGTGATCCCTATACGATTGTGTCAATTTACGTCGGATTGGTTCGGACCGCAATGGAGTACGCGAGTATTGTTTGGCGTCCATACTATAACATTCATATCAACAGACTAGAGAGAGTTCAAAAGAAGTTCCTGAGATACGCCTTGAGAAACCTTGGATGGCAAGCAGAAATGCCGGAGTATCAAGTGTTGTGCATGCTGGTAGGATTGGACTCCCTGGAAACCCGCAGAAAATCGATTGACGCACTGTTTTTAAAAGATCTGACCAGTGGAAGATATTATTCACCGTATTTAACATCTCAAATATGTTATAACGAAGGCCGCAGTAGTTTGCGTAGCGTAAGGCCATTCCAGTTAGCTAATCGGATTCAAAATTATGCTATGAATGAGCCTATGTACTACAAACTTTCTATTAACAAAAATTTGGTGATTGTCCGAAAAATATTTTTTCACCAACAGTGTTGCTATAGGATAATAAAATCAATATAAAGTTTGTAGATTAAGCAAGTCCGTCATACTGGGTAATGTTTTTAAGGCATCAAAAAATGTTAAATTTGTAAATCTTTTGCTCGATTTTTTTAAATTTTCTAACTTCAAAAAACTGTCTCGCGATTTGAGAAATTATGAATTGAATGAAAAATTGAAAAGTGTTGTGGTATACAAATGTTGCATCTGACCCTGCTGTTCCATGTTGCCTCGTTTGACGGAATCTGTGGACATAAGTTTTTTAGATTAAATCAGACTTTTCAGGCGATTTAATTTTCATATCAGGCTTTCAAATGCAGCTGATTCTTATTAAGCCACACAAAAAGCTTTATTTTTCGAGTGGAAATTGCATTTTATTACCCATCGCGCTTCACACGGTGTTCTGTATTTCAGTAAAAAAAAGCGCAGAACCGAGAGCGAGACTGAGTGAGACCGATGCCAACCGGGCAATTTTTAAGAACACCCGTGTAACGATGACGGTCGGAAAGCATTTAAAATCATATTTTCAGCTAAAACAATCAATCATCTCGATGATGGTAAATTTCCGCAATCAATCAACCTGGAGAGTGAAGACGGTATAAATATATGTAGGTAGGTATATCGCGTTGAGCTTCGTTTTGCGGACGCAAAAGCTTTCGCAAACGGTGTGATGTCGGTTGGATTGCAGGGCTGCGCTTGAAAGGTGTTGATTTCATTTTCGTTATATTTTTGAGATTTATTTATTTTGGTAATTATTTATTAATTGAGATTTCAACAAAAATACTCAAAAGAACATTGATACAGCGTAGACTAAATTTTTTGTATCTGGAATATAGAAATAAAAAATCCTTTCAAATCAAATGCATGTGGTTATGATCAATATTCTCTGTTGAATAAGAAAATTTGATAAGATTGATAAAAATCATTCATGAAAAATACAATTTTCAAATGTAACTTGAATTGAATTAAAATCTAGTTACTAAAATTAAATCAACACATCCTACCAAACGAATCACTACAGGGGCTGATGAGAAAATCCTCTAGGAGAAAGCACTTTCTACAGCAAGAAAAGCATTACAGTACAGGTACCTGTACCTTCAGTAAAACATTGTAGTGTAAATCTTCATTGCTGCAGGAGAAAAACATTTTGTGTCGTTTTTATTCTCCGCTCTGCTGGTTTCTGAGGAAGGTTTCTAAGTGGGTAGCTACAAGGATCTTGCTCTGATAAATATATAACTGTAAGAACGTGGAGCTGTTGTAAGAGGTCAACATGACTTTCTATCAGTTGGCTTCTCGTTGTTTCTTAGATGTTCGAGCAACATAGAGATTTAAATTGGTTCAATAAGTGTTGATGGACGCTGGAAAATACCTAATAGCGAGGTTAAAGTCATCACAAAACACGCTTGGTATGTATGATGCATAGATAATTGAAACCTCTAGACTTTAATATCGCTGCTGTTAGATGATCAGCTGAAATTTTTATTTCTTTAATTTTTCAAACGTGATGATCAACGTATAAATCTTAATCATCCCAAATTTATGCTGAACTATTATCAAACAGTTCCAGTAGGTCTTTCTTTCAACGAACCTGTACTATTTTATGGCGTTGTGCGCATTTTTTAACTAAAGAGAAAACCGCTGAGCACACGTTTGGAAATATTTAAGGCATTAGACAAGCAACGAAAGGAATGCTAGAATGCACTGCAATCTTTTCACAACAGCCTTGCAAAACTGTCAGCAGTCTTTAGCTATTAAGCTCGGTCAAAGGATGTGGTAATAAAAAAAAGGTAGAGTAGTTTGGTGCAATAAGATTCCCATGGTGAAAATATTTGACACAACAAACTGACTATCTTGTATTACTTAAAATTTTAGGGCAACAATACAAGGTACCTACAAATTTATATTTCCGAACGGATTTCGCTTGTCGAAAACGTGTCTCGACAAAAGACATCACTTCAGAGGGATTTTCGGAACCGTTGAGTAGCCCATAATTGTGGGGCGACTGTTTATTTATTAAAATAAAACTTTGCCATTTTGTCTATTGACTCAGAAACTACGAAAAAGATTGGCATAGAATATTTCCCACCCAAAATTGAGGTTTGCGGACATTGTAGCGTCAAATTAGGAGATGGGCTTAGGAGTTCTACTTTCTTCTCACAGAAGCACGTGGGATACACGCCTTATTGGCCACAGTAATCGCTCGATTTGAGCCCTCTAGAGCTGTCCGCCTGATCAACCAGCGGCATAATTTCCTAAATGTTGGCATCAAAGATTCATGAGTGATCAAACAATAATGTCTGTGAACTGCTTTCTATCAAGCACATTCTCCATACCGGCTGGTGTTCCGTAGGGAAATCTACTGAGTCCTCTGCTGTATACCTGCGTTATTCCTCCTCAGGATTAGATCTGGCTTGCTTTTTTCATCGATTTGAAGTAGTAATTATTTGTTCAAATATGTCTAACAGTTTTATTGGAGAGATCTTGTCGTAGTGATCTGTTGGGCTCTCGCCGTGTGGCGCACTTTTACCAGCGTTGGGGCACTCAAATCCCTACTAGTTCCACCGATTTCCTCGCAAATTTCAAATGGAAATGGTTCTGCTAATCATCAAATATAATCACAAAAAAGGGGGTGTTGCGAAAATGTGCACTTTCCGATGGACGAGCCTTCCAAAATTGCCAACAAAATACACTAAATGCTTTCTATAGGGCTTCAGCAACTTCTAAACCCATCATAATGTATGAGACAATTGTAGATCGTGGCTTGTTACAACTTTGTTTCAAAGACAGCGAACCACTATATGCAATCTACAAAGTGTCAGGTTCAAAAAACTGTTTTTTCAAGAGATTTTTTTCAACTTTGACTGTAACTTCTGAGGGTAATGTGATAGGTCTTTAACATATTCAACAAACTTATTTATTTTGATCAGATTAACAACTTTGTCGAAGACATCAAAGCCCTCATTTGAAGAACAAAAAAGTTAGCATTTTTATCTCGCTATCGGTGGACCCTTCGGGAAAAATTTTTATATTAGAATATGCTCCTTGTAAAAATAAACAATGTTGCTCAAGACATCAAATGTCTATTTCTTCATCCCTGGGCACTATTAATTTCGTACAGTTAGATAGATGTTCTGCACCACTGTGCAATGATATAAATTATGAACAAAAGTGGGCCAAGAATTTTTCCTTGTGGAACTCCCTGTTTTATAGTCTGCAGTGAATTATTTTTGTAAATACGACTGGAAACGGCCAAAATATAATGTGATCATAATTATCAGCCGAAGAAGATTTTCTTGTGCTATTTGGCGTTTAATTTGTGTTTCGTGTGTGATGTGACGTTTGTGAATACGCTTACTGTGATTTGGGGAAAACTGAGACGTAGTTAAGTGGCAGAGGCACAAAGAATCGCAACTGATATTAAGAAAGAGTAACAAGTTTTATCTGGATTTTTTTTTTTGTAGCGGCCCACCACACTCCCCCACACCAAAAGGCTCAATTGAGCCCCCTGGTAATGGACGCTACTGTTCTCAGCATGTCTGGCAGCAATGATAATAAAAGTTAACGCGAGCAAATTTTAATCATGCTGAGAACACAAATTTTTGAATGTCGTGCGAGGAAATGTATTATTTAACTTAATTGACTACAATATGAATCTCAATGGAAAATAATTTCCTTTGAAGAGATTCATTATGCTATATTTACTATTACACTATTTATTTTTTGCTTATTTTATCAAGTTATGTTCAATAATTTAATATAATAAAATTACAAACTACAAAATTTTTTTAAAGAATAATACTATTAGAAAATAACGCTACAAATGAACAAAAAGTAAACAAAACAAAGACTGGTTGATGATCGACTGTTTTAATGGTTCAATTTTTCTTTCAAAAGCTGTATCACTTTGGTTTTGAACATGGAACGATTCGTTATATTTTTAATTTCAGTTTGTAAGGTGTTGTATTTAGTAGGTCCAATAAACGAAATTCTTTTTTGCCCTAATGATGTTGTTGATCGGCTTCGTTGCAAGAAATCTGACTGGCGAGTGTTATGAGTTCGCAACCCCGTAGTAAAATGGAGGTTTTGAATATTTTCAATTGAGTGTAGATTATCATAGACATATATAACATTTTGCAAATCACAGAGTTCAGATATTGGAAGAACGTTATGCGTTCTTAAAGAGTATAGCTGAAGGGTAGGGAATAACAAAGGGAGCTTTAAGATGTTTTTCAAGCATCTATTCTGGAGCGTTTGAAGTTTCTGTAAGTGGGACAAAGAGGCTCTTCCCCATATCATAATAAGGTAGTTCAAATGAGAGTGAATAAACGCAAAAAAAAAATTAAAGAGAACATGTTGTGGAACAGAATTTCTCAGTTTCCAAAGAACACCGCAAAGAGGAGTAATTTTTTTTTCCAGGTGTTCAATTTGAGTAAATTCCTAAGTATTTGAAACAACTAACTCTCTCAATCGTATTACCATTCATAGTTGGGTCATTAGTACGAGGCAGTTTTTTATGTGAAGAACGAAACAACATGTATTTGGTTTTTGTATAATTAAGTGAAAGTAAGTTTGAATTGAAATATTTTGAAAGCAGTTTTAGGTCGTCTTCTATGTGCTGAATTATAATTCACAAATAAGCTGTTTAGTTTAGAGTTGTCAACTATCTCTTTTCTTAGAATTGTTACATTTTTATCACCTAATAAATTGAAGGATGTGAGTATTTGTAAATGGTCACTAACATCAGAAAAGATTGTATCATTTTTCAATCGATCTAAGTCAATTTGCTTCGATATTACGTGATCTAGAATATTCCGAGTTGTTGGCCTAGCAGGAAAGGTGTTTGTACAAGCGTATCCAAAAGATTCTAAGATAGATCTATATTTTGCTACGGTATTTAGATTAACCAGATTCACAGGAACGTTTGAATCACCTACAATAAAGCAGGAGTGATTATCAGCAACAGACGTTAGAAGAGATTCAATTTGATCACAAAACTTGTTAAACGAAAATGCAGGGGGTCTATATACGCCATGAACACACATTACTTGACCATTTGTACAAATTTTGACACTAATTCGGTGAAAGCCATCAATAGTTATATTTTCAGTAGTTTTAAAATTCAAATTTGTTTTTATATACATAGCTAGGCCTCCATATGGTTGATCACGGCAAGGGAAAATAGATGTGTATCCCGGAATGTTGTAAATACAACAGTTATCTTTACCAAGCCAAGTTTCACAAATAACAATAACATCGATACAAACATTAAAATGATCAATAGTCTGTAATATGCAATCAAATTTATCTAAATTATTCATACTACGTACATTCCATTGCAAAATTCTAAAGGATCTTGAATCATTATTAAAACTACTTAAATTAAAATCTTCTACATTTTCGTGGTATCTATTAATTAGACTATCCATTGAATAAAATATATAAAAGTTATTAAACAGTTGTAAATTTAAGATCTTATTTTGATCGTGGATCAGCATTGTTCCTTTTTCGTTTGGGTGAAGGACTTTCATTTGGAATCGTAGATGTGTTATTTCCTTGCTGAGTGACATGCATGCTCGTATAACGATTCATTTCGAGTTTAGTTTTAATTATATCAGGTTTTGAATTATCTGTTTGTTTGACCAGAATGGCACCATTTCTTCCGGGCCAGATGTATTTGGCTCCAATTAAATCTTGATATTCGCGCAATTCAGTTAGAATTTCCATAGATAAGGGCGTCAATTCATCCCTTAAAGGTGTTTGGTGTAAAATCATTCGATACAGTCATGAAGTATTTTTGTCGATCTTTTCTTCTGTTTTTGCTGTTTTGTCTGTTTCCGGTTTTTAACTTTAAATTTGGTTATTTTGAGAACAACAGAAGGTTTAAGTATTCGTAGTATTCGGCACAGAATGATAAGTATGCATGAATATCTTCTTTAATCTCTTTTTGGAATTTTGTTAAAGATTCTAAGTAGATTAGTTAAAAACTTAGGTTTTCAATTTGCAGTGTTGTAAATACCATAAATTGATACCTCCTGTGTATTCATGAGAAATGTTAACAAAACAAGTAAAAAATTATGTCTTATGGTTTTAGAGTTAAAAAGACCTTTCGAGATCTTTGCTGATCTCAAGAGGTTTTCTGTTGTACTAGTTTTTTATGTTCTCTTTATTTTCAAGAGCGAGTAAAGGCGCTTTATCCTTGGTCGTTGACCAGAAATGATGGTAAACAGAACTCCAAATGATAATATTCTAATATTTTTAAATCACATTTTTCTACTTTTTTTTTTGTTAAAAGGTCTTTAATAAATATTATTAATATTATTCTACTTTTTTTGTTTTGTGATTTCTGTGTACAAAATAACTCATTTCCAGCCGTTGAAGGATGATCAGAGCCAGACTCAACAAGGAGCACTTTCTAGCGTGCTTCCAACAAATTTCCCCTCGGAGCGTATGGTATTGGTGGTCCTCGCTTCTTCTCTTCTTCTGTTCCCGACGGTTCTGAGTTCTCTGCTCAACAGTAGGCTATTTTAAGTTCCTGATAATTTTAATGTTTTTATGAAAATATAATTGAAAACATGAACAAAGACTAGAAAAATGATAATACATATGCGTTTATTATTCTTCGGGACAAAAAAAAGTTCTGGTTGTGGAAGTATGATTAGTGATTAGTGTTAGAAACAGTAGTCATTTTAACGTATAATTTCTCAATATGTTGCTATTCAAGTGCCAGTCAAAATAAGGAAAAAGTTAGGAAAAGATACTGAAAATGTATTGTTGAACAAGTCGTAGTATCGAATTATCACTTTTAAAAGTAAACATACTGAACATACTGAAAATGTATTGTTGAACAAGTCGTAGTAACGAATTATCACTTTTAAAATTAAACATAAAATTTGAAGACTCTATAGAATGGTTCAGAATAACTTGAAACTTCGTGACGAGAATTCAGTCCACTACTCTGTTATGTTTATACTGAATGAATTCACGTCACAACTTTAAAAAGGCATAACTTTGTTCGTTTAACTTTAATTTTTTTATCAATTTATTTGAAACGGCTCATATGTTTAAGTTTAAAGGAGCCAAACTCGTGTTTTGCTTATACAGTTGATAACTTTTTCGTGAAGGATTGAAGAAGATAGAAAGCGAAATGTGAAAAATAAAAAGAGTTATAGACGGAGATCGATAGTTTTTAGAAAAAGGTACATTTCGAACATGGAGTCCAAGTCAATCACATCTCTCACTGGAACATTGGTACTTTGTCCGACGTTGTTCAATTGAAAAGCTACGCACATCAAATTGTGTGTAATTGTTTTCTCTGTAACTTATTTGAAGACACCTTTATCCTAATTCAACAGAGAAAACAGAAAATGGTGGTAACAACTTAATTTTTTTTAATGTCCAAATTATATTCATTTTGAAAAAAAAATCAATTTGCGACCATTGGCTACTATTTTTTATCATTTTCAAGTAAATTGGTTGACTTCTAGATTGATAACAGTTCAGAAAAGTCCGGAAAAGCGATTTCGCGTCTCGGTGGAATGTATCATCATCTGATTTTAATGTTTTAAGTGATGCTTTACTTATTAAACTTGTCTAATTACATATCTCTTTGATTGCCGGAATTTCCGTCCAAAGGGTGCGTGCTAGCCTATGCTACTCTTTTAGCGTACTTACGTATCAATGCAACGGATTCTTCCAATTGGTACCCACCTAACAATAGTCTAATGTCCCCAGATCGGCAATTAGGAGAAAATCGTCGAATCGAAAGTAGGTACCTTCCTAGCACATCTGTGAAAGAAGCGCATTCAACAGGATTGAAACTGTCACACAGCTGTCGTTTACATCGTTCTCCTGTCGATTTTGCGGATCCTGCCGAGCGCCAAATTCCTGTCCTTTGGGATCCAAACCGATTCAGTTCGTCGTCGTCGTGTGCACCAATACGGCACCGGGATGTACCACCGGGTCCTGATAAACCTTCTCCCATTCTTCGGAATGGTTGGATAATAGTTTGTTTCCGGCAAGTTCTCTTCATTTCAGTCCGTCTGGTTTTCCACTGAATTGGAAATTTGAAAACCGCCTATCGTCGGTCTCCTGGCAATATTACTGTAGTTTGGTTGGAAATTATTTCATTCATTTCGATCGTTTGGATTCCTTCGCTTGCCGTTTGCAGGATACGAAGTCGCCCCTGCAGCGAGCACACAACCTCCCATCAGGCACACAAACACACATCACATCCAAACTGAGGCCGCCAGGGTTGGGGAAAATCTGCTGTCTCTGGCAGATTCTTTTTCGTGTTCAACCCGTTCACTTCCTATATCGAACCCAACCCAAGACGGCCAAGACGTGTTTTCTCGGTCTGCTACATGGCCTCCTTTGGGAAAGTGAGGGAGATATTTATAACACTTCGCAATGGTTGAATTCGAAGAAAAATGGCACGTTTAGCACTTCATGTGACGAAGCAGTCTCCATAGATTGTTCCCAATGCTTTTTTATATTCTTTTTTCATTCATTTTTTTTTATTCCTGCCCAACTCAAGGCTGAGCTGGTCCGCCCAAATAGACGACGTGCGGATTGTTCCGAAGCTGCTTCCGATTCCGATTCCTTCGTTTTGGACAGGATAGTTTTTATTTTCGATCGGTGGCAGGTTGGAACCTCCTAAAATGCTTCCAACCAACAGTTATCCAGCATCCGACCAGAGTCAGATATCTTGAATAAAACATTTTAATATATATGCTACTCTCGAGAAAACTGACAGCATTCAGTGGGATAGCGTAGGAGGAGGGATGGGAAAACGATATTTCACTTTTGCAACCTCTGGGTGCGCTTTGGATTTGATACATTTTATTGCCGTTCAATAAATTTCGCCAAAGGGGCTACCGCAGAACGCCTCCAGTTTTTCCACTTTAGATTGGATGGTGTTGGGTAAACGTGCTGGTTTTTTTTTCTTCTCACACTCCCACCAACCACTTGGGAAGCTCGATTCAAACACAATAGGAGGAATCCAGGGTTGAGCAGGGTTCTCCTGTTGACGATGATGATGAAGGTCGGTTTGTCCGAGATGGATGAAAGAAAGCGCCACGCCACCGATCCAATGGCAATGAGGGGCCGGTATCATATCCGCAATTTTGTGTCGCCGATTTTACAGAAACTTAAATCAATTTTTGCTACTTCATCGGGTGTCCCTCTACAACTCAACACGACAGGGACTTTGCTGCCTGAGCGATTTACGACAAATCCCGTCTAGCAACAAATCAAAGGTTTGAGTGTAATTGAATTATGATCAGTATTTATTGAAGCATTATCCCTTAGTTTTATGGGTTTCGAGATTTCTTTGGAAAGGAGTTTTTAAGAAGAAATTATCGTACTTATGATGAATGCCTTTTAGAAATGCAGAATTGATTTTTCACTCTGATGTATATATTTTATAACCACCATTATCAATTGAAAAATCATTTATTGATTTGAGTTCTTTACTCTTTAACTCTTGAATGTAGAGATTATAAAATATACGCTTCCAAATGCAGTGATGCTTCCTACATAAATAACCTATTTTTCTTTTTCTTCTTTTATTGCAGGTAAGAATTATCGATCAATCATCTAAACTAACTACAAAAGTAAGTTTTTCTGAATCTGCTTCCAATATTAGAACCTCAAAAAGAAACCCACAAGGCCAAGGTATTATTTGGCGTGCTGAGGGTTGCGCGATCGAATATTTATCCGCCTGTTCAGTAAAACGGGGTTCCGTTACACAGCACCGTTGCATAACATACATGCGACATGAGTATCTGACGGTTGTTTTAAAACTCATGAATATAATATTGTTATTGTATAACTTATGCCACTCAAAACTTCAGCAACTCAGGAGACCATGTAAATAAATTATTATTTTTCTTAAGTATTTATTTGCTAGTGGTTCATGACAGCATCATTGAGTTAATTCCTCTACGAGTAGTAGGCTTCCTTTTTTGCCTTTCGTGTCTATGGACAAACACACATCACATACATATATCGTGGAATTAAAAAAAAACGACAAAGAAAAGTCGAATAAATTAATAGAGTTCATCAATATCAAACGCATATGCACTCATTTGTCTTCATTTTATTGCAATTTAAAATTCCTCATTTGCACTTGGCAGTCATGCCTAGAAGGCCAGGCCGAAAATCATGCCATGACGAATCAATAAATCATAAATACATTTACATTGCCATGTAGGTATTTGTATGGTCCCCTGGGAAGGTTTCCGTACTGGTACTTAATGGGATGATTTTTATCTCACATTGATCGAATTGAGCACGAAAAATTGGTGTAATTGTTATGATGGTTAATCTTGTATGGTGTTCAACGTAGCACTAGAAGGTGTCTGTCGACGAGCAGTGGGGGAATTGCGGAGCACGATTTTCAACAGATCCAGTCAACTTATCTGTTTTGCCGACGACATTGATATAGTCGGCAGATCATCTGCGGCGGTGGACGCAAACTGAAACCCGAAATAGAAAGGATTGGGTTAATGATTGATACGTCCAAGACGAAGTATATGCTGGCCTGCGGATGCGAGACCGACCAAACCCACTTGTCCAGTAATAACAATACAAGATCACGATCTACGTTGACGAGCTGGAGATAGTCAAAGACTTTGTCTATCTCGGCTCACTGGTGACCTCAGACAATGATACCAGTCGTGAGATACGGCGGCGAGTTATCAGCGGAAGTCGTGCTTACTGTGGATTCCGCAAGCAACTGCGTTCGAGAAGACTTAGCCCTCGCACAAAGTGTAACCCGTACTCGACGCTCACTAGACCGTTTTTCCTCTACGGGCACGAGACGTGGATATTGCTCGAGGAGGACCTGCGTATACTCCGAGTATATTTGAGCGACGAGTATTATGAACCATCTTTGGCGGCGTGCAGTAGGACGGAGTGTGCAGGCGAAGGATAAACCACGAGCTCGCGTGACTCTACGGCGAACCCAGTATCCAGAAGTTGGTGAAGGCTGGCCAGGAACGCTGGGCAGGACATGTTGTGAGAATGCCGGACGACTGTCCTGCAAAACTGGTGTTCACTGCCAATCCGGTAGGAACGAGACAAGCAGGGGCGCAACGAGCGAGGTGGTTAGACCAAGTGGAGCGATGGCCATGGACCGAGTGAATTGGAGGAATATTGTTAATCAGGTTATGTCGTGAGACGGAAAACCATGTAAATAAATAATGGTGTAGCATATTTAAAAATTCAATCAAGAGCAACGATTTTACTCTTTGACTTCTTGTGGCTCTACACACAAAAAAAATCTGAGTTTTACATTTGATGTAAAATTTGATTTCATGTAAAATTCGGTCAGATGTGTTGCATATTAGAACGCAGCCCTGAAAAAAACCATGCCTTTCCTCATTCTGTTCAATTTGTTGTAATTTTACATGACTTTTGCTTGAAACGATGTTTGGAATCAGAAACGTTGCTGTCGCGCACAGGGTGTGTCTTATTGTTTGCCAATTTTAATGAATGTAAAAAAGTGAAATCCTTTTAACAATTTTCACCAAAACAATTTTTTTTATTGCTTATTGTAAAAATTGCACTTTAAAAATGCAACTTTAAAAATAGTAAATTACTAGATAGAATTTCGTAGACTTTATTAGAGAAGTGATATTTTGTTCTAAGCAACAGTTCACCTCTTGTCTTTGATTTTTAATATTTTTAAAAATATATGAATAACTCCAACCGATAACATTGATACGAGTCCTAACAATTTAAAATGAATAGCATATTAAGTAGTCAAACTTTGAGTTTAAATAAATATTGCACAAAAAGATCAACCATATTCTCAATTTGTTGTTACAAAAGATTCAGCACAATAAAGCTTTTTTTCGCTTTATTCTTCGATTTAAGTATAAACTTCTGAATTAAAAAAAACAGGTTCTTAGATTTATATACAAGTGAATCGATTTGAATTGTTTAATAATTAAACAAACAAATTACAAGTTTCATGAACTCTTCCTCACATTCCATTATATTGCAAAGGACATTTCAATGTACACGAACAAAAAACAAGTATTTTTAATCAAAAAGCAATCTAGATAAACTTAGTGCTACCTATTTTAAAAAGTAATAAAAATTGTTTTCAAAATCATCCATCCAAAAAGTATTAACGAAACTAAAAGAAAATTCAGATACACCCTGTAGCAGGATCGTTTCACAAACAAACACCGAACGGCCGACCGGTAAGCAGCAAGTTTGATTTGATCGCGAATAAAATGCTGTTTCAAATCTGGAGCTCGGTGATTTCAAGGTATTGTAAACATTATGAACATCTTTTAAACCATTGTCATGCTTTGTTATTAAGCTTATGGTAAGAATTTGATGAAATAATGATTCAAAAACTAAAAAGGGATAATGAGCCGGTACGGTTTTATTGTTATGGTCATGTAAATTCACAATAGCATTTTTTTCTTTTCGGGAATTTACATTACATCATAAATCATGTAAATTTAGTAGAAATAACTTGTTCCATTTATTTGCAGGTTAAAACATGTAATAATTTAATACTGTGTACCGACTAAACGACACAACGACGTTTTACAACTTTAAATACAGTCGAAACTGAATGAGCGAGAATCCAAGGGACAGAATTTATTTCTCGCTTAAAGAGGGTTTTCACTTTTCCAAGTTCCATTTTCTATGCTTTGAATAAACGTTCACTTCAACGAAGAGAAGATGTCCCTGTTTTAAATTTTGTAGAAATTTGTTAAATCTTAGGTTTACTGAGAATTTATTAAAGCTCAAAATCCTCTTAAATAAACTTTTTGATTTGAATTAAGTTTTAGAAAAAAAACGTTTTTAAATAATAAGAAACTTTTTTGCGCCCATAGAAATTGACATATTTTTTTCCTTGATTATAAAAACGCTGATTTCCTGGCTATTTCTCACGAGTCTCTCAACAGAGTCAATCTGTTGATTGGGAGGCTGAGCTTGATCGATCCGATCCCAACGCTGCAGCAGTAAAATTTACCAACATCATAATCACATAATAGATCTACATGTGCCAAAACGTCTTGCTGTTGAAAATGTTCGAGCGCCTTGGATTATTTAAAACGCATGCAAACTTTGAAGCGCATAGCTCTTCGAAACTACAACATGCTCAAATCACCCTCTTCAAATGATGAATTTCATAAGCTGAATTCAGCGTTTAAAAAAAGCCAGCGCCAAATGCTACCAAAATTACTTGTCTCGATTACAACAGAATTTTAAACAAAAACTTAAGTCTTTTTGGAAAGAGTCTGGATTACCAACAAACTTGTTTCTGGATGACGAGACGGCCTCGTTGGACCACGATATAAATTTGCAATCTTTTTGCTAAAAATAATTCTAGCGTCTTTACTTCCGGATCTATACCCTCCTAACAAATGGCTAGTGCAACTAGAAACGTTCCATCTTTGAAAACCCTTTTAATCAACATCTCTTTTGATGAAGAAACTATTCTGCAGGCGACTGTTAAACACAAAAAATGTGTTTCCTCGGGCCCCGATGACATGTCAGCTATTTTTTTTAAAGCTTTATGCCTCATTTAATAATTCATATCAAACGCATATTTGACGCATCGCTAGACAGAGCTATCTTTTCGTCGTTGTGGAAGAATGCTTTTATGTTCCCGGTTTACAAAAAAGCCAATGGAGGAATATTGATAACTAAAAAGGAATATCGGATTTGTGTGCAGTAGCTAAATTGTTCGAACTCGTTATCTTTGACTCAATTTTCTCGTTTTGCAAGCAATATGTTTGTAATGATCAACGATGCAATCTACACCGATTTGTCGGCTGCTTTTGACAAGGTGAACCACGAAATAGCTATTGCGAAGGTGGAGAGGCTGAGAATTTGCGGATCCTTATTAGATTGGTTTTGCAGTTACCTCATTGGACGCAAATTCTCTGTAAGATTTCTGGTAACTCGAGTTCCAAACAATTCTTTGGCAAAATCAGGCGTGCCTCAAGGCAGCCACCTAGGCCCAGTAGTGATCCTGATTTACTTTAATGACGTGCTTTTACTACGGTCCAAAACTCGCCTATGCAGATGATCTGCAGGTTTTCTACACTATAAATTGTTCTGGAGATACTGTTCTTTTACAGCGACAGTTTGAAAATTTTGCCAAATGATGCGACGACAACTGCCTGCCATTAAACCGCACAAAATGCTCGGCCATTACCTTTTCCCGTAAACGGCTTCCCGTAACTGCTGATTATTTTCTTAGGAACAAGATAATTGCTCGGGCAAAGCACTTAAATAATTTGGGTGTAATTCTTGACCAACAGTTGGACTCTAAGTCGCACACTAACTATGTAGTCGACAAAGCATCGAGAAGTTTGGGATTTATCTTTCGCGTGACTTAAGACTTTAAAAACATTTACTGCCTAAAAAGTCTCTTTTGTAGTCCTGTACGCTCAACCTTGGAGTATACATCTGCTGAATGGAGTCTCTATTATCAGAATGAAGCTGATTGGATCGAGGCCATCCAAAGACGCTTTATGCGTTACGCTTTGAGACACTTGATTTGGCAAGATCCGTTCCGCCTTCCACGATACGAGAATTGTCGCTACCTCATATCCTTGGACACGCTCAAAGCGCGGCAAGCTACTATTCGAGCATTATTTGTCTTCGATTTTCTGGCTTCGAATACAGACTGCCCCATGCTGCTGGAAACTATCAATTTGTGCGTATGATCTACAGGACTAAGAGATCGGAACCTTCAGCTTCACATTCCTCTTCGCCAGAACAACTATGGAATGCCAATAGTGCCCTGAGCCAGAGCTCAGAGCTTTTCAGCAAAAGAATAGATCTAGTGATGTTAAGAACTGTGCAGTCTGTAGTCTATACCTTTTTGTTAATTTTATATTAGTGATACTTTTAACACTAGAAGGGCCGGCAAATTGAATATACCTATTCGGACCGTGACCAGTCAAAATGACTGGTAATGGGGAAATTTTTTATCTATATATATAAAAAGCAATTATCTGTATGTTAGTTTGTTTGTTTGTTTGTTTGTCCTCTATAGACTCAGCCATCTTAAGAGCTAGAGATCTGAAATTTGGCATGGACGCTCATTAGGACCAGGAATGATGAAAAATGTTTTTAGATTTTTGGACGACCCCTTCTGAAGGGGGTCGTCCATACAAGACAAATATTGTTTTCGCGTTATTGACGTTATTTTTCGTCGGATTGTGATGAAAATTTGCACTTGAGTGTGTTGAGAGACGGGCAATCGATTACAGTTATCAAATTTAGGGTTCGAGGTCGGCAAAAGGGGTCGTCCATATCCACTGATTAATTTTTTTGCGATATTGGCTTTATTTTACATTGGATTGTGATGAAAATTTGCACATGAGTGTTTTGAGAGACGAGCAATCGATTACAGTTATCAAATTTAGGGCCAGGGGTCGGCCAAAGGGGTCGTCCATATTCACTGATTAATGTTTTTGCGATATTGGTGTTATTATACACCGGATTGTGATGAAAATTTGCACATGAGTGTTTTGAAAGACGAGCAATCGATTTCAAGTTTCGAATTGCGAATCAGAAGTCGGCTGAAGGAGTCGTCCATACCCAACTTTAATGTTTTTGCGATTTTGACGTTATTCTACACTGGATTGAGATGAAAATTTCCGCATAGGAGTTTTGAGGGACGCTCTTTTGCTTTCAGGTTTCAAATCTTGACTCAGGGGTCGGCAAAAGAGGTTATTATCTGTTCACTGTTTTTAAGATATTCTCTTGATTGAGCATAGAATTGTAATGAAAATTGGCACATGGGAGTTTAACAGAAAAGATAATTGATTTCAGGTGTCAAGTTTTGAATCGTGGTCAAAAAAAAGGCCGTCCATGTTAGTTGTTCACTGTTTTCGCGATATTGTCTTGATCATGCATCGGATTGAGATGAAAATGTTCAGATGAGGGTTATAAACTATGAGCAATTGACTCCAGGTAGCATGTTCTTTGTCAAGGGTCGGCGAAAGGGGCGTCTATATTCACTGATCACTGTTTTCAAGTTCCTGACGTTATTTTACATATAATTTGAAAAGAAAAAATGGCACAAGGGAGTTTTGAGGAACGTAAAATTGGTTTCAATTATCGAATTTCGGGCCATGGGACAGAAAAAGAGAGTTTCATTGAAAGTTCAGTGTTTTGTGCAATAATTTTGTTGGAGGCAGTTAATTGATACCAATTTAAGTGTGAAGGCCAAACAAAAGAGTCGTGCACACAAACAAATAGTACATGTTTCTGCCATAATGTCTAGATTTTGCAACCGATCGAGAAGAAAACATTCTCACATAAATTTTAATAAAAAGCCAATCAACCGTTTAATTTGAATTTCAAGAAATAGTAATAGTATCGACTTTAAACACTGTTGAATTTTTCCCCAAAATTGTCGAAAGAATGTTTCGAATTCATTCTCTAAACTCATTTTGACGTACCAATGATTTAAAGCGAAACGAAGTTCGTACGGGATCAGCTAGTATCATAATATTTTTAACTTTTTTCTTTTGAAATTATTTTGTTATTTATTCGATAACATTTTTGTTATAAAATGGAAATATTTATTCACCATGGGTGCACGGAATCACCTCATTTTGACATAGTTGACGAATGCGTGTATGTCATAAAATGAATATTTCGAATAATTATCAAGAAATTAAAACAAATTATCAATCTAATTATAAAATCATGTTAGATGGCTATGGGTATTGACCATGGGTGCATGGCTTCACTTCAATTTTGTTTTATCAGATATTTTCTAGCATCCATCGCTCTGAAATTTTTCAACACGTTGCCTATAAATTATACCTGATATTGAAGGTTTTGAAGCATATTTTTTCTATAAGCAGAGCAATTTACCATGGGTGCACGGATTCACCGCCATTCATCCAAAATCTTTTTTTTTTTGCATGCTTAAGGTAAAGAATAAAGATTTTTATAGATTGAAATGAAAATTTGTGTTATATGCATAGTTTTTCACTAAGGGTGCACGGATTCACCGCGTTTTAAATAAATATTGCACTATTCCAATTTTTAAAAAGTATTTATACAAATCTTTATTAAACCAAAGTCGAAACCATGTCTTTCATGTTGATACATAATGATTTGAATAGCGATTTT
Organism: Uranotaenia lowii; assembly: GCF_029784155.1. Lineage (NCBI taxonomy): Eukaryota > Metazoa > Arthropoda > Insecta > Diptera > Culicidae > Uranotaenia > Uranotaenia lowii. Next base: position 257,214,870 of record NC_073692.1, read on the forward strand.
CATTTTAAGCTCCGTTTTTTCATTCCTGGAAAAGACATATTTCAATTATATCTTGAAACAATAAATTTATTTATTTATTATTAAAAAACATGTTTTTGCAATCGTTTATTTATCTGATAAGATCTTATCAACGTCCAGGAGATTGGAAAACGATTACAATGGACCTAACAGATCAAATTTACTCATGTAAACTTAACTTAAAAATCTGCAAAAAATCATGATTGAGTTTTGAACCAAAACGAAGCTTTTTAGACCCCAGGGATTAAGAAATTCAAAAATGACCCCTAATCGACTCAGCCTAATACGCAGTGTCTAAGAAAAAATAAGCCGCATCATGAAAGGGTTTCTGCGAGATGAAATTTAGCTCCACCTTTGACGTTTCTTAAACGAAAGAATGCCAACGTAATGTTTATTCCAACCAAAGCATCCTTCATTTGGTTAAAATCAATATCGATAGTCATCACATTATTGCCATCGAAGTTCCATCATCGCAGCATGCGTCGTCGTTGTCACTGGTTGTTGCTGTAGGACACTTATGTATGTCGAAGCAAGCGATATCGATCCATGTGTGGGTGTGTGCCTGTATATATGTATGTTACCGGGTCACTTTCCCATTCATTCATCCATGAAATAGAAAATAGCTTTTTCGAATAAATCAAATCCTCTGTCTCTCTCTCTTTTTCGCACACTGCAAAACTTTTTCTTTTATTTTTTCCTCTTGTTCGGTCTTTAGGCTCAACAACCCAAGGGTTTCAAGTAGCTAGCAACAATAACAGAAAAAAATCCGACTACAAGATTTCTTATGATAAGCAGGGATCGGATGCCGGCGCAATTCCCTGTATCGGACCCGATTTAACGAATGTTGAAAGTTCAGCCAACAGTAATTAATCAATTTCTAGCCTGGAGTGTCCTCTCCTTCTAAGATAGGCCCTGTTTTAGATAGGCCTAGTGTTTTTTTATGGCTCATGTTGGTTGCCAAATGGCAAAATGGAAATAAAACCAAACGAGCCATTTTTGCACAAATAAAAGTACAATTGTGGAAGTTTAAGGGCAGTGCGGGGGTGGGATGATTGTGGTCATGCCCGTCCGATTACAACCCTAAACGGAAAACTTGAGATTCGAAAATGCATTAATCTTTTAAGTAACGTTTAGTTCAATTTCGATCTTTAATTTTGAAACATATAATGGCAAGGTAATTGAAATCTCAGGTTTTGGTGAAGATTCGTTACAATCTTCAACTCTCACCGCATTTTGCAGATCTAAAGCTAACCGTCCCAATGACGCACATCGAGTATGAACATAAAGTTCCGGTACAGAGCATTTATTCCGTAAAAATGCTACCATGTCCGAATGTTTCACCGACAAATTCCATGCACGGAGTCGATGAAATTCAAACAGACCGGGGCATGGAAGTCCTCCGGTAAACCATCGTCTTCGGTTTCCTAGGATTTTTTTTCCGAGCTCTCGATACATATCCAAATCCAATCATTCCTGAACCAGACAGGGTGCTTAGAAATTCTCCCATCCCGGATAAAAACGGACCAAATCGGACCGGACCGGATGGTTTTGTTGCAGGTACTCGGAGTCGGAGTTGAGTTTGACCAAGGCAACAATTCATTTGCATTGGAAAGAGGAATGCCAGGAATTGCTCTACATCGACCGCACGGTATAATTTATGGAATTTCTTTGGCATTCGTAATGAGTGGCTTCTTGAATGTTGTGGCCCATTTGACCGGAAAGCAGTGAACAAGTTAGTCGGCAAAACAGTTTAGAGGGCCAGGTTTCCGCAAACTTCACCCGTGGAATGAACTTCTCTGCCAGTCCTTAACAACAACTCAATGATGAGGCACGGTGGCAGTCAGCAGTTATTAGGAAAAGCTTCTTCAAACTTTGCTATGCTGTGGCACGTGGCATTCCATCATGTGAAATGTGATATGGCAAATGTGTCTAGGGTGGAAGCACCGTTGATGGACCTTCCTAGCTGTTCTTATATTGCCTGAATATTTAATTAGGAGTTTTTCAACTTACTAAAAGTTGGGTTTTCCTCCATTTGATTGTTTTTTTTTAACATAATCACTAAACATTAAATGTCCGTCGAATGTAAATTTCCATCTATTCGATTAGTTTCCTCAGAATTCCATAATTGATTATTTCTGTTTTGAATTTTCCTACAAAATAGCCTAAGTCCCTCTTAGCCATTCTGGATAATTCACCCTACAATGAATGGGAGGTTAAGTGACCCGTGATGGATTACTGAAAATTCCTAAGACGCCCCTCGTTGGCATGTTTCGTTCAGTGCGAGTAAAATGCAAAAATTCGCTTCTAGGAAAGCGATCAATGGAGTTTACTTCGAGGCAGTCATAGCATACCCGAGGAAATCTTTTCTTTTTCCACTGCTGGAAGATGGGTCTTCAGACAGAATGCTTTCCAATGCTCGAATGTTATCTGCCAGATACCAAAAACGTTCAGGTTGTTGAAAATTACCTATTGTAATAAGCTGTGCTTTCGAGCTATCCATTGGAGAGAGCTTAATATTTCTCAAGACACGGTTATATTTCAGCAAACAAACGTATCTCATCTTGTAATTAAAATGATAATTATGAATTCTGAACGATTATGTACTTTTGAATGGTTTTCCCTTGCTTACCCTTGAACTACTCAATACTGATACAGCATCTGTATTTTTATTCTGAATAAATGAATTCCTATTGTTGACAACCACCTTCTACCTTTATAATTTTTAAATAAGACCAGAATAAATTTCCTTTCCTTCTTTTGTACCTTTGAGTTGGATGGAACGTCTGAAGGGGGGAGGGGAGTGGGGGTTGTTTTCTAATAAAAAATAATTTGAAAAAAAAAATCTCCGAAAAACATTGCAAAAACAGAATAAAATATATTTAGGGATAATAACAACTATCTTTTCTTAACACTTCGACCTTGCGGCTATTTTACAGGGATTGAACCCACTTTTAGATTATAACATTGTTCACAAAAAATAATTTTACTTTGTTTAAATCTTGGGTTTTCCGAAAGGCAAAGAGCGCACATGTTTTTGTATCCTTTGATTTATGAACATTGGTAATAGTGGTAATAGTGTAAATGAATTGGATCAAAACAGTTTGTTTTATTGTTTTGAAATATATCTGGAAATTTCCTCGAGATTTGCTCCGTAAACATAGAAATTTTCTTCAAAAAAACGTTTTAGTTTTGCTAGTTGCTGCGCGCTAGGAGTGTATTGGGAGTATAATAAGCGAGGAAACTTGGATATTGTGTACATCTTACTATTAACCGCGCTCTTGTAGAAGCTAACGGAAAAGATGGACGTGGTAAACAATTTTCGCTTATGTCCTTCAATTTACTTGGTTGATGGACATTATTTGAGTCCGAGCCGTACATTTCTTCAAAGGGTTTGAATTTATCGCCATGAACTTCTGGTGTTGGCAGCCAAGCGATGTTAATTTTCTCATCCAATCGCTTTGGTTGATGGTATTCACAATTTATGTTCTCGCACTTTTTAACCTAAAACTTAAACATGAAATGTATTTAGTTAATGTATTCATATATTTTTTACAGTATTTTTAACCTGCAACGTGTGTATATGATGTTGCCTTCACATGTTTTTCAAAATAGTTTTTAAAACTTGAATCGTTCATAATTTGAGCTTTGGATATTTTTTTCCAAATTGATAGTTGGCCAGAGATGTTTTATTTTTGATTTCATTGCAAGAATTTCTGTATCAGTGGCAGCTGGTTGTACTTCAACTTTCACTCCTTTATAACAAGTAACAATTACGAGCATCTTCAGTACCTTTGAGTGCCAAACCTGGGTAATCGTTTTCGGGATGTCGGTCTTGAGCCTCACGCCACTGCTTTTTTGAGAGCAGATTTTGAATCAATCCTTACCGCCGAAATGGTTCCTTGACAAGGAAACTCCGATCAATGCAATGTTCGCTGTTGCCATAAACCTTTCCGCGGAATTGATGAATGAGAAGTTTAGTGGAGGGCGTACTGCACACAGAAAATCTAGGTCCAGAAGTAGAATAATCGAAATGTAGCTAAGCATAACCATAATAGAGGTCAAGTTGTGATCAGGACCTCCATCCGAGCCAATAAATAATATTGGTCTTTCAAGATCTTCTTTCTAAATGCATCCTTGAGAACTATGCATGGCTTTCCAGCATACCATGCATTAGAGAGTTCGGTTGGTGGTTCGAGCTTTATTGATATGGAAGGAGTTATATGCTGTGGAATATTGTCGTGATCTAAAGCGTTTAGACCTCCGTCGTCCAAACCTGCTTCAAACACGAAACGCTGCCTTGGAAACGCTGCTTTGTCATTCAGGAAAACACCAAACTTTTTTCATCAAATTTACCTATAAAAAAGTTTAACCAAAATGTAGATAAGATGCTTGAAAAATGTATGCCAAAAAATCCTACCTGCCATCATTTCATGTTTTGAAATTGTTTTGCGCCGTAATGTTGATCCGGATGTAACTTCCGAAGCGTACGTATTTGCAATCCATGCTTGATATCAAACATGCTATAAGCACTGACCATACTGACTGGACACTCGATTTCGATTTCTGGATAATTTTTCCAGAAAAAAAAAACAAAAAAAATCATTTTTCCAACAGTACGCAATGTCGATTCCAGAGTGCGCATCGATCGATTTGAAGAAATGCTATCCCAGTTAGGAAATGCCACCCAACTTTAAAAATAAAACACGCAATTTCTACGATAAAATCGGGCTAAACAGGGCCATTTTTCCTTGAGGGCATTTTTTGTCAAATTTTTCAGGTTCGCCACCTGCCGTCGGTATTGCGAACCTGCAAAAGCTGACAACAAAAAATTAGACAGAAAATGGTTGAATTTTTGTTCTAAGAGTCAAGTCAGTGTGGTCAGTGCTATAAGTATGGCAATAATAGAATAATATCGTTGTTATTGTGATTGATCTGTTTTGTTTATGGACCTTTAAAAAGTACTTACTTTTAAGTGTTTTTCACTGTTTTAAATACTCCCGTGTGATTCTTCATCTCGATACGTCGGTGCTTAATCCGGTTATTGTCGAGTATTTGTTTTAAGTGCGTGGCAAATAACTGAAATCGCGTCGAAATTACGGGTTTTTGAAACTGTGCTTTCTTGTTGTTTGTTTACAAAACCACCTCAATTCAATTTTTCCCGATCGAAGCGACATCTAGTTGCAAAAAAGAGAGGCTTTCGGCTAAATTTCAACTGAGAATACCCTGTTGCATAACTGCCGGGCGCAATGAATAAGACCTGCTCGACTTGTGACGAAGCGATTAACGGTATTGAGCAAATAGTTTGCAGAGGTGTTTGCGGCAAGCTATATCATTTCGGATGTACGGGTATAACAAAAAGTTTGGCACGACAAATAGATACATTTTCTAAGAATGTTTTCTGGTTTTGTAACGATTGTGCCGAATTATTCTCTAACAATAGTTTTCGTTCTATGGCCTTGAACAAACCGCCCGAAATTAATGCCCTGGATCAGCTTACAAACGCAATTACCGAAATGCGCTCAGGCAGACAACCGCTTGCTCCAAAACCTATTCCTGCCCCCGTATGGATCAAGGCGACACCTACGTCAGAATTAAGGCGCCCACTTAAACGAATTAGAATTCCTGATGCCGCCTCGACTGAACCATGCAAACTTGGATCAAAACAAGCGACAGGAGATATTGCATCCATTCCATTATGCGATGAAGAAAACTCGAAGCTATTCTGGATCTATTTGTCACGTATTAAACCTGATGTACAGTTAGGGCTATGGCCCAAGCCAACCTTGGCGTGGATGAAATAAATGTAACAAAACTTGTTCCTAGAGGCAGTGACATAAGCTCGTTCCGGTTTATTTCATTTAAAGTTGGCGTTTCTCCCGACTTAAAAGTGAAAGCGCTGGACCCTGAATCATGGCCAAAAGGATTGTTCTTCCGCGAGTTTTTGGATTACAACTTCAGACAATTTCGTGGACCGCTGTAGAGATCACCGTTTTAAACCCACCATTCCTGCTGCAAATGAAATCAAAAACTACGAATCTGTTTCGCCGCTTTCTTATTGGATATCGGGACGCACCTCTCAAGCCAATTCGGAAGCTCTTTTCTCTGGCCACCAACGACTGATTGTTCCTGCATCAAGCCGTCCCGTTTTTCGGTCAGGTGGTCCAGGGGGAGGCTTCCAATTGCCATGTCAAGGCAAGTATTTGTCCCATTTGAGCACTTCTTCCGGTCATGCATCTTTGCCTTTTAGCCTCGCTTCATGCGCATCTGATGTTACTATTTTTTCGGCTTATTACGACAATCGAATTCTCGAGGACGTCAACTCATCGCTTCAACCTGCCACTAGCAACATCTCGGACAGCGAAACTATTTCGCCATATTCTCAATGGTCACCGGGGCGGCACCACTCATGCCAATTCGGAAGCTCTCTACTCTGGCCACCTACGATCGATTGTTCCTGCACCAAGTCGTCCCGTTTATCGATCCGGTGGTCCAGGGGGAGGCTTCCAATTGCCATGTCACGGCAAGTATTTGTGTCATTTAGGCATTTCTTCCGGTGATGTATATATGCCTTCCAGCCTCGCTCCGTGTACATCGGATATTATTTTTTCTGTCGACGAGGATATCAACTTAACGCTTCAGCCTGCCACTGGTTCACCGGGACGCAACGGATTGAGCACAATGGAGACCCCAGAGCCCTTCGTCACAGTCGCGCAGTTTCCAGCCAGCGTCAGCAGTCGTCCCGGCCCTGTGTTCGAAGAAGGCAACGGGGTTCTCCAGCCTATGCGTTCAGGCAAGTATCCATATTTATTTCCCAATGCGTTCAGTGATTGCCCATCGCCTTCCAGCATGCGCCCCATTCATCATCGTCATACTGCGGGAACAACACATCGTACTACTGATCCGCATGGTTTGCGCGTATACTATCAAAATGTTCGTGGGCTGAAATCAAAAATCTCCGAGTGTTTTATCTCAACATCAGAGCTCGGTTACGATATTTACACCTTTACCGAAACCTAGCTTGACTCTTCTGTACCTTCAAGCAAAGATACCGTCACTTCAAGATAAAGAAGTGGGCTTTGCCGCGAACATTGATTCTTCTATACGGACTCTCGATGTTCGCAACGCCACCTTAAGAGTTCGGGCAACAAGATTCATGCATCTAGCCATGGTTACCAATGTGTGTCTTGGAAAAACAAATCTGCTTTAAAAGTATATCTGTTAGAAGTGAGTACTTCAGAGCCATCTACAATGCTTTAAATGGTAAAAATAAATTTAGGTAGACCTTTTGGACGAATTATTAACCATATATTGCCATTCGGAAAAAAATTGATTTGAATTTGAATTAAACCGAAACTCTGCTTTTCTAATTTTACTCTGTTCGAGAAAAAAAATCATCTATTGAATGCTCAATTGGGAATCTTTTTGTTCATAAAAAGAAGTATGTTGAAATTGATACCAACAGTGCGAATACGAACAACGGTTGCTTTGATAGTTTTGTATGTTATTTGACGTTGAGGTTGTTGAATACTCAAACCATTGACCCCCATGGAGGGTGTACAAGCTAGTTTAGTCGCCTGTTATGATACCCCTTCTCAGAAGGGAGCAGCACTGAGCGTATAGAAAGAATTTTCGATAAGTTACATGGGTCTGCTTCAAGTCAACTTTTCTGTTCAGACTACACTGTTTTTCGCTGTGACAGAAATATTTCCAACAGTAGGCGTATTTAGTCGTGGTGGAGGAGTCCTTGTGGCTATTTCGAGCAAATATAGCTCATCCATCGTAACAATTGGAAATGCCAGTAGCATTGAAAACATGTGGGTGAAAGTGTCTTATGCACATAGTTCGTTTTTGATCGGCTTAGCGTATATTCCACCGGAAAAAAGCCAGGACATATCAATTCTAGATCTTCACGTGAATGCTCTTTCGGAAGCTAGATTGCAACATTCTTCATGCGGTATGATTTTTCTAGGCGATTTTAACCAACCTCAATTACTGTGGATCCCTGGTCATGGCAACAGCTTGTCGATCGATTCCACATCAGTGATGAGTACGGCAAGTGCCTCTTTAGTGGAATGCATCAGAGAAACGGAATACGGAACCAGTATAATCGAATGTTGGATTTAGTATTCACTGATGAGTCTATTTTGATAAGCACCGTCATCGAGGCCAGCGAAGTTGTTGTTCCAATACACGTACATCATCCTCCGCTTGAGTTTGATATTTCTTTCCCGAAACCTGTAGGTTTTGTTGATGAATTCGATGCATCTGCTCGTAATTTCTGTCGTGCAGATTTTGAGTTAATGAACCGAGCGCTATCTGAAATTGACTGGACGATTCTCCAAAGATGTACTGATGTAGATATGGCTGTGAGTACATTCTGCGACATTATGACTGAAGTTTTCGAAAATTCTGTACCGCTGGTTCGGCCTCGGCTCCGACCTCCTTGGACAAATATTCGACTAAAACGGTTAAAACGGCTTCGATTAAAATGGTTACGACAGTTTAGTAGCTCCCGCTGTCCGTTTATCAAAATGAAACTAAATGATGCCACCAGAAGATATCGGATCTACAATCGTTTTTGCTACCGTCGCTATTTGGATCGCAAGCAATCTAAGCTTCGCCGCAGTCCAAAAATGTTCTGGAAGTTTGTTAACAATAAAAGAAAGGAGTCTGGTCTACCAGCGATGCTTCATTTGAAAGACAGAACTGCCAAATCTTCTGCTGAGAAATGAAACCTCTTTGCCAGTCATTTTTCCAGTGTTTTTCCGATGCATTCGTTAAGTACAGATCAAATCAATGCAGCCGTCACTCTGTTACCCAGAGATGTGTTAGACCTTGACATCTTCGCGATTACTGAAGAAATGGTTCTTGATGCTATCAACAATTTGAAGTTTTCTACCTCAGCCGGAAAAGACGGAATACCTTCGTGCGTTTAGAAAAGATGTAGCGCCATACTAGTAAAACCTCTAACTCACATATTTAATCAGTCCTTCGATCAACAAAAATTTCCAGACATCTGGAAAAGATCATTCATGAGCCCTGTGTTTAAAAAAGGTGACAAACAGGATGTGAGTAATTATCGAGGTGTCGCGTCACTTGCTGCCTGCTCGAAGGTTTTGGAGAGGATCGTCAATTATGTAATGTTTTCAGCGTGCCGGAATTGGATTTCTGAAAATCAGCTTGGATTTTTTCCCAAATGATCAGTAACTTCAAACTTGACAGTTTTTTCCTCATTATGTTTATCCAATATCGATGGCGGAAAGCAAATTGATATACGGATATTACAGCCGCGTTTGATTCAGTGAATCACGAAATTTTGCTCTGAAAGTTACGTCGTTTAGGATTTTCGGAAAGACTGTGTATATGGATCAGGAGCTACCTAACAATAGGGTAAAAGTTCAAGACTAAAAACCCTCTTTAAATAAATGTACAACAACAACAGCTACCTAACAAACCGTCGTTTAGCTGTCAGAATTGGCTCCACTGAATCAACAGAATTCAATCCGAGTGCAGGGGTACCACAAGGTAGTAATTTGGGACCATTATTGTTCACGCTGTTCTGCAATGATATAAACACGCTTCTTGCTGGATGTGGAGTACTCATGTATGCGGATGATCTGAAAATATTTCTGATCATAAACAGTCTTGCTGATTGCTACGAATTACAACAATACCTTGATACAGTAGTGAACTGGTGTGCTGTCAACTCTCTGGTTTTGAGTGTTGCTTAGTGTTGTATCATAACATTTGGACGCAGGAAACAACCTTTCTTGTACGATTATAATATTGTTGGCGAACAATTACATCGTGTAGACCGAATAAAGGATCTTGGTGTTATTTTAGACAGTCATATGACTTTTAAGCACCACTACTCTGCTACTATTGAAAAAGCTAACCGGATGCTGGGATTTATAATTCGTTTGAGCAAAGAATTTACTGATCCTGCCTGCCTGCGAGCTCTATACTGCTGTTTGGTTCGTTCAACATTAGAATCTGCAAGCCTTGTTTGGTGGCCATTTGAAGCTGTATGGATTGCACGTTTTGAAGCAATTCAAAGAAGATTTGTGCGATATGCTCTTCGGGAGTTGCCTTGGGAGAATCCTCTAAACCTGCCACCGTATGCTCAGCGTTGTGCTTTACTGGGTCTTCACACACTCTCGGATCGTCATGCCATCGGCCAATCACTGTTCGTGGCGAAGGCTTTACGAAATGAAATCGACTGTTCATGGTTGCTATCTCGCTGTAATATCTATGCTCCAGAAAGAGCTCTTCGAAATCGAGACTGGCTTTCATTAGAATCAAGAAGTACGCGGTATGGTAGTAACGACCCTTTACGGTCTGCAAAAATTAGCTTCCTACGATTTTATACGCTTTTCGACTTCAATGTATGTACCACAACCTTTAAACGTCGTATTGAAGCTTATCTAAGAGACGAATTGAGAAATAATAGTTGAAAAATCATCGCACGAGCAATTTATTTATGTAACCTTAAATTAAGTTTTATCATTAAGACAACTATGTCAGATGATTTAAAAGCAACAATAAACAATAAACAATAAACAACGCTTTGCGCAATGAGAATGATGATTTCTTGGTGTAAATTGTAAACGAAAATATTCCATGGATGGAATGTTGTTCTCCGATGCCACCATGGTTGGCATGGCCATGGCTACTAAAATTCAATGTTCAAGCTTCCATTGAAGAAAACCACTACCTGTACAGATGGTTTGGACGATCTAAAGTCAGATTTAGCGCGTTGTTGATTTTCGACATGAATCCGTGCGACCAGGTTAGCTTCTAATTTCAAAATAGTGTTTGAAGTTTCGATTCTGATGGATCTTCAGGTTTCCATACAAAAGTGGCATTTGGCTTAAATGATCGATAAACGTTCAAGTTGAACTCGAAACTTAATCCTTGGATGTATTTATATCCAGCTTTGCGTTCAACGGGGGCAAACAAAATTAAATTGAGTGGAGTATACGCTCGTTGCTCAACCAAAACCCGCTATAAATTGGCATACATGAGCTTAGTTGGAACAGGTTGGGAGGTACTAGCCGTAACGCTTTTGAGTTATCTGTTGTCAAGAAGCTTTACTTCAGTACAACTTTGATTTTCAGCTCGATCTTCGGCTTGACTAAGGTAGTTGATGTAACCCGAAAATGTTTCACGCAAACTTTCCACATCTGATCGAACTTCTGGCCAAGACTTGGATTTGATGAATCCTCTTGCACACAGAGCCTCCAATCGCTCATAAATAGTGATCATTTCATTCCTTGACATACGTGGCAGAGTTTTTTTTCGTTCCCATGATAAATTAAGATTGGAATCGGAATGTTTGCCTATTTGTTGGAGTGGTAGAAAGGTTTTTTGGTATTTTTTTTTTTATTAGTTGTTAACCCAGGTGGTAAATCCATTTTACGGATTGCATTCCAAGGCGCGGCGAGCCACCGCGTCCCCCCAGTTTGCTACTCTGGGTCCATGGGTGCAATTGGACGACTCATGATACAATGCTAAGGAACACTGTACCCCCTACGCCATAAAGTCCACCTGGGGCCACTGACCTTTGTTCCCACCTCGAACTGTTTGACACACTTTGCTTCAATAGTGGGAGGTCATTTCGCGCTAGTGCGCTCCAAGGCAATACTCGTTTCCGAATCCTCTGTCAGCATAACCTCATTCTAACACAACTCGATGCGCGGCCCCTCCTCTGACGAGTTAGGACCCGACATCTCATCGTGTGAATGAGGTCCCCACACAGCGCAACTACTAACTTTGTGAATCCAGTCCAAGATCCAGAGACACAAAGCGAGTTGTCGACGACATTTTCTCTGTTCAAACACGCGGGTAGGAGGGGTAAGCCCCCTAAGCCACGTGTAGGACTCAGACTCCTCCGAACTCCTAAATAGTGTTGACTTAAGTCACCACTCAGCGCAACTACTCGATCTTCAAGTCGGGCGCTTGACCACCCGAAGCGCAGATCGAGCTATAGAACGCCCTCATCAGGTCACACTCGCGGTTCAGGCGCATCAATTCCCGAAACGCGTGTCGAACCCTGACACCTCCGGCAAAATGTGCCTCTCAGACACTGACGTGTAAACACGTCCCTAAGTGATCGGCCCACCATTGGCCACCACTTTGCGCATCTACTCATTTTGCGAATCGGGTCTATACCCACCGAAGCGCAAAACGAGTTGGCGATCGCTCTCCCTCCGGTCACGTCCGCATATCAGGGCCATGACCCCCCGAAAGCGTGTTGGACCATCACGCACACACCCAAGTACTGGTACCTAAGTACCCGGGTGCACCACTTCTTCCGCGCGGGTTTGGCGGACCCGTCGACGGCCTCTAGTGGGTTTGGTGTAGTTCTCTTGGCCGTACATCTGCAATACGCCGGACTTGCAGACACGTTTCCACTCTGCACCACGGGGAGGTGGAACTACGTCGCAGAGCTTTTTTGGTATAGGGGAAACTCCAGGAGTAGAAGTTATTTTTTCTGTTTGGGCATCCAAATACCACAAAGCTGACACGAGACCACTCATGAAAATCTCCATGTTTTCCTTATTAAACCTTCCAGAACCAGCTTTTTAGCTCGAGATAACGAACAACACAATTGTGAAGTTCATCTCGGCCGTCTTTAATTTCTTTTCTTTGGGAGAAAATAGAAGCAGCAGCGTTTACCATCATTTTTTGGAAAGCATTTGGAACTTGTTTTGGAGGGTCAACTGTTGGTGTTAAACAGATCAGTATTTTGGTACAAGTACCCAAAACTGTCATTGCGTCCCTAAAAATGGTGTTGCCCTCAACTTCGAATAAATCTTTTTGCTCAAAAGATTTGCAACCGGTAAATATTTTTCCGACTTTCTCGTTTTCTAAAATCTAAACTTACCGGAACTGCTAGAATTGCCTGTGCTATCTGTTTCGTCTCCTTTTCCGCACGAACCGCAATTGATACTTGCTCGATTGTGAAACAAACACCAGAGAATATCAAAAAATGGTGTAATGAAAGCAGTCCGCTGAGAGAAAACAAATAAAAAAACAACTATTACCAAAACAAAGATATAAATTTAATTTTACCTGGTTCAGCGCTGAATATTTAGGGATTTTAGTTACACTTCACCACTGTTATTTTGTTCACCAAGGTCAATTTTAAAAATGCTTGAAATTGATGATTGTGAATTCTGATTTGGATTTTATATCAAAAGACTCAATAAAAAAAGTTAAAAGTGACCGAAATGACGAATATGTACATAGCTCCATGTTAAGCTAAAATCGTTTCAAAAAATAAAGAGATGCATCGCAATTTGAAACTTTTTGAAAAAAACTCAGAACTTTAACCCGTTATTCTTTCAAGGGGATTTTAAACCGGTTGGTTTATTTATCACCATTTATCGTGTAAATGATACTAAATCTACCTCCATTTCGTTGTTAAAAAAACCTGTTTGCTGGTTGGAATCAGGCGCAAAAATGATTGAAAATTTTAATAATGCATGACTCCAAATTGTCAACCTTTTTCTGAATATGTAATGTGGTCTATCATATCCCGCAATCAACTATGAAACCCAAACCAATTACCTTTGTGGAGTCAAACCACAAGTCAAATGCACGGCGCAGGGACGCGAGTTCAGAAAATAAAAAGAAAATTCGCCGGCCAATCAGTCGAGACCATTATCCAGCAGCATCCGCATGAGGTCTTCCGGTCAAGGGCTGGTCCGGTTGAATTGATACCGATACTTCCTCCTCACTGGCACTGCCACTACCGGTTTTGTATTCGGGTCACCGGTCTGCTAATGCCAATTGGCAATAGCCAAACCGCAGGCTGCATAACACAAAATAAGACAGTTTGTGGCCCAGCGCTCTCTCTGTGGTGGTACCTGGGTATCTTTTGAGCTTGACTTTCGAAACTTCCTCCAGCTGGCAGCTATTCAGGTTAGATAATTAAATTATTATGGACATACATACATAGATACATACACACAAGCAGACACTCATACTCACAGATTGCGCATCGGATGAGGAAAGAGTGGCGTAGGATGTTTGTTGTTGCTTGTCGCCAGTAGGTAGGCAGCCACCGGACACCGGAACCAATTGGCCAAATGCTCCACTGGGGCTTCCGCTAAGTGCTACCGAATAATGGAACAGGATGGGGCGGGACGGAAAGCAAAGGCAGCAGTGAGGTTCCTATAAATGGCCATCGGAGTTGGGGTCCGGATTTCGTCCGGAGGCACGTGTATCTCTCGCCAATCTCTCTGTATCTGTCTCTGTCGCTTGCTTCCGTAAGTGCCTCGGATTTGCTATCGATAATAATGGCACGAAACGAAGCCCACACTCTATAGAATACAGGTAAATTGAGTTGTGCTAATTAGTTTAGCTTGACATAATCGTCTCGGACAAAGAGAATATTTTACGAGCTTGATGGAGTGTGTATATTGCTGGAAGCTGATAGTCTCATTAAATAAGGGCGACCCCGTAAGTTGAAATGAATAGTTGTGAGATTTGCCGAATTATTTATTATTTAATTTGATTTCATTCTATTTTTATTCATGTTTGATTTTACAGGTCATTCGCCTAACGTTCTAGGAAATGAGAAATCGTCTATCCTTCAGGCTTGAATTTTAGCGTCTTTCAAAAATCACCTAAGTAAATTTATTATTTTGATTTGCGTCTATAAGTGATTTTACTTTGCATTGAAGGCAAGTGCCCAAAATAATCTGTGGATATAGGCAACTACTAGTGTCGGACGTATTATTGTCACATGGTACATTTTGAATTTTTTTTATATTTTATGTGTCTTATCGGCTTGTGACGATATATTTTTGAACAATTTCATAACATTATTAAAAATGGTACTGATTGAATATTTCAATAATTCGTATCGAAATAAGACGTTAGATACCAAAATCTGGCAAGTATTTGAATGACTCGTGCCAATTATGCCTCAAACGGCAGTGTACACAACATTGCATAATCAAACACTAATCAATGTGGTGCATTTCAGGCTTGAAGCGATATCTTTTTCGAACCTCTTAAAATTAATTATTACTTTCCTTAGTTTCGAACTCTTCCTTCCTAAAATTGTATTTAGTAAGGATTCCAGCACATCAATAAATTCGTTGTTCAACATCGACTTCAATTTTCAGTAGAAATTGAATTTCCGTTTTTATTTTGCCGAAAATGTAGGTGTGTCCCACGGTATAAATATATAAGGTAGGTTACTAACCCGAGTAAACAATTCGTTTGAATATAAACAAGTGACGTCATTACTATCTGCCTAAAGCGTGCCAGGCAAAAAGTTTTGCGCGCGTAAGATAATGCTGCATACACCGAGGATCACTAGATGGATAGTAATGACGACACTATCGGGAAGATATCACCTTATTATATTGTACACCGTGGGTGTGTCCCTTTATTTCACATCACAGAAACAACCTTCGTTCAGCAAACGCCTACTCTGTATTATCCTAAACAAACGCAGTGATTAGGGGAAAAGTTCATATAACGCCCCATGTGGCTAATTCGCGTCACTCTTGTTTTGAAGAGTCTGAAACATTTTAAGCCTGCAAAATATTACCAATTTGTTTTAAATGCTGTGATTGGTCATGGCAAGTATGAATTTTTCCTTAAAATGCCCCTGTGTCGTGATAATTTCACAATTTAGGTTTTTCTTCATTTCGATCTAAATTTTAAAACACTTTTAATAAGGTGTCACCAAGCAGAGAAAAACGAATAAGAAAATATTTTCCGACACATCGATAGAGGAGAATCTAAATTATGATTTTATGCTAAAAAATCATACTGAACTCGCTAAGGTATGCTTTTCATGGGTATGTTCTATCACGGCCCATGCGCTCTTTATAACGCGCCAATCGTAGTAGGCTGAAAATAGCATTATTTTTAAAAAAGGCCAATTTTCATTGAAAATGTAAAAATTGTCTAAAACAATATTTTGAGCGTTAATTCAGCGCAAAAAATCTATTTTTCATTTTTTGTTAAATTTCTATTAGTCCATTTTGATTTTCTTTTCAGTCAAAGTGTCTGTAAGTAGGGGAACATGCGCTATTATGCGCCACCTAAGCGAATCGCTGATTTTCTATGTTTTCCACGTACAAATTGTGTTAAAAATGTGTGTAATCGTTGAAGAAAAGTGTTTTCTACAAATGCCTGTGATTTTTTATTACTAAATATGCTATTGTTGCTTCAAAAACTTGATTTTTAAAAACCATATTCAAAGCCACAGAACAAAACTGTGTTGCAAATACGCGCCGCTGTGTATTCAATACGCGCCTAGCAGCCGAACACACTCAAGAGCAGCCGAAGACCGAAAACACACCAATACTTACAGACACTTTGACTGAAAAGAAAACCAAAATGGACTAGTCAAAATTTAAAAAAAATGGAAAAGTGGATATTTTGGGCTGAATTAACGCTCAAAATATGGTTTAAGACATTTCGTTAATTTTCAATGAAAATTGGCCTTTTTGAAAAATTTATGCTATTATCAGCCTACTACGATTGGCACGTTATAACGAGCGCATGGGCCGTGATAGAACATACCCATAAAAAGCATACCTTTGCGAGTTCAGTATGATTTTTTAGCATAAAGTCATAGTTTAGATTCTCCTCTATCGATGTGTCAGAAAATAATGTCTTATTCGTTTTTCTCTGCTTGGTGACACCTTATTGAAAGTGTTTTAAAATTTAGATCGAATTGAAGAAAAACCTAAATTGTGAAATTATCACGACACAGGTGCATTTTAAGGAAAAATTCATACTTGCCATGGCGTATCACAGCATTTAAAACCAATTGGTAATATTTTGCAGGTTTAAAATGTTACAGAATCTTCAACACAAGGGTGGCGCGTATTAGCCACATGGGGCGTTATATGAACTTTTCCCCTATTGGTGTGTTTTCGGTCTTCGGCTGCTCTCGAGTGTGTTCGGCTGCTAGGCGCGTATTGAATACACAGCGGCGCGTATTCGCAACACAGTTTTGTTCTGTGGCTTTGAATATGGTTTTAAAAAATCATGTTTTTGAAGAAACTATAGCAATTTAAGTAATGCAAAATCATGAGAATTTGTAGAAAACACTTTTCTTCAACGATTACACCCAAATTTAACACAATTTGTACGTGAAATACAAGCGATTCGCTTAGGTGGCGCATAATAGGGCATGTTCCCCTATCACTTTCTTAGAGTTGTTAGAGCAAGTTCACTCATGTTGGAAAAAAGTGGTAGGAATTTTGACACTTTTAGCACATTTTAAAAACTTCACCATGTAAAATCATTTTCAAGATCTGCGGTCTTCAAGTATTTTTACAACACGTGTTCTATTTTCGCATGCTGTGATGAAAAAATAGCAATATTTCTATCACATACGACTGAAATATAAACAGTGCTGTAAAAAAAAAACGCCCAAAGATCTTGGAAACATTTTTGCATGGTAAAATTTTCAAAATGTGCTACAAGTGTCAAAATTTCTAACACTTTTTCCCAACTCCAGTGAACTTCTGCTTAGTATGAAAGTATGAACTGATACACAAAGTTGTAGCAATTATGCGCAGTAATCATTGTTCGGCACAAAAACGCCAATCCGCTAATCGCTAGTTAGTCCGATGACTTTTTGTTAGCGGTTTAATTTTGCGCTAAATTTTGATTGAGCTAGCGAATTAAAAAGTTCCGCTAAATGAAGAACGTTATCTTATTTTAATCGCCGCTGGGATATATGCTTATTTAATTCTTGGCATTTCGGCGAGTTATGAAAATTCAAGGTAGAATGTTTAGACAAAACATGAAAGTATTATAGGTGGAAAGATCAAAGCTAGAGCGCTTTGGGTAGAAGAAATTAAATAGTTGGTGAAAATGTGAGCATGGCTTTTGTTTTGTGAACAGCTTTCGGACTACTTGCGTGATTTATTGGCCCTCGCCGTTTTAATGTTGATAGGAAGCGATGAAACGGCGACAATGACCCTGTATTGTTTGTTTACATACTGTAGTGAATTTCTTTCACTACAATTCAATATTTCTAATAACTTATTGTTTCTATCTAATTTTAAACTATGTTTAAGAGTGAACTTCCGTTCGCGACAAGAACAGTTTTCTGACTGCCTTGAGAACTTGCTTTCTTTCCGTTTGTTCTCAAGACTCTCACAAAACCAAACCGTTTCGTGATCTCTCTCTTGAATTTGTTGAATGTGTGTCATATGAGAGTGTGTTCTTTGATGTCGAAACACTGTATATAGTTAAACTACAAGAATTGCTAAATTTGTCATGTATTAGCATTACTAGATCCTACACATACCAATTCAAGTACGTACTAAACATGAAAAGTGTGTTTTTATTTTACATATTTTGACTACACATAAGAGACTTGATCTGCTTTTTTTGTCGAAAACTGAGTTTTTGGAACTTATTTTCAACTGGAAGCAGGCATCTTTTGAGAAATTTTAAATACACCAGCAGTACGAAGTGTTGTGAATTATATTCATTTCTCTCAAATCATACGTTGCGCAAACATAAACGCGCCTTTTAGCTACAAACACAGGCACGCGTATTCAATTTATTTTTCAACCTTTACACTTTAAACTGACGCATCTGAGAACAAGCCATGCTATGTGGTTTCAATTGCCCCAATTAACGGGACAAATGTAAACATAGAAATTTCTTTTTGCCAATATTTTTTTAATAGTTCACTTTCAACGAGATAACTAATAACGTTGACAACCTAATTAGTGATGCTATAACTGATATTTATTGAAAATATTAATATTTTTAAGGTTTTGAGTGCTAAAAAACCATCGTAGCCCGAACAGACCAATTTTCGAAATTCTGCTTTCCAATATTTTTTTTTATTTACATAGTATTCCGTCTCACGACATAACTTGACGAACATAATTCCTAAAATTCACTCGGTCCATGGCAACCGTTCTCCAATTTCTGGGGCACCCCACGTGCCTTCCAAATAAATGTTATTGAACAGATAAAGTCACTTAATCTTAAATGGGAACGCAGATCACCACCAACAATGCCGCTTCCCGTGCCGTAGAGGATAGCCTTAAAGTCTTCTTGGCCAACGGTCATGAGATCGAATCCCGGTCACGGCATACATAGTACACTTTCTGTGGATTGGTGGTGTTAGCATTTTTGAGATGCGTCATCGTATCCTGGAAAGTCAATGGATTCTCTTCGAGGAAACATCAATTTTCTTTGAGATCCAATTTGTGTTGGTTTTCGGGAATTGTTCAAGAATTTTTAAAATCAGAACCTTTAAATTCGAATAATTAAAAAAATAGGTTCAATAGGGACATATCTAGCCCTTAGAGTCAAGGGGGTATAAGTGCATTAAAGCTCATTTTGAGAAAACACACGTTTAGCCATTTTCCATACATTTTTAGAAATTAACAGACAAATTGAGCGAAATGTTACGTTTTTTAGATTACTTAAAAATTTTCTTAAGTAATTCGTAGGTTCTTCTCGCATAGCAAGGGGTAGAGGTAGGGGAGTATATTCCAGTAAAAGATGAATTTTGGCATAACTATAACAACAGATTTGGAATGTCAGCTTTTGAAAAACAAATTTAGAGATCAAGTTTCAGTAAATGAGATGAAATCTTATTTGAATTCGAGAATCCAGCTGCAGCTCTCATTTTAAAGTGGTTGCTTTGATTTAAAAAAAATGATGCCTACACAAAACCAAAATATAAGGCAAAGGCAACAGGCCTGAACATTTAAAAAAACGAATTTAAAAATCGAACGGTTTTTTCTCACCTTTTTTCAATTCTTACTACAAAAACTATGTTTAATATCATTAAAATAATTTTTAGATAATTTTTGAACATTTGAAGTCATTTTGATTTTTATCATGTTTTTGATCCATTTAGCACTTTGCTTGTTTTGTTCATAATGTTGTTTTTTGTCATATCGGCTATTTTTGTCATTCTCCATAATTTTTTCAATTATTTTTTGTCATTTTTATTGTATGTATTTGTTTTTTAATTTTATGAAATTTTCATCTTTTTTTGTCTATTTTAGGAACTTTATATTTTTTTTGAATTTTTATATTTGTTGTTGTAATCAACAACGTATTTATGGTTTTTTTTCCTAAATTATATTGCTTAACAACTTGAATTCCAGAATGGGTTAAAAAATAGTTTGCCCATTCTAAATTTTCTCAAATCATAATTTATGGCAGTCAACAAACTAGTCCGTATTCCGTAGTAATGTTTTTCAGTAACCCTTTAGAATCCCGCACAACGCAGTATGAATCCATCAGAATCATCTTCGCGATAAAGTCAGTAAAATTGATTACACAACTCATGATGGATAGATATTTAGACTGATAATTTAAATCAGCTCGAAGCTCATCATGATCGATGAACGTCATAAAACTCCAACTCGCTAACATTATCTCTCCGGCAAGCACATCGTCGTCATCGCAGTTGAATTATCATGATGCTGGAAAAGATTCATTTCCCCTCTAGGTCTAGAGACTAGAGAGGAACCCAAGGCGCCGCTTGGTTCCTCCGTTCGGATTTGGATAGGAGTCACGTGATAACGGAGGAAAATCTTAATTTATTTCCATCGGCATCCAGCTAGAGAGAGGGACAGAGCGAGAGCGAGAGAAAGAGACCGTCGTCGAAGCAACAATTTGCAGGCCCCATTAACACTTTAAGAAAACGTGCTAATCGAATCTTTCCTATACACTCAGTAGTAGTTTTCTTCGATGTTCCAAGCCAGCGAGCGCCATGAATGGCTGAAGGATAATAATGGCGCAGTAATTATTAAATAGCTCGAATGCCTTCCTTGTCGTGGTGTGGTTTGAGACTAGATCATGGAAAATATGTACTTTATGGTTTTCTCTTGTCTTGAATAGTGTTCTGATTGACCTCGATTGTGTGTTGCTACATTAATGAGTAGCAATCAATAGCACGTGTCATTTATTGCTACTGGAGTTATTTAGGACTTGAGCTTCATTCGGTTGTTGAAAACAGAATCGAGTTTCATGATTTACCAAGGCGGCATCCATGAATTACCTAACGCGAAAATGCACTTTTTTTACCCTTCTCCCCCGTATGTCACAAATTGTAAAGTTGCGATGTACCCCCCGATGAAAGTTTCGTAAAAATGAACCCCCCCCCCCCCTCATTTCGTTTTTCGAAAATCGGTGGATATAAAAAATTGTTTACATTTTTTAAACGATCTTTATAGTAACTTTGAGTTTTCGTCGGATTGCAATGTTAGAAGCGTTAACTTACTAAACAAATGACAGAACACATCTTCACTATCGGTATGGCAGCGCTTATGTTATTACACCACTAGAATCGGTATGAAATTGGCTTTCTGGTGAATATAAATTTATTACGGAAATCTTGAGTTAATGTACTCAAAATCCAATGCAAAGTTTAAATTAAGTGAAAGAAAATCTGAAAAAATTGCAAATTGACAAAAAAAAAAAAAAATAGAAAAACAGCAACCTTTGATAATTTGTCAAAAATTCTTTGTTTCGTGTTTTGACTACCTACACCCAAAATTCAGCCTCTGTGCCAATGGCGTGTAGTCAATTACATAGCATCATTGGTACAAGAAGATAACGCGATCGGTGCTGATTCGATTGGCTCCCACCGGCATTAATCTCCCAAGTTAACCGAATTGCGTATGTCTGAAAGAAACAAAATAAAAACGCTTTCACGTCCCTCCCTATCGCATCACAAGACGAAGAAGGATGGAAATAAATACCGGCCAACACCAGGCAGCCAGCGAACCGAGCACTGTGCCTGTGAATGTAGCAAAAGCAACAACAAAAACATCCTTCTAATTCAATACCGGCAAACAACCACGGCCGAGCTGTGCGTGTGTATGCAGTAAAAGCAACAACAAAAAAAACATTCCTTCAATTCAATTCGCCGGCAAACAACCACGGCTAAGCTGTGCGTGTGTATGTAGCAAAAGCAACAAGAATATATTCCTTCAATTCACTGGCAAACAAGCACCGGCCAAGCTGCCCGGCTTTAGCAGCTGTGTATATGTAGCGTGTGTATGTAATAGCAGGCAGTAAGCAAGGCACAGTTCTCATTCAATGGGTTTCCCGTTTCCTTCACTCCCGTTCCCTTTCCCGTTTCCATCGCAAGACAAATGAATACCTTGAAAGGAGGCCAAACGCCGGGAAGCCACTGTCGTGCGTTTCTTATGTGATTGATCGGTGGCAGAATGCCTATGACAAATATCCCTCTTCCTGCATGAAGCTCCTATAGTATACTGGTTAAGATGTCGGTTTGGCAAGACTCTTTGGTTAGTGATTTGAGTTCGATTCTCCCTACGGGCGCTGTGGTTTATGTTTTTATTTTCTTGTTTCTGGGATGAATTATCCAATAGGAACGAAATCCCATAAAATGTTTTTCTTGTTTTGCTTGAATGTAGTGGTCATGCATCATTTTAGTTGGGAGCCGAGTCCTTATGCCAGTTACGGTTTTTCAAACATATCATCTTCGGCACAGTGCACATTTCAGCGCATTATCGGCACAGAGATGTGCTAAATAGGCATTGGATTTTTGCAACCTCTTCTATGGGTGTAAAAATGCGGAAAGGTGCCAAACTACGTCCTCTTTTCAAAATTTTTCTGGTGTGACTTAAACAATTTTGACGGTTCATTGATGGAAAAATATGGTTTTAACAACACCTTTTTTACATTTTTGTAGTAATGATCTTGAAAAATTCCAAAAAAAATATATCCTTATGTGTATAGTATTCTTCTAACTTCATCTTTTTTGGACACTTAGTGAATTTTTTTGAGCATTTTGTAGCTGATCTGCAGTCTTTTTTCCGTAGCATTTTTCAGTTTTTTTTAGACTTTGAATAACAGAAAACTGAAGTGTTCTATTTGAATATTGTCTGAAAAACATATTTGAGTTACATTACGGAGTATCCAAAGAGTGATTGACCGTGTGAAGGCCAAGCAAAGCGCAACGTTGTGCATAAGGTGGCAGGTTTCGAGGATTATCCCACGGTAGATCACGCAGAACATAACGAACGAATTTTCGCTGAACTGCGATGAAACGCTTGATTCCAGTAGGTTGACAGCACACCAATTTACAACCGTATCGATGAAATACAGCGATTCTGACAATCTGCCAAGCTGTTAACGATAAAAAAAATTCAAATCGTCCGCGTACATAATTACTCCGCATCCAACAAGCAGCATGGTTATATCATTACAGAACAGGGTGAACAATAAAGGTCCCAAATTACTTCCTTGTGGTATCCCTGAAGTCGGAATGAAATCTGGTCAAATCCCGCAGTGATGTCCGTGTAAACTGCGTCGACTTGTTTGCCACAATCTATATTAGATATGCAGAATGATGTGAACACTGCCTGGTTTGACGTAACCGAACGTTTCGGGAAAAAAACCGTGTTGATTGTCCGAAATTCAGTTCCAGCAGGTTGAAAAGATAACATCGACAAACATAACATGACAATTCTCTCCAAGACCTTCGAGCAGACAGCTTGCGATGTGACACCTTGATAATTACGCACCTCTTGCTTAACACCCTTTTTAAAAGATTGGGCTCATGAAGGGTCTTCTCCAGGTGATGGGAAACTATTGTTGTAGTAAGGACTGATTGAAAATACAATTCAAATGCAGCACTGCTTTAAGTCTCGAAAACCATTTCTTCGCTAACAACAAACATGTCGAGATTTAACACATCGGAGGGAAATCTTGTGACGGCTGCACTAATTTCATCTACAGTTGGTGTTTGAATTGAAAATACACTGGAGAAATGCTTTGTAAAAAGAATACATTTTCAGCCGGTGATTTTGCAGCTCTGTGATCAAAATGTACCTCCGCAGGTAGACCGGTTTCCTTCCGTTGGTTATTCACGAAATTCCAAAACTTTTTCGGGTTCCAACGAGGTTCACTTTGAGTGCGATTCACATAACGGCGATAGCATAATCGATTGTAGATTAGATATTGTCTGGTAAATTTGGTAGATTCCTGCTGAAATGCTGAAAGCCGTCCCTGCCCTGTCAGCACAAATGTTGCACCGTCTTTTCGCTGACATATGTTATACTGCAACATTCCCGGCCGACTGAATGCAGTCCCGAAGAAAGAAGTCCTGACAGAGTGCGGTAACTGGCGAGGCATAACGTTGATCTGTACAACTCTCAAAGTAGTCTGCAAAGTGATCCTGAACAGGATCCAGGAGAAAATTGACGTTACACTCCGACGGCAACAAGCTGGATTCCGATCCGGACGATCATATGTGGATCACATCACAACGCTGCGAATAATACTGGAACAAATCAACGAATTTCAGAACTCTCTTCTGCTGGTGTTCGTTGATTTCGAAAAAGCATTCGACCGACTTAACCACGAAAACATCTGGGCGGCTCTAAGGCGAATAGGAGTAGGTTCCAGAGAAACTAGTTCATCTCATCGAAGCACAATACGAGGCATTTCCGTGTAAGGTCTTGCACGATGGTGTTTTGTCCGAACCAATCCCGGTAACTGCTGGAGTGAGACAGGAATGTATCTTATCACCGCTACTTTTTCTCATTGTAATGGATGAGATTCTGACTGGATCGATCGACTGTGCACCGAACCGAGGATTGCCGTGGAATCCTTCAACAATGGAGCAACTGAACGACCTTGACCTGGCTTACGATATTGTTTTGCTCGCCCAAACACAACCGGATATGCAGAGTAAACTCGACGACCTCACCGAAAGTTTCAAGGCGAAAGGTCTCAAAGTCCATGTAGGAAAGACCAAGTCGATGGAGATCAACACAGGAAATCCTTCCAGTTTCATGGTAGCCGGGCAACAGGTTGAGAGGGTGGAGTGCTTCCAGTATCTTGGTAGCCAGATAACATTTGTTATAACTCGTTATTGAATGGTTGACCTTTTTTCCGTCGGATTTTCATTACCTGTTTTTCGTGTGTTTTATACCGTTTTAATTGTAAAAGTCCAATCCGGCTTTATATTAACTTCATACCAAACTCGGAACTGATCGAGTGCTGGTGATAAAAAAGGAAATTTAGGCAAAAATCGTGATCAAAGTGTCAAGTGCATCACCGTTTGTTTATCACTAAAGTTGCTTATGTAAACATCCCATTTCGATTTTTTTTCGACCGAAGCGTCATCTAGCGGTAAAATTCGGAACCATAAAGCTGCATTTCCGAAATTTTATTGCATACCGAAAGGCGCAATGGAATATAACTGCTCGACTTGCCACGAGGCTATAACCGGAATCGAGCATATCGCCTGCAAAGGCGTTTGCAGCAAGCGATTCCACACCACGTGTACAAGCTTATCTAAAAGTCTTGCCAGACAAATGGATGCGCATTCTAAGAACCTGTTTTGGTTCTGTGACGACTGCGCTGCATTGTTTTCTAACCCTAGTTTCCGTTCTGTGGCCTGCAACGCTCCGCCTGAATCAAACGAACTAGTGCAGTTGACGAACGCGATCACAGAATTGCGTTCGCAAATTCAACAACTTGCTCCGAAACCAATTCGTACCCCCATGTGGAACAAATCTACGCCCTCGCCGACACCTACACCACTCAGACGTCCATTGAAGCGGGCTCGGGTTCCAGATGCGGTTTCAACTGAACCTTGTCAACTCGGATCAAAACATGATTCAAACGATCTAGTTTGAATTCCACTTTGTGAAGATGAAAATCCAAAGTTATTCTGGATTTATTTGTCGCGTATTAAGCCGGAAGTCACTGAAGACGCTGTTAAAACCATGGTGCAGGCCAACCTTGGTGTGGAAGATGCCACGGTGGTAAAATTAGTTCCGAGAGGTAGTGATATCAGCTCTTTCCGGTTCATATCGTTTAAAGTTGGCATTTCTCCGGATTCGAAACCGAGGGCGCTGAATCCTGAATCGTGGCCGAAAGGATTGTATTTCCGAGAGTTCATGGATTACAACTCAAAACAGTTTCGTGATCCTCAATAATAACCAGTCGCCAGTTTATCTCAGCTTGACATCGGAACGCACCAATCATGCCAGTTCGGAAGTTCTCTTCTCTGGCCACCAACGACCGTACGTTCCTGTTTCAAGTCGTCCCTTTTATCGGTCAGGTTGTCCAGAGAGAGGCTTCCAATTGCCATGCACTGGCAAGTATTCCTCAAACATAAGCTTTTCTCGAAGTCACGCACCTCTGTCTTCTAGCCTCCCATCGAATCAGTTTTATTTTGGCCGTCACGATGAACAAATTTCCACGGATGTTAACTCTGAACTAGAGTCTGTAGCGAACGTTGCCCCTGATATTGACCATTTTCCTGCGAACCTCAACCGGAAGTCGGGACGCACCAATCAAAGCAATTTGGAAGTTCTTTTCCCAGACCACCAACGACCGACTGTTCCAGCTTCAAGTCGTCCCGTTTATCGGTCAGGTGGTTCTGGGGGAGGCTTCCAATTGCCATTTCATGGCAAGTATCCTTCAGTTTCGTGCTTTTCATCTAGTCACACAGCTCTGCCTTCTAGCCCCGCACCATGTGCATCGAGTCGGATTTATTGTGGCCAGCACGATGCACGGATGAACACGGATTCAAGCTTAAAGCTACAGCCTGCTGCTAACGATATCAACAGTTTTTCTGTGAACTGTCGACTGAATGGAAACGGAAATGCATTATGTGATTATCGCTCAATCGAAGCCGTCGCTAATCACTCAAACATCAAATCCGTATTCCTGTACGGGTGCGAAACTTGGTGCATATGCGGTAATGACGCGAAAACTGCAAATATTTGTAAACCGCTGCCTGCGGAACATCATCCTCGCTTGGTTGCCTGGCAACTGGATCTCAAATGAGGAACTACATCGCCGGTGTCATCAAAGGGCGCTTGAAATCGAGATTCGGGAACGTGGAGATGGATTGGACACACGCTGCGGAAAGATGAGAACGAGATTTGCAGAGAGGCGCTAGATTGGAATCCAGAACGACATCGAAGAAGAGACAGACCCAGAAACTCGTGGCGACGAAGCCTAGCCGCTGAAATCTTGTCAAATTACAAAACTCACTAAAATTAAAAATAAAAAAATTCAACTTGTTTGTCAATTCATGCAAAACGTTTTTAACAAAATTTTCTATAAATTACGTCGTTAAACAGAGCATAACTCACCGATACCGTCAAAAATATTGAAAACGCTAAAAGGTCGCCTGATGTGAAGCAACGGAAGAATAAGAAATCTTGTAAACAACTGCATAAATAGAAGAAAAATGTATTGGTTGCAATTTAAAAATAAACGCGAACCAGGTACGGCGATAAATAGTTTGTCTGGTAAAATTCAAACTTCCTAAAAGTAATCACAACAATTATTGAAAAAGTTTTTTCAAATGAATTGAGCAACGCTGGAATGGGTCATATTCTTTTGCAATCAAAGGATGTAGAAATGTTTTTGTCGAAAACTCAAATTCGATGTCGAAAACCAGACCATTGAAAAGCTTTAGTTGAAAGCGAATAACAGACTTTTGATCATTATAAAAGGCAGGTAATAAAGAAAAATTCTGAATCATTAAACCTATCATATTATGAGAGATAAAAAATATTGGTCAATCAATTATTTAAAGAATTTTTATCAAAAAATCTAGCAGAATCTGTAGAAAATTTCATATTCTACCTACTTTGTTAATCGTTATAAACACCATAATTTTCTTCTGAAACTTATAGGAGTTTAACAGCCAAGTTCAAGAGCAACATTACCATCAATGTACGATTATCAAGGGCACTTTGGTACCGTAAAACGGGGTAACTTTGATCACCGGGGTAAATTTGACCAACAATGAACTTTTCCACATAATCATCAATAACTCAATCTATAGTTTGAATTTTTGGAAAATCGTTTTCTACCTTTGAAAGCCTATGAATTGAGTATCAAATAGGCTAAATTTGGTTTGTATTTGAGATTTTTTTCTGTTAGTAAAAATCTAATTTCAAAACCTTGAAATATCTATTTTTTCCAAGTTTCACAAACAAACAGCTCTCCTGATGATACCAAAAAGTATTTAGAAGCAAACGGGTTGTTTTATGTGAAAGAACTTTTTTTTCTTTGTATATGAACAGTTATAGTGCTATTTTTATAGTCATTGAATGATAAATTTTTGATATTTAAAAAATAAGGACATTTTCCAAGAGTAAATAAACCCGTTTTGGACAAATGGATGGGAACCCTACAAAATCGTTAACTTTGAAGAAAAAATGAAAATGGAAATAGTGAGAGGACCTAGGGGAATGTGTGAAGGTAGAATTTTATTTGTATTTTGAAGCTCAAACTATTTAGTAAATATGTATTATAATTTTTGCCCCTAAGGGTAGGCAGCATCATAGTTTTTTTTTCGATTTTATAATAAAACGGTAAAAATCAAGATTAAATTGATAAATTAGCATATGTAAATATTACTAAGGTGTTTTGTATCCTTTATGATCAAAAAAACTCGTTGAAACCGTCAGAATAGAGATTGATCAATGTCACCCAAGCATCAAATTCTGAACAGAGACGTAAACTATTTCTTAATCAAATTTAAAGTGGTCTAATAAATTTCTGCATCCATGTTTTACGTTCATAGGACTCCAGTACTGGTTTTAAAAATATAAAACATGCCACATTCCCCTCAACAGAAAAAATAATCGAAATATATTAAAATAGTGATCAATCTTACCCCGGATTGCGGTATCTATGTAATTGCTTTACAAGTTGTTGAAATAAATAGAGTTTTGTATGTATCCACCACCTTTCCAACTGTTAATTCGTCCAATATATCCCCAAATCAAACTTCAATTCTCTCTTGTTTATTGCTTTTTTTTATAAAGATTTAGCTTGTTCATTTTGACAATTTTCCTTCCTGTTTCTTGATTGAAGATTCATGCAATGCCCACGTCGATGATGTAATATTACTTTTACATTTCTGGGCTCTTTATCCACGAGTCAAGCAACAAACTTAAAAAAAAACACTTCAATCCAGTAATCTTAGTAAATTTAATACAATGTTACATTTTGTCATTCATCAATAACAGAAACAGACGGTAATTTTTGGAACCTGTCAAATAAATATGTTATGATGAAAGGTGCAGATAGGTAACATATTGTACGATGTCAAATTCAATCGCAATACTGCAGCAGACCCTGAAATGAAGAGGAAAATTTGGGAAACGGAACCGATCCCTTTCCCCCATTTTTCGAGCCAGATATCTGTCCTTCCCATCCTTTCGAATGCACAGCATATGGTGGGATGCTGCTCCATGAGGTAAATTTCCTCGGAAAATGAAGTTTCTTCCGGTAACGGGAGTGAGCCAAATTGTACGCCACCCAAAACGATGATTGGATCTCTACGCTTTCGGACTGTGTGCCAGACCCGGTTATTGGCGACCTAGCAGCAGCAGCAGCAGCACACACATTCCTACTCGGTATACGTTATCCCAACCAACCACCAGCAACAGCATCATTTGCCGGGATGCTGAGAGAATTTAATCTGACAACAGCAGCATCGGTAGCAGCAGACCCGCCTTGTCTTCCTCGCTCGGTCGGTTATTTTTTTCATATGTGAAACAGATGATTTTCTTTGAAGTGAGTGGAAATTTTGTGATGCGATAACTCAATTAGGCGATGTGCTTCTTCGTCTGGTTCTTTCCGTAGCATGGCGTGGCTAGCCTGTTGGTTGATAGAAAAACATCATGGGAAACAATCCTTCGAGGCTCGTGAGAATGTGGCAAGTTTGCGTGCTTGTGCAAACATTTCTACACAGCCTTGGGATGCTGGCGTGCACTTTCACTTCACTTCAACATGCCCCAAGTATGTGTGTTAGCTTAAATTTTGGCAAACAAGTGGGAGCTGTGAGTTGAGTTGAGTTTATAATATAAAAGGTGAAGGATCACACACGCTTTGGTAATGTTTTGACAGGTACATTTCTGTAAGGCATTTACTTATGGTAGTTTCTCTTGCAGAAAGAGTATCCATCCCTTGGCATTAAAAATTTATAAAATAATTACAAGCCTGTCATGAGAGATTATCCTTTTACATTGTTTTAAGAGCGATGGGTTTGGTTTTCTCAGTGAAGGCTCAGTTGTCAAAATAGAAAATCACGTTTCCAGGATAATACATTTTTAACACACACTGCGGCACTGGGTAAATCAACTCGATCCACAACTTCTGTGTCGTATAACAACTTTTATAAGAATTACTGAAATTTCCCATTCTATGTAGGATCTTGGTTCTTTTTTTTTTGAACAATTAACTGGGTGATGAATCTCATTTGTATTAGCCATCTTGAGACTAAACGCCTTAAAGTATAGTGGAAGTTAGAACAGTTTATCAACCGTAGCTGACAAACAAAACAAAATTACTGAAGAATAATATTTATCAAAAATCAAAAGCTTCGGAGATATTCCAAATATCTTTTCAAAATTTTAATTATGTTCACACATAGCTTCAACAGTGGTTTTTCGATTTTATCACACTAAAATAAATCACTGTGAAAATGGTGAAATCGTGAATTTGGTAAAACTTAAAATTAAAATGAAAAAATGTATTTTTATTGTCTTGAATGATAAATTTTAATGTCCTAAGTAGTGGTAACGTCAATCCATTTTGATCATTACATGTAATTTTCAAAGTTTATTAAACACATAGTATCGATTTCAGTTAAAATTATTCTTATCTATAGCAATTTCACGATTTTTCTTGAAGTAGAAGCATACAAAATATAAATTGGATAGTGTTCATCCAATTAAAGTGAATTATATAGTTTTCATGGAAATTTATCAACTAGGGTTGGCATCCGTCCCGCAAAAGCGGGACATGTCCCGCTTTTTTGTTGAATGTCCCGCTGTCCCACTTTTTCCTCAAAATGTCCTGCTTTTTTTTCTTGGAAAACTTTTACAAAGTTGACTAACACTGGGAAAAATCAAACTATAGTTTCAATTTGAATTCGGTGATGAACAGAAAATCTTTCAAATACGTCTTTTTCTCAAAACTAGCAGGATTTTTCATAGTTTATATAATACAATACTGAATAACTCTAAAGTTCTTAACATTACAGTAAGATTATGATTTAGTTAAGCATTCTTGGAGCACGTTCAACCAATGTATGAAGAAAACATTGGTTACGTTGATTCCAAAAATTATAAATCAATGAAATTTAGAGATTAATTTTTCCGCCTGAATCTCAGTTAAACTGCCTTATATTATAAACCACTCTTTTCGAGTCAATTGTTCAAAGTACAGTGAGGGGCAAAATAAAGTGTCCAAATTTATTTTTTCAATTTCTTTTATTTTTCTGGATTAAATTCAACGAAAACGCATCGTAATAATTTTTTAAATATTGTTTATTATGTTCTTTTCAATTTTTGTTAATAATGCGCAGTTAAAAAAAAAAGTTTTTCTGATAGAAAAAAAAACAGTTAATATACCAAAAAAAAACAGGGGCCAAATAAAGTGTCCAGATCGGTACAGCTTCAAATTGATTCAAACTGAAGGCAAACAAGAACGATTTAATAATGGGTATGGCCTCCTTCGGCCTTCAACACCTCCTACAAGTGCTTCGGTATACTATCAACAAGGTTGTGCAAGTGTTGTGGGTCGAGTTCCTCCCACGCATGCTCCATGGCATCAAAATAAGTATTTTTAATTTGTCACATCAGTCTTATCAATCAGAGCATCGAGGTTAGCCCACATATTTTCGATGGGGTTCAGATCAGGACTTTGTGGTGGCCATTCAAGGGGTTTGATGCGGCAGGAACGGGAAAATGACTTCATCAGATTGGCCGTATGCTTCGGATCGTTATTCTGCTGTGAAACAAAGCGCTCTTCAAGGCCCGCCTTGATGAGGGATACATCGAGGTTTTCCCGCAGGATAATTGGAATATGACTCAGCTGTCATGATTCCGTCAAATTTTACCAAATTGCCCACCCCACCCCAAGAAAAGCACCCCCTCACCATCACGTTACCTCCTCCGTGCTTGACTGTTCCTTGGATATGGCGATCTTGGAGCTCCTCACCCGACTTGCGCCACATATGATCCCACTTCTTCCGGTTGAATAGCTCGAATTTGGATTCGTAGGCCCACAACAATGTTTTCCAGTACTCGAGCCGTTTATCGACGTGTTCCTTGACGAACTTGAGCCGCTTAGTCTTGTTCACCTGGCTGATGAAAGGCCTTCTCACTGCGATCTTTCTATGGTACTCCTTTGCATGGATGCGGCGACGGACAGTACAACGCAATACCGAAAATTGGAGCTCTTCCTTTATCTGCCGGATTGTTATTATTGCGTTTTTCTTCACTTCAAGAATGATTATCTTGTCCGTTCTGGCATCTGTCTTGGGCTTCAGTCCTCTCCCTGGGCGATCCATTTCCGATCCAAACGTTTTCATCTTCTTCATGGTTTTTGATACCGCTGTCTTGCTGATTTTGTAGTGCTTGGCCACTTTCCGGTGCGATCGTTATTCACATCACGAACAACCAGTTTCCGGATGGACAACGGAATGGAACCAGAAATTTATGCGTGCTCCATATTTTAAAACTTATTCGAATGTTTGAATACTAGACACCTGTTTTTTTTTTTCGTTTTTTTAATTTTGGCACGGACCATGGGTGTTCCATAAAGCCAATGGTGTTGAGTTTTATGTCGATTGACAATAATTATTATACGTTACGCGGTCAAAATATCATTTGAGTGAAGTTTAGTAAACAATCATATTAAAATCTTAACTTTACAGGTTCAAACATTTATCTTTACTTCATCCAAATAATCTGCGAAGAGTTTATACTCACTATATTGTTTTCTTTCTAACATTTTTAGGAAGCTATTTTTATTTTCAAGAAAATGGTAGACTGTACGGTGAGTGGTGAACTTTGTGCAATCAAAAAGGAGATGATCGAGGTCTTCGATCACCCCACAGTGGTCGCACAGGTTGGAGCTAATTAGACCCCAGTTTTGGAGACGATCCTTTGTTGCAGTATGGAATGTTCTTATCCTTGATATTTGTACTGTCGTGTTGGTGTTGAAAAACATATTATGAAACCATGGTTTGGTATGAATGTTAGGCATAATTGTGAAGTGTTTTATTCCTTTTTCTTGGGATATTATTTTGTAATTCTTATTCCATTCGTTAATTATTTCGTTTTTTTGTGTTAAAAGCGCATCTCCTAAGGTAAGACCGAAGGGTTCAACATAATTTTTCATTTTAGCCATTTTGGCAGCAATGTCAGCTCTATCATTCCCTAAGATGTTAGAATGTCCAGGAATCCATTGTATTGCTACTTTCTGAAAACTTGCATTTGCTGTGAAGTTGTTTATTTCATTTATGATGTAATTGTCAGTTTTATTGTTTTCCAACAGCTCACAACTACTTTTTGAGTCTGTGAGAATACAGACGTTACTTAATTTTTTATTATCCGCATATTTAATTGCTTCTAGAATGGCTAGTAGCTCGGCATTTGTTATAGTGAAATTTGGGTTGAGTTTAAAACTTTTAGAGATCTTTTCGTAATCATCGTAAAAACCGTAACCCGTATGTTCTTCGGTTTTTGATCCGTCCGTATATATTATAGAGAATTCGTTTTCGTGTGGTGGTGCACCGGGGCACTACCGGTAGTGCACTTTTTGCTGTTTTCATGCTCGTTTTCAGGATGAGTAGTCCACTGGTAGTGCACCATAAAGTGGACGGTGGAACACTCTGAAAATATTCGGTGTTGCTTGCGCTCTCACCAATACTATCATGAATTTTGACAGCACATGCTTCCCGATGTAAACAAATATCAGCTGGTTGGTTTATTTCTATACCGTATAAATTGCGTTCGAGCTGTTTTTTTCTCTTTATTATCCCGAAGAACGGAAACTTGTTCCGGATTCAAAACAGAGGCGGAGAATTTCACCTGGATGGCACGTTCCAAAGCAAACAACGCTTCCAAGAAGAAATGTGCCCAGAAGGCTTACTGTAATCAGTTCCAGGCGATGCCGAAAAAGAGCAGCAAATCCGAGTGCAAAAAGGCCAACCCAAAGATCTGATGGAATCGCCCAAATCGAAAAGTTTTCTTGTTCGGGAGGGTCCTATAAGTTGGTCTCCACAGCAAGAAGCGTTCAGCTGCATCGAAGCTACTCTGCTTCGAGCTGTGCCTTAGGGTGACGATGCTCGGTTGCGCCAAGTCCCGGATTCCCACCCGTTGCCCTTCAAAAACGGTAGTTCGAGACTACACCCGCATTGGGAGCTTGAATTTCGTTTCGGTCTGTTAGCAAAATTTTCTCCCCCGATTTCCGCGATCTGATTTCGCCAATTTGACTTTCAAGAATTTTTCTTTTGTCATCTGAAAACGGAAATAGGTACTCGAGGTATTTGCGAGGAATAAACGTTCAAAATACCGGAACCTTCAAGCTGGGGTAACTGCAGTCTAGCAGCAGCAAACATAGACCACCCAGAATCAGCTGGTATTGCAGTTATCATCAGAGCCAGAAGCGAATCTACCAAGCAAAATAAATCTGAAATCTTCACAATTCAACATAGTATATAAATTCATGCTAAAATTTTCATATTATTTAAAAGATAATAATCAACTAAAGTAAATTTCATTTCAATTTTCGAAGTCAAACGAAAACAAATACCAGCTATAATGGATTTTTGACAGCTTGATGTTTTCTGTTGACACTGCCGATTTCACGTACACCAACAAAGGTGGTGCGAAACTCGATTCATGCTCGTTTTCAGCTTGGAAGGTGCAACACTTTCGGGTGGTGAAAACAAATACGGTATTAGATAAAATTCATTGTACAGACACCTGTTTGAATACTCCAGAGCCAAGCCAGTTGTTTATGAAACGTCAAAATACACAAAACAAACAAATTCGAGGGGCCTCGCGATGGAAACTTATCGAAATTATATCGATTTTTAAGTTGGACACTTTATTTTGCCCATGTTTTTTTGGAATATGATTTGTTTTTTTTTCTATCAGAAAAACTTTCTTTTTTTACTAGCGCAACATTAACAAAAATTAAAAAGAAAATAATAAACAATATTTTAAAAATGATTACGATGTGTTTTCGGTGAATTTTAACCAGAAAAATAAAAGAAATGATGAAAAATAATTTGGACACTTTATTATGCCCCTCACTGTATATAAAGATGGGAGTGTCGTGATCTTACGAATCTCAATTTAGAGATTTACACAGACACGCCTGTCGCTCACAAGAATAGATCAATGACTGGCTTTGTTTTGTTTGTTTTTCCATTGCCATTATTTTATTTTTTTTGTCTTCAGTGTTGCCGAATAAAACTTTTAATTTATTTTTATTAAATTTAATTTATAGTCTGCATATTCTTCATCTCATCTCTACAGGGAGTTTACTTAAGTTTTCAATTTTTCAAACTAATTGCCAAACAAACAAATTTTTATACAAATTACACAATGATTTTTTACGCGGTTTCAAATCCACCGTTTGCATGTACGACTTGAAATATTTTGTCCCAAATATTGTAATTCGTGAAAACCTTGGAAAATAACGGGGCATATGGCAAAAAACCTGTGTAAATAGAAGTCATGTAAGAAAAACTGAGCGAAATCAGTCAGCGTTAAAAACAAAACCTAGTGTACTTTCTATGGCTGTAGGTAAACGTATAAGTTTACCTTTACAATTAACCATTTTTTTAAGTTTTTCTTAAATGACCCGCTTTTTTCGGCTGTGTCCCGCTTTTTTTTCGAGAAATGTCCGCTTTCTTCTGAAAGTATCTGGCAAGCCTATGTTAAACCCCCCCATGAAGTCAAAACCTCGAAATCTTAATCCAAGTCCACAATTCTAGTTCAGTTTTTCTCACATGTTGATTGAAATTGAGATCCGAATATCGAATTTCAATTACAGATTGTCCAGTAGTTGCCCGATTTTGTGCACTTTATTTGCAAATTAAACTTTAATTTGATTCATTAGAATCATGTTTTTGGCCTTCCAGTTTTTTAAAGCAAATTTCATCAAACTTGGGGAAAGTAATTGCACGGCACTGATATTGGCGGAAAAATATCTGGTAAGCTTGCGAAATTCCGGATTTGGTGGTTTCAAGTTTGCTTATAAACATTAAAATTTATCTGTGATCAAATTTAGCATTCTTTATTTAGTGTTTTGTTCTTGAAATCCAGTTTGGATCATCATCGGAAAAAAACCTGATTCGAATCTTGGTTTTGCATTTCAAACCCATCACTTTGGAATGTGAAAAGACAAAAAATACAACTATTACAACATTACAACTTTAAATTCTTTTGCTTTATTGGAACTTAAGAAAGTTTCATAATGGTGATCCAGAATTGAAAACTCTGAAACAGTTTCATCATTCGCAATATTCATTTCTTCTTCTTCTTCTTTTTAATTGTGGATTGTGGAAATCCACGAATGTGACAAAAAAACAGGTGAGTTGAGAATTTTATTATCCTGGGATTCACCTCTGTCGTATATTTAATTCAAATATAAAGTATTTCAAAATATCAAACTGAGTTGAAAGATTGATTATGTTTACTAGTACCTTAAACTGGGGGAACTTTGATCACCATGAAATTTTAGCAGTTAATCATCATTAACTAAGTCTGTAGTTCAAACACTGATAAGGTTAAAATATCTAAAAACTGTTTTCTACGTTTGAAAGCCTATACCTATAGAGTTTCAAATAGGCTACATTTGGGTTGCAGTTGGAGATTATTTTTAATATTACTTAAAATGTAGTTTTAAAGTTTTAATTTTTTTTAAAGACTCACAAACTAACAACACTCCTGATAAAATGATAGCATTTAGAAGTAAATAGGTTGTTTATATGAAAGTTTAACTTTTTTTTCCTTTGTATACGTATAGCTTAAAAGTTATTTTTATGGTCATTCTATGATAATTTTTGGATATTCAAAAAAATGGACATTTTCTATGAGAAAACCTGTATGGCACAAATGGCTAAAACCGCTATGAAATGGTTAAGTTTGATTAAAAAAGAACATAAGAACAGTGGGAGTAACTAGGGAATTGCATGAAGGTAAAATTTCATTTGTTTTTGAGGCCAAAAAATATTGGGAAATGTTTATAATTTTTGCCCCTAAATGTGTGCAGCAGCATTGTTCATCTATTGAGTATATTTGTTTTTGAAAGAAAATGTTGAAAATTTCAATTGAGTCCAAACAAAAATTACTATTATTGATGTTTTAAGCTGTGCTAATTGGCATCATAACAATAATTTTGAAGATGTTGGAGTTTTCTCTGAGTATCAACAATGAAAAGTTGAAAACAAAGTGTTGACCAGTAAATCGATCGTTTAACCGTGTTATCATCTAGTTTTCGATTAGAAGGTTGTCAAAATAGTTTCTTCGAAACACGCCCTATTTCTGAAGATTCGAGTCTGCTGTGATTAATAATTGTATCGAGTACATTTTCCAAAACAAAACTAGTGGAAAGCATCGTTAAATCCAAACAACGACCAGTCATCTTTGGGTACTCAGTTTGTATCAACTTTAACTGCTGCTCACGACCACGGATACATCATGGTAAAAGGGAACCAATCCAAACGAGGAAGGGACGACCTGGACAAGTCTACGGATTTCACCGAGCAGAGCGGTTTTCTCAGCCGGATTCAAGATATGATCGATGCCGCTATCCAGGAGGTGGTGTCTAAAATACAGGAGACAAAATCTGAATTGCACACCGAAATCAACACTCTTCGAAACGAGGTTCAAGCGTACAAGCTGGAGTGTATGGCAGAAATAAAACAGGTAACCGACTCTATTACGACGATTAAGGCAGATCAACAAACGACCAAAATGAAAGTTGACAACGTTGATAGAGGGTCCGATCTTATCCTCTCAGGAGTTCCCTTTCGAAACAACGAGAATCTCCCTGATATTTTGTTGAAAATTTCTCACTCTCTCGGGTATGTCGAAACGGATAAGCTGCTGCTGTATGCGAAACGGCTAGCTCGTGAGCCCATCGTCGTGAATACTTCTCCTCCGATTTTGCTGCAATTTGCATTCCTATGTGTTCTTGACGACTTCTATCGACAATATCTTAGGACTCGCAATTTGTCTCTCAAAAACGCTAGTTCCCAGTGATTTTTAAATTCATTTTCCGCTTCGCAGCGAAATAAATTCGAGGCGGGCCGCTTCGGATTTATTTCGCTGCGAAGCGGAAAATGAACGGTAATGAATATTTTTCTTGCTGGGTTTCGATGTTGATCGTACCCAGTGATTTTTAAGTTCATGTTCCGCTTCGCAGCGAAATAAATTCGAGGCGGGCCGCTTCGGATTTATTTCGCTACGAAGCGGAAAATGAACGGTAATGAATATTTTTCTTGCTGGGTAGAATTTTCATTAATGAAAATCTTACGGAAGCCACTCGCAAAATACGGGCCGAGGCACTCAAACTTAAACGTTCACAGAAAATTCATTCTACATACACCAGAGAAGGTTTCGTGTATATCATACCAACAGAGAGAGCCGCTGCTAAATTGATAACAAGGATTGATCAATTATTCGATTCAACCCCTCCCTGTTAAATTCATTTCCTTCCCATACTTCCCTTTGACTCCCATCCTTGATCCATGTGATTCCGTCCTCTCCTGAAAGTTATTAAAATAAACAACAACCTTTCCAACAAGTTTCTCTTTGCTCCTTCCGGCTCCCCGGTGTCTCCCATCCTTAGTTATCCCTTCTCTTCCAATTCCGTCCTAAAAGTAACGTACGAGATATGCTTTTTTTTTTTATTTTTTTTATTTTTTTTTTTATTTTTTTTTTTTATTTTTATTTTTTATTTATTTTTTATTTTTTTTTTATTTTTTATTTTTTTTTTTGCTTGTTGCTGCTGCTGCTACGGATGTGCTATTGATGGCAGATGCTGATAACTACAAGTGAGAAATTTGTGCTTCGATGATTATATCTTTGTTTAGCAATATTACTGGTCATGTTGTGAAAATTAGTTGTAAATTAAATATTGATGAAATTTGTTGAAGGCACACGTCAGTTTACTGGTTTATCATACATAAGGAAAGATCTGTTCTCTCGTCTCCAAAATTTTGTTTTTGATGTCTACTAATCGCGCTAATAACCCTGGCAACAATGGTAACCATAATATCCCACGTACTATTATGAATTGCTCGCTTCGACCTGATTGTTTAAATATTTGTCACATGAATATCCAGAGCATTTGTGCAAGAAATATGACCAAATTTGATGAACTCACCGAATGTTTCTTGAATAGTATAGTTGATATTGTCTGTATTTCCGAATCATGGCTGAATAGTTCTGTAGATGATAGCGTCTTGTCCATTGAAGGTTACCAGTTATTGCGACATGACAGAAAATATGCCCGTGGTGGTGGAATATGTATATATCACAAAAACTTTCTTAAATGTAACATCATAGCATCTTCCCATGACTCCCCAGAAATATCGAACAAAGTTGAATATTTACTAATTGAAGTGTCACATAATCATAGAACTTTTCTGTTAGGTACGTTTTATAACCCACCTCGCAACGACTGCGTCGAAACATTAAGTAACGTCATAAGTGACTTTTCGCTTGCGTACGAAAACGTTATCTTACTAGGAGATTTTAATACCAATTTACTGATCCCTAATGATTCTACTTTTCGCTTCAAAGATATGATTGATTCCCATGGTTTTTGTTGCTTCAACACCACACCCACCCATTTTTTTTCTTCCGGTTGTTCGCTCATCGATCTTATGATTACCAATAATAGCAATTTTTTACTAAACTTCAATCAGGTTTCTGCTGCTGGGTTCTCCAAACATGATATGATTTTTAGTTCTATTAATATGAATCGGGATATAATGCACACCAACAAATCCGTAAGAGACTACTCACGCATCGACTTGCCTGAATTGATAAGAACGTTTAATTCATTTGACTGGAGTTTTTCTAGCCGCGTAAATGACCCCGATATAGTGATTGATCTATTCAACAATCGCATTCTAAGCCTGTATGAAAATTTTGTACCATTGAAAACAGTTCGGCCAAGGCAGAATCCTTGGTTTTCTCATAGCATTCGTGAATCTATGCATGATAGAGACTTAGCTTACCGCGTTTGGAAATCATCTAGATCATTATCGGACTTTTCACAATACAAACGTTTAAGAAATGCTGTAAACAATAAAATAAAACGTGCAAAAGTAGATTTTGTTTCAAACCAAATGCAATCCGCGAATTCAAGCCAAGAACTTTGGAGACGAATAAAAAGTATTCATAGATTCAATTCTAAATCTGATGTTATAGCATCTCACACATGCAACGAAATTAACACCTACTTTGTATCTAATTTTTCACCAGACGATACATCTTTACCCATTTTACCTTCGAATCAAAGCGGCTTTAAATTTGATCCAATCAATAATAACGATGTAGTTTTGGCATTAAGTTCTATAAAATCAAACGCGGTTGGCCACGATGGAATTTCTTTAAAATTTATCAAATATCTACTACCATCAGTCATTACTCCCCTGCGTGAAATCTTTAACACAATCTTAGTATCAGGAAAATTTCCAAAACTTTGGAAGATTGCTAAAATAATACCGATTCAAAAAAATACTAAAGCTAAAGGAATTTCAAATCTTCGTCCCATAAGCATTCTAAGTTCGCTTTCCAAAGTATTTGAACGCATAATAAATAAACAAATTCAGTCTTTTATTAACAGTATGAATTTGCTAAGTCGATTTCAGTCAGGATTCAGGGCACACCATAGCACAACGTCGGCAATGCTTAAAGTAATCGACGACATTCAAAATCTGGTCGATAAGAAACAAACTGCCATTCTATTGATGATAGATTTTTCTAAGGCTTTCGATAGAGTTTCGCACGTTAATTTACTGAAGAAATTATCCTCTCAATTCAATTTTTCACGCAGTGCTATTTCTCTTATACAATCATATTTAAAAAATCGAACTCAAATTGTTTTTACAGGAAATAATCAATCAAATCCGGCTAACGTTTTATCAGGAGTGCCACAGGGTTCCATTCTGGGGCCATTATTCTTCTCTTTGTACATTAACGACTTAGAAAACGTTTGCTTAAATTCAAACATTCATTTATTTGCTGATGACGTGCAAATCTATACTTGTTTATCAGAAGCCTCCCCATACCAAGCAATTAACTTGTTGAATATAGACTTACGAAGCGTTTTTCAATGGTCCATACATAATTCGTTACCTATTAACAATGATAAGACCAAAGCATTATTTTTTCCTTCGACCTTCGACTTGACCAGTACCCCACAATTAGTCCTCGGGAATCAAAATATTCAGTATGTCGAAAAAGCAACAAGCTTAGGTGTACCTATTCAAAGAGATTTACAGTGGAATTCGTTCGTCAATGCTCAGTGTACCAAAATATATAATGTTTTACGAACTCTCAGACTTAAAACAAGTATTCTTCCTTCGGCCATTAAACTAACTCTTTTTAAAGCACTTATCCTCCCACACCTCATCTTCGGGGCTGAATTCCTGTTACAAGCTACAGCAATGTTAATGAATCGTCTCCGCTTAGCTTTGAATTGTTGTGTTCGCTATATATTCAATTTGAATCGATTCCACAGAGTAAGCCACCATCACCCTCAGCTGTTGGGGTGTTCTTTTAAAGATTTTTATAAATATAGAGCTTGTATTTTTTTGCACAAAATCGTTCACACGGGTAAACCAGCTTATCTCAACGAGAAAATCATTAGATCTCGTAGTTCTCGAGTAAGATTTTTCATTATTCCGCGTCATCGTACCGAGTCATATGGACGTACCATTTTTGTCAAGGGTTTAGGTATTTGGAATCAGCTTCCAAATAACCTACGAAACTGTAATTCTCTTTCAACTTTCAGACGAGATTATAGAAATTTCCTTAATGTAAGAAACCAGTAATTTTTGTAGATTTTAGAGATTTTATAATGTTATAGAATTGTTACTTGACCAGAATACAAATCAGAGAATGACCTTAATTTATACTAAGCAGTGCAAATTGTAGTAATTTATAAGGAATTGAATTACCTTAAACTACATGATGATCAATAAAATAAATAAATAAATAAATAAATAAATAAATGTTGAGATACGTTAAAACCATATTGTGAATTTTAATAAAAATTTTAGAAACGTCGCAAGTGAACTGACAACAAAACACAGACTTCCGAAAATCTAGTACTTTACTTTCCTTTGTCGGAAAGTCTTACGGAAGTCGGAAGCCCGGACTTCCGAAGTAAAATTTAGTGCTGGCGCTAGTGATTAATGTTACCCCGAAACATAAAATCTGGTTTTGTAACAAACATTTAGTTATAGCCACTAATGTGGTTTGCAACCCCTTCCAAAATATTCGAAAATGAATTAAAAAAGATATCAATGTTCCCCCAGTACACCGTACGTCTAAACTTTGCTATCTCCCCAGGAACGGGTCAATCCAGAACGGGTTACCCAGCAACACCCAGTCTCTGATCTAAGCCACGGCCCACGGGGACTATTGGGTTTGAGCGCTCAAGTGTTCATTTGTTTCTAGGGTCTCAGGGCGTATTGGATTGGACTCAAATGTATGAAGCTCGGTTTTCTGGTGTACACAAATGTGCAATACACAGTTCAAAAGATCTTAACAAGACGAAAAATAGTCCCCAGATCATCAAAACATTTAAGCAGTAATGAGCAATAAAAGATTGGAAATTCTTGAAAAATGGTGCAGTCACCTAAAATATATTGATTAGACGAAGTATTTGCGGGTAACTGATCAATACCATGTCTGAAAAATGGTTGAGCTTTCTGATGGGATGTGCCAAGATTAGAGTGGAAATACTTCTTATGTAAAAAGTAATTTTTTTTCTTATTTTATTCATGAATTGTCTTAAAATTACCTTCATTTACTTCTTAGGAAGTATTTTCACACGCATTCATAACTGTCCCATTTCTCAAGGAACTAAGCTATAGGTATTATGTGTACACTAATAGATTTATATTCAGTTTACATCGTTCGGCCATTCAAACACTTTTAACCTTTTTTCTTTCTAAATTGATCTTGTTTCTGATACTTCCTCAATTACCCACCAAAGTGCACGGTAATGGCCTTAGGATTAGGAAAAAAGTTAGCAAATTTGAAGGATCACGTGCACATCAAGCATTATTTCTGATTCGAGGGAAAAGTTGTCCTTTTCAGACAACCTACACCAGCTTTCATAAATGCGCCGCGCGCTGGAAGAAGAACGATAAAGACACTGACTGGAATAAAATATTCAATGTAACGGCATCCATCACACTGGGATCAGATTCGCGATGGCAGTTGCAAATGTCAACTTTAGCGAAGGAGAACACTCACAGTTCCATCCGAGGCAACCCGTTTTAGTCGCTCGAGAAGCCAAGTACACATACGACCTACCAAGCAAGCAACAATCTGTACCCACTATATGTACCCTTTTTCGGCACAACCCGACGCGTATCCAAATTTGCATATCACTCATCCGCACCGAATGTGTAATACCTACCAGTGTGCGGCAATGTTCATTTCCCATTTTCCCACACTTTCCACGGAAAACCACAAAAGTACACAATCACAGATGTACTCACCCAAATCCGATAGGCCGGGGATCTGTAGGACGTTGAGAAAGGCCGCTACAAAACAGCGAGGACGAGGACTTGAATCCGAAATCACCCGCAAGGCACAATCAATAGAAGGGTCTCCGATTGAAATTGTTGAGCCAAGCCGATACCTTGGCATTACATATTCCGGGGACCGGAAAATGAACCCCAAGTGTGTTTGC
The DNA here is from genome assembly GCF_029784155.1 of Uranotaenia lowii. Lineage (NCBI taxonomy): Eukaryota > Metazoa > Arthropoda > Insecta > Diptera > Culicidae > Uranotaenia > Uranotaenia lowii. Next base: position 257,258,619 of record NC_073692.1, read on the forward strand.
TTCAGCTACGGGAACGTTCCGTTGTGCTACCTTTGAACCTTTTTGGGAGAAACAACACAACAAAGCTCCCAAAGCTTGTGCAAACCCTAAGTCTACGCGTTCATATGCTTAGGTACATGTACCTAGTCATAACCTATACAGAGATACACCGCACGATAGAAGAAAGTTTACCCAATTTTTGAAATTCACACCCAGTGGCGTCTTGTTGCTTGACGTTAGCTTTCCATTCGTCATACTTCGATCGGGTGAATGATTTAGCAACTCTTGGAATTTACAAAATCATTCTACAGGAACATAGACGTCTCCTGCATAGTAATGTAGTTATTTCTACGCTCGGTTGTTTAGTGTCTTTTTTGAAAGATGGATCAAATTGTTTCATATTGGGCAATCTTTAATTTTTTATTTTTTTCAAAACAATAAATTTGTCGGAGAAGATTTTGAAGGAAAAAGCTACATTTTCATCACTTTTTCCAAAATCTTTAGTTACTGAAAATGAAAAAAATATTATTCTTTTTTTTTTCTTTGAAGAATTTAAGTTGCCGAACAATACAGCAAATTGTAGTAAATCGAAATTCATGTAAATCAGCTCATTCTAGTGTTGAGAATCAATTCAAAAAACTTCCTCTTTCATTCAGTCATTAAACAATCGGGATTCGACCAGCCTGAACGCCGTCAGCATTTTTCCAGAGACACATGAATTTTATGTGCATAAGTTTTTGAACCAGAATCGATAATTTTTACCCCAAGGAATTAATTTCAATCAATTATATTCCCTTTTTAGATCAAGAATATGAATAATACGAGGTTTATATTTTGTTGTTTCTAAATTTTCCATGGCGCTCAGTTCGGTCTCGTCGAAGCACGGTCCAATAATGTTGTATTTCTTAAGATTCAATTAATCTTTATTTTCACCAAGGGATAATTACCAATCCTGCCAAAAGCATGTGAACGCTGAGGAATGTTCAAAAGTGTTAAAAATGTTTTCCTCGGAATCAGTTGTTTTTCAAGACTATATAGTCTGATACGATAAATCACATCGCGACAAGTCTATGTAACCATCATATAGGCATTCTGAAACAGCTAAATCAATCCTTTAAGCTGTTGAAAGCAGGGTTGGTAAATTTCGCCCGTCACGCTTGACCTAACTAGTTTTGTTTCATCAATCGATCGGCACTGTACTCAATTGACGGAACCTCACTACTCGCATGACCTTTCGTTGCGACTGGCGAAGCTCTATACACTGTCAAATTCATCCTGCGAGCAGGGATGCCAATGTGCCTAATTTTTCTGGATTTGCCTGATTTTTCGAGGCTCTGCCTGACAACCTGATAAGCCATTGAATTTCCCTGATTTTTTAAAATATGCCTGATTTTGCCTGATTTTTGTGAATGTGAATATGATGAAAAATGGGTAGTAAGGAACTGGATTAGGTACCATTGCTGAAGTTTTAAAGTGAAAATGTAGCTGAAACAAAGCAATCTTTTTTAAAATAGGGAATCAAAGGGAATCTTTACTCGATTACTATTACTATTTACTCGATTTTCTCATAGTTTAACTACAAATTCGACCATATTTAAAAAGTTTTTATGAAAATCAGGACAAATCAGGACATTTAAGAGACTTTTTCAAAAATCAGGACAATTCGAAAGTTTTTTTAAAAATCAGGACCGTCTCTCGAATATCAGGACAAATCATGATAAATCAGAACACCTGGCACCTCTGGCAAAGAGCAACAATAGCAATAAAAAACTGAAAACGGGTTTGCTGGAAGGACCAACAATAATAATAGGGGAAAGGTTTCCTAAATGGGCCTATCGGGTTAAATGACCCTACGGCTGTTTGATGGAATGGCTGACTAGAAAGCTTATCTGACCAATGCATTTTAAGGGTGATACGCTTAGAACATAAGGCAAGAAAGAATGTTATGAATTTACAAACTCAGAAAAATTTAAAAAATCATACAAGGTTTTGATACATTTTGATGTAATATTTTGACTTTTGAAAATTATACGTAAAGAAGCTTAAAACAAAAACTAGGATGGTTTTTGCTTCTTACTCAAATGAACTTAAGAAATTAAACATATTTCAGCTTTTGTGGAGGTTTAATAATGATTATATAGTGGAATAATAGAGTGTTTTTGTATGCCCCCATCATGTTTGTAAAATGCCTCCATCCCAAAATAACAGGTTAAATAGAATATATATGAATAATATAAATGATTTTTATCATTGAACCTTCAAATCTAAGCTCTGAATAACATCTTAAGAGAGAATTGAAGATCTAAAAACAGATTTGATAAAGTTTTTCTCATGGATGAACTGCCTCCATAGTATGGCAACCCTTACTTTTGTTTTATTCCATAAAATTATAATATACATAGATTTTTATAAAACTTCAGCTTTTTCGTACGGAAATTATTACTTTCTAACAGTTTCAATGGAATTATACGAAAATATTGCCCAAAAAACAGAAATTTTGTTCAAAACACAAATAGGCGCATTTAGCCCGCACGGTTTGAGGTTCGGCATTTTAGACAACACTTATAATAAAATCATTTTCTTGGAAACAGAAGAAAATTGTAACATAAAAATTACTCCAACGTATAGAAAACAGATCCCTGCACACGTGTATATAGTTTTTGTACACATATTCGATGTGATATTAGATTAAATCAGTGTTCTGCTTAATAGGCGCATATAGCCCGCTCCTCCCCTAAATGTGTTTCTTTTTCGTCTTCGGTCGTTTGAATGCGATTGGTGAATGCTTGACTATGAAATTCTTTTAGCTTCAAACGACTGGGGAATGAGTGACTGGCAAACGAAGTGACTGGCGTACAGTCAACTGAGTTTGACGGACCAAGAGGCTTCACAGTCACAGTTTTTGGACTAATGACGATGACTTTTGCCAAGCCTGGTTGAAAGACACTCGATTTTGAGCTACATATTTTAAAGAAATGGACGATTTATACTCTCTTGGTGGCATTCTTATTCTTCAACTTTTGATTTCCGATTCCGGTTATAAAACTATTGCGAACTTGGTTGAAGAATGCTTTCTCTCGTGTACCATCAAGTCACAATCTACAGCCTAGTTAAGCGGTTTATCAACTTCTAACATATGTAATAAGAATTATGGCAGAAAGCAGGCACTTTCTTTTTCAATATATCTCAAAATTGCTCTACTTTCTCACAAGACGGAACGGTTCTATTCAGTATGGTCCTTATTAGGAGCTGTCAAAACTATATTTAGGATCTTTAGAGAATGCATTTAGTGAAATTTTTCCCGCAAATTTAGTACAAATTTTAACAACTTGAGTTGACCGACAAAATGATGATTCCTGGAAAACTGCCTCACGTAAGCTTGCATAGGCTAACATGGTCCAAATTTCAATACAAACAAATACCAACACAAAGCTCGCAAAATTGTGAAAAGTCAAACGACTCATTTTGATTTATATTTTATGTGAACCCGAGCAAGGCCGGATAAAATCAACTAGTGTATATCTCTAAACTGCTTGGTTATAGTGGTTGGTTATAGCGATAAACATCATTTTCAAACGTAATCAAACTATAAATGCTACTTAGATATAACAAACAAATTTGACACAATACATGAGAAAAAAACAAAGCAATTGTGTGTGCACCAGAACTTTTGTTTCTTTTACCAATTTCCGCCCATAATTAAACGCTTCCGAGGACTTAGCTGCATTATTTATCCGAACCATGAACACCGAAACTGCTGTTGTTCTTATTAAAGGAATTTGCTGGAAATCATAGCAATCGATGCAATTCTTCGAAGTTTCCAGTTTTCCTTGCAGATTTTTTTAAAGACAAGCGCTGTTTTTGCCGACTATCTTACGGATAGGGGGAAGTGTTCCTAAATGCGCATATTGGGTAATATGCGCATACAGTGAGCCGATTGACGATATGGCTGGAGGTTTAACATATCTAATCAGTGCAGTTTGAGAGTAATACGCTTTTGACACATGGCATGAAAAAAATTAGCTGTTATATAAAATTTAAATTTGCTTATGCTTGCTTATGCTTATGATACGTACACAGCCAGATCTTGTCAGCATCCCGGTGAATAGTAAAAATACATTTACTATTCATCTTATCAAGGCCGGGCCCACTGTGCAGTATTGGACGCAGAGACGACTGGAACCAGGGGAGGAAGAAACGTGGACAACAGTACCATACGTTCCCATGTTAATTTTATATTTATTCGTTGGGAGCATAGATGCTAAGATATTTCTATGCTCCTTGGTGTTGGGCCTTGCGATTCTTCCTTCAGGGGATGGAAATGAGGTTTTTCTACATGGAGTCCAAAATTCAACAATACAATATTAAAGAAATTTCTTTAATCATTATACACTGTTTAGTTCTGGATCCCTGTACCTTCATCTCAGGTCATCGACCATGGTTATAGCGCCATTGCCCGCTTTTGAAAAGATTTGAAAGAGCAGAGAAATTATTAATACAGCACCAAAATCCTTAGAATTTTTCCATTCTAAAAGATTTTAGCGCCAAAAGGAATACATACACATTATGACATACTAAAAATATCAAAAGCAAAATTCTAAAAACAATTCTTTATGATAAATTTGCAGTAAAAGATAAAATTAAATGATTATGAGCGTAAGAAATATAATCTTTAATCAATCAAAGTTAAATGCACTGTTGAATATAAAGTTTTGACCCTGTTGCAGACGAATAATCATAAGTGTAACAAGTGTGGTATGCAAGTTTTTTTTGTTACATTTTCCTAGAATGAATAAATACTATTAAATAGAACTTTTAACCTTCCCATGCCGTTCGGGTCAATATGACCCGAAGCGCACATTTAAAATCTCTTTATCATCATTCCAATATACTGAAGAACTTGGAATTTTGACAGACCAAGTATGTTCTATGAAAATAATGATCAAATTAACGTCAAAAAATTGAAATTTGAGTTTTGAAAATCAGTTCATTGGGAAATGAAATACAGCTAAGCAAAGCAAAAATTGGATATCGTTTTTTTAAAGTTAGATTTTTTTCTACCGGAAGATCTGATATAGCGGTCAAAACTTTCATTGGACCTCAACATATCTATACACTGTCGGATAGATGGATTCTTGACGATTTCAAACATCAATGAAACACTTAAATACAGAAAAGCTGTCAAAAGTTATGAGCATTTTAAAAATAAAATTGATTTTTCGGACTTTTTACTTTCTGAACCAGTTTCTGATAACTTGGTAATACATATCGACTTTATTTTAAAATTTTGAGTAATAAGAACAAATTACCTACACAATGAATATAAAATCATCAAAATCGGTTAACATTTACAGCCAGGAGAACGAAATCAAACTATAACTCAAATTTCCCCGAAACGGATATTTTGCGAACGGCATGGAAAGGTTAAAAAATAAAGCCTTTGCATATTTTTGGCGAACCGAAATCAATTTAAACAAAGGATCTGAAATCAATTAAAAATCGAACATATGTTATTTTGAACTCCACACACATCAACATCTTGTACATAACCACTATAATCTTGCCAACTGCATTTTAGTTATATAGGAAAAATAGTGCTAGTACTGGTACTTGAAATCTATTTAAACTGGCGCATGTTAGTGAATGGTGTCAATCAAATATGTTTTGAGACAAAATATTTTCATTTAGTCAAAAAAATAAATTACAATGTAGTATTAATTATCGTTGCCCGAAAGATTTATGTCGCCGGATAAAACGCAATCACTCAAATCGCTTAACGCCCGACCTAAATCGTTACGCTTAAGCGTTACAAAACCGTGACGGTGGTATACGAGTTTAATCCAAGGGTCGATTATAATATGCATGTATGCTTGATTATGAAAAGTATACTTAGCTTCGGGTTAACTTCGGATATTTTCGATATTCCATCTGAAACAGGGACCAGACTAGAAGAAACAGCATTGAAATTGGAGCTAGATTGCAACTAGCTCAACATGATGATACTCGTCCACACATTCATTATTTCCCCTTCTTCGACGATTCCAGCTTCGCCTCATAAGAATAAACTTTGAATTCTCTCAACTAGAAAAACTCGTCCCACATTCCCGAAAAATACATGTCGCCCCGACCCATCTTGAGCCAAAAAACACACGCGCGGTAACAAAAAAAGAAAAACACGTCGGCTCGCGAACACAATCACACCGTAGCGGAATGCTTCCCTTTCCTGAGGAGCTAACCTCACGTCTCAAAATTTTGAAGCGAAACGGCACAACCAAAATTTAAGATTTTCCCGAAAACACCAAATGGTTATTAAAATCTTCATGATGTAATAAAGAAAGCACTCTTCACTTATTGGTTCCACTAAAGAAAACTACTTAAACCCGGCCGAAATTGATTTAAATTAACTTTAAAATTTCACGGAAAAACAACGCGTCCATTACCAACCAGTGTTCCCAACGATGTTATATAAAATTTAAATTTAAATTAAAAGTTATTTAAATTAAAAATTCACACAAAATTTTTATCAGTTTTGTTAAAATATATTAAGCTTTAATAATCGTGCATACAGAATCTGTAAACAAAAATGTTAATGGTTTTTCTTTCTTATTCATCTGGAAATCGAAAATTCAACCAATTGAAGCTTTTGGCAAAGTTGTAAATGATCAGATATTGACAGACAGGTTTTAAATGCACATATCATGCAGGTTAAATGCCTATACTAAGAAAAAATAGATAAGTCTTGTAAATTTTTAATTTTTTATCATTGAAACATTAAATCTACGCCCAAATCACATTCTTACAGTGAAAATAGGAGAGCTTATACTGATGCGATAAAAATACGATAAATATGAACAAAACGTAGCATAGCATAGCATAGCATGGGGTGACTACACACATCTTGCATTGGCTGATACACAGGGTACCTACAACTGATAATCAAAACCAACACGAGATGCCAAAATAAGTACCGTAATCCGGGGTAATATTGATTACTTTTTTCAATATTTTTCTATTATTTCTCCTATTAAGGGAAATGTGGCATGTTTCATATTTTTAAAACCAGTAGGTACTAGACTCCTATGCACGTTAAACAAGGTTAAATAAATTTATTGGACTACTACAAAAAAGATACAAAACACCTTCACCCAATGTTATCTTGCTATTGAACATTTTCGTTTGAAAACATTTATAATTGAAAATAAAACAGTGATACTGCATAACATCTAGGGGCAAAAATTATATTAATTACTAAATAGTTTTAACTTCAAAATACAAATGAAGTTTTACCTTCACACATTCCTCAAGGCCCACCCACTATTTCCATTTCCATTTTTTCTTCAAAGTTGATCATTTGATGATATTCTATCATCAAGCATATCAGCAGATATCAGCAGTTGATCGGCAGAGCTCGATTGCTCGTGTTCGCCGGTTCCATCACGTTCACCGTGGTGGAATTGGCTAACGCGCCGTTGTACCGAAGCGGAGATTGCAGGTTCAAGTCCTGTCGGTGAGCCGTTGTATCTTTTTCGAAATTTTCATGATATTTACGGCTTATGTTCTTTCGTTCTTTGATAGTTCATGTTTCTCTAATTTCTTTCATCACATATGAAAATGTGATCATTTTCAGGTACAAAGATGTACCAAGCGATTTCATAACATCAGTATTGATTTCAACAGAGCAACACCTCCCTGTGTAACTGGTCTGCTCGGAACCTTGAGCGGCACTGATTGCTTCTTCATCTGACCGTAAGTTGCGGCAAACCCGAAGCAATCGACCATGTGCTCGCTCGGCTAAAATCCCGAGTCGATGGGTGGGGTTAGAGAAACAAGAGAGATCAATAGAGGGAAAGATCACATGCGGGATATAGGGGAACATGCCCTATTATGCGCCACCTAAGCGAATCGCTGATTTTCTATGTATTCCACGTACAAATTGTGTTGAAAATGGGTGCAATCGTTGAAGAAAAGTGTTTTCTACAAATGCCTATGATATTTTATAACTCAAATTGCTATAGTTGCTTCAAAAACTTGATTTTTAAAAACCATATTCAAAGCCACAGAACTAAACTGTGTTGCAAATACGCGCCGCTGTGTATTCAATATGCGCCTAGCAGCCGAACACACCCGAAAGCAGCCGAAGACCAAAAACACACCAATACTTACAGACATTTTGACTGAATAGAAAATCAAAATGGACTAATCAAAATTTTCAAAAAAATGAAAAGTAGATTTTTTGTGCTGAATTAACGCTCAGAATATGGTTTTAGACTTTTTGTTCATTTTCAATGAAAATTGGCCATTTTGAAAAATTAATGCTATTTTCAGCCTACTACGATTGGCGCGTTATAACGAGCGCATGGGCCGTGATAGAACATACCCATAAAAAGCATACCTTTGCGAGTTCAATATGATTTTTTAGCATTAAATCATAGTTTAGATGCTCCTCTATCGATGTGTCAGAAAATATTGTCTTATTCGTTTTTCTCTGCTTGGTGACACCTTATTGAAAGTGTTTTAAAATTTAGATCAAAATGACGAAAAACCTAAATTGTGAAATTATCACGACACAGGGGCATTTTTAGGAAAAATTCATACTTGCCATGACCAATCACAGCATTTAGAACAAATTGGTAATATTTTGCAGGCTTCAAATGTTTCAGATTCTTCAAAACAAAGGTGGCGCGTATTAGCCACATGGGGCGTTATATGAACTTTTCCCCTACATGGTGTTTCGATAGAAGGTCCAGCAGTTGATCGGCAGAGCTCGATTGCTCGTGTTCGCCGGTTCCATCACGTTCACCGTGGTGGAATTGGCTAACGCGCCGTTGTACCGAAGCGGAGATTGCAGGTTCAAGTCCTGTCGGTGAGCCGTTGTATCTTTTTCGAAATTTTCATGATATTTACGGCTTATGTTCTTTCGTTCTTTGATAGTTCATGTTTCTCTAATTTCTTTCATCACATATGAAAATGTGAAAAATTTATCATTCAATGACAATAAAAATAGCCCTATAACTATACATTTGTATATGTACAAAAACTAAAAGTTGTTCTTTCACATTCAACCACCTTTTTGCTTTTATATACTTGTTGTATCATCAGGAGAGCTGTTTGTTGGTGAGCCTTGGAAAAAAAAGATATTTTAAAATTTTGAAATTACACTTTTGCTAACAGAAAACAGTTTCAAATGCAAACCAATAATCAATTAATAGGCTTTCAAACGTAGAAAACAATGTTCAAAAATTCAAACTATAGACTAAGTTATTGGGGATAATGTGGAAAAATTTATTGGTGGTCAAAATTACCCCGAGGATCAAAGTTACCCCGTTTGGTACCATAATGCACACCGCGACAAGTCAATGTAATCATGGTGGAGAAGGTCTGAAATAGCAAAAAACTCTTTAGGTGCAGAGAACTCATACGACCCATATAGCTGTTTCAGATGGGAATTGGAAGGGTAAGCCATAGGAAATCCTACATGGCAAATAGGATTGACAAAATTCAATATGAAATAATCTCACCAAAATCCTGAAGTGACGCCACACACTTTTATTTTCTTTTCCAGTAGTATGCAGCCCATTGTTTGCCACGGGCTCCTCGAACTTATTCATTTATTTCAAATTTTATTTCAAATAATCACAGCAAGCTATAACATTTTTTGTCAATCTTTGGTGAAATTTTCTGGTAGCACAAAAATTCACATTCTTCACTCAAAACGACACTCTATTATTCTAATTAAAACATCGAAAAATAATAATTTGTACTATAGGCCAGCCAGTGTAAGATTCGATTTAACTCTTATTGCAAGAGACCAAATGTTGCGTAGTACCACGCACGCCCAAGCGGGTGGTTCCCAAAAAAACACACAAATTCCCATGTCGTATATCACTTCCGGTAAAATACATCTTCGGCCTTACCGGATAGGCGTCATTCATAAGTTACGTAACGCAAAAAATGCACTTTTTTGACCCCCTCCCCTCCGTATGTCACAAATCGTAACGTTTCGACGTACCCCCCTATGAAAATTACGTAACGCTGAAAATTACCCCCCCCCCATTTTCTCATGTTTTTAAATACTGATTTTCGAAGGCAAAAAAAGATTTTAACATACATTTTTTCAACGTTCTTCAAAACGGAATTAATATCTTTTCAAATCGCTTCTTAGTCCTCATTGATGATAACTCTCTGATAAAATAAATTAATTGCCTTATTACGAATTGATGCTTGTTAACTGATGATCTACCTTGTTAACTTTATTTTGTTCAAGGTGCATTACTTGTTATGCATAATATTCTTCACTTAGCAATATTCGTCGGAAGAATCAAAATAGCATTTTTAGAATCAATTGAGAAAATATAATAAAATTTCCGTTTTAAGATTGGATTGAGTTTTTGGGGGTAAATGTACCTAATATTCGGGTTTTCATCGGTTATTTCACGGATATCCAACGCACATTTTATGGAGTCTATCACAGAATATTTTAAAAAGGAAAGGTTACAAACCAGTTTCAATCTTGTTGAAGCTTACAAATTTTAAGCTGATTTTGGTTTGCTTATTATTCTGTAAAAATTGCATGACATCTAAAAAGCTGCAATTAAACGGAAATTTTTAATAAAAAATCGTTACGTAACGTTGAGAACCCCCCCCCCCCCATCCCCTATGTTACAATTCGTTACGCTCGAGCTTACTCCCTCCCCCCTAGGAGCGTTACGTAATTTATGGATGCCCCCTACCTAACAGCTTTTAATCAAATATTTTCGTAAATTTCACAACTTAAAGTAAATAAATATCGGAATTTTCACGGAAGGTGAAAAAAACGTGTGCGCTGCTGTCGAGTCAACGCCTACTCCTCTCATTTATTTTTAAGAAGGTATAACTTTAAAAAATACGATATGCACAGAATATTACCATAAAATATGGCCACATGGCATACCTAACTATGTTTCATGCAAAATAACTAGTGATAACTAAAATTTCGACAAAATTTCAGCCTCGACGTATGGTTAATATCCGTTTCTACCATTTTCAAATAAATAATATCAAAATATTGCAAGTGTAAAAGAAATGTAGCTAAAAACATCAATATGCGCATTTTGGCATCTAGTGTTGAGCTTGATTGTTAGTTGTAGGCCTCGTGTATCAGCCAATTCAAGATGTGTGTACTCACCCAATGCTTTGCTATGCTATGCTAAGAGACATACCTACCCGAGATCAATAGAAATGATTGACTTGAAATGCTGAGTGATTTTGTAAGAATCTAATCTTAATACACATTCTAAGATAAGTTGTCATCCTAGCAGTGAATATTTCCATAAAAGACATATTTAAATTGATATTCTTAACACTATTCCAAATCCCTAGCATGGGTGCGCTCCAATTCTCGAGAAATAAAATTTTTGAAGTCAAATAAAATAACGATGAAGCCTTTTCTTCATACATTTCAGTTGAACTGCAGGCAGCCTCGAGAGAGATTCAACTTTCGTTCGAGCCCAAAGGCTCGGAGCAATCTTCGGAAAAAGGATTTCAATTTCCATTCAAAGGTTGTTTTTTCTACTGACTGCTCACTCAATCTGAATCCGAGCTGGTTTTGTCGTTTGTCGATATGAGGGCAGGTGCCTACCGCTTTCTTTTGGGTTTGTGCAGATAGAGCTGGTGGAAAAAATAAAGCCGAAGGCTTGGCAGCGATTGAATGTTAAACTGGTTAACATTCAGCCGTTAAAATACCGTTTATATTGTAAAAATAGGAAAAGGAAAATAAGAAAGATGCTAAATCAGTTTGCTCGTAGTTTTACGATTAACTTAAAAAGTTTTCCGATTATGTATCTTTGTTTGGCTCTAAAATTTCTTTTAAAGTCAAAATAAGGAAGAAAAAACAGAACTCTGATGACTTTCATGATAAATGAAATATAAGAATCTGGTTTTATTTTTATAGTTGAAATTGAAAAAAAAAAAGAAATACGAAGGAGTGCTCAATTTCGCGTGGTGGCGTAGTCTTGCCGCTAAAATCCGCACAGTTGACGAGAACCTTGGCTGGAATGTGAAGACGCTGGTTCCGAATCGCCAACAGTGGTGATCTTTTATCTTAGCCCTATGCGTCGGTCAATCGGCCCCGGACCCTTCAGGCAGGTTGGGTAGTGCTTGATTTCCAACATGAAAGCAAAACATATGAATCTTATGTATCAAAGTGACGAAGCAAAATGGACACATGACAGCAGGTGGTTACCTACTCTACCGAAAGAGGTCAGCCCTTCTCAACCGAACAAGAACGTTTCCCAAAAAAAAAACAAAGTCCCAAGGTCAGTTTTGTCAAACTTTTTCATATTTCCATCGGCTTAAATTTTACCCATTTCAAATTATTGCTGATTGGCCAGCATTTCCCCAAAGCGAGATGCCGTGGCACTAATGACTGATGATTAGCAACTCTTCCAATATAATTAAAACTTACAAGCAAACAACAGAAATTTTTCGCGTAACCCAAAAGTTGTACAAAACTCCCTGCGGGTATGGGGCTGGTTTCGGCTATTGGGGGGTTGTAAAAAACCCTTTTCAATTAGTTCGCCAGGCCAGGGGTGGATGTGACTTTCCGTTTCTGATTCCGCCACTTGCCCCCTTGTTTATACCATACCAACTAGTGTTGGGTTAATGAATTTCCTGAAACGAAACTGGCAGTCAAGATTGCCGATAGCTTTGCGAGTTTTCGATGTATTTGTGTTTAGGTTTCTGATTTCCCAAGTTTTTCAAACCACCCGCAATTTTGGACGAGTTAGCATTTTCTTTCATTTGACTAAGGTCGGAAAAAACTTGTTCTGAAAATGCGCCATTTGTTGGATCCTTTTTATCGAAATTGCTTCTCTAAAAAGGCGCGTCTTAGGGGTTGGGATCAAGATTTTTTCTCATTTGTACTTTTTCTATCCATTTTGTTGCTGTTTTAATTTACATGAAACACACATTAACAATATTATTTAACTGAGAGTTGGATTTCAAATTAAAATTTATTCAAATGGAATGCTTTTTTGCTTCTAGACAGCACCCCTGGTGAATTGTAGGCTTGTCAGAGGACAAATCATTGACAAAGAACAAGTTAAGGTCAACAATTCTATTTAACTACAATTGCAAAAATGTATCGTGTTCATTTAGGTACAATACAATTGTTATTTTCAGAAATGAAGTGCGATTGATTTCAGTAAAATACATGACTACAGGAAGGTGTTGCCTTTTCGCCTACAGAATGAGTAGGAAAAACTGTCACTGAAGTAACCTATTCCCAATAATCAGTAACAATCTAGGTTTTCAAAGAAATTGCAAGATCGCTAATAAACTTAGCTTTAAGATTACGTTTTATAAACACTTATGGAAGCAAAACTGATCAAAATAAGATCTCAAGTACCATATACAGTCTAAAGGTTTCAAAGACTTATTCAAGATAAACAATTCTCGAAACAGAAAACAATTTTAGCTTGAACCCAATCACTACTAAACTAGAAGTGTATATGAAAATTACGTAAAAAATACATCCCCTCGAGCCGTTGCCAAGTAAAATTTTTAATCTGGGATACACCCGAGGTCAGCCTTGACGTAGGTTTCATCGTCCATCAGAAGACACCCGTCCAACTTGGTCATATAGCTTCCGAGCATGGATTTTGGTCACACTATTCTGTTTTATGATCCTATTTGGCTGCTTGCTAGCTCTATACGATTCCTTCAAGGAGTCGATTTCTCCTCACTGTTCCAGCTGTTCAGTTAGCCTAGATGCAGACCACAATGGATTTCCCAAATAACTGTGCACAATTTTTCCCTTCTTTCGACTTCCATGTTGATTGTTAACAAAGTACAGTCAATTTGTGGAATGTCAAAAATACATACGTCAAGCAGACAAAATTCCCGACACGAGGGTGCCAAGAGCTTCCACATCCGTCCACCAGGAACGCCACAATATGATCAAAAGTTTGTTCCAATTCAAAATAAAGCAAGTACTCACAAAAAGTTCAACAAATAAACTGAACCACATTGAACAGTAAAATTATATTTCCTTACAAAGTCTCTCACCTACAAATACCCCTGAACACCTTTCCGGCTGGTTGAAACTGGATGCTGTTCCTGGAAGAGAGCGAATGTTCCATTCGGTTGGACGTAATTTGTCTTGCAGTTTCTTTCCGACTTGATTTTGTAAGAACAGTTGGTGAATAGTCGATAATTTATTCTGATTTGCAAATTAATGAAATTAGGATCACATTATTCGATGAACGACCTAGTGGAAACGTGTTCCCGTGACTTTTCGGATAGAATTTTCTTTCGCAGCTAGTCAGGTTTCCATTTCCACGGGAATGAAAAGCTGGGAAACCGGAGTCTTTATTCGATCCCTGGGTTAACTACTACCTTTGTGATACCAAACAATGAACTACTGAATTCGTATGAAATGTTTGGCATGTTATCACGCAATCGGATAGAGATTCTAATTAAACGCATTGATGCAAACACGGCCAAATCGTAGCAACCTTTGACCTTGCTCGATTGAAAGTGACAAATGAGTTTCCTGATTTTTCTTCTCTTCCTGTCTATACCTACGGTGTTCGCACATGTTCACTATGATCGGAAAAGCAGAGCCTGCTTTGAGTGAAAGGCGATTCAAAACATATTTACGGAAATTAGATAAGTGCCTGGAATTCACACCTTTGGCATCGGAACACCTTTGATATCCAGCTGAGAATAGTATCAGAAACACGCCCACGTTGCTTAATTGTAGCATAATTTTCCAAAAGAATTTAATTGCATATCACGCGACAAAAATGGAATTTTATGTCGTCTGGGAGAAAATCTTCGTTTGTGCATCCCCAACAGATTTTCCATAAGTTCTGTTGAAAAATTGTGCTAGACCTAGGTCTAAGTCAGCAGCCTGATGGCGTGTGGCACAAAACACCTTCTTTCCGTGTCCGGAAGCACATCCACCCACAAACACACCAACTCACATATGCCCTAGTGGGCTCTTCAGATGTATGTAGGAACAGGCACAGGAGGTTATTTGCTGCATGCAACCTGCCAGCTAGACCAAAGAGTTTTCGACCGACCGACATCTGACGAGTCCCATCGCAACAAAGAAACACGGCTCACCCCACCCTCAACTCCCTCTATTTCTTAACGTCCTAGTTTGGCCTTTACTCAACCACTTGAGCTTCGTAGCAATGATGGCAGCGTTCAGCCAGCAAGCAACGACAACAATAAATACGTAGAAATACATTCTATCAAATAAGTGGAGTCTATTCTTCTCGACAGCCCATTGAACAGAGCAGGCAGAGCAAACGCAGGTTATCTACATCATCACTTCGTTACTTGACTAGGATTCCCTCGCCTACTTTGTACTACTACTGACGAGCTGAAAGTGTTTTGGAGTACATCTATTTCTTACTATAAAACAATTTTCAAAAAATTCACCATGTATTGATTTTGCGTCAACGCTACCTGCTTGTACTTAGGGTTTATTAAGCAAATGAGGATTTCATGTTCACAGCATGGAGTGTTTAATATTTTCCAAAACAATTTCCAGAACCATCCTATTCCGCCAGTTTTTCACAGCTGCAAGAACTAAATTCGAAAGCATAAATGCGGTTAATTCACTTTTCTTGGCACAAAATCCTTAGTTATTGTTTTTTTTTTTAAAATGTTAAATTCAAACACGTAAAACTAATTTTCAATGATTCAAAGGCAATTTATTTTACGAAAAACAAATAAAAACAATTTTAAATTATTAGAGCATGAGAAAGGAAAATTACCACTAATTTTCACGAATCGCAATATTTCATAGTTGTAAAAGTTAATATTTTGTATAAACAATGCCAAAAATGACAAAAATGACAAAAATGACAAAAATGACAAAAATGACAAAAATGACAAAAATGACAAAAATGACAAAAATGACAAAAATGACAAAAATGACAAAAATGACAAAAATGACAAAAATGACAAAAATGACAAAAATGACAAAAATGACAAAAATGACAAAAATGACAAAAATGACAAAAATGACAAAAATGACAAAAATGACAAAAATGACAAAAATGACAAAAATGACAAAAATGACAAAAATGACAAAAATGACAAAAATGACAAAAATGACAAAAATGACAAAAATGACAAAAATGACAAAAATGACAAAAATGACAAAAATGACAAAAATGACAAAAATGACAAAAATGACAAAAATGCAAAAATGACAAAAATGACAAAAATGACAAAAATGACAAAAATGACAAAAATGACAAAAATGACAAAAATGACATAAATGACAAAAATGACAAAAACGACAAAAAATGACAAAAATGACAAAAATGACAAAAATGACAAAAATGACAAAAACGACAAAAATGACAAAAATGACAAAAATGACTAAAATGACAAAAATGACAAAAATGACAAAAATGACAAAAATGACAAAAATGACAAAAATGACAAAAATGACAAAAATGACAAAAATGACAAAAATGACAAAAATGACAAAAATGACAAAAATGACAAAAATGACAAAAATGACAAAAATGACAAAAATGACAAAAATGACAAAAATGACAAAAATGACAAAAATGACAAAAATGACAAAAATGACAAAAATGACAAAAATGACAAAAATGACAAAAATGACAAAAATGACAAAAATGACAAAAATGACAAAAATGACAAAAATGACAAAAATAACAAAAATGACAAAAATAACAAAAATGACAAAAATGACAAAAATGACAAAAATGACAAAAATGACAAAAAGGACAAAAATGACAAAAATTACAAAAATGACAAAAATGACAAAAATGACAAAAATGACAAAAATGACAAAAATGACAAAAATGACAAAAATGACAAAAATGACAAAAATGACAAAAATGACAAAAATGACAAAAATGACAAAAATGACAAAAATGACAAAAATGACATAAATGACAAAAATGACAAAAACGACAAAAAATGACAAAAACGACAAAAATGACAAAAATGACAAAAATGACAAAAATGACAAAAATGACAAAAATGACAAAAATGACAAAAATGACAAAAATGACAAAAATGACAAAAATGACAAAAATGACAAAAATGACAAAAATGACAAAAATGACAAAAATGACAAAAATGACAAAAATGACAAAAATGACAAAAATGACAAAAATGACAAAAATGACAAAAATGACAAAAATGACAAAAATGACAAAAATGACAAAAATGACAAAAATGACAAAAATGACAAAAATGACAAAAATGACAAAAATGACAAAAATGACAAAAATGACAAAAATGACAAAAATGACAAAAATGACAAAAATGACAAAAATGACAAAAATGACAAAAATGACAAAAATGACAAAAATGACAAAAATGACAAAAATGACAAAAATGACAAAAATGACAAAAATGACAAAAATGACAAAAATGACAAAAATGACAAAAATGACAAAAATGACAAAAATGACAAAATTGACAAAATTGACAAAAAGGACAAAAATGACAAAAATGACAAAAATGACAAAAATGACAAAAATGACAAAAATGACAAAAATGACAAAAATGACAAAAATGGCAAAAATGGCAAAAATGGCAAAAATGACAAAAATGACAAAAATGACAAAAATGACAAAAATGACAAAAATGACAAAAATGACATAAATGACAAAAATGACAAAAACGACAAAAAATGACAAAAATGACAAAAATGACAAAAACGACAAAAATGACAAAAATGACAAAAATGACAAAAATGACAAAAATGACAAAAATGACAAAAATGACAAAAATGACAAAAATGACAAAAATGACAAAAATGACAAAAATGACAAAAATGACAAAAATGACAAAAATGACAAAAATGACAAAAATGACAAAAATGACAAAAATGACAAAAATGACAAAAATGACAAAAATGACAAAAATGACAAAAATGACAAAAATGACAAAAATGACAAAAATGACAAAAATGACAAAAATGACAAAAATGACAAAAATGACAAAAATGACAAAAATGACAAAAATGACAAAAATGACAAAAATGACAAAAATGACAAAAATGACAAAAATGACAAAAATGACAAAAATGACAAAAATGACAAAAATGACAAAAATGACAAAAATGACAAAAATGACAAAAATGACAAAAATGACAAAAATGACAAAAATGACAAAAATGACAAAAATGGCAAAAATGACTAAAATTACAAAACATGACAAAAATTACAAAAATGACAAAAATTACAAAAATTACAAAAATTACAAAAATTACAAAAATTACAAAAATGACAAAAAGGACAAAAATTACAAAAATTACAAAAATTATAAAAATGACAAAAATTACAAAAATTACAAAAATTACAAAAATGACAAAAATTACAAAAATTACAAAAATAACAAAAATTACAAAAATTACAAAAATTGTAAAAATTACAAAAACTATAAAAATTACAAAAATTACAAAAATGACAAAAATTACAAAAATTACAAAAGTTACAAAAATTACAAAAATTACAAACATTACAAAAATTACAAAAATGACAAAAATTACAAAAATTACAAAAATGACAAAAAGGACAAAAATGACAAAAAAGACAAAAATGACAAAAATGACAAAAATGACAAAAATGACAAAAATGACAAAAATGACAAAAATGACAAAAATGATAAAAATGGCAAAAATGACAAAAATGACAAAAATGACAAAAATGACAAAAATGACAAAAATGACAAAAATGACAAAAATGACAAAAATGACAAAAATGACAAAAATGACAAAAATGACAAAAATGACAAAAATGACAAAAATGACAAAAATGACAAAAATGACAAAAATGACAAAAATGACAAAAATGTCAAAAATGACAAAAATGACAAAAATTACAAAAATTACAAAAGTAACAAAAATTTCAAAAATTACAAAAATTACAAAAATTACAAAAATTACAAAAGTAACAAAAATTTCAAAAATTACAAAAATTACAAAAATTACAAAAATTACAAAAATTACAAAAATTACAGAAATTACAAAAATTACAAAAATTACAAAAATTACAAAAATTTTAAAAATGACAAAGTTTACAAAAATTTCAAATATTTTAAGTATTTAGTTACCACTTGGGCTTAATTGTATCAAAATGCAAATTAAACTTTAAACCTCGTTTCCATATGCTGGAATATCCTTGTTTTGATCAACGCGTTTGTTTATTTCAAAATTTCATCCACCCAATCATTAATTTCAGCAAGTTAATTTTTTTGTTATATTTTTTACCCCTAAATGTATTTAACACCCTTATATTTTTTCTTTTAAAAATATTTTTGACAGAAAAATGTAAAATTTAATTCGAACAAAACCAAAAATTACTGCAATTCGTGCTTCATTCGTAATGACATCAAATATTTATTGAAAACTTTAAATTTTCAAACGTTTTCATTTGATTTTTTTTAATTGAAAACGAGGTTTGTTGCAACTTACCCCTTTTTGTTAGTAGGGTAAAAATCGCATATTTTTAAAAATTTAAAAAGAACTGATGGAACCAATATCATTTTTAACTATGTCAATTTAATGTCCCATCTACTCTTAAACTTATCTGTGAACATTATTTTTAAATAGCCATTGATGATGAAAAGTGTTGCATGATGACCCAGTTGACGGTATCTCGTAATTGGTCTGCAATTTGTTAAGATGTTTAGGGTGAGATTTTCTTGTTTAAATTTTAAATTTGCTTAAAATAAATTGTGTACCTATGACTGAATGTTAGCCACCAATAAATACAAAATTTTCTGGTGGTCAAATTCTATATAAAAGTTTAAATTTAATAAAGCCTTCATTTTTTTAATAGGTTTTTTTCCATTGGATTTTGAACAAGCTGTTTGTATTATTCTGAAATTGTGTAATCAGTTGATGCTTGATTTAATTTGTTCTAACTTTTGAATGCAAAAAAGAATAACTTAAAAACAATGCGTCATATTGTTCTTCTAGAACTTTCTCTGAATTATGTTGTTGTTGAGCTCCGAAGCCACAAAACAACCGCCAGTGGCTAAAGTCTTTCAGCAGCCAAGTTGTTTAATTTGAACTTATGATAAAAAAGTTTCCAGGCGATAACATTGTTCATTGAAAAAGCTTTCCACGTCGAAGCTGAAATCTTGATATTCAACATAAATTTTGGCAACTTTTTGTACGCACAGCACAAAGGTTTCCATCTATTTTCCTTTTACTCTCACGCTATACAAATATCAAGAGAACATCGAAACGATCTCAATATTTCTAGCGTTTTTTTTTCCAGTTCCTGCTGCCCATTGGGCTTAAGCTATCGCCCAGCATCAAATAACCGCTTATCACAAATGTAGTAATATAGTTGTCACTGCGGGCGTGATTAAAACTCGATACTGGTTCTGATAGCAACTGCTTCAAACTAGAAGAATATATTTTTATAAGTTTTAGGGTTCAGATATAACATTATCATAGAGTTTACTTACAATTCAGTAAGGGTTGGTAGGTTTTAGCGCTCCTGCAGGGACAGTTAAGACCTAACCTCAATTCTGCTGTACTCTCCTAGAGTAATTATATTATGTTAATTTACGAGCTGAATGATATTAATAGATTTCAATAAATGTACCAGTAAGTCTAAAAAGGCTCAACGGATGTTTTAGACTATTTTCGGAATCTTGGCGGCTATTCGGTAAATCTCCGACCTAATAGTTGGAAGAGTTTCACGTGTTCATCAGCATATAGGATACCTTTAAGTGACTACATTTACCTCACTAAGTCGACTATTTCAATTCAACTTTTAACACGATCTTATGCCCGGCAATAATGAAGGGTTTAACCGGAATTCGATATAACGCGTTGGAAATGATTATTATAATAAATATGAAACTTTTAGCGGACTTGCTTTCACAGCGCAGCGTGGTGATTTCGCGTGTTTACAGTATCGCAAGAGAATACGAGGAAAAGTGATCTATAATATTTGTTTGACGTTCTGTTTTGCTCGTTGACTGACATCGTAGGCACGTGTTAGCTACAGTGTGGCCATTTCTTCGTTCGCTGCGGCAACATTCTCCCCCGGGTGTATCCCTGGGACTCGTGGGACTACACCTTTAACATCTAGAAGAGCTAATCTGGTCACCGGACGAACGTGCTTTGTCTTGCCTATTTGAACCACCGCTCTTCGCACCTGGCCATCATCATTCATCAGCACACGATCGACACGACCTCGTTCCCAGCCGCACCGTTTAGTTGGATCCGTTACCAATACTAGGTCACCTGCTTCTAGTTGTCGAGCCTTTTCGAACCATTTTGTTTGTCTCCGGATAACCGGAAGATACTCCGTCAACCATCGTTTCCAGAAAGTTTCCAACTGACGCTGTATTAAATCCCAGGAAGCTCCCAAGTGACTTCTTCTCGCTTCGAAGTCCACGGTTTTTGGTGCATAATCTACCCGCGAGCTATCCTCGTCGTTAATCCTTCTTTTACCATTGGAGTTCAGCAGCAGGAAATGGTTGGGAGTTAGAGCTTCAGAGTGGGACGAATCCAGTGGTAAGTATGTAAGAGGCCTTGTATTTACAATTCGCTCAGCCTCTACGATTAAAGTCTGTAGGCCCTCATCATCCAGCTTACCCTCGCAGTATGCCTCGTTCATGGCCGCTTTTACCGATTGTACGAGGCGCTCCCACGCGCCGCCCATATGCGGAGCTCCTGGTGGAATGAAGCTCCACTTTGTATCGCTAGAAGTGAAGGTTTCCGATAACCCCTGGCTTATTTGATGTCTTAAAATCCGCTCGGCTCCCTGGAAGTTTGTTCCGTTATCGCTGTAAAACTCTGCTGGAGCCCCACGGCGACCTACGAATCTTCGCACGGTAGAAATACACGACGCAGTGGTGAGACTATAAGCGACTTCCAGATGGACGGCTCTTGTCGTAAGACACGTGAAGAGAGCTATCCACCTTTTTACGTTGGCTCGTCCTATCTTGACGAGTAAGGGTCCGAAATAGTCTAGTCCGGTATAGGTGAAAGCCCGCTCGTGATGCGCTAAGCGTGCCGGAGGAAGCGGAGCCATTGGCGGGTTGACTGGTCGTGTGCGTCGTATTTGGCACAAGAGACACTTGCGACCGATGCTTTTAACCAAAACGCGTAGATTAGGAATCTCGTAAACCTGGCGCAACTCGTTTACGATTGTTTCGGAGTTTCGATGGCAGAATTTACGATGGAAATGGTCAACTAACAGCTCGGTTACGTAATGTTTTCCTGGAAGTATTACTGGGAACTTCGTGTCGTAGGGTACTTCCTTTGCTGCTCCAATACGACCAGTTTGCCGCAGGAGCCCTCGATCGTCAATTGTGGGCGCTAGCTTATAGAGTGGACTTTTCTCAGTGATAGGATTTAGATCTGGGCTTTTCTCTTTTAAGGCAGCTATTTCTTCGGAGAAACACTCGAACTGAACCATTTGAATAATGTTTTCTTCGGCAGATTTCAGTTCGTGTTGTTGGAGATGTGAGTCGTACCTAGGTTGCAATTTTAATCGGTTGTGAATGTATCGCAGCACGTATGCAACCACTCGTTGCAGTTTTTCCCAAGACGCATATTTTTCGTAGATGATAACTGGCTTCCAGGAACGATGGTGCAAGACTGAGGCCCGCATTTCTTCGGTCGTAGCGGTTAGTTCTTCCTTTGGTTTCGGCCAATCTTCTTCGGTCAATTGCAGAAAATGAGGTCCATTGAACCATTGACTATTGCGATCAAAAAATGGTCCTACTCCCCATTTTGTAGCTTCGTCCGCCGGGTTTGACCGCGATGGTACCCAACGCCACTGACTTGGTTCCGTGTGCTCCAATATTTCTCCGACTCGATTCGACACAAACGGTCTGTAGTTCCGGGGGTCTGCTTTGATCCAAGCGAGTGCCGTTCGGGAATCGGTCCAGATATGTGTGCTTGAGATCGTGATTTCGTGGTGTTGCTTTACGTAGGTCATCAATCTAACCCCCAGCACACATCCTTGAAGTTCAAGTTTAGGGATCGACCAGGGCTTTAGAGGTGCGACTTTCGCCTTGGCTCCGATCAAGCAACACTGCGGTTGCCCACTTACGGTAGTGCGTAAATAGATTGCACAAGCATACGCAACTTCACTAGCGTCGACAAATAAATGAAGCTGGACATTATCGTAAGTGTGTTTCGTGGCTTGAGGGAAGTAGCATCTGGGAATTCGAATCTCTTCTATGTGTGCTATAACTTCGATCCACTTCAACCATCTTTCGTAGACTCTGTCGGGTACTTCGTCGTCCCACTCGATTCCTGTTCGCCATAAGTCTTGAATAAGTACTTTGCCGTGAATCAAAAAGGGAGCAAGGAGTCCAAGCGGGTCGAATAATGTCATCACGCATCTGAGGACTTGACGTTTTGTAGGACGGGTTGAGGACGCGACCAGGTTTTGCACTTCGTGACTCAATTGTGTGGAAAAGCTTAGCACGTCTGTAGTAGATTCCCACAGCATTCCTAAAACGCGCTCGGTCTGCGTAATTTCGACCAATTCCTTCACTTTGAGGGTGTCTTCAACTCCAAGTTGTTCAAGTACCTTCTGGCTATTGGATCTCCAATTGTGTAGCTGAAACCCACCGTTCCCGTGGACGATACGGACGTCGTTGCCTACCTTTGTGGCTTCTTCTTCGGTGCTGAAGCTTTTCAAATAATCGTCCACATAGTGATGGGATATGATATCTCTAGAGGCTTCAGGAAAAAGCTCATAGTGCATCTCTGCGTTCCGGTTTTTGACAAATTGAGCGGATGCCGGTGAGCAGGTGCTTCCGAAGGTAGCGACATCCATCAGATAAATCTTAGGGCTAGAGTCACGATCGAACCGCCACAGGAACCTCTGGGAGTGTTTGTCTGCGTTGCGGATCTTTATTTGGTGGAACATTTCCCTGATGTCAGAAGTCAAAGCGACGCGGTACATGCGAAATCCAAACAGTACTGCCGGCAGAGAGGCAAGTTGATCGGGACCTTTGAGCAATACGCTGTTCAATGAAGTTCCTTTGACTTTTGCGGCAGCGTCCCAGATAACACGCACCTTTCCTGGTTTTTTTGGGTTCACGATGGCGCCGATCGGGAGGTACCAAATGCGACTAGGGTCCGCCTCATTTAGTTCTTGTTGTGTGGCAACATGAGCGTAACCTTTCAGTTCGTATTCCCTGATCTGACGGTGGACATTCTCTTTAAGAGCCGGATTTTTTTCCATTCGTCGTTCGAAGCATTCCAGCCTCCTTTTGGCCATGGGATAGCTGTCGGGGAGTTCAACCAGGTCTTTTTTCCATAGCAAGCCGGTTTCGAAAGAATTTCCGATCTTTTTGGTGGTGGATTCTAATATATCTATTGCTCTTTGATCTTCTTTCGTAATAGGAATCTCAGTTGGAGCTCCTAAATTATCTAAGGCACAGAAATTCTTCAGCGCCGTTTCTAAGTTATCATCGCAGGAACATTGGCACACGTGGAGATTGTAGGCTTTATTAGCATTTTGGTTGCGTGGTCCATAAACACACCACCCGAGTCTGGTTTTAACGGCTACTGGGCCTTGGCTGTTTCCTTCTCTTGTTTTCAATGGCACAGCAAGTCGTAGATTATCTAATCCGATAAGCATCCTTGGTTTCGCGTTCTCGTAGCTGGCCAACGGTATACCTCGCAGATGATCATACTTCTGAGCCGCCTCTTCTGCGTAAAAGCTTTGATATGGTAAACCTAGGTGTTTTACAGTTCTGGCGTTCATAGTTTCCCTTTTAGATTTCTTTGCAATACCGGATATGCTCAACTGGACGGAGTGAGATTCATTTTCCAAACGTGAAGTATTTGCAGTCCATCGCAGACACAAAGGGTTGGGGCTGCCGCGTATTCCCAGACCTGAGACTAGGTCACTTTCAATAAGTGTCAAGTCAGACCCCTCGTCTAAGAAGGCGTATGTAGCGATTTGCCTGTCCTTGCTGAAAAGTGTGACGGGAATTATCCTGAAGAGTGCTGCTGTATCGAATAGTCTGTGTGTAAAGGTTTGACCCACGTTTGCCTTGTCTTCATTAGATGAATGCAGTAGTGTATGGTGCCTATTTTTACACCCGTCGATTCCACATACTCCCTTCACTCGACACGCCCGACGTCCGTGAGAGGATAGACAATTCCAACACAATCGCAGAGCTCGCACTCGAAGCCATCTTTCATCCACCTGCAACGAGCGAAACACATCACACTCGCGCACTCTATGTCCATTTTCTTCGCAAATCGCACATCTGTAGAACTCCAACGGATGCTCTTCGGCATTGGGAGGAAGTGGTCGCTCATTTTGCTGTTCGGTTATGTTTCCTTCCGCGTGGGAGAAGACAGTTCCTCTGAACTTAGATTTTTCCCGTACATTAGATTTTTTGCCATCACCTTCATACACCACGACGCTACTTGCATCTTCCACAATTATTGCCATATAACTTCCGAATGTCCTTAGGTCCACAGCAGCTATGCTTCGTCTAAACCCAGCCCACATCATTCTTTGATCGGTTGGGAGCTTCATAACTAGCTCTTGAAGAAGGGCCGGATTCACTAGATGGGCTGGTTCATTCGCTGCATCAATGTTGTCTACCAATTCCTGAACGGCTGTGCCAAATTCGATAAGGCTTTCCAACCGGTCTGATCTTGGTGGTGGAATGGCTCGTACTTTTTGGAGCAACACGTTGATCAACACCTCCGGTCTGCCGTATCGCATCCGCAATATTTCAATCACTTGTGGGATTGCAGATGGGAAAATCAGACGACTGCGCACAGCATCGAGCGCTTGGCCTTGCAGACTCCTTTGAAGGCGTAGCATATTTTCACCGTTCGTGAAACCGCAGGCTTCCGTTGTGTATCGATAATTAGCTATAAAGATAGGCCATTCTGTTGGGTTCCCGGAAAATATGGGTAGGTCTCGAGCCAGAGACTGTCGTGCCGCCAGCTGCTGTTGTGTGGGTAAGTTTTCTGGTCTCAAAGGCACCGATAAGTTATTCGACGTGGAACCCCTTTTTCCAAAGGCTGGAATCTGTTCATCTATCAGTGGAGTTGTAAATACGTTTCGTGATTCTCGTACGATTTCCTCGTCTCCTTGAAGGGGCATCGCTAAGATGGTGTCGGCAGTGTGATACGGCAAACTGAACTGCTTCTCTGACGTACCGGAATTTTGTTTTCCATTTGGGCGGGAAGTCAGATAGCTATCCGACAGGCCGTTGGTAGTGGTTTTGGTTGCAGGTCGTTTATTATGCAACAAAGGCACTTGTAAGAAACCCTCTGATTGCGTTTGGCGCTGGCAGAATGTATCTTGACCATGTGGAGTATTATTCTGGTTGTTCGGGATGTCACTTATCTTCAATTCTGGTCGTATTGGCATTCCTGTACGTTGGGAATTTGTAGGTACCGGCAAATTTCGCATAGTTGTAGCTTTCGGGAAAGCTCCGCTGCAGCTTCGTGATGAAGGATTTTGTTTATTAAAATCAGCTGTCAATCGTTCTTGCTGGCTGCTTGCAAGTAATATTTGTAGTTCTGCATTTTGCGCTCGGGCGTTCCGCTCGAGCTCTTCTATTACAAGTTTGCAGTTTTTAATTTCCTTTTCCAAGTCGAGTGGCTGTCTACTGGTTGTATCTCGTTGACTCTGTCCGGGGAATCTGGGCAAAGGATCGCGTAATATCGAACGACTGTTCGAGCTTTGTGCTGCTTGTGCATCCATTGGCGAATCGGAAATCGGCGACAGTCGTTCAAAGGCTACCGATCGGTTGGGCAGCTGCTTTACACGATGAGATGCTTGCGAAGAAAGTGGTAAATTTGGACGAGGTCGATTCATAGTTGATTGCATCTTCGGAACCGCCACCGACGGGAGCAATGGTGGTGATGGAAGTATGGCTTCCGATCCTCTGGTGTTTGGCACATTCGATTGATTTGATGGAACTGCTTTCAATGACTCCGCAATTTCTGTCATTTGGGATGGCTGTTGTTGTTGTTGTTGAGCAGATGAACCTACGGCGCTGGCTGTGGCTACGACTTCGTCTACCCACGCGCGTATACGTTGTTCACTTTGTCGACTGCTCACTCTACTTCGTCTACTGCGATTTTCCTCCAAACCTAAACTGTTACTTATAAGCGCTTGTTGTTCTTCAGTGTGGCGTCGTTGAACGTCGATATCTATTTGTAATCTTTCCAGTTCCTGTCTTGCGCGAAGCCGTGCTAGACTTTCGGCCAAGTCGGACACTGAAGACAGGTTTTCCTGTGTTTGCTGATTGGTACATGTGGCGCACGTCCATGGCACATCTTTGACCCACTCGTCCACATCCGCACACGAATAGTGTCTCCAAAGGTCACATTTATCACATTGGACCATATTCTCTGCTCCATCTGGTCGCGAGCAATCCACACAATTGAACCCATTGCTCACCTCTGGTAAAGTGCCGTTACGGATTGAAGCAGGCATTCTTGGTGAATTTTTGAAGATCTGTCACTGCGGGCGTGATTAAAACTCGATACTGGTTCTGATAGCAACTGCTTCAAACTAGAAGAATATATTTTTATAAGTTTTAGGGTTCAGATATAACATTATCATAGAGTTTACTTACAATTCAGTAAGGGTTGGTAGGTTTTAGCGCTCCTGCAGGGACAGTTAAGACCTAACCTCAATTCTGCTGTACTCTCCTAGAGTAATTATATTATGTTAATTTACGAGCTGAATGATATTAATAGATTTCAATAAATGTACCAGTAAGTCTAAAAAGGCTCAACGGATGTTTTAGACTATTTTCGGAATCTTGGCGGCTATTCGGTAAATCTCCGACCTAATAGTTGGAAGAGTTTCACGTGTTCATCAGCATATAGGATACCTTTAAGTGACTACATTTACCTCACTAAGTCGACTATTTCAATTCAACTTTTAACACGATCTTATGCCCGGCAATAATGAAGGGTTTAACCGGAATTCGATATAACGCGTTGGAAATGATTATTATAATAAATATGAAACTTTTAGCGGACTTGCTTTCACAGCGCAGCGTGGTGATTTCGCGTGTTTACAGTATCGCAAGAGAATACGAGGAAAAGTGATCTATAATATTTGTTTGACG
The DNA here is from genome assembly GCF_029784155.1 of Uranotaenia lowii. Classification (NCBI taxonomy): domain Eukaryota; kingdom Metazoa; phylum Arthropoda; class Insecta; order Diptera; family Culicidae; genus Uranotaenia; species Uranotaenia lowii. The sequence goes on from NC_073692.1 coordinate 257,286,687, forward strand.
TTCTGTTTTGCTCGTTGACTGACATCGTAGGCACGTGTTAGCTACAGTGTGGCCATTTCTTCGTTCGCTGCGGCAACAATAGTTGAGGAAACTGTTCCTAAAAGAACATAAAGAGGCCTAACGAATCACACTTTTCAGTCGATGCGATGTTTGGGCCTTCGCTAGACAAAGTTTGGTGCCTTTCGTCGGGTCGGGCCCGTCTTTTGACTGGCAATGAACATATTTTCCTGACACCAAATAACCACCGAAACAAGCAGCAGCGGCAACTCTATCAATGGGCTTGGGTGAGGGCTCGAACTAAAGAAGGTATACATCCAGGGGCTGGGGAACAAAACCGTGATCCTAGGAAGGTCGGGGGAAAGGAATATCACCTCATTTTCAACTTTTCATTTTATGCCAACAATTCCGATGAGGGAACCCAAACCCAGCCTTTCCTGGTTCTTTCATCGACTGAAATCACTTTGGCCCTAGCTTCTGACAGCAGCCTTTGCTGATATTCAACTGATAGCATTCATGGCATCTTCAAAGCAGAAAAAACCAATTTTCAGGAAGCCAAAATTAAACTCCTCCGTTCAGCAAATTCCCATATGAACTCTAATACAAACAACTCTTCCATGGGCGACGCCAACGCTCGAGACACCTGCCAGTAGTAGTAGTGCATATCGCGTGCACCAAATATCCAGACCTAGCCACCACCCACATGCGGATAAGCCAGGACCTGTACTGTAGGTACCGCTACATGATATGCTGGGATATGCTGTGGCGTAAGTCAAACAAGGCAAGTGGGGTTCATTGCAAGAATTTACTGAAACTGTTGCTGGGGATGTCTAAGTTGAGATTCTGAATTCTGCTACCCGATATAAAGATTCGATTTCTGAATTCGGATTTTGAATTATAATTTGGAATTCTGATTCTGTACTTTGATTCTGAGTTTAAAAATGTGATTCTGAATTCTGATTCTGAATTCTGATTCTGAATTCTGAATTCTGATTCTGAATTCTGATTCTGAATTCTGATTCTGAATTCTGATTCTGAATTCTGATTCTGAATTCTGATTCTGAATTCTGATTCTGAATTCTGATTCTGAATTCTGATTCTGAATTCTGATTCTGAATTCTGATTCTGAATTCTGATTCTGAATTCTGATTCTGAATTCTGATTCTGAATTCTGATTCTGAATTCTGATTCTGAATTCTGATTCTGAATCCTGATTCTGAATTCTGATTCTGAATTCTGATTCTGAGATCTGATTCTCAATTTTGATTCTGAATTCTGATTCTGAATTCTGATTCTGAATTCTGATTCTGAATTCTGATTCTGAATTCTGATTCTGATTCTGAATTCTGATTCTGAATTCTGATTCTGAATTCTGATTCTGATTCTGATTCTGAATTCTGATTCTGAATTCTGATTCTGAATTCTGATTCTGAATTCTGATTCTGAATTCTGATTCTGAATTCTGATTCTGAATTCTGATTCTGAATTCTGATTCTGAATCCTGATTCTGAATTCTGATTCTGAATTCTGATTCTGAATTCTGAATTCTGAATTCTGAATTCTGAATTCTGATTTCTGATTCTGAATTCTGAATTCTGAATTCTGAATTCTGATTCTGAATTCTGAATTCTGAATTCTGAATTCTGAATTCTGAATTCTGAATTCTGAATTCTGAATTCTGAATTCTGAATTCTGAATTCTGATTCTGAATTCTGAATTCTGATTCTAAATCTTCATATTGAAGTACAATGCTCAACATGTCACTTCTTTGAACGTTTTCAATATTTTTTTTTCTCGTTTTAATTCTCATCTTTTGCTTGTAAAGTCTCAGTTCCTACCTTCTAAATAATCTTTTTTGTAGTTTATCTTTTTGTTTTATTCATTGTTTCATTGTTCTTTTTAACTTCTAACTTTTCAGTTATTACTCCTGACCTCTCATTAATTACCTCTTATTTCTGTTCCTCTTGTTTGTTTCCAAGTGTGTCAACTGTTCTAAATTGTTGTCCTAAATTTATTTTCTTATTCGTCTCTGATTTAAGATCTATTAAAAAATTTTTATCATTTGTAACTGGTCAAAAACAAAATATCTACATACTACTACTACTACTACTCATTTCTAACTTCTTATATTTTACTTTCTACCGCTTTTATGCCTCACTTACTTATTGAACTTCTTATATCTCGCTTCTCTTGCCTCACAATACAACTGTTAGAATTTCTTCTAACTATTCTTTCCGTTCCCCTTTTCTTGATGTGATAAAATAAGTGTCAACTATTTAAATTTTGTAAAATATACGTGTTTTACTTAGTAAGGTAAAACTTCCGATCTCTCCCTAAGACAAATGTTATATATTATATCCATAATCAGGTCTCATAATCAGGTCCATTTTAACATCTCAATTATGATTCCTCAACTCTAACCTCTTACTTGTAATTCTCAGTTCTAACTTTCCATATGGCATGTTTGACTTTACCTTTTAACTTTTTATGCTTCACTGCTCACTTCTTGCCAGCTCTTTCATAATAACTTTTTTCCTTACTCCAGAATCTCATAACTTATGCCTCATTTCAATCTCTTTCTGTGTGGCCTTTTCACTCATCACGTTTAATTTCTCAAATTCCTCTATTCTCACTTCGCGTTGTTCACTTCTTATTTGTGACTTCTAACTTTTATTTCTAAATCTTAATTAATCGCCTCTTAGTTTCAGTTTTTCGCTGCCCACTTTAAGTTCCATTTCTGGTTTGTGTCGATAATTTGCATTTGTTTTATCTACTTTACACATTTCTTAGGACTTTCTTTAAAAAAAATCTTATTTAAACAAAAACCCAGTCTATGAATATTAAGACACTAACGATAGCTTTAGACGTACCGTAAACTGGGTTGAATCGGGACTGTTTACGATATACCATCAACTGGGGCATCATGCAACACTTTTCAACTTGAATGGCTTCTAAAAATTTAATGCTTACTGATAATTATGATTATAATCATACCGCTTGTACATCAAAAGATTTAAAGTCGATGGGACTTTCACCCTACCATGAAAAAGTGGTAACTTACAACAAACATTGTGTTTTAATGAAAAACCAAATGAAAAAGTTTAAAAATATATAGTTTTTGATATATTTGCGATGTCATAACGCATAAAGTGTCAATTGCAGTAATTTTTGGTTTTGTTCGAATTGAATTTCACATTTTTTCTGTCAAAAATGTTTTTAAATAAAAAGCATAAGGATGCTGCATACATTTAGGGGTAAAAAAATACTACAAAAAATTCTACTAGGTGAAATCATAAAAAGTGTTGTTTGGATGGATGATTTTTTTTTTATTTTGTTATCGTTAAATGATAACTTTATTACATTATATTTATATAAAAGTTGAATAAGTTTTGTGGTGAACAAATGTTGCATCTAACCCTGCTGTTGCATGATACCCCGTTTGACGGTACATATTTGTATAGGAGACCCGGTAAACTTCGTCTTACCATGTTGAACTTGTCGTCCATTCTTAATTTTTTTCTTTGCTGATCAACTTTGAAATCGCAATAAGTCAGTCATCTCGCTTTTACGAACATGTTCTCGTTTTTTTTTGTATATTTCCCTACACCGAAAATAATTTTCACTTAAAATATAAGTGACATCTGGAGTGAATTTTCGCCATACGTAAATTCATGTGAATTTTAAGTGACAGTCAAGTGAAATCTTCTTAAGTGAGCGGTCAAGTGAATTGAAAGTGATCAAGCATGTGGATTGTAAGTGTATGCTCAGGTCATCCAAATTTTTCTGTGAAAGCAATTTTTCTGTGATATTTTTTGTATTCGAGCAGATAACAATGATTTTTTTCAAAGGATGTATTTATTTAAATCAATTTTAACCAATCAGACATTCATAATTATACTTTCATTTATTTGTTTTGTCCAACAGTTCCTTAGCAGAAAAAATGTTCCGATTCCGAGAAGCAATAATCGTCGCGAAAAGCTCCTCCGGCACCTATTTTGTATCCAAATCTGAAAAATACAAGAAAAATGAATAATAAAATATACAACCTGTGATTTATTTGTGATAATAACTTACAATAAACCGTTAATCGCCACATTGATTGATGATTTCTCATAAAAATTAACATTTTTTTTTCTATTACCAGATCTAATTGCTTTTTTGGTGAATCGCTGCAAGCTCCAAGCGACATTGTCAGCAAGTTCTGAAAATAATATTATTGTTTTGAATCCAATAAATTACTATTTTGCTCTACTTACGTGCTCCGTTGAGTTCAATTGAAACCAAAATAAAAACAATGATTCCCAGTGCAGTCGGTCGACGATAGAATTTCAAATGCCAGTCACTTAAAATTCAAGTGATGTATGAGTGGATATTGGATCGTTCACTTAAAACTTAAGTGAGAGTCAAGTGAAATGTACATGAGCCACTTGAAACGAAGAAATTCACTTGTCCCTTACTTTTAAGTGAATTCTCAAGTGTATTTTAAGTGTGAATTTGGGTTCAGTGTACTTACCGTTTACTCGGAATCTTTCGCATTTTTCTATCCATGTTACATATCTACATAAAAACATTACCTAAGATTTTTAAATCAATTATACTTAAATTATCAAAAAATTAACCTGAATAAATCATACATGCATTTAACATAAACAAATTTTTTATTTACTTTTCTTTGACTCGAATTTTTTGTTTATCACCAAGATAGATTTTTAATAAATTAATCGACTTTTTTCGGTGAGTTTTGGGATGATAAAATTTTTTTTTTACCAGTTGTCCATACGTTTCGAGCTACTATGGCATTGGCTCCTCTTCAGTGGACACATTCAGCAGACAGAGTTCATGTATTTAACTATATCTATAAAGTCTTTATGCAGGTAGGAAAAAATAAATTCGCCAATTTGTTAAAGTTTTTTACTTTTCGATAAAAATCACACTTTCAAGTGAAAAACTATTTCAAATTAAGAGAGACATGAAATAAATTAGAGGAAACCTAACATTTAAGTTGTGAAATTTTAAACTGAGAGCAAGTTCACTGGTGTTGGGAAAAAGTGGTAGAAATTTTGACATTTTGAAAATTCTACCATGCAAAAATGTTTTCAAGATCTTTGGGCGGTGTATGTTTTTACAGCACTGTTTCTATTTCAGCCGTATGTGATAGAAATATAGCTATTTTTGCATCAGAGCATGCGAAACTACAACACGTGTTGTTAAAAAACTTGAAGGCCACATATCTTGAAAATGTTTTTGCATAACAAAATTTTCAAAATGTGCTAAAAGAGACACAATTTCTACCACTTTTTTCCAACAGCAGTGAACTTGCTCTGAGAATATACTGTATTATATGAGAATAATTGTATCAAAGTCTGTTTCACATAGAACCCGGTCGCATCTTTTCATTTACTGCAGCGCCCTTATTTGTCAAATTGCGAACCTATTAACAGTGTTTTGATCCGGATGGTTTGTTCACTTTGTGGTGAAAATTTCATCAAGATTGATGCATTCAGTCAAAAGTTATCGACGATGGAACGCGAAAGGCGAGAGAAAATTCTGCACACTCACGCAGAGAAACCGACGTGCTCAGGGGTAAAGATCGCGAAATTCCTGAAATATCCAAAATCGACTGTAAATTCGGTGCTGCAACGTTACCGGGAGACCCGATCAGGAGAGCATATCAAAATAATAACTCAAACGTATCTCACCAAGATATTTACATCTGATTCAGTTATAATTAAGTACTGAAAAATTTAGATTTTAAGTTTCTCCAATCTGAATTATATCTTATTCTGATTGACAGACTTGAATGCCCGATCAGGAGAACATATCAAAATAATAACTCAAGCGTATCTCACCAAGATATTTACATTTGATTCAGTTAAAATTAAGTACTACAAATTTTCGATTTTAAGTTTCTCCCATCTGAATTATATCTTATTCTTTTTTTTTTTTTTTTTTTTTTTTTTTTTTTTTTTTTTTTTTTTTTTTTTTTTTTTGTTTCGATTATAGTCGTTTTACCATCATTCTGGCATTCGCGACTTTATCAACGTTACAGTTGGCGGATCGTTATTGAAAAACTATCCGGTACAACTGTGTTCGATGTTTACTCTTGGGCTCGAACTCACGGACATCTGCTCAGAAGACAACAGACTTGCCAACTGAGCTATATCACAAGCCCATATCTTATTCTGATTAACAGACTTGAATAGGGTTGAGCTCATTTTCAATGATCAAGATTTTTTTCGGATTATCCTAAAATAAAATGATTATATCTTATGTTGATATACGTACAACTTTTTCTGAAACACGGACATCGAAGTCAACGGCCCAAACCGTACGTTTATGAGTTTCGCTCAAAAAGATTCATAAATTTGAATCCAAGTTTTAGGAAACCAAAAATGGGGCATGGTTTTAGCAAAAAATGTGGTTTATTGAAATTCCACTTGAAAATTTTCTCGAAGCATTCATATCTTGATAAGTTATAATTTTGATAGGTTTTGTTCTGCCCAATATCAAACTATGCTATCTGAATAAGATATAATCTTGAAAGGAGCATATCTAAAATTGGTATAATTTAGCTATGATCGCATAGATTTTTTGATATAATTTGAGATATTTTAACATCCTACGAGTACTGAATAATAACTCATTTAGATAAGAAGAATATTAGTATCAAAATATCTCATCTTGATATAATTTAGATTTTCCCTTCTGATCGGGTGGGATTTAGATAATTTTCAATGATAAAGAATTTTTTCGGGTTGTCCCAAAATGAAATGATTATATCTTATTTTGATATATGTACAACTTTTCCTGAAACACGGACATCAAAGTCAAAGGCTCAAAACCTTACATTAACGAGTTTCGCTCAACAGATTCATAAAATTGAATCAAATTTTTGGGAAAACAAAAATGGGGCAGGGTTTTATCAAATAATGTGGTTTATTGATTCCACTAGAAAATTTTCTCGAAGCACTCATATCTTGATAAGTTATAATTTTGATAGGTTTTGTTCTGTCCAATATCAAACTTTGCTATCTGAACCAGATATAATCTTGATAGGAGCATATCAAAAACTGATATGATTTAGCTATGATCGTATAGATTTTTTGATATAATTTGAGATATTTTAACATCCTACGAGTACTGAATTATAACTCATCTAGATAGAAAAAAATTAGTATCAAAATATCTCATTTTGATATAATTTTGTTTTTCCCTCCTGATCGGGGACCCTTACGGTGGATCGAACAAAACAAATTAGGCGTAAAAGTGGAACATATGACCGGAAGCTGCGAGCAAAGGCAATTCGATCAGTTCACAATAATCCTGGAATCTCCTTGCGTGATTTGGCGAAAAAGTTCAAGACGAACCACAGTACAGCTCGACGAATTTGTTTGCGAGAAGGCTTGCGGTCGTATCATGCAAGCAAACACCCCAACAGGACGCTGAAACAAAACCTGGTTGCCAAAACCAGGGCAAGGAAGTTGTACGAGAATGTGTTGACCAAGTACAACGGATGCATTTTGATGGACGACGAAACTTACGTCAAAATGGATTTTGGACAAATACCCGGTAACAAATTTTACCTTGTGAAGCGTAAAGGGAATGTTGCGGGTAGATTCAAGTTTGATTTCGCAGATAAATTTGCTCGTAAGTTGATGATTTGGCAAGGGATCTGTAGTTGTGGGAAGAAGACTAGGATTTTCATCACTGGGGACACAATGAATGGAAATCATTACAAAGAAGAATGTCTCCAGAAGAGGGTTTTGCCATTCATTCGGTCCCACAAAGGTCCGGTGAAGTTCTGGCCGCACCTGGAACTACAGCCGGGATGTCGTTAAGCGGTTTAAGGAGAATAAGATCGATTTTGTTGAAAAAAGTATCAATCCTCCAAACTATCCGGATTTTCGTCCGATCGAGAAATATTGGGCAATAGTTAAGGGCAAACTGAAGAAATGTGGCAGAACCATGAAAAACCCCGCTCAAATGGAAAAGTGGTGAAACAAGATGGCGAATGAGGTTACCAGCAGTACTGTGCAGCAAATGATGGGTGGTATCACAAAAAAGTTCGAAAATTCATCCGAAAAGCAGACGAATGATTTTTATGTATTTTTTTTCCTTAGACCAACCAACCAACCAACCAAAACCATATAAAATGTCATTTTTACTTTTTTTGTACGTTATCTCTTTGAAGCAAGAAGCTGGATAGTTATGCTGTTTTTTGATTGATCTTGTGTCACCAAGTTTCTCATTTCGTCTTAATTTTTGGAAAATGAAATAAAATTTTATTTTTCAATTTTTTTTATTTTTTTGCATTGAAATGCCTGAGGTATGGAGCTTCACACCCCTTTTTTCATGTTACTTTCTCACTTATTTTTTTAATTAACTAAGGAAGTGTTTTTTTTGAATGCCTCGCCGAATGTTACGACATTCGTGTAAAAACACCTTTACCTTTTGATTAGTAACTTTGTTTCTAGTCAATAACAATATAAAATTATGATAATATTACATCTTGTTTCTACTAGTATGAAAATGTTGGGGTTTTGAACACTGGATCATGAAGAATAAGTGAAAATTTTCAAAAATAATCTGTGAAGTGCTTTTGCACACACGATGTGCAATTCGTCTCGAGCGGGTTGAGGAAATGGAAACTGCATTTTAGGGTGCCTGTCTATGTTTTAAAAACTTAGCTTGGAAGATTTGAGAGTCCTTAACTCTAATCGTCAGATTCTATCCTCCACCTCTAGTTTTGGTGATACGGCGTGTGAAAATTTTAAAATGAATCATTTTTGAGGTAAATCGATCTTCTCGATCTGACATCATTCAAAAAAGTCTATGAGTATTTGTTATTTGTTGAAGTTGTTTCTATGAATTAAAAATTATTTGCGATCTTGAGGAAAGTTGATCATTGAATTATTTTTGAAATCCTTGTAATGTTCCACAGTTATGCCAAAAAGTGCACAAATTTATTTAACGAATGTTTAACTTTTTTCAGTTACCTTTCAAAAATAGAGATGATAGAAAAAACTATGCACACATGTCGGTTGAATTTATTCGCGGTCTGTGTTGTGTTAACAAAATTTTTACGTATGAACTCACTCAACTTTCCTCTTTTCCATCTGCTAGTGATAAATTTTCACAGTTAATCTCATGTCACTCACTTACTGGTTAGTATATTGATGTTTGAATTAAAACTCATAACTTTTTCTGAGGTCGTGTCATAGATGTACCTACCAACAATTTGAACGAGCTCTTATATTCTTTAATTTCCATGAACTGTTTCATTTGACGCTCTCTTTTTAGAATCGAAGCATCCCTAATCATTTGTCGAGTAATTGAACGTGGGTTTAGATTTTACTGTTGTTGACTGAATTTAAGATAGCATCCCCCCTAACCTATCTGAAACTCCCGCGACTCCCCCGATCCCCCTCAAACTTAGACCAAGACAGCGGAACCGTGCAGATAGATTGGAAGCGTGCCCGATGTTGACAGGTTTCTTTTCTAGCGGCTTAGAAATTTTCGAACTCGATAGAGTGCTACAGCCTTACCGTTACCTATATGTTCCTACAAGTATGGAGGACTTTGTTACTGTTTTATCCATGCATACATAACTTCCGCCCGAAATAGTTTAGCAGGGTGTATTGTATGGGAATACAATTTCCCACCAGTTTTAGCGGTAAGAAGATATGGGTTTTCGCTGCTTTTCCTTGCGGTATTAGTATAATTGAAAAGTGCGGCTGATTTCGGGAGTAGTCTGAAATGTAATTTTTTTTCATATAGTAAAAAAAAGCAGTCGATTTGTTTACTGCAGTGCAGCAAAGAATCAATTGAAAGCAATTTTGAAAAGTAATGCTAGCTCAACGACACGCTTCGTTTAAAGTGAGGTATACTGGGAACTTTATGTTTGCAAATCATGAAACCTTCTCCGTTACAATTTGATTCAATTCATCTTCCACGTGTTCCGAAGAATGCTTCTGGTAGCGTTATGAGAACTCTTTTCATCGTCATATGTTATTTTTTTGTCATTCTCAATCTCATATTTAGCTCCAGCCAGGAATGAAAGGCTATGGTTCGTCACAAACGAAACAAAAAGGGCACATACGAGAAATAGATAGGAACGTCGCGTCGTCTTCGTCACCGGTAGAAGCGCATCGACCGTTGCTCTTCAACATGATAAGCGTAATTGAAAGAATGGCGAACGAAATATGGAGCAGGATCTTTTTTTTTGTGACAGACGCTAAAAGAGCAATGGCACAGCGTCCTCGAGAGTCATTTGCTTGGCAGTATGCAATACATATTTGAATTGATATTCAAATTGTGAAGCTTTAGCAGAACAGGGATTTAAATATTGTAAGTTATAATTTTAATGCAGCTTTTTTTGCAGTGAACGATTGCACAGCTTAAAAGCGTTATATTTGGTGTTTGGTTTTCATTTTAAAAATTGTGATTTTCAAGAAAATGTGATGTAGAAACTTTGGAGCTGGTTTTAATTCTTTTTCGGTTTTTAAGAATATTTCATCTGAAAGACATAAAATAAATCAAATTGAAATATGCGACAATTGAGTTGATCTATTGTGGTATTACCCCGCGTTATTTTTTTTACTTTGCTATGCTACTTGACAACTCTGCACATTTGGTTGAAGTTGCAGTTTATTACAGGTAGCACTACGAGCACACACATAATTAAGTAGGATCTCTAAGTGCAATCTAAGTTCCCTTGAAAAGATCCGTCCACATGCATGTGCTGCATCATTGAGGCGTACAATTCAAAGGTATACCCGGCTGGCATTCCACTAATGCTAAAACAAGCAACCTTCATCATACTAGGTTATGTAACGACCGGGATTCGATCTCTTGAACGTTGGCTTAGAGACAAGGATGCTATCCTCTAGGCCACGATCTGCTGGCTCAAATTGAAATAACAAGATAATTTGATTATAAATATAAATAATGAAAGTACATATGAGGCCCTTGGAGCCAAAGGTGAATAGTAGTATAGTTGCATAAAAGCTAATTTCAAGAGAATCGCTTTAAAGTTGTTGTGTTTGGTCATTTTCCATATATTTTTCGAAAATTGGCATTTTTCTATCGAATATAAAAGCACAGACAGCAACAGACAGGACACTTAGAGGACATTGTCATCTAGCGTCGACATTGCCTACCAGCCACTTTTACCTTTCATCTAATGATCTAGGATGCCTATGACATTTTGATGTTACAAATACAACGTAATCGAAGAAAATTTGCATTGACATAATTGGCAGAAGTACAAAAAATTACAAAATTTCAAGAATTGTTGAAAATTAGAAAATTGACAAAATTTGCAATGAACATAACTGAAAAAGTTTTAAAAAAATGACGAAACGAAAAAATTGACAAAATTTAATATTGAAAAAATTGGCAAAATTTCAATAAAAATGAAAAAAGTTATAAAAATGATAGAAATGAAAAATTGACAAATTAGAAAATTGACCAAATTAATAAAAAGATATCTTTGGTAAAATTGAAAAAAAAACAACATGGACCAAATAGACAAAATTGAAAAATTTGATATATTGGACAGTTCAATTTGTCGGATGACAAAATCGATAAAAATACAAAAAATAATAAAAACAAAAAAATGACAAAAATGACAAATATTTAAAAAAAAAATCCAAAAATGACGAAAAATATAAAAAATGACAAAAATAACAAAAATTACAAAATTTAAAAAACATGCAAAATTGGGAAAATTGCAAAAGTTGAAAAAAAATTTATAAAGTTAGCAAAAATGATAAACTTAACAAACTTAACAAACTTGAGCAAATTGACTCTATTAATAAAATTGACACGTTATGTCGCTTTTGTCGATTTCGTCAATTTTATCAGTTTTTTCAATTTCATGAATTTTGTCAAATTAGTCAATTTTGTCAATTCCTTAAATTAAGTTTAAATTGTCAATCTAACCAATTTTGTATTTTTTTTTCAATGTGGTCAATTTTGTCAATTATTAAACTTAGTCAAGTTTGTTAATTTTTAAAAATTTTCAACTTTTGCTATGATTCAAACTTTCAAAACTTTTTTTCATTTTTTTTAAATTTTGTCCACTTTGTCAATTTTGTCAATTTCGTAAGTATTTTCAATAATGTTCATTTTTTCAATTTGGTCAAGTTTTCTTTTTGCCAGTTTTGTTTATTTCTAATTTTTATCAATTTTGTCAATTTATCTTATTTTCATTGAGAGAAAAAAGTAAACGTTGAATTATTTTGAAACACATGGCTGAGCATCTTTCCTTAAACTGTATTTTTTATTGGTATATTTATTTTATTTTTAAGATTTATATAATTCCAAAAAGTGAAAATTGAGAGATTGAAATAGTAGGGGAGAGTGGGGTAACGTGGGCCATGTGGAAACGTGGGCCACTTCAAATATCTCAGCTGTGTATTGAGATAAAAATCCCAATCCAACTGTCATTGTCGTCGCTTTGTGTAAGCATGTTTTTCTATATATTGTTGACTTATGTACGTATCATATGCTTCTTTTATGAAACTAGCCTAGAAAAATGTACTTACATAATTAAACAAGCACTAGCAAAATTGCATCCGTGCGAGACCTCAAGTACATAACAAAAATATGCTCATATGCTTATGATCTCGGGTTTGTCATGTTCTTTCACGTGGAAAAGGAATTATTGATGAAACATAAATAGGTCGCTGGCTGAAATAGAAGCGGCAATCAAAAACATGAAATCCAACAAAGCACCTGGGATCGATTGCATCCCTGCTGAAATGCTGAAAGCCGACCCTGCCCTGTCAGCACAAATGTTGCACCGTCTTTTCGCTGACATCTGGGATACTGCAACATTCCCGGCCGACTGGATGCAGGGTATCCTCGTTAAGGTCCCGAAGAAAGGAGACCTGACAGAGTGCGGTAACTGGCGAGGCATAACGTTGATCTGTACAACCCTCAAAGTACTCTGCAAAGTGATCCTGAACAGGATCCAGGAGAAAATCGACGCTACACTCCGACGGCAACAAGCTGGATTCCGATCCGGACGATCATGTGTGGACCACATCACAACGCTACGAATCATACTGGAACAAATCAACGAATTCCAGGACTCTCTTCTGCTGGTGTTCGTTGATTTCGAAAAAGCATTCGACCGACTTAATCATGAAAACATCTGGGCGGCTCTAAGGCGACGAGGGGTCCCAGAGAAACTAGTCCATCTCATCGAAGCACAATATGAGGCATTTTCGTGCAAGGTCTTGCACGATGGTGTCTTGTCCGAACCAATCCCGGTAACTGCTGGAGTGAGACAAGGATGTATCTTATCACCGCTACTTTTCCTCATCGTAATGGATGAGATTCTGACTGGATCGATCGACTGTGCACCGAACCGAGGATTGCCGTGGAATCCTTTAACAATGGAGCAACTGAACGACCTTGACCTGGCTGACGATATTGTTTTGCTCGCCCAAACACAACCGGACATGCAGAGCAAACTCGACGACCTTACCGAAAGCTCCAAGGCAGCAGGTCTCAAAGTCAATGTCGGAAAGACCAAGTCGATGGAGATCAACACAGGAAATCCCTCCAGTTTCATGGTAGCTGGGCAACAAGTTGAGAAAGTGGAGTGCTTCCAGTATCTTGGTAGCCAGATAACGCCTGATGGTGGTACCAGGAAAGACATCGAAACCCGGATCAGAAAGGCCCGATTTGCGTTTGCGAGTCTCCGAAACATCTGACGGTCACGCCAGATCTCTCTACGAACAAAAATCCGAATCTTCAACTCAAACGTCAAATCCGTATTGCTGTACGGGTGCGAAACTTGGTGCACATATGCGGTGACGACGCGAAAACTGCAAGTATTTGTAAACCGCTGCCTGCGGAACATCATCCGCGCTTGGTGGCCTGGCAACTGGATCTCGAATGAGGAACTACATCGCCGGTGTCATCAAAGGGCGCTAGAAATCGAGATTCGGGAACGTAAGTGGAGATGGATTGGGCACACGCTGCGAAAAGATGAAAACGAGATTTGCAGAGAGGCGCTTGACTGGAATCCAGAAGGTCATCGAAGAAGAGGCAGGCCCAGAAACTCGTGGCGGCGAAGCCTAGCCGCTGAAATCCGAACTGTCGACGAGAATCTTGACTGGGACCAGGTGAAGACGCTGGCTCCGGATCGTCAACAGTGGAGGTCTTTTACCACGGCCCTATGCACCGGAGGATCGGCGCGGGATCATTAAGTAAGTAATAAATAGGTCGCACAAACGCAACCAATTTCCAAATCATTGCTTGTGGGGAATCGTGGGCCACATTTTGTGGGGTATCTTGGGCCACCTATATTTTGGTGTTTTTATACACGTTCAGAACTTAAAATACGTTATTATTATTTGTAAAGTTTTCTTATGCCAAATGAAGAATTATGAAAAATGTTTTGTCCATATTTTCTAATGCGATAGAGACGAACAAAAATCCTATATATGGAATTTTGGCGAAACGTTCCCGAGCCAGGTTTTAGGATCTATTCGATCATACACAACTCTCTTTTTAGTTTCCTCATCTGAAATCGCTTTAAAATAACTAAATGAATTATGAAATTTCAGTTTTGGGTCAACTCATAAACTTTGCACGATATCTAGTCCATTTGGATTTGGTGGCCCACGTTTCCCCACAGTTTTTCAAAATCCAAAAAAAGTTACTTTTTTTCAAAACAGTCAAAACTCGGAAAATTAATGTATTTAAAAAATAACAAAAAATTCCAAATGATACCTCAAAAATGTAGAAAACATTTCCATTTATTTTTTTAATTTTATCTATTCTAATGAAGAAGTTATAAAACAAAGAAAAAAAGTGGCCCATGATACCCCACTCTCCCCTACCTACTTATTTTATAGAATTCTATTATAAATTATAAATTATTCAGGATTTTCAGGATCCAGCCAATCAAGCATCACCAATTGTTTTAAAATCATCCAAATACTAAGGATTCATTATTGATTAATTAAGAATTTACTGCGTTCGAAAGTCTTTAATCTTAATTTAATGATTCAGTATTTAGAATTGCATCATTTGTTTATTATTTTGTGTCATATGTTTTAATTAATAGGCTGTAAGTAAGGCTACAATCCTCTGTTAAGTGTATTAAATCGGGTTTTTGACTCCAAACATCGTTTCAAGCATAAATCATGTAAAATTACATACAATTCACCCGAATGAACAAATGCATAGTTTTTTTTCAGGGCTGCGATATAATGAAGCAAGTAATACAACACATCTGACCGAATCTTTCATGAAATGTAAAGCTCAGATTTTTTTCTCTGTGTATGTTTCATTTCATTTCTTTATTAACACACTAGCTGATCCCATACGAACTCCGTTTCGCTTTCAACTTGGAATATGCCATGAACAGTTTGTATGAAAGCCAATTGCCAAGCATTTTTCAGATGCACTTCTGAATTCATTGTTAAGTAATAATTGCAAAAATATTAGTCGATCCTTTTGCCTGTCGTCTACTACTAATTTTGAAATCAGAAATCCTTTGACCGTGCCAAAAACCACGTTATAAATTTCGACTCGATCATTGCATAACAACGCAATTATTGCCAAAAAGCTAAACCCCTTTCGGGGGCTCCTATACAATCTTTGATGACTGAAATCGATTGCCCTTCCCTCGAAACTCCCGTGTGCAAATTTTCGAAGCAATCCATTGTATAATAACGTCAATATTGCTAAAAACAGTGAAAAATTATTCTATATGGACGACCCCTTTCGTCGACCCCTGGCAAAGCATTTGACATCTGAAATCGGTTGCTCGTCCCTGAAAACTACCGTGTGCAAATTTACATCCCAATCTGATGTAAAATAACGACGATATTGCAAAAATATTGAAAGGTTTATATGGACGACCCCCTTTGCCGGCCCCTTACACTGAATTTTAAACCTGAAATCCATTGCTCATCTGTCAAAACTCTCGTGTACCAATTTTCGTCTGAATCCGGTGTATAATAACGACAATATCGCATCAACAGTGAATAGTTAATATGGACGACCCCTTTGGCCGACTTCTGATTTTAGTTTGGATAAGTGAAATTAGTTGTTTGTCCCTAATTACTCCTATGTGCAAATTTTCATCCCAATCCGATGTATAAAAACGTCAATATCACTAAGATACTGAAAATTTAATATGGACGACCCCTTCTGCCGGCCCCTTACACTGAATTTGATACCTCAAATCGATTGCACGTCACTCAAAACTATCGTGTACCAATTTTCATCTGAATACGATGTATAATAACGTCAATATCGCAAAAACAGCGAACAGTTAATATGGACGACCCCTTAAGCTGACCCCTTACACAAAATTAAACACCTGAAATCGATTGCTCGTCTTTCAAAACACTTCGGTGCAAATTTTCATCACAATCCGACGAAAAGTAACGTCAATACCGGAAAAACAATATTTGTCTTGTATGGACGACCCCCTTCAGAAGGGGTCATCCGAAAATCTAAAAATATTTTTCTTCCTTCCTGGTCCTAATGAACATCCATGCCAAATTTCAGCTCTCTAGCTCTTAAGACGGCTGAGTCTATAGAGGACAAACAAACAAACAAACAAACAAACAAACAAACATACAGAAATTGCTTTTTATATATATAGATGTAACATAAGATCAATGATCTTTTAAATCGCTACAGTTTAGGATATAATATTAAGTCGAAAAATTTAGCTATTCCTGAAGTTTCTTATAATATGTTTATGCAAAACAATTTGTGATATCTAAAATTTCACAAAAATTTCAGCTTTGACATATGATAAAAGCTTTGTTCTTTTAGAAATGACTCAGTTACGAATGCGTGTATCTCAAGAACCATTCGTTTGATCGAAATATTCCTATGAAAAAAATGAAGGATATCTTATGACAATTCATGAAGAAAATTGAAAAAATTATTTATCATTTTTTGTAACAAAAAATTCTAATTTATTCTTAGTATCTCCCATCGGCCGGCGCAAACTTTTTTCAGACATGGTATTGATCAGTTTTTTCAACATCAACATCTGTATTTCAGGTGGCTGCATCCTCCTTCTTCAATTTTTGCTACTTTTCGGTCCACTCCTTCTCTTTTGAAAGAAACTGAGGGTAATTTAGTGGACAAAACTAGTTTTTTTTGACCCACTTAAAAGCGTTTTTCATGGAATGTCTGCTGACAAAATCTGACAAAAACGAAATAAAATCATCATGAGATTGAACTTAATGTATACCCGAGCAGACTTTTATGGCAAAATTATACCTTATTTAGCTATCATGCCTTGAAAGTAAAATGAGGTATCATTTTGCCCGAATAAAGGTGGTACAATGCCAAAATTTGGGTCTCAATTTTCATATACCGATACCACAATTATGCCAACTGTAGGTTTCACTGAAACCTTAATGATGCCTTGTTTAGCCAACGTTTCGAAACGAGTTTTGAGGGCAAAATGATGCCACTTTTTAGTGTCGAGTACATCCAAAAGTTGGCATCACTGTGCCCTCAAAAATCTTTTTGAAAGCTAGCTGAACGAGGTATCATTGAGCTTTGAATTAAATCAAAATTTGGCATTACTATGCTATCCGCATATGAAAAATGCGAACCAAATTTTTGCACTGCATCCTCTTTTTCTAGGCGAATGAAACCAAATTAGCTTGAAAGGCTTGATAGCAAAATTTTCAACAGTTTCACCCAACATTAAATTTTTTATGGGATTTTAAACCTTTAAAACTACCCTGACGTGGCATCAATTTTAAAGGTTTTGCTGAAATCGCCTGCTTTTATGCAATGTTTGGCGTTATACTATAAAAACTAGATAATCGGTCATGTATTAGAGAATCGCCTTTAGTTATGTAACGATTTTTCACTTTTTTTTTTAAATATTTAGTTTGTTTTTTTACGCTTATTTAAAAAAAGAAAAAACCTATACTAAACATATATTTAGGTTTGAAAATTCATCGAATTGCTTTTCCTTTAACTGTACGTCATCATAATAATTTCATATTTCTGGATGCAAATAAACTGCCGACCTCGAAGCAGGTTTGGTTCGAAGTTGTTGATTAAAACCTCGACGTTACTAAACAAAAGCGTAAAATTTTTGTAAATTTTATATTTTTTCGATGAACCTCAAAATAATATTTCTTCAAACAACTGACTAACAAATTCTAAGGAGAAGCCGCCTCGTTAGGAATAGGCTTAAAACTGAAACTCGCATTTGAATCAGCATAATAAATTTAAATTTATTGATATTTATTATCAAATTTGTGCTTATGAATAATATTTATAATCAAAAATACAAATCCTTAAACTACAATCTGACACTAACATGTATTGAATTAAATCATATCTGGTTATCAACTTCCAATACTTAAAATCTGACAACCAACAAAACATTTAATCTCCAACAACTTTTTATCTATTACTAGCTGATCCCATACGAACTCCGTTTCGCTTTCAACTTGGAATATGTCATGAACAGTTTGTATGAAAGTCAATTGCCAAGCATTTTCCAGATTCATTGTTAAGTAATAATTGCAAAAATATTGGATGATCGCTTCGTCTGTCGTCTGCTACTAAATATCAAATCAGGAATCAAAAACCACGTGTATAAATTTCGACAAAACCATTGCATAACAACGCAATCATTGCCAAAAAGCTAAACCCCCTTTGGGGGCTCTTATAAAAACTTTGATATTTGAAATCGATTGTCCTTCCCTCAAAACTCCCGCGTACAAATTTTCAAAGCAATCCATTGTATAATAACGTTAATATTGCTAAAAATAGTGAAAAATTAATTTATATGGACGACTCCTTTCGTCGACCCCTGGCAAAATATTTGACATCTGAGGTCGATTGTCCGTCCCTGAAAACTACCGTGTGGAAATTTTCATCCCAATCCGATGTATAATAACGTCGATATTGCAAAAATATTGAAAGGTTTATATGGACGATCCCCTTTTCCGGCCCCTTAAACTGAATTGAATACCTGAAATCCATTGCTTATCTCTCAAAACCCTCGTGTACCAATTTTCGTCTGAATCTGGTGTATAATAACGACAATATTGCATCAACAGTGAATAGTTAACATGGACGACCCCTTTGGCCGACCCCTGATTTTAGTTCGGATAAGTGAAATCAGATATTTGACCCTAATAACTCCTATGTGCAAATTTTCATCTCAATCCGATGTATAGAAACGACAATATCACTAAGATACTGAAAATTTAATATGGACGACCCCTTTTGCCGGCCCCTTACACTAAATTGAATACCTCAAATCGATTGCACGTCACTCAAAACTATCGTGTACCAACTTTCATCTGGATACGATGTATAATAACGTCAATATCGCAAAAACAGCGAACAGTTAATATGGACGACCCCTTTGGCTGTCCCCTTACACAGAATTAGACACCTGAAATCGATTGCTCGTCTTTCAAAACACTCATGTGCAAATTTTCAACACAATCCGACGGAAAATAACGTCAATATCGTGAAAACAATATTTGTCTTGTATGGACGACCCCCTTCAGAAGGGGTCATCCAAAAATCTGAAAACATTTTTCATCCTTCCTGGTCCTATTGAGTATCCATGCCAAATTTCAGCTCTCTAGCTCTTAAGACGACTGAGTCTATAGAGGACAAACATGCTTTTTATATATATAGATTTAGAAATCAAGCACCTCTAAATTTTTTCCTTCAATTATTCTCTGCATCCAACATTTATTCAAATTATGAGTGTTTATAAATAACACTGTATTTCCATTTCTTTTAAATTTTCAACAATTATACGATCACTATTAAGAAAAAATCATTTCTAATAGTTTGTTTGTGAATTTTGTGTTCCCACGCCTAATAAAAAATAACGTCTCATCTTATGATGTATTGTTTAATATACTTATATTAACTAAAACGCCTGGATATGGAAAACGTTTGAATTGGCTTTTTATACTTTTATGTTTCTCATCACTTAGAAATATAATTGAAGATGAATAAGTTTTAAAACATTGCCGTTTGCTTTCTATAAATTGAGGCGTCACAATGTATGGCATCTTCTAGTTAAATAAAACTTTCTCAACTACTGTATCGTTTCGCAAGAAAATAATACAAGAAAAATAAATTGCTTATAATACTAAAATCGATCAATTGGTGAAAGCCTATAATGCTATCAGAAATAAAAACTAATTTTTTTCGCAATTTTCGCTAAGCTATCTAATATTGTTAATTCTGGTTCTGGTTTTTGTCTGGCCTGGTTTCTGGTATATTTGTGTGAAAATAAAATGTTGATGTTAAAATTGTGGATCTTATCGTATTTTTGAATGATATATCTCGCCTCATCCAGAGATATATTTCTTCTTTTTTGTCACCTCCACCAGTTGAAAGGTCATCATTGTACCAAAGGCGAGCTTCTTTACTGAAATTAGAGGAAAAAGAAAGAAAAAAAAATATTAAAGATGCTTCTATTCACCAAAGCTAACAGTGTGATTTGGCTCAATTCAAGATTATTCAACGCAATTAAGCAGATAGCTCATTAAATAAATTTATAACGTTCTTATGACTTTAGAATGGAACATAACTTCAGTCATCCATAATGTACATTTTTGTTTAACAACTGTTAATGTTTTTCGTATGTGCGACGACGATAGTTTTGAGTTATTTTCTTAAATTTATAACAATGACCGAATGGACAATTTTTGCTGGTGTAACAAATCTCAGGTCTGTCATGTTGTTGTCAACAGTCGAGAGTCGAGACATGTCTCAAAGTATTTAAATACTCACTTAATGGTCCAACGTCGATTCTTCGGCGCATAGGGCCGTCTTAAAAGACTTCCACTGGTAACGTTCCGGAGGCATGTCTCAAAGTACACTGAATAAAACGGGGGATATGAACTTGTCGTAGCAATTAGAATAATCTATTGTGGGCTATGTCGACCATAACTTTAACAGCTTAAGATTGAACTAGGTTGTCTATTCCTAAAAAACAAAACTTAATGATAAACTCTTGAAGATTACAAATTGTAAATCCAGAATAGAACTTTACGTACCTACCTGTACGAATGGCATTGAAGAGCTGTATTTTTGTTCAGTTAATCACACAATACTTTAAATTACCGGCCAGTTAGGCACATACCTAAACTTGGAAATCACACAAGAGGTAGGAAAGAAACATTGCAGTCCAACAGCTTCCGAGTTGATATCCAACAGCGCCAGCGATGGGATCGAAGAAACTGAACAGATCCCTGATTTTTACACATTCGCGGCACGAATTATAGTGACGGAACTATTTATAACGCGAGAAAGTTACTGGTTAAAGGAAAATTGCTGGTGAATCGCAGTATCGATGCACATTTGCACTGGTAAACAACACAACTTTGTTTACTTTTTGCACTTTGTTGTCATCCACGATTGGATCAGTAACATCGAATATATGTCTAGAGCATACTTTTGTTCAGTTTGGAAATCGTTAATTGTGATTTGAAGTTGTGAAGTAAAATGCACTTTTCCTGTTAATTTGTCGTTTCTAACGCAAATAAGAAACTGTGTTGGTTATCAACCATGGGTGCACGGATTCACCGCAGTTTCTGCCTAAATATGTGCTCACATGCATTCTTTAGATTATTAAGTTCAACGAACTGTATGAATTAACTGTATGAATTGTTATGGATGAAATATTGTGTTGATGTAGGTTTATTTTGGAAGATCGAGTCAATCGGGTGGGCTAGTTCATCGGCGCTCTGTTTCTAGCGCAAATAAGTAACGGACCTTAATATTTATTTTCTTAGGTTTCAATCGTATTCAAATTTCTTTTTAAATATGTAATTCGTTTCACAAATTAGGGTGTTGGTTTTTTTTCAAAATTAAAATTTTAGATTTGTTTTCTTTTCTCCAGATTCTATCGATCTTAAAGCTAGACTCGTTAATTGAAATACAATGTTTATTTAAACATTTTTTTTTTAAATTTACAAATGGTTTTATGAAGGTATTTTACTTATCAAGATTTAAACAATTCGTAAAATAATATTTTGATTTTTTTTCAAAAACAATTATTTTCATCAAATTCAAGTTGAACAAAATGCTAGAATAAAAATCACTTGCTATTTTAAATCATATTCATTATTTATTTTGTTTATTATTAATTTATCAAAAATCATATTTATTTAAATAAAAATCGTTGTCTTATAGATTTTTTATGTTGAATAAATTCTTACAAAAAATCAGTTGATGATTTTTTTTTCGTTAAGCTTCGTTAGTTTGCTATTCGATAAAAATAATGAATCCTTGAATAAGCTATCATGCCTTGAAAATAAAACTTGGTATCATTTTGCCCGAATTAAGGTGGTACAGTACACAAAATTTGTTCCGTTACAGTCGCAACGACTCAATTGTAAGAAATAGTTAAATAAAAGAGAAGGAGTTTATATAAGCGATTTAAAAATAAAAGATACCTTAATGATGCCTATTTTTGCAATGACCGAAAATTCAACACAGAAAAATGCGCGCAATATGCCGGTAACGAACAAATTTTTCTGTTGGTTTTCAGTTCGATTTAATTTTTAACACATAATTAAATCTGATGTTTCATCGGACAAAATTGAATACCAAATCATGCAATCATTTTGATTTCACTTTTCTGCTCTATCGTAATAAATGAAACTTTAATGATGCTTCGTTTTGTTATCATGAAAAAATAAAACCCAATAGTGCTTTCATTTTGGTCTCAACGCCTTATTTAGGTTTTGATTTGGCATCATATTTTGGCATATCGATGCTTCAATGAAACCTAATTTTGCCATCGGGATAAATTCGATATTAAATTATGCTATCGTTTTGGCATTGATAGCTCATATTGGTTACTGTTTGCTATCGATTCAGGCATCAAAGTCTGCTCGGGTAATCGGTTTGTATAGATCGTAGCCTAGCAAACATGAAATCTTATCAGAAATGATACCTTAAGTCGTTTGCAAAGATGTTGGGAGTCGCAATTCCAACTGCAAAGTGGTAAGGTCTAAATCGGATATGATAGAAATTCCGCCATGTTTGTAAATTTGAAATGATTTTGCGCCCACGCGGGCTTCAGATGAGAAAATCATGGTCATCCCAAGTAACCATAAACACTAAAACCCTAGCCCTTAATCAACACTATATTCCCATATATAACTCTGAATTAATGCTTGTTTTGCACTATATGCGTATATAATGCAGATTTAATGCTAAAAAGGCGAAATAGCGGGCTGATTAAATGCTATCACAACATAGCCTTTAATAAACATTACAAATACTGAATTAGAGCACCATCAAAACGTCATTTTTCGCCAGCCGTATAAAAGCATTAACAATGCATACTTAGAACACCTTTTAATTGATTGATCATGATTGATGTGAAACGGAAATTCAAAATAGGAAATTATTTTTTGATTTAATAAAATGGACCAAAATTTAAAAATAAAATCATTATCTACAACATCAATCAACCTGCTGAATGAAGGATTATGCTTGCTTAATGAAGTGTTATATGAAATGAGAAGTGATTATAATTGAATTATGAATTAACTTTGATGAGTCTCGAACTGAGGATCCCTCAGCAGCCTTTATCTTTCCTTGAGCCTTTACCATTTCGACCACTCTTGATGCTGATAAGGTAGGTAAAAAAACCCGTACTTCAAGTACTGTTCGGGTCACACAACTTCATAGACAATGTATACATGAGAAGGTTTGGAAATGTATTGGAAAACTTTGGGAGAAGACAACTGCAACTGCCCGCTCTGATTGTTTTCGTTTGCTGTCTTGCTTACTCACACGCAGCAAATGAAAAAATCATTCTTGTTTACATTCGCGGGTTTGACGTTTCTGCGCTTTATAAAAGCTTTATATAAGCATAAACAGGAAGTTCTAGTGCTACAGTCTTAATGCTTGTTAACTTTATATAGTTGCTCTATATGTGCATATAGTGCTATCATTAGTGCTAATTTTTGTTATTGCTTCTATGCATTAATAATGCTTATATAATACTAAAAGGCATTATGAATGTTGATATAATGCTAACTTGCATTAGATATGTTGATTTAATGCTGATTAAGGG
Organism: Uranotaenia lowii; assembly: GCF_029784155.1. Lineage (NCBI taxonomy): Eukaryota > Metazoa > Arthropoda > Insecta > Diptera > Culicidae > Uranotaenia > Uranotaenia lowii. The sequence continues at coordinate 257,310,769 of NC_073692.1, forward strand.
TTATGGCTTAATGCTTATGGTTACTTGGGATGTTCTCTCTGCAACCAGCAGTGCATCCGGATGGATGAAAATCAGATGGAAATTGAGTAATAATGACTTATGAGAGAACTGGAAGATATTGTCGCTGGCAATGAAGGCTATGAGAGCAAAATCTTGCGCTCTCTTGCATTCTTCCGTTAGCTACGAATAAGGTGTCGGATATCGCCCAATTAGTGTAATTTTCGTCGGAAAGAAATCAAATTTATGTATGTATGTATGTATGTAGTTAATCCACATAATTTCTTGGAATCTGAGGGCTCACCCTCCAAATGGTAGATGCGGATGCGGAAAACAAACTTTTGTATGGGGCCGACTAAAAAAAAACATGTTTAGAGGTTCCGCGAACGCGTTCTTTGAAAAAAGTTCACTTTCAAAATATTTGATTTTAAATAAATTCTGGGCCCAAAACTTTTTACAAAACTTATATATTTTATATTTTTTTAATTTTTTGTTGGGTCAAATCAAACATATTATAATCAACATTGGTAACTCTCAGCATGCTTCATATAGTCCAGCAAGGACATGCATTTCAGCATCACCTTCAGGGAAAAGTTCTTACTAAACGAGTCAAGTTGGCGTGTTTCGTCGAAAAATTTCTTGATTTGTTTTTTTCAGTCATTCTTTTCGTCAACAAAGTTTGCATCGTTTGATTTCATTAATGCTGGTAATTTTATTTTCCTCTAATAGAACATTAAATGTGCTAGTCAGTCTTAATAAGAAAAAGAAATGCTCTTGTTTTAGAAGGTAATCATTTAATAACATCAATATTTCCTACATTAGTTATGACAATTTGAAAACACCTAAAGGGACAGCGAAAGGGACAACCCAAACTGCTTCTTCTGGATTATGCCGAGCGACATGGTTACATGAAGGGAGTCGTGAAACAAATCATCCACGATCCAGGCCGTGGCGCCACGCTGGCCGTCTTCCACTTCCGGGACCCGTACAAGTTCAAGGTCCGTAAGCAGCTGTTTATCCCCGCCGAGGGTATGTACACTGCACCTGTCAGTTTGTGTTCTGCGGAAAGCGCGCCCAGCTGCAGATCGGAAACGTGCTCCCGATCGGTCTGATGCCCGAAAGTACCATCGTGTGCAACCTGGAGGAGAAGACCGGTGATCGGGGCAAGTTGGCCCGTACCTCCGGCGAGGCATAGTTGCCCACATTGCCCACAATCCGGGTACCAAGCGTACCCGTGTGAAGCTGCCGTTCGGCGCCAAGAAGGTACTTCCTTTGAACAACCGAGCCATGGTCGGTATCGTTGCCGGTGGTGGTCGTATCGAATTATACATTAATCTCATCAAGGTCCGCAGATCCCTCGGTGTATACCTTTTATAAAAAATTTCAGAACATCAAAGTTGGTTTGAGAGTTTTTGAATATGGCTTTTTTTTAGTAACAAGGAATAATTACGAAGGAGCTAAAAATGATTTTTAACCACTATTCAAAACGTAGGAAATCTGGTAAATAGTTGTTAAAAATTGATTGAAAATTTTAAAAATTATACGAATTTTGATGTTTTCGGATAGAAAATAAAAAAAAACTTGAAAAAACTTTAGTTTCAATTTTGATTTCTTTAATACAACGACTAGTTAAATGATGTTTAGGCGTTCCGTAGAGCTCCTTCTAAATATAAATATTGAATGAGAATTGATTTGCCTCTACCGGAATTCTTTTCACAGCTATCATCCAGTTTTTAAAACCCGAGACACAGGGGATCCCAGAGTATCGGGAATCCAGTATTGATTTATCGGGCCCTCCGAGAAAAATGATTCGATGTTTTGGAAACCTAAAAGATCAATCTGACAATAAATTGCAGCCAAGGTATCAAAAACTTACCTTATACTTGTTTTAAAACATTATTGTTGAAAACAAATCCGAGGAATTCTTCAAAACAACGCACGTAAAAGTCGAAGAACAATTTGCTTAACAACGACGGTATGGTTACTGTGAAATATTTTGACATATTTGTTTTGATAAACTTCGGTTATTTTCGTGAGTGTTTCCATGTTTAGTAAGAACTTTCGTCACATGAAGGCGCGCATGGTGTGTCTCCAATTTTTTTTGGGAGTGAGGTATATTGATTATTATTATATTTGGTTAAATACTACACTAAAAAATCAAAAATTAATCAAATTTGAATCTAAATTGAAACTAAGCAAGGTATTTTCGAGAAAAAAACAATATTTTTGGTCCAAAAATTTTGTACTTAACTGACCAAAATGTGTACCTAGCGTAAAATATTTTTTTTTTTATTACCAATGCCATCAAAAGATGCGGATTTTTTTGCACTTAAACTTTGCTGAACACAGCAAGTTCTTTGTATGATCTTGTGAAGAGCTATTCACGGTTGAATCTCTAATAATAAAAACACAATTTAGGATATTGTTTATTTAAATTATCAAATTCGTCATAATGAATACCTACTTTAAAATCAAAACACATGCAAAAAAGACTTGGATGGTTTGAAGGAATCGTCAGAAGGCTACATGCCAAATTTAAGCTGAATCTGACTACGGAAAAGGGTTGCACTGAATTTCAAGTGTGAAAGGGATTTTGAAACATTGCGTTCTGAAGAAGCATAAAAACTAGTTTTTCATCAATTTTTTTTTCTTCTCCAACGATTGCTTTATTATGTTGATTTTATTAAAATTTCAATTAAGTTGAGAAAAAAAATGTTCGGATAGTACATGTTACAGGCAGCAAAATGCTGTCAAAATTTTGAATGTCCGATTACAATTAAATGAGCTATTAGCAAAAGAATGTGTCCCATTTCTAAAAGAACTAAACTTTATCAGCAGTTTCAACAATTTTCAATTAAATTCTACGAAAATATTGCAAGTAAAACTGAAATATTTCCCAAATCATAAATAAGTGCATTTAGCCTGACCGGTTTCAGAAATCAGATATTTTGATAACCTTTAGTATAAAATCATTTTCTCAAAAAACTGTTAAAGGTTTTGAAATAAAAATAGCTTCAATGGATAGAAAACAGATTCCTGCTTACGTGGATATAGTTTTCAGAAACCTTGAATATTGGATAAAATAAGTATTTTCCTAAACATGCACATATATCCCCTATAGATGCCTATCCTCTAATCAGGGTTAAGATATTGAAATATCAATGAATTAGTCACCTGAGTTGACGTCAGCCTCGATGGAAATTACAAAATGCATCCTTCCATATGTTCGAGCGATTGAGATGAACTTACAGAGCTCTGAGCTGCTTCCAACACTACTGCTACACTGTAATAAGGTTCTGGCATCAGAACATGTCCCGCATGCCGGCAGCAAAACTACATAAAGAAACCATTAAACGAATGTAGTAGGTACACATCCGTACAAACGCTCGGTAGGTATTCACATTCAACCAGATGGAAGCAATAATGCTCTTGCGAGGTGGAATGAATTTTTTTCTTCATCCAACCGGGTAGCGCGTGTTCTTGCAACACACAGTCATTACTGGCGGCGCACATTCGCTGATTTTCACACGGAAACCAATAGGGCGTGATGACGCACATATGGGTCATTCCATGTCGAAATTGTGGCAAGGTACTTGAACTCACCATCTCAGAAATTAAAAAAAAAACAGTTTAAAGATGTCACTTCTGATTGTAAAAATTCGCTGTTTTGTTCCGTGTTACTCAAATTTTTGTCACGAAACAAGACCTCGACCTAACAGGAAGGAAGGCATCTTCTGTTAAAACTATGTTACCTACTAATGATAAAGCATCTCTCTAACAATCCCTTAGCAGCTGCAAAAACCCTTGAAATTTTCGCCCGGAAATGATTCATGCGTTCAAACTTGAGAAGCAGCAAAAATAAACTTATCGAAACTCGAGCTCAACACGCCCAGCATCATCCGTGTGGCAGCATCAATGCAGTGAGTGTTGTTAACGAGCATGGTAAGCAACATCACGTGTTTACGTATTTTGTCTCCGAGCGATTGTGTATCAACACAATAGCATAAATATATAGGAGTCGAGTAAAAGTGCCAAAGGACTCTCTCCGACCATTCGGTTCCATTTTCCCGAACCCGGCTCTGAATGTCACGAATGGCAGAAACTTGTCCGTAGTTTGGTAACTCCTACAAGGCGAGGTTGCTGACGGTGGGCGGCAAATAGGCAACATGACACCGGAGAAAAAATAAACAACACCATGAACATCATTTCTGATGCTGTGTATTGGAATCGTGGTGGAAGAGCACTAATGTCACCCATTCACGTTCCGGTATTGTTGATTCAAGCTGGATGTATGAAATAGTTGTGTTTACTTTTGCTTGTCCACGAATTACTGCAACACAAACTACGTGAGGCAGCCAGAGAAGGAGTGGAGGCGAGAATTTTAGAGCACCGCTCCAGGAGTCGGAATCGGAGCATCGGAACATCGGAATCATCCCGCCTTTCTCCTAATATGCCCCCGGGGAACAATAAAATGGATCAGATTATTTTTTATTTATCGTATTTTCGAATCATTTTTGCTTGTTATTGTCAGTTAGCATCCCTTCCGGATTTGAAAGTGAGATAGCATTTCCGGTACATGTTGTGATACGAACATAAAAAATGTATTTGTATCAACAGGATGCGATTTCTAAAAAATATGTGGAGCTCGTAATGTTAAACTTGCAATCAGGAGAATAATCACAATGGTGTAAATATATAACAACATTTATTCAAGCATGTGTTTCCGATGTTAAATGTTGAATAACAATAAATTTTATGTTTACAAGTTTAGCTGCAGCTTTTTAAAACATTCAAATCGTTAGAAGAGAAATAGTTCAACCTTAAACGTCACATAATGGATTGTAACTGTTAATACAAAAGGTTAGATCAGAGTTGGCTTCCATTTGAACGGAACAATGTGACAGAAAATCATAAAAGTTGAATAAAATTCTGCCTACTTTATTTAGGGCTATCCATTGTTTACGATCCGAATTCCATACGATGTCAGTCAAGATTCTTGTCGAAAATTGGTAACTATAGGGGTATTATGGGACCCTCCCCCTGGGGCAGTATAAGCATCATTAAGAGGAAGGGAAGTGCAGCACATGTGATGATTTGTTTTGCGGAGACCGGTTGTAAGCCATCCCTCCACAAATCTCACGCTGAATGTTTGGGTGTGAGCGTAATGTGGCATGGAATTCACCTTGGTAAGCGATGTGGCCACGGTAAAACCTATTCTTCTGAGCTCCTGAAAGTTTCCTGATGAAACTCCTACTATGTGTCATGATGCAATGCAAAGGTTCGCAGAAATAATTTGTTAATCAAAGTTTTGAAATATTTTGGACCCCTTATATTTGGAATATTTTTAAATATTTATAACTGGTTTCTCCCTAGCTATGTATACTCCTCTTTCGAATTATGAACATTCACGATTAACTTTAAATAAAATTTATTTCAGCACCCAAAAACCGCGGGACTACAAACTGATGAGAGAGAATTACCGGAACCGCTACTGGATTAGCTTAAACATCGGCCGTCTGTTTGTCTGACTGCATCACCGAAGTGGTTGGTTATTCCATTTAAGGTCTCCTGCCCCGGCATGATTATGATAATCTTGATATTGGCTTTTAAAAATTTCACTTTTGAAATTCATCAAAATTAAGAACTTTACGTCGTAATACGTCAATCTTCAGTCGATGACTACTGCGATCCCCCTAAACTCTTGACAAATCTGAACAGATAAACTAATTATCCGGTCATAATATAAACTTGTGTTTACTCAAGAACGAGTTCAGGTTCTTCCACCTTCTTGATTCGGCTGACTCCAACGCATAACATCTTTCCTACTCTCCGGCTTATCTAGAAGTTCATATTTACTCATGTCAACTTTACTTAAAAATTCTACAAAAAATCAAGGATGAGTTTTGAACCAAATCGAAGCTTTTAGGCACAGGGTTTGAGAAAATTCAAAAATGACCTAAAATCGACTCAGTCTAATGTCACATGTCACCATCACAACCAGTTTGCGCATTCATCACTTCCTTATAAACTTCAAACAAAGGCCTGAGACCTATGTCTATGGAACTTCTTCATCAAAATCAACACTTTGGGCGTCAAATATCGCATGTCACCGGTAGGGAAAATTGTTCCTATATGCGCTTAGCGCCTAAGGCCGTTTGACGAAATGGATGTCGAGACAACATATCTAATCAGTGCATTTTGAAGGTGATACGCTTTGAACACAAGGCAATAAACTAACTCATAAAAATTCACTCATTCATTTGTTTTTATTCAAATAAACTTAAAAATTGCAAATTCATTTATGGAGGTTTCATAATGTTTACCAAATAATGTTTAAGAGAGTGTTTTTGTGTGCCCCGATAACGTTTCTAAAATGCCTCTATCCTGAAATAACAGGTTAAATATAATAAATATATGATTTTTATCAATAAAATTTCGAATCTAGATGAACATCTTAAGAGAGAAATGCAGATCTCAAAGCAGATTTGATAATGTTTTGCCTATATCCTCAAAGCCCAAGTCAAACCCAAACTTCTGTTTTATTCCATAAAATTGTACAAGTCATAGATTTTTATAAAGCTTCAGCTTTGTCATATGAAAGTCATCAATTTCTATCATTTTACGGAAATATTGCCAGAAAACAGAAGTTTTGCCAAAAACATAAATAGACGCATTTAGCCCGTACGGTTCGTGGTTCGGCGTTTTAGACAACAGTTATATTAGAATCCTTTTTTCGAAAATTGAAGGAGATTTCAACATCAAAATTACTCCAATGTAAAGAATACAGATGCCTGCTCATGTGTGTATAGTTTTTGTACACCTGTTCGATGTAATATTTGATAAAATCAGTATTCTGCTTAATGCATACAGCCTGCTTCTCCCCTAAACTCCATTTTCACCTTCAAATTGAGCCATTTGCTCTGGTCTCAGTTCACCCCTTTCTCACAGCGACAAAAAAAATCTGCGAAAAAATACCCTCATCGGTCATTGCATCAAATTGCTTCACAACTTTCGAAGAAGTTCAACTCTTTTATGTTCTCACTTTATTCCACCGAATTATTGACTAAATCAGGGGTGAGCAACGCGCGGCCCGCGGGCCGCATTCGGCCCTCGAGATATGTTTGTGCGGCCCGCGAAGCAAGTTTCAAATTATTTATTTTTTCTGTTTTTGTTAATCATCATAAAATAGTAACAACTAAAAAAAAAGTTCAAAAAAAAAACCAAAAAAACAAAAATTCCAGCTGCATTCGCCCCATAGTTATTCAGATTGTTGACTTTTTTGTAGGATTTAAGCTTTTCATTGAGTTCTTATGAAGGCATGGATGCAATATTATTTATTGGAAAAAACGTAATATTGGTTCAGTCTTTCAAGCAAAATTAAAATTGTATGAAAATGTGAAATATTTTTGTTCTTGATTATTGACGGAAATAAGGAAAGTTTTATTATGAAGACTAGGTGAACGATTATAGATTTCTTATCGACTTGACTCAGAAATTTTTAGCGCCTATGATTCAATAACTGATTTTATAAGATTTTGATGTCCTGAATTCAAAACATTTAACAGATATTGTCTCACACTTGCGTGTGAAAGTTTTAAAATTGATCCCTTTTAAGTATAATCGATCTTTCATAAATGACAAACCAATAAACCTCCATAGAAATCAAAAGCTGACTTTCAATAATTTACTAGCCTTCATTCAATCAAGGACTCAAATATTGCCCAGATATTCATGTATCCAAGATATAATGCTTTCAAAAATTGAGTTCTACTTACAACTTATAGAACGAATATGAGACGGAATACTATGTAAATAAATAAAATAATTCCAATTTATAGAAATTCAAAAAAATTTGATTAAACTTCTTCTCACATCACTAAATAGGGTCATTGAATATTGGATATTAAAATTTTATTAAACCAACTTAGTTTTTTTCTCGAGGGATTTTAAGCGTCTTTATGGCTTGTTCATCCCGAAGTTCGTTGAAGACTGTGAAATGATTTGACTTACGGTTTAAAAAATATCAAAGATTTAATTTAGTTAAATTTTTCTATAAAACTTCGTCAACATTCCTTTTTTTGCAGGATTGAAAAAAAAATGAAAACTTCCATAACTTTTTTCTCAAAATTCAAAATTACTCGCGGTCTCTGAGAAAGTTGATCATTGAGTAAATTAGTATTTGTATTTTAAAGTTTTGTCAAAAGAGTACGCAAATTAAATAACTAATTTTTTAACCTAGCTTTTAAAGTTATCTCGAAATCTAGTGCTGACAAAAAAAAATATTTGGACTCAGCAACTCCAAATAAGTAAAAGTCGGTTTTGAGATTCCTTGCACCTCAGGAAATGAGAATTTTGTTGTCTGGTGTAATGCTATTTTCAGAAATTTGATGGGCAAATCAAGCTTGATGAACATTGATTAAATTAAATTGAAAGAATTGAGTCATTTTACTTCAAAATGAACAATCCACATTACCAAGATTTTCATAGTTCAGCCTTAGAAAGCCCATACCATAGGTAACTGAATTAAATTAAGAAAATTTATGAAATTTGTAAAAAAATTCTAGAATCAAAAATGCAAACTGTAACATCGACAAATCTGGTTTAAAATCTGTGAAATTATGAATTTTTCATGAATTTGGAAGCAATTATAAAAAACCGTTGATAGGAAAAAGGAGGCTTTACGAAAAATATTAAATAAATTGTAGAGAAAACTTTTTCGAAAATGGGCACAAAACAAAACGCTATAGTCAAGCTCCATGAAACTTTTCAATGGGAGTGATGACGAAAAATACGATACGGTTCGAAGAAAAAACGGGGTTTTTTCAGAAAATGGTTCAAATCTTTTTACGAATCTTCGAAGGACTTTCGAAAATTTTCGTTTTTAACAAGTTCGTCGCCACGCTCAGTTTGACAGTTTTACTAGCCAGCCCCAAAAATTTTCCTGAGCGAGGAAGTAAAGAGAAAAAACTCCAAAATTTGAAAAATGGAAGCAAATGATGTTTGCTTTTTGTAAAAATAGAATCTTCGCTAAACATTTCAAATCTTTAAAAACATTCAAATTATTGAAAAATGATCCGGTTTTAGTGATGAAACTAAAAATACGTTTAATTCTACCAGTTATTATTAACTAAATTTTATTTTTAATGCGGCCCACCGAAAGAATTTCATATTAAAAGTGGCCCGTTGCTTCAAAAGGTTGCTCACCCCTGGACTAAATCATTGCAACTTGATACTATTTTCTCTATGTTTACTGACAACATAATATTCAAACCAGATAGGGGCAGCTAGGAGCACACTGGAGAAAAAAAAAACGAACCGCGCCCAACGAAAGCGCAACGATGACCGATTTTAACAAAAACATTTCTGGTGCTCCTAAATTCTTTGATTTTATCAGGAGAGTTGTTTGCCTTCGCAAGAATATAAATGTTAAGGTTTTGAATTTAGGTTTTAAAAACATAGATAAAATCCCAAAAAAATTGAAACTCAAACTTCTTGAAAATCAATTTTTAGGCTTTCAGACGTAGTCAACAGTTTTCAAATATTGAAATTTCATTTATCGGTGATCAAAGTAACTCCAGCTACCGGTACCTGGCGTCTCAGTGTATTGTCCAAGAAAAAGGCATTGTTAATTTGATTCGCGATAAGTAACTGTGGATTTTTCTCCAAATGTTTTCAACGTGGAAAAGATGAAAATATTTTATTTACTATCTGACGTATAAATTAACGATGATGGATTCTTTTTTCACTTACAAATGTGAACTTATTCAATGTTTAAAGTTTAAAGCTCTGACCAGGTATTTTTTTTTATGGTGATATTAAGATTGGCTTCCTAGCAATCACTCGATCAATTAATTAAATTTGAATCGCCGCATAACTTCCTCCAACAGTTAATGAACAAGTAGATTAATCGGGATGGTATCACATTTTGGTCTTTGGCCAATTTAAAATGTCAATTGTGATTGATTCATTCGCTCCAATGCGTACACGTACAGTTTGTCACATCACATAACTTAATGAGATCCCCGTTCATGCGACATCGGAGCAATAACATCAATTATTTAATCACTTCAAGGGTTGGAAATTCCATTTCTGCTAGCCACTCGCCATGTGAAGTGCAAACAAATGATTGAATTGTCACCACGATGCAATTGTGCCATTAAAAGCTGTTATTTTACATCCACAAATTTGTGCCCGGTATACGAAGATTCGTCGTCCTGCCCATTCGTCCCTAAAATAACACACTAATCGGATTTTCGTTCATTTCCGGAATTACTCCTACTCCTGCCACTTCCGGGTTGCAGTGCGTCGTTAATGTCATCGCTGTTGATGGCGTCGAAAGGCATGCCGGAAAAGTGAGTGGCTGTGTGGACTACAAAATAAAATTTTCATTTGTGTTAATACCCTATAATTTAAGCAGGACATTAGCAAGTAGGGCATCAGAAGAAGAAATTCCGGAGGTTCAACCAAAAGGGCGGTTACATCATAATCAAGTAGTTAAATTTTCATTACTCTGATACATCCAATTTACTGGCTGACGATAAATCTGCTTTATGGGCCCACCGACATGGAACCGACGTATCTTGGAACACCGGGTTTTTCCTCCATCAAGGCAGGGCGACCAATTTTTGGAAGGGTGGCACGATCGGATTCGGTTTACTGTAATTTGTTAAAGTAATGTAATTTCAGCGGCTTTAAAACAGTCATATTTCAGATTTACTTCCCCCCACCCAGAGCTGAATGTTCTCATTAGTCTAACCTGCGTTTCCCCCTCTCTCTGTTCTCCAATTTCAGATTACGTCACAGGCGATATTAGTACGTCATTAGCGTTAAACAAGCTAAACTCCGGAGGAACATTTTTCGCCGGTCCATACTTAGACGGCAGCGGAGTCAGCAATGTAACCACACAGATAGGAACACATGCATATCTACCGTGCAAGGTGAGTCAAAGAGGCAAAAAGGAAGGGCAAAATGAAATGGGGACACTCTGAAGGGGGGAATTGCGAAGGAAAAGAAAAATACCAGGAATTTATGCATACTGTGCTGTGGTGCCAAAATCTGTTTTTGCCGAGATTTACCTCGACAGTGCCATGGTGACCTCTCTGAAATGAAACCCCACTGCGCATGGTCCAGAATGTGCAAGGTTCCTGTTTCCTCAGCAGCAGCAGTAGCACCCATCCCAAGCTCGAACTCTCACCACCCACCACGAGGTTGGCCTCTTGTAACGAACATTTTCCGTTGGAGTTTGGGCACAGTGGAATAAACTGATTGAAAAACTCTACCCAAATTTATTTTTGAGGCCATTGCAACAAATTTGTCCTGGGATTCCATGATTACTCATAGCTTGAAGATAATTAAACATGTTCGTTATGAAAGTCTATAAATTTTTTTTCTACAAATGTTTGATCCTTGAATCAGCAGAATATTCAAGATTTCTTGATTCTTTAAAAGAGATAAAAGTTTATACCTACACATTGGTAGGAGTAGTTTCCCATTTAGAATCCGTTTTATTGTAGGGTTTCAACCAAAAGGAAACCGTAAAATGGGGATGAATAGGGAAATGAAGGTGAAATGGAACAAAATTGAGGAAATCGTTGTGAATGCATTATCAAACAACCCACAAATAATTTCTTTTTGATTTTAGGATAGATAAGTTCCTTGATTTTTTGCGTAGCAGCATGAAGAAATACAAAAAAATTAACCTTAAAAACTATTAATTTTCACGCAATACGATATTGACTCATATTGTGGTAAGCAGTTACGCTGCAGTGTTTGCAGATGATAATGAGTAATAACCTCATTTTACTCATTGAGAACTGAGTAGTTTCCCGGTTAGGGAATAGAAGTGGAGAAAAATTAGTTAATAGCTATCGCTTACTGCCAGTTATATTTTAGTGACTTGACGATTAAACCTGAATAAAGATTACTCTATTCCACCACTAAAACCTGCTTTTTCAATAGGTTATGGGCCCAGATACGTCTGTAATATTGGAAAACGAGCTATTGGAAGGAATACTCTCAATACTTTCTCTTACACTTAGCATATTCATCAGCGACCAGCGCAGAAGGATATTACAGTATAATATTGTTTGTGAACGTTAATGGTTAAAATATATATGCTGTCAGTTTGAGGTTATAAAAATGAACAGTAAACCAGAGTTCTCGCTGTACTTCAAAAAATAAGATGCCCCCGCAACAAACAATCCATCTGTCATGTAACACTTAAGGGGGGGGTAGGGTCTAACGGGTATAAAAAAACACCATTTTCACGATTTTTTTTCTAGAGCTATCGTTCAAACAAATGTATTCAAATTTTTTGCATTATACAAAGCATTGTTAAAAGAACATTTAGTAATTTTTTCGTAGAAAAATATTGAAAAATGAGCCGGTGACGGAGCATTTTCGAGGATGCCTTTTAAAAAAACAGGATTTGCGGTGGACACTGTATCTCAGCACAGAATCATCTGAAGTCAAAAAATGAGAGCAAAATATTTTTAATAGATGTTTTTCTGGACCCCAACGTTTTTTTTTAAACTTAAAAATATTTTTATGAAATTTTTGTGGCTGTAGGAAGTAAAAACTACGATTTTTCACTTAAAAATCCGCCATTTTTCACCTCTAAAATCTCCCCAAAGTAAAAAAATCAAAAAAGAAAAACGTTGGGGTCTGGTATTTTATATGTAGAAAATATGTTCCAAATTTGAAAAGAATCGGATAAGTAGTTTTCAAATGACGATGTCCACGGACTTTAAAAATGTGCTTTCGAGAAAAACGCGTTTGAAGTTTCTGCTCTTGCTTTCTTGCAGTATTAGATAGTAGGAGATAAAGGCCTATAACTTCTACAGTTTTGCTTCAATTGACTTGAAAATTTGACACAACATTCTTGAAATGTTTTACAATAAGAAAATAAAAAAATAAAAAAAATCGATTTTTTGAGAGTGTTAGACCCTACCCCCCCCCCCCCCTTAATCAACTGATCAAAAATAAGGAAATTTGACACCGCTTGACTTCCGCTTGACAAACTGACGCTTATTCTCTAAGAGGCTTGTAAAGAGCGTGAACAAGTTACCAACAGTGTGCTAAAAAGTGAAATAAGTGACAAGCTAGCCCTGTAAAGGTAAAGAAAAGTAACCACTAATGTATGGTAGCTAAAATGATTCAATTCTAGCCTAAAGAAGCCCAGAAGAAAGCCACAAAACAACCGGGTCGCGCATGCCAAGCCAACAAACCTAAAGGTACTGCTTAACATTAACCAGATTTGTAATGCAACAAACTATTATAGGAATTAACCAAAAGCGTGGGATAATAATCGAACGGGGAGCGGCACACAGCAGCGATATCATTCCCGAATCACTCCGCTTATTCGGTAATCAAAATGTAAGTAAGAAACAAACGCACGTGCTATAGCTTTTCCCATTATCACCCCACTAAACAGCTCATTGCCAACACGGAATCAAACAGGCAGTTCCTGACAATTCCAGCCTATTTTCTGATCAGGTTACAGATAACTGCGAGTTATAAATTCTCGAAGCTAAGTTCATTGTACATCCCTAGAATCCCGAAGACGTTGACCGAACATCAACCGTGAACTTCGATCCACCGACCACCAGTGAACGTACATACAGGAAAAGAGGGCTCTCATCGAGGTACATTCGTAGACCCGAAAGTTATAACCGCCCTTGCTAAATCATTCTCAAAATTACAGAGCCCTTTAAATGCTGTTTCAAGTCCTGGTGCATCGAACACCTCGCAACTACGGTGGAAATCACACATCGATGGCCAGTCGTGACTAGGTACATAAACAAGCCAGTCTTCCCTGTGGTAGTGGAAAGCCGAGCCAGTTGAGTGCCGATCGAAAGCTCCAATTACCTCACGGAGTATTGGTGACCAATTTCTCGCATCAGCCAGTACGAGCGCTTTCTCTACTGTATACGGTGGTTCGGATCTGCGTCGTCGAAGGAAAGCGTATCAAACGCGTCGGCTGTGCCTAGTAGGCACCGGTACGCTAGTGAAAGTCACGGGAACGAAGTTTATCGGTATCAGGTGAATCGGCGCTGGAATGCTGACGCTGCAATAGTCGATTGTGAATGGTTTGCTGAAAGGGCTACGGCCATATTGATGTCAGCATAGTGTGGGGAATTAAGGGATGACCTGCGGGCAACAGTGTGTGTAAGAGCCTGGGTTGTATGCTAGTGGTGACGCCGCTAAGCTGCATGCAAGAGTGTTGGTGTAAACAAGCAATAAGTGAGTCGTGAGCAAAAATCCAATTGGGGATTCCCCGATGCATTTGAGAATAGGGTGGCTATGTCGAATTGAAAATTGAAATATCGAAAAAGAAATCGATCAATAGCGTGCATGGGAGTGCGCTGCATGTGCATGGATGCAGAGGAAACACCCGGGGCCCCGTGATCACTGCTGAGGAGGACGTCTTGGAGAATTAGCAAGTAAGCTGAATTTTGTGTAATTTATGTAGGCAGTTAGAACATAAGCACAATGTTGTATCATCCTCACAATTTCTCGAATAGTCTCAAATAAAGTATTTTATGCGGTTCACATTACATTCATCCAAACATCGCGATTCTCGTACCTTGGTACCAAAAACCTATCGTGTTCATTAATAATTCTTACGCAATATATGAGCTTGTAATAAGGACCAGCCAGGTCGAGGGGCCAGCCACCAGCCAAAGGACCACCGCAAAGGGCCAGCCAGCTGTCGAGTCCGGGGAGGTACTTGGACCGAAAGGGTTACTCCCGATGCCGTCACGAGCCACATTGCGGTTAGCAAGCGTGAGCTCACGTCCGACGGCCGGTAGAAGTCTCAGGATCCGCAACCGAGCTCCGCAGAAGTGGACAGGTCCAGCGGGAGCAACACCCCGAATTAATTGGGTGGTGCTGGATAGCCGAGAGGATAACTCTCGTGCTTTGCTTGTGAAGCGTGGTCAGCATGCAAGTGCTTCAAGTCAGCTAAAAGGCGCAACTGGAGTTCGTCGCCAGAAAGCCGGGTTTAGAGAGGGTTGCTCTCGATGCCGTTACGACTTAATCTGTGGTTAGCAGCGCCTGTTAATTTCCGACGGTCGAGTTCTGCGACCAGGATTGGTCATGGCTGAATGCTCAAGATGGAGGATTAACCCGGTCGAAAGTTGGAAAAAGCTGCTTTTAGAAAGGGTTACTCACGTGATGTGGAGCTACGCTGCAATAAGTACGCGTGAGCTCATCCAAGCCCACAGTACAATTTTTCTGTGGCTTTGGAGGAGATGTTTTGGGCTACGGTTAGTTGCCAGCAACTTCATCAACGCATCAGAGCCAGATCGAACTCATGCTGCTGAACGTTGCCTTCCGGCTTTTGGACCGCTCAAAGCGTTGGAACAACAGGACAAAACTCCATGAAACTGAAAGCCGAGATGAATATTCTCGTGCTTTGGAGCTGCGCTGCGGTTAGCATGCGCGAGCTTGTCTTTGATGTTAGGAAGCTGTTCCTAGTGCTGAGGAAAAGGTGGTTCAGGCGACGGTTAGTTGCAAGCAATTTCAACCACTTCTTTATTTATACGGCATTTTGCAGGAGTGCTGCCGATCGAAGTCTTGGCTAGGGCTGAAGCGTATTCTGCGATACCTTCTAGTATGACCGATATGGCTTCGGTATACCGCAGAAACGCGACACCGGAAACACTAATCGGATATGCAGATGCAGAATATGCCGATGATTCCGATGCCCGAAGATCTTCATCGGATCACCCATACATGATTTTTGAGAATCTAATTTCGTGGTCAACGAAACGTCAGTAGACGGTCAGTCTTTCATCGACCAAAGCTGAGAACAAAAGAGTTTGTTTTGGTTTCGCATTAGGGTGGCTCAAAATTGCCTTATGTCTGGAATTCTGGGGGCTCATCCTCCAAATGGTAGCTTAAGGTGTAAGAAACAAACTTCTTAATGGCGGCGACTCTGAAAAATGATGTTTAGAGGTCACACTGGGTCAGTTTTTGGAAAAAGTCCTTTTTTCAAATTTCGTACTAAGAAAATTTTAATTCATAGAAATCACGCTAAACATATGTATGAGTTTTATATTTTGCGAATTTTTACGTACAACAAAACGGGATTCAAGTTGCAATATTTAAAAAAAATCCCAACATTTCTCAGTAACAAAATCTTCCAATGAGTTTCTGAAAGAAAATTTAAGTTTCATAATATTGCTCTACTTCAGTAGATTCTGGACCATGTTTTACTTCAAAACGGCATCAACTAGCTCATAATAAAAAGCCAGACAGATGTTAAGCTCTGACAAAAACTATAAATGTTTTTCGAATTTTTTTTTTACGTTTTTAGGCTCAACTCTTCATCATCGTAGTTTTTGAGGTTGTTTATAAATGTAAGATTGTTCATTGGTGCACTAGTAGCAAGAGGATCTTGATACCACCTTCTTAAATAAACTCGTACTACATTCTGAACGAACTTTTCAAGTTTAAAATTTCCACTTGAAATTTTTCTCTAAACAAATACATTTCAGGCCGTAAATTGCTCTTGCCATCCACTTTGCGTGATGTAGAGCACCTGGTCTTTTAAATTTAACTTTGTGTTCTTTATTTGGACAAACTAAAGTTAGTTGAAGAAGTTCTAGATAATCTTCACGAACGAATTTCTGAAGCATCATTCTTTTGCGAAATGATATCCAAGAGGCTGTTCTGTTTTGGTGATTGTTCCTTAAAAGAAAAAAAAAAGAAATTCATTTGAGAAAATACTAGAAATATTACCAGCACCAGCGTAATGATTTTTGTTGATTCTGTCCCATTCATATCTGAATTGTTTAAAAAAATTTTCATATGTGATGAAAGAAATTAGAGAAACATGAACTATCAAAGAACGAAAGAACATAAGCTGTAAATATCATGAAAATTTCGAAAAAGATACAACGGCTCACCGACAGGACTTGAACCTGCAATCTCCGCTTCGGTACAACGGCGCGTTAGCCAATTCCACCACGGTGAACGTGATGGAACCGGCGAACACGAGCAATCGAGCTCTGCCGATCAACTGCTGGACCTTCTATCGAAACACCATGTATATCCCGCATGTGATCTTTCCCTCTATTGATCTCTCTTGTTTCTCTAACCCCACCCATCGACTCGGGATTTTAGCCGAACGAGCACATGGTCGATTGCTTCGGGTTTGCCGCAACTTACGGTCAGATGAAGAAGCAAGAAGCGGAGATTGCAGGTTCAAGTCCTGTCGGTGAGCCGTTGTATCTTTTTCGAAATTTTCATGATATTTACGGCTTATGTTCTTTCGTTCTTTGATAGTTCATGTTTCTCTAATTTCTTTCATCACATATGAAAATGTGATCATTTTCAGGTACAAAGATGTACCAAGCGATTTCATAACATCAGTATTGATTTCAACAGAGCAACACCTCCTTGTGTAACTGGTCTGCTCGGAACCTTGAGCGGCACTGATTGCTTCTTCATCTGACCGTAAGTTGCGGCAAACCCGAAGCAATCGACCATGTGCTCGTTCGGCTAAAATCCCGAGTCGATGGGTGGGGTTAGAGAAACAAGAGAGATCAATAGAGGGAAAGATCACATGCGGGATATACATGGTGTTTCGATAGAAGGTCCAGCAGTTGATCGGCAGAGCTCGATTGCTCGTGTTCGCCGGTTCCATCACGTTCACCGTGGTGGAATTGGCTAACGCGCCGTTGTACCGAAGCGGAGATTGCAGGTTCAAGTCCTGTCGGTGAGCCGTTGTATCTTTTTCGAAATTTTCATGATATTTACGGCTTATGTTCTTTCGTTCTTTGATAGTTCATGTTTCTCTAATTTCTTTCATCACATATGAAAATGTGATCATTTTCAGGTACAAAGATGTACCAAGCGATTTCATAACATCAGTATTGATTTCAACAGAGCAACACCTCCTTGTGTAACTGGTCTGCTCGGAACCTTGAGCGGCACTGATTGCTTCTTCATCTGACCGTAAGTTGCGGCAAACCCGAAGCAATCGACCATGTGCTCGTTCGGCTAAAATCCCGAGTCGATGGGTGGGGTTAGAGAAACAAGAGAGATCAATAGAGGGAAAGATCACATGCGGGATATACATGGTGTTTCGATAGAAGGTCCAGCAGTTGATCGGCAGAGCTCGATTGCTCGTGTTCGCCGGTTCCATCACGTTCACCGTGGTGGAATTGGCTAACGCGCCGTTGTACCGAAGCGGAGATTGCAGGTTCAAGTCCTGTCGGTGAGCCGTTGTATCTTTTTCGAAATTTTCATGATATTTACGGCTTATGTTCTTTCGTTCTTTGATAGTTCATGTTTCTCTAATTTCTTTCATCACATATGAAAATGTGATCATTTTCAGGTACAAAGATGTACCAAGCGATTTCATAACATCAGTATTGATTTCAACAGAGCAACACCTCCTTGTGTAACTGGTCTGCTCGGAACCTTGAGCGGCACTGATTGCTTCTTCATCTGACCGTAAGTTGCGGCAAACCCGAAGCAATCGACCATGTGCTCGTTCGGCTAAAATCCCGAGTCGATGGGTGGGGTTAGAGAAACAAGAGAGATCAATAGAGGGAAAGATCACATGCGGGATATACATGGTGTTTCGATAGAAGGTCCAGCAGTTGATCGGCAGAGCTCGATTGCTCGTGTTCGCCGGTTCCATCACGTTCACCGTGGTGGAATTGGCTAACGCGCCGTTGTACCGAAGCGGAGATTGCAGGTTCAAGTCCTGTCGGTGAGCCGTTGTATCTTTTTCGAAATTTTCATGATATTTACGGCTTATGTTCTTTCGTTCTTTGATAGTTCATGTTTCTCTAATTTCTTTCATCACATATGAAAATGTGATCATTTTCAGGTACAAAGATGTACCAAGCGATTTCATAACATCAGTATTGATTTCAACAGAGCAACACCTCCTTGTGTAACTGGTCTGCTCGGAACCTTGAGCGGCACTGATTGCTTCTTCATCTGACCGTAAGTTGCGGCAAACCCGAAGCAATCGACCATGTGCTCGTTCGGCTAAAATCCCGAGTCGATGGGTGGGGTTAGAGAAACAAGAGAGATCAATAGAGGGAAAGATCACATGCGGGATATACATGGTGTTTCGATAGAAGGTCCAGCAGTTGATCGGCAGAGCTCGATTGCTCGTGTTCGCCGGTTCCATCACGTTCACCGTGGTGGAATTGGCTAACGCGCCGTTGTACCGAAGCGGAGATTGCAGGTTCAAGTCCTGTCGGTGAGCCGTTGTATCTTTTTCGAAATTTTCATGATATTTACGGCTTATGTTCTTTCGTTCTTTGATAGTTCATGTTTCTCTAATTTCTTTCATCACATATGAAAATGTGATCATTTTCAGGTACAAAGATGTACCAAGCGATTTCATAACATCAGTATTGATTTCAACAGAGCAACACCTCCTTGTGTAACTGGTCTGCTCGGAACCTTGAGCGGCACTGATTGCTTCTTCATCTGACCGTAAGTTGCGGCAAACCCGAAGCAATCGACCATGTGCTCGTTCGGCTAAAATCCCGAGTCGATGGGTGGGGTTAGAGAAACAAGAGAGATCAATAGAGGGAAAGATCACATGCGGGATATACATGGTGTTTCGATAGAAGGTCCAGCAGTTGATCGGCAGAGCTCGATTGCTCGTGTTCGCCGGTTCCATCACGTTCACCGTGGTGGAATTGGCTAACGCGCCGTTGTACCGAAGCGGAGATTGCAGGTTCAAGTCCTGTCGGTGAGCCGTTGTATCTTTTTCGAAATTTTCATGATATTTACGGCTTATGTTCTTTCGTTCTTTGATAGTTCATGTTTCTCTAATTTCTTTCATCACATATGAAAATGTGATCATTTTCAGGTACAAAGATGTACCAAGCGATTTCATAACATCAGTATTGATTTCAACAGAGCAACACCTCCTTGTGTAACTGGTCTGCTCGGAACCTTGAGCGGCACTGATTGCTTCTTCATCTGACCGTAAGTTGCGGCAAACCCGAAGCAATCGACCATGTGCTCGTTCGGCTAAAATCCCGAGTCGATGGGTGGGGTTAGAGAAACAAGAGAGATCAATAGAGGGAAAGATCACATGCGGGATATACATGGTGTTTCGATAGAAGGTCCAGCAGTTGATCGGCAGAGCTCGATTGCTCGTGTTCGCCGGTTCCATCACGTTCACCGTGGTGGAATTGGCTAACGCGCCGTTGTACCGAAGCGGAGATTGCAGGTTCAAGTCCTGTCGGTGAGCCGTTGTATCTTTTTCGAAATTTTCATGATATTTACGGCTTATGTTCTTTCGTTCTTTGATAGTTCATGTTTCTCTAATTTCTTTCATCACATATGAAAATGTGATCATTTTCAGGTACAAAGATGTACCAAGCGATTTCATAACATCAGTATTGATTTAAAAAAATTGTCCTCAGGGCCGGTATTTTAAATTCCGAAACAGGTTCGATATGCCATTTATACGAGATCATACATATATGTGGTGCCTGCAAGGAAAATAATGCAGTTTTCTCCCGAGCAGACTTTCTAAAATGGGCGCAGCACCGTTCTTTTCACCCGAGTTAATATTGGTTGTATCATAGTACTTTTTTATATCTCAGCCCTATGCGTCGGTCAATCGGCGCCTGACTCTTAGGTAGGTAGGTAGGTAGGTAGGTAGAGTACTTTGTGCAAATAACTTTTTCTTAGTTCCATTTTTTTAAACTTTAGTATACTGCTTCTGCAATTTATTTTCCTGTACCGCATTCAATAAAATTACAACTTATTTGCTCCATTGAATCTGCTGCAGTCACCACAACAGCCAAGTTTTCTATTTTTTCCTTCTATGCGAAAGTTGCTTTGAATCTTAAAAACACCAAGCACCGAGCGAATTTTCCGGTTAGACAACGGTTTGTAAGACGTACATATGATGTCGAACCGCTGATGGTTGGTTTATAAACTCCGCGTTCGGATTGTTCCATAATGGTTGCCTAGCAGTACATCATCAATAACTTTTTTAATGTTTAAACAAATAACATACTTCCTTCGGCAAATTTGTTGTAAATAAAAATTTGCATCTTTTGCAAATGTGTATAGCGCAAAATACACTTTCTGGACAATTTAATTTAAAATTGATCGACAAAATAAAAAAAAATAGAAAAAAGCATGCTAAAAAATCTGTGAAACATAAAATCGGTTTTTTTATATTTTTCACGTAAAGTTTGTAACCTACACAAAATTTAAAAACATTAAACTCATATGTTTAGTATAATATATCTGAATCAAAATAAACTTATTATGGAGTTTAAAAAAAAAGGACTTATTTCAAAAATCGACCCAGTGTGACCTCTAAACATAAATTTTCTGAGTCACCGCTATATTAAAGTTTGTTTCTTACATCCTTATCTACCATTTGGAGGTTGAACCCTCAGAATTCCACACAAAAGCCAATTATGAGCCACCCTATTCCGCATGCTTTGAGTCAACTAGCAATTGAAACAATAGCCGCAATGATTGCTAATGACAGGAATGAAGATATTTACATTACAAAAGATGACATCGTGTTGCACACACGCAGAGCAAAGCCAACTCAAACTGTGGTTAGCATTTACACTGCAGTGCTGGCAGAAGATAATAAGTAGCAGCCTCATTTGTCATTTTACTGACAAATAGCTATCGCTTATGTAGAAAGTAGTTATATAAGAACATGACGAATGATTATGAATAAAGATTAACTCTTTTTCACCACTGAATTCTGCGTTGAATCGTTAATTTCAACATATTTTCTATTTGATTTAAGGATCGATAAGTTCCTTGATTTATTGCCTAACAGCACATAAAAGAAAAGCAATGAAATAAAAAAACAACTTAAAAAACTGAATTTTATACCGTGAAAAGCGTTGTTTGGAAACACTGCAAAAAGTGATGTGCCATGTCTGCATGTTTGGTATGCGGAGGCACATTTGTCTCAATTTTCATTGATAATTTCGGCCTCACCCTGGCGAAGCCTTTTCTGCTCTTTGAATGGGTGTACGCCTGGCGTCTAAGCAGAGCTGGGAAAGTTTTTCAGAACGAAAAGTTCACTGAGTTGCATTAGGAGCCGCTCGGGGAGAAATGGACAACCATGGACATATTCGCTCAAAGTTTATAATTAAAAAACAAGTTATAGAGCTAATTCAACGAATTCTTTTTTTTGGCATTTATTAAAATGAGCTCAATAAAAATTCATTGAAATAAAAAGATCTACTAATTACAAAAATATGATCTGTAGTTCAGCTCAGCTCTTTGCTAGGACATTATTAAAATCTACCAAAAAAGAGTCAGTAAAATATTGTTTAATTGCCTTTGGCCTAGCCAAAATTAAGCTCCTTGGTACTTGGTAATTAATTGAGTAAGTATGTGTGTGAAACCAATATTATATAATAGTGTTTGAGTTCTTCCAAATCAAATTATTCAATCGAAGAAAAAAAATTAATTTCCTGATTTTTTCCAATAAAAACTATTATCGCTAGATATTGGAACTTTAATGCTTCTTTTTTTGAAAGTTAACTTGTTTTCCTTATTTGAATGTTTTTTTTTTAAATTTTTTCAATAGTACGAACTGCAAATCATGAATTTAATTTGTATCAACAAAAGAGATGTAAAAAAGTAAAAGTGATTGATTAATCATTTCAATCTGACACTTCTCCAGCTTAAATTAAATGACAAAACATAAGAACGACCAGCTGTTTAATGGTGGCTCCAGAGAGTTGAATGGTTACCTGAATGGTTACCTAAATGGTTACCTTTTTTCTATTTGTTGCTCAATATTCATATGGTTTAAACGTAAGATCTCAATCAAATCCGAAACCTCAAAATTCAGCAAAGTTGAGTTCCGCAGAAACAGTTCAAGAAATGGAATGTAAAAACTGGATAAAGCAAACATTTTTGGTTGACTATAGATTTTCCAAAACTGCCTTTCATAACATTTGTCTTAAAAATTGTAAAAAATATTTAAAAGTATCATCAGGTTTAACCTTCTTATAATGAAGTTTCTTATCCTAAATCCTAAATCTCATCGATATTTTTCAAGTGACCTACGTAAATTGCATCATCCAAACAGTCTCAGTAGCTGTTCCAAATCGTGAATAACATTACTGTGCACTTTCATTTCTGGCCACATAACAGTTAAACTTATAATTAAAGTGCTTGGGGTTGAAAAGTGAAAGATCACATATTTATTAGCTGCCAATTTCGTAAAGCTTATTATGAATTTGAAAATTCGAGATAAAGGATAATATGAGTTTTTTAATAATCGGGGGTGTGGAGTTTCGGGAAGCAACAATTCCAATTTTTTAATACGTTTTAGACTGTATTAAAATATTTCTGAAAGTTAACAATTGTTTAGAATAAATCTTATGGGATACAAAATTAAATTGCTTACGTTTAATGCTTCTCTTAAATAAACTCCTGGATCCGACCTACAACTCTTCTGCGTGACTTTTCTAACCTCCAAACACGACTTTGTATCAATTACAGCACTATCAGAGGACCTATTATGATGATCACTTTTTGAATACTTTTGAATAATATTTTTATCATTAAGAATTCACCTTAGACCAACGATGGTCGTTCCGGATTAGCATCAATTGTAGTTTTCTGTTAGTCGTGCCTACGTGCCTTTTAGAATAATGTTACCAAAAGCTTATGTAACGAATTAAATATATTATTCTCAGAAACTTTGATTCTTAGATTGATCTTTGATTTATTACTTGTAACAAATGGCGTAAAACTTCAAATGTATAGCTTCTAGTTTTCTACCTCCTATGATTATTGTTATTATTTTACGTGCTGCATTTTCGAACATTATTGATGTTAATTTACCGAAATGTCATAAAACTGCTGTTGAGTTTCGCTGAGATGAGACGTGTCGACTCCTAGTCGTGACACTCCCCCTCAAGTATGACATCTCAATGGCTTACTTCTACTTTACGTCTAAATCTATCAAGACTTACTTAACGGCAGGAAAATATTTGTGGTTCGTAGTTGCTGTTTTTCTTCTTCTTCAGTTGATATTACTGTTTCCATGACCCGGCAGTATCTTGAAAGATCTGGATCCACTATAAGTAGATTTCACGATTACTCATTGGTTTTATCAGATCCAACATCTTGATCGTCTAAAAATTTTCGGTTGATAAAATCATATCCAAAGTTCTGAGTTTCCGCTTTGATTCTAGATCGTGGTACGTCCTGATCCGCTATTGATTTCCAGATAGATGTGAGCCAGTACTTGAGTATCTGAGCAATCTAAAGTTATCTTCCGCCCCAAAACGGCTTTCCATGGTACCTTCAGCCGTTCCTCATGCGTCCCTACCAAGTGTGCGACAGTTACAGGTAATTTAATCTGCCCATCTTTCTTCTCCAGAATGCTACGGTCAGTCAGAAATATTTCTGTAACTGAATAAGTCATTTTTCCACCCCATCGTTTTTCGGTTTTTTGTTCAACTAAATCATACAATGGTCCAGTGATGTCTATCCCAGTAAATGAAGAAGGCTGTTTGAATGGCGAAGAACAAGAAATTGGCTCCACATCGATCGGATAATTTTGCATCAATTTGAGATTATTATCTTTTATTAATGAGTCTCGTTGTGAATTTGAATGCCATTTCAACCCAAGAAGTACAAGTCCAAGTAAAAGTACAAGTGTGAGTGACTTGTTGTTGGGTAAGTAGCATTTGCGGTACCCAGAACGAGAGAATTTCTCACAACGATCCAGACAATTAGTTTGCGCGCGAGGAATCGCCCTCGTTATTGTGCCATCCTGATGATCTGGTCTTGATTCAA
This sequence comes from Uranotaenia lowii, assembly GCF_029784155.1. Classification (NCBI taxonomy): domain Eukaryota; kingdom Metazoa; phylum Arthropoda; class Insecta; order Diptera; family Culicidae; genus Uranotaenia; species Uranotaenia lowii. The sequence goes on from NC_073692.1 coordinate 257,335,558, forward strand.
GTGATACAGATGACTCAGAAGAATCCAGATTATAAATAGGAAGAAAATCCTGCGCTCCCGTTTGTGCTGCTTCAGTTTCGCGTTCAGATTGAAATTTGCGAATATCATGATATCCGAAGAAATTTAAATTAGAAGTTTCCCTGCCTCCATAAACAAGCCATCCAAGGCGTGTTTTCGTCCCGACTGGTTCGTGCATTTTACCTTTGCGGCCTTTGAGAGCGTAGCCAAGATTAGCATTATTAATCCCAATGAGAATTTGTGGTTGAACATCACTGTAGGATTCTGCTGGAACACCTCGCAAATGTTTGTACTTCTTACGAACTTTTTCCATGTGCAAAGATTGTTGGAAAAGATCAAGGTTTTCGACAGTATGAACTTCGTTCAGTCGATATTTCCGCTGATGATTACCGGTTCCAGATATCTCCATAGTAACATTCTGTGAGTTCTGTTCTGTTCTAGTCAGGGGCGGTCCTAGAGTCGGCTCTTGGGGGGGGTGATTTTCCAATTTTCAAAAATCAGTCAAAGGAACGTTAATATCTGGTGAAAAAAACAATCATTTAGTGAGCGAAAGGAGAGGGAGGGGTTGCCGGGGGGGGGGGGGGTGTTATCCCGTTATAAAACAACCAGCGAATCTATAATAGGTAACCACTGCGAGAAAATGTTGATATTTTTTTTATTTGTCGGTATATCAGGTATTTAAGAATTGTCATTTTAAGAGCCTTTTAAAAAATTTCTCGTTATAAATGTATTTTTTGCAATGAAAATAATACACACGTTGTTGAGAGATGAACACGTAGAAAAAAAATCAAGTTATCTTCATTTATTTCCTGAGCTTCTAAATATTAGAGCTCTGGTATTTTATAATTTATCGAAAGTATTTTACTTTTCACCGATAAGCCCGATAAACAAATTAACAAACATAACTAACGGGCATTGAATTCTTCATAGGGGTATTTTACTAAATCGTGATTTGGAAATAGTATTATATTAATACTTAAATACTTAATAGTATATTAGAATTATAATTTTCAAATTTTTCAAACACAATATATAAAATCAACATTTTAAATATATATTAAGTAGAAGAAACCGATTAAAAAAATCAGTTTCTAAATTTTGGAACAGAAATTTTATTTGATTTGCTCTTGAATTTAAAGTTTTCATCAAAAATTTTCAATTTAAATTGTATTACAACAAATAAATTACAAACAAAAGTGATTAATCTTTGTTCACCTCCACATAATTACCAATTTTTTAAATAATTTTGAATTATAAAGAAAATAATGAAATGAAGGGTTAATTCTGAATGTTAATACTCTTCTTTAGTTAACAGTCTCAATAATTTGCAAGCTAAGCTAAATTTTAAATTAAAATTTCAATATTATTGTGTAGATGAGCTGAAAGCAGTATCGGTGACATAATTGCTGTAGATCTATAGAAATCTAGGAGTGTTGGTTAAAAATCGCTAAAAGATCTTCTGACTGTTTTGCATGGTAGAATGCCTTGTTGCCGAAAATATAGTGGAATGCTAAGGAGAAAGTTTTAATTCACAAGGGAAAAATTAAAACCGTGGCAAACTGATTTTGGAAGCTTTTTGCGTCTTAAACTCGATTTTTTGTCTATTTTTTCCCTTCTTATTTTCTGGTATTGAGTAATTTTAAAACTTAGCAGTTCAGAGTGAAATCGATGAATGATAATTGTTGAAGTAACTAACCTGAACAACAAGAAAAATGGTAAATCTTTTCATTATCCTTTATTTATTCAACGATGCAGGTCAGAGGGAAGAATACTAAAAAGTTACAAATTCCCGAAAAAAACAATACAGATTTCGTCTAGATAATCTTCGTATTTTACAAAATGGGGATATAATTTTTTCTCATGGTAAATTACTCACAGTCTTTATGAAAATTGATCATTAATTTAATACCTTTTTTTCAATTTTTTTTTTGATATTTTACACTTTTGCTAAAAATGCACAAATTTCTGCAATGAGCCTTGTATTTTCAAGATTTGTACCGGAAAAAAAGCGCTGATAAAATAATACAAATTTGCATTTAGAGCTCCTAAATAAGTTGAAATCAGTTTCAAATTCTTTGCACTTCGGAAAATGTGAATTTTATTTTCCTGTGTTATAGTTTTGAATGCAGATTTTGCGTTCTAGAGATGAGTTTTTGAATCTCTATCTCCAACACCAATTCCTGAAACAGCTGATATAAATACTTTTTTGTTCCTTTTTGGCACTAAAAACTCATAGGAAACGCAAAAGTCATAAAACGTAATCTCTTTCTTCGATTTATTATTGCTGAAATCTCTTGAAAGGTTTTTTTTTTAAATTTTTAAACTCTTCCCGATCAGGAGGAAAAATCAAAATTATATCAAAATGAGATTTTTTGATACACAATTTATTTCTATCAATATGAGTTATAATTCAGTACTCGTAGGATGTTAAAATATTTCAAATCATATAAAAAGTCTATACGATCATAGCTTAATTATATCAGTTTTTGATATGCTCAAATCAAGATTATATCTCATTCAGATAGCATAGCTTGATATTGGGCAGAACAAAATCTTACATAATTATAACTCGTCAAGATATGAATGCTTCGAGTAAAATTTCTAGAGGAATTTCAATAACTCACATAGTTTGCTAAAACCATGCTCAATTTATGGTTTCCCAAAAATTGAATTCAATTTTATGAATGGGTTGAGCGAATTTCATTAAAGCACGGTTTGGGCCGTTGACTTCGATGTCCGTGTTTAATGGAATGTTGTATGCATATTAAAATAAGATATGATCATAATATTTTATAACAATTTGAAGCAAATTCTTTATCGTTGAAAGTGAGTTCAATCCTGTTCGAGAAATTCAATCAAAATAAGATATTACCCAGTTTTAGGAAACTTATAGTCGAAAACCTTGAGATCCAAATTTTATCTAAGAAATATATAAATATCTCCTTGAAATATGTTTTATTTATTGTTTTGACATGCTCTCCTGATCGGATTACTATGAATATTTTATATTCGATTTTTGTTTGGCAGTACTTGTATTTTTTTCACAGTCATCCATAACATGAATGTTTGATGTAATACATTTAAAACAGAATTAAATAATATCAGATCTAAAATTTAAATTTTTGTTTTTCAATTTCATAATATAGGTTATTAATTTTAAGTTTATAATTCATATTTGAATGGTGGATTAATTGAAGGTGAAAAATTCTCGCGAAAGAGAATCTCAACTGTGATTCAGAATCTGATTTTTTATTTTGCAATTGAAGGCAATAAATGTATGATGAAAGCAGAACAAATATTTGAAGTATTTCAGTGTTATAACCATTTTCACCCCCCTGTATGACTTTTCCAAATTTTTCATTTCATTCAAATTCAAAACAAAATCAAGAATTCAGAAGCTCTGAATTTTAAGCAAATACTAAAATTTGTTGCGATTTGCTTGTGTTAATTGAGGCCTATGAGGGAAATTAGTGACAATTTAAAAAAAAAAGTTGTTTATTAATAGCAAATTCCAAATCAACACTCAACAACAACCTTTCGTTGAGTAACTTATCAACAAAAGTTATTTGGTATAATTCAGTCCAGGAAATCCTAAGTTACAGCTGCTTGAGTTTGGTGAACCGACTTTTTTCAATATTGAGCCTTTTATGTGATAAATTAACTTTTTTGTGGAATAAACACCCCCACGGAATGGAAAATTTTTAAAATTGGAAAGCACATCTACTAAGAAAAGTTCCAACTTTTTATAGAAATTCGAGCATTTGCGGGTATTTTGTAACGGATTTTTGCCGCTTGGGGGGGGTGATCACCCCGATCACCCCCCCCCATAGGACCGCGCCTGGTTCTAGTTTTGCTATTGGCCCAACGTAAACATAACGATTCATCTTTACCTTCAACCCCAAGCTCGGATGCAAGTGTTGATTCGATCAGAGTTAATGAAGAACCATCATCCAAAAAGGCATACGTGGAAACGCTTTTTTTGGGGCCGTACAACGTCACGGGGACTACTCTAAATAGTGCCTCATTGTTGGAATAGTGATGCAAATAACACTCGCGTGAAGAAGGATTAGAAGTAATTTGAGACTCTGGAGTTGCGGTGCTACTACTCCCAAAATTATGCAACAATACATGGTGTTTATAGGAGCATCCCTCTTCCCCACAAATCTTCTGAGACCTACACGGAGTTGTGTGATTTCGTAGGCATATTTTGCAAAGCCTAAACTCATTCACAGCCGACAAACGAGCGTTATAGCTGAGAGCTTTGAAACGTTTGCATTTTTCTACGTTTGAACAATCGCCTCTGCAGATTTTGCAAAGTTTCTCGGAGAACTGCTGTTTAGCTGGGAATTTGGCTTCAAATTCGGAGCGTGGACTGTTCCTGAGCTTAATGTTGTGCGGTTCATTTAATGAGAGCTTTGCGATTGGTGAGACAGTCTCAGCTAGTTCATATAACCAATTAGAGAACGTGAAGAGCGTTACGTGAGTGATCGTGCGTCTGTACTTAAGCCAATCGACTTGGTGCGATGTTGGAAGTTTTTCCACTAGTTCTCGCAAAAGGGAAATGTCGTACGTGAATTCATCTAATTCGCACGCTTCAATCGTGGCGCACAGATTTTTAACCGTAAGAGCGAATTCAACAATGGTGTCAAGCTGATTTGCTTGAGGGGATGAAGAGTTCCGAATTTTGGTTACCAGGTTGAAAATAATTACTTCTGGATTTCCGAACAACATTCTAAGTGTGGAAATAATGATTGGTACGTTGGCAGGGTGCATCAGCATACATCGAACTGCGTCATGCGCTTTGCCTCTCAGACACTGTTGGAGTCGAATAAGGTTTTCGTCTTGCGTATATCCACACATGCTAGTAGTTGTGTTGAAAGTGGAGATGAATAAGGGCCACTCTTCTGCAACTCCGCTGAAGCAGGGTAACTCGCGAGAAGCTGCTTGACGTGCTGCCACTTGGCTGCTAGAAAGATCATGATTGTCAGAGTCTCTCCGAGACTCTTGGGTATTCATCTTCTGCGGGGTAGAGCGGTGTGGTGGAATGAAAAGACCATCTCCAATAGGTTGCATCATCGGATAGTTTGTGTGCTCTCGATCGTTATGTACTGAACCTCTTGGACCGAGCTGTTGGCGATCCAGTGTGTGAACGTCAGCAAACTGGGTCGGATTTCCATCATCAGGTCGTCTTCTGGATTCACAGGATTTCATCTGTTCCGGCTTTCCAGAATCAGTCAACCACTGTGCCACCTTATCCTGTGATTTATTCAACGGCTCAATTTCATCGACTGATATCTGGGAAGAATCGCTGACAATTTCTTGAAGTAAATCGAAACGTTTGTTGAGATTATCCATTTTACGCCTATGTTCTTCTTCTTCCAATCGCTGTACCTCCTCCAATTTTTGTAGTTCTAAAACGGCTCGGTTATGAACTACAGAATGTCTGGAACTTGGAGCCCGATGAGTTTGTTGAACTGGAACGCCTTCGCGAAATTGATTGTAAGGATAGGTAGCTGGGATTCCAGCTATTAAATTCGCCGAGACAGTAGCTTCTTTAGATAATGTTCCGGCAGCAGAAACGGTTGTGTTGTGAGGAATCAACAATTTTTGATTTGCATTTTGCGATTCTACTATAGAAACACAGTTTCCTAAGCTAGCAAGGGTGATTGAACTATCCTCTATGTTCCGGAGTAGTGGGACCGACGAACTGGCGATGGGGGGAATCACTTTTTCTGGTAGATATAATATGGATGCATTCATAAGGGACAAATTTTTGGGCAAATTATTTTCGTTCGTAGCAAGTTGGAGATTTTTTGTACCGATGGTATCGAGTGGAGAATTCATTGTAACACTTTTTATAACTTCTTGCGGCTGGGACAAACCTCTTGAGATATGAATGACACTTACATCATTTTCGTTGCATCCAGCGCAGATCCACGGTTGGTCGTCAACCTCCTGTGTTACTCCTACACAACTGAAATGGTACCAGGATTCGCAGCTATCGCATTGCACCATTTGGTCCGTATCTTGATTGGTGCAAGCTTTGCACCGGTTAGCGGACTTCGATACCATCTTCTTAGTGGTTCCTCCACTCTTCAGGGTAGCAGTCGTTTTAGTAGTCTTACGCATATTGGACTAGTAAACAAATATTTTAATGTGGAGTTTCGGGAAGCAACAATTCCAATTTTTTAATACGTTTTAGACTGTATTAAAATATTTCTGAAAGTTAACAATTGTTTAGAATAAATCTTATGGGATACAAAATTAAATTGCTTACGTTTAATGCTTCTCTTAAATAAACTCCTGGATCCGACCTACAACTCTTCTGCGTGACTTTTCTAACCTCCAAACACGACTTTGTATCAATTACAGCACTATCGGAGGACCTATTATGATGATCACTTTTTGAATACTTTTGAATAATATTTTTATCATTAAGAATTCACCTTAGACCAACGATGGTCGTTCCGGATTAGCATCAATTGTAGTTTTCTGTTAGTCGTGCCTACGTGCCTTTTAGAATAATGTTACCAAAAGCTTATGTAACGAATTAAATATATTATTCTCAGAAACTTTGATTCTTAGATTGATCTTTGATTTATTACTTGTAACAAATGGCGCAAAACTTCAAATGTATAGCTTCTAGTTTTCTACCTCCTATGATTATTGTTATTATTTTACATGCTGCATTTTCTAACATTATTGATGTTAATTTACCGAAATGTCATAAAACTGCTGTTGAGTTTCGCTGAGATGAGACGTGTCGACTCCTAGTCGTGACAGGGGGAATGTTGCTAAAACTTAATCATTATTGTACTGTAAACAAACTTAAAACTTGCCATGATTGCAGAACAATTCCATACCGTTATGCTTGTTGAACAAAGGAGTTTGACCATTTCTACGGATTAACGGATCAATCCTCAGGATCATTTTCTCAGGATACATTTAAAAATAATAAGGTCTACGCACTATTGAGAACATTTCAAAGCTTCTAAGTTCCCATCGCTTAGAATAATTCGTTTTGCATTTTCGCAAACTTTTCTACCTACAATTGTAAACATCCATATGATGAAGGTAAAATCAAACAACGCAACTTTTAAAGCTCAGGAAAGAAAAAATTCTTTCCAGAAATCTTAGTTGTTGAAAGTCTAGGATTAAACTAAAACAGAAAATACTGAGCCGAAAGTTCATGAAGTTAAGCGTATCAGTAGAACATCAAGCTTGAAGTATATGTCTACAATAAGGATTTCGATTTTCCCTCCTTGAGGGACACTCTAGGCCAAAGAACACAGCATGTAGCCTCAATAATCAGGCAATAGTTGACAGTGACATGACACGAAGAAGCCATATGAAATAACTATGTTTAAAGTTTTTAGAATCTAATCTTGGTACAAACCAGCGATCAATCTAATCAGTTCAAGGATGGTGGAGAGTAAACTCATAATTTCACCCTACCTCAGTGATTGAATTTTGCTGAGCATGAATTGATCAACCATCTCTCGCTCAACGCTTTACTCGGAAGCAAAGGTTGCGTTGAAGCAGCGAAAACGACAAAACCGATGATGCATACGCTCTCACATGGCCCGCCTTCACGAAGCAATATACATTCGAGGCAGCAAATCCAAAAAACCAAACGAATGGCTCTCACTCATCTCCTGTTACATTCTTTAGGGATCCGAATTCAAAAGGCAGAGCAAACCCGAGTCTCCTCGTTTGTGCCTGGATCGAATACCCGAGGTTTTTCTGCTGTTGCTATTATTGCACAGCAACCGCACGCAGGCAGCTAGTGTTTTCGTTTCTTTTTCCTCCCCCCTCCTTGCTCCATACGTTGCGGGCCTGTGCAATGCAATAAGTTCGGTTGTTGTCGTTGTTGCCTCAACCTTTGCGGCGAGGTTGAAGATGTTCTCCTCAACGACAGCTATCGGCTTGAGTCCATCAAATTCAATAACGTAAATGAGTATGTGTGTCTCGTCTTCTTCATGCATCATGTAGCAACCGAACGTTGAGAGAGTTCGTTCGGAGCAGCGAACGAATAGTGTCTCTCGGCAGGGTTGCCACCTATTTTCAAAAAATGTCTGGAACTATTGGTCCGAAATGTCTGGAAATGGGTATAAATGTCTGGAACATTGTAGTGTTGAGCTAGTCGGAGAGAACAAAATCGAAAAACGAGAAAAACGCCCAAACGTCAAATTTTTCTGATCATTTCACCGACCAGTTCAAACATTGATGCTTTTATTTTCTTTGGGTTATTGTATTAAGCTTTATCATGACTTTTAGGAAATTTGAAAAATGATATCACGTTGAACTTTTGTCGGTTCCAAAATGCAAAGTTTCAACAGCTCTATCCAGTTATTGGGTTAATCTCTGCCAAAATAAATGATTTTTCAAAAATAAGAATGCATTTGGTTGGTAATGCACATCACCAATCCTTGAAAACGAAACACATCAACCCTTATATTAATGTTTGGCTATGAAAAATGATGCAGCGACTATCTATCCTCCCTATAACAAGGTGTTGAGAAGCTTATTTAAATACTTAAATTTTAAAATAATACGTTAGATGAAAAATTAAAAGTTCAGAATATAAACCATCATCTGCTTAGCAATTCATATTCCGGAATCCAGATTCATTTTGAAATTCTTATTTCGGATCGCAGATTCATTGTTTTAAAACAATGGATTATAAATTGAAAGTGATCGGGATCCAAATTGAAAAAAAATAAAGTCAAAGATTTTGTTCATTTCTGATGGCAGACAGTCATATCTAGATTGGTAATATTGAAAAACCTTTTTTCATTGTTTAAACCTTTCTTTCAAGTAATGCAAAAAACTCAGATTAAAAAATGGATTTAGAAGGAGGAGAAATTGTAAAAGTAAAAGATATTTTAAGCACGACTAACCACAGCGTGAATACATTTGTGTATAAAATATCTTGTATGCGAACCATTCAGTGGATTCTAGGGTATTGTGACCGGAAGTTATAGATTATCGAAAAACACTGTAAATATAAAAAGCAAATTATTTAAATCTTCGTGTCGAGCATTTATCCAACGAGGCTTGTCTAGATTATTTTTGTAACAATAAATAACATAACTTGAGTACATACGATTTTAAACAAGATATCGTAGGTTTCGAAGTTTATGTATTCAGAATATCAATATTCTGATTTCACTTTTAGATTCTTTCTAAATTCTTTCTTTCTATTCTAAAGTTTTCGTTATTTCTTTTGCAATTTAACAATATATACCAACAGAGCTGCTGAATGTTAACAAAATAGTATTGATTAGATTTGAAAATTTTGAAGCGTTTATGTCTGGCGTAAAATTTGATAAGTTTTGATGTATGTAGATAATCCAGTTTGGAATGTTACGTAGGCACATTATTGTGAATTTTTAATAACTATTTGTTGTAGAATGAAGTCGATCAATAAGATGTTTAAACTAAAAACAAATGTAAATTGATTACAGTGTTTTCGTTTCTAGTAACTGATTCGAGTTAGGAAATATGCCCATTAAATAAGATCTTTTCAGATTCTGGCTTAGAAATCATATCAGTCTTTTCATTTCAGTCTCAGGTTTCAGATTGAAATAATAAATAAGCTCGGGCATGTTAAAAAACTTCTTGCAAACGTTACCATTTTGAAACCGTTATTTCTCTGTCTCGAACTTGGGAAAATTTCCGAAAAACCAGTCACTTTTCGCGGACGGGACGCCAGAACGCGTGTTTTCATGCCACGGAAACACCAAGAAAAGAATGACGAATGGCCGCGCCGGCTGGTCGCATTGTATTTGGATAGGCCTTTTCACACAGCCCAGTGATGAAATAAGTTCGGTACGAAATGATTCCAAATTCTCCCAGTATGGACGTTCGGACCGAGTAATGTCAAAAAACTAGACAGTTTTCGTCCGAATTCGGACGATTATGATTCAAACCTGGTCAGAGTCATTCGATGGGAACAAAACCCACTGGGCTGTTGATTAGAGCGAAGTGAGCTCGAGCAATTCTACTCCATGCACCCCAGCCAGTTAAAGTAGTCAATGATGCCAACATAGATTAAAGTTTTGAAAAAAAAACTTTGTCAATCAAAAAATGTCTGGATTTGTCTGGAAGAAATACTAAAAATCTGGAAGTCTGGATACCAAAAAAAAAGTCTGGCCGTGGGTCGAAAAGTCTGGAAGATCCAGACAAAATCTGGAAGGTTGACATCCCTGTCTCTCGGAGCAGATCCTCCTCATGGGGGGAGGTTTGAATGAATGTATATGTATCGTCTCCTGTATTACTGTACGAGGCCTCAAAGTGTGTATTTTAAATGCCTCTGATGAGAAAATGGTTGAGGATTTCAATCACTGCCCTACCTTCTAAGACACGAATGCCGCAGAGATGGTAAAGTGTCTCAAATAAAACAAAAAAAAAAACCCTACCTTCTAATATACTGCTTAATATTTCAACTTAGGATTCATTTTATAGTAACTTTACACAATTTAGGAAATCTCACTCCAGACCCACTGTGCTGGTACGGTTCTAAATCAGATTTTCTCTGCTCTTCTTTTCTCCCAACCCCAACAACAGGTGAAACAGCTGGGGAACAAGTCGGTGTCATGGGTACGAGTGCGGGACGACCACATCCTAACCGTGGACAGGTACGTAAATGTAGACACTTTTATCTGTGTGGATTTTCTGGTAAGCCTCTGTCTGTAGATAAAGCTTAGTTCTTTTAGAAATGGGACACTTTCATTTGCTAATAGCTCGTTAACTAGTTATCGGATATTAAAAATTTTGACAGCATTTTGTTGCCTATAAAAAGTTCTATTCGGCCTATTTTTTTCAAAATTTAAAATTTACGCGTTTTTGATAAATGTACGATGCAAGAGAAAAAGAAAAAAATAATTTTGCACAGTTTTCTTTAAAATTCGTCATTATCAAATTGATAGCTGACAAAACCGATGATTATTCCAAGAATGACTGAGTTTTTGTGGTGGATAAATATGCAAACACTGTCAATAATGTCCACAAAGTTCAAATCAAGCATTGGAGTGAAGCACATGATCGGCAACAACGGTTAAGGGTCATCAGGGAAGTCAAGTCTCATACCAGCGTTTTTAATTTTTAATAAGCGAAAAACTAAGGGTAGATCGCTGAAATGTCCAAAACAATTTTCTCCGATAAGCTGAAAGTGTTGCCTAGTGATGACTCATTGAAATCCAACCTAAAAAAAAACGTGTTTTGATAGTTCCAAAGCTCTTAAGCTGTAAAACCGGTACCGAAAAAAAAACGTTCAAAAATGTGGTCAAAAATTATCAAATTTGTTCATTTCGAAACAACTGTATCCACTCAGATGCTTCCAGTTTCTTTTAAAAGAGAAGTATTGGACCGAAAAGTATCAGAAATTGAAGAAGGAGGATGAAACCACCTAAATTATAGATTTTACGAAGTGTAAGTTGGAGAAACTGATCAATACCATGACTGAAAAAAGTGTGCGCTGGCCAATTGGAGATACCAAGAATAACGTAGAAATTTCTTTAACAAAAAACGGTAAATATTTTTTTTCAATTTTTTTCATGAAATATCATAACATTACCTTCATTTTCTTCATAGAAAGTATTTTGTTGAAACGAATAGTTTTTGAGATACACGCATTCGTAACTGTCCCATTTCTAAAAGAACTAAGCTTTAGTATAACCCGCATCTTAGCCGATGTAGGTGGTGTGACAAATTTTCTACCGAAGAGGTCACATAACGGCTGAATAAAACGGCCGTCGTCGGACGTCGACCATAATGCCTAATTGTCGTTGGCCGGTGCGCTTGGGCAAACAAACGCGATGATGATGACAGTCTGTGTCTCTCCGTGTTTCCACACCTGATGGCGGCAGGAGCACTAATTTATTTCACCAGCCAGCACCCTCACCAATATGCAATGATGGCCGGCGCTATCTGCTACTGCTAGCAAGAGAATAGATCTAATTGAAACTCGGTCTGGGGTCTGTGGAATCCCAAATGCGATCAGACCAATTGAGGTGGAATTTAGACAGTTCTGTTTGGCTGGATGCTGACAAAGTTTAGAGGGATTGGGAAGTGGGACGATTGTGTTTTCAACCAGCCGACGTAAAGCTGTTTAGCCTTCATGTTACATAAGTATTTATTGTCCCAGTAATTTTGTCGATTGGAGCCGATGTTTACTTGATCATAAATTATTCATTTTACTGGAACAGCTTCTATTATTATTGAAATAGCGCTTTTAGGTTTGTATTTGAGCACTGTTTCAATATTGGATGCTGGACAGCATTGCAATAACCAAAAAAGGGAAACTCGTGGTTTGATTACTACCACATTTTAAACATTGCAAGAGAATGGGAATGTTGTGTTCAAAATGGAGTGAAAAGGGTCGGTTTTTGTTCTTTTCCTGCCATATTTAACTCTTTCAGACCACAATTAAATTTGAAATGTGTTATGTAGATGTAAACAAAGCTAAAATCTTTATGCAGTATTTTTAATCATTCATTTTTGTGCATAAATTCAGTGGGTTAAAATAATCACACAAAAATATGTCACACTTTTTCAAGGATCACCTTCTCACTTTTTGAAAGTGGTTCAATTTCCATTACTTCATTTGTAAAAGATTTGTAAACAATTTTCACACATTTTTTTACAATTTAGTTGAAAATACAAAAAATCAAATTCAATCCCTTGATTCTTTATTCCGTTGATTCCTTGATTTTTTATTCTGTTAAGAGGCATAAATTTAAAATTTTATTCTTTTAAAACAACACGCACTAAACGTTGACCTCTGAAACGCGTAAATATTTTGAGTCATTTAATTTCTGATGTTGTGTTACAGAATCAGCCCAGTATGATGTTATTACTGATATATTTGTTATTTATACAAAAGTTAATTGAAGAGATATGTAAGAAAGTTAATTTTATCGGCTTAAGCCACAAATGGTTACCTAGTAGGCCTTAAAAAGTTAAAACAAATTACACATTGGAAATTTGATTACTCGTACAAGATTCAAATTACATTTTGAATATCAAATTTAACTGTGATTTGTGATTCAGAAAAACTCAATATGATTGACAATTTTTCAATGAAAATTTCTAAATATGGGAAAAAAGAGTAGAGATAAGATGAGAAATAATAAATGAAGATGAGATAAGATGAAGGAGGAATAAATCAGTTTCAATAAAAATAAAATAAAATAACAGTTATTTTAGTAGTAAAACTTCATGCATACAACTTTTAGAAATATTGAACAATAAAAACATGCAAAAAATATAAAAAAATTATCACTGATAGGTGAATTGATCAGAAAAAATTTACAACAAAATATGCGTATTTAAAGCGATGAAACATTGTAGAACATGCCATATTGCTATTTTGATATTTAAGACTTCAAAAAGCCCATGATCACGTTTTTCGGGTTATAAACCACTGTGCAATGCGTGGTGGGTAGAATAAGCACAGAGAGCGCAGATTGTCAACGCTGCTGCTACGAAAAATTGGTTTTTGATTCGACCTCTGGTAGAAAGACGGATTGGCACATGAAGCACAGATATTTAAGGTTAGTTTTAATGGCATTGCGGTGAATGTTACGACGAAAATTCTTGATAGAAGAATTGAAGATTGAAATTAAGGGACGGATAGATAAAGCAGATGCTTAGTAGGAAAAAATTTATAGAAGTTGAAAATGAGCCAAGCGCATGTTTTATGGAAAGCTTAAAAGGTGCGTTCTAGACCCTTTGTCCCGATTGGGAAGCACGTGCTTTACCAATCCATCGGGTTGGATGTATGGGTGAACGTAATTGCGCCTCTCGCTATTACTTCTCCCAGCCATTCAATTGATGCGGGACAAAGAGTATAGAACGCACCTTTGAAGCTCCCCATAAAACATGCTCTTGGCTCATTTTCAACTTCTATAAATTTTCTCCTACTAAGCATCTGCTTTATCTATCCGTCACTTAATTTCAATCTTTAATTTTTCTATCAAGAATTTTCGTCGTAACATTCACCGCAGTGCCATTAAAACTAGCATATTATAATACTCAACGGTGACTATTCGTTAAAAAGAAAAAAAAAGATATTAAAGGCTGTTGCTACGAACAAAATTGTTTTTGATTTGGCCTCCGGTAGAAAGATGAATTGGCACAGGTTTTAAATGCTGCTGCTACGAACAAAATTGTGTCTGACCTGGAAAAAAATGGATTAGCTTAGAAAGCGCAAATTTTTAAGGCTGCTGCTGATTATTTGTTTTGATTTGGTCTTCCGGTGGATAAACACGGAATTGGCTTAGGAAGCGCAGATTTTTAATGTTGCTGCTGCTGATTGTTCGTTTTGATTTGGCCTTCCGGTGGGAAAGACGAAATTGGCTTAGAAAGTGCAGATTTTAAGGCTGCCGCTGCTGATTTTTTGAGTTTATATGACCTTTCGGTGGGAAAAGATAGGCTTGTGATATAGCTCAGTTGGCAAGTCAGTTGCTACCTGAGCCAATGTCTGTGAGTTCGAGCCCAAGAGTAAACATCAATCACAGTTGTACCGGATAAGTTTTCCATTGACTGACCGCCAACTGCATGTTAACCCTCCAAGGCTGTTCGGGTCAATATGACCCAAAGCACACATTTCAAACATCTTTATCATCTTTCCAATATACTGAAGAACTGAGAATTTTGACAGACCAAGTATGTTATATCAAAATGATGATCAAATCAACGACAAAAAAAAAATTAAAATTTGAGTTTTGTAAATCTGTTCATTGGGAAATGAAATACAGCTAAGCATAGCCAAAATTGGATGTCGGTTTTTAAAAGTAAGATTTTTTTCTACCGGAAGATCTGAGATAGCAGTCAAAACTGTCATTGGACACCAACATATCTATACATTATCGAATAGATGGATTCTTGACGATTTCAAACATCAATGAAACACTCAAAAACAGAAAAGCTGTCAAAAGTTATGAGTGTTATAAAAATAAAATTGATTTTTCGGACTTTTTACTTTCTGAACCAGTTTTTGATAACCTTGTTATACATGTCGAGTTTATTCTGAAATGTTGAGTAATTAGTATGATTTACCTACACAATGAATATAATATGATCTAAATCGGTTAACATTTACAGCCAGAAGAATGCCTTCAAACTACAACTCTAATTTCCTCGAAACGGATATTTTGCGAGCGGCTTTGGAAGGTTAAAACGACTATAACCGAAACAAAAAAAGGAGGAAAAAGACGGAATGGCTTTGAAAGCGCAGATTTTTTGGTTTGGTCCTTCGGTGGAAAAAGACGGAATTGGCTAAGGAAGAGCAGATTTCAAGGCTGTTGCTGCTGATTGTTTGAGTTGATTTGGCCTTCCAGTGGAAAAATACGGAATGATTTTGGAAGCGCAGGTTTTTAAGGCTTCTGCTGATTGTTAGTTTTGGCCTTCCGGTGTACACAACGGAATTGGCTAAGGCAGTGCCAGTTTTTAAGGCTGCTACTGCTGCTGATTATTTGTTTTGATTTGGCATTCTGGTTGGGTAGGCTGTTTCTAAAAATACTATTGAATTATTCCGGCTCTCGAAAACAGAGACTGAGTGACAAGAAAAGCACAGTTTGGAAAAGCTGTTGCTAAGAATGTTTTCGGATTGTCCGCCTCTGGCAAACAAAGACAAAATGACAGGAAAAGCACACATTGATAAGGCTGTTGCGAAGAATATTTTTGGATTAGATTAAAAAATAAGAAAAAAATAAATAAAATTTTAAGATTTGAAAAGCTTTTGTGAATGGAATGTAGAATTGAGATGAAAGATGTTTGAAAATAATATTTTTGTATTTGAAAAAAAAGTCAGCAAATAAAAGAATCTATTGGTAATAGGGTTGAAAGGAAAGTAGAGGTGAGATGAAGGATGTGCAGAAATTAATGAAAATTGGTAGGGTGTAGAATAAAGATGTGGAATATATAATAAAAATTACGGATATTGATAAAAAATTGTTTCAGAGAAAAAAAAACAAAAATCGATGCGTGAAAAGTTTCAATTTAGAATAGAAATGAGAAGCAATGTAGAGATGAGATGGAGGATATGCAGAAAATAAATCAATTTCAATAAAAATAAACTTTTTAAAAACGACTGTATTTTGTTTGTTTAATAAATAGCCAATCAGTCTATCTAATCCGAACATGAAGATTTTATTCAACCGACGTTTCGGTGCTTGTTGGCACCATCCTCAGGGAAACTGGGATTTACAGTGAGGGGCAAAATAAAGTGTCCAAATTATTTTTTTTCAATTTCTTTTATTTTTCTGGTTAAAATTCAACGAAAACACATCGTAATCATTTTTAAAATATTGTTTATTATGTTCTTTTCAATTTTTGTTAATGTTGCGCTAAAAAAAAAAGAAAGTTTTTCTGATAGATAAAAAACAGTTAATATTCCAAAAAAAAAACAGGGGCAAAATAAAGTGTCCAGATCAGTACAGCTTCAAATAATTCAAACTGAAGGCAAACAAGAACGATTTAATAATGGGTATGGCCTCCTTCAGCCTTCAACACCTCCTGCAAGCGCTTCGGCACACTTTCAACAAGGTTGTGCAAGTGTTGTGGGTCGAGTTCCTCCCACGCATGCTCCATGGCATCAAAATAAGTATTTTTAATTTGTCACACCAGTCTTATCAATCAGAGCATCGAGGATGGCCCACAGATTTTCGATGGGGTTCAGATCAGGACTTTGTGAAGGCCATTCAAGGGGTTTGATGTGGCAGGAACGGAAAAATGACGTCATCAGATTGGCCGTATGCTTCGGATCGTTATTCTGCTGTAAAACGAAGCGCTCTCCGAGGCCCGTCTTGATGAGGCATACCTCGAGGTTTTCCGGCAGGATATTGCAATATGACTCAGCTGTCATGATTCCGTCAATTTTTACCAAATTGCTCACCCCACCCCAAGAAAAGCACCCCCCCACCATCACGTTACTTCCTCCGTTGCTCCGTGCTCGATACCAATCGAAAACGCTTACTGAAGAAGATAGTAAGTTGCTATCGAAATACCGGTATCTGAACTTTTCATTTACCGTGGTTGAATTAAAAGGAATCTTTCGATTGCTTTGATTCAGAGGAAAACATTGTTGTAGGCCGACGAATCCAAATTTGAGCTATTCAACCGGAAGAAGCGGGATCATATGTGGCGCAAGTCGGGTGAGGAGCTCCAAGACCGCCATATCCAAGGAACAGTCAAGCACGGAGGAAGGAATGTGATGGTGTAGGGGTGCTTTTCTTGGGGTGGGGTGGTAAAAATTTGGTAAAAAATGATGGAACCATGACAGCTGAGTCATATTGCAATGTCCAGCCGGAAAACCTCGAGGTATCTCTCATCAAGACGGGCCTCGGAGAGCGCTTCGTTTTACAGCAGAATAACGATCCAAAGCATACGGCCAATCTGATGACGTCATTTTCCCGTTCCTGACACATCAAACCCCTTGAATGGCCTTCACATAGTCCTGATCTGAACCCCATCGAAAATCTGTGGGCCATCCTCGATGCTCTGATTGATAAGACTGGTGTGACAAATAAAAGTACTTATTTTGATGCCCTGGAGCATGCGTGGGAGGAACTCGACCAACAACACTTGCACAACCTTGTTGAAAATGTGCCGAAGCGCTTGCAGGAGGTGTTGAAGGCTGAAGGAGGCCATACCCATTATTAAATCGTTCTTGTTTGCCTTCAGTTTGAATTATTTGAAGCTGTACTGATCTGGACACTTTATTTTGCCCCTGTTTTTTTTTTTGGAATATTAACTGTTTTTTATCTATCAGAAAAACTTTCTTTTTTTTTTAGCGCAACATTAACAAAAATTGAAAAGAACATAATAAACAATATTTTAAAAATGATTACGATGTGTTTTCGTTGAATTTTAACCAGAAAAATAAAAGAAATTGAAAAAAATAATTTGGACACTTTATTTTGCCCCTCACTGTAAGTATAAATTTGTAAGAATTTGGTGTTATAATTAATAGTGTCTAGTGTGCCACTCGCCACTTATTTCACACTAGACACTATTAATTATAACACCAAATTCTTACAAATTTATACTTAAATCCCAGTTTCCCTGAGGATGGTGCCAACAAGCACCGAAACGTCGGTTGAATAAAATCTTCATGTTCGGATTAGATAGACTGATTGGCTATTTATTAAACAATAAAAATAAAATAAAATAAAAGTTGTATTCGGCAACACTGAAGATAATTAAAATGAAATAAATTATAATAAAAATGTCAACATTCGTCATTCTGGCAACACTAGACAAAACAAACAAAACAAAGACAGTCATTCGCGATTCCAAAGCTAATTTTTGACAGGTCGTGTGTGTGCAAGAAAATGTAAACAAACGGGTGGAAATACTAGCTTGTAATAAACCATTATTTTCTTGGATTTGGTTAGGATTTCCAGAAAATGACGGATACAAATTTAAAGTAGAAGGTTCAGAGATTATTGTGAGTTATAGGAAAAAATGTGTATATGTCGTGAAGCATCGCAAACCGACAACAAAAAAGGTCAATTTTTTACTACTCCAAAAGCCTTTTTTAGTGTTTCACATATTTTTGAATGAAAACTTAAGCCAAAGGCACATTTTCAGTTGCAGTTTGTTAAAAGAGTAGTCAATTAACGTTCCTTTAAAATTTGGGAAAATCCCAACAATTGGTAAGCTAGAATTTTTTGTTCGAAAAAAAATATTTTTTTTTCTTTTTTTTATTAGGTTTTCTTCTACAGCTGCATACAATCAGGCGTAATAAATTTGAAGCTGGAAGGCGGATTTGGATATTTGATGGTGGTTGAAATGAAAAAAAAAGTTATATCTTTGGATTACTACACAATTTAAGTTTACTTTGATGCTATTCAATTTACATCGTTCAATGGTTATATCATGTTTTGTATTTTTATGGAACCTCATGATCTGATTTTTTTTATTGAAAATTAAATTTATACAACCACTAGCCGTACAAAATTTTAAATTAAAACTTAACTTTTAATACTGTCTTAGGCTGAAAATGTTTAAATTTTTATGTAACGTATTTATTAAATGTAACAACTAAACCAAATCAAATAGCTATAGTTTAAAGTAACAACGAAAAAATCGTTCTTTTAAACAGACCAACGAGAAGCGCATAAAGTTTAATATAAAGATGATATAAAAATATAGATAATTGGAAAAAATTAAAAGTTTAGAAAATGGACGAAAAGATTGATTTACATGTTAGTTTTCTCTGACCGACTGACTATTTTAAAATGGAACTATCAGATTGAATTGACTCTCCAAACAGGCTAATTTATTCAAATTTAATTGAAAACAAACACCAATTTTTCAAAAGTGTTTTTTTTTTCATAACCATTTGGATTTATGAAAACTCAACTCGAAGCAATGTAAAGTCGTCTATAATTTATCGTTCCCCCAGAATGTTCCTCACGCAACATCGTACTACCCCAGATGGCAGCAGTGCAGCTTCGAAACATCGGATTGATCTATTCTTGTGAGTGACAGACGTGTGTAAGTGAATCTCTAATAAAGATTCGTAAGAATCGTAGAATTAAAAATTCTGTTTAACATTGAGATTTTGTACTCAGATCCTGAAATCAAATTACAGAAAGTGTTCAATAGAAAGGTGACAATGCCTTCATTTTCTTAATTGCTTTTCATTGACCATCGTGTTTCTCTTAAATTTTCTCTCAACTTGAAAATTTGATAACTTTCAGGTACGAAATGTACTTTGACAGAATCATAAAATTAAATTTGTTGTTGTTATTTTTACACAAAGAGGCTGAAGTACTTAATTTGCAGTGCTTTTTCGGTTGTATTTTTTACACACTTCAACCATTTTTTTTTCTGCTAAGACTGACTCAGCTAATTTTTTTTAATAAAATAATTGATTAAATTGTTCTACAAAACATTGCTATATTTCAACTATGCGAGAAGTAAACTTTGAACGCTCTAGTCGATCTGTTTTCGTTTTTTCACAACCTCGTCTTAAGAATAAATATGCAAAAATATGCGAAAATTTACTTTGTTTACTGCAGATTCAGTTAACTGGAAGGATGAAAATATGATACCTGTCCTACACAATACTACAGGCTCTCGATATCTTGAACCTTTTAGCGTGCTACTATTTTATTAATTTCAAATAACAGACCTGTCCCTTTCTTCAACCTTTTCACATTTTCTCTGCCTGCGTAAACCCGCGTGACAATAATGTCCTACTGTTTTTTTTGTCCGTCCTTCCGGTCATGTTTTTCCTACAGAGAGTGGGTACTTGAAAGGTTCGATTCGTTCCCAGCACCCTCCTTTTTGAGCACCGGATAAAATCTAAAAGAATAATATCTCATCTGGTCCTGCACTTTTGGTATTAATTTTTTTTCTTCAAACCCTCCACTGTTTCGCCAGAAGAGGATTTTTACGATCGATAATTAATTTAAAATCAACCATTAATCACCGACTGTAAATTTCGCAAAAGCGTCTCCCATTACGCAGCATCATTTCATTAGCCACTCGTTTTTCGTTGTTCTTAGCCAGCTCGTTGTTGTTGTTTTGTTCGCTATTTTTGTGTTTGGTTTAGCGTGAGCGTTTCGGTTTTCCCTTGAATTACAAGACTACGACGACGACGACGACGACGATGCTTTATATTTCACACTTTCCCAACATCCCTACCTTCCTTCAAATGAGCAGCAATCAAGCGCGGTTCGTCATAGGAAAGGTGAAGCGGGAGGTCTCTTGCTCAACCTGGGGATTTGAAATTTGAAATCAGCTGCCACCCGCTGCTGCAAGAGGGGGGAGGGAGGTGTGGAAGAAAAGTTGGGTGGGAAAAACGAGAAGGATCCTTTTTCTGCAACGGAAGGGCTTTTGTAATTTGGTAACGTTGTTTGTCCTTTATTTTAGTTATACTGTATGCGGAAACCAAAATACTGAACTGTCTAGTCCTTTTCAAACACAACAGAACTTGGATATTTCCAACAATTTGAGTTTTTTCAAACGCACTATGCAAGCTTCTGTTTAAAATATAATGTTAAAGTTTTTGGGGCTTCTATGGTTTGAAATAATTGTGAATGTACAAGAAAAATGTATAATTGACATAAAATTCAATTACTCAAAAATCACAGTACACGAAGAACTTGTTTGGTTGGACTTATTAGATAAAAATGTTACGATTTAGAAAAAATGCAAAAAAAAACTTTCTGGGATTTTGAACTTGATTGTTTTTCAAGTTCAGTCCGTACAAACTTTGTCTTAAAAAATATGCACAGCTTTTCCCGTCATTTCCTCTACCGCAGACCAATCCTTCACATCTTTCTCGTGTTTCGCTTTAAGATGGCTTAACAATCTTCAATCAGTTGAAGCATTCCCGAGCAGACTTCTATGGCAAAATTATAGCAAATTCTGCTATCACGCCTTGAAAGGAAAATTTGCTCTCATTTTGCTTGACATAAGGTGGTACACAGCAAAAATGAGAGCATAAATTTTCATACTTGGTTAGCAAAGTGATGCCAAATTTTGCTAAAACTGAGTCCCCAATTACACCTCGTTTTCCGAGAGCTTGGAGAGCATAATGATGCTAATATAGGGCATCAGAACATTTTCTTTGAAAGCAAAATTTACGATCAATATGCTCTCAAAACTTTCTCTTACGAAAAGCGAAATTTGACATCATTCTGCTAATTAACGTACGAAAAGTTTACTTCCATTTTTGCTGTCAATCAAATGAATAACAAATTCTGCTCTCATGAAGTGATAGCCAAAAATGATTTTAAATTGCTGTAAAGTTTGACTCTAGAAGTAGAATTTCAATTTTCCGCCATCATTTCCTCTAGTGCATGGTTTTTGAAGAAATCTTCAATTTAAATAATTTAATTCGCTCCGAGAATAAAATGGATAGTATACATAAAGGCGTTTTACCATGCACGGCGTGCGTTGCTGTTCCTATCATGAACATTGCTGAAACTATAAGTTGCATAAACAAAGGCGCTTTTATTACCTAGCAAATAACATGAATATTCCATCGTACAAATTTGGTCATAACCCAAGAATTACCTAACAAAAATGAAGAAAAAAAAATTACAAGCTATGACTTACAATTTAGTGGCTTATTATTATAAAGTTTAAATTTCACACCGGCGGAATTGGCGGCGCTCGAGAAAATGTGCGTACATCCTGATTTTTGCGTTGAATAAAGTAGCACATGCGTGGGAATCAGATGCAGATCAGAAAACTTCATGATTCATTTACTGTTCTGAAGCCTTGTGACATGTTTCGAAGCATCTGGGGGCCTGCGATTTGTCCCAGCAATTGAAATCGCCCAATTGGACAAGACAAAGACAAAATTAAACCAGTACTTACCTAAAAATCATCTCATACAATTTCTCGCTTGTTGCTAGCTGGGGAAGGAACAGAAACACAGCGCCAGAGGTTCCACTTCTTTGGAAACAAATTTATCAGTTTCGGAACTGTTTAAAATTTCCCTGAAGTTTTAAAATTGCATCCAACAAGCTACCCGCCGGGTCTTTTAGCGTTCTGCATTCCCATCTCGATGTCCTTCTGCATAGAGCCAGTGTCACCCACTTCTTCGTTTTCTTCTTCCGCAACAAGGGCGACAGAGGTGGTCGTGCCAGAGGATCCTCCATGGGGCAGGTTAGCTTCTGGAAACTCTAACTTTTGGCGGTGGCACATTCTTTTGCTGGGTCAAATTCTCAATCTTTGCATCGCCGAAGATAATATCGCTGTGGAGGCTCTTGTAAGCGCCCGGGATTGTTTATCACGAATTAAATGTTCTAGATTTGCAGATCGTAACCCGGTTGACTCCCTGCACTGGCATCAGATAGAGCTTGGACGAGATTTTGCGGGCCTTCCCCTCACCACGGGTTGGCTTTCAAGACCAGATCCTGCAAACCACCGATCAACAGCTAAGTTCCTGCATCCTCCAGCTGTGTCTTCGGATTCCGTGTCGCTAGAGGCATCATTAAGTTTTGCCTCTTCCACGGCTCGGGCCACGGAGACAGCAGAAGCTGCGGCCGTGTAAAATTGACGCACCGTTCACTCCGATCGACTTCGATAAACCCGATAACCCGTCACGAGAACTAACCGGGAAACAATTTTTCTGTTTATTTTTTTTTTGTTGCGTGTTGTGGTATATTGAGTCGGTTGGATCAGTGACTGGATGTATATGTACATATGAAAATATGTTTTTGCGCATGCAAAAATAAACAAATTTTCTTTCGATGTTTATTCCACACCAATTGTTATTATTGCTTCCGAAAAATAATAATTATGCATTTTTTTAATATTTTATCTTTTCAATTCTTCAATGTTCATTTAGCGATTGTCAGAGAGAGAAAAAAACAAATAAAAAAGGGTACCGATTGTATTAAAAGTAAAAACGAGATTTGCTCAAATAATATATAACTAAATAAGCAATGAAAAATGTTTTTGATTTTAATGATGAGTATTGTTTTTTTAATGATTGTTTACATAGAAAAATTAGATTTTTTTTTTTAAATTTATAATCAATTCCATAATTAAATGCTCATTTGTCGGGAGCGAGCCACATGTTTCTACAGATTTATAAGGGCTATTTCAACTTTATAAATATATTAAGGATTATAAAAAACCTTATAAATTCAAAATAGAATGTAGTGTGGACAAAATGCAAATGTAGATGCTTATGTTTCTTTTCGTTCGAAAGGCCTCATTCATTGAGCAGAATAATGCAAGAAAATAACAACATCGATAATTCGACGTTCGGTTTTCAAAGAGTGACTTTTTTATATTCGATTATTTTTAAGTGCACAACGTGGAAAAATGTCTCGCTACCCATGCCCAGAATCAAGCATTTTGCTAAAATTAATGAATACAAATAGTACTAAATATAACACGCTTTCTTCCAAATTATCATTCCAAATAATTCTAAGTTGTTTAGGTTGCTAAAATCACAGACAAATCTAAAATTTCACAATACTTTAGACAATTTTACGTCACAGAATCTATCTCACAATTCCTTTAAGTTTTACCCAGATTTCTCAAAATTGCAGTGTTTTTCACGAATTTTCAAAATTATTTATTTTTTTTTTTTTAATAGTATCAAGTGTTTTAATATTATTAACATATTCACATATTATTTAAAAAAAATTCTTTTGAATTTTAAATGCATTGAAATAGTTTGAAACCTTCTACAGTACTGCATCAAGCTAAAAAACCTAAACCCAAGAACATAATCAAATACTTGGTTCCGGTAGAGTTAAGTGAAAATCCTTACATTTTTATGCTAACTTCAAGAGCATTTCACAAACTTCTATACATACATTCAATTCACACACATCATATATCCAATACACAAAATTCGGAGTAAAGAGGCTCCTACCAACAGTTCACAAAATAAAAGCAGATATAAAAAACGAATAATATTTAGCTGTTTGAGTGCTTGAGTCACTCTTGGATGCTTGAGTTTGAATTGTATTTAAAAAATATAGATTGCTCAATGATGCCCAATTTTGCTATCAATCTCTATTTTTATGCAGAAATAAATGGAAACATTCTTCTTATGCTATAATTCTGATTTCCGATTTGTATTCAGTCAAAATTGAAGTTGCTCGAATGATGTCAAATTTTGTCTATTCGATTAGTTCAATAGCAAATAATGCTGTAAATGTGGTCTTGGATTTATATTTTGTAAAACAAATTGACACCTCTTTTATACCTTGTTTTGCTATCAAATTAAATTCTATTCCAAATTTTGCTAACTGTTTACTGTTGATTCCAAAAAGAGGTATCAGCATGCTGTCAAATTAAATTTATGAAAGCTTAATTATGCCTAATTTTGCTCTCGTACAAAATATGACGGCGAAAAATGCTATCAGTTTGCTGTTAAAACCTTATTATGGTATCAGTTTGCTATCAATTTTGGCATCAAAGTCTGCTCGGGTTTATATGTTGGTGAGTTTTTGTTATTAGAGGCCATAAGGACGTTGTTTACAGCATACCAATCCATGTTTTATTTCGGTAATGGCTGACCCTATCAATTATTGAAAGTTCAAAATCTTATTCAATGGAGTACTTTGTCAAAAAAAAAAGATCTTTTTCATTTATATTGACAGTTTTGAATTATACTTTTTCACAACCATGAAAGGTTAAGAATCTTATTTTTTTTGTTACATTTAGACATCCATAACAAACAGAAATTTCTTAAGAATCCATAAGTCCTACCAAAATATAAATATTTTTAACCTACCATTTGTATACCGAACCATAGTTTCACGAAATTTGCCTATCAGGTAAATACATATTACATGCCAATTTATGGGATCATCTGGAATGGCTTGAATTGTGGTTAAAATTGCAAAAAATCCGTTAAACTTAACACCACTATCATTATGGCCGAAATAAAAATGACAGGATTTCGGTCGATATATAGGTCAGTAAGTCAAGCTGACGATTTATTGCTTGTCTGTAATTTGATCCGAGCTCAACACGTAGGTACTTACAGTCATCATAAATTAAAGATTGAACAGCTGCTATCTCTTTCATTTTTGACTGCGTCAAGAACGTCGAAATGAATACCACAGTGATATCGAATGCATATTTTAACAACACCCTAGAAGTACCGTCAAACGGGGTAACATTGATCACCATCGTAACTTTGATCAACATGAAATTTTTCCACATAATCATCATAACTTAGTCTAAAGGTTACAATATCTCAAAACATTCTAAAACCTATGAGTTGAGTTTCAAATTGGAAAATATATGGCATGTTTTTGAAAATTTCAAATGTGAGTAAAAATGTAGTTTTAAAACCCGGAAATATCGGTTTTTTCGAAGGCTTGTAAACCAACACCCTTTCTGATGAAATCAAAGTGTTTATAAGCAGCAGGTTGATTTAAGTGAGAGTTCAACTTTTTTCCTTTTGCTTATTAGGCAAAAGGCAAGAAACCCTATCAAATAGTAAAGTTTGAAGAAAAAAAAATAGTGCGAGGGCCTAGGAAAATGAATAAAGGCACAATTCCTTTTTTTTTGTAGTTGAAATTTTATAACTAATGTCAAAACAATTAGCTCCTTAATTTATGCTGCATCATTGTCCATCTTTCGATTTTAATTGTTGTTCGGCCTTAACACACGAACTGCCTTAGTTTATCAATAACTAGCATTTGTAAATATTATGAATGTGTTTTGAATCCTTTATGATCAAGTAAACTCGTTGAAACCGTCAAAATAGAGATCAATGTTACCCAAAGCATCAAATTCTAAACAAAGACGAAATCGATTTTTAAATCAAATTTTAAGTATTCTAATAAATTCCTGCAACCGTGTTTAACGTTCATAGGAGTCCAGTACTGGTTTTAAAAATATGAAACATGCCACATTCCCCTTAACAGAAAACATAATCGTGAAATATGGAAAAAACTGATCAATCTTACCCCGTTATACGGTACTTCAACCGACAAACTAGACTGAATTTTGCTTCAAAAATTTGAAATAATCGATAAAAGCTGGTTATCTAGACTTCAGGATATTCATAAAATCTCGTTAATTTTTGAAATAACTATCCTTTTGTTTCATAATATGTCATTTCTTTAACGATGATTTTATACCGTAATCCGGAGTAAGATTGGTCACTTTTTTCACTATATTTCGATTATTTTCTCTATTAAGGGGAATGAGGTATGTTTTATATTTTTTAAAACCAGTACTGGACTCCTATGAACGTAAAACATGGATGCAGAAATTTATAAAACTACTTTAAATTTGATTTAAAAATCGTTTACATCCCGCATGGAGCGGTATCATACAATAACTATCACCATTATCTTTTTCCCAAGACACCCAAAAGATTTCCCTTATCGTTTTTGGATTATTAATGAACGATTACACTAATCGTTTTTTCGTGATTTGGAATCGTTTAGACACAAATAACGATACAGGGAATGGGTTGTTAAGTACATAAACGATTAATTTTTTTGCTTTTTTCTAAATTCAAAATGTAGCCGAAAGCAGCTGAAGATACACGTAATCGTTATCTTAACATTTTTTTTCCAGTATTGCTGACGCTACAGCTTATCTTGAAAATATCTTTTTTCTATCAAAAATAAAAAGGGAAACGATTCATTTCATAATCTCCTAGAGATAATATTATTTATTGAACTATTGTACCCAATTGTTCTATTTTAGTTTGGCCATCGGACTTGGCATCATACTTGAACGGGATGGAGGTTTTAAGATAGTGTACTTTGATTGAATCTTCCAAGAATCACCAAGCAAAATGTCCAGACCAGCTGACGTATGCTTGACTCCGTTGCAGTTGCAACGGACGGAAGACGTTAGACCACTAGCTCCAATCAATGGACAAAATTTTACCGGGCTTTAGTAGCTTATTGCCATTGGTTTCACGAGCAGTTGTTGGTGTCAATCGATGTGAACGTGGCTCAAGTTGTCCGCAACTGTAGCATCGATGGCCAGCACTTCTTTTGGGAGTGTTCTTCCTGAGCAATAGAATCGTGATTTCTGTAAAAAAAAAGTTGATTTAAGTCGTTAAAATCACCATATTGAA
The DNA here is from genome assembly GCF_029784155.1 of Uranotaenia lowii. Classification (NCBI taxonomy): domain Eukaryota; kingdom Metazoa; phylum Arthropoda; class Insecta; order Diptera; family Culicidae; genus Uranotaenia; species Uranotaenia lowii. Next base: position 257,363,120 of record NC_073692.1, read on the forward strand.
AAAAATGTTCAAATGGACTATGAAAAAAAACTTAACATTAACTGGACACTTCGTCCACTCACCTGGAAATGTATTCTTTCGTTTCTGGCTTCCGGTAAACGCATCCTGACCGTGCTCACAAGTTCCCGAACAATTGGTCCGGGAATTCGATGACGACGATGGCCGCTGAAGCCTTGCATGCAGACAGAGCAGATTTTGGATTTGGTGGTGCTCCTGCTGCCGCTGATAGTGGAAGGTGGTACGATCGGTAGCGGATCGCAATCCTGACTAAGAAACTGGACGAGCGATTGTTTTCTTCCGCCAGAATAATGTTGATAAATTGGTGCTGATTGTTCCGGCCCAGTGTTCACGTCGTTTGACGCCAGAACTGCTCTAGTGTTAATACGGAGCTGTACGGAGGATACAAAAGATGAAAACTTTCGCTAAACAAAATTTACAAACACTAACTTACCTTCACCGGTTAAGTTTTTGTCCGTCTCGGGGCTCCGGCTGGTGGTGGTGATTGTGATACCATCAGCAACGGCTGTTGCCTGTCGTCACAATCGTAACTCACGATTGATGATCGTGGACGAGTGATGTTTCCTTACTCCAGAATCAACTGCAGCTTCTGTTGATGTGGTTATGTTTGTCGGATTCTTTGATTTGATCGATGGAACGCACAACTAACTGCATCTACAGTCCTGAAAATTCGTTACTAAACTGACTCTTTTTCGTTACTCGTTTCGCCATCTCTCTCGTTATTGAACTCTCTCACTCTTTCAACGTTCTCATTTTCGTCAATTCTTCGATAAGCAAATACACGATGAAATGAAAATCTATTAGTTTGTGTTATATTTTAAGTTGCCACAGATATCGCAAGTTTTTCATTATATTATTTTCCCATTATTTTTTCTAAATCTATAACCTATTCATCTGTATCCTACAATGTTCTGTGAATGTTCCGCCATTAACTGACTGCTCTTGCTTTTGGTAATTCCACTTTCATTTATGGACCATCAACCATCAACGGTTTGCGGTCCCGATCCGAGTCCAGAAAATTTCTTTTTGAAAACGTCACCGGTATGGACATATCGGACATAGCTAGTCCAGATTGCTCTTCCTGCAAAAAATTAAGCGAAATTTAAATTATTTTTGTTAAATAAATATTATTAAATTGAATCTTTACCTCGAATCCGTATCAACAGGTGCTGATTATAGTTGCTGCCGCTTCTACGCGGTCTAGCGTTTACCAGGTTTGGCGCTGGAACTGCTCCGGTGTTTGCCTGGGTGGGTTATCTTGGGCTTCGCATTTGTTGTATTTCATGGAGCTGTACGGGGGGTTAAGAAAAACAAAATTTTCGTTGAACAAAACACCTTTTTCACTTACCTGCATCGTTTGCGTTGTTGTCTGCCTTGGTGCGCTGATTTTGAGGTACTGTAATGGCCATTCATGGTTCCTCTGGCCAAATTTGAGGGGGTTTTCCGGAACCGCACCAGATCTAACGCCTCGTGTTTTTTTCCTTTTGTGACGTCACAGCAGCAGCGAAGACATATAACGAATAGATGCGCGAGAATTCATTTGGATCTGAGATTATAAATCTTATCTTTCAGAAATCTTTTTTAATCATTCTCAGCAAAGACGCCATAAGCAAAGTCGCAAAATTAATCGTGACCATTCACGTAATCAGAAGAAAATAATTTAGACGATTAAGTGAACGGTATTCGATTATGCGGGATCTCTGTTCAGAATTTGATGCTTTGGGGTGACATTGATCAGTCTCTATTCTGACGGTTTAACGAAGTTTCTTGATCATAAAGGATACAAAACACCTTCATACTATTTACATATGCTTATTTATCAATTAAACCTTGATTTTTAACGTTTTATTTTAATATTATTTATATTCGAAAAAATGACTATGATGCTGCCTACATTTAGGGGCAAAAATTATAATAATTGCTAAATAGTTTGAGCTTCAAAATACAAATTAAATTTTACATTCACACATTTCCCTAGGCCCTCCCGCTTTTTCCATTTACATGTTTTCTTCAAAGTTAACGATTTGATAGGGTTCCTATCCATTTGTTCAATACGGGTTTACTCTTGGAAAATGTCCTTATTGTTTAAATATCAAAAATTTATCATTAAATGACTATAAAAATAGCACCAAAACTGTTCATATACAAAGAAAAAACGTTGTTCTTTCACATTAAACAACCCGTTTGCTTCTAAATGCTTTTTGGCATCATCAAGAGAGCTGTTTTTGCGAGCCTTGGAAAAAATAGATATTTTAAGATTTTGAAATAAAATTTTTACTCATAGAAGAAAATTTCAAATACAAACCAAATTTTGCCAATTTGATACTCAATTAATAGGCTTTCAAACGTAGCAACCAGTTTTCAAAAATTCAAACTATAGACTGAGTTATTGATGATCATGTGGAAAAGTTTATTGTTGGTCAAATTTACCCGGTGATCAAAGCTACCCCGTTTTACGGTACTACTAAATGATGGGTGTTGCAAAATGGAACATTCAGATTCTTTTTTTAGCCGTTTTTTATTGGATTTGGTCGGTTTTGATTCGTTTTTCACTATTCACTAAGTTTTCGAACGAAAAAACATATTTTATTAAATTTAATGTATTAACTAGTTTATAGAAAAAACAATCTCCGAAGATAAAAGGTTCGTTGACTATCTTTGACAATTAGTTTTCATTTCAGAATTTGAAAGTATCAGTCAAAAAGAATTCTAAAAGTTTGTTTTTCACCCATTAAGCATTGCATCCTTTAAGGCGCAATTTCTTAGTTTTAGACAAAAACACTTTTTCGAGTCCTTTTAATCAGGTTTATCCAGCTGGATAAATGTTATTTATTGGGTAAATATTAGTAATTTAGAGCTCAGCAATGATTACGACCCATTCAAAACAAAAATATATCCTTCTCAACTAGGAATCAATTAAACTCATATCATATATTTTGGAAAACTTTTTCTTAACTAAAATTAGGAGTATGGCTTTGAAAATATGGCCGTGTTTAGTTTAGTTGCTTAGTTTAGTTTAGTGGGAAACATTTGAAAGTGATAAAAAAGATTTTTAAGTCACTTATTTTTAAAAAAAAGTAGGTACAATAACTCAAAAATCAAAATTTTGATAATTGTTGTATTGTTGTTTTGTTCTATTAAGGGGGCATCCATTTATTACGTAACGCTCCTTGGGGGAAGGGAGTAAGCTCGAGCGTTACGAATTATGACATAGGGGAGGGAGGGAATATGCTCATCGTTACGTAACGTTTTTTTTGAATTTTTTATTTCAATTGCAGCTATTTTGATGTCATGCAATTTTTGCAGGGGAATGATGAACAAACCAAATTTGTAGATTTGTAAGCTTCAAAACTGAAGCCCGTGGCGTAGAGGATAGCCTTCAAGTCTTCTAAGCCAGCGGGCAGAAGATCGATTCCCGGCCACGGCATACGTAGCATACTTTCTGTGGGTTGGTGGGTTCAACATTTGTAATATGCTTGTCATCATATCTTCGAAAGATGTACGCTTAGAGTTGTAACCGCATGTTACATATTTTTGTGCGTGGCTCCGCCACAAAATCCAGTCATCCCTGTCCTTTACGGAGAATACCACAACAGTAGCTCAGTAATAGAACGGCTAACCGCTAACATCCCACCTATCTGTCATCTCACAGCCACTCTCTTTCTGGGTTATCCATAGGCGTCGTGCTCAACCACGGGGCGTTACGGGGAAGTGTTACCACCCGGAGAGCATCGCCCTTTTCTCAGTTCTCGCAATCTTTGCCGACGTCTTGATACATATCGGCATTGCAGAGTTGGTTCTTTCTGTTCGTGACCGTTTTAGATGTCGGAAGTGCGCGCGTTTTAGAGTACGTTAATTTTGTGAAAACATGTGGTGTAAAAGTTTCAATTTATTATTTCTACTATTTACAGGCTAGTTTAGCATAATCAACAAAGCTAGTTGAACAGAAACATATGTACTAAAAGTTAAAAGTGTACGATCTGTAAAATAAAAAAAAAACATAGTACGGTTAGTAAGGTACAAAAAGTAAAATATAAGTGAATATTGTTAAAACTTATTCTATTTATAAATAACAGTTAAAACAGTGGTTAAAATTACAATCACAATTATAAGAAATAAGCCGATACAAACAAAAACTGTAAAAAAGGTAAATTTAATGGAAAAATGTAAATGTTAAAAAACCACGTGCAAATCCTATGACGTCACAAGTATTATAACCTCTTGCGCAGGTCCAAGAGGGCCTTTTTTTTTGTATGTTTCGTTTCACAAAACAGCTCTCGACGCACCTAACCTAAAAACGGACAGAAAGGGTTAATCGGACCACCAAAACTTCCGATTTAACCACGATTTGGAACACATCAACATACGATCGACATCGAATCGGAACACAACAACATCCGATCGACACTAAATCGGAACCCCAAAAACATCCGATCGTACGACGAGGTTTACCGACGCAGTTTCCACCGTTGGCAACCGGACGACGAGGTTGGAGACCGACATTCGCTGGTCGGGGGCTCTTCCGGGACGCCAGAATTGAGCCTGTGACACTCCAGAAGCTCATCGAGTCGTCCCTCGTGTCATCGTTCGTCGCATCACCACACCCCGAACATTAAATACAACGGAATGTCCATCTGCCTGTTAAGTGCCCGTAGTAAACCGCAAGTATAAACAAACGCATGTGACGTCTGCAGGGAAATTTTTGTAATAAACCCCAAAATTGTACAAATTGAACCCATTGGTAGCTTTAATGTAGCTAGTAGAATAATCTCGATCCTTTTACACTACTTTTGCTCGTGATTCCGTTTGTGGCTAAAAGCTCCCCCCCCCCCCCTTTACTCTTCTCTCTAAATCGGTCCGTTCTGGGAATTATCGACTCCGCCCACTTTGATCCTAAACTTAAGTTGCAACGGTTGGTGACATGAGAGGTACCCACCCGTCTACGCCTTTGGTTGTCTTGGCCCCGAGGGTTTCCCTAAGGTGAGTTCCTCCGAAGGAGAGTGCTGTGTTATCCCGACCCTGAGTTCCCTTGTTTACACGCTGGGATATGTTAAACCATTAATGCCTGAAAAATAACCATAATCGAAGTTTTCCTGGGTTAACTCGTTTTATGAGTTTTCAGCATAAACTCATAAAATGAGATTTCAAGGAGAACTTGCATTATGGTTATTTTTCATCCGTTTTCGAAAAGTGAGATAATGCTTGAAAAATAACCGTTTTTAGAAAAAGGAAACTCTTATAATCATTTGTTTATGAATAAGGAGGCAGATTTCCGCAATTAGTTTGATATTTTTCAAAAAATTACGAACAAAATATCTGATATTTATTATTTTTCATTTAATACAAAAAAAAGTTGAGCAAAATGTATATTCATTTTTCGATGATTTCCTCTGGGCCTCTCGATGGATTCCACTGACTGGGCCATTCCGTGCTGTAATAGGCCTCGAAAGGCAGGGCAGATGGCTTCAAGGAACCTGAACTAATTTCCGGAGCACTACCGGAACAAGGGAATCGAGAAACCCTCTACCAGATCCGACAACAGGTTGCGTCATTTTAAACTCTTGTTCTGCAATTTTCTCGTCCGGCTTTTTACTCGTCCCGGATTTCCTCCGGACTTGGGTAAACAAAGTTTTTCACTTTGCACTGTCTGAAAAAGGAATTATAAAGTTGGTGAGTGGACGAATTTCATTGATTGTATATTGACTGTTTCCATTTAACTGTGATTCAACTTCTACTTACGATTAGAATAATCCGTCAATTGCAGGAAGATGCAAACCTAACTAAACAGATTATAAAGCGGAGTCGAAAAAAACAGATACTTGAGCTGCGATTTCAAACATGGCGACTTTATTTTTCAGTCATTTTATTATTGATTTTTAACCATTATCATCATTTTCATCATGAACTCCTAAAACGGTTGAAATTGAACAATTCATTATGATTCAAAAATAACAATTATGGGAGTTCTTTCAGAAATACCATAAAATGGTTCAATAAAAGGCATAAATGGTTAAATAAAAATGAGCGTGTACCTCTTATTACATCCACCCACCCACCAAACCACCCACTGAGCTTTCTCCGAGTTATAGAGTAAGGGTGCCAGTTTTTTTCAGCACTTATCCAGGCCGAACAAATCCTGTGAATTTTATATAAAAACCTTGCAAAATCCAGGCATTTGTTTCAAAATTGACTATTCAAAATCCAGGCAAACTTTGTCAAAACCCATAAATTACTAACCAAAAATCAAGAAAAAAAAATGAACATGAATGCTATTTTGTAACTCATCGACTGATTTTAAATCGTTGCTAAGGCTTCTAAAAACCTTTCATGATTAGTTTTGCAAAACTTGCTCAAAAAATTTCAACCGGGCCTAGTTTCAATTTGCTTAATTGAACAACGATCTGACTAGTTTTGACCAAAACATTGGCTCATGGAATAACTACCAGTTGACGAAACCAGTAGAAACCTATTTCTACTTATGTATTTTGAAAAACATTAAGAAAATATCATGTTTAAACTCTTTCTTAACCTTCGATTCAAAAAATTTAGAGGGGGGGGGGGGGGTATTTATCAGCGTTACGTGATTTTACGAGTGGGGTTCGTCGCAGCGTTACGATTTGTGACATATGGGGAGGGGGAGGGGTCAAAAAAGTGCATATTTTGCGTTACGCAATTAATGGATGCCGCCATTAGCACATTTTTTTAGAACATTTCATATTCGTAAGACATTCAGGTTTCAAGTATCTCTAGGGATCAAGTATCCTCAGCCTCTTCTATTGACTTGTCAATTTTTTTTTATTTGATGTTGGATAATAAATAAAATGTTCAATAGTAGAGGAGAATGGAGATACTTGATCCCCTGTTCTTATTTTTATCATATCTTTGTGGAAAAATTTAGCAACTCGCCGTATATTGCAGTTTCTAACAGCGTGTAATTTCAAAATTATATGCTCCAAAAGCGGATCGATTCATGAACCCGTAGATGAACTAGAAGCATTTTTGTGGAAGTAAAAAAAATTGTGATATTTTTTAAGTTGAGGGAGACTTGATCCTTTATTGAAGGAGACTTGATCCTTTATTCCGGGGGCCCTAGTTCTTGGAAAAAATCAAACAAAATTTCCAAAAAGGAATGTTGATTGACTGTTTTGGTCATGTTTTTGTTCATTTCACAATTTATAAATGTCAGAAGAAGAAAATTTCAAAACTATGTCTCAACTCTAGTGTCATTGCATACTTTTAGGCGCTAGTTTCTGAATTTAAGAAAAAATTAACTTTCTTAGCCCTTTTTTGCCAGAAAATTATTGTATGAATATCAGTTATTCGATAAATGATCATTACGATGTAATCATCCATGATCACGATGTATGTATTTAGAAGAAAAAAAAACATATTGAACTCTAGGGAACAATTGAACCCATAATGAACATTTTAGAAAACTTTATCTGAAAATTGTTGAGAGATTACTATTGAAAATATTGTATTCTAACGATTTATGTATTGAAACATGTATTTTCGTTTTAATTTTTACATGTCAGAAACATTTTAAAGTGAAAAAAAAATCTTCAAGTCATATTTTGTGAAAATTTTCAAACAAAGTTTAATAACTCAAAAAATTATTTTGTTAAAATATTTTGAAATTATAGCATGGTTGTATTGCTATACTTAGCACATTTTTCTAGAACATTTGATGCTTGTAAGTCATTCCAGTTTCGATATACAACTAAGGAATCAAGTATCCCCAGGGATCAAGTATCCTCATTCTCCCCTAATGATGGAGAAGCTACGCAATCACCAAAAACTTATGGTTTCAGTAAAATATCTTAAGTGGATTATCTTTCATTGTAGATCGAGCTGGTGATTTCGGAAAAGTATTGGTCTTTGTTGGATATATCTAGGGTTGCCCATAAATTTAATAAAAAATCGAGATAATTAAATTCTGGCCAGGATACCCAGATGTATTTGGAAAATTTCATGGCTTTTGGCTGGGTTTATTCACACTTTTTGTTAAATCAAAACTCAAATTCATCTTTGAATTTTTTTTGCTTGTGTACAAAAACGATTTTTAATATTAAATTAAAAAATGAACATCAATTTGTATTTTGAGTCATTAGATACGATTTGAACGCTGCTGATGTGCTTCGATGAAAAAATTAGAAATAATTAGGTACCTAATTTTCTTTCACTTCCTTCTTGTAAGTTTTGAATAATACCTAGATTTGGTTCAAATTAGCCGTGTATTTTCTGTTATCTTTTCAATTAGTGATAACATTTAGAAATCATTGATTTTCAAATGGATTGCGTTGAAATCAACTTTATCTGTAAAAACTAGACGAGAGACTCATACTTGAAGAAGATCTTATGCATTCTTTTTATCTTCTCAGCGAACCACCACACTCTTCCACACCGTTAAAACAAATTTGAAATCTAATCTCATTTTTTAGTTCAATGCATCTCTGGTAACACTTATTTCGTAAACAAATAAATTACAGAAATCACGAGTCTTCAGCGCAGAGCAGACGAGTAGTTTCCTCAAATAAACTTAACGAATCCGATGCTGAATGAAATTCAATGAACTTCACCTCAATTCTTAGCAAAGTGTTTACAAACGTGGAAAAATATAATCGATTACATAACATGAGGGGCATTTAGATGGAAGAAATAGACGAGAATTTGAATAATTGCTTCCAATCCTGTTAGAATCATAAGCATATACTGTTCTGCTCTAGAAACAATTGAGCATAAAAATTTCAAACCTTTATAAAATTGTCAAGCAATAATTAATGTTTTTTTGAATTTACACTCTTCAAAAGCATCGTCCTCAATTACTTTGTATATGTACAAAAAATTTAGAGTTTCGGGTTTCAACAAAACATCCAACAATCAACTAAACTTGATGTGTAAGCTGTTTTGTTGGTTGTTTCTTTTATATCTACCTTATAACGAGACAGAATATTTCAAAAATACCGATGTAATGGATATTTTTCCAATTTAAGAAAACGCCTTCTAAAAGCTTAAATAAATAGAAACATTCAGAGAGGAATCCAAAAAATGTTTTTAAACAGCTTAAAACATATATTTACATACATCCATAGTTCTCGAAGCTAACACTGTTTCAAACCACTAACTCCGTTTGCAAAGAAAATTTGGGTTGATTCTTAACGTTAATGCTGAAAAATTTTCCCGATTAAATGACGCAGCATTTGATGTTACCAACCCCCCACTAGCACTGAGCTTAGAACGACCAGATGTTTGATGTGGTGGCTCCAGAGAGTTGGTTTTATGTTACCTACCTTTGGTTTGTGAAGTTCTAGCTAGAGCAACGAATCCAAGTTTAATGCTCGAACTTTAGCGATGAGACGTGCTTTTTGTATGTGAGATTTTTTCTTCTTTACTCAAGTAACGAAACGACTACAACCAACTACAGAAATTGATGATAGCTATCGTAATTGACGTTTAAGCTGACGCTGTTTGATTAATAGCGAATTTGACGAAATATTACAAACAAACCATTTTTTTTCCTCTAGTTCCAGCTGATCGTTCAAGAGTCGGGCGCAGAGTGAATGTAAAAAAAGAACAATGTCTTTGCATTCGTGTTCCCCATTGTTTGGCGTAATCCCACTTCAGGAGCCACACAAACGTTAATGGAACTGCTAAGGACTCCATTGTGGCGCCACCACAACATTTTTTTTTCGTTTCACTTTTTCTGCTCTTGTTTTTGACGCTCTGTTTGTCCAGGAGGCATCACACAGCAGGAGAATTGTGATAAAATGATTTTTCTTCCCAGAATTTTGAAGCCAAACCGAAAGCTTTCATTCGGTGGCTAGGAGTGGCTAAGCAGATTGTGCTTTTCTCCCACGGGTGTGCTTATCTTTGACGGTTGAATTAACACAAAATTAAACTGTGAAGCAGGAAATTACTTCAAACGATTTCGAAATTTTGCATTTCTTTTGTTTTGTAGCTTCCTAATATTCAGGCACTGTTCACATTTCACGGGTTTTTCTCTTCCCTTATTCGTTCAAGTACTTAGCTCTAGTGCCCGGAATCCGGGAGCACCGTGTTTTTTTTTTCTTTTCATCTTATTCTACAAAACAAGTTGATCTCATTGCTGTTGGAGAAAAACTTTTCGATCTCGATAAAAGGCACTAATAAACGTCTTTCCCGTTTTTTGGCAGCGAATGGTTTTCTTCGTTTGTTAAGTTCCGCGCAAAAGCCTATAGAAAGAGAAAAACAGCAGCAGCCAAAATGTTGCCAAAATTGACAGGGATTTTCAGACAGCGGTTTTTATGGCTGCCGGTTGAAGCCAGCTAATTCTTTCATCTTTGGATTTAATTGGACTAATTAGGAAAGTCGTGTTGCGTGTGAAATGCCTACCGATTTTCGGTTGCTGATGAGCTCAAATTTGTCTGTGTTGGGAAAGAGTTTTGCGTCCAAATCCGGAAACAGGACGTGTTCTACTTCACGTAGTTCGAGGCGTTTCGCTTAAGGTGGTCGAACTATTTCAAAACACTCAGCACCCACAAGCACCTAGACGCAATCAATAACGCTCGCAGCTTCGCAGAAACTTGGCTTTTATCGGGCACTGAATGTTCTGTCTTCCAATGGCAGGCAATCTTTCATGCGTGTCGATATTTATCGGTTTTGTGCTGTTGATAAAAAAAAAAAGTTCCGTCGCTCCTTTGCGATATTTTCGCACAACAACTTTCCGAGGGCAAGACCCTTCTTTCGTTCCGCTTAGCTAGTTTCTGAGAAAGTTCACGGAAAGTTGATGTTAAGTTACACCGTGAGTAGAACTACTGGGACTGAACATCAACATAAGGAACTTTGCAAGTAAATAAATATGAATTAAAGTGTTTAGCCTGGTATATCAAGATTTAAACTTCATCTAAACTGAATTTATTATTAAAATATTTCGATATGGATCGTTATATGGCTCAGTTGGCAAATCACTTACTACATAAGCCGATCTCCATGTGTTTGAGCTCAAGAGTAAACATCGAACACAGTTGTACCGGATAAGTTCATCAATGGCTGTCCGCCAACTACATCGTTGATATTAAAGTGGCGAATTATTATTATTATTAATTTAATTTAGGACATTTTACCAACTTTTGGCATTAAAGTGGCGAATGACACAAAGATGTTAAAAGGAAATCGAAACAAAATTGGATGAAAACGACGGATTAGCATACGACTTTTTTTTTACGATGAAAAACATGATCTGAAAAATACGTGAAATCCATTTTTTTAAACGCTGCACGAAACTTATAATTGAAACACTCAGATTTTTATGCCCACTCCAAAGCTTGAAATTGACATGAGTTTTTGGTAAGAACAAATATGTTGAATATGTAAAGTGAACCATGATTTAACCTTTAAATGTCTTTGCATCAAACATCAACCAAGGAGCACACACTTTTTAATTTTGAATCAATAAATTGAACAATTTTGATTGCGGTGACATATAATTACGATTGGGGAGAATGGAGATACTTCCCACATTCTTATTTTCATCATTACTTTTTTGAATAATTTAAGGCTAGGATCATTTAGAAACCGGGCAGTTACAAACGTGTGTATTTTAAAAACTATTCATTTGATCGAAAAACTTTCTATGGAGGAAATGAAGGTGTTAATAAGATATTTAATGTAAAATATAAAAAAATATTTATCAATGATTTCAAAAAATACTCTTATCTTTTCATAAAATCTCTTTTTTTATCTCTGCACACTTTTTTAAGTCATGTATCGATCTATTATTTTTAACACAGAAGCAAAACCTTTGCAAAATTATCATATTTTACACAAGCTCACCTGGAAAAAGCAATTGGAATCTGGTTGGAACCTTTTCATGAGTAGGCATCTCGATGAATTCGATCTCTTAAATCCGGTTTTAGCATATATTTCTTTGTCCATCAGAACACATCTGTCACATGGCGTAAAAATCGGTTGCACAGATTGCGATCTATTGAACTGCTCACTATTAAATAGTTATTTACATGGTGTTTACTAGTCAGTCAACACTTTTTGCTTGACAGAAATGGATTTATTGCATTATTTAAGGGGTCTGCATTCAGTTATCCTCAATAACCATAGTCTTTTTAACCATATTTAAGATAAAGGGTTCCATTCTGATGTTTGCTTTGAACTTCGTGAACTTCTGGCAAAAATAGACAAGATAGTCCTTTTCATAACCAACCCAACGCTGCTAAAGTTTTGCATATCAAAGTTCTAGTAACGTAGCTATCGCCGAAATGAAGTGCCGTGATACTAAATGATCATAGCTTTGGAAGTTCGCCGTCTTTTACAGATTCTGAAAGCTTGTGATTTCAATTTTATTATTCCAAAAATTAGAACGACAATTTATCCCGTACATAAATAACAAGCGAAAAAAAGTGAGATATTTATCTAGTAAAAGAAGGCTTGATCCTTGAGCTTGAGCTTGAGCTTGCTATCAACTACGGTCCACCTACGGCCCCTCATGGCCAATGGCATAATGGTTTCACTCCGTGATTGGTCCGAGATAATCAACATTGCACAATGAACCAACTGAAAGGTGCTGGGAGCAAGCACTGTACAATTTTGAGAATCTCGCTTTAACATAGGAACCAATAACGACGCCGGCCAAGTCCATGTAGTCGATAGGAGGAAGGGAAGTGCGGCAAGTGATTTGTTTTGCGGAGACCAGCTGTACGCCATCCCTCCACAAATCTCTACGCTGAGTGTTTGGGGAAAGGGAAGTGTGGTCCGGAAAATCATCTTGGTAGACAATGCAGCCACATTAGACCTATGCTCCTAACACCAAAAAATCCTAAGTGTCCTATTGAAACTCTTGAACACTCATGAAGAGGCCCTACTTACAAGAAAATTATCTTTGAACAAAAGGTTCATACTCATTCGATTTTCTCATGTACGATTTATTTGTATGATGTTTAAAAAAATATTCATATATACAAATATGCACTTCTTAGAAAATTGAATCCATATTTGTAAATGATAAATTTCGCTAAAGTCAGTTTATTATTCCCAAAAATGTCTATTTAACTGTATTTCTTTCTTTGCCTAGCTACCTTGCCTCTTTCGTTTTAATTATTTCAAAATCATGATACTTTTGTAGAAATGATAAATTTAAGCCTTATAACCATTTATGCTTTTTTTTGAAAATATGTTAAAAATATGTTGAAAATATGTTGGAAATTTTCAAATATTATGTGATGATAGAATCTTCTTCTACTATTTGTTTTGTCAGAGGTTATTTGTTTGTGCATATTGTATCTGAAAACATTCTATATGCTCCTTCAAATATAAATCAACTATGTATTTGTTATTGAAATTTTTAAAACAGATAAAGGTTATTTTTATCCCTGAAACAAATTATAAACTATCTCAATTGATTTGACATATAAATTCTATTAATCTAAATACGCTCTTATATATCAATTTTTTGCTGCTTTTCAACATTCATCATAATTCTTATGCATAAAAGTTATATCGATTATAAATTCCATTTATTATTTATGCATAATGACCATTTTTAGAAAACAGATAATCGCACCAAAAATATAACTTCATCGATATCAGTTAAAAAAATAAATTCCCTAAAACATCCTTTTCCTGTTGTGGTGTGCTCTGTAAATTGTCATTTTTTACATCAAATTCAATAAAAAAAATGGTTGATTATGAGATTTACTCTTTAAATTATTTGAATTTTCGAATAACTCGATACTGTAGGAAAAGTTTACCGAAAAATGACAAAGATGGAGAACGGATAATTTTGTTCATTTATTTCTTTTTTACTTTAAAGTAGAAACCCTTCCAATTATGTATGTATCCTTTTGGTAAATTTCACGAATCCGCTTGAGATCTTTCTAATTAATTATTACATTATACAATATTATTTTAATAAATTTAATCTTATGGTAATCTCTTCATTAAAAGAAAAGAACAATGTTTTGGAAAATTTAATTTTTTCTGTCAAAATACGTAACCACATTCATAAAAAAAAATAATAGTAAGATCAACTTCCAGGTTTGTTTCTTCACTACATAGTAGAAGTTCAAAACTTCAAATTTAAATAGTAAAAAAAGTCTTAAGGAGTGAAATATTTTCTCAAAATTATTCCACCTAATTATTAACTTATTTAATTTGTATTTTTAAAATTTAATTTCATTATGCCTTTAAATTCAAATTAAAAACTCTTCATTTGTAAGATTGATTCATTTTTGCTAAGAAAACAACATTAACAATCAATCAACTTACATGACACGACGTTATTGGAGAAGGTATATATTCATTGCATGCTTTAAGGAGCAGTTAATTAAGTTTTTAATTTTTCGAAGTAGGTTCACAACCTTTTTGTTGACAAACAACGTGATCTTTACCACGTTTATATATAAGTCTAAAGGTATCACGAATATTCCTGTTGCCCTCCTCAGAAAAAACTTTAGGTAAAAAAATAATAAATGAATCAATAATTTTGGAAAAATGCCTTCAATTTCAACGATAAAAAACTTTAAAAAAAAACTGGAAAAGCGACCTCAAGTCCATTTAGTTATTTTATTAGAATTGCTAAACGGAGGTGCGCACAAAACGAAAATAAAAAATCTAGGTACCTAACCATCGATCGAACGATATTCGCACAATAGAAGACTTAACAGAGCAACCACATGCTAAATTTTTTGTCCGTTCGGCATACACATAAAAAAAAGTGTTGCTATATTACATAAAAAACGTGCACATAACTTGAGTCGCAAAACATCTCTAATATTACATCATTTTCACGTACATTCGATTTTTTTCAACGCAGGGATTAGCAAGTTATTGAAACTTATTCTGCGGGTGCGATAAGTCAATTTCTTTGTCCCGACTCGGGAAAATGCTCCAGGAAGAAAAGTATGTTCGATTTGGCTTTGAAAGCCAATCGCATTTCATCAGAAATAAAATGCTTGCTTCACAAAAATTATATGCTCTCACCACACAAAATAAGAAAACGACAGTCGTGTTTTCATCAATGAAAATCTGGCTCAACATGCGAGAATTATTAGATCTGAGGCGATTAAATTGAAGAAGATGGGTGCCCTACAAAACGTGCAGACGAGAGATGGAATTGTATTTGTGAAGCTGACTGGCTCATCCGTGTTCACACCGATTCATCGAGTTGATCAACTGCCCGGCCGACGTCATCAAACCCTTCCTTTATAGATATTCTTTTCCTTCCCAATTATTCCTTTGACTCCCATCCTAGAATCCTTTTGACTCCATCCGCTCCTGAAAGTTAAAACGAAACACACATTACCCTTCCTTGTTAAAATCCCTTCTCCTTCCCCATAATACTCCTGTGAATCCATCCTTAAGTTATCCATGTATCCATGTCCTTCCTGAAAGTCTGTAGCTGATGTTGCTGATTGGATCCTGCTGATGCTGTTCCTGATCGTTTTGGATATAGAAGCGTGAGATACAGCACAACTGTGCTTCCCAAAATACGCGGTATGATGATAATAATATTTTCCCTAATTTGTAAAATCACTGCTCAAAATAGTTCGTTTGAATTTTGTTTTTTTTCTCTTTATACTTGTACCCCCTTGATAGTTTCTTACGATTTTTTTTTTCATTTGTTATCAGAAATGGTTTATATTCCTATTTCCATACCACTCACATTAGCTTTAAGTTTTGCCGAGACGCTCTTTCTGTTCTTTCTCATCACAACTTTTTTAATTGACAATGGTTAGTCCTCCTTTTAACGATACCTCTTCACATATAACTAAGGCTGTTTTAAATGCTGCCATGAGTAACAACTTTATTAATGTTTGCCATATCAATGTCCAAAGCCTCTGTGCTCGCCATATGACCAAATTTGAAGAACTCAAGAGTATTTTTTATGATAGCAAAGCAGATGTTATTTGCATGACCGAAACTTGGATGGATGATTCAATTCGCAATTCCCAAGTACATATCAATGGTTATTATATTCTCCGCAATGATCGAAATCGTCATGGTGGAGGAATTTGTGTTTATATTCGAAGCAACCTGAAACATAAAATCCTTAAAAAATCTTCTACCCATGTGGATTCTACTAATTCGTTGGAATTCTTTATTTTTGAATTATCTATAGGCTCATCTCGAATCTTGATTGGTGTCTATTACAACCCCCCAAGAAATGACTGTTCCGAAACTCTCGTGAACCATTTTCATGAATTCGGTCTTAATTACGAACACACATTTTTTATAGGTGACTTTAACACAGATCTAAAAAAGCGATCTTCACATTCTCAGCGATTACTTGATTCTTTACAGTCGTTATCGTTTGACAGCGTAGGTACAGAGCCCACTTTCTTTCACAATACTGGTTCCTCTTTACTCGATCTTTTACTGACTAATTCATCAGAATTTGTAAACAAGTTTAATCAAGTGTCAATTCCCGGAATTTCTCACCACGACCTTATTTTTTGCACACTCAACTTTTCACGTGATGATCCAGTAACGGGATACTGGTATCGTGATTACTCGAACTATGATTTCAATGGTTTGAATTCTGCTCTTGAAGAATTCAGCTGTGAAAGTTACACTTGTGTTAACGACCCTGATATAATATTGAACATGCTGAACATTGAGCTCAATCTTATTCATGAAAGGTTTTTTCGTTATAAGTTCAGAAAATTTAAGAAAAATATGTGGTTTACAAATGATATACAATTTGCAATTATCAATAGAGATTTGGCTTACCGTAATTGGAAACGCAATAAATCCTCAGAAAATTTATCATTATTCAAACAACTTCGAAATCAAGTGAACACATTAATTCAAAATGCAAAAAGAGAAATCGACAAAAAAACTATTGATTTTAATCTTCCACCCAAAGCTGTGTGGCGAAATATAAAAAAACTTGGTCTGACTAAAAGATCTTCCGAATCTCACCAAAATAGTAACTTCACTGCTGATGAAATAAACTCCTATTTCTCTACAAATTTTACTGATTGCTCAAGTTCATTTACAGCTCCTCATAGATCAAACGGATTTAAATTCAGGCTCGTTGAAGATTATGAAATAATTAATGCAGCGTATTCTATAAAATCAAATGCAACTGGATTTGATAACATTCCAATACAACTTATTCAAATTGTTCTCCCGAAAATTCTTCCTGTTCTGAAACATTTATTTAATTGTATTATCATATGTTCCAAATTTCCTTCTGATTGGAAAACATCAAAAATAATACCTTTGCCCAAAAAATCTAATTGTGATACGATTTCTAATTTGAGACCTATTAGTCTACTGTGCTCTTTATCAAAAGTTTTCGAGAAGATAGTCAAGGAACAAATATCGATTCACATAAATCAAAATGGACTCTTAAACGAATTCCAATCTGGTTTTCGTAAAAAGCACAGCACTGAAACTGCTTTAATAAAAGTACACGACGATATATCCAAATGCATTGATAGAAAAGGGGTAGCCATTCTACTCTTGATTGATTTTTCAAAGGCCTTCGACCGCGTGTCCCATGCGAAATTGTATAACAAACTAGTTTCATCTTTTTTATTCAGTTCATCTGCAGCAAATTTAATCAGATCATACTTGGATGATCGGAAACAAGCAGTTTTTCATCAGAATAATCTATCTGGATTTGAAAATATTAAATCAGGTGTTCCCCAAGGATCGGTACTCGGTCCCATTTTATTTTCAATGTTTATAAATGATCTACCACACGTTCTTTCTCATTGCTCGGTCCATTTGTTTGCCGATGATGTACAATTGTATTTTTGCAACTATGGCAAATATAATCGCACTGATTTGACTCTCAAAATTAATCAGGACCTTCTTAGCTTATACAGATGGTCAGAAAATAACTTGTTACCCATAAATGCATCCAAAACCCAAGCCGTCCTGATTGATAAATCGAATCGTTCCTATGTACCACCTGATTTAGTTCTCAATTGTGAAACACTGACTTTTGTTGACAAAATTAACAACCTTGGTGTAATTTTCGATCATAGCTTCAATTGGGGAATGCAAATTAAACATCAATGTGCTAAAATTTATTGTAGTCTCAAGCAGTTGAATATCACAACTAGATTCTTGGACGTTCAATCTAAACTCAAGCTCTTTAAAACATTCATCTTACCCCACTTCACATACGGTGTTTTTGTTATATCGAATGCCTCAGCTTCTTCACTGGCAAGACTCAAAGTGGCTTTGAATGCCTGTGTGAGATATGTATTTAAACTTTCTAGATTTTCCAGAGTAACTTACTTACAGAAGCATCTTCTAGGCTGTAGTTTTGATAAGTTTTATCTGTTCCGCTCTTGTATGGTCATGCACAACTTGATAACTAGTGGCACTCCTCCGTATTTAAGATCTCTACTTATACCACTTCGAAACTCACGCTCTTCCAGCTTTCAAATACCAAACCATAGATCCAGTTACTATAATTGCTCATTCATGGTAAGGGGTATCGTAAACTGGAATCAACTACCCAACGCTATCAAGAATATTACAAACAGAGGAAGTTTCAGAGAGAGTTTATTGGCAAAACTGAATAGTTAAAGTTAGGGTATTTTTACATTTATAATAGGTACATTTTCAGAAACAGTTATATCTTAGTTTTTTTTTTCATATCAAACGAATTACTACTCACAATGTAACAAATTAAAAGATTATCAATCTTACGTTGCATAAATAAAGAATAAATAAATAAATAAAATAAAAGGAGTTTGATTTAGGAATGGAATCATAGAAGATTGATTTCGAGACTCTTCGTATTAGCTATCTATAAAATTAAAAAATGAGAATACAGTGAAAACCCGATTTTGTCACACACCGATTTTGTCTGCCCCCGATTTTGTCTACCCCCGATTTTGTCTCATTTTTCCACCCGATTTTGTCATCATTTTTTATTCAACGCAAAAATACTAAATATCGCCTTTTTTCATTTCCGTTGAACATCTTAGGGTTGAAATCATTCTGAAAGGACAAAACTGATGGATGATTACATCGATATTGAAAGTGAAGATGATTGATCAGGGACGTATCAAGATTTTCATACAAAAAAGTCAAGTTTTAAACAGGTTTTTTGTTTTTACAATTTTAAACTAAATCAAAGTTGTTGAATACAATTATAACTAAATATAATGGTATAAAAGAACATATTCAAGTAATCTTAGAGCTGTGTTTTATTTGTTTGAGCATTCTTCAAAGCAATCTCTCTGATACGTTGCAAGAAGATGACATCATTTATAAAGAGATCTGAAGCATCAGCACAATCAACTATGTCGTCCAACATACGTACAGCTTCAACATCAATTATGTTTCTTGAAATTTCACATGAATCATTTGGGGTAGATGCCGCTGATTCTGAGTCTGGTGCTACATCCGAAATTTATAATGGCTCCAATGATTCGAGGGGCTTGTTTAATGCTGACTGATCATCCAGCGTCATGT
Source organism: Uranotaenia lowii (assembly GCF_029784155.1). Classification (NCBI taxonomy): domain Eukaryota; kingdom Metazoa; phylum Arthropoda; class Insecta; order Diptera; family Culicidae; genus Uranotaenia; species Uranotaenia lowii. Next base: position 257,382,569 of record NC_073692.1, read on the forward strand.
TCAGAATTTCTTCATCCGTAAATGCTTTATTTACATAACTCTCCTCAGAGTCCTGTGGCAAAATAGTTTTATCGCGGTTGTTAACATCAATCAAATGGATCAAGGGAACAACATCTTCGTGAACGAGTTTGTGATTTAAAATAATTCCAATTTTCTTCCATGACTACTGGATTACTGTACGCGTTATTTCACTCCAAGCATCGTGCATCCAGAAACATAAATCCCTCAACGTTAAGCTCTTCAAGCTTTGACCGATATCGATTTCGCGAGCCATGACATGTAGCAAAAGTTTTTGACGATATTTTAGTTTATAGTTCTGAATTACATTCTGGTCCATGGGTTGAATCACTGCAGTCAAATTTGGAGGCATAAAAAACAGTTATCAAACCATCATCGATTTTTAGCTCATCATTCATGTGATGTGCTGAGCAATTATCCAGTAACAACACAGCTTTATGAGGAATAGACATTTCGGCTGAAAATTTGCGTACTGCTGGTACGAAGTCCTGGAGGAACCAATTTTGGAAAATCACTCGAGTCATCCAGGCATTTTTAGAGGCGAAATATGTGACAGGCACATTTTTTTTATTTTGATTTAAACGGAAGCTTTGAATCTTATCTTCAGGGAATTATAACCAAAAGAAATAATAAGATCATTAGGATTTGAACCATAAAAGATTATTTAAGGGGGGGGTAGGGTCTAACGGGTAAAAAAAAACACCATTTTCACGATTTTTTTCTAGAGCTATCGTTCAAACAAATGTATTCAAATTTTTTGCATTATACAAAGCATTGTTGAAAGAACATTTAGTAATTTTTCCGTAGAAAAATATTAAAAAATGAGCCAGTGACGGAGCACTTTCGAGGATGCCTTTTAGAAAACAGGATTTGCGGTGGACACTGTATCTCAGCACAGAATCATCTGAAATAAAAAAATCCTAGCAAAATATTTTAAATAGATGTTTTTCTGGACCCCAACGTTTTTATTTAACTTAAAAAAAATTTTATGAAATTTTTGTGGCTGTTTGAAGTAAAAACTACGATTTTTCACGAAAAAATCCGCCATTTTTCACCTGTAAAATCTCCCCAAAGTAAAAAAACAAAAAAACAAAAACGTTGGGGTCTGGTATTTTATATGTAGAAAATATGTTCCAAATTTTAAAAGAATCGGATAAGTAGTTTTCAAATGACGATGTCCACGGACTTTAAAAATGTGCTTTCGAGAAAAACGCGTTTGAAGTTTCTGCTCTTGCTTTCTTGCAGTATAAGATAGGAGGAGATAAAGGCCTATAATTTCTACAGTTTTGCTTCAATTGACTTGAAAATTTGACACAACATTCTTGAAATGATTTACAATAAGAAAATAAAAAAATAAAAAAATCGATTTTTTGAAAGTGTTAGACCCTACCCCCCCCCCCTTAATTTCCACCGGTCGAAACAAGGTGTTTAAAGATGCCTAAAACCGATATTGTATGATGTTTTGATGTAAAAAGGACCTATAACTAGTACTATGTCAAAAAAGGGAATATCTACTACAAAACCTCTACACTGTTTTATTGGGTTAATATATGTTTTTGCAGTAATTTATAAGATAATGACGGATCAAAATCATTTTTTCAAAATCTCCCAATTTTATCATTCTCCCCGATTTATCACTCTAAAATTCATCATGGGGGTGATAAAATCGGGTTTTCACTGTACCGGTTTTTTATTGGTATCATACCAATAAAAATATCGATATTCTTTATCGATCTGAGAAATTGATTACATTAGCGAACCACCAAAACAATCGGCCAAACCGACGGCCACACACTACTAGTAACTTCCTCTTTGGTCATTAAGCTTTTCAGGGAAGAGTAGGCGGTGCTCGTAGAAAGTGGTCAGCGAAATTTTTCGAGAAGAAATTCATCCAAGCAAAGAATTTTGAATCAGTGGGTGTATAATGCAAACTGGACACGGCGAGACCATTCTAAGCGGCTACGACTTCAGCCAGACAAGACCAGGACCGGGATGGAAATCGCGAAATCCGAATTCAGGAAAAACTTACGTTCAGAAATCCTAACTGGAATACCAGATAAGTACCATCTTCTTTACCCGAAAAGTGGAGCTATTGCTAAAATGGTTCTAAATTTTAAAATAAAACCTCTAAAATATGAAAATCTGTGAAAAATATAGTAGGTTATAGTTTGATTTCAATAATCAAGTTTTGAAATTTTGATTTTCACTTTCACCGTATTTGTTTGGTCCACTCGTTCAGTTTTGCACTCATTCCGACAACAACTAACACAAATCGTCGTCAGTATATTGTTAACTTACTCAGTAATACGCGCATCTGCAACACTTACAACATCTTCAGCGTTCCATCGTCCACTTTCAGTTCAAATCTATGATACTACAGGTTCAAATCTGAGCGCATAAATGATCAAAATTACAGCAAAAAGAAAAGCAACACCTATAGGGACTTGGTGCAAAACTGAGCATAAAAGAATACGCTAGCAAATTACACAATAACAAAGTAGATAAAGTTAAACAAATTATGTTTTAAAACACAATTGATTTGTTATGTTATTTTAATTTAAAAAATAACGAAATGTGATCGTAAAATCATTCGTAATGTTACCATTTTTAAAGGTAACCTGAATCGACTCAACGACTCAACGACAAAAGATTGCACAAGGGTTTTTTTAAACAAACGAAACAAGGATTAAAAAAAACTAGAACTGTAATCTTTAAGAAAACGCGATTGCAAAAATTAATAATAAATTTGAGTAAGTACCTAAGGTTGCAGGTATGCAACGTTTGATTATTATTTCCATACGTTTAGAAGTCCCAAGTTTTGATAGTGTTTTACAACAATAATTTAATGTTAACAAATTTAAAATTGTTTTTTGTAATGAAGTTTCACAAAAAGTTCATAATTTTTCTGGACATCTTTAAAATTGATTTAAAATTCATGAAGGGGAAATCAATTGGGCAATCAACTAGCTAAATTGGAATTATCAGATTTCATTTAAATAGCTACTGCCACAATGAAGTGCCTCGATAAATAGACTAGGAATTTCCTTAAGAAATATATAGGAGCGTAGAAGGTGTAGGAAAACAAGGTCGCACCATTTTCCAGAATAGATCCTGATCTATACCTTTCCCTTACTAACAAAACACCCTTCCTTGAATACATAAATATAGATTCGCAGACGTATAGACGGTTTCTATTGTTGGTGATACCGGTTTATTCTTGTTTCTCAATTTTTCAAAATAATCTTTTGAAACATGGGGAGACGAGGGATTGCTGTTAGAACCAAAAAATATTCTACTAATATTCCTTCCTTTTATCCCCATTGACTACTAGGACGTGGCCGGCGCCGTTATTGATCATTATTGGAAAGGAAGAGAGCATGAGTTTTGTGCATTGAGAATGGACTGCTAGTCCCAAGCACCATTCTATTGGACTTTGAACAAAATTGAATAACAAACAACTAAGTTGAGTAATAAATAAAAAAAAACAATACATTGTTTTGTAATTGGATAATTGACATTTTCATATGTGATGAAAGAAATTAGAGAAACATGAACTATCAAAGAACGAAAGAACATAAGCCGTAAATATCATGAAAATTTCGAAAAAGATACAACGGCTCACCGACAGGACTTGAACCTGCAATCTCCGCTTCGGTACAACGGCGCGTTAGCCAATTCCACCACGGTGAACGTGATGGAACCGGCGAACACGAGCAATCGAGCTCTGCCGATCAACTGCTGGACCATCTATCGAAACACCATGTATATCCCGCATGTGATCTTTCCCTCTATTGATCTCTCTTGTTTCTCTAACCCCACCCATCGACTCGGGATTTTAGCCGAGCGAGCACATGATCGGCAGAGCTCGATTGCTCGTGTTCGCCGGTTCCATCACGTTCACCGTGGTGGAATTGGCTAACGCGCCGTTGTACCGAAGCGGAGATTGCAGGTTCAAGTCCTGTCGGTGAGCCGTTGTATCTTTTTCGAAATTTTCATGATATTTACGGCTTATGTTCTTTCGTTCTTTGATAGTTCATGTTTCTCTAATTTCTTTCATCACATATGAAAATGTGATCATTTTCAGGTACAAAGATGTACCAAGCGATTTCATAACATCAGTATTGATTGGATAATTGAAATTACTGAAGCATTTCGGTTTTGACGATTTAAGGTGGATATGAGTACACACTATTAATTTTTTGGTGTAAATTTATGTCAAAAAGGATGCACAAAAAAGAAGCATCACTTTTGACATAAAATTACACTGGAAAATACAGAAACGCTTGAAGACATAAAATTTCCGGCTATAATTGAATAGCACATTCGACATAATGTTACATCATCAATGATGTAAATTTATGTCAAGTAGGACGCACAAAAGCGTAGCATCGTTTTTCACATAAATTTAGATCATTCATGATATAATATTGCATCGTACATTCTAATATGTGAATAATTCTACTGAATCAAAGCAATCAAAAAATTCCTTTTAATTTACCAACAGTATAAGAAAAGTTCAGATATCGGCAATTCGATAGCAACTTACTATCTTCTTCAGTGAGCGTTTCAATTTAAAACGCTCACGGATAAAAATTGTAAGTTGCCATAAGTTACTATCGAAATACCGGTATCTGAACTTAGCTTATAACGCTGTTGAATTAAAAAAAAATCTTTCGATTGCTTTGATTCAGCGTCGTTTATATTTTTAGTCACACAGCAAAAAATAAAAGCTGTAAAATTACGGCAAATATTCTGTAACAAAAAGGAGCAGGACATTTAGCGTAAATTTACAAGTCGAAAAAAAATTACACGACATTTATTTTGAAGTGAACAATTTTTTTACAAGCTTTTTGAAAATTACAGTACTGTAATATTTTTGTTCATTGAATTGCTTCGGCTCGATTTGTTGAATGTTTTTTTTTCCAAAATTAGGTTATTTTTTCAGTTAAAATAAAGATATCAAAATACGGTCCAAAAAATTTGTTTAACAGCTACAAATCTACATTTGCCTTGTCATTAATGATTAAGAGTACTCTGAATTTAAAAATACATCAAAATAACGGTTCAAATAGTTTTCTAAAGTCTAAACGAAACACCTGTAGCATGTTTCTCATCTGTAGTAATGCACCGAACTTATTCCTTTAAATACTTAACCTTCCCATGCCGTTCGCAAAATATCCGTTTCGGGAAAATTTGAGTTGTAGTTTGATTTCGTTCTCCTGGCTGTAAATGATAACCGATTTTGATGATATTATATTCATTGTGTAGGTAATTTGTTCTTATTGCTCAAAATTTTAAAATAAAGTCGATTTGTATTACCAAGTTATCAGAAACTGGTTCAGAAAGTAAAAAGTCCGAAAAATTAATTTTATTTTTAAAATGCTCATAACTTTGGACAGCTTTTCTGTATTTAAGTGTTTCATTGATGTTTGAAATCGTCACGAATCCATCTATCCGACAGTGTATAGATATGTTGGGGTCCAATGAAAGTTTTAACCGCTATCTCAGATCTTCCGGTAGAAAAAAAATCTAACTTAAAAAAACGATATCCAATTTTTGCTTTGCTTAGCTGTATTTCATTTCCCAATGAACCGATTTTCAAAACTAAAATTTCAATTTTTTGACGTTAATTTGATTATTATTTTCATAGAATATACTTGGTCTGTCAAAATTCCAAGTTCTTCAGTATATTGGAATGATGATAAAGAGATTTTAAATGTGCGCTTCGGGTCATATTGACCCGAACGGCATGGGAAGGTTAAGTTATCTTATTAGATTTTGGTTATAGATGAATAATTTTTTTTTGTTATATTTCTCAAGCGTTTCAATTTTCCTGAACAACCTCTAACAGAGTACAATTCCATCTATTTTCTTTACCCTTGATGGTAACTACCTTGAGGTCATTCGATAGTCTTAACTTGCTCGACTGATTCATCCTGGAGCTGAAGCACCTGCAGTTTGAATTATCGAGCCGAATGACAACATTTTCAAATTATTAATACTTGACTGCTGATAAATTCATCTAATAGTCGGAATTGGTCAAACAGAGAATTACTTAGCTTCAATATTAGAGCACAATTATTTTCTTTTTCTAGGGCGTTGTTTTTGACATACCGATGTTTGATGTAGGTACTTAAGGAAATCCATCAAAATTCGCGCTGTCTATCAATTGCCAAAGTCAGGATTGAACTATCTGTGGGAATCGTGGGAACGTGATCGACACCGGCTCCTTTCGTATTCCCTCCATGGGAAAGAATTGTAATTTTATGTAATCATTAACCATTTTAGGTAGCATCTACAAAGAATGAATTAAAGTTAGAATTGTTTATCTAACAAATTACTTTTATGTTGACTTACCTTAGCATGAATCGAATTGAGCTGGGTTCTACCATGGTAGGAAACATGAATGGCGCTCACTCCAGTTGCTTAGTGAACTTTTCATCTTCCGTGGTGAGTGCATTCTGAGAATGACCGGCAAATTGATGAATCTTCACCCTTTTGAAATCTTTCCATGTCAGCGAGGGATTCATTCCGACTTTTCTGAGTGGATCTTCCGATGGAGAACGGCACAATTGATGGTCAGATGTATGCGCAAAATCCGTTCCCTTACGCTTTTCCTCTATGTTTCTGGTGATGGGTCGGTTCTTCTGGAAGTAGATTTGCATCCTCGAAAACTTATATAGAGCTGCTCTGGCCACTTCAGGATAATGCTTTTGGTTGTGTTCCGTCGGTGAACGATCCGCACCCGCAACCACTTTGTAAACAAGAAAACAGTTTGTTTATGTTGTATTTTGTTGTCCACGGCTGGATCACTAACATTGGCCATATGTCCAGTAATTGTTAAAAGCAGTCCAGTATGAATTTCTATACTTACTTACCATCAAAATATTTCGATACCTTTAACATTCGCTGCGCTTTAACCGTTTCCTGGAATAGCAACTCATGAATAATTTGCTCGATGGACTTCTAGTAGAGTCCTTGTCGATGACGGACTTATTTACACCTTCAATGCGACACTTTTCTGAATGACTTTGAAGGCCAACTGCTTACGCGACACGCTTTAAACCGAATGCTTTTATTTGTTTTGTTTCTATTTTTTCGCAGGGTTGTCAAATTGTAACCTCGCACATAATTTTACATCTTCTTAAATTTAAATTTAGGTCCCTTTTATAAGTTTATTTTCAATGTGATTGAAAATTACATCTTTAGTGAATTAGATCATGATACAGTTAAGTCTTTCGAAAATTATGGCCCGTAAGCTTGGGTGTTTGTTAAGTTTAGATTGAAAATGATGTGAAATTAAATCAATTCCTAATTAGAGCGAAAAATAATTAGGTCTTCAAGCGTTTCTGTCTCGAGTAATTTTATAAATTTTTTGGTGTGTAGTCAAACAAGCTAAGCTAAGCTAAGCTAAGCTTTGGTCATTCAGCTTTTTAGTTAGGATCTGGAAGGCGATGCGATCGACATCCGATTAGCCCTAGATGAATAATTTGCGATTTCCCATAGTTTTTTTTTCAGCTGCTTTAATCCATTTCTTAACCATTTTTAGCTTTCCGGTTCTAATACATCCGGAAGAGACATTCAGGTTGCCCAATATATTGAGGTAAGGGTCAACATTGTCCTGATCATCCTGATCAATTAGAGCGTAACCGGAAAATGGGGTGAAAAAACATATTTTCTTCAGCCACATTTTGAGATCCGGATGATCCGGATTCCTACAAATAAAAACAAAAACTAAATAAGTTACATATCGATTGATTTGCTTACTTTTTAGCTGAATATTGATAGTACTTACAAATTTTAAAAAAATCTCTGAGTCGTGAAAAATAATAAATGACAGCAGAAAAAACCTTGGCTACTTTGGTGTAATAACGCATAGCAGGTTGTGATATTACATTACCAGACGTGCTCAAAATTAGTACATTATTAAGATGTAATATTAGCATCAAAAATATGTTATACTTTCGAATACGAGAATTACATCGTTAATCACTAATAATACGATGAGTGGCTTACATTTTTTTGCTGTGTATGTACACTAGGGTGTCCCAAAATTGCATAACTTCTGGGAATCTGGAGGCTCACCCTCCAAATGGTAGATTAAACTTTGCTGAACAAAATATGTGGTTTGTATCAACGTGTGAACAGCTATTCACGATTTAATGCTTAATAAAAATTACAATTTAGGATATTTTTTATTTAATTTATCAAATTTGTCTTAAAAAATACCTACTTTAAAATCAAAATACTTGCGAAAAAAGACTTTGATGGTTTAAGGGAGTCATCAAAAGGCCATATGCCAAATTTGAGCAGAAACGGACAACAGGAAGGGGTTGCACTGAATTTCAAGTGTGAAAGGGATTCTGAGACAGAGTGTTCTGAAGAAGCATAAAAAACTGGTTTTTCATCATACATTTTTGTCTTTACCAATCGATTGCTTAATTATGTAGGTTTTATTGAAATTTCAATTAAGACTAACATTTCACTTGAAGACTGCAACTCGATTGGACTTAAAACAAAAAAGTTATGACTGTTCAAAGATTGTATTTTTGTGGCGAATTGTCCTGTAAAACGCAATGAGTAAAATGGACTCATTGTGTGTTAATCGACAATTTGTCACAAAAATTAACATTTAATTTAATTAAATTTGACATGAAAGACAAAGGCGCTTGTTCTGACGAAAAGGAGTGTACAGCTGTAAATTCCGGTTTCGTAGTCCTTGGGGTCGAACACTTAGATTAACTGATTCCAAAAGCGGAGGACAGTCAATTCTTGAGGCCAGGATATCGGAGATAAGTGAGGCCCGTGTGGCTGCTAGGCGGGCTTGAAGCGTGTCTAATCTTATGAGGTTGCAGCGGTTCTCGTAGCTTGGAAGGTGGAACGGGTAAGACCAGTTCAAATGGCGTAGAGCATATCGCAAAAAACGTCGTTGTAATGCTTCGATCCGATCAGCGCCATTCTGATAGAAGAGGCTCCAAATAGCCGCCGTCTACTCCAGAATGGAGCGAAATAAGCTGCAATAGAGGCTTTTCAGGCAGTACACGTCTCCAAAATCCTTCGCCACGCGGAATATAAAGCCCAAACATCGGAAAGCTTTATCAACTATGTAGTTAGTATGTGTCTTGAAGACAAGTTTCAGATCAAAAACTACACCTAAATCCTTTCTGTGATCCACACGAGAGATTAAATGGTCCGAAAGGAAATAATCGGCGAGGATGGGATGACGTTTGCGCGAAAATGTTATGACGGAACATTTACTGCGTTTCAACGCTAGGCAGTTTGTAGTTGTTGTTGTACCAGGTAGCAAAAAGGTTGAATTGTCTTTGTAGAGAAATAGTGTCTTCAGGATCATTAATTGCGTTAAACAATTTCAAATCATCAGCATAGGCGAGTTTTGGTCCGTCAAGCAATAGGAGAGTGTCATTGAGAAATAAATGAGAAAAACAAGAAATTGATTGGTTTTCCCCTGAAGGTACACCAACCTTCAACGTTTTATCATGACATGAGACCAAACCCACCAGGCGTTGCTATTTCGGTCGGTATTTTAGATGGTTTGATTGGTTGCGTTTTTATCTACTTACTGATTTTCGCACCCATTGTTGCCATCCAGGTTGGCATTTGTGTTTGTTTATTTTCTGATAGCGACGACCGGCTGCGTTGCTACCGGGTTGCTACATAAACGCATCCTGTAACAACCTACTGCTCGAATGCGATTTCTCGAATAGCGACTTCTGGTGCGATGATGGGTTGATAGATATGTTGCTCAATATGCTCGATTCGTGGTTTAGCAACCATTGGGTGGGCTTGGCCTGAATGGCTAAAAAATACAAACTTTGAATTGGACAAATTGGGAATGAAAATTGCAATGATTCTTGATCCTTGTAAATTTGAGGATTTGAATTTACATACGTCTTATGTTATCTATAGTAATACTACAAATATTATCCGAAAACTATTTCAATTAACTGACTGATGGTTTTGTGCGTAATTTTTTCATATTTTTGTGGCTATGCCTAAAATAGTATAAAAATTAAAAAGTTTAAATTAACTTATTTTCTCTGTCTAGCTCCGATAAATCTAAATTGTGACTAAACCCATTTTTCATGCACAAAGTAAGGTGGTCGGCTGCTTTTAATTTCTAAGCCACTCTCTCCGGTCTCCGAGAGGCGTTTAGGTTTAGACGATGCTTTTCCGCCAGCCAGCCAAGGGACGCTAAAGTTTTTGCGGTAGGTCGTATAAATTTAATGAAACACTACTAAAGAGCGGTAAAACGTGGAGGAAATTGTGTGACATTGACAAAAACCGGAGCGACGTAAAGAATTAATTCTATTTAATTAATAGCTTCTCCCGCTGGCACGGAACCGAAAGACGGTGTGGTGGCTTGGCATCGAGGAGAGGCGACCAAGCCAGGGAGTCTGGGAGTAAAAATGGCGGCGAGCGGAAAGTACCATGAATTATTGGTTCTCGCATACAGGTTGCGGTTGAGTGCCCGTTTCCGGGAAATTGTGGCTTATACAAAAGGCATTTTTCTTCTCGCCAGGCGGTGTACTTCATGCTGATGCTTAGGATGATCGTTTCCCTCTTTTTTTTTGTTTTCGGTACTTAGGTACTTGCGCATTCACGAGTGATGGTCATGCTGTTTAATTTGGCGGAGAGAGGGCGTGTTTATTAAAATGTGTATAATTCATGGAAACATCTAAATTATCCCCGAACCTTACTTATTCATTAGCCCGGCAACAGTGTTTGCCGACACAAATACCCCACAACCTGCCAGCTCAATCATTCACTGGACAAAATTTGCTAGAAAGAGTTGAAACAACCTGACGGTCATTAGAACTAATGGTGCAAACATAAACACATTTGAAGTCATTTGAAAAATGCTTCAGCCTTATTGAAAAATTTCAGGTAATTTGGACGTTTGTAGGAACTTGTTCAACCATTAAAGATGTAGCTAAAGAATGTTAAAACTAGAATTTCGTTTGAATTTATTGTTTCTGTAGAAGACAATGAGGATACTTGGTCCCTGGGGATACTTGATTCCTCGATAAGCTATATCTCGAAACCGGAATGTCTTAAAAATATCAAATGTTCAGCAAAAATGTGCCAAAATTGAACAAAAAAACAATGCGGTTATCTCAACCAATTTTACCAGTACCAGTTATTGAATTTTGTTTGGAAAATTTAACACAATGTGATTTGAAATATTTCCCACAAGATTTTTTTAAATAAAAATATTTATTCCAATATGTCAATCGTTAGAGTATGATATGAACTTCATAATGCCATATTTTCAAAGCAAAAGTAAAGTAAGAATGAAGAATTCAGTACAACGTCCGCTATTTTTCATAACAACTAGGTACATCATCTGGAAATCTTACAACAAATATGGCGCATGAGGTAACCTTTTATTTCGAACCAATTTGATCTAGCAGAACGAGATTTTATTAATGTCCAATGTCAAAAGCCTTACAACAAACTGAAACGAAAGTTATGTGACTGTGGTTTGAAATTGATTAACAAAACAACGACATTTATTTTTCTAAAAAATGCATTCACCTTGAAACAATCGATAAAATACATTTCGCCCACACAGCTCCGATAAATAGAATCAAACTGTTGTGGAAAAGTTTGGCGAATAATCTCAATGAGATTAAAATTACCACAGAACCAAGCCAAGCCAAGCGAACGTTTGGGTAGCGTTTATTTAGGGTTTTCCATCCAAAAAACCATCAATCCGTGAAATCTTTCATTCTGCGGTTTGGGTTAAAATATTGGACTGTCCTCGAGACCATCTTTGTCGATCATGATTAATTATCTTCATCCTTGCGGGTGGGACCAGTTGTGACGTGGCTTTAGACGGCCAATGACATCGACGAACCACCCCCCAAAAAAGAAGAAAGAGAAACTTCTTCCCAAAGCAGCTTATTTATAAATTTCTCGAGCCAAAGTAAACAGTGTGCAGTGCAAAGTTTGGGCATTGATTTTCCGCTTCATTTGAGCTGCGGGCGTGCGCGGACATTTGCGGTGAAATTGGGTGATGGCACCCAGTGGGGCGATAAACTGACGAGCGATGATATTTCCGGTGAATCTCCGGAACGTCAAACGTTCAACGATATAGCAATGGCACTACAACCTAGTGTGGATCTAGCTAGCAGCAACAACAAAAATTTGAACGTTTGATTTTGTGATTGCCAAGTCGGTTGATTTCCTGCAGTTAAACGGTTTGGTGTCATTGCATTGCATCGCCGGCTGCACAACGTGGACTTTGGTTTGTGGATTTTGCGATTGGGTGGTTTTTCCGAGTGAACCCAAGGGAATGAGAGCAAACGTAGAACATTTATTGACGTTCGGTATTCGGTGGTTTAAAACTTATCTATGTATCTATGTGGAATTAATCAGTTTGATCAAAATTTGTTGAAAATTCCTGGAAGTTATTTCCAGCAGTAATAATTATGAAATATTCCTCACTTAATCAAACACTATCCGGATTGGAATCAAAACAAATCAATTACTGTGAACTGTACCTGCAACATGTTTAAACTTCAATGGCTTCTTAAAAAAATAATACATCCAGAGATAATCATTTAGGGGTAAAAATGATAACAAAAATTTATACTTCTTTAATTCATACTTGTTCGGTCCGTTAAACTCATTTGACTTTTCCTTAGCTACCGTGCCGACAAGTCTGTCCAATATGCAAAAACAACGAAACGAAAAAAACGCCTTTAAAGATTTTTAGAAACTTTCGTGGATTTCTCGGTTGAAACTTTACCTTTTCTATTTCTTTCTTCACAGATATGAAGATAATTGTTGTAAAATGTTTTTTTTGCTTTGGAATTTGCTGATGCAGAGGAGAAAATAATGAGCCTTGGCGGTATATTTCGCATGTGTAATCATTGTACCCGCAAAGCTGTCCTATTTATGGCCATTTTTTTGTAAGTTGATCATTTGATATTATTCACTTTACTGGCTGTTACTGATGAAAATAAGTTTGAAACGATGTTCAGGATGTATCTCGATAAAGATAACGTAAGTTTATCATAAGAGTTGAGTAGGTCTAAAATAAAATAAATAACAACGTTCCATGAATTATCAACCTATAGGGGAGATGAGGGCATAACGAGCACCCAGGGCATAATGAGCACTCCTTATTTCTACATAAGTACGTATTTTCTTAAACAAATTTTCATAAGGATTTGTTGCGTACTATCCATAGTATTAATTTTTCATCAAAAAGAAATATCCTTCTCATCTTAACAGAAATATTGAATAATAACCAGCTAGGTTCTCAAGTGACGAAAATATTATAATTTTTGAGCACCACCAAATAAGCTTTTATGACCTTTAAATCATCTTGATCTGAAATGTACGCACTGCAACATGATCTATACATTGTTTCTCAATTTTCAACATCATAAAATTTTTGATTTTTCACTTTAATCAATTTTAAAACGCTTTTTTACTTTAATTTGTTCACTAGAGGCGAACAGAGCACTTTCAATGAAGGCATAATGAGCATTTTCTGCCGGGGAATCCAGCAGCGAATTCAACTCGATGAAGTCAACTGAATAATAGAGCTACAGCTTGGCTTGTTTCGTCTGTCGATTTGGCCTATTGGTAAGGTGTCGGAGAAGTAATCAGTAGACTCGAGTTCGATTCCTGTTCGAGGGGATTTTTTTGCACATACCATTCATGATTGATTTTTTTTATTGTAACATTATACGGCTAATAGCATCAAAGCATCGTCCGTCAAACAAAACACCAGAAACATAATGTATGAGCCTGTGTTCATTCTTTGAATTCTACAAACAGACCTAGATAATTTTGTTATTGCTTTGTTTGATGAATCTACGCCACACCGTTTAGTGCAATCATGATCATGAATGATAAATGAAAAAAAAAATCACCTCGACCAGGAATCGAACTCGAGCCTACTGATTTCCTCTCCGACATCTTACCAATAGGCCAAATCGTCAGACGATACAAATCAAGCTGTAGCTCTATTACTCAGTTGACTTCATCGAGTCGAGTTAGCTGCTAGATTCCCCGGCAGAAAATGCTCATTATGCCTTCATTAATGGTGCTCATACTGCCTCGGGGGGTTTCTCATTATGCCTCTACAGTGACTGGTTTTCAGCTTTCGGCAAAATTTTTTAAAATGCATTTTCATACGTTTTTATCTACTTTTTCAAGTTTCATCCAATTAGACAATAGACTATTTGAGTGTCTGAACACGAAACAACGATGCAATTCACATATTACAGCTGTTCTCTATGGTTAAATAAGCATTTTCCTTAAGGTGGCCATTATGCCCCCATCTCCCCTAACTTCATTTGATATGAAAAAAAAACTTAAGAAAATATAGCTTCGTAGCTGACTATTTTTCATGTTTTTCAACGAAAAATTCCTCATAGCTTCCTACGATATTTGAAAAAAAAATCAGTTTGTAGGAATTTATCCAATAGTCTAAACTTAGCTTGTAAAAATTATAGAAATTGTTATTTTTTACTTTACTGTACTGTTTTATCTAGTCTTACTTTCGTAATTTCAATGAATGCCTTTTTTTCGCACACATTGTATGAATATTTGTAAAATTAACGTAAATTAGAAGAACAATTTTAAAGTAATCTGTAAAATAGACATATGGGAAAACTTTGCAGGTATATTTCATATGAGGTAGACATGAATTGGTATTTTTGCATATATGTTGCGAACATAGTTATGAATGTTTCTAGTGGACATTGAAGAACTAAGTGTATTAGAACGATTTTTGAGATAAACTGAAAAAAAAAGATATTGCATATGTGACAGTTTTTTTTACGGGATTTTCATCCATTAGGATGATTCATCCCTTCGTTGGGACAGTCTTGCGAATAGCGGCAGTTAAATGGGTTCCTCTTCGTTTGCCGGTCACTCATCTCCAGTCGTGTGAAGCAACGTTGCTAGATTGTAAATCGCCCAAATCCGTAGATTCAACGAAAAAAATGCTGATTTTGACGAAATGAAACTAGATGACCAAAGACAAACAAGAAAGCATTTAGGTAGATACTCTAGATTTCGACAGGAGCTATTTTTGGACAAATTTTTAATGAAAGGCTTATCTTCCGTTTTGGTGGCTCAAACTATCTGTTTATGTTTATATTTTTTTTTCTATTTTGGTCCTCCCACTGTAGTGTGTACGTTGAATATAAAAATTCTTCTACAGTAGTAAATCAATAATCTGAATGTAAAATTCTAAATCACCTGTGAAATTGAATGTTATCGACCAAATAAGGATGATTTTGAAACACAAAAAAACTCCCCTTTTATTTGATTAAAAGCAACATAAAAGGGATCAATGGATGGATTAGGTTCTGAAATCAATCTTTTCGGTAATAATGGTAAATTTCACCTGTTTTTTGAGCTATCGAAAACTAGCGCTAAAAATTCACCCAATAATCCATTTTCCGACACCCATCTTCTTGGGTATGTT
Source organism: Uranotaenia lowii (assembly GCF_029784155.1). Lineage (NCBI taxonomy): Eukaryota > Metazoa > Arthropoda > Insecta > Diptera > Culicidae > Uranotaenia > Uranotaenia lowii. Next base: position 257,398,059 of record NC_073692.1, read on the forward strand.
TATTCTGTTTCCATGGTGTAAAAAACACAGTGAAGTAGACAAGCAATTGAGCTAACAAAGGAGGTGGAAATATGCTTGTCGAAAATTAAAGCTTTTTGTGTCGCAAACTAAAATTGAATGTCGAAAACTGGATCATCGAGAGGTTTTAGTAAAAGGATAATTAATACGTTGTTTTGAAACTTTGGATCAATAAAAAAGGGTAGAGAATGAAGAAAAAAGTCTGATTCATATAACCAATCATATTTGAAAAGAAAAACATTTGTCATTCAATTTATTTAAATGGTTTCCTGACAAAACAAGCAAAAACTGTCGAAATCTAGGTAATTTGTTATTTATCCTCCTGCCAGCAAACCCGTTTTCAGTTTGTTATTACTATCTGAAAGCGTGACGGGTCAATTCTTGCAACTCTGAAACTTCAACACACTAGGACAGGGGTGAGCAACCTTTTGAACTAACGGGCCAAACTAAATTTGAAATCTTGTCGGCGGGCCGCAGTTAAAATAACATCCGTTTAAATAATTAGCAGTGCTTCCGTCATTTTTTAACAACTACAAATTTTTGGAGAAAATAAATCTGAAAACGGAAAGATAAAACGAATTAAAATGTTTAAAAACAGATACTCAACGACTTTACAAATACCCGATATTTAAAAGGTTCATCACTAAATCTTTATCATTTTTAAATTCTCTCAATTTTTAATAGCACTTTTTGGCGAACATTCATTTTTACATTTTTCTTGTTAAAACCGTCTGTTCGTCATCACTTGAATTTAAAAATCTTCTGGAGCTTACTTACCACAGTGATAACTAAGAGTGTGAAAAATATATATATTTAAAGAAAGCACCGTCTTCTAAGCGTTGGACGTTGAATCTCTAATTGACTTTCTGTAGTTTTTTCCAAAATTAAAACTTGTCCTCGAAACCAAGATTTTTTTTCTCTACAAAAGATTGAAAAAATCCACTTTTTCAATTGAAGTTCTGTATTAGATCATTGCATTGAGATATTGAGCAAGGTTGTCGAAATCATAGAAAAATGTTTACATTTTTAAAGCAACATATTTTAAAGCAACTATCTTCAATATTACATTCTCGTTTCGAGATTTTTTTCCAGATTTTTATAATTTTAAATCTTGTTTAGATATCATTCATTGGGATAGGATTTCTAAAACCATATTATGACTTTGGTAACGTAGAATGCGAATTATAAGTGAAATAGCTAAACTTATCAATGTTTGTTATAATTTCCTATCAAATTTCTCAAACAAGCATCACAGACAATCGTCAAAGACCTTTTGGATCGAACCACAGAATTTCAGATATCTATTGTTTTTATCAAGAACTAATTATTTTTTTCGGCAACTTTGATGCCTGCTGGTTCGTGTTGATAAAAAAAATCTAAAATCGTTCCCAGGCTTTATTATTAAACTTTCGTAATTTTCATCAATATTCAGAAATAAAAAATATTTTACAAGGTTTTAGGTTTAATTTTTTTTTACATGTACTTGGATGCAAACAGAACAAGCATTTTCGCCAAATTGAATAGAATAATTAAAAAAAAAAAATCTGCTGGCCATATTTTTAAAATACAACTTTATTTGTGCTTGAAACGAAAATGATGACTTCAAACAGACTTCAAAATTTCTTTTATTATGTGTATTTTCCGATTTTTGGCTATTATTCCGACTCACTTTAATGGATTTTGCTTTTCAAAGTGGTAGGAGCTAAATAATTAGGAAAAATGTACCCTGAATAAAAAAAACTCTAATATTACGTAACGTAATTAACGTTATACCAATAAACAATATTGCATTTATGCCTTGAACAGAACATAATAAATGCTTAAAATGCCAGAAAAAAGTTAACAATCTGCATGAATGAAATGTAGATGTGTGTATATTTGATCAAGTCATATAAATTTTCCTAACATTCCGTTGTAGAAATAGTTAAGGCATATAAATTTGAAAAAAGCTTCGCGGGCCGCACAAAAGGGTCTCGCGGGCAACATGCGGCCCGCGGGCCGCGCTTTGCTCACCCCTGCACTAGGATATTGAAGTCACTTTTTTATTCGAGACAAAACTAATACAATATTCATATCAAAACGAAATAAATTCTTTCGTTTAATATTTCACTAAGATTAATAAAATGCGTTAGGGGAACTAGGGGTAAGACACACACGTTAAGAAGAATCTTTTATAACTCTTAAATGAATAATATGATTCAGTAAATTCGGAAATAGTTTTGAAAAGGGGACTATTGTGCACCATAAATGCATAAACAGAAACACTTAAATCAATACTTACGTCCTGTATGTGAAATATTGAAAGGCTTTTAAAGTATGATTTCCATTTCGTTAGGGTCAAAGTGCGCATATGTGTGTACCCAAACCCAAGTTCAAAATTTCGATGAATTTAAAACTCATTCTACTATGGCTTTTCCCTTCAGAGATCTCTTAAAACAGTAAGTAAAATCAATTTTAAGATCTTTTTCTAGTATTTCAAACAATGGTTGAAAAAAATACTAACTAATTGAGTTTCAAAAACTGTTGTATTTCTTGCCATCAGAGGTGCAAAGAGATCCCATCATGAAACATGCAGTGCCGATTCTAACAGCCCGACGTCAGCTCCGAAAAAATCATCTTGCAAAGTTGCAGACTGATTCTATTTCCCTTACGTGCAGAGCGTCGAACGTGTCTGCAAGTAAAAGTCGCGATGACTGCACGTTACGAAAATTTCAAACTTGCAAGCCCGAAGATAAAATCCCTTGAGCCGAACAGAAAGAATCATTTCCGAAGATAGCTACAGTCTGCAAGTTGCTTGCATGCAGCGCGATGATGCGATGTACGTTTGCAAATTTGCAAGTTGCAACTTACAAGTTACAGGACGGTGGACTCGTTCTTGTGCGGTTGGATTCGTTCCACTAACCTAGGACCGACCGAACCGAGTTCATGGAGAAAGAAAGTGATAGGCCGAAGAGCCACAGCCACCGACCATCAATTCAGTTGCCGTTCAGCCATCGAAGCGTGCGTGTGTAGCGTATGTACATGGCTGTCTGCAAAACACTCGGCGCGCCGCCGTACTACAGAAGTAAGGACATGTTGGAGTTGTTGTTGTTGTTGGTGCCTTCGTGCTCGTTTCGTTTCCTTCTAAGACGGATTCGAAAGGAAGTGGTGCCCAAATTTTATTTGAGTTTTCAATGATCATTCTAGGGTGTTTAAGATAAATCATCAAAGCAAATAAAAACTAGTTTGTTTTGATTATAACTTTGTCATCTTACAAGTTATTTATGAATACAAAAGTGTTAATAAAAGCTTATCTTAAAAATGTTGGAAAATCATCTTTATTGTTTTATAACACAGCTGCGGCCCGAAAAATTCAATCCATTCTCCATGGATAGGATCACTTGATAAAATAGAATCACATATTAAAGATTCAGTATTGAGAGCAGGGTTGCCAACATTTACAAATTCAAGGAGCTTGAAAAGAAAAATCAAAGAAAATCAGGTTAACATAAAATGATCGAGCTGAGTGCCTTTTTTGGTCACCGTTGTAAAATGAAATGGAGTTGATACACATTACCGTTCATAGTTCTATTAAATAAGCTAAGTGCTCACTGTCACTTCAACCTTTAAACGCGATGTTATTTGATTTCATGCCATTAATTCATATTTCGTATCAAAGCGTTTTTTTAATGTGATTCAGCGTTTTTCAAATATGTGATTCAGCAGTTGTTTGAAAATCTACTTTTTTGGATTTGTTTTATTTAAATTTTGATATTTGAGATACTTATCAAAGCCTTTTGCAAAAATTCTTCATAGTAGTTCTCGCGAAGTTAAACTTAAAAGTGGCAGATTTCAAAAGTTCGTTACGAAAGATACGCAAACAGTTTAAAAAACTTGAATAAAAAATTCCGATTTGTATGAAAATGTTCATTCATGTTAATCCTTTAGTCAATTTATTTTGATAAAAAGTACATAAGTTGCTGACTTTGAAACATAAATCAATAATTTATTCAGTTTCCATACTTCTTATTTTGAAGATTATGCAATTGACTGATTGATGGGCGAAAGCGTGATATGTTTAACCGTGAAACGTCCAGCTTTTTATAAGCAGTTTCGTAATATCTGAGATAAATAGCAACCGTTGAGTAAGATTTTTAAAATTTAAGTTTCTACGAAGACTGCAAGTAATTTTGGCTTTGAAGTAAAAGAAATTTTTTCTTCCTTCTGTTGAGACGAAATTCTGATGAAATTTTATACCAAAATGAATTATAGATATTTTTCAAAGTATAACTTAAAACGCTTTACAGTCTTCAGCAAAGAAGTAAAAAATAATATATAGACAGTTATTGATTTATCATAGCACTGATTTTTAAAAGCCTTATCAGTAATACTGGATGCGATAGACAAAATCTGACCAAAAATTCGAGTTCAGGACGCGAAATTAATTAAAACCAAGTTATAAAACTTTGACAGAAGATTCGAATCAAACAGTGTGTGAAGTTTTTGAGTTCAAGGTTGGAATGACGACGAGCAAGCACTGAATTTCTATTGAGTTTTGTACCGATCTGTAAAAACTTTCTGTAAAAACTGTAGATAACTTGGTAAAGATGACGTGATTCTTATACATGTCTAAGCAAATGAAACTGAATTCTAAAATTGAAATTCACACAATTTAATCTGTGATCCTACTAATCAAGTGATCCTGCCTTTGGAGAATCGATTGAATTTTTCGGAACGAAACTTTAAAGAATTTTAAGGCAGCTCTGTTATAAAACAATATAGATGATTTTCCAACAGTGTTTGGATCAGTTTTAATTAACAACTTTGTGTTTATAAATAACTTGTAAAATGACAAAGTTATAATCAAAACAAATTTGCTTGTATTTGCTTTGATGATTTATATCAATCACCCTGGTATGATAATTGAAAATTCAAATAAAATTTGGGCACCACTTCCTTTCGAATCCGTCTTAGAAGAAAACGAAACGAACACGAAGGCACCAACAACAACAACTTCAACATATCCTTGCTCTTGTCGTACGGCATGCCGCTTCGCTGGCTGAACGGCAACTGAATGGATAGTCGACGGCACCTCGGCCTATCATTTTCTTACACCATGCCATGGATTCGGTTCGGTTTTAGGTTGGGTTGGGATGGATCAAATCGAACCGCACAAGAACGGGTCTACGGTTCTGCCTGTAACTTGCAAGTTTGCAAACGTACATCGCATCATCGCGCTGCATGCAAGCAACTTGCAGACTGTAGCTATCTTCGGAAATGATTCTTTCTGTTCGGCTCAAGGGATTTTATCTTCGGGCTTGCAAGTTTGCAACTGTTCCTAACTTCGGAGAATCGTTTGTAATTTTCGGAACGTGCAGTCAAAGGATTTTACCGCGCGGTTGGCTTTTACTTGCAGACACGTTCGACGTTCTGCACATAAGGGAGAAAGAATCAGTCTGCAACTTTGCAAGACGATTCTTTCGTGGCTGACGTCGGTCTGTTAGAATCGGCTAAAAGTCGTGCGCTGCATGCTACATGTAGGGATCTCTTTGCACCTCTGCTTGCCATTGAAAACTCACCTAAGTATTTTAGTAGTGTTTGAATGAAAAAGTGATATTTTCACAAAAACACACATTCAAAATGAAAGTAGAAGATATTTGTAAGCTAAATTAATGAAAGTCCTGCTTTTGAAAGCATTCTAGCGTGGAAAAAAAACTGTGAAAAAAAATGGAAATTTTTCCTGTTTTCTGTTAACCAAAGTGACAAATTTGATGGTTTTCCAGGTATCGACGGAGTGTTCAAATTGTTTATCGGAAGAAGATATAAAATTATTTAGATTTTCATAAATTTATTCAAGTGTCGTATTCCGTTTATGAAAAAAGCACTTCTGCTCTTATGTGAGTGCTCTTATGTGTACTGTTTGCACATTTTTCATAATTTGAAAATTGATTTGTTTCATGATGAAACTGGTATGTGTTATGATAAATATTAGTTTGCGCGAGGAGCTTGATTTAAATAGTAAAATTACTATGTATGTTTAATTGTTTATTTGAATGCATGCATTATAACATTATTCAAAACATTCAAATTCACACTTCCGACACACGTCGCTCAATGTTAGTGTGTTCTCCCGATGCTCTGGAAAGATTTTCGAAGTTATGAAACTTGAAAGCAGCTTAAAATTTGTTTGTTTACTCACGGGTTTGATGAATTATGATCCTGAATTAGTATGAACAATAAGAATGTTTACCATGGTAAAATTATCATACGCACTGATGTTTTTGAGTCAAATTTATTTTGTTCTCAAAAGTACCATAAGTGTAGTATTTTGTTGATATGAATTGGTGCCACAATGTCTAAATTGCTATGCGGACGCTAGTTGTAATAGGAATTATGATGAAATCATCATGACCATAGTATTTTCGACAACAAACAATGACAGTTATCGAAGATTACCAGGTACATAGTAATTTCAATGATGTTTCATGCGCACTTTTACAAAATTGATGTTATACTTTGCGTGGTTGAAAATACTATAACGCAGAAATGGTAAAATTATTATGACAACGTCTCTGGAATAGCAACACAATTTTTTTCCTTGTAGGCACCCAGCAGTGATGTCAGTTGAATTTATTATTTTTCAATGTCAATAGACATGCCTTCATTAATCATCTCATAACTTTTTAGTCTAATAAGATACGAAGTTACGTTCTTCAACAAAATTGTTAAGCCCAAATTTCCTTTGGAAAATTTATATATTGGCACAAAAACCATGAGCAGACTCGTTTCCACAGAAGAAACAAAAAGGATGTTGATTTTTTCAGTACAAAATATTCAATTTTCCCGTACAAACCTTTAAGTTCAAAAGGCTACTCATGTAAACGATAATTAAAAATTCTGCAAAAAATCATGGATGAGTTTTGAACCAAAATGAAGCTTATTAGACCCCAGGGTTTGAGAAATTAAAAAATGAACCCGAATCGACTCAGTCTAGTGCGCAGCTCAATTTAGTGCGCTGCGTATAAAATTTTGGGGTGCTGATGATAAATCCCAACTTTACATCGATTTTGTATGAAAAAGGTGGCTCGGATTACACGGAAGCTCGGATTACCGGAGAACGGATATGCGGGGTTCTAGTGTATTTATATTTCGTCTAATCCAAGGATTCACTCTTCCGTAGTAGTCTTTCCCCTGACTACGTCGGGTAAACGGAAATTTACTGCATAAAAAATGCAGATACAGTATCTGTATATCGCCTTTACTTTGATAGATTTCAGAACTGCATAATATTTTTATAGATTCAGTGGTCTTGGAAAACACAAATTTTTTTGACACAGTGTTCTGATTTTTACAAAAAAAAAAACATTTCTGCTAGGCACAAAAACTTGCGTTGCGTGATGTTCGTTTTTAGTTTACCAAAATAAATTAAACTTATTACAGTAGAACCCCAATTATCCTAGGTAGTCGGGGGAAGGACTACCCCTGATACGTCGAAATACATTTTACACGATTATACGAAATACGTTGAAAATCCAATACTTTTTCTTGTATTGTGTATCATCCAAGCGCATGATTCGTAAATACATGGATTTTTTAATGCAATTTAATCAACGTTTTTCGGCGAGTTTGGACTTTAAATCTTTTCAAAATAGCGCGACAAAATACATGAATTTTGTACGAAAATTGTGAATAACGTGAAAACTCGGATAACCGTATCTCGGATAAGTGGGGTTCTACTGTAGACATGTTTGAGGGATTCAAATGGAAGGTGCTTTCTTAATCATAATTTATGTTTCGTCATAATAAAAGGCACTAATTTATCATGAAGGAAGAAAGAAATGCGGTATAACTTGTGCATGGGTCAAATAAAACTATATTTGTCTTTTTCAACTCCATTTTACGATACCTTGCCAATGAGTATGATAACAAAATTATGTAAAACACATTTGGCACTAATACAATGTGCAACGCAACGGAATGCTGAATTCGGAGTTTGAATTCTAATCTGAATTTTAAAATTTAATGGTTCTAAAACATCACCTTAAGAGTATTCGCACTTCCAAGCGTCATCGTCCAGAATCATCAACTCATTTATATAAGATTCAAGGACATAACGAGCTGTTTTTCTTCCAAGGAACAATAATTCTGTGAGTCAGTATGTATCGGCTTCTTAAAGTAGGTACCACAGCTCGAGGCAAAGGAAAATTGCTCCCACAAGCTACAAAACCACACCGTGCCATTATTGGGGTCAAGCTTAAATATGTAGAACAAATTTGAAATGATTTCACCAATGGAGCAGCAGCAGGAGGAGCCCTTCCGAGGACTATAGAAAGGGAAGCTGTGCAACGTTGAGTGGCTGTTTTGTTGCTCTTTTTGCCCCAGCATCAGAGCCCCCAAACTGCTGCTTGCCTGCTTGCTGCTGCCCCTGAGGCGTGTGTTGTTCGAAATAAATGGTTTAACTAGGCGGAAGCAGTTTCCCTTAAACCACAAAAGTTGTTTGTTGGGTAGGTGCCTTTTCTCCCTGAGAACCTGGAGATATTTTTCAGAGGATATAGCAAGAAACGGAACGGGAAAGTTGATATGTCTTGTTCGAAAAGAAGCTTTATGTGCTATTATAAATGACAACTCGCACTCAAACAGAACGGAAAAACCGCACATCCACCCACTTCTGTTCGCTTTTTGTAAAGCTTCCTTGCTCTTCGGCTCAGTCGTAAAGGGGGAGTAAAGTGGTATACCGCACAGAAAAGTTTTCGCTTAGGAGATGCTTGAGAGAAATATTTTCCAAACACGAAGTGAGACAGCAGCAGCAGAAATCATGATGATGATGATGATGCGAAGAATAGGTACGAGTTAGCAAACCTCTCTTATCACAAATCGATCAATGAAGGAATGATGATGCTGATGATGATGATGACGGTGTAATGGTTGAAAAGCAAAGATTGGATGTTGGAAAAAAAAAACTTTCAAATACTATAGAGATACTTCGAACTCTAAGGTGCTTGTTCAGTTGTAAACAAATCATGACTTCCCTCCTGCTGTACTTATGTATGGGGAAAACTTTCACGCAGCTATTGAACGGGAAACATTCTAACGACTTTTAGCTTCATTTCAATCACGAATCGGAAAGCTTTGATGATCTCTCATACAAACTTAGATTTTTTTAACAATTAGACCTATTTCGAGAGTCAACAGACCAGATATGTAAGTATTTGTGAAGGACGAGTAATTCTCGTTGTTACAAATGTTCTAACTTTGGATATCTATTGCTTTTCATCTTTGAGTATTGGACTCGAGATGAAAGAAAACTATGTTTACATCGATGACAAAAGAAGAATCTCTACGTGGACAAGGTGAAAATTATTTCTGTTAGTAGCATCAAAAAATACTCTCTTTAAACGTATTACAGGACGACACCTAACGTTCTTGCTTATCGGAAAATAGATTTAATAATAAAAGCTTACCTGTCGATCGGTTCGAGGATCGATGTTGCCCTTCTACAGGACAATGTCCGAATGATCTTTAAGACTGATCTTTCAGTCGAACATCGTCCTGAAGATGAGCACATCGAGCCTGGAACCGATCAACAAAAAATCCTATTTAAATATTTTTTCCGTTAAGTAAGAACGTTAAGTGTCCAGTCCTGTAACACGTAAGATTATTATATTCAACAGGCTGTGTTCCAATTATTCAACAAGTAAACATTGTAGATGATTGCATACATTCAGGGGTTTTCATTCTACGATGTATGAAGGGATAATTTTAGTTGTACAAGAAATCAAGAAAAAACTGGTTTACATTTCCAAGCATTCAATCAATCTCAGTAATCAGTAATCAATATCACTTTACGGAGTAATCAGTATCACTTTACGAAACGAGTACCGTAAAGTGGGGGAACATTGATTACTTTTTTCATTCATTTCAGAATATTTTTGAAAGGAATGCTTCTTCGAAACACCTAAAAGTTTTAAACGAAACACCTAAAAGTGTTCAAACGACTTGAGTGGCTATAACTAAATATTTGTTACAAAACCAGATAACATGTTTCGGGGTAACTTTGATCACTTTGGTGTTTACGTATCTCAACATCTTCAAAATTATTGTATATATATGCCATTTAGCAAATAACGCTTGAAACAAGAATACCTAATAGTATTTACTGTTTGTTTAAACTGAATTTTTCATCGTTTTCTCTAGAAAAAAATTATGCTCAAAAGATAGTTGCTGTATACATTTAGGGGCAACATTTTTTTCTCAATATTTGTTGTGCCTCAAAAAACTAATGGAATTCTACCTTCATGCAAATCTCTAGGTCCTCCCACTGTTCCCATGTTCTATTTTTTCGTCAAACTTCACCATTTGATAGAGTTTTAAGCCATTTGTTCTATACAGGCTTTGACATGGATAATGTTCGTTTTTTTATTATAAAAAAATGATCAAAAATTTACCATGAAAATAACATTGAATCTATACCTATACAAAGGAAAAATGTTAAACGTACACATAAAATAAGCAATGTCCTTATTTTTTTAGCGGCCCACTACACTGCTACATACCAAACGCTACTGTTTTCGGCACGTCTAGCAGCAAAAATAACAAATAAATGCTAAATGCTTGAATTACATCAGGAGAGGTGTTTGCTTGTGAGCCTTAAAACAGATATTTTACGATTTTCAAATATCATTTTTAGCAACATCAAAAATCTCCCAATTCGAACCAAATTAAGCCTATCTGAAACTTAATTTCAGGCATCAAAAATAGAAAACAGTTTTCAGATATTTTAACTTGAGACTAGGTTAATGTTGATAATCTCCGAAAATTTCATGTTGATCGATGTTAGTTATCCCGGTGGTGATCAAAGTTTGCCAGTTTACGGTACTGGAAGTTTGAACGTGCAATAAATTGAAACATTGACGTTTTTGTGATCCAATAAAGCCGATTTAAATATGAAATTGTTCTCTTACCCTCCTTCTCTCGATATTTTCAATAAACTGGAATGGAGAAATAAGTTAAGTTCAGAGAATTTTATGAAAAAAATCTGTTAATTAATGGAACATTCCAACATATACGAGAGCAAAAACAAACCGTGATAGATTGAATTTTTGTCAACGTTTGAATTCATGATTTTTTAAAGATTTTGATCTGAAATAATTTGATTTTTTCGATTATGTTAATGGAAAAAGTATGCAAATTCGTTGCATGAAAGGCGTTGTCTAAATAATTCAAATTTATTGGTTTTTAAAATTATTTTTTCATTTAGAAACCCCCTCCTCTCGTAAAGCTTTAACTTAAATACACAAAAAAAAAGGATTTCAATTTTTTTTTCGGCCAAATTACACAGTTTAAAACAGGAGGTCGAAAATGCAAATCGAATTTCAACATAAGTATAAATAGCAGAAATTGATAATAAAAAAAATCTATGAGCAGAACGATGCTTCAGTGATGTTATTACTGAGTTGGTAAAGATGAAAGACTTTCTGGGAAATTGAATTTGAAAACTGGTGGATGCTATTCTTCAATATGCGATGATCTGTGGGTGTTTTCATCTTTATGAGCATATTGCTTCACAAGCTTTTGTTAATCTATAGGGGAGAGTGGGGATACTTGATCCCCTTTTCCTATTTTCACCATATCTTTTTGGAAAAATTTAGCAACTCGCCGTCTTTGACATTTTCTGTCAGCTTGTAACTTCAAGTTTCTATGCTCCAAAAATTAGAACGATACTTGAACCCGTTGAACTAGAAGCATTTTCGTGGGAGTAAAAAAAATACGATTTTTCTGAAGTTAGGGGAGACTTGATCCCTTATTGAAGGAGACTTGATCTTTTATTCAGGAAGCCCTAATCCTTGTATAAAAATCTAACAAAACCCCAAGATAGAATGTTAATTGACTATTTTGGTCATGTTTGTTCTCATTTCACAATTTATAGCAGACATAAGAAGAAAATTCTATAACACTGTCTCAACGCTAATAGCATTGCATACTTGAAGGCGCTATTTTTTATAATTAAGAGAAAATTAATTATTTTTGCTCTTTTCTTCGGACAATTGTATGATAAATATTAGTTTTTGGATAAATATTAGTAATTTCGTAATCAGCAATCATAACGATCAATTCAGAAGAAGAATATGCCGTTTGGAAGGGGGATCATTTGTACCCAACTCTAGGGGATCAATTGTACCCATAATCAACATTTAGAAAACTTTTTCTGAAAAAAGTTGAGAGTTTTCCATTACTTTGAAAATATGGCATTATGAAGTTCATTTTACGTTCGAACGATTGATACATTGGAACGAATATTTTTTTCATAATTTTCCCATGTGACGAACATTTTAAAGTGATGAAAAAAGATCTTCGAGTTACATTATGTGAAATTTTTCAAACAAAGTTCAATTACTCAAACAATTATTTTGTTAAAAAATTTTAAACTACAAGCATTGTTATTTTGCTCATTTTGGTACATTTTTCTAGAACATTTGATCTTTGTAAGACATTCCAGTTTCGAGATATAGCTAAGGAATCAAGTATCCCCAGGGATCAAGTATCCTCATTCTCCCCTATGGAAATCATATCTTATTGCTGGTTTGAGTTTGCTTACATGGTGAAGAAAACTCTTTCCCATTTTTCTAGTTTTAATTTTATTTTTCAGTAGTGTTGTTGGGCTTGTGATATAGCTCAGTTGGCAAGTCTGTTATCTCCTGAGCCGATGTCCGCGAGTTCGAGCCCAAGAGTAAACATCGAACACAGTTGTACCGGATAAGTTTTTCAATAACGATCCGCCAACTGCAACGTTGATAAAGTCGCGAATGCCATAAAGATGGTAAAACGACTATAATCGAAACAAAAAAAAAAAGTAGTGTTGTTTTTTCTGATTCTGCATCGATTAAGCATTGCTGCTCATCAGAGTTCGGCATCGCTAACTGAAAAATTAGCGCCGCTAATTAAATCGCTAACTCATACAAAGTTAGCGATCGCTATTTCAAAACGCTAAATGTGCCAACAAAGTTATCGCTTTAAGCTTAAAGCGCTAATCGCTAATCGCTAACAATTTACCAACATTAAGGCCGGAACAAATATTAAATTTATCTTTAGTCACGCACTTCCCCGTTTCGATTTTTCCAACTCCCCAAGGGGTAATTAATGAAGTTTCAAGTAGGGGAGAGTGGAGTATCGTGGGCCATGGGGAAACGTGGGCCATTTTTAATATCTCAGATGTGTGTTGAAATAAAAATCTCAAACCAACTGTCATCGTCGTCGCTTTGCGTGAGCATTTATTCCTATATGTTGTTGACTGAAATATGCATCAGATGTTTCTTTTATTTATCAAGCTAAAAAAAGTTAGAAAAATTTACTTATATAATTAAAAAAACACTCGCTAATTTCATCGATGGGGAACCTAAAGTGCACAACAAAAATATGCTCATACGCTTATGATCTTAGTTTTGTCATGATCTTTCACGTGAAAAAGGAGTTTTTGATGAAACATCAATAAGTCACATAAACGCAACCGATTTGCAAATCATAGCTTGTGGGGAATCGTGGGCCACACATCTTGAATCACCTATATTTTTATGTTTTTATACACACCAGAACTTAAAATGTGTTTTACCTATCTGTAAAGTTTTCTTATGCCAGATGAAGAGTTATGAAAAATATTTTGTCCATCCTATTTAAGAAATTTTGCCAAAACGTTCGCGAGCCAGGTTTTGAAATTCTCAGTTCTCTTTTTTATTTCATCATCTGAAATTGCTTTTAAATAACGAAATGAAATAGGAAATCACAGTTTTGGGTCAACTCATAAACTTTGCATGTTATTTGGTCAATTTGGATTTGGTGGCCCACGATTCCCCACCATTTTTCAAAATCCAAAAAATATTGCTGTTTTTCAAACAGTCAGAATTTGGGGATAATAACTTATTAAAAATTTAAAAAAATTACCTTATGATACCTTGAAAATGTAGAAAACCATACCATTTTTTATTTTCATTTAATCTTTTATAATAAAGAAGTTATGGAACAACGAAAAAAAGTGGCCCATGATTCCCCACTCTCATATTTAATTTAAAATTAGATACATTGATTGTATTTTCATAAAATTATATGAACAAAACCAAAACTGTCAAAGATAGGTGTTTTAACGAGTTTCTGTGTTCTATAAATTAAAATAAACGATTTTCGATCAATTAAAGAAAGAGCAAAAGAACAGAATGTGGAAAATGGGAACAATATCTCTCTTTCTTTTATTTAAAAGTTGGTCAAAAATTTACTCGATTTATTGGTTTTGTGCAAAGTAGATAGTATGCAATTTTGTTGCAAATAATCTTTTGTGCAATTCATTGTTTTTTTTGTTTTGGCATTATTTTTCATAATCCTCATTTAAAATCTTTAACCTGTTTTCTCCTTTTTCAAATTTGCAGGAGCAATGTCAAACGTTTATACAATTTCTATTTGAACTTAAAACGAAGACTTCAATAGTGATTTTATCTTATATTTATATAAGCTCGTCTATAAAATCTCTAGAAAACAGTATTGTGAAAAATAAATAGCTCAACCACTTGAAAACAAATGCTGATGAAGAGATGTTGAAATTAGTTTTATATTGTTTAACACCTTTTATTGTTATCTTCTTCTGTAAAAGTTGCTAAAAAAAGTGCTTAAAGAGTGAAAAATGACACTAAACACATCTTTTCTCTATCTCTAGTACGCATTCCTCCAATGAATCCAATTAAGCAATCAGAATGATGCACAATGTCACTTTGACTTGATTATTGAAAAAAGTTTATTCTATCACTAAGAATTCGAGAGATTGATACAAATCTATGGGAGTTAGCGATCTTCAATTAGCGGAACCAAAAAATAGCGGAACTTTTCAATTCGCTAAATCAATCCAAACTTAGCGGCAAAATTAAACCGCTAACAAAAAGTTAGCGGACTAACTAGCGAATAGCGGATTAGCGCTTTTGTGCCGAACACTGCTGCTCATGTTTTCTTGTGCTCCGTTGAATTGATGGAACTTCTTAAACGTCGTCATCTGAATCGATATAATCTTTTATTTCGAAATCCATTTCAATTGTGCCATCCACACACATTTCTTTGTATCATCTATCATCAGGAAGTAAATTTTAGCCTGATTTTACTGACATCATGTGATCTCGAAGGTCCAAGATCCTCGAAGCTGCCTGAGAGAAACTTTTAAAACTCCCGCACAAATCCATCTAGCAGAAATTTGCATCGTTTTTCAATGGCTCCCGCTAAAAAACTCAAATTAATGTGACATACATTGTTGAATAATGTCGAAAGATTGTTTACTTTGCAACTACACCAAGGAATATTTGAATAAGTTAGTGCCAAGGCAGCCCTGCTCCAGTGTTGGTACACACCGCGACACCTGAAATCAATAACCTTGTAACCTCTTCACAATCCCATGCACAATCAAGACAATGTCGAAAAGCAGTGAAAAGATTATACAGACGACCTCTTTTCCGACCTCTGACTCAAAATTTGAAACATGAAAGCAATAGAGTGTCACTCACAACCAAGGCCGTGCGAACGGGGGGTTAGAGGTTTAACCTCCTCCATTGAGATTTTTTCCCAGTAAAATTTTCACCGTAGTATCAAGGAATTTCTTTATTTTAAAAGTTGTTCAAATACAAGTGTTAACAAGCAAGTCAGAAATTTGACTCGCCTCCGGTGGAATTTATTTATAAATCACCCTAGGTTTGAGACATTTAATTTTATAACACTATGACGTTCAAGAATTGAAAATAATTTCTAATTGTATATTTCGATTTGGAAATCAATTACTTTTTTGAATTAAAATTCTTAACTCGACATACAAAAACCTTACCTCGTCTATAGAAAGGGGTTTTATAAAGAAGCGTAGCTAAACAAGAACAGAGTTTGAAACGAACCATTTTAACTTAAAAAGTAGGTAATTCATCAAATGTTGAATAATAATTTTATACATCGACATATTGGGCACCATGTAGATAACAGGCGTATACCTCTTACGATGGTCCTAAGAATTAGAAAAAAAAATAAAAAAAACCGATATTTAATAATAATCTTATACAAATTTTGTTTCAAAAAACCGTTTATGTCTCTACAAATGTTATGCTGATATGAAATATTCCTCAAAAAACCAATTTCAGCTTCAATGCATTTTTTCTTCTTGTTCATCTCAATGCTAAACATTACATTTGAAACGTTTTGATAAATTACATAAGGCCACAAAATAGATTTTCAAAACATTAATTTTTCTACTTTGGGTGCCCTGAATCTAAAGATGTAATCTTTTATATTAGCTTTTGATATTGAAATAACTTTTGAAAATAGGTTAAAATTATTTAAGAAATTAATTTTTACGGCCTTTTCGGTGCATGTTATATTCTCATAGTGAGAACATTTCAATAGATGGATCCATTAGATGGATAGAAGAAAATTACAGGTGTAGAAAATGAACGGGTAGAAATTTTTTAAAAGCATTTTCACTACATTCTTAACTTTTGAATTAATTATGAATTTCTGAATATTCTACCGCAGGTATGTAGATGACTGTTTTTGCGTTGGTGTGAGTGATCAAATTCCAGTGATTCAAGAAACTTTTAACGATTTCCATAACAAGCTCCAATTCACGATCGAACTGGAAAGTGATGGAAAAATAAAATTTCTTGATATGCAACTAACAAGAAATAATGAAAAAATACAAAAAACTTGGCTTCCAAAACAAAATTGTGGCCGATATTTGGATTTCGAATCAGAAAGTCCATACACTCACAAACGTAATACAGTTATTGCTCTGACCGATCGCGCTATAAAATTAACAGATGCGACGAATAGACCACAGATGATTGAAAAAGTGAAAAACATATTAAAGAAAAACAATTACCCGACATATTTTACTGAATCAATCATCAAAGATAGAGTTCATAAACACTACAACACATTACAAAACAACAAAGAAAATGGTTTTAAGAGATATGTTTCGACACCATATGTACCCTGTTTAAGTGAAAAACTGCAAAAAATACTAGTGAAACATGATATGACACTAGCCACAAAACCGAAAGAGAAAATTAAACACGAAGTTTTCACTAAAATGAAAGACCCTATTCCAAAAGAAGAACAACGAAATGTGGTCTATTCCATACCATGCAAGGACTGCCAAGATCTAGTGTACATTGGCCAAACAGGTAGAATGCTTGGGAAAAGATTACAGGAACATGAAAAATTAATCGCAAAAAACGAACCAAAATCGGGATTAGCGCAACACGCAATAGAAGCGCAACACTGTTTCGACTTCAAGAAACCAGGAGTAGGGGAGAACTGTACAAGACGCACCAGCGAGGTAAAATGGCCATGACATTTTTTCTCAAAAATACACTAACCTTTGGCTCTGAATGGTGTTTTTCTTCATTTTTATTGTAGCAAACGAGCTTTTTCATCATTTTTTAGATGAAAAGTTCACATAAACGACTCTAATTCTTAGAAACAGAAGAATTAATGGATTGTGCCTAAAACTTGTTATTTTTTATGGTTAACATATAAGGTTTTATGGTAAACCAGTCTGCGCTATCTGATCCAACTGCAGCTTTTCGTTATAACACTCGTATGCACTTTCGAATGGCTATTAATATTTTATTATATTTCAATAACTTTCCACAAATTTTAACTAAAATTAATCATATCAAAATTGGGGCAGAATGCCCGCAAAACCACGTGTTTTAGGCTAAAATTTTGAATGCTGTTAACTTTTGAGAAAACCCAAATGTCAAAACAAAACGTCTTTCATTTCATTTGCTGACTCCTACATTACGATAAGAATGCATAATTACAACAAATTTCGTCCTTGTTTGAGTTAAAAACGTGCACCAATATTTGACTCGAAAAAATTATCTGCCGCCATGTTTGCCACGATATCAGTCAAGAATTTAAATTTCGTAGCCTACCTGAAGGCGTTTTACCTATAAGGAAATAAAAAAGTGAATTTTGAAAAGCAAAATTTTCGTTAAATTAAGCAATAAAAATGATTTTTTGCCAAAGTATGGTTAGTTTGAAAAAATACGATGAACATGTAATAAAAACTTTGATGTTTCAATAACTATATTCCGTATAATCTTTGTTCCATTTCTCACCACCCATTCGGTATGGTGCGTTCTGTCCACTAGTTTTGGCGTTCTACCCCGCGGCTTGTTTTCTGGCTGTTTAAGATTTTCACAAAAATATAACCAAAATCGTGTTTTTAACATATTATTTCTTTCTGATAAGATGTAAATATGATCCCTGAATCATCGTGAACTTTCAATTTGATTCATAGATGATGGGTATCGCTGTAAATAGCGATTATGCTTAACTGGTGCGTCTTGTACAGTTTTCCCCTACTCGAGCGGAATCTGAGAGTTCGGGAAACCAGAGAAACTGCCGAAACCCTACACATCCAAGTAAGAGGAAAGGAGCGAACATCGAATCAACAAACCGAAGTAGGAAAACTAGCTACATACAACGGTCTCATAGCCAAACTGAGAGGAGAGACAGTAAACAAACCGACAAGCAGCCGAACAGAATAAAATTGTGCTGCTTTATTTTTTGTAAGTGATGTGAAGTATTGTAATTTTGATAAATGTAATTTAATTTTAAAAGTTTAAAGTTTTTAATAAAAGTAAATATTTTTAGACGTCTGATGATGGGTGAAGAAAAGTAACCCGAAACGTTACGTAAAATTTAAAAAAGTTGTTTCACTCACCGAAAAAACTCAATAAGAAAAAACCGTATATTCTTAACTTTTGTTCAAGCACGGATAAACTATTTTGAAATGTTAGAATCGGACAGGGTTGAGTCTAACCAACCCCCTGGCAACTTGACAGTTCGGCCGAGTTTCGTGTGTCTGTTTCAAAATCGCAGATGTCGCATGTGTACCGCTTGTTTACATACTTTTCGAGTCATGAACATGGAATAGGCATATCATCAAATGTGGTGCGAATCAGGCAAATTCATAACTTTCGAATGAAGAAAAGGATGTTTCAACCGAAATTATTATTCTCATTCAATATTTTATCTATTTACTTTTTGCATAGCTTCCATTTAACGGTTAATGTTTAGCTAAAATGTGGCTTTTTTGCCATTCCAAAGTATTCTTATGCATCGTAGTTTATGAAAATCACTTGATGATTGACGTGGTGACGTTGTATTTTACATGTATTGACGACGATTGCCTTCTATGGTTTCGGTGGGGGGTCCTTGTCCTAAAAAACTACTGGATATCAGTCAAATATTGTGATCAGTTCAGAAGTTTCAGAACACATGAAGAACACACAGATTGACGTCCTATTAGTTTCCTTGGACTGAACATTTGAAAACAGATAAACTTTACATAAAACTAAGCTATAAACTTCAAATTCGTAACGTTTTTTTTTTATTTATTGAATCAATTAAAAGAAAATGCGCCCTTCCGACATGTTAAGTTGCTTGATTTTGGATTTGACAGAACCAGAGAACCAGAAAAACTGGCACACGCAATTTGTATGGAAAACGTCAAGTTGCCAGGGGGTTGAGTCTAACACAACACAATAGTTGGTCTTGTGTGGTTCGCACCTTCTTCTATTCATCTATAATTTTAAATTCTTGAAATGTTCTCACTATGAGAACATAACATTCACCGGCCGTAAAAAAAAATACATAAGGCCGTAAAATAATTTCAAAACAAAATTCACGGTGATTAATATTAATTAATAAAATTATTTAAGAAACTTTTGCACTTTTTCGACAAAACTTTAAAACAAAAACATTATATTTGAAAATAAAACTTTTAAATCAATTTTCCTTAAGACATCAAATAATTTTGATTTCATCAAAAAAGTGATAAAAGTTTTTTAATTTGTTTGCTATTCTTCATTCAACGATTTTTTAAAGAAATTTTAAACCAAATTGAATTTTTTATATTTTTAATGCATAAATATAATCGTTGTGCAGGTTTCAACAAATTTGCTTAATGAAATCAAGTTTTTTTTAACTTTCTGCAGAAATGTCACAAATACTTGTACCTAATGATAATACCATATTTAAACAAAAAACCCTTGAATTTCAGTTTTTAAGATCATTCGTCAGCATCATCATCAAAATAATATTCCTGAATTGAATGATGAATGATAAATAAAATCAGAATCCGAGTTTTTCTTAAATTTATCTTTGATAGTTTATCAGTTATCAATGATTGATTTCACTAAAAACTGATACATTTTGAAACTCCATGTCACCAAAACTTTATGTGATAGTTTTCAATTCTGATATTCTTTCTTCAAGAATATACATTTTACCCATATACCGAAAATAAATTTACATAAATTAGTGTTTTAGAAATATTTTTTTCAAATTTTGAAACTAGACTGCATAGAAATTGTTATGAACAAATTTATAGTTCAGAATAAGAAACATCATTTTTGAAAAATTATCAGTTTTTATTGTACGCTTTATTTATAGAGGGATTAACCAACTTACTCTTCAAAATTATCTTGATTTTAAACTTTTATTGTGATTGGTTGTGGAAGTTTCAATTTATTAATTCAGTAAAATTAATTATATTTGAGTTTGTGTGATAATAATGAGTAAGAAAATGGTGTAAGAAATCCATTTCCTTATTTATTGTGTATTTTTGGTCTTGTAATCAAGAACGTAAAACGTGGTAGCAGACATTTGATTTAAAAATCGATTTCGTCTCTGTTCAGAATATGATGCTTTAGGGTGATTGATCAGTCTCTCTTTTGACGGTTTAACGAGTTTTGTTGATCATAAAGAATACAAAACACCTTCATAATATTTACAAATGCTTTTTTAGCAATTTTACCTCGCCTTTAAGCGTTTTCTTTTAAAAGCATTTATAATCGAAAAAAGAACAATGATACTGTATACATTTAGGGGCAAGAATTATAACAATTGCCAAATAATTTTAGCTTCAAAATACAAATGAAAATTTACCTTCACACATAACTCAAGGCCCTCCAATTAATTCCATTTTAATTTTTTTTTCAAAGTAAACCATTTGATAGGGTTCCTATCCATTTGTCCAATACGGGCTTACTCTGGGAAAATGTCCTTATTTTTTAAATATCAATTACATTTTTACTTTCAGAACAAAATTTCAAATACAAACCAGATTTTGTCTATTTGATACTCAATTAATAGGATTTCCAACGTAGAAAACAGTTTTCAAAAATTCAAACTATAGACCGTGTTATTGATGATAATGTGAACAAAATTTATTGTTGGTCAAAGTTACCCCGGCGATCAAAGTTACCTTGTTTTACGGTACCTAATTGTTATTTTACAGTGTTACAATTCAGCGGAGTTTGTCAATTAATCAATCATAATATCGATTCGCCATTCACAGTTTATGAACTAAACTATTCAAAAATGGAAAAAAATCTATTCCTTTAAATTGCCTCGTTTAGTGTTTTACATACCTCCGAAATGCACAAAGTTCTCAACTTAGCTTCTATGTTTAGAATGCAAATGCAATCTGGAATTGATTTTTTCCGGTAAATTACGGAAAGTGATTTGTTCAGTTCATCATAACCTTTGGTTTTAAGTTATGGCTAAACAAACAATAAAATGTATAAATTATAAATTTTCTATAAATGAAAATACACACATAGGGGTCGGCTGTTCTGGGTTTCTTCCATTGTGAGGGTGTATATTAAAGGCATGAAAAATAAATTGTTTGTGTTTTCATTGCGAAAACAGCATGATTGCATCATCAGCAACAATCACCTGCGGGTATGATTCTGTGTGATTTTCAGCGAACTACTAGAGCTACAATTATTTCCTTCGCAAAAATGTCAATAATTTCACCGAAAATGTTAATTGTGGTATTTTAACATGAGTGTATTGGAAAAATTTAAAGATAATTGAATAATAATAATGATCATTGTGTGCCGAATAAATGAATCTTCATTTATTGGCAAGATGAGAATTTAAACCGAACCAAAAAATTGTTAAGGCATAGAAATTAAGACTCTCAGAGTCTCTATATTGTATGAATTATGTACCTTAATCAGTTTTGTAATTTACCAACTATCACTTACAGGTTTGAGCATTGTAGTGATCGTCGGTTTCTATATGAAAGAATGCGCCTGAGCTTATACTGTAATAAACCACCCTACTACAAAGTTTTCTTAGAGATATTCGTCGACATTTCATTACTTGAAAATAAAAAAATGTCCATTTAAATTGTATTATATTATAAAAGTATTAATTAATTTATTAATCTTAAAACTAGAAAATTGCGCCTTAAAGTATGCAAAGACTTTAAGGTAGTAGACAAACGTTTAGAATTCTCTTTGTCTGATTCTAACAAACTGTGAAAAAATAGTCAACGGCTTTTATCTTAGAATGTTGCTAGATTTTTGCCTATGGTCAGGACACCCTGAATTAAGCATCAAGTCTCCTATAACTTAAAAAATATTACAATTTTTTTCGTCTCACGAATATAGAGATATTCGTCGACATTTCATTCCTTGAAATTAAAAAAAAAGTCCATTTAAATTGTTTTACATATATTGTAAAAGTATTATAAAATTTATTTATCTAAAAACTTGAAAATTGCGCCTTAAGGTATGCAATGACTTTAAAGTAGTAGACAAACGTTTAGAATTCTCTTTGTCTGATACTTACAAACTGTGAAAAAACAGTCAACGGCCTTTTATCTTTGAATTTTGCTAGATTTTTGCCTATGGTCTGGACACCCTGAATTAAGCATCAAGTCTCCTTTAACTTAAAAAATATTACGATTTCTTTCGTCTCACGAATATACTTCTAGTTCATCTATGGGTTAATGTATCGTTCTAATTTTCGGAGCTTATAAACTAGGAATTACACGCTGTCGGAATATGCAAAAGACGGCGAGTTGCTAATTTTTTTCCAAAAAGCTATGATGAAACTAAATAAAAGGAATCAGGTATCGCCATTCTCCCCTATGACTTTGTTTCGTTATTCTCCAAAAACTTTCCTATTTTTATCAAAAACTAATTGATAAATGCTGTGGCGTTGCTTATCGAGCAAACAAAGTTCGATGGAACATTGTGTACACAGCAATTCTAGCAGCAAATGTTTCGAAAAATTGTTCCGAGTCATTCGGGACCTAGCTCTTGAGCGAGAGGAGGAAGATTTATGTGCATCGTGTGCCACCATCATTCTAAATAGAGAAAGAGAATACTAGAAGTGCACTGTACTGTAGTAGCTATCCAGTCATCCACATGAGGCGGGCGTCTCGTCTGATCTTTCCTTCTAGGAGTAGCGCGAACCACATATCCTAGTACGTAACTTCTACTTTCGTAGCGCTAGAATATTTCCGGGTTTTTCCTCACCATTCACTCAACCGCCACTCGGTTTCAGACGCAGACGGGCGAATTAAAGAAAGCTCACCAGGATCCAACGCAAAGCACAAAGAAAAACATTGTAGATCTTGATCCGATTATATAGCTTCACTAACGACATTGTGCAGCAATCGTAAAGAATGAGCAACTTCTTCTGGGAACTCGAGCAAACTAAATTTGATAAATGATTGCTAGCTTTCCCATTTGTGCAATTTTTTTTCTGTACTTCGATGTTTTTTTTTTACTCTCAGGCGCTTTTCTCAGCATGCTCCATGCATGGAAAGATATTGTTTTTTATTTGCCCTTTTTATTTGCCTTGTTCAATTTTCGTTACGAATATGTTTTCCTCGATGCTGCGGGACGTTATGTGATAGTTCTTCTAATTGTCCTCCCAGGGCTAGTGTTCGGAAGGGCTCACGATATTTTTCATTCATCATCAGTAGAGGAATGATTCCTAAGTATCTACATTGAATTTTTCTTACCCAAAATAAGTTCGTTTTGTAGAAATTCTTTTTTATAAGCTTTCCACAGATTCCGTTGCTTTTGTCAGAATTCAGTTTTGATTAGGTTATAAAATATCAAAATGAAATTTGTGATAGAGGAATGCATTCGCCAACCATTTACGATAGATGGTTTCCATGCATTGCTAATAGGATTAAATCGTCCGCCCATTTATTGCAGACACTCTTTTGGCCAGCATACTTCTGTGTGGTCCAGTTTTGCTTCGCATTTAATCCCTGGCCGATCAAGTTATGGGGACAATTTCTGAGCAAAGTAATCTTTTACCGCAGCTCACATACGCTTAGTGGCTTCAGATCTATTGAAATGAGATATGGAAAACAGTCTCATGAACAATTAGATATTTGTGGTTGTGAATGCTATGAATTTATTTTTTAAGTGCCATTCGGATCGTTCGATTCACAATGATGTGCTGACTCTCTTTATTTTTCACATCGCTCGTCATGACATTTTTATGTATTTTTCATTTGACGTCTTCAAAATACGTTAATTGTTCATATTTGTTCCCCTAACTTTAAAAATATCGCAATTTTTTTACTCTCACGAAAATGCTTCTAGTTCATCTACGAGTTCAAGTATCGTTCTACTTTTAGGAGCATAGAAACTTGAAGTTACACGCTATCAGAAAATGTAAAAGAGTGCGAGTTGCAATTTTTTTCCAAAAAGATATGGTGAAAATAAGAAAAGGGGATCAAGTATCCCCACTCTCCCCTACATGTCAAATAGGGGAGAGTGGGGATACTTGATCCCCTTTTCTTATTTTCACAATATCTTTTTGGAAAAATTTAGCACCTCACCGTCTTCGACATTTTCTGACAGCTTGTAACTTCAAGTTTCTATGCTCCAAAAATAAGAATGATACTTGAGCCCGTTGATGAACAAGAAGCATTTTCGTGGGAGTAAAAAAATTGCGATTTTTCTGAAGTTAGGGGAGACTTGATCCCCTATTGAAGGAGACTTGATCTTTTATTCAGAAAGCCCTAATCCTTGTATGAAAATCAAACAAAACCCCATGATAGAATGTTAATTGACTATTTTGGTCATGTTTGTTCTCATTTCACAATTTAAAGCAGACATAAGAAGAAAATTCTATAACTTTGTCTCAACGCTTAAAACATTGCATACTTAAAGGCGCTATTTATTATAATTAAGAGAAAATTAATTATTTTTGCTCTTTTCTTCAGACAATTGTTTGATAAATATTAGTTTTTGGATAAATATTAGTAATTTCGT
This sequence comes from Uranotaenia lowii, assembly GCF_029784155.1. Classification (NCBI taxonomy): domain Eukaryota; kingdom Metazoa; phylum Arthropoda; class Insecta; order Diptera; family Culicidae; genus Uranotaenia; species Uranotaenia lowii. The sequence continues at coordinate 257,423,171 of NC_073692.1, forward strand.
AATCAGCAATCATAACGATCAATCCAGAAGAAGAATATGCCGTTTGGAAGGGGGATCAATTGTACCCAACTCTAGGGGATCAATTGTACCCATAATCAACATTTTAGAAAACTTTTTCTGAAAAAAGTTGAGAGTTTTCCATTGCTTTGAAAATATGGCATTATGAAGTTCATTTTACGCTCGAACGATTGATACATTGGAACAAATATTTTTTTCATAATTTTTCCATGTAAGAACATTTTAAAGTGATGAAAAAAGATCTTCAAGTTACATTTTGTGAAATTTTTCAAACAATGTTCAATTACTCAAACAATTATTTTGTTAAAAAATTTTAAACTACAAGCATTGTTATTTTGCTCATTTTGGCACATTTTTCTAGAACATTTGATCTTTGTAAAACATTCCAGTTTCGAGATATAGCTAAGGAATCAAGTATCCCCAGGGATCAAGTATCCTCATTCTCCCCTATACTTTAACAAAATAATTAGCGATGAATTCCAGTAATTTCATTAATTATCTAATTAGCTGTAGGGTTATAGGTTTCTAGTAAATTTTGGATCGAATGAAAGCAATGTAGAATCTCAACACTATTGGTCACCCTGAGATGTTAGTGAAAACGCCTGTATGTATACTAGCTGTTTGATAAAAACCCTATTAAATGGAAATTAAAATAGTGGGAGGGCCTAGAAAAATGTGTTAAGATAAAATTTTATTTGTATTTTTTTAGCTCAAACTATTTAGCAAATGTTTTAATTTTTGCCCCTAAATGTATGCAACATAATAATTCTTTTTTTTTCAACTATAGGGTGTTTTTAAATGAAAACGTTAAAAAGTAAGATAAAATCAATAAACTAGCATTTGTAAATATTATAAAGGTGTTTTGTATCCTTTATGATCGAGAAAACTCGTTAAAACCGTCACAAAAGATACTGATCAATGTAACCCCAAAGCATCAAATTCAAAACAGAGACGTAATCGATTTTTTTTGTTAGATTTCAAGTGGTTTAAGAAATTTCTGCAACCTTATTTACGTTCATAGGAGTCCAGTACTGGTTTTAAAAATATGAAACATGCCACATTCCCCTTAACAGAAAAAAAATCGAAAAATATTGAAAAAATTGATCAATCAAGCCCCGGATTATGGTACCTACGTTAACGCAAAGTTTTCACAATAAAACTATATGCACAAAATCACCGTTTTTGGTGATTTTATTACATTGGTGGTGGGATGCTAGACAAAATTAGCTATTGGGGCATGGGTGGCAAAACTCCTCAGATCGGCTTGTCCAGTGAAAGAGAGTGCAATTTTTTTCGTCTGCTCCCCCAATCAGTGCGGGGAGAGATAAATCGCACTGAAATGAAGAGTGAGATTGTCAACACATAAGAGTGAGCGAGAGCATTCATATCCGCTGATGAAGAGAATTCCCATCTCCGGAAAAATCTGTTGCGCGATATGCTGAGGAGAATTCGAGAGCTAACTCAGTTTATTCTTGGTACGTTCACGAGAAAAGATGCTACTTTTCGAATCAAAGCTCCCAGCGGTGTCCTGATTTTCTAGAAGCCGTCCTGATCTTAATTGCAATTGATTTTGTATTAAAACAGTTTAACCTCTTAAACCAATGGTAATCTTCGGTTCAGATAATATTTGAACGGTTTTTTCGGTATAAACTAAAAGCCACATATCTCTTCTGCTGCATAAATTCAGGCGTATACTGCACCGCTATTTCGCCTTTATTTATGCAATCTAAGAAGAGCTGCATTTCATTTCAACCAATCTACTGGGGTCCTGAAAAATCCTGGTTTTTGTTCTTCGCGGTGTCCTGATTTTTTGATGAAACCACCTGTCACCTCTTCTTCGAACACTACCTTTTGCAAAAAACAAGAATTCAAAACAGCTAACAGCAGTGGGCATGGTAGCGAAGTAGAAATTGTTTATATGTTTTCTACGTTGTGTGGTGGGAGTCTAGATAATTTTTTTCTTCTTTACTCTGAGGTGTATGACTGAAATTCAGGGCGCTCTTTGTTCAGAATTCTCTTTTTCCCACTCGAATGCAAATGCTCTCACACTTGCCGTCCGAGCCACTTACAACTCGTGTAAACTCGGGTAACGAGTGGAGCACGATCAGCGAAAGAGGATTACAAGGATTGAAGGAGACTTGATCTTTTATTCAGGAAGCCCTAATCCATGTATAAAAATCAAACAAAACCCCAAGATAGAATGTTAATTGACTATTTTGGTCATGTTTGTTCTCATTTCACAATTTATAGCAGACATAAGAAGAAAATTCTATAACTTTGTCTCAACGCTAATAACATTGCATACGTAAAGGCGTTATTTTTTATAATTAAGAGAAAATTAATTGTTTTTGCTCTTTTCTTCAGACAATTGTTTGATAAATATTAGTTTTTGGATAAATATTAGAAATTTCGTAATCAGCAATCATAACGATCAATTCAGAAGAAGAATAGGCCGTTTGGAAGGGGGAACAATTGTACCCAACTCTAGGGGATCAATTGTACCCATAATCAACATTTTAGAAAACTTTTTCTGAAAAAAGTTGAGATTTCCATTGCTTTGAAAATATGGCATTATGAAGTTCATTTTACGCTCGAACGATTGATATATTGGAACAAATATTTTTTTCATAATTTTCCCATGTAAGGAACATTTCAAAGTGATGAAAAAAGATCTTCAAGTTACATTTTGTGAAATTTTTCAAAAAAAGTTCAATTACTCAAACAATTATTTTGTTAAAAAATTTTAAACTATAAGCATTGTTATTTTGCTCATTTTGGCACATTTTTCTAGAACATTTGATCTTTGTAAGACATTCCAGTTTCGTGATATAGCTAAGGAATCAAGTATCCCTAGGGATCAAGTATCCTCATTCTCCCCTATACAAAGTGTCGGTATGTCAACCTTCTTTCATCTGTCGTTAGTATGTCAAAATACTACCATTCATCAGAATATTTAGAATTGATATTCCACAAGTTCACTCGTGTTGGGAAAAAGTGGTAGAAATTTTGAGACTTGTAGCACATTTAAAAAATTTTACTATGCAAAAATGTTTTCAAGATCTTTCTTTGAGCGTTGTATATTTTATAGCACTGTTTCTATTTCAGCCGTATGTGTTAGAAATATTGCCATTTTTCCATCACAGCATGCGAAACAACAACACGTGTTGTTAAAAAACTTGAAGGCCACAGATCTTGAAAATGGGTTTGCCTGGCAAAATTTTCAAAATGTGCTAAAAGTGTCAAAATTGTCTACCAATTTTTTCCCAACACGAGTGAACTTGCTATAAGAGCAAGTTCACTGGTGTTGGGAAAAAGTGGTAGAAATTTTGACATTTTGAAAATTTTACTATGCAAAAATGTTTTCAAGATCTTTTGGCGATGTATTTTATAGATAGATTTATTATTTATAAATAGAAATATTGCTATTTTTGCATCACAGCATGCGAAACTAAAACACGTGTTGTTAAAAAACTTGAAGGCCACAGATCTTGAAAATGTTTTTGCATGGCAAAATTTTCAAAATGTGTAAAAAGTGACAAAATTTCTACCACTTTTTCCCAACACCAGTGAACTTGCTCTAAGCGAAAAAAGATACAGGGATAAAAAAAAATTGACTTTAATGTGTCCAGTACTGTAAATCTAAGTCAACATTTTCGAAAAATTTGATAAAGCTTCTATCAAAAAGAACTCAGTCTACCTGCATTGAATGTGCTCACCATCAATAGGTACACTTTTGCTATTCTCAAAAGCAGCTTGTCCAATCGTTTGATTGACTGTTAAAATACGTTCTCGCATCCATCATCATATCCGACAGAGCTTCTAGGATAGGGAAGCAAAACCAAACGTCTAAGTTTTGTTTGTCTAATCACTTTCCGGCAGCCAGCGAACGTGAACCAATAAATATTTGTCAGCTCCCAAAAAACTGCCAGCCGGAATCGTCCGATGAATAAATATAACAGAGACAAATTTTGACAAACGAAGCATAAAATACTCTCGAGATTTATGACGTTGAACAATCAAATGATGAACATTCTTTCACGGAAAATGGGCGGAAAAATATTAATGGAAGGTGCGATAGCAGCTAGGAAGCTGAAGAGCGAATGGTGCAGGTGAATTTTGCCACCTTTTGTCTCGGTCAGAAGTTGATTTGCCATCGGAAACACGGAGAGACAGATTTAATAGCCCGTATACCTTAATCTCGGGCTGTATTATCGCCATATTTCACTTATTGTGCCACGTAGCGGCCGGCTATCTGTTTCTGTGTGATCCTCTTATTAATATTTCACACTTTTTATTCTTTCCATTTTTTCATGCTCTATCTACGGTGTTGGCCGTTCCTGGTTTGGATGCTGTTTTCGACTGTCACCAACATCATTGCCATCATCATCAACAAAAAAAAACGGGGGCTCAACTTTATCCTGCAACCACTACTGGACGACGACGACAACGACGGCGATGCAAAAATTGCTACGTGGCATTACTTGGCAACTGAACCACCTCTGGCTGAACAACGACGCATCGACAACGGTTGTGCTGACGTTCGCACATGGTCCTACACATGGTGGCATCCTGCAAATGTGTCCCAAAACGACGACGACGCCCGACGACGAAAACGACGACAACGGACCGGCATTGGCAATCGATTATTATTAATGTGAAACCGACCTAACCGACCTGGTCTCGAATCTGATCCGGCTCGAAACCTTCTCTTGAGCTGCACCAATTTTTGTTGTTATTTTATCTTTTATTTTCCCCCACATCCACCCACTTCACCTTTGCATTCTTCGTTGATGTGGCCCCATCCTACCTTTCGTGAACTGGAAAATACCGACCGCTTCTTCTGTTGAATGACTTGGCGCATTGCTCTGCATCCGGAATTGGATTTTCCTGGGTCCATATTGTGCCCGCTTCGTCTGGACGTGTGTGTACGTTGTGTGTGCGTCCACCATCATCTCGCATCGAAATCGACGCCCACGCCTGGGATGAACTACGTTTACCAATGACGACGTTGATTCACACAGAATGACATTCATAGCCGACGAACGTTTTCAATCATTCTACGTGGAGAACAGCGGCGTCTGGACGCTGCAGATCAAATACGTGCAGGCACGTGACGCCGGGATCTACGAGTGCCAGGTGTCGACGGAGCCGAAAATAAGTGCTAGAGTACATCTGCACGTTGTTGGTGAGTATCTACATATCTCTAGGCGTACGAACATATGCATGTATGGTATTTTGAGCGGCTCTGTAGCACATTGTGGGCCTTTAGTCAGACGACGAACACAGAAGAACGTATACTTATTGGCAACCGACAAACCAACCAATCAGCAGCAGCAGTACCGTCAGATTTCTTGTTTGTCGACTCTGAGGCTCTATACTCCTCACAGGGTTGTTGCAGGAGCGGGTTTTGCAGTGCCTGTTTGAACCAAACGGGATTTAACGCAGATTCTAGTGCTCCAGCGCAAGCGAAAGCAAACAACAAACATTAGAGGCCTCATTGGGCAGGAGAGGCTGGTCGATCTCGAAAGGTTCTTTCCTAGGGTAACCGGATTTTTGCAGGACAGACATGACACTGACATTTTATTTATAATCCACAATTTTTATGCCAAGCAATGACCTTCAAATTGGGGAACTTTTGTTAGCGTTTACCTGTTTCTGATGATTATATAACTCGAAGATAGCTAAGTGGGTGGCAGTTTGCAAATGTAAACAAGGGAACTCAGGGTCGTTTGAGTAGCACAGCAGCACATCCCTTCGGAGGAACTCATCATAGAGAAACCCGAACCGTAGCAACTGAATGTTATAATCAAAGTAGGTGGAGTTGGCAATATTATTTTTATTATTGGTCCCGCGTCGATTCTCCGGCGCATATCCGGAAGAGGGGATTTCTTGAAAAAAAAATCTCCAGCGCGGGCCGTGGTAAAAGACCTCCACTGTTGACGATCCGGAGCAAGCGTCTTCACTTGGTCCCAGTCAAGACTCTCGTCGACAGTTCGTATTTCTGCGGCTAGGCTTTGCCGCCACGAGTTTCTGGGTCTGCCTCTTCTTCAATGTCCTTCTGGATTCCATTCAAGCGCAAATCTCGTTCTCATCTCTTCGCAGCGTGTGCCCAATCCATCTCCACTTATGTTCCCGAATCTCGATTTCTAGCGCCCTTTGATGACACCGGCGATGTAGTTCCTCATTTGAGATCCAGTTGTCAGGCCACCAAGCGCGGATGATACTCCTCAGGAAACGATTCAGAAAAACTTGCAGTTTTCGCGTCGTCACGGATTTGACGTTTTAATTCAAGATTCGGATTTTCGTTCGAAGAGAGATCTGGCGTGACCGCCAGATGTTTCGGAGACTCGCAAACGCAAATCGGGCTTTTCTGATCCGGGTTTCGATATCTTCCTTGGTACCATTATCAGGCGTTATCTGGCCACCAAGATACTGGAAGTACTCAACATTCTCAACTTGTTGCTCAACTACCACGACATGGGAAGGATTTACAGGTTTGGTCTACAGTCGATCGATCCAGTCAAGATCTCATTACGATGAGAAAAAACAGCGGTGATAAAATACATCCTTGTCTCACTCCAGCAGTTACCGGGATTGGTTCGGACAAGATACCGTCTTGCAAGAACTTGCACAAAAATGCCTCGTACTGTGCTTCGATGAGATGGACTGGTTTCTCTGGGAATCCTCGTCGTCTAAACTGTTGTGCACTGTGGTACAAAAGGGCTAAAAGTGGAACTTTTTTCGTAGCGCCTCTGTCTTTTATCTTATCTCTTAAGTGTCTTCAGAACATTTGCTTTTTCAAACATGTTTCATAACTTGATAGCATCAACAGTTAGTCAAAATCCACTATGAATAAGTTGAAAATTCTAGCTTTTTTATTTCAATAGAGTTAGCTATATTTTATACTACAAAGTTGTAGAATACGTAAAAATATGAAACTTTGTTGAAGACATCAAAACTCTATCGCTTTTCAGAGCAGAGTTATAAAGGTTTTATGTTGAAAGTTATTTAAAAGTTAGTTTTTAAACTTAACTATAGTTAGATGAGAATTTACATTAATAAGATGTTCTGAACATTTGTTGAAGCATTCAAATCACACGTTTTGCACAATATTTCAACATTCTACGACGCTTCCTAGCCAACTTATAGCAACTTTAAGTTTTATTTTTACTCTACTTTACGAGTGCTTATTGCAAAAACAAGGAAGTGAATTTTTAAAACTAATGAACCACATTGAAGCTTGAACTAAGTGCAACAAATTGGTGTTATTGTCATTTATCTCCACTTGCTTATATTTGAATACAACAAACATATATTTAATGTATTTTACGTGTTTCCATACAAAAATAATTTCCAACTGCCTTCTGCTTTCGTTGTGCGTAGCCTGAAAATCAATTTTTTCATTTTTTGTATGGAAACACGTAAAACACATCAAATATATGCTTGTTGTTTTCAAATATAAGAGCCTGGAGACCAATGACAACAACACCAATTTGATGCACTTAGTTCAAGCTTCAATTTAGAGTTTTGGTGTATTCAACAAAGTTTCATATTTTCACGTATTCTACAACTTTGAAGTATAAAATAAAGCTAACTCTATTGAAATAAAAAAGTTAGAATTTTCAATTTTTTTATAGTGGACTTTGACTAACTTTTGATGCTTTCAAGTTATGAAACATGTTTGAAAAAGCAAATGTTCTGAAGACACTTAAGAGATAAGATAAAAGACAGAGGCGCTACGAAAAATGTTCCCCTTTTACCCCTTTTGGGCCGCTGTGCAGTGGTCTATGAGCAGCCCAGATGTTTTTGTTGTTCAGTCGGTCAAATTCTTTTTCGATATCAACGACCATGCAGAAGAGAGTCCTGGAATCAAGGTTGCCGAAAAAAAATCTATGTTTAGAGAAAAAAAAATTCTAACTTTCTTTGATTTTACCCAAAAATTCTGTGATGGTTTTCTGTGATGTTATATCCTTTAATTTAGTTGAAAATTCATGATAAATTGAATCTTTTTTACAAGCTAACAAATCTTCCACTCAGAGTTGCTTAAAAATCTTTTCAAGTCGTCAAAGTTGACAAATCGCTCCTTTTCGGAAGTTTTGCTGTTCAATAGCGGCACTTTGAACATTATCTCCGGGAAGGTCTTCCAAGCAGCTGCAAGTTGACACTATTAACCTTCCAAAGTCGTTCGGGTCAATATGACCCGAAGCGCACATTCAAATCATCATAACTCTTCGAGAAAAAATCGCAAAAATTTGATTTTAAAAACCTCCCTGGGGAATCACGAAATACACAATCTGTAGTACCAGGCAACTTCCTGTGACCACCGGAAGTGCTCCCTCAAAAAAATCCGTAATTAGGCTGTTCGGGTCTATATGACCCGAGAGATTGCGTAAGTTCCCCTGGCCGCAAATATTGACCGATTTCGATGAATTTTAATTCATTGCATAGATAATTTATTCTAGTTTCTCAATATTGAAAAATAAAGTCGAAATATTTTACGAAACCACCAGTAGCTGATTCCGAATGAAAAAAGTCCCGAAAAAGAGCTCTTTTTAGAATGCCTATAACTTGAGACAGGTTCCAAATATTGCGCTGATTTTATAATATTTGGAATTGTCAAGAATAAATCTATCCATGGATGTATAAATTTTTGGTGGTCCAAAGGAAGTTTTGGCCGCTATCCCGGAACTTCCGGTAGAAAAAATTCTTACTTCAAAAAAATCATCCATTTTTGGCTTTGCATTGCTGTATCTCGGTTACCAATGGATCGATTCTCTAAGTTCAAATTTTAGTTTTTTTTCGTTAACTTTATTATTATTTTCGTAGAACATAGTTGGTTCCTCAAAAATCTCAGTTGTTCAGTATATTGTAATGAAACTCACATCTTTTTTGTCATTTTTCAAACTCTCCCTCGTGTCGGTGGGTTTACGCGATTTTGTTAGCGTGATTTCTCTAAAATTTTAACTCAAATTGGTCACTTTTTATATACCAAGAGATTCATTAGAATCTCCTCTTTCGATTGACATACATTTTGTGTGGTGTTTTGAAAATTTGTAGCAACGTTTTTCGAATTTACTGAAAGCTGCCAGATTTCAACCAGTTTGACCAAAGTTTTCAGCAGGTTGGTGTACAAATCTCGCACCCCTCACGTAGCCGCGGGAGAAACAAATCCTTTAGCTCTCTTTCTGTCGCTCACCAAATCTACCACCCAACCCAACAGCAGGAGGAACTGCCGTCTCGCCGCGTGGTTTGTTGATTGATTGTGCTGATGCTGATAACGATAAAAATTTAAACTTTTAATGATGATCATGTTTGGAAAAGTATAAGCGGTTCAAAGAATCAATTTTTCTTACCTTATTCTCACAAAAAATCCAACATGGCTCTCGGTTCTTCCTTATTCAAACATTCCGTGATGCCTAATGAAAAAATATTTTAGCAATTTGATTAAATGTGTTCGTGATCTAAGATTTTCAAACCACTCGATATACAGCACTCTATTTCTTATTTCTACACCTGAAATCCGTTTAATATAGCTGATTTAATAATTAGATGACTGTTCAGGGAAAAATTAGACATGTTAATGTTATTTTGTCATTTCATAAGGACCGTATCGTAAATAATGAATGCACGTTATAAGTCTTCTATTTATTTATTGCTCTTTTATTTTTCAATTCTGGTTGTTTGTACATGTTTATTAGACTTAAAAGAATGGGATAACAGCAAGGATCATCTAATTATCCTGGGATCTGCTCAGTTCACGCACTTTTCCGTTGATTCCTCGCATTCAGTTTTGCACAACGGTTGCATCGATGGTTTTGCTTACATTTATCCAGTTCTTCTTGAACTGATTGATGTCAACAGCTCCATGATCCTTCTTCTGCAGATTCCCTTTCATCAGGGCAAAATACCTTTCGAAAGGCCGGATCTCTGGGCAATTTGAAGGATTCATCGCTTTTGCCACGAAATTGACTTCCATCTCTCAATACCACTCCAAGACTGAACGCGCGTAGTGCCATGATGCCAGACCTGCCAAAATAGTGTCTGACCTTTATGCTTCTGAATGAGTGGCAGAATACGCTTTTGAAGACATTCAGTCCGATATATTTCGGCATTCATGTTCCCGAAAGTGAAAAAAGGTGATGAATTCATTGACACATTGACAAATTCCTTACAAAACCAGCACCTTCTTGCCAATTTTTTCACAACTTTTGAACTACACAGATGCTGACTTCTTCCTGTTTCGTCAATTTTCTTACCTTCAAGCTGGGTTCAAGCGAAAGTCTCTTCATTGCTGCGCCGCGACTCAAAACTAAACTTTTTTCGAGATATTCTGTTTGTTTACTATGTTTATAACACGCGATTACTGAACAGCTGTCAAAACACTTCATAGTCTTTTTCACAGAGAGGCTTAAATTTGTATTCATTAATTACGGTACGGTCCTTATTAGGTGACCTTTTTTCAAAATCCTATACAATATGTTTTTAAACTATCAGAACTCGGGAAAAATATTTTATTAAAAAATAAATAGGTAATATTGCTAAATAATACCTTCTTTCGATACTTTCTGAGCCACGGAGGAGGAAAGTACGCGATATTTTTCTTCTGGATCTCCTCAGGAATCAGTTGCTCAGATTCACTGTAAACAGTTTTCGCCTGAATGTCCGATTGCAATTAATTTTCCATCCTGTGATCGGAAGGCTCTTCTTGGATTTGTCCGGAACAACACTGAAAATTCGGATCATAAATATTGCAAAACAGTTGAAGACAAAAATGTAAAAAGTTTCAATTTACCTGTTCTTGGCTATTGTTTTAAAGATTCCATTTTAGTCCTCAGTGTCCCGGAGCATATCTTAAAATTTTTTTATCCGAAAAACGCTCGTTTCAGAACTGCAACAACTGAATATCTAGCACAGAAAAAATATTCAAATTTCGAGTCGGATTGAGAAAAAACAATGGCGGAACATCTCTAAATCATTTTTGAACGCTCAAATTTTCAACTAATATTTTGGTTTTCCACCAGAGCTTTTAACAATTCATTCAGGTTGAAAAACAACAATAATCGAACTTATCGGAAGAAAACCATAAACCGGTTTAAAAAAAACTCGAAAAAGTTTATAAGAAAATTAGCGTGAACATAGTTTTGCGCTATGTCAAAAAGTTTGGTTAGAAGAATACTTTTAATATGTTTTTGACGAAAAATAGAAAGTGAATTATTTTTAAGTGCTTGTTACACATTTCAACAAAACCTTTTTTCGCACACTAGTCATGGAATTAATCGGGTCATGTAAATAATTGTGATTAAAGTGATTAGGGATCCCCTAAGATCTTAGAAAATAATCCAAACCGGAAGAAAATTTATTTTCAAGTAGATCCTCGAAGTTTGTAGTTTCCATTTTTCGCTAGAAGCCTAGACAAAATTTAAAAAAAAAACAATCTCTGAGTATTTTTGCCTATTGATTTATGCACCACCTAATATAAGCGTGTGTAATAAAAAAAAAAGTTTTCTCAGTGAAAACAACGCTTGATTTACGTTTAAAAAGATGAAAGCTTGATTGAATGCATTTTTATTGTTCTACAGTTCTAATGATTTACGAGTTTTTCAATCAATAAGTCACTGTTTCACCCCGCTCGAGAAAATCCTTGTTGCTTATTTATATTTATTTATTTAGTTTTGTTTAAGTCTACAAAGTACACCATTTTCTGAAAACTATCCCGATTAACTCATTTCCTCTTGCTGATATTTTTCTAAATGTTTCTAACTCCTCTTTATCGCCATTTTCACCACCCACTCTTTTTCGGAACATAAGTTAATGTTGGAGCCTAGCTCTAGGGGCAAAATGATAGAAATTTAACATTATTTTGCTGGATTTTCGGGGAAAGCTGGAAGCCAAAATCGTCTGGAATCAATTTCAAAGTAACAATTTCCCTTTCACATTATTGTTAAGACCATGAGAGATTTTTTCATTTACGTGTCCCGATTAATCCCATGATTAGTTTACCAAAGAACATGTTGTAAAAAATTGTCACCTTAAAAAAGTGTCCTTTCAGAATTTGTATCATTTTAAAACATTACTTGTCATGAGTGGCGATTTTTACAGACTACAACTTACCTTTTATTTTTTTTAATTTTTCAAGCAGTTGCTTGATAGTAGTTTTTTTTAGCAATTAAAAAAAGCAGGGTTAATCTTCCCTTTAAGAAGTTGTTTAGTTTAGTTATCATTTTTTTTTTTTAATGACAAAACGAACACAAAAACATGCAGGATCTCAATAAAACTTGATGTTTCCTCGAAAAGATTCCTTTTTATTTAAATCTAAGCGTACAACTTTCGAAGATATGATGGCTAGCATCTTACAAATGCTAAAACCACCAACCCACTGAATGTGTACCATGTATGCCGTGACCGGGATTCGATCTCATGACCGTTGGCTTAGAAGACTTGAAGGCTAATCTCTACGCTACGAGCTGCGGTAATTCAGATCAACATGTTATCCGTTGATGCTCATCAACAAATCAACAAAAAAAGGCCATAGCAAAGAAAAAAAAAACTGAATCAGAAATTCTAATGCTGATTTCTGATTCTGAATCCGGATGCTGAATTCTGATTCTGAATTTTTGTTTCGAAGTCTAATTTGATCATGATTCCAGAATCTGAATTATGATTCTGAATGCTTAATGTTGTTAATGGGTTTTTTGTCGAATTGATTGTTGAAACAAATTAAAAATATGCTATATACATATATGCTTTCTTTCAGGTACAACTCGTTATTGCAGCTCAATTTCAAAAGTTATTGGAATTAATTCTCAGGTGCAACCGCTTACCTTCTACAGGTATACTTTACGGTGGCATGAACACTTGATAACCCTAGCCTAGCCAGAAAAAAAGCCAACCGAAAATTGGACTCACGCTCTGCGACAAAAAAGGCACTTTCCCACCCACACTACTCACGGGGCCAATTTCGAAGTACAAAACGACCTAAATTCACTTTCAAGCCGTTACCGGTGTTTGAGATTACCATTAAAGTTGGAAATTCGATCGAACGAATCGGAATTGAAATGAAGGCCTTCCCCCGTTTTTGGTCCAGAAAGCTCCCGCAGGGCTCTGAGCTCTCTCGGCTGGAAGTTGGCAAGTTGGCATGTTGGCAGAACTGGGATAGACACACGGCATGGCACCTGCACTGACTGGAGAACAGTTCTAAAATTACCTACCAGTCAGTGCATGCATGAAAAGAAGCACATTTGCGTGTTACCTTTCAAAATCCTCAGCCTGATCCTGACGAAATGCGACTTGAGTGGGACTGAGCTCAGCCCTTTTTTTTAACCCGGGCCGCGTGTTGTGAAGATGATTTACTGCCAGCTGGAAATTGAAACAGACTGATGAGGAAATGTGTCGTATGTTTCAATTTCCAGCAACGAGACTACCCGGCTACATTGTACAAATGGAGCTTTCACTAAGGGTTAGCTCGTTTACTTGACATTTTTGCTTCGCTGGAATTTAATTTGGTTTTATTTGTAAACGATCAAATGTGTATGATAATAAACTTTGAAATTAATAATTTTATGGTTCTCCAATGGAAGATAAGATTCAGAATAATGTTAATAAATAGTTGGTGAGAATAACTTTAAAAAAATAATTCTAATAATAACAAGTTAGATGAGTCCAATTCAAATTTTCCGTCTTTTATGCTATAATACAAAAAACTGTTCTGCTTTACATAAACTTAGTGTGAATCAAAATGTTTTGAATAAGGTCATAATTTAAGAAGTTTTAACATACTTATAATTTTTTTTTATTTTTCATTGCCAACTTTTTTATAAAATAAAGGTACAGTGTTTCCACACTAAACGTATTCTATCACTTCAGTATGTCCATTTATTTGGGTCTTCAGAGACCAGATATAAACCTTTGCATAAATAAACCGGTAAAAATTAGCAGTCAAATTGGTCACAATAATAAGCAACTTTGAAGTCTATGGTAGCACATTAATATAAATATGAAAATGGCAAACAAATCATCACAATCAAACAAGTTTACACTGAAGGGGTATTACCCAAAGGTTGAGCTGGCAAACATGAAATTTTATTGTTGCTGCCTAACTCCAGGGGGAAAAATCTCAAATTTCTTTCAAATTTTCATTTCTTTGTCTTCTAGGATCAATTTAAAAGTATTATGTTATTTTCTTATGTTTTTATTATTTTCCACAATTTTTAGAGCTCTAAAACAGTTCTATGCACATGTCTCGATTAACCCCACGATTAGTGGGCCAAAGAATGTTTTGTTAAATTCGAAGCAGTTTGAACTGATGGTATTTCTCATTTTTCAAAATCATGTTGAGAGAATGCTTTTTTTTGTACCCACCAAATTTGTAATTGCTGGAAAAAGTAAAAACTTTGCAGGTTTTTGTCCCGCTGACTTTCCAGCAAAGTATTCGGCAATAGTTTTTGCTGGAATATCAGCAAACTAAATTGCTGAAAAATCAGCAATTCAAAAAGGCATCCGGAAAACCTTCAACAGTTCGGTTTAATTTGATTAGTTTTCTTATTCCTTTTCCAAAAATAATGAATTTCTGCATGATTTTATTAACAATAATCATCATCAAGTCCACACACAATTTTCAGCAAATTACTTTATTTTCAGCAGCTACAATTCTTAATCCTGGATGTTGCCATGGTCCATCAGCAGATGTGTCTGGTTATTTTCCTGCCATAATTATGAATTGAATATTCTATGAAACAGAAAAAAGTCAGCTGTGTGTTTAATTTATAGCAAAAGGATTTACTAAGAGCAAGTTCACTCGTGTCAGGAAAAAGTAGTAGAAATTTTGACACTTGTCGCACATTTAAGAAATTTTACCATGCAAAGATATTTTCAAGATCTTTGGCGTTGAATTTTTTACAACACTGTTTCTATTTCAGCCGAATCTGATAGAAATCGAGCTTTTTTTGCATCACAGCATGCAAAAGTAGAACACGTGTTGTAAGAAAACTTGAAGGTCGCATATCTTAATTTTTTTTTCGCATTGTCAAGTTTTTAGAATGTGTCGACATTTCTAGCACTTTTTCCCCACACGAGTGAACTTGCTTTTACAGAATGTTCCGGTATAACATTCTCACGAACTCTCGAAAATAACAAGTCCCCAATTTGACAGATCGATTGCTGGTTTTTTAGCAACAGCAAGCAACAGGATGGTAGTTGAAATTTTCTTTGCCTTTTCGCTATAGACCAAGGAACGTTTTGGTCCTGAAAGGGGGATATTAATGTTTAGATTGCTTGGATCACAACAATTTTTCCCGTTTTTCTCCACCCAAAATAAGTGACATCTGTAGTCTCGCCATACGTAATTTCATTTGAATTTTAAGTGAAGGGTCAAGTGAATTCACTTAAGTGACCGGTCAAGTGAATTACACTATGACGTTCGAGTGAAATTTATCTGAATTTCTAAGTAAGTTTCTAGTTAATTATCTTTCGCGTTTTTAAATAAAAGAACATTTATAGAACAGCACTACGATTTCAAATACTTACATAACGCTTTCGCCATAAATTTATGGCGATAGAAAAATTCCATCATTATCCCAAGGCAGATCGGTTACTGCGGATAGTGCGACTTCTAAATCTTCCCTGCTGCAAATCAGAAAATCTGTCCCGTTCAACCCACAAGCTGAAACATGATAACACCTTTAAATAACTTTTTCTTACATCACGTTTATCACAAACTACCGCCAAAATCGCCTATTAAAGAATTGGGAAAATCCAAATCCAGCATAAGCTTTAAACGCTGCTCTTTGGAATTTGCCATTTTGAACTCTGAAAATAAACACAATTACAACCTGACATTCACTTGAAATTCAAGTGATGGGGAAGTGAATATTTTTTCTCACTTCAAATTCAAGTGACGACTGAAGTGAATGTGGGTGAATTCACTTGAAATTTAAGTGACTGCCAAGTGAAATGTATATGTCGCACTTGAATGGAAGAAAATCACTCGATCCTTGTTTCCAAAATTTCATGTGTATTTTAAGAGTAAATTTGGGTTCACTCATTTGTAAGTTTAGGTTTAAGAGTAAATTTCACTCCAATGCACAGTGGTTTGGAGGTCGGAAAACCTGATCATGGGCTTTTTGAAGGCTTAAATGTCAAAGTAGGTTTAGTTGTAATTGTTTTCCCGATGAATGTACTTAAACGTGAGATTTTATTTATTGTATTTATCATTTTATTACAAAAGCGTTTTGATAAAAGTTATAAATCATTTAATTTTTAAAAACTTCGTTGAAGACATCAAAGCTCTATCTTCTGAAACAACATGTTTTAAAGACTTTTTTTAACTTACATTCCTTTAAAAACGAAAAATTCGTTAATCTATTTTCGTTGCTAGTTTTGAGGTCTACTTTGTATGAGAGAGTTGTGATAATGGTAAATCTTCACAACTTTGTTGAAGATATATAGCCACTATTTTGATGTTAAATGGTACTTTACTAGTGGTTTCATTTCAAAATTACATGTGCTCAAGCTACAATAACTTTGAAAGTTGCAAACATTTGAAAACAAAAACATATGCATTAGACTGCCTCAAATTTGTATGGGAAATTTAAAACCTGTGGAATGTTATACGCTGCAGGCTAAAATTGATCCTGGGCGTAGTACAAGATCTCATGCCAAATTTGGGCCAGATCGGACCACGGGAAGGGGTCGCTCAACGAGCCTGAAGTTTGTATGGGATTTTGAGACATTTTGTTCGAGAGGAACATGAAAAACCAGTTTTTCGTCTATAACTTTTGTCTCCTTCGACCGATTTCTTTCAAAAACGGGTTTTCTTAAAGCCTAAATTATGACAAACATTTCATCTGAAGCATGCATGTCAATTAGAGTTAAGATAAAAAAGTTATTAAGCTTCAAAAATTGGCTAACTTTTTTAAGGGTGATATTCATCACTATTTTAATGAGGCGACTAAATGTCCGATCAGAACACTCAATGTGAAATGCATGCCGTTTCGTCAAATAAGAACTGATTTTAACGATTGTTGTTGCGCTCGATTGCAATTTTTAATGTTTTTCTTATATTTGAGTTCGGATGATATTCACTTGTTAGTTCGGAAAGGAGTAAGGACGGAAAAATGCTTGACAATTTAAAAAAAATTGCATAACCACAGGGGCTTGAAAACATGACTGGACGATTTGTGATGCTAATAAAAAACAGTTTTTCATCAATAATTTTTGTTTCCGTCGGCCGATTTCTTTTAAAAACGGGTTTTCTTAATGTCTAAATTATGAAAAATATTTCATCCGAAGACTGCATTTCGATAAGAGTTAAGATAAAATAAAGTTATTAGGCTTCAAAAATGGGCTTACTTTTTTACGGTGATATTCATTAGTAATTACTGTTAATGAGGCATCAACATGTTCGAACGCCCCGACTCATTAACAGTTATAAATACTATCCTTTAAAAAACCCGTTTTTGAAAGAATTCGGCCAACGGGAACTAAAGTTAATGATGAAAAACAGGTTTTTCATGTTTCTTCCGAGCAAAATGTCTCAAAATCCCATACAAACTTCAGGCTCGTTGAGCGACCCCTTCCCGTGATCCGATCTGACTCAAATTTGGCAAAAGATCTTGAACTAGGACTAGAATCAATTTTAGCCTTCAGCGCATAATATTTCACAGGTTTTGAATTTCGCATACAAATTTGGGGTAGTCTATCGTACATGTTTCCGCCTTTGGGCCTTGAAGCCTAATAACTTTTTTTTTATCTTAACTCTTATCGAAATGCAGTCTTCGGATGAAATATTTTTCATAATTTAGACTTTAAGAAAACCCGTTTTCAAAAGAAATCGGCCGACGGAAACAAAAATTATTGATGAAAAACTGTTTTTTATTGGCATCACAAATCGTCCAGTCATGTTTTTAAGCCCCTGTGGTTATGCAATTTTTTTTAAATTGTCAAGCATTTTTCCGTCCTTACTCCTTTCCGAACTAACAAGTGAATATCATCCGAACTCAAATATAAGAAAAACATTAAAAATTGCAATCGAGCGCAACAACAATCGTTAAAATCAGTTCTTATTTGACGAAACGGCATGCATTTCACATTGAGTGTTCTGATCGGACATTTAGTCGCCTCATTAAAATAGTGATGAATATCACCCTTAAAAAAGTTAGCCAATTTTTAAAGCTTAATAACTTTTTTATCTCAACTCTAATTGACATGCAATCTTCAGATGAAATATTTGTCATAGTTTAGGCTTTAAGAAAACCCGTTTTTGAAAGAAATCGGTCGAAGGAGACAAAAGTTATTGACGAAAAACTGGTTTTTCATGTTCCTCTCGAACAAAATTGTTCAAAATCCCATACAAACTTCAGGCTCGTTGAGCGACCCCTTCCCGTGGTCCGATCTGGCCCAAATTTGGCATGAGATCTTGTACTGAGCCCAGGATCAATTTTAGCCTGCAGCGTTTGACTTTTTCAAAAGTCGGGTCATTTGGGGCAGTCTAATATGCATTCAAAAAAGCAACTTTTCAGCTTTCCTAAGCACATTATTTCAATTTGAATGCATTAGATTTAATTATAGAATTACTTTACTAAAAGATGGTAGTTTGACAATTTTCCGTATTTTATTCACACACAAACAAAAGTTCTTCCTAAGGTTGCCAGATTGTTCAGTTTTACCCGGGTTTGCCATGGGTATTTAATACTAAATTTAAGAACAGTCCGGCCCGGCCTGGTTGCCCGGATTTTGCCCGCATTTATTCACTTTATTTGGCAAATTGAACAAAAAAAAACAACAAACACCTCCAAAACGAAATTTTTTGAACAAGTTTTATAAAATAATTATGAAAGGTTTTTGGAAGCCTAAAATACGGTACAAAATCTATCGATTAGTATTGATCAATTTTTTTTTTAATTTTTTTTGAAGAATTTTTGAGTTTTGAGACAGTTTGCACGGATATTGCCCGTATTTATGGTCGTCAACTTGAAATCGAATGCTCTGATTTTGCCAGGTTTTTATATCAAAAATGCCCGGTTTGTCCGGCCCGGATACGTGCTGAAAAAATTCTGGCAGCCTTATAGCTCCTTTCGCTAAATTTGTGTATACCTTTCGGGCGCATAGCTCGGTGAATAAATAGATCTTGTGAAAATGGTGGCTCCGATCACGTGGAAGCTCAGAAACTGGTGCTCGGATAAACGGGGTTCTACTATACATACAGATGAAATCATATGTTCTTAAAATTTTAAATGTTGCCCGCTCAAATGCATATGTTTTTTTTTCAAATATTTGTAGCCTTCAGAGATATTGAAGATGGAAAACATGCTATTTTAACGTGAAATCACTGGGATCACCATTATTAAACTTCAAAAATAGAGGCTTGACTCCTTGTATGAAGTTGTGCAGTATTACTATTGTCACAAATCTCTCATACAAAGAAAACCTCAAAACTCTAAACGTTCTTTTAAGTTGATCTCGGAAGTTTATGGCTTTCTACTATCGCTGAATTTGTGGAAAAAATTGCTTTGATTCATAATTATTGCCCCTAGATGTGGACATAGTTGACGTTCTTCGCATAAAAGCATCATGTGTGATGAAAAGGCCATTATTTTTTCAAAAATAGTCCAACTTATGGCTACGAATGATGTTTTTCTTCATTTTTGTTGCGGCAAACAAGCTTCTCAATCATTTCTTAGATGAAAATTTCATTAAAACGACTTAAATTTTTGGAAACATAAGGATAAATCGAATCTGCCTGAAACTTGTAACTTTTTCAAAGATAGCATTTAAGGTTTTGTGGCAAACTAGACAGCGCAGACTGATGAAATTTCAGCTATTCCTTTTTCCAATCCTATGCCCCTTCGGATGACTATAAACATTTTTTCTATATTTCATATAATTTTCACAAATTTAAACTAAAATTAATCATATAAAAATTGGGGCAGAATGCGCGTCAGACCACGTGTTTCACGCTCATATTTAAAAAGGTGTTAACTTTTGGGAAAAACCGAATATCAAAGCAGAATGTCATTCATTTTATCTACTGAATAGCAAATTACGATGAAAATCAAGGAATATTTAAAGAAGGTAGTGTCAAGGCAGCTCTGCTTTAGTATTGGTACAGACTGTGTCGTCACAATCACGGAAAATCTGTGAATTTACTAGGAAATTTGACTTTTTCGTTGATAATTTTCATAATTTGCTGGAAATTTTCCACTTTTAAAACATGTCATTCTAGAAAGATTCTTGCTCTTCAAGATCGGTACAAAAAAAATGGATTTTCGAGTAATTTTTATAGAAAACTAGCTGATCCCATACGAACTCCATTTCGTTTTAAACTTGGAGTATGTCATGAATAGTTTGTATGAAAGTCAATTGCCAAGCATTTTCCAGATGCACTTCTGAATTCATTGTTTAGTAATAATTGCAAAAATATTGGACGATCACTTTTTTCTGTCGTCTGCTACTAAATTTGAAATCAGGAATCAGTAGACCGTGCCAAAATAAACTCCGTGTATGAATTTCGACACGATCGTTGCATAACAACGTCTCGGTGGCCGAGTGGATAGCGTGGTGACACTGTAATCGCATGGACCACCTGAGGCATGGGTTCGATTCCCATCTTGGTACTGGGTATTAAATGTTTATCTTAAGTTGTCCACGTTTATTCAGTCTGTGAGCCTAAATCGGCTAAGACGGTGTATGTCTTTATAACAACGCAATTATTGCCAAAAAGTTATACTTCTTTCTGTGGCCTCTTATACAATCTTTGATATCTGAAATTGATTGCCTTTCCCTCAAAACTCCCGGGTGCCAATTTTCCAAGCAATCCATTGCATAATAACGTCAATATTGCTAAAAACAGTGAAAAATTAATTAATATGGACGACCCCTTTCGTCGACCCCTTTCGTCGACCGTGTGCCAATCCAATGTCAAATAACGACGATATTGCAAAAGTGACGAAAGGTTAATATGGACGACCTCCTTTTCCGGCTCCTTACATTGAGTTAAATACCTGAAATACATTGCTCGTTTATCAAAACTCTCATGTACCAATTTTCATTTGAATCCGATGTATTATAACGACAATATCGCATTAACAGTGAATAATTAATATGGACGACCCCTTTGGCCGACCCTTGTTTGTAATTTGGATAAGTGGAATCAATTGTTTGTCCCTAATAACTTCTATGTGCAAATTTTCATCTCAATCTGATGTATAAAACGTTAATATCACTAAGATATTGAAACGTTGATATGGACGACCCCTTTTGCCGGACCCTCACACTGAGTTTGGTACCTCAAATCGATTGCACGTCACCAAAAACTATCGTGTTCCAATTTTCATCTGAATACGATGTATAATAACGTCAATATCGCAAAAACAGCGAACAGTTAATATGGACGATCCCTTTGGCTGACCTTTAACCCAAAATTTGACACCTGGAATAATTGCCTGTCTTTTAAAACATTCATGTGCAAATTTTCAACACAATCCGACGAAAAGTAACGTCAATATCGGGAAAACAATATTTGTCTTGTATGGACGACCCCCTTCAGAAGGGGTCATCCGAAAATCGGAAAACATTTTTCATCATTCCTGGACCTAATGAGTATCCATGCCAAATTTCAGCTCTCTAGCTCTCAAGATGGCTGACCCTATAGAGGACAAACAAACAAACAAACCCACAGAAATTGCTTTTTATATATATATAGATACACTATCTAAAATCGAAAAAATTGTGGATAAAAATTGCAAAACATATAAAATACTTCAAATTCTTCCATGAAAATGTTCATGTCAGATCCTTATTACAATAAAGTGATCAAAACACAAACTTCTATACAAAACCACAATCATTGATTGCCATTTTAGTAAATCGAGTTAACAATTATAAATTGATGTTAATTGTTCTACATATGAATTGAATATGGTAAACCGGTTGGATAAAATCATGACAATCAGTTGAACAATCAATAACATACCAGCTAGACCTTTTAAAGCTGAATTTTTCTTCATTTTTGCACGTTTTAGTTTCAAGATGACATTGCATTCATCAATAAAATAAGAAAAAAAAAAAGTGCAATCTTCAAAGGACCAAAAAATTTCATAACATAGTGAAATAGGGGCCTTAGAACACTATCAAAATGAAATTGGATTTCATTTTCGTTTTAAAACGTTTTTTATTTGAAATTTCTGCCATTCGCATATAAATTTTTGATACATTCGTTTTTGTGACGCCACAAAAAAATCCAATATGAAATCCAAAAGGAATCTTTCGATTGCTTTGATTCAGTTGAATCATTCAACCATGTAGGCTCACAACACAATAGGCGATGGAAGCGCTGACGAATTTGGGTGATGGTTTTGCATTAGTGCAAGTGGGATGCAGCTATAATTTCACCCAACTT
Organism: Uranotaenia lowii; assembly: GCF_029784155.1. Lineage (NCBI taxonomy): Eukaryota > Metazoa > Arthropoda > Insecta > Diptera > Culicidae > Uranotaenia > Uranotaenia lowii. The sequence goes on from NC_073692.1 coordinate 257,445,582, forward strand.
TTGACAGTTCTAAAGGCGTTTTTCTTAAGGAGAGAAAGAATAACTTTTCGCTTCCATCGCCCATAGAGGGAAAAATGCTTTATTATATCAAATTTCGTCCTTTTTCAAGTTTAAAGGGTGCACCAATATTTGATTCGAAAAAAATATCTGCCGCCATATTTGCCGCGATATCAACCAAAAAATTGAATTTCGTTGCCTACTTGAAGACGTTTTACCTATAAGAATATCAGAAGTGTATTTCGAAAAGCGAAAAAGAAGTGTATTTCCACATAACCATTATCCTATTTCTGACCACCCTTCGGTATGGTTCGTTCTGTCTGCTAGTTTGGGCGTTCTACCCCACGGTGTGTTCTCTAGCTGGTTGAGTTTTTAACAAAAATATCAGCAAAATTGAGTTTTATAGTTGTTTTTATTTCTAGTAAGACGGAAAATAAATCCCTGAATCGGCGTAAACGTTTAATTCGGTTCTTACATGACTTTTAGCACCTTACATGGTGCGTTCTGTACAGTTTTCCCCTACCGATGTAAAGTTTGCTACCAGTAATTAAGAGACGTAATGGAATCATCACGGTCAAGGTTGATCTTGTTTGAAGTAAGTTGGGGCTGCTACCTTTTCTCTTGAGATAAAATCATTTAGGTTAAGCGTGAGAATCCTAACATTCTTCCCCGAAACAGCTATAACAGTTTTCCTCAAGAATAAGCTCAGTGTCGGTACTTATGCGCAGAATGTTGCTAGCAAAGAAGCTCTCAATAACTCTCTTTGGCCGAGCTAATCCACAGTATGTTAATGATGATGGTAATTGCCATTAGAGAAGATTAATATCGTACACAGCATCCAGGGCCGGAGCATGCTAGCCAATATAGTAGAATAGTAGGAAGGTATACCTAGTAGCAAACACGCGGATAGTTCTCCAGTCAGTGTCATACAAACGGGAAGCACACGAGAAGGACGTCACTCGTTACGATGTTTTGTTACGTACGAATCATGCTAAGTGTGTGTCTAGGTACGCCGAAATTCTCCCCCATGCAGACTTCAGACGCTCGCAACATCGCGAAGCAACGCTCTAAACCGACCGACAGCAGCCTGCCCGCCTCAGGCTGAATCTAGATTTTAGTGTAGAAACGTGTTGTTATTTTGAATTTCCTCAAGCTTGTGCGCTTGTTTACATTGAACCTAACAAGGAACCACCTCGCCTCGCCTCGTTTCGGTTGGAGTTCCTGAGAAACATATTAGCCTGCCCACACCCATCCACACACATACAATCCTCCTCAACAATTTTGCGGGCTGGAGTAGTCTAGAGCAAAGCATTCTCCGTGCTTAAGTTCAACCCTTCTCGTAGTTTGAATCATTTGCGACTTTTCGTCCCAACTAGGTACTCTGAAATATTAACTTTAGTTTAAAAAAAAAATGGGATCCTAATAAAAAGTCGTCAACTGTATTTTTGGGCCCACAGTACCCATGTTGAAAAGTATCAACCTTTAGAAGACAGATAACCAACCGTATATGGCTGTTCGGAAAACCGGCAAATCTTTTGATACTGTTTCCCAGTTGGCATACCGGGGTGTCTCGGTTGCACTAATGACGTCTCTATCTTAATTTTGGGCTGCTACATAAATGTAGCAAGATTGATATGAAAATTAGAAGAACGAATTTCACATAAAGATATGGTGAAGGTGATTGATTTAAAAAAAAATCTTTTAATTATTTTTGTTTCTCCATTGTTGTTAACTATAGGTTTTTGGTTCGCTCTTTAAATCAATTTAAATGTTTCTTATCAATTTTCTTAAAACACCGCCAGGGAGGTTTTTTTTTCATAACAAATTTTTTGGAAAATACGTTGCTTAGCTATTCGTTTCAGTCATACGCTTTGACACGATTCGACTTAGGTTTAAAAAAATATCAAATATTAAAATTGGTTCACATCTTTTTTTTTTTTTTGAATTCCATCAAATTTACTGTATTTTTGCAGGATTGGGAAAAATTGACAAAAAGAAAACTAATGTTACTTTTTTCTCAGATGACAAAATATTATGTGGTCTTCAGAAAAGCTGTTCATTGAATTTAAAACTTTGTTTTCAAGATCTTCTAAATGTTTAATAGTTTGCAAAAAAGTGCACAAATGTATTTAATGATTTTCAATCTATTTAAAAAATTATCTAAGAAAACAAGAGCTTATAGAAAATAAAACTAATGGTTTTGGAATCAGCGCTCCCACATTACCGTCAAACAGGGAATCATACAAAAGCAGCGTTAGATGCAACATTTGTATACCACAACACTCATTCATTTTTTATTTCAATATAATGTATGTAATAAAGTTATCATTAAATGATAACATATTGATGATGACATAGTTTTTAACATCGTGAAAGAGTTTTTTAAAGTTTTTGATTCCCATAAAAAATTTAAAAAAATTGAGCAATAGATGTACAAATTTTTACACTTTTGGATGCCATAAAAAACTTTACCTCGTATGACGGATTGGCTTAATGATATCACCTACAAACTTTATATTGCTTTCATTATTCAATACCAACACTGTTGGTGTATACCTACATATTTTTCGGACAATCATCAAATTTGTTTGAATATATATTTTTATAATTCAGTTAGCTGACTAGGGCAGAATGCAACAAAATGCAAATCAGAACTAAATCTCATAAATCGCGTTTCCATATGCTGGGATATGATTGTTTTGCATTATGCGTTTGTAAACATTAAAATTTCATCCATCCTAAGATTTATTTACATGACTTAAGATAATAGAATATTGTGTAGTATTTTTTACCCCTAAATGTATGGAGCAGATTAACTCTTTTTTCTAAAAACATTTTTGACAGAAAAAATGTAAAATATAAATCGAACAAATCCAAAAATTATTGCAATTGGTGCAAAAACTTTCAATTTTCTAACGTTTTCATTTGATTTTTCATTAATTACAGAGTTTGTTGCAACTTACCCCTTTTTCATAGTAGGGTGAAAATCGCATATTTTTGTAGATTTAAAAATAACTGGTAAAACCAATAATTTTTCTAACTAAGTCAGTGTCCCATCAACCTTAAAACTTTTGATGTACAAGAGGTATGGTTATCTGAAAGCACTAAGATTTTAGAAGCCATTAAAGTTGAAAAGTGTTGCATGTTGCCCCAGTTGACGGTAGTGAAAGTTAGCTTTTAAAGTCTTTGCATCTCTGAAAACTGTAAATTTGGTTGCTTTGTGTTATCTGTACTTTCCATCACATATTAGGTATTTTTTCCGATTGTTTTTGGATATTTCTACCATTGGTTTTTAAGTGATCTACACAGTTGTTTGGGCATTGTGAGGTGTCGAGCGGACTCTAGCTTTAATTTTGGGGAGTTTGAGGGTCTCAGGAAAGATTCCCAGGCTCAAGACTACATTAATTAAAGATAGTGATAAGAAGACGAAGAAATAACACTTAGTTACCGAATTTGATGATTTTTATTCGGCACTTCAAATTCTAACATCCCCTAACGGCCCTAGCTAAGTTTTGACAATAAGAACTTACTTTTTATGTGTGTGGTGTTAGTGTCTGGGCCCGTCTGGGAGATCCGATACACCGATCGGAAGGATTGAGTCTGCTTAAGTTCGCCTGAATCCGGGACAAGTTCCTTCGATTTGGAAACGAAACCACCAGGCCGTCGGGAAATCGGGTTTTGCCTTTGGATGTTTTGGGGTTGTATCGGTTCGGCCACCAAAGGGGGATCCCACACCAGCTTCCGGTGCGTCAGACCACAGGGCCGTCGGAGCGTAGGTTGTTCTTCGCTCTTTCCGGAACTTCCGACCACGAGGTATGTTAGAGCATAAGTTTGTTTAACGCTATTCCGGAGTTTCCAAAATTCAGGAATGCCACCTCAGCCTTCTTCGAAACCAGACAGATCATAAGGCTTATCCTGGTAGAAATTGGCGCTATCCACGGATTAAGCCAAAGGTTTTGATCAACGAGGTCACTTAACACGGATAAAAACTTCCGGAACTAGTAAGGGACGAAGTAGAGGTAAACTTTTCCAAAAAAAACTTTTTTGTAGCGTTGCGTTTTGCTTTCTTACTGGTCCGAAACGAAGTGGAAGATCAGTGAAAGTCTCACTTTTTCCAACTCCGGTTTTCCATTTTTGAACTTTTACCATAGGGAAATATTATACTGAAGTTCTGTGATGTTTTGTAGAGAGAGTGGTGTTGTTGCTACTGTCTATAAAACCTAGCAGTGTACTGTAGTTTTGAAATTGAAAAAGACGTTTTACCACAACCTACTCTTAACTCTTTCTGTAATTTTTATTATATGTTTTATTTTTAGTAAATTTTTGATTGCATTTTTAGTTTGTTGGTTGGCTTTTTGACCTTAAAACTACCTTAACTATCAAACTCGGTGGAAGTGTGATTTTAACCTTATATTCAATAATAATTTTAAGAAAATTGAAAAATGTACAAATGATTGAGTGAACGCTCAAATATGGACGGTTACATATTTTAAAAGTTTCTTCAACTATTCGTAATTGATTTTTTTTAAAACATCACGTACCCATCAATATTTTACAACATTTGCTTATTTTTAAAAAACTCGAAACTCTTGTACGTAAGTATTTAAAATTCGTTATGTTTTTTGCTGTCAAAAGCAAAAGGTATAACTATGGAAATTAAACCAAATTTAAATAGCTTAGAACTGGTAACGTGTTCTTAAAAATTTGTTAGAATTTACAGTGAGGTAACTCTTGTCTAGATTACAACCAGTTTACAAGTACAAACTGTTTGGTTTTGGAAAATCTCTCAGAAGGGTGACTTATTTAAATATATTATCTTTTTCAAAGGAAATTGTTTTTTTTTGTTACTATTTTTTCAATAAAAAAAAGGTGTAATAGTTATTAATAACCACATGCATTTTCATCCTGTTTATGGTTGACTTTCCCGATATAAATATCAAATCAAATATCATTGGATATTATGCAAAATTTGTCTTAAGTTTTCTGTGTGCAAAAAAGAATAAATTTTGAGATTAAACTCGAAACAGTTTAAGAGGTCCGTGCTTATAAGGTTTAGTAAAAAATCTTCAAAATGCCGAGAGTTTATGAACGGTACAACTTTGCAACAATTCCATTCTATATAATGTTTTTAATTTTAATTAGAAAAACCTACAAATTTTTTGAGGAAGACTGGTAAACTTGAAATTGGGTTGCAATTCGACATTAACTATTATAACGTATTCTGTTTTTCTGAAATATTAAAGAAAAATTACTTGTTTGGCCCAAGAGCAAATCTAAAATTAAAAATTTGGTCTACCTGTTGGAAATGTTGGCCGCCCGTGGTGTAATGCCTAAATCCAAAAAAACGGTGTGATGGATAAATCTAAGTTTTTTTTCAACATTTTTGCTACAACAGCAATATTCTCGGGTGTTCTTGAGCGTCATGCACGGGTTACCTCACTGTAGAGAATAGATGTAATGGATAATTGATATCTGAAAATAATTCTAGTGTTTGGTAAATTTCGATTGAAAATGAGTATTCTTTATGAAGCGTGTAAATATCGTTTTGGAGGGAGAATCATAGAAACGAAAAGTTTGTCAACGGTCAGTCTATTAACGAATTTTGAAGGCAACGGGCGCGACTGTTTCATTCCAAATGGAAGTTGTCCGGAAGTTTCTGGAGAAGAATCCGACACTCACGAACTTGTCTCAACAGCTCAAATTTTTCACAAATTTCTGTATTGCGGTCCGACTAGGAGCTTCATGACGACCGAAAAATGACCCAGTTTTACGAAACGTCCCTGCCAAATTTTCACCACATTTGGGTGAATTTTAATAAATTCAATGTGTTGCTGTATTGTTCCATTTTAACTAACCGCGTAGTTTTTACTTGTCAAATGCTTCAACAGCATCTAAAGGGATAGGTACCAAAATAACACATCTTATTGGAAAAACCTACATTTGTAACAAAAATCTTAACATTCCTAATTATATTGTATGAAAATTAAGGTGAAAATAGACACAAAAACCAACGAACGATCTTCGAATCGATTTTCCTGGATCGATGTTTGCGCGAATGCAATCAAACGTCGTCGTGTATTTAGCCGCTTCCAATTGTCAAGTTACACTACTAGCTGTCAGCATACAAATCTCGTTGAAATCTGTAAGCTATACCTATTAAAATAACATTCCAAGACCGACTGCTGGTGCTGGTGAGACGTTCCCTGTAGGGACATGATGTGCAACTTGCCGAAGATCCCTTCGTCCTTAGCCACCCATCACACGAAACGTCCCTGTGTTGTGGAGTGTTGTTTATAGACATGTGTTACCGAGTGTTCCGTAGCCAGCCTTCCAGTAGTAGGTAGATAGGTATCATCAAGCTCTGTTTTGCCCATCAACTTCAGATCCCCGCGCACGTGTGTTACCTACCTTTCGTACTAGGTAGGTATATGTGTAGGTACACAGGCCAACAAACAATTCCATGAAATCCGCCTTTCCGTGCGAGGAGGTAACTGCTAATGAGAAGTGAATAATGAAAGACAATGTTAATTAAGTTGTATTTATAATCCGCTTCTTGCGGTGTGCTTAAGGCAAAATAAATATGTTTCCCTGATGGAAGACTATCCTAACTCGGCCCTGCTGCTGATTTTTGGGTTTTTGCTACCTTCTACTTACCAGTCTGTCTGTCTGCAGCCACACGATGTCGCGAACTTTTTTTTTGGTGGCTCATCTTACTCCCCTCAACATACATAGTTATCAGCAGATTCAGAGACGACAAGCAAGTACCAAAGCCTTGCAGAACAGGGATATTTGAGTTACACGAATCCTTGTTGTCGGGATGCGGGACAGGAAGATAGATGACTAGTATGAGTGGCTGGTGAAAATTCCCAGCATCCATGACAAAAGGCCTCGACGCTCACCAGAGCACATTTGAATAATAGACGATATTAAGGCAGCTTCGTTGTGCCCTATCCACCTGCATGCATAGCTATAGTTATAGGCTGGTATTGGGCTTTTCAACGGCTTAGCCATGGCGGATACACAATTGTGATACGGCGTTGAGTCTCGCGAAGATTACACGGGGAGCTGAGTTAATTAAACAACTGCAAATGGTTCGCACCAAGGGAATCTGTGACTTTTTTTTGAAAGTGGGATGTATATGTAGTATCCAGCCCATCTGAGCAAGACAAGCATTTGACTTTATTGGAAAAAGACTTAGTAGTTTGTAAAGTTTCTGTAACCTGGATCAATGATTAAGACTTTAAAAAAATATTTCAGAACTGTTCGATAAGCGAATTTGAAATTCGATACCTAAAATCTAATTTCGATTTTCAGATTAATTTCCCTTTTTGTTGGCGGGTCTGTTTCGGATGTGTTTCTAGTGTTTGATTGTAAAATATTCCCCCAATCATTGATGTATCGTATTGGATGGCTGCAAATGAGTACAATGAAATGTAATGCATTCCACAATAATAGAATTACAAGAAAAATTGTTCCCCTTTGTCTTCTACAAGTGAAACCCATGCTTTAGAACCTTTTAAAAACTAAAGCCTTTAGAAGGGATTCACTAAAACAGGTTTCAAACCAAAATCCATCATTAACTTACATTCTGCACAGAATGTTTCAAAACAAGCAAATCTTATCATTCATATTTTTGACAGCGGATTGACAAGCAGTTCTCGAAAGCTACAACGCAGAGAAGCTTTAAAGCATTAATCAATTTTGATGTTAACGAGCTTTGATCACCAGATCAACCAGAAAAGCCAATGAACCTATTTTGCAATTTTTTGAAAAATTAGGATCTATTAGTTGGGAAGGGAGGGACATCGACTTGTTGTCGTTTGCATTGTGGAACTACACTGCAGAAGCTCAGAAATGATAACTTAACTTGGTTGACTACTCATACTCACCTGAAATCATTTAACTTGAAATGTTGTATAGGTATTATGATCATTCATCCTAAAGTTTAAAATAATAGTTACTTCTGTATAATATATTAAAATCTGCCTTTGCTTAGCTTACGCATTTCAAATTCCATGATTGCGGGCGTGACCAAGCAGAACACGTACTACCTCGCCAATGGTTGCTACTCCGTGATTGATCGAGGCCATCAGTTTTGTGCTAGGGCCATTAGAATGGAGTTTGGGATTAGCAGAACATTCTCAGTGCACAAAACTCATGCTCTCCCTTTGAAAACGATCAATAACAGCGCCGGCCACGTCCTAGTAGTCAATGTTCAAAACTGCAAAACGGAAGCGATGACTGATGATGGCAATACAACGCGCCCTACGGACATTTTTGTCTGTTGGTTGCCTTCCGGGATTCCCTGCGTCGGAGGCTCCCGAGTTTTTCCGGTCGAATCCAAGCTGCTCACCTCACCGCTTTTTCCACACTGAATCAAACGATACTCTCATTTCTCGTACTTGTTTTTGGCGTTTTCTTTGGACGAGGGGCGTCTCGACCCTGGAACAAGTGTATCCACACTGAAAGGACTCGTGTGGTGGGTTTTTGTTTCTGAACTCATGATCAATGTTTTTCTTCTCTTTTTAAAACATGCATAATCAATTAATTGTAACACACTCATTTCAAATTTTCTGGATGTATCCTGGCTTGCCCAAGAATTCAATAAGGAATTCGATATAAGTAAAATCTGACCGAGATGCCCAGATATTGTTTAAAATATCCTGGATTTTTCCAGAGTTAATTCAGATTATTCTCTTGAATTTAAAATTCTCATTAAAAACTTTTAGATTTTTTGTATCAAAACTATTTAAAAAAAAATCAAAATAAGCACAATTTTTTGTTTAATCCTCAACTACAATTTTTATCCGTACAAAGGTTGACTGAAAAGAGGCCAGCTAGTAGAACTCCGACAGATTTTACACCGATTTGACAGGTCGCACGAATGTATAAGTTCGCACAAATGTCGCAGTCATGAGTGCGCCGTCCAATTTAGTGCGCTGCGATTAAGAAATTTCTTTCTTTTTTCTATTGTATGTTTGAAAATAATGCATAAAATCGTCCTGGATTGCCCGACCATGTGGATACGTGTGGTAGAAGTATGGAGTGGCTTAGGTTTAAAGATCATCGTTCTTTTTAACAACTATTGTGATGCTATCTTGGTCAAATTCGACCTTCATCTAATTCAATATCAAATAAGTAATTTCAAACTGGTCAATTTTTCTTTATTCAACCAAAGCATATAAACTATTATGCATGAAAACGACGCTTCTATATTTGTAACATTCCTGAAAAAACAAGCTGTGGCAGGGAAGGACGCAGACTATCAATATTCGAGCGTCTCGATGGTGATTGCCTTCCTTGATGATTTTCAACCTCCTAGAATCACAATTGATATGTATCGGTTTTGAGCGATCCATGGAGGCTATCAGATAAATGTTTTTCGCATTGCGTAGAAGGCACCAATCACTACAAGCTTTCCGCGATGAAGTGCCGAGTTTAATCAACATGCGGTCCTGGCATTTCTTAAAATTTCCATTTTGAAACATTCATGATTGTCAATCAATAACAAACATGATCGACAATGATGATAGGCTAAATGTTTGTGAATCAGTCAGTGAGCGACGCTCAGAATGTATCAACAAGTATGTCGATCACCTCTGATTGACCACGTTAGGACTAGCAAAGGAAGCCCATGATGCCGCTCGGTTGATTTTTTTGTATCTAGTTAGTGTTAATTTTTGAAAAATGTACAACCTCAACCTTAACCACCCACGTGCGTATCGCAGTAATGAAAGAAGACATTTTCTAGCTAGAAACGAATCCTGATTGCTTTTCTTGAGCGATTTTCGGAACATTGTTTTCAGTTATTGGTGACATTTCGCAAATCAGAGACACGCCTACTTAAAAATACCTTGTTATACATAAACTGGTTGAAAATAATCGACTCATAAACATAAGGAGTATTAAAATGGTGGAAAAAGAAGGGAAATGAAATAATCGCTTTTGGTTTTTTCATCAAAACCGCTATGAAATATTCGTTTGGCCGAATAGTTAAAGAGGTCAATATTCGGTACTTCTCTTCTATTAATCAATAAACATTATTTTAAAAAAATCTAGGTACCGTAATCCGGGGTAAGTTTGATCACTTTTTTCAATATATTTCGATTATTTTTTCTGTTAAGGGGATTGTGGCATGTTTTATATTTTTGAAACCTGTACTGGACTCCTATGAACGTAAAACATGGTTGCAAAAATTTATTAGACAACTTTAAATTTGATTTAAAAATCGATTTCGTCTCTGTTCAGAATTTGATGCTTTGGGGTGACATTGATCAGTCTCGGTTTTATCGAGTTTCCTCGATCATAAAGGATACAAAACAGCTTCATAAAATTTACAAATGTTTGTTTATCAATTTTACCATGCTTTTAACGTTTCCTTTTAAAAACATTTTTAATCGAAAAAAGAACAATGATGCTGCATACATTTAGGGGCAAAAATTATATCAATTACTAAAGAGTTTTAGTTTCAAAATACAAATAAAATTTTACTTTCACACATTCTTCTAGGCCCTCCCACTTTTTCCATTCTCATTTTTTTTCCAAGTTAACCATTTGATAGGTTCCTATACATTTTTCCAATACAGGTTACTCTTGGAAAATGTCCATTTTTTTAATATGAAAAATTATCATTAAATAGCACTATAACCATACATATACAAAGCAAAAAAGTAGTTCTTTCACATTCAAAAACCCGTTTGCTTCTAAATGCTTTTTGGTATCATCAGGAGAGCTGTTTGTTTGCGAGCCTTGAAAAAATAGATATTTGAGGATTTCGAAATGACATTTTTACTAACAGAAAACAAATTTCAAATAAAAATCAAATTTTGTCTATTTTGTACTCAGTTAATAGGCTTTCAAACGTAGAAAACAGTTTTCAAAAATTCAAACTATAGACTGAGTTATTGATGATAATGTAGAAAAATTTATTGTTGGTCAAAGTTACCCCGGCAGATCAAAGTTACCCCGTTTTACGGTACCGTACTAAATTTGCAATTCAAAATTACTGAATGCTTTTGCGACATTATAAAAACATTTTTGATTAATTTTTATGTTGCAAACATTGCAGTCAAGGTAAATAGCAGTCGGTCAATTTCGTTTGATCCTGACCATTTTGACCATTGCTTTGTAGAATTTAAGTACAATTTACAACAAAGAAGTTTAGTTTACTAATAATAGAAAAATCGCTTAGAGAGAGAATACTTAGCTTTAACGTTTCTCGGAGACAAACGAACTTGAATGGTTGGCTCCGAAATTTTCATCCCAATCCCACCCTTTTGGAACACATCACGAGCGTTAGATAGTTTCTTCTTGGATTTTATCATTAACATTAATAAACAAACTTTTAAAATAAGGGATCGAGAGCACTTAAAAACACTTCCGTCATTGACGGTCACAGCCTACCGAGTTCACCGAGTTCAGCTCAGAAATAATAGTTTGAATAAGTAGATTTGATTCGAGGTGTGTAGTGTGTATATACATAGGAGGTGTAACGGTGGTACGAATTCTCGATCCAGCCATTTTTGTATTGCATCTGTGGACTTCATGGAGTTTGTTTACCAACAAACCACTGAACAGCTGAGAATCAGTGAGAGATCTAAGAACGCAAGTTTCAACGATGGGTGACTTTGAGGAATTCGGCGGATGAGGACAGTGCGGAATTATTAGACAATTTACCAGAGAGGATGATGATAACGCGAGTGATGGAGGTTAGTTGATGCCTTGTTGTTCAGACAAAATGATTTAATTTACTAATATTTCCGATCACAGGCTTCTATTTGTAGGAAGGATTCCGGCGAGGATTGCATGCCCGGGCCCACTAAATAAGATAGTAACGGGATGAGAGATGTTCACGACGAGTATTCATTGTCCAAGGAGCGATCTCTTATAGGTACCGTATGAAAATATGTATGATAAAAATTTACGTTTATTTATTTGTATTATGGAATCCGTACAGCCCGTTCTGCAAAGTCCACCAGAAGCAAAGGCAGACACCATCTAGTCGAATGAGCACCGCGGCAAAGGCAGCAGCAGCGCAAACAATGATAGGTACATAGAGGCTCAATTGGTAGTGATGCAGCAACAGAAACCGTCAGTCATCGCTACGGACTAGTGCTGGTGAAAAAGTCGCTTTGATAAAGCTTCGATTATTGCCGGAAGGGGGGGGGGGGCAACATTTTTATCGCCAAGGTATGGATTTAGAATTTTCATCGGAGGGAATGAATCCAGCAGAGCTATAATATAATGAACTTCATTGACCTCAATCATTGGCAGAAAGTCGGGTGGGTCCAGTCAGGTTCTAGAAGTACGAACGCTACCAGCATGAGCTGAAGCTGTAAGATAAAAAAGTTGCAAATACATTTTGCCACCTTAAAAAAAAGCGCTCCAAGCTGAAGGCTTCTAATGTGTCATCAATTGTTGTCAAATTTATTTGCTTTTTTTATGAAATTATAAACGAGTTTTAAATACAATATTTCATCATCTGCTGCTAAAAATCTATACTTGTTTTATAAACTTATAGAAGGGGGTTTCAAGTTGTAGAAAAAAAAACAAATAAAAAACTTGTTTTAGAGTTTAGACATATTGTTTTATTTTCATATATTCATTATCCCTTAAAGTTAGCTGGCACTGTTACCAACAAGTACACTTTGGCCGGCAACGGACTGATCGTAGCTGGTTCACTTACCGTTGATGGAATCATTCTCTAAAGAACCAGAAACTGCCTCTGATCGCGAGAGCCCCAATGGTGCACGGAGACTGGGTATGGCTAAAAGTAATTTTCAGAATAAATAAAATGGATTGGAATGCGCAAATTATGTTTACCTTTTCGGATGAGACGCCTGGCCCTTTTTTAACCGGTAACAATCTGCCCGCATTCAACCGAACTATAACAATTTGGTTCAAAGTGTTCCGAGCAGATGCCCTGATTTTTTAGGAGTATCCATCCATCTTTTCGACCACAGAAAGATATCCACACATATCCACGCCTCCAATTGCCTTCCATTTTTCGGAAATTTTGAAACACGATCGTATCGATGTGTTTCGTTACCGATTTCTTGTTAATACAGCCTTTAACTGCACAAAAATAAGCCATTATATTTTTTCACAATCCAAAATCTAAAATAATTTGATGGAGAGCAAATTTTCTTATGTTTATAAACAAACTCAATGAACATCACCGCGCTCTCCTCGCCTACTTACTGAGAACCTGGTGTATCTACTAACCTTGATTTGATTTAGAACTTTCATTATCCTTGATTTCCAAATACAGGTTCAAACTTCTAGTAAACGTTATGCCTTTTGGAAAAATCTGTTTAAAGTTGGATGTGTCAAAAGTTATTTATCTTTTCCCTCGTCTGACAGCATAAATCGCGTTTAAAACCCTAAAATGTTAGATGTAATTGCGAACGACCAAGACACTTTAAGCCAATCAAAGCCAGAACTAACTACACATGTTTCACTTATCGTTAAACTCAATAAAAGGAGAATACTTCTTTCGCCGAAAAAAAACTTCCCAACCTTGGAGAGCAAGGAAAAAAGAAGCAACACACAATGCGCTATTGCTGCCAGTCTGAAATGACCATACAAAGTGACTTTGGCTTTGATGTTTCCGAGTTGAGCAAAAATACTTAACAGATAGCCCGTTTCACGCGTTTAACACAAACCCTGATGGGAGATAGCATTTTTCCACAATCGCACACAAAAATGTCTTGTGCCTTGCCGCTGCTGCTGGCTGTCTCGTCCTCGTTTCTCGTCGGTTTTTTTTTGTCGTAATGCGAACATGCTGCAAGTTTGCACGTATCCAGGCCAAACATTCCGATCCAGGGCATTGGTCTTTTCCGTTCAGCATCAGCCAGCAGCAAACCCGCCAATGTGCGGAACTCGTATAGCATCGAGCAAGCAGTTTAGCAAGGTACTTATCGCAGACTTTATTTTGTGAACAAGCAGTAAACCGGGCTGGGGGAAACGCAGTAAAAAAAAAGTCTATGCTTAAGTGTGCTTTTAGCATTTACAACCAGCTCAAAGCAGCTGCTTGCCACCTTCCTACTACTCTTGGTTCTCGCCAATATCCCCTGACCTTGCGCTTCCCGTTCGGTAGCAAGTGGTGCTGCTTTCAAATTTACCGGAAAAGCCGGAAAATGTGTTTCGAAAAAGGAAACACAAATATTACCTTGGTTCGGCTTTTTTTTTTTGCTGCGACCATATACTTCTAAGCGAGAGAGAATCTCCTAATCTTCACCGCTCGCTCTAAACTGGCAGCTAATCCACATTTCAAGTAGCTTCAAAGGGAAAATGAACGAGAGTAGGAGGGTCTTTTGCCATTTTACTGGGAAAGCTTATTTATTGAAGTGCCAGGTTGATGCTGAGCTGAGTTGGGCTGGGCTGGATGTGTCCTTTCTCAATTCACCCGGTGTGCAAGCCCAAAATGGCTACGGTACTGAAAAGCCGTCAAGAGAAGCTATCTGCATGTGTTTGACCTTGAAGAAAGACTTTCTTGGCAGCAGAAAAAATTACACACACTCCCCTCGTGGGAACGTATTTTTTCCACTTATGTACGCTAAAGGTCAGATTTAATAATTTTGAAAAATAGTATAAAGAAAAAACGGTGTTTTGGTTATACTGACTCGTTTATTAATCTCTGATTTTGATCTGTTTAGATGAATTTTATTGATAAAATCATCGCTTTGAACCATATTATTTGAATTCTGGATATATTCTTAAAATTTTCATGCATTTTTATTAAGATTATAATAAGTGAGCTCTTATTAATATTTGGTTATTTTGTATAATTAGTGTGCTCTTATTAATACATGGTAATTTGGTGTAGTTCAAGAAATTTGGCATCATAAGTCTCTTGGTCCTGAGAATGGTTAAAGTAACAATTCTGTACCCTTCCCAGAAAGTCGTTGGCTCAATAGCGGCACCTTATCCAAAGCAAACATATGGAAAAATTGTGACTTGAAAATAAGGGAGCTCCCATTAAATTTTCCAGTTTATTCTTAAAGGCGTGTAATAGTTAATAGTGGTTAAAACTGGGCGAAGAACATTCGAAAAAAATATATCGGTAAATTTTTATCTTTTCTGAAGAAATTTTGGAGCCGGGAATTTTCCATGCGGTTCTTAAGCTCACTGCGCAAATATGATAGGTAACGGACCAGAACCAAAAATCGTTGAAAACATTAGCACTCTTTTGATCTACATGTAGAGTAACGGACCTATATCGGACCGCTTTGGGAAGTGGCTATGCTATTTTTTAAAACGAAGAAGTACATGTTACAATTTTTTATTGCTTTATCCGTTCATTACGAAGATCAAGACTTATTCTATCGAGCCATATCGTCGTTTGTTGCACTGTGAGCTTAAAAACTCGTTTCTTCGATCATTACTTTGGTCGGTATTTTGGACCATCAGGTTTCAATTTTGGACCACCTTCTGGATATATTTTGGACCACCCTTAACCTAAATATTTTTTTTCTAAATTGTGCTAAATTAACTATATTGGCGATTGATGCGCAATTCTGCGAATAATTCAGTAAATCTTGTACTTTCTTATTCTTGTAGTCAAGTTTTGTTTGTTCGATAAAAAATTGTAAAAACAGGAAAACTCCCCCGTTATATCGTGTGTTTGAAATGTTTTGGAAATTCTGATAGCACACTGCAATCTCGACGAAATTTGGTCTGCAGTGTTAAATACTGACCAGTTGGCTTACCTTTAGAATCAATTCTTAGAACGCAAATCTCTTTCAGGCAACCCAATGATTAGTTAAGAAAGTCTGACATCAATTGATGCATTTTGACCAGGCCCGTGCGAAGGACCCATCCATGGGGGGGGGGGGTTTTCGAAATTCAAATTTAGCCAAAAATGATAACAATTCCAAAAACACACAATAAATAAGAAAATTGATTGCTAAACCATTTTCTTACTTATTATTATTATTACACAAACTTAAAAATAGTGAATTTTACTGATAAAATAAATCAAAATTCTCAAAACAACTCAAAATGACTGTTTCAAATCAATGCTATTTCCGGTAAGTCATTGATAAATTATTCAAAATTATGTTCCTAATTCTGAACTAGAAATTAGCTTGAAGATGAATTCTAAGCAGTCTAGTTTTCAAATTTAAAATCAAAGCTTTTTTTTCAATAAACTCGTCTAACCAGTTCAAAATCGTATTAATAGAACAGCAAATTGGTGCCTAAGATTGAATTATTGATTTGGTAGAATTAAGCGTCCTGAGCTCGAACAAATTTGGACTATCACCTTGCGTTTGATGTTTATTAGCTTAATTATGTATCAGTTTTAAGTGACATCAATCATTAATAACTGATGAAATAACAAATCTACGTTTAAGAAAAAAAAAAGATTTTGATTTTGTTCATTATACCTATTTAATTCAATTAAGAAATGATATTTCAAAGATGATAATGCAAGATCTAAAAAAGTTAAATTCCGCAGTTTTTTTTTATTTTAAAAGGGTATTATCAAAAGTATTTCAGATACAACTGAACAAAGCTTAAAAAAAAATTAATCCATTTAACAAAATTGTTCAAACTTGCAATACGATTCTATTTTTGCTTTAAAACAGCTAAAATTTAACTTGGAAAAGTAAACAATTAGAAAACCTCTATAACTTTTTTCGCAGAACTCAAAATAACTTAAAGTCTTGATTTAATACCTTTATTTTGAAATATTTGTTTTGTTTTAAAGTTTTGTCAAAAAAATGCAGAGATTTATTAAATGATTGTAAAATATTTTCAAAAGTTAATTAAACAACAAAAACTGATAGAAAAGTTCCATATATAGATCAAGGGCACCTAAATTAATTAAAATCAGCTTTTAAATTTTTGTGAATTTTGTGGCCAAGTGCAATTTCTCAAAACGTTTTTGAGTGTGATGTTGAGCATTTAGAAGAACAAGAAACACATAATAATATTGAGAATGGGATTGATTTCTTGAAGAATATGTCATATTAGCACGATTTTTTGAGAATCAACATTTTTTGTAATAAAGAAGAGGATACTAGGTTCAAGATTTTGTTTTGCTATTTCTGATGACCATCGTGGGTCATATGATATATGGCTTCCAACATGTTGATTTAAAAATAAGTATTCGTATTAATTTTGAAGTTAAAATGGTTGGTCTCCAATTCTGAATCTGTTTGGTTACACTTCTTAATAAAAACTCATTCTAAAGACGAGGTAGAGTTTTTGTATGTCAAGATTTGAGTTTCAAAACAAAAGATTGATTGAAATGCAAAAATTAGTTTCAATTTGTGAACGGCATATATGTATGTAGTGTCATGAAATAGAATGTCCCAAGCCTAGAGTGATTCAAGAGTAATTTCCGCCGGAGGCGAGAAGAAATTTCAGATTTTTTTTTACACTTATGGAACATCTTTTAAGATCAAGTAATTTTCCTTTACTACGTTGAAAATTTTACTTGGAAAAAATCTCCATGGGGGGGGGGGTTAAATCCCTAAAGCCCCCCCCGTTCGCACGGCCTTGATTTTGACTATACTAAGCCAGATTTTTTTTGCTGAAAAATAAACGAAAATTCGGTTTAATATTTAAAACAACTTTAGTTCTACGAAAAAAAATATCGTTGGAGGAATTTTTTTAACAGTTTTTTTTTCAAAACTTGCATATTCAACGGGGCTAAAAAACTATATTCTTAGTACATTTTCGCTTGTAGTTTTTAAACACATTTCAACAGTTGTTTTCCTAAGTTTTAAAACATAGATAGCTATAGCTGAATATATAGGGGAGAATGAGGATACTTGATCCCTGGGGATACTTGATTCCTTAGCTATATCTCGATACTGGAATGTCTTACAAAGATCAAATGTTCTAGAAAAATGTGCAAAAATGAGCAAAATAACAATGCTTGTAGTTTAAAAAATTTTAACAAAATAATTGTTTGAGTAATTGAACTTTGTTTGAAAAATTTCACAAAATGTAACTTGAAGATCTTTTTTCATCACTTTAAAATGTTCCTTACATGGGAAAATTATGAAAAAAATATTTGTTCCAATGTATCAATCGTTCGAGCGTAAAATGAACTTCATAATGCCATATTTTCAATGCAATGGAAAACTTTCAACTTTTTTCAGAAAAAGTTTTCTAAAATGTTGATTATGGGTACAATTGATCCCCTAGAGTTGGGTACAATTGATCCCCCCTTCCAAACGGCATATTCTTCTTCTGAATTGATCGTAATGATTGCTGATTGCGAAATTACTAATACTTATCCAAAAACTAATATTTATCAAACAATTGTCTGAAGAAAAGTGCAAAAATAATTAATTTTCTCCTAATTATAAAAAAAACGCCTTTAAGTATGCAATATTATTAGCGTTGAGACAAAGTAATTAGATTTTATGTAGTCGGCAATACAAGAATGGAAATACTTAGCTTTGTCCTGTATTCCGACGTCTTTTCTTCGCTATCATCAAGAAGAAAGTTATTGCTCCAATTTGCTACAATTTTCGCCCTTTACCGGAAAACAGTGTCCAGGTTCTTTGATCCCTCTGGCTAAATTTGGCGTTTCATCCGAATGCAGTTTTAAGAATTTGCTAAATTTTCTCTTCTCTTAATTTCGTAGCAAAAAAACACACACGTCATAAACAAGCGTAGCCTACTCTTTCAAATAAAAGTTCGAAAAACAGCTACCTTCGAAAATTCGTCAAAAATTCTGCCAAATTACGTAAACTTTTCAATCCTCTTCTCAAAATTTATCTGGTGTGACTTAAACAATTCTGACGTTTCATTGATTGAAAAGTACGGTTTTAACACCACTTTTTTACATTTTTTGTGGCCATAATGTTGAAAAATTTCAACAAAAATATATACTTATGTGCAACGCGTATAGCTTCTAACTTCAGCTTTCTTGGACACTAAGTGATTTTTTTTAGCATTTCTAAGCGCATTTTTTGCGAAGCATGTTTTTTTGATTTATTTCCTTAGATTTTGAATTACGGAAAACTGAAGTATTGTGGTAGAATAATGTCTGATAAACATATTTGAGTTACAATACGCGGTTTCCGGAACTATAAGTTCGTTGTAAAGCCGCGACGTACCTTTCTGCTTAAAATGCGTAACGCTGAAAATACGCTTCCTCGTCATTGTCTTTTCTTTAGTTTTGATTTTCTAACGTTCGAAATAATTTTCAGAGCAATAGTTTTTAATGTTCTTCAAAGAAATTTGAAAAATATAAACGAAAAGGCAAATAAGATTATTTCGAAAATCTTCTCAAAAATTCTCCCCATTCGAAACTTTGGAAGAATATAAATTCTATCTTAGGGAGCTCCAGGGAAAATTCTAAAGCTGAGATTAACCTGACTGTTAATAACCGAAATATTTACTAACAATACAAAAGAAATTTGTGAACTTTTCAACTTTTATTTTACCAGTATTGCCAGAAATTTGTTAGATAATATTGTAGTCGATCCATCTTTCGACAAGTTATCTTTCCTAACACCATATTCTTGAAACCTGCTACATTTAATGAAGTTGTTCAAACTATAGGATCATTGAGAAACAAAAAAAACTGTGGTCCTTGTAGGATCTAATAAGGCTAATACATGACAAATTTAGTATTTCTTGGAGATTAACTTAACTCAGTGTTTCGAAATCAAAGAACACTCTCATACATGACACAAATTCTGCAATTGGAAGAGAGAGATGTCACAAAACGGTTGAGATTCGAGAGAGTCTTGAGAACAAACGAAAAGAAAGCAAATTCTCAAGTCAGTCAGAAAACTATTCTTGTCACGAACGGAAGTTCTATATAAACGTAGGTGGTTTAAATTTTGTTAGTTAAAAAAAGTTATTAAAACTGAATGTGGTGAAAGAAATTCACTACAGTCCTGATAGCGTTCCCTGCAGGTTTTTAAAATCTAACTGCTTAGAAACAGCACGTAGGGTGAGTGCTCCTACTTTGGAGCTAGAGCCTATTTTAGTCCTAAAATGCCGAAATCAGACATAACTCATTTCTTTAGCATAGAATCAAGACACTGTTATGTAAATAATGAACTTTCATTCTTCCTTCATCCTATCATACATTCATACCACTATTCACATAAAAAGAAATTTTTATAAAGAAATTAAACGTTTATCAAAAAGTACGTTTTCTTTAGTGGTAAAACAACTATGCTTAATTAGTGGAAAGCATTTCGAAAAATCAGAGAGATTAAGAAAAAATCTCATTATTTAACCATTGCTGTGATGAAAATAAACTATACTGTCTATTTTTCCTTAAATAATTGAAAACCATAGATAACCCCGAAAAACAGATAAAGAGTCCAAAAATAGGACCCTCTCGGCAATGATGTTTCATTTTTAGACCTGACATCAATTTTTTTTTTCAATACTAACCAATCAATTCATGTAAAAATTTTCATAAGCACATAATTCAGAACCTATATTGATCATTTCCAACATTTTTGTCAGTTTTAGGTAAATATGGTACAAGTAAACACAAAAAACCTTCTAACTATTATACTGCTGAGAAATGTGCTAATGAAGAAAAAGTTTGAGATATTCATAACAGAAATTGAGGTGTTTATTTGAACTGTTAAAAATCCATAATATAAGTTTATGGAATTTTTTATTTGAAATAGAATTTTCCTATTTACTGGCATTTTAGATCTAGGTCCAATAAAGGGTACAAGTCCAGTACCAAAACAGGAACAGTAGGTACAAAGTAGGAAATTTTGATCATCCATATCTTTGAAATCTATCAAAAACGGCATAACCAAGGATCAAGATTCTCATTGAAACTTGCAGATAAGACCATAAACAACGAATGGTTTTTCTTCCTTACACTTATGAGAAAAACATGGGTTAATATAAATCACCGCTTAAAGGGTCCAAAGAAGGGCAACTAACCCTATTTTAACTGCAAGCTTTAATCCTGTTTAGGTATCGGGGCGCTATCCCGAAAGTCCAAAAGCCGCTAGAGTGGTTCTCATCTTCAAAGCAGGCGATGTAACCAATATAAATAATTACCTACCGTCCAATTTCAACCCTTAGTGTGTTTAGCAAAATTTTCGGAAAACTCCTCGTAAGTCGACTCAATAAATTTAGAAAAAAAAATAACATCTTATATAGCATACAATTCGGTTTTAAATGTGGGTCTAGTACGCTTATTGTAATGCGTGAATTGATAGATTCGGTAATTAAAAATAAAGACATAAGAAAAATGTAGGAGGATTGTTTCTGGACTTAAAAAAGCCTTTGATACGTTTGATCATGACGTTCTCCTTAGGAAGCTGGATCGCTATGGAATAAGAGGAGTTGCTAGTTATTATCATTCGTAGCCACCTTACAGGACGAAAACAGTATGCAGGGTCACCATTTCAGCAAAAAAAATAGTTTATTGCAGCAATAACCTTTCTTCACTACAATCGAAAAGGTGTTAATATTTAGGGCTAACGCTTAATGAAACACTCTCGTGGAGTTTTCATGTGAATAACCTTAGAAAGAAAACATCGTCCTTTAGTGATATTCTATTGCGAGTTAGATTTTTTTGTCACGTCATGTTTTAATTAAATTTTCATCATCCTAAGTTGATTATTACGGGCGTAAGGGCACGTGTTTCAATCGGGTTTTTTATGAGCGATTTTCTTGGTGGTATCGAATTTTTTGGTCTTCTATTTTCGGTTCGTGTGAAAGGTTAGAAGAAGTACTGCGTGGTGAAGTCCTACGCTTCACTATCGAGCAAGAGCAGAAATTCATCCAACACTATTTTGCCAAAACATCCGTCGAATAGTGTTGTTATTGTTTTGGGTTGGTGGCAAGGGATTGCTATAATCAATACTTACACATCCAGCTGCCATAATCTATCCTGCGCTTTTGTGCTCGACAGCTTAACTCCTGGCGTTTAACTGCTCGAGTACTCGAAATCTCTTCTGCCTCCTTTTGGCGCAGTAAAGGTGACTGGCTGAACCACGTATCAAGTGTTGGAAGTCCTTGGATTGAGTACATAAACGAAACGTGGTACCTTCGCCCTTCGCGTTCTCGTATGCGCCTAGGGTAAAGGGCTATACTACTCCTCCAGCGAGTGGGTTTTTTTTCCGTAGTAGTTGTACCTTAGCCTCTTGCTACTACGTGAGGCGCTATAGGTCAAAAGGCTTCAACGACTTGTACCTTCGTGCGCCTTTGGTCGTTGATATTGGAAAAGGACTGCGTGACACAAGCAAGATTGATTCCTAACGAAATCTTCGGCTAGCCGCATGGCTAGCTCCGAAAGCCCCCCGGGGGGAGGTACCCCGCCGGGATTAACCTTTAGCAGAACACTACCAGAGTGGTTTGGACCACACGAAGACGTCATCATTTTGCAATTGAACCCGACTGTTTTAAATAACCTTCCAAAGAATCCATTTACCATCAGCAAGTCCGTCCAACTTGATGGTGGAAAAATTGAATATGCGAAAACTGAAGCCAAAGGAACCAAATACGTCATCAAGGTTCGGGGCCGAAAGTTAGCTGAAAGACTGATGAAGCTGGAAAATCTTATTGACGGAACACCAATCCAAGTGATACCTCATCCACTACTTAATTTTACGCGCTGCGTTGTCTCTTGCCGTGATGCTGTAAGCATCAAGGAAGATGAACTCCTGAACGAATTGAAGGATCAAAACGTAACAAACGTGCGACGGATAACGAGGAAAGTTGAGGAGCAAACGGTAAATACTGCCACGCTCGTGTTAACGGTAGCTGGCATTGAACGGCCTAATTACATCTATTTTGGTCTTCTCCGCATACCAACTCGCCCCTACTACCCAACACCTATGCTTTGCTTTAAGTGTTTGGATTACGGCCACACAAAACTAAAATGCACGGGTAAGGACAGATGCCAAAATTGCTCCCTTGAACATGAAGGAAAATGCGAAAATCACCCTTATTGCCAGCACTGCAAAAGCGGACATTCCTCTCTAAATCGACAATGCCCACGGTATATTATGGAAGAGAAAATTTGCAAGATGCAAGTAGACCTTAAAATCACGTTTCCTGAAGCCCGACGATTGTTTGAATCGAAACACAAACAACAGTCATACGCCCAATCATCTCTGCAAAACGAAATCGACAAGAAAGATCAGCATATACAACAATTGGAACAAAAATCATCGAGTTGGAAGACACCTGCAAGGCCCTGCGGTCGAACTTCCAGAAAGCTAAGATGTGGATCCAACGCTCCCAAAGCCTTGACAAAAATCGCTCCAGAAGCCAAGACAGAGGTCATCCATTATTAACAAATAACACCCAGATTGTCGTCGAACCACCCAAAAACGAAAACCCATCAAATGCTTCAAGGGCATCGTCACAGCAGACCTATCGTCCAAGTCGTTCTTTGGCACCAGCTCAAGTTCAAGTCAATCGCTCAACAACACCAGTGAAAATAAATCAAAACGACTCTCCCAAACAAACGCAGCCACCTCAGAAAAAAACAAGCAACTTCCCAACCATCCACCGAATCCGAATCCACCGACTTAGCATCTGGGAACGAAACCCCAATGATGTACTCTAGCCAAGATATGTTCTCCCAAAATTAAAACGACATCATGATCAATCCACCAAATACTCAAACAACAAACGCATCAGTATCAGACTCGGAAATTCTACCAGCATCACCACACCACAGTCCCTGTGCAATATCACCCACGACTCCAGACATTCCAAATTATAACAGCTCAATCACACCGAATCGTAGCATCAACAGAAGTCAGTCACCACCTAGAGAGGAAACCCTAGTTTTGCAGTGGAACCTGTGCGGGGCCCGCCCACGCAGAGCCGAGCTCCAGCACCTAATTAACCGCTTCGATCCAGTAGTAATTGCGTTCCAAGAGCTTCGTACTCCAAATCTACAAGGGTACCGTCAAACGGGGCATCATGCAACAGCGGGGTTCGATGCAACATTTATATAACACTACATTGAATCAATTTTTAATTTAATTTATTGTAATAAAGTTATCTTTTAATGATAACAAAATGATAATGACATAATTTCTCGCATCTTAAGCTAGTTGTCTTAAGTTTTTTATTTTTATGTAAAATTTGAAAATTCGAGCAATAAATGTACAAATTTTAACATTTTTTGATGCCGAAAAAAACTTTACCCAGTATGACGGATCGGCTTGATAAAACTACCTACAAAGTTTTTACAGGTTTCCTCATATTATACCAACATTGTTGGTGTAAAAATATTTTTCGAACAATCACCCAATTTTATTAAATGAATATTTTTAATATTCAGTTAGGTGTCTAGGGTTAAATGCAACAAAATGCAAATCCAAGAAATACCTTGTAAATCTTTTTTCCATGTGTTGGAATATGAATGTTTTGAATCACGCGTTTGTAAACATTTAAATTTCATTCATCCACACATTTATTTTTACGATTTCAGCTTTTAGAATTTTTCTTAGTATTATTTTACCCCTAAATGTATGCAGCATCCTTAATTTCAGAAAAAGTGTGAAAATTGGTTTTTACAGACCCAAAAACTACTGCAATTGGTGTTGTCATGCGTAATTATCTTTAAGACATCGCAAATATATTAAAAATTAAGAATTTTCGTACGTGTTCATAAGATTTTTCATTAAAAACAAAGTTTGTTGCAAGTTACCCCATTTTCTAAGAAGGGTGAAAATCGCATGTTTTTAGAAAATTAAAAAAAAAACTGAAGAAACCAATAATTTTTTTAACTACGCCAATTTGATGTCCCAGCATCCTTAAAACTTTTGATGCATAAAGGATACGATTAACTGTGAACATAAGTTTTTTAGAAGCTATTGAAGTTGAAAATTGTTGCATGTTGCCCCAGTTGACGGTATGTAAACAATTTCACCTGGCTTTCTTCTTCAAGTACATACCCCTATACATCAAGCGCCGGTCTTGGCGTTCGAGATGGCGTTCCCTTCTCCCTAGTAAGTTTAAACACAAACCTCTCAGTTTGTGCCGTTACCATTAAAGTGCCAATCAAAGTTACAATTTTATCAGTCTACATACCAACGGTGAAACACTCGCCTCGCTTGAGACGCAATTTGAAAACATAATCCAATCTCTCCCCCACCCCCTTCTGATCGTTGGTGATTTCAACGCCCATAGCACCACATGGGGTGGAAAACGTACCGATCAGCGTGGCTGTCTTATCGAAAAGCCAAGTGCTGAAAATGCTCTTATCATACTAAATTCTCTCGATCACACCTACTTCCACCTCTCCAACGGCACAACCAGTGCTATTGATCTCTCCATGGCCTCACTATCCATCTGCAATCGACTCTCATGGCAAGTTGAAAATGACTTGTGCGGCAGCGATCATTTTCCGATAAGGATAACCATGAACGCTCCTTCAAAAGCGCAACAAGCTCGTCGTCGCTGGCTAGAAAGTCAGGCTGACTGGCAACTTTTTGAAACAACCCTGTTAGAAATACTAGACCCCAACGCCACACCTACATTAAATGAAATAACAGAGGCAATTATCAAAGCTGCCGAGGCAAGCATACCACGTACTAGCGGATACTGCCGCCGCAAAGCTGTTCCATGGTGGAACGAAGAAATTAAACAATTGATCCAAGAACGCAGAAAAAAGTTAAGAAATCTACGGAATTTAGCACCAGATGACCAGAGGTTCACCGAAGCGCTCAAAATGTTTCAAACAGCCCGCAACGCGACACGTCGCGCTATATGTGAGGCAAAAAAATCGTGCTGGGAAAATTTTATTTCGTCTTTTTCCTCAGACACTCCAACTTCGGTGATGTGGCAGAACTTCAATCGGTTTTCTGGTAAACGTAAACATCCAAAAACAGTGCTCAAAACCCCCAATGGAATTTTAGATGACAGCCAGCAAATCGCTGATTTTCTCGGCGAACACTTTCAATCGATGTCAGACCAACCACCACTCCCTTTTCCTCCGACACCACGGAGTAACCGACAGAATAGAAATATCACATCGGATATGGAGAAACATTTTTCCATCCAGGAATTTTTCATCGCAACAAAGTCTAAAAGAGGTCGTTCCGTTGGACCTGACGAAATAAGCAATGAAATGTTGCGTCGCCTCCCGATTGCAACAAAAACACAATTATTGGACCGCTTAGCAGGAAACCAGAGATCAATATCTCTTACAAGTTGCCTTGGAAAAACCATGGAACGCATGGTAAATCGTAGGCTCGTTCAGTGGATTGAAGATCGTAAATTATGGAGCGCGAACCAGTACGCTTTCAGAAAAGGTAGGGGAGTGGAACAGTATCTTACGGAATTGGAAGCAGCTCTGGATACTCCCTTCGATAAAATGCAACACTCTGAGTTAGCATTACTTGATCTCAGCAAAGCATACGATACTGCACAACGAGCACCCATACTCACCACCCTCGCCAAATGGGGTATAAGTGGAAAACCTTACATGTTCCTACAAGACTTCCTCTCTAACAGGAAATTCAAAGTGTCGGTTGGAGGAGCGTTTTCTGAGTTCTAACCACAAAAAAACGGAGTTCCTCAAGGGTCAGTGCTCGCCGTAACTTTGTTCTTTGTCGCAATGGAGTCACTTTTCGCAAGAATTCCTCGGGAAGTGAAAACCTTCGTTTATGCAGATGATATTGTTCTCCTTGTCTCCGGAACACAAGTTAAAAGCTTGAGAAGCAACTACAAAATGCTGTTACCAAAGTTATAAAATGGGCTGATGAAATTAAGTTCTCAATTTCATCAGAGAAATCAAATATTTTACATGTCTGCAGAAGGAGGAAGCACAAATCAGTCCCACAAATTTTAGTTCACGGAAAAGGCGTTCCGGAAGTTAAAAAAGAACGCATTCTCGGGGTGACTTTTACCAAAACACTGAATTTCTCGCCTCAGATATTTGAAACTAAGACAGCACTACAATCTCGTTTGAATCTCCTACGTGCAACAGGTGGTCGGTCGTATGGCGGTCAGAGGAATTGCATCCTCAATTTGTTTAAAAGTATCAGCGAGTCGAAAATTTTCTACGCTATCAATACAATAGGAAGAAAAGGCACCAACTCATTGAAAGCACTCATGCCTGTTTACAACTCTGGGATACGCATCGCATCTGGAGCTATGCGCAGTAGTCCAATCCTATCAATGCATGCTAAAAGTGGTACATTACCGTGGAATTTCCGACTAACTGAACGACTTGCTATAAATACAATACGCATGCTTGAAAAACCACATGGTGTAACCACTCCCGCTTCAAAGCGGTCGAAAGAGACATTCGAAATACTAACTGGAAAAACTATACCTATCCTTGCTCGCTCTTCAACGGTTAGCAGTCGAGCCTGGAACGCGGAAAATCCAAACGTGGACTGGTCTATTAAAAAGCTATACAAGGTAGGAGAAAGTAATCAAAAGGCAGTCCAGTTATTTAAGGGGGGGGGGGGGGGTAGGGTCTAACACTTTCAAAAAATCGATTTTTTTATTTTTTTATTTTCTTATTGTAAAACATTTCAAGAATGTTGTGTCAAATTTTCAAGTCAATTGAAGCAAAACTGTAGAAGTTATAGGCCTTTATCTCCTCTTATCTAATACTGCAAGAAAGCAAGAGCAGAAACTTCAAACGCGTTTTTCTCGAAAGCACATTTTTAAAGTCCGTGGACATCGTCATTTGAAAACTACTTATCCGATTCTTTTCAAATTTGGAACATATTTTCTACATATAAAATACCAGACCCCAACGTTTTTCTTTTTTGATTTTTTTACTTTGGGGAGATTTTAGAGGTGAAAAATGGCGGATTTTTAAGTGAAAAATCGTAGTTTTTACTTCAAACACTTACAAAAATTTCATAAAAATATTTTTAAGTTAAATAAAAACGTTGGGGTCCAGAAAAACATCTATTAAAAATATTTTGCTCTGATTTTTTTAATTCAGATGATTCTGTGCTGAGATACAGTGTCCACCGCAAATCCTGTTTTCTAAAAGGCATCCTCGAAAGTGCTCCGTCACCGGCTCATTTTTCAATATTTTTCTACGAAAAAATTACTAAATGTTCTTTTAACAATGCATTGTATAATGCAAAAAATTTGAATACATTTGTTTGAACGATAGCTCTAGAAAAAACCCGATTTAATACACTTAACAGTGGATTGGAGCCTTTCTTACAGAGTTTAAATTATATTTGGAAATATATAAAATAATATAGAATATACATGATAGATTCCTTCCCTCTGAATCATATAAGTATGATTTCAGATATTCAAACACGAAAAATTCCAATCTCAATATAAAAAAATGATGCCTGATACGTTTTTTTGGGGAAAAGCGAACTGGTATGTAAGGAGCTCATTTTATGTATGGAAAGAATGGTATTTAAACAGTAGAATTTCCAAGATTTATAACACGCTGAAATGGTGCCGTGGTAGCAACCAGAACTTTCACGTTGCTGGTCACGGTTCGAATCTTACTGTTTTTTTATGCTTTTTTTTACTGAATAAGTAAAACCAACTACAATATTGATGGATAGCCGTGACGCGTGCCCTAGCATGATACCTTTTTTAGAGCTCAACCATGCATAGAGGAAAAATTCCCACAAAAGGAGGGGAAAGTAATATGACTATTAAATGATTAATCTCATTCTGTAAACTAAATCTGAAATCTTATTCTGATTCTAAAGTTTGAATTTTGAGTTACAACACTTAGTCTAATATTTGAATATAAGTTCCAATTTCAAATTCCAGGTTGATCTTTAATCCAAATTCTTAATCAGAATTCTAAATCTGAATTCTCAATCTGAATTCTGAATCTGAACTCTGAATTTGAATTCTAAATCTGTATTCTGAATCTGAATTCTGAATCTGAATTCTGAATCTGAATTCTGAATCTGAATTCTGAATCTGAATTCTGAATCTGAGTTCTGAATCTGAATTCTGAATCTGAATTCTGAATCTGAATTCTGAATTCTGAATTCTGAATCTGAATTCTGAATCTTAATTCTGAATCTGAATTCTGAATCTGAATTCTGAATCTGAATTCTGAATCTGAATTCTGAATCTGAATTCTGAATCTGAATTCTGAATCTGAATTCTGAATCTGAATTCTGAATCGGAATTCTGAATCTGAATTCTGAATCTGAATTCTGAATCTGAATTCTGAATCTGAATTCTGGATCTGAATTCTGAATCTGAATTCTGAATCTGAATTCTGAATCTGAATTCTGAATCTGAATTCTGAATCTGAATTCTGAATCTGAATTCTGAATCTGAATTCTGAATCTGAATTCTGAATCTGAATTCTGAATCTGAATTCTGAATCTGAATTCTGAATCTGAATTCTGAATCTGAATTCTGAATCTGAATTCTGAATCTGAATTCTGAATCTGAATTCTGAATCTGAATTCTGAATCTGAATTCTGAATCTGAATTCTGAATCTGAATTCTGAATCTGAATTCTGAATTCTGAATCTGAATTCTGAATCTGAATTCTGAATCTGAATTCTTAATCTTGTAAATCTCATTTTGATTGTTTTGCATCACACGGTTTTCAACATTGAAATTTCTTTCATCCAAATTTTTTTTTATGATTTCGGATTTTACAACTTTTAATAGTATGGTTTTACCCCTAAAAGTATGCAGCAAACTTAATTTCAGAAAAATTGTGAAAAAAAGTTTTCACAAAACAAAATCGTGTTTTCATGCGTAATGATCTTTAAGTCATCGCAAATTTATCAAAAACTGTGCAAATTGGTATTCTTGGAGAAACAATTCCAGAATTGAAAATTGATAAAGTGAGGAGAAATTTTACGGATGATGAAAAGAGCGAAAGAACATTTTTGCAAGGAAAATTTATTAACGTACACCATACTTTACCTCGCAACATCCAGCTTCATCAATTTTTAATTCTGATATTCTTTCTCCATGAATCTAAATTTTTCACCGATATGCCGAAAATAAATTTACAAAAATTCTGAATCTGAATTCTGAATCTGAATTCTGAATCTGAATTCTGAATCTGAATTCTGATTCTGAATTCTGAATCTGAATTTTGAATCTGAATTCTGATTCTGAATTCTGATTCTGAATTCTGAATCTGAATTCTGAATCTGAATTCTGAATCTGAATTCTGAATCTGAATTCTGAATCTGAATTCTGAATCTGAATTCTGAATCTGAATTCTGAATCTGAATTCTGAATCTGAATTCTGAATCTGAATTCTGAATCTGAATTCTGAATCTGAATTCTGAATCTGAATTCTGAATCTGAATTCTGAATCTGAATTCTGAATCTGAATTCTGAATCTGAATTCTGAATCTGAATTCTGAATCTGAATTCTGAATCTGAATTCTGAATCTGAATTCTGAATCTGAATTCTGAATCTGAATTCTGAATCTGAATTCTGAATCTGAATTCTGAATCTGAATTCTGAATCTGAATTCTGAATCTGAATTCTGAATCTGAATTCTGAATCTGAATTCTGAATCTGAATTCTGAATCTGAATTCTGAATCTGAATTCTGAATCTGAATTCTGAATCTGTATTCTTAATCTGAATTCTGAATCTGAATTCTGAATCTAAATTCTGAATCTGAATATGAGTTCTGAATCTGAATTTTGAATTCTGAATTTTGAATCCTGAATTCTGATTCCTAAACCTGTATCCTGAATTTGAAAACTGAATCTGAATTCTGCATCTGAAATTGAATCTAAATTATGTATGAGTATGTAGAAATGAAAAAAAAAACATAAATTCATTCTTCAACGCGGGTAAAAAAAACGAGGGTCATAAGATCTTCATATAAATTCCCCCCCAACGCAGTTTTCTGTACGGCTCTGCATTTTGTTGACACCCGGCATGGCTATAGACACTATAATTTCATATATGAAATTATAGTGTCTAATAGGCATGGCGACTCTGAAGGAAACGCCCATCCGCCATTTGCTGCATTGAAAAGCAAGAAGTGTAAGATATAAACACTGTTGCCGTATTTGCCCCAGCAGACTGAGAAACTGCCCAGACCACGGTGCGTCTTAGTAATGCCTTTTACCTATTTGAGTTTGAGCTGCTTTCAATCAAGCGTGCCGATGGTTTATTGGATAGCGCTTGCAACTTTGGATCTGAAGGGTTTTGGTTCAATTCTCGAGTTAATAAAAATATTATTTTTTTATTTTGATTATCTCCAATTTATAAATGATTGCTGGTGCTGCTGCTTCGAGGCGCCACTAGCAACTTTTTTTTATGCCATAATAAGTATGATATGTATTTCGTAAAGAAAACGGTTTCAACTATTTTGTTTTTTTCCCGTTTTTGAAAGGGTTGTGTAGAAAAAAAAATGCATTCTTTTGAGACTAAAATCATTTTAATTGTGCAGCCCAGTTTCGCAAAAACGTTCTTGACATTTTTAAAATGGCACATACAAATCCACGGACATCAACAGAACTCGTCGAGCTGAGTCGATAGGTACCTATAAAGGTATGTCTAAGACCCATAATTAATGATCTCTCAAATCGACCGATAACCAAACCTTTCTGTTAGAAAGGCAAAAATCGTGAAAATGGTGTTTTTTTTATACCCGTTAGACCCTACCCCCCCCTTAAACATCATGTTGAGCAACGCTATTCAAGTTTTCAAGAAATTTACACAGACGGATCAGTAGCAAACAATAAGGTAGGATTTGGCATTTTCTGCGGAAACCGAGAGGTGTGTCTTCAACTATCCGAAGAATGTACGATATTTTCTGCTGAAGCTATGGCGATCCTTCATGCCCTGAAAAATATAGCAAAAAAATCGAGATATCGTACAGTAATTTTTTCAGACTCTGCCAGTGTCTTGACTGCTGTAGAATCCGGTAATTCCTCGCATCCATGGGTTCAAGCGATAGAGGAAGAATTGAAAAAACTTAAACCACACTATGCTGGATCCCTGGTCATGTTGGCATCGAAGGAAATCAAAAAGCTGATGAACTTGCAGCAGGTAGAAGTGGTCAGAGAATCTCAAATGAAGTACCAGCCCAAGATATTATCACCTGGATAAGATCAGAAATAAGAGCTAAATGGGAGGAAGAATGGCAAGGTAACCGGCAGCTGTTTCTAAGAAGGATTAAATGTGACACATTACGCTGGAACGACAGGGATAAACCTATGGAACAACGTGCTTTGACTAAGTTGAGAATAGGACATACACTGCTAACACATATGGAATTCTTTACAAAAGGACTTTTAACATGCATATCGTGTAATGAGCCACTGACAGTGGCCCATATAATCGGACAATGTAGGCGTTATTCGAATGAAAGGCAAAGTAGTGGTATAGGTCATGACATCGCAACAGCATTGAACACTGCAAATGAAGATAAACTGATAAAGTTTTTAAATAGTGCAAACATACTAAGTAAGATTTAAATTTAAAAAAAACTATGTAACCTTCTTTTTCCATGAGGAAGAATGACCAAGATGGTTAAAATCCTTTATAAATAAACAAAATCCATCCATCCAATTAAATTTTATTTTGCTTTCATTCACTTTCAAAATTAGTTGCAGAATGGTTCGTTAAGGGAAAAACAAAATTTAAGTTAGGCTGAGCATACCTTCCCCTTCCCTGTGTAACAATTCGTAACGTAACTAGTCCCTCCCCCTCCTGAGGGCGTTACTTAATTTATGGATTCCACTATGCCAAATTCACCGATTCCGGAAGATGGTGATCAATATCTAGTACTGTTACACTATCGATATTGAGACAGTACGGATGCTGGACAGCACCTGATGCTAAAGATTCTCGATAGATGATGTTATTTTCTGGTGACATTATAGACCATATACAATATTATACATATACAAAAATACCTGTTTATAATCTCTCTTGTTACACTCAATGTTTTGAAAGATTTGTATAGCTTCATTCAATATCCATTCGATTCTTATTCCTTTACCACAGTCCAGTTAGAAAACTGTTTTTCTTTGAACTATTGAAATGTTATCCGAATGTTTTAATTGTTTTTAAGACTGCAATTAGGTAAATCACTTTACGGTTAACCAGGTTTAGTTACTTCAGTTTCTCTCCAAAGATACCTACGCCGCAAATGCCGAAGCCGTTCCGCACAATTGTGCCCACCGTGACGCACAGCAAGCAAAAGCCAAGGATATGCTCGGTACCTACAAGGAAATGTTGAGATTTTCCATGTTGCTACCATATGTAATCAGCTTAAATAAATCTACTCAAGAGGCATTGCTAAGAGATATTTATGACGATTTTCGCAGAAGCTGCCGGAAGCGGGGGGAGCATGAGCCGGACGCGGGCTTTTTTTTTGTTCGTTGCTGCTCGGCTTCTAGAAAGCCGGAAGCCATTCTGCGGCATGTGTAAGGATAAGAAAGCACAAAATGCGAGGCAAGCGAAAGAAATTGAACCAACAAAGCTCCCCCTCAGCACGCGGGAACAAGATCATCGCAGTCTGTGGACTCATACACACAGGTGGGACCAAAATGATGGCAATTCAAGCCACACAAAGAAACGCAAAATCGCGCGCTTTTTGCTCTTTGTAAAGCAATTACAACTTTTGGGGGAGTGGGGAGGCCATACAGCACCGGATAAAGAAAATTAAACTTTTTTAATTGATGTTATTTTAACTACGAGGGTGTTTGACTACACAAGGTTTCTTTTCTTAAAATTTGGTCACACAGCACCTGCCAAATTATATGTCTTCATGTTCCAAAAATTAGATATTTTTACTCTGGGATATGCACGGTTATGCTGCTTGAAATAATCTGAAAAAGCATAGTTAGATAGATCTTAAAATTTTTCGCAAAACTCGGAGTGTGCTGTTTCCACGAAATAAAAACGATATGATAATTTGTGTGGTCTGATGTGGTATTTCCGGTGGCCTAAAGCAGAAAAGTCAATCTTTTTCGCCAAAAAAAATTTGCACACATTCACTGATGTCGCTTATCTGACGTCGCTGCTGCTGCTGTTGAAGAAAATATTTGCGAGCCAAAAAAAACTTTTTTTTTCTTTTAACCAACGAGTGAATGGCACCTAAACAATTTTCTCTCGTTTTTTTTTCCTGTCTTTCCTCAGTGCCAAGAACCGAGCTTATTGGTGACTCCGACCGGTACGTCAAGGCGGGGAGTGCCGTAATCCTGCGCTGCGTGGTCCGTGGTGCCCTGGAGCCTCCGTCCTACATCATCTGGTATCATGGAACCCAACAGATTTTCACCGAAAATCGACGAGGTTGGAGAACGCAGTTGGATCGCGGAGCACCGGATCTGGACGGCGACATCCACAGCACCGTAAGTATCCAACCCAGATGGGTGGGGGGCATCCAGGTTAGCAGCAACCATAACCAAAACGAACAAAAAAAAAAAGAAGTAAAACACGGCCTCATTTCCTTCGCTTTCTCTTTCGGTTCAAGTTGTCTAGATTTATGGTCTTCATCATTCTCCATTTTATGTGTCGCTTTGGCAAAAATTTCTCATCTGTACTGAATCTCCAGTGCTCTTTTTCTCTTCACCTCCCGTCGGTTTTTAGTCTGCTTTCGGATTGCTCCGAGGGGCAAAGTTTATAAGCCACGGTTTATTGCACACAGTGGCTTTAAGTTTACTTTTGTGCGAGTTTACCTTTCTCCACTCATGGAAACGCAATTGCTATTTAAAATGTCCGAAAATAATTTTTGTATCGTACGGCTAGTTTATATTGATATCTTCTTTTGTATTAATCATTTACTGCACGATTTTCTTCAACAACAAAACTGTTATCTCAATCTGTAAACATAATGGAAACATCACAAACAGTGTTGGGCCATTTTTAAAATTTGTACTGATACAAACTACTCCAAATAGAGATAATTTTTAGAAAAATGCACATTTGCTCACAACATTCATTACTAGCTGAATCGAATAAAATTTCAGGCGATGTTCTGTAGAAAAAATTCAGAAAAAAGTAGACACCTAAATAGGACACCTTTATTGCCAACCATTGCGCTCTTATTTTTATGAGCAGTTTCTTAACGATGATTTCTTGTTTAGATAACTTTATCTTTCAACTTGTTTGGTAACTGAAATTTTAGAGAAATAAGCAAAAGGTTGTTGACTCCTGCGCTTTGATTTCTATTTATTTTATTTCGTTGTTCTTTTTTAAACATATCCATATATTTTCTTCAGCCTCCTTTTTAATTTTTATTTGGTACAGTTAACACAATGTGATCTGCGATTTGTGAAGAACTTTAGTTATCTCAAATATATTTTTGTTGTGTTTTGTGAATAAATTAAATAATATACCAGAGCAAACTAAAAACTACTGGTGATAGTGGACATTAGACTGCTGCAAAAAATGACTTTTTGCTCCCATATGTTTTTTCGATGCCTTTTGGGTCTCCAAGCATCATTGTAAAATTTGAGATGATTTGGTTGATTCCTGAGTTAGCGCAACGCGTTTCAATTTTGTATGGAAATTTGTATGGAAGAAGAAATTTTTGCACATCAAATCTTCCAGAAAGTTCAAATAAGCTTGAAATCAAGTCGGTTTTTAACTTTTGGTTTTGACTATTCTTAAGCTTCATTTTTTGCTTACATGACAAGCAGCTAAGAATTTCATGGAAAAAGTTATAACTATTTCAAAATCAAAAATCTAAATCCATTGAAAAGTATTCAAAAATGACAGATTTTGCTTGCTAGTGCTGTTAATAATTTCATGAAATGTTATGGCAAAGGTTATATTAATCAATAAATTCTCTGGCAATGCAAAGCAGTTTTTTAAGATTTTTTATTTCCATCCTACTGTTACACAGCTTTCAAACAAGCAGTCAAAAACGATATAATTGAAATAATAAATTTTGAAAACAAAAATTTTATATAACATTGAATATCTTTTCTGGGGTACAATTTAGGTTTTTGCTTTGTTGGCAAGAAGTTTAGTGCAAGAATCAAGGAATATTTTTCATCCAAAGTTATATTTTTTGGAACTTTCAGAAAATCTCTGGCGATTTTTGAATGAAAAATTTTGTTTTCCCATACAAATTTCCATAAAAAATTAAAACTCGTTGCGCTAATTCAGGACTGGATGGATCGCTTAGAAAAAAAATATTGCTATTACTGGCAGCAAAAATAACCAAAAAAAGTTATGGGAGGTGTAAAAATTTAAGAATTTCAAATTTCCATACAAAGCTTGCAGCGGTCTAGTGGACATCCTTGTGGGAGACCTTGATTTTTATGTTTTGAAAAGAATTTTCCCATCAAATGTATTGTAACTTTTCTTTTCGTTTCAACCAATTTAACCAGTTCAATATTATTGTTATATATACTGAGTCAAAAGCTTTCGTCAAGTCGAAAATTATGAATATAGCAAAAAGGGCAAGAACTTTTTTTCAAGGAATTTAACAGCAAACAATAATTCTTCCCAAAAAGAGCAAGCACTGCTCTCGATAGCGTTTATTACCCGCTTCAAACTGCTGTAATAAAAGATAACACATTATCTCATTTAAAAAAGTAAACATTGTGACAACTTACATTATCAGCACATATGAACAAATGCACAAGCTAAGCCTTGAAACGTGTGTTAAGTCTCAACGACCATTTTGAATTAATTTTATGCTTTTTGGTTGAGCCACCAGATGTCTCCAAGGACATAGGAGAAAACTGTCAAAAGAGAAAATACTGTGTAAACCAAAAGAAATTAAAAAATGTAGACAATTTGAACGGGTCGTATGAGGTAATGTTCTAGAAATGCTTTTTTTCTTACTGAAATACTTTAAGAGTTTCAATAAAATTATTGATGAAATTTCGAATCACATTCATGATTTAGCAAATGATAAATGGCCGAGCTTCGACCAGGCTGAACATAGCGCCATGTAAAAATTTTTAAACAACAGAAATTGGATCTCGTATAAATCAAAATGTAGGTTGAAAGATTGAATATGAAGGACTGAAACAAATTCCTTAAATTATAATCTATCAATTCTGGCTCATAAACATCCAAGATATCGTCTCTTGATTTAAATATTTGCCCATAAATTTGAAGTGTCTCAGAAAAATGCTGACGGCGTTAAATTCGGTCTGGTCGAATCCCGACTAAATAAGTACTCAGTGTCACACATGAAAATTTACGTTGCATAGAAATAGCACTGTTTCGTGGGACTGTTTGTCAGTAATAGCTTCGTTCCATCGTTGGTGAAAATCGGCTTCAACTGGTTTCTGTCAACTGGTAGATGTTCAACGAGATGTTTTGATCGAAACTAGTCAGGTCGTTGTTCAATGGAACAAGTTGAAACTAGTCGAAATCGATCCACCTCGGCAGCAGAATTCGTTTCGACGTGGGTGTAATCGGTCGAAGTCAATTAGAAAGAGAAAGGTGATCAACTGTTAACCCATTTCTACTTTTATCGACCCTTTTCGATCAGACCTCATTGAACAGACATAATGTTTCTATTGGATTAGACATAGCTACATATGTTAGGTGACTCTCATGATCGTTCGAAAAGTGTAAAACCTTATTAAAGGCTTTTTGTAATTTTAGGCTTCTGTAGTGAAGAAACTATGATGATGCAATTTTTCTCAGCTAAAAGTTAGTAATATTCAGCAATTTGAAGTTGTACAATCTATTGAAGTATATAAGTAAATTTTATAAGTTTATACACAGTTGCGCCCTTTCGAAAAATTGCTACTTCTAAAAGTGCCATCTATTGCGCCGTTCAAAAGTTACAAATAAAGCAATATATGGCACTGGTTTTCGTCAATATTTAACGGCTTCTTTAAAAGAGAGCATTTGAAATTTTAAATAGGTTTCTGAAGAGTTTTTGTTCGAGCTTGAACATCTGTTCATCTGTAATTCATCAGTAATGCTTTACTTAGAAGAATTATATTGAATGTTTTAATGTGAATAAGATAAGTCCTGCAAGGGCAATTCATATTTAATATAAAGTGGTTAAACCTAACCTCGAATAGTGCATACTTCAGCTGTACTCAAATGTAAATTAGCTGCTTATATTTTTAGCATGAAATAAGTTTATTGTTAATAGGAACTTGTCAAATATATTTTTCTTGGCTTGTAATCATTATTTTATATGCATTCCGTATGTGAATTTTCTTTTGAAAATTTTAACCTTTTTTTGCTGGTTTATCATTTAATTTCATTTAAAAGTATCCTTTATTTTCAAAAATCCTCTAAACCCTTCATACAACATGGTTAATTAAAATCACATCCTCCTCTGTTCTCTAGCCGAAATTTGGAGCAGAAGTGATATTTCCTGTTGATGTTTTGGCTTTACAAAGTTGAACATTTTTTGAGTGGGTGACGTTTGGCGACGAACGTGTTAAAAATCTATGTCTGCTTAATTGCATCACCAGTTTTTTTCTGGGACAATGTGTTCTGTAATGTTTTTTAAATGATATAACTTATCACTATGCAGTTTTATATTTGTGTTTGTGAGATGTCTGATTTGATTATCTTTGGATGCTTTTTGCTGGACTGATTGTGCCTGAAAAGGAAGGGCTGGTACACGGTACAGTGCCTTTCACATCGATGCTCAACAATATTTCGCTCTGACTGGGAAAATTCACTTTTAAGGTAGATACTTATGTTTTCAATAATTTTGCCTATGTGCATTTTGAATGTTGTTCTTATGTAACTAGCGACAAGAAACAGAAGTAAATTGAATTGTGCGTTGGAAATGTTTGGCAAAATTTCATTACAACCTCGAAATATTTCAATCCAGGTTTTGACAAAATTGTGCACAAGTTAAATAATTAGTAGTAGATATACATTTTTTTATTTTCTTAAGCACATTTGAAAAGGATGAAGACGGTTTGCTTGAAACCTCTAATATATTACTTCTGAAGTACCATATTAGTATATTTTTCTAATTTTTTTTCCAAAAACTTTTTTTTTATTTTTGAATATCTGGACATGAATACTTCAACATTATTGGATGTACCTACCTATTTATCTATTTTTCTTAGATCTCTGTTGTATACTATTTGAAGGATTGCTTTAGAGATGCTTTAGAGAAAACCGCCAAAAACCGTTAAGCCGAATATTCGGCTAACCGAATAGTTCAGCTAATTTAAATACTTATTTTTAAAATATTATACACTAACAAACTTGTCAATTTTTAAAACTGATGTTGGATAATTTATGAAATATTCAAAAGTAATGTTGAGAAGGCTCCAAAATCATCGAAAACTTATGGTTTCAGTAAAAGATCTTTGGTGTATCCGTGTATATTTCACTGTAGATAGCTTTATTGTAGCTATCACTGAAGATTAGCTTAATTATTGTTTATTCCAGATTTTTGACCGGGATGGCCAGATATTTTTTGAAAATTTCCGGATTTTCTACGGTTTATTCAAATTATTTGCTCAATCAAATAAATACTCAAATTTCTCTTTGTAAATTTTGAGATTTTGCGTTCAAAAATTGTTTTTTAAGAGTAAATTTAACTATAAACATCAATTATTCTTATACCCTTAGATATGATTTTAACGCGCTGTGATTCGATGAAAACATAACATTTTAGGTAATTTACTTTCTTTCTTCTCTTGTATGTTAGAGAATTATGCCTAGATTCTGCTCTTTTTTTACAAATTATCCAAAAAATCGTCCAGACCCGGCCGTGTGAATTCATTTCGTAGAAAATCTGGTATTCTTAAAGTTAAACGTCATTGTTTTTTTGGCTACTAATTTGAAGACATCTAGCTGGAATTTGACATTCATCAGATTTAGTATAAAATAAGCTATTTCTATTAAAAACTCTACAGAATATTCGACCTTATATTTGGCCGAATATTCGTTTGGCCGAATAGTTGAAAAGGTCAATATTCGGTATTCGGCCGTTCGCCGAATACCACAATTCGGTACATCTCTAGATTGCTTATTTCAAGCACATTACCTTTTTACCATTACTAAAATGAGCGTTAAGTAAAAATAGCGAGTAAAACTTTTTCATTTCTTTAGCACTTGTACCTACTATTGAATTCATCATAGTTTCTTTCATTGACATTTTTTAGAATATCTTAAAGAAATCACTTTAGCTTGGGAAAGAAGAACCAGTAGGGGAAGGCGGGTAAGACGGACACCCTAAGGTAGTATCGCAATAGAAAACCAGATATTGCTATTTTCATCGCAGTTTTCGTGCAGATGGGCAGTTTAGGTTGTTTGCTATCGCATTAACAACTGGAATTAGTAAATTTCCTTCATCAAGACGGTTTTTATAGCCATCTAAAAATGCTTGCAATTACACTTTTCAAAAATGGTCGGGTAAAACGGACACTGCTCAGAAAAGGTACATTTTGCTCCAAAAATTGCTGTAAATGTAGATATTTTTGTGAGTTAAGTATAAGAAAACGTTTTTAAACCAAAATGGAACCAGCTGGTCCGAGTCCAGAAGCGAAACAGTGTGGTTTCGGAATTTCGTATTTTAGAGGCGCTTTCTTCACCGGAGATCATGTTTTTACAGTTTGTCGAGGGCTCAGGGTAGCAGTGGGTGATTCCCAGACATTAAACGATGCGAACACCAACTCCAAATTTTCGGGTAAGTTCTTTAGCTCACTTTTAACGGTCAAATGATGACAACTCGCACTTGGAGTTCAAACAATTTATTTGCACAACTCACTAAACATTTATTTTGGATTTAAACGAACTTTAATTACTAATATTTAATTTATTTCTAACACTTAACAATGAATCAGACAGTATATCTTAGAAAATTGCGGCCTGCCCGTCTTGCCGTCGTGATGGAACAAACTGAAGTGAAGTGATCGCTGGAATGGCGTTTCGGAAAACCCAAGCCGATCGTCTTTTCTGCTGTTGAATAGAACGTCCTTTTCATCCGCTAAAACAATTCGCGGCTTTCATAACAAGACTTCTATAGCGATGAAATATTTCGCACGCCACGCGCGCCGCTTCCTACTACGACGTATCGAAATCCTGCTGACTACCTCGCTACTCGATTACCATGCCTGAACACAGTTTTTATGGCCTGTTTGAGATGTTGAGTGCTTTTCGAACGGCAATTGCTCTTGCCAAGGTCTTCTGTAGGCATATGGAGGATCAAACCGATGAAAAATTTAAAATACCTGGAGAAACTTATGTGTCCGTTTTACCCGACCTTGAGGTGTCCGTCTTACCCGCCTTAGCAACTTTTTTTTTCTAAACGATTGATGTTCAAGCCCTTTGACCGAAACTCGCTGATTATACTCCATATGGTTAAAAAGAAGCCTAATACACACTTTTCTTTTGAAAACGGATGACTTTTTCGAAAATTTTGCGAGTTATGAACTATTTTATGAGGAGAGAAAATTACATCGAATAATGGATTCTCTAAGTTTTTGTTTGTTTTGTAGCATAGCATAGCATAGCATAGCATTGGGTGACTACATACATCTTGCATTGGCTGATACACTAGGTACAACTCATTATTAGAATCAATACAACAAGATGCCAAAATGAGTATCTGGATACAACACTCAATTCAAGTGTTGATTTTAAAGATAAGTGTGGTAACTTAATGCACACCGCGACAAGTCAATGTAATCATAATGGGGATATTCTGATACAATGAAATGAACTTTTCAGGTGCAGGGAACCCATGCGACCCAGGGTGTTGTATTCAGAAAGATGGGGGAAGGATTTTTTTTATGGGAAATCCTATTTGGCAAATAGGATGAACAAACAACAAAAAATGAAAGAAATATGATTAAGAAATAATTTTCAAATAGAAACGATCTCACCAATTTCCATTGATAAGTGGTAGGTTTCCACCGGTGCTGTCTTCCAATTTTTCCTGGTTCCAGTGATCTTGAAACTGATTTGAGACATCACTTATCGGTCCCTCGTATTTTTTTTTATTCACGAGAAGAAATATAGCAGGAGCAAATGCAACCTCACAAGCATCCATAAAATTCTTCCGAATGTTTCTTCAATACAACATTGCTACTTTACTAATTGCTTAATTTGCGGCCAAAGGATTTCACAACTTTTTTGTTTCGCAAAACATTTTGCCGGATAAACAAAACCGTACTTTGTGGTTTTTCATATAACTTCGTATATTATTTCTTCTTGAATATGTAGATATTTTGTAATTACTTCTAACAATTTACATACACAAACTACATAGACCGTTTTTTTCGGCAGCTCACGAACGGCTATCATGCATGTTTCACACGCACAACTTCTGAAAAACACTCAATTCGCACATTTATAACAATCCCTTGTTGAATTATTTTTCAAAATCCTCGTAATTATTAGGTTTTTCTCAAAATTTTAATGAAATTTTTCCGCACGAAAACAAAACACGTGCTGACGTTTCAGGACACGCCTACTCTTCTCTCTCAAAGTTTTTGTTTGTTTTGTTTACTATTATGGGACCTTGCTTGCTATAAATAAACAAAAGGTCTCGAAAGTGTTGATACACTTAGGCAAACATATTCCCATAATTAGATGAGTGCCAAACATTGTAATTCTCGAAATATTGAAAGTGTTCGTTTTACCCGCTGGGTCCGTCTTACCCGACTTTCCTCTATATGGTACTGGGGTTAACATTGATCACCGGGGTAGCTTGAAATGAACATGAAATTTTGCCACATACAGTAATTTTCAATAACTCAGTCTAAAGTTTATATATCTTAAAACTTTTTTCAAGTTTAACAACCTACATGTTGAGTTTCAAATTGGGAAAAACTTGGTTTGTTTTTGAAAACAAACACCGTTCCTGATGAAACCAAAGCGATTAGAAGCAGCTGGTTGATTTATATGACAGTTGAACTATTTCCTTAGTAAATTTATTGTTTTGGTGTGATTTTTGTTGTATTTTTAGGTAAATTTCTGATATTTGAAAAAAATAGGGACGTTTTCCAAGAGTAAGCCAGTCGAGGACAAAGGAAAAAGTTAAAGGGGAATAGTGC
Source organism: Uranotaenia lowii (assembly GCF_029784155.1). Classification (NCBI taxonomy): domain Eukaryota; kingdom Metazoa; phylum Arthropoda; class Insecta; order Diptera; family Culicidae; genus Uranotaenia; species Uranotaenia lowii. Next base: position 257,488,409 of record NC_073692.1, read on the forward strand.
GAGGGTCTAGAGAATGAAGGCAAAATTTCATTCTTACTATGATTTTAAATATTATCAAGGTGTTTTGTATCCTTTATGATAAAAAAAAACTCATTAAAACCGTCAAATAGAAACTGTTCAATGTTACCCCAAAGCATCAAAATCTAAACAAAGACGAAATCGATTTTTTAATCAAATTTAAAATAGTCTAATAATTTTCTGCTACCATGTTTTACGATCATAGGAGTCCAGAACTGGTTTTAAAAATACGAAACATGCTACATTCCCCTCAACAGAAAAAATAATCGAGAAATATTTAAAAAGGTGATCAATCTTACCCCGTTTCACAGTAAATAATTAGAGGTGATAAACTGTTTCAATTCATTAGGTCAAAAAATGTCACTCAATATCCGCTTTTTTTCGCACTGAAAATGTTTAGAAGCATTAGAAAGTTAAAAAAAATATTTCAATACAGAAAATTGCGCTAAACTCGTCTTAAAAAGTTTTTCTATATAGAGAACGACAGATATCATTTTATCTTATATTTTAAAGAAGGCATTCTACTAAACATTAAACGAATACACGAATCACTTATACCTTAAATACCTTATCAATATGCCAAACTATCATAAGGAAAAATGGAGAAGCCCTCCGATGACAATCAGCGATGGATTTCTAAATTTGTTGTCCTGTTTTAAGGTCACACATAGCTAACTCTTAATCTTCATTAGCATATTCAATATTTTGTATCCCTCGCATCAGTTGACCTTAGTGGTAGATACATGAGAGAAAAAAAACCCTCCGCTTAAAAATGCAATACCTAAGCAAGTTCAAAGGCCCACTCCCAGCTGAATGAGTTTAGCTTCCGGGAAAATCTCCGTTTGATCCCATCCCATCCGGATCCGAGCGACCGATTGTGCGAGCCAGTCCTATCACATGCCATCCAGCCAGCATCAGCAGCAGTCAAGAAGACGAATCCTTTTCGTATGTAAAAAAGTTTATTCTTCCCGGTTTGCCAACCGACCGGGATCCCCGAGAGAGTCAAGATGAAAAGTGCAAATCTATAAATATTCTAAATTTATTCCTTTGTTAAAGTAAAACGGAGCGAGTTCTTCCCTAGCTCGATCCTACTTTCTCTTCTTTTTTTGCTCTATATTTGTGAGCACAGAGGGAGAATTGCATTTCTAGTGTATGTAGTCAGTTCCTGCCTGTATGGGGATATTTTACTGACCGGATGTGACGCTGGATTTAACCTACATAGCATTGCTGAAGGCTTGATGGACAACCGGCTTCTGGGTTAGTTTATGAGAGCTTCAACAAATTTAATCTTAGGATTTCTAATGAAAATAAAATAAATCAGGACGAAGTCCTTGTGAGGATGAATTCATTACCACGATTGATATTTGTGTGCATGGCAATCACAACCAATGATGGCAAATTTTCGAATCTAAAGCAAGATCAAACAAGCACCTTTGAATACTACCGAAAATAAGTAATGAGTTCCGAACACTGGACTTGATTCTTACTAGAAATGTATTCAATTTCGATTTTTTTTCTAGTTTTATAAAGGTCAATTCCGATTTCAATCTTTTAGATTTTGATCCAAGTTCTGTCTCTGAAAAAAACTTCCATTTACTCTTAAACAAAAGAAGAAGAGAAACATCGGGCATCGGGTGAAAATCTGAAAAAAAAACCCAAAACTTTGACACGTTTAAGATACCTGAAAGGCATTTGAATCTTATATCTGAGATTATTTTCTTATTCTTGTGCCATAAACCGAACAGTCAGTTTTCCTTTCGAAGTCCTATTAACATGGAAGCGAGAATCGGTTAACCGCTCAATAATAATCAACCAAGATTAACGATCCCTGACCGAAGCTTGTTCAGAGCTCATTCATAAAATCGCTTACAATAAAATAGAAAAGGTTTTTGGCCATCTATAGGTATCTACCGTAATATGAATGACTTATCTCCCAATTTCGATAAAGTCGCATCCTCAGAAGAAGAAAAAACATCTCGCGAAGCTTATTTACGATTCTGCTGCTTACACATTTTGTGTGCAGAGTGCCACTCACCGAGAGCTCTCTGGGGGAAAAAATAAATGAAAATTTATGCACCGGGAAAGAAACATTCTGCAGCCTTGCAAGGCAGAAAAGAAACCCAATCTCAGTTGGGAAGAAGTTTGAAGAAGATAAATCTGTGCCAATCTTGTGCCATTGCAGTTAAATTCGGTTCCTTTTTGGAAAAGAAAATCCATGCACTCAGAACACTCTTTCGGATATTTTGGAATGAAAGAGCTTTCAATCTCTGGCGTTTATAATAAAAAAAATGTTTGATTGGAAGTGTAATTGCGAATGACAAAAAGAAAACCAATCTCCATACAAAGAAGTTAATGACATGATATTTAAAAAAAGGCGATCTGCTCAAATATTTATCTTTACTTCATTCCATGAGTCACAGAATTCGGCAGCATGATTTACTGTAGCAAAAATATTCAAATTCAATGGCTTTCAATTCAATGTCGACAATTCCACCCATGGCGTTTTATTTTATTCACTTTTTTTTTCTTGCCAAAAGAGAGAAAGTATAGGGAAAATTGTGCTGTGCAGTATGTAGTGAAAACATGAATGCACCTTATCCATATTTCTGGTCCCATTACAAGGGCGCTAGACTGATTCATGATTGGTGGAAATCAGACAGGACTGTGTATTTTGAGCGAAGTCCTTACATCGTTTAACTTTCGGAATCCTGTTTATGTACATTGTATCACTTCTGGATGATTAAATATTACAATTATAATTGCGTCTGAAATTGATTGATTAGCTTCATGAGGAATTAAAAACAAAAACCAAATTACAGCTTATAGAAAATTTCAATTATTTTTTTTTTCTTTAAGTTCAATTTTTCAATCATTTTCAATAAAAAAAAAATATTTGAGTCATAGCCATGTGTCGAGGTAGAACAATAATTTTCCTTGCTGAATCTGAACATTTTTCCCTATTAAGGCTAGTGATTGTCTAGGACTAGAAGAAAAGGATTTGAAAGATTGACGGATTTCCGTAAACAAAGTGTTAATGGTGCTGTATACATTCAGGGGCAAAAATGGTCGACTTTTCATTAGGATTCTTGCAATTCTTGCAATAGGTAATAACAATCTTTTATAATTCTATTCTATTCTATTTTGTTTATTTATAGAGAATTTTAACCAGCTTGGTAATTCTTCCTCTTAAGAAAGTGTGTACATTTCGTCTCAATTCTGCAGTTTATCCAACAATTTTGCACTTTTCAGGACTATCAATAGTTTGTTCTCGTTCGTTATGTGTAAAGCTGCCGATGAGTCGTAAATCTTTTATAATGAACTTTTAAGAACGTATGGTCTATTTTTGTAATAAAACTAGCTGACCCGGTAAACTTCGGTTGGCTGGAGAAGGCAAGTTTGGTGACAAAATTTTTCCTATAAATTTTTTTTCTTGCGTAATTCATAGGGTGAGTGCTCCTACTTTGGATCTAGAGCAGCGGTCGGGGAACCGGGGTAAATTACCCCAAATGGGGTAAAAGTGAAATTCTTGGGGGTAACAGTAAATATTTTGTAAGTGAAAAGTGTATATTTTCATTTTGCAATTTTATGAATTTGTTGGTTTTATTTCGAAAGTAAAGGATTAAGCGGTATATGCAGAAGTGAATATTTCCCCCTGAGACATTAAAAAAAAAGGCTTTGAGAGCTCGCTTAGTGTTTACGGATACGTTTTTTTTGCTCTTCGTCATGGGGTAATATCAACTTAAATAAAAATGTTTTGGGGTAATGATTCAAAAAGCTCCCCGACCCCTGATCTAGAGCCTACTTTAGTCCTTTAATGCCAAAAATCGGAAATAGCTCATTTAAATACTAATGGTTTTGAACAATCAAACATTATGTCTCCAGTTTTAAATCATATATGGAAGAACTTTCTTGCTATTAAACGGAATTGAGCCCCATTTTCAACTTTCCGGGATTAAGGTGTGCTGGATGATTTTGATTTAGAAATATGTAAGTACTTGGTGTGAACGCCTTGGTAATTCTAGATCACTAAATAGAAAATTTTGATTTTTTTTCATCAAGGTCTCATTAAAAAGTGAATTGGAGATTGGACCAATAATCAGAATAATGTTGTACTTTCCGATGTTGCTTGATGTCTGGTCCAGCAGGTCTAAATAGCAGTATTACTGGTATGATTGAGTATTACTGGTATCGGAAGTTCAGATGAGCAGGAACTTTGGCGGAATATCCTTGTGCTGGTGATTTTTTGCAGATTTGGAAATGCTTCCTGAAACGTTAGCTTCATCAAAACTGTGTTGGAAAACTAAAATCCATATTGAGACTTCGTTTGGTGTTAACTGTAATAAAGTTCGGCCATCTATGATTTGAAACTGGAAAAAGTGTGTTTTATTGAAATAAAATTCTAAGTTTTTGAATTCCAATCTGTGTGTCTAATTCAAAATCAGCCTAGAATGTTTGTTTCATCATTACACGTTATAACAATAAAGAAAGTAAGCAGTTTGGTAAAGTATTACAGCTAAAATATCAAATTCCTTAGTACTAGGGGAGCATCTCCCTTTAAAACCTTTGGAATGCTGGAAAAGTCTAAAAATGCAGGGATCTATTCAAATACTTTGTAGAAGTAGATATTATTATTAACCTATACGTAGTCAATTTTAAGAGTTAATCTAGATTTTTTTGTAGAAAAACACAAGTGTTACTATTCTTATTGAGCACCTTCTTCCATATTTTTGGTCCTCAGCGCCAATTGCTTCGTCCATAAAAAGTAAACTTATGTTTGATGAACAATTTAAAACAAGTTGTAGTTGATTTTCTATTCAAAACAGAAAACACAAAACACTATTCCTGGTTCGTTCACTGTATGTGATTTTAAACTTTGAGTTATTTTACATTAAAAGTTAGGTATTTATTTCAATCCCAACTTTCGAAATGAAGGCTGATAAGTTGCAAAATTTGATTATGTAGTTAAAAAATGGATTTTCAAGGTTTCATTTAAAAGAAACTTTTTGAAAATACTTCAATAAGCGAAGAATAAGCTAATTTTTTTCAACCACAAAATATTCAGAAATTAAATTGAGAGATTAAGTTCGCAGTTTAAATCAGTTTTCTTTTCTACGCTTGCAACCTTGGTAAAAATTCAGATATCATTTTGTAACTTTGTGTCTTAATAACTTGCAATATAAATAACGTTAAACAACAAACTAACAAAATGAATTCACAGCTTATTTTTTGCTTGAAGATGAGGTACAAGCAAGGTTGCCGAAATTGCAGAAAAATCTGTATTAACACAGAATTTTGAGCAAAATTTCGTCACAGAATCTGTGTCACAGATTACAGGATTCTTAAAATTGTAACAGATTTTCAAAATTATAAAGTTTCATCATACTTTCGAGTTTTTATTTTCGATTCTTATTCATGAAAATTTGGAAACAAGTTAATGTAAAATGATTTATTTCTATTAAAAAAGTAAGTACTTTCCAATATGTTGATGTTTCACATGATTTCCTTATGAACTTCATAGAAATAGCGTAAAAGAAAACCGTCACAGAATTTTAGATTCAAATCACAGAATTCGAGAACCTTTTTTTGTCAAAAACACAGAATTTTTTCGGCAACCTTGGGTACAAGTTTTTCCATCATTAATGATATATTGCATAATCGGAATCCTGTGAATTAAAAAAAATTGAAATCAAGATTTTTCAAAGAAAGATTCTTTTTAAAATTAGTCCAAATTTTATTTTATATTTGTGGTTTCTTCTGGTTTATTTTCCAAGCCGACTTTGTTTGATAATCATGATAATCATCATTGATTGACCATTGATAATCAACTTTGATTCCAGAATTAAAACTGTGAAGCTGCGATCCCCTGCAATTTGAATCCCTAATGAAACTCTCAAATTGATATTTGTATCTTGATTATTAAACTTAACTTCGAGCTGATTCTGAATCTGAATTTTTAATTTCAATTCCGGATTTGAATCCTGCCTTTTGAATCTGAATTCCGAATATGTAAACGATTTTTAATTTATTAATTTATTGTCCTCGAATACAAATATTTCGCACAGACTTATTATAATAATAGTTGCCTTAATCTATTTTTTTAAACCTCTTTTGAGATTCCACAATCAAAGATGCTAGCACATCAATTGTAATAGCGGTTCACGTGTCCAGTGGGTTGTAGAAACAATAAGTAGTCCGATGACCGGAATCTAAATTCCAGATAATAATTTCTTTTAATTATGAATTTAAAAGCGAAATTTGTACCATACCCTTAACGAGAATTCCCTGATTTCACTTCTGAATTTTCGGCTTCTAATATGAATCCTCCTTAAGTAAGGTATTTATTTGAAATTCAATTTGTAAATCTAAATGGATATTGCGAATGAAGAAACTGTTTTAGATTTTCCAATTCTGGATCACCATTATGAAACTTTTTTAGGATCCAATTCTGGAAAGTTTTTTTATTCTATTCTCTTTCCGAAATGATGAGTTTCGAATATGCAAATCCAAAACCAAGATTCAAATCAGGTTTTTTTTTCAATGATGATCAAGAACAAAACACTGAATAAAGAATGCGAAATCTGATCACACAGACATTGCATTTTTATGTTTATAAACAAGTTTGAAACCATACAATCTGGAACAGGGCCGTAGGAAGAACCGACTCATGGGGGGGGGGTTTTGGTGACAAATTTTTACCTATGATTTTTTGTCTATCAGCACACGAATAAAAAAACATTAAAACAAATTATGGTTGTAACTATATGATTACTCATTTTAAAGTAACTTAAGTAACTGTGTCTTCTCTTAACACGAAGTGTCTTAAAAAAAACCTCAAAAAAAGTCACTTTAGAAAAGTGGTTCTTAGCCTTAAGGGTGAGTCTAATTTTTTTTTAACGAAACCTCTAGGAACAAAATATGAAATTTGCTTTTATAGATGATAAAATTTTTTGAATTTGTTCAAAAGTCTGGTAGATCAAAGTTATTTGATTTGATCATAAAATATGTTCTTTTTAGGGTCGCCTTCAATTTCTTAAAAAAAACTTATTCTATACTCAAATAAAACAAGCTCAATCTTTTAAACTCTTTTGCAAATTCCAAGATTCAAACCATTAATGAAAATTAATAAAATTTTCCAAAAAAAATCAGTAAGAGATAAAAAATTTTCAAATCAAATTTGCTTGATGCAAACTTGAACTAAATTTATGATTTTAGTTTGAAATTTGGCTTTAAAAAAGCTGTAGTATTAATAATGTTATCCGATACACCGAAAAAATTTAAAAATTTGTGCAGATTTTTTAGGTGAAGATCAGGTACATGTTTCTTAAACAGGAAATATTTTTCATAAAGAACCAATTCCATACTAAAAATCCTGTGGATGATTCTTTTTTTAAATAATTTGGAATATTTTGCATGAATCAAAACTTAGAAAATTAACTCAAATTCTAATTTTTATCTGTGATTTTCAGCTGAATTGTGTACACAAACTTATTCTGATAAAAAACTTTGAAATCTGGAAATTGAATTGACAAACAAATTTTTGAGTTTATGTTTTCTTGAATTTCTTAACAATTTTATGTTGATTGAAAAATTTATTCACAAGCTGAATCTTTTTCTGAATTTTCAATCTGAATTCTAAACCTGAGTTCAAAAATTGAACTTTGAATCTATTTCCGAATTTCAATACGATTTCTGAAATGTACAAAAAATACGTTTTCTGATCCTAATTCCAGATCAGAACTTCATGAACCAAATCTTAGAGACTCCATTCATGAATCTTTTATTAAAATTCTGTAGTGCTGGTTTAATCTTAATTCATTATTTCAATTGTTTATTTTTTATCTGTTTTGTGAATCTGATTTAAAATGTAAATTTCGAATGATGAATCAAAATCTGGTTTTCAATTTTGGCTCGCCACGTAGATGCTTCAAATGTTTAAATTTTATGTTACAATAAAGTTAAAGAATTTCGAATTTGAATATAAAACAAATTTCTTCTTTTTCCATATTCGGAAAACTATTATCAAAATATTGAAAATGCATTTGATTTTCGAAATACATGTTTCAAATTTGATATGAAATGCAATACCGAATTCGAACAAAGATTTCATATCAGCTTTTCATTCCTAATTTCTTATAATTATTCGAACTGAAAATCAAGAATCCTTAACTTGATATAAAATCAGAAATACGAAAATATGTAGAAATACAATTTTGGTTATGGGAATATGGAACCAGAATCTCCAAAATGGATTTAATTTAAAATTCAATATTCAGACCTTAATTTCTATGATAAGGTAGCGAAATTGCCCGGTTTTAACCGGGTTGGCCCGGATATTTAATATAAAATTTGGGAAAAGTCCGGTCCGACCTGGTTGCCCAGATTTCATTGGAAAAGCCCGGATTTTACCCGCGTTTGTTCTCATTCTCATTCTTAAATCAAACCTAAAAAAACAAATTGTGATGTAATTTTTTAATATGCATGCGTCCGAAATTTATGCAGCAAGTTTCAAAAAATATTATGAAAGGTTTTTCAAGTTATTTTTTCTAGATTTTTGATGAGCAATTCCTAGGTTTTAATCAAATTTGCCCGGTTTTGCCTTGAATTGGTCGACAATTTTTAAATCAAATACCCTGATTTTGTCAGGTTTTTATATAAAACAGCCCGGATCCGTGCTGAAAAAAAATCTGACAACCATATTCTATGAACAAGTGAGAAAATTTTGAAAAATTGTAGCAGAATTTTGAACTTGAAATGGGTTTTTGAGGTTTTTGTATTAGTTTTTAGTTCAGATAGTTACTCTTGAATATTTTTGCTCTATTATCATAATTTGATTATGAATTACAAATTTTGAGTGTAGAGTAGAATACCTCGCTTGCTTTTTTGGACCCTCATGGGGGGGGTTTAACCCCCAAAACCCCCCCCGTTCCTACGGCCATGATCTGGAATTATTCTAACCTAAGCTTACCAGATATTTATTTCAATATGTCAATCGTTAGAGTATAAATGAACTTCATTATGCCATATTTTTAAAGCAATAGTAAACTTTCAATTTTTTTTAAGAAGGAGTTTTCCAAAATGTATGTCATAGCTTTCAAAATGTAGGTTATAGGTAATTAATCCCTAGAATCCAAACAGATATATTTTTCTTCTGAATGGATCGTGATCATTGGTTATCATAATATTACTAATATCTGTCCAATAAATAATGTTTATTCAGTAGTTTTCTGTTGAAAAAGACTAAAAATACTGTTTTCATCTAAAAACTTAAAAAATGCGCCTTAAAATAGGCAATGATTTTAGGATAGTAGACAAACATTTTCAGAATTATTTTTATCTGATACTTACAAACTGTTAAATAAAAGCAAATATGTCGAAATATGGTCAACGGACTTTTTTTCGGATTTTACTCGATTTTTGCCTAGGATCAGGGCACCCTGACTAAAGGATCAAATCTCCTTCAGTAAAGGGCCAAGTCTCCTGTAACTAAAAAAATATCACAATTTTTTTAGTCTCACGAAAATGCTTCTAATTCATCTACAAGTCCATGTACCGTTTTAACTTTTGGAGCATATAAGCTTGAAGTTACACGCTGTCAGAAAGTGCAAAAGAAGGCGAATTGCCAAATTTTCAAAAAAGGTATGATGAAAATAAGAAAAGGGAATCAGGTATCCCCATTCTTCACTAGTGATTAATATTGAAGTAATATAGTTTAAAGTTAAGTTTCTTATCTAAGTATAGGAAGAATGAAACATGATACATCTTTAGCGCATTTGGCTGAAATTGGTCATTGGCTTACCAGAAGGTCACATGCCAAGTTTTAGCAAGTTTTGACCACAGAAAAAGGTTGAATTGAGCGTTCAGTCTATATCGGATTTTGAGATATTTTACTTGCAATAAGTTAAAATATTGGTTTTCCTATAATAACTTTTTCTTCACAAGCTTCTAAATTAATGATAAATTTTCTAGCTAGTTGTTCGCTCCAAAACCCCATCACGATTGGAGTTTTGACAAAAAAGATATTGCATCAATACTAATGTTGTGAATTCGTCTTGGTACATCTTTGTACCTGAAAATAATCAAATTTTCGAAGGTTATGGAAAGTATTAGAGAAACATGAGATATCAACGAAAGAAATAACATAAGCCGTAAATATCATGAATTTTACGAAAAAGATACAACGATTCACCGACAGCAGGACTTGAACCCGCAACCTCCGCTTCAGTACAACGGCACGTTAGCCAATTTCACCACGGTGGACATGATGAAATCGACCAACACGAGCGTACACATCGAGTTCCGCCAATCAACTGCTGCACGCTCTTTTTTTTAACTCAAAATTAAGTACGACCGTGGTTCAAAACATAGTTCGATTCTATGAACTTAAAGTTAAGTACCCTTTTTCCTCCTTGCGATGGATCAAAACGGAGTTCGAACTGCGAACTCAAAATTGATCCCTTTTTTTCCTTCGGCGAGGGATCAAAGCTGAGTTCGACCTTATGAACTAAAAATTGAACTCTCTTTGTTGGACTGAAAACACTTAGCGAGTTCAGTCCGAACCGGAACAGCAACCAACGAACATGTCGCAAAATTTTATCGTTCCGGAACAATTACCGGAAGACTATGAAGGAATTTCATAAAGAAATGCATGTTCACCGTGTCAGCGTAAAATTCTGTCCGTCATTGTCATCATATGGTGAGCGGCTTGGAATGTCCGGAAACTTCCGGATGTTGTTTACTTCCCGTGGGAAGTAACATCCGGAAGTTTTCTTCGACCGGGAGTGTCAAAACTTTCCACCGCTCTGTAATTACAATGCAATGTACCGGAACAGCAACATCCGGGTACAACAAATTTTAATCATCCTTTAATTCCCTGAAAATAAGCTACCCTCGAAAAAAAAGGATAAATTCGAGTTCGGCTGCCGCACTTAGTATTGAGTATGCCTATCAGAACATAGTTTTGCTATTGCCCAGTCAAATTCAAAGTTGAGGGCGGCCACCGAAGTGCTGTTTTGAACCAAAACTACTTAATTTTGAGTTTAAAACAAAGAGCGTGTTCTATCGAAACACCATGTAGGTATATCAAAAGATGCCAACTGTGGCATTCCTCACTTTGCAATTACTTATTCGAATCATTTCCGAAATTTATTTTGACTGTTTTGTCAAAAAAAATCATGGTGTAACTCAAAAGTCTAGAAATGTCTGGAAGAAATAAAAAAAAGTCTGAAGGAATAACAAAATAAAAATAGTTTAAATGCACTTATGCCTCTTTGGGCCCATATTCAATTCTACACTCGGGTGAAAACGAGAAAAACTAATCAATATGAATATCAAAGAAAAACAAATCATTTTTTTATGACTTCCAAAATTTTTCAAAACTTATTTTTATGATATAGCTCAAATCATTTCGACTTTAAACGAAAAACAATGTGAACTATTTTGATTGTACTTTGAGTTTTTTAGCTTTTGGGAAAAATATGTACTGGTCCGAAACAAATCAGGACTTTTTTATTGCATCCCGGAAATAAGATATTACAAATTATCTAGTGAATATTAAAGTATTCTTGAAAACTTCGTTTGTACACAACAAAAAGTTTTCTACATCTGCATTGGCAATGTCAACACGGCAAAATCAAAATTGCATAATTCCTTCTTAGTATTTACCTCCTCCTCCCTTAACTTTGTGCTGTATCAACTCAATGATGTAATCCATGTGTCGATAAAATTATTATCTATACACCCAACCATTTATTGATGATGCTGATGATGTGCTGACAGTTTTATAACGGCCATGAAGATCAATCTCTCGCCATCATGTTTGATCTTAATTAATTATTCCTGCATACATTCAGGCGTTATTGTTATCGATTTGAGGGTGACTTCAAAGAAAGTCTCAATTAATTTCGTCGAATTATTTCGACTCAAGTAGGTAGTTAAAGCCATCGCTCTTGGCGTCGTAAAATAAAATCAAATATCAAAAGTCAATAGTTTGAATCATTCTCAGCATCCCAACAGAAAAAAAACGCTGGCACTTGCAAGTCGAGAGCAATTTATGTTCACTTTTTCTCCACTTCAGTCAGGGGCACAAGTATTTTTCGCAAGAGCATCTACGTTTGGGAGCTTTTATGCAAGTATGTACTGTTCGTTGGTATATACGAATGTATGTATGCCATGCATGTATTTCACCGAACGTCTGTCGAGTGGGCGATTTATGATTTTACTTTAAAAAAAGGTCGAATTTTACTGTCACTGTTTCATCCATTTTTTTTTTTGTTCGTTCATGCTCAGCTCAACAGTAAAACCTCTACAACACACCAACCCATATGGGGAGATGAAAAGATTTTTCAGCAATATCCGTGTTTCATCGAAGTTTCACCTTTTTCTCTGTTCAATTTTGCAGATTGGCTCATTGATCATCGAATCGACAAGGAAAAAAGATTCCGGGAATTACTCCTGCAGCCCATCGAACAGTCCACCGATCACCGTTTCGTTGCATGTCATCAATGGTAAGTCAGAAAGCTGAACTTTTTTTTCTAGCGGCGAATCGCTATTTTTGAATTTTCCAATATACACCGGTTTTTCGATGAACTCTTGGAGTTGTAATGAACATATGAGCCTTTGAATTGCGTGCCGGTAAACAAGTAATTTTGCCCATCGACATGCGTGTTGTAAAAAAATCTTATTCTCATTAATTCAATCGAGTTGTAAGTGTACTCTACGCTTTCATATTGATGGGGATTATATAATCTTGAGAACCAACCCGTTCGATTTAAAATTAAAATTACGTTTAAAAATTGTTTCTTTGTAGATCCTTACTTATGCATGAATGACACACTGAAAATTTGAAAAAAAAGACAGGCTGAAAAATATGTCTATCCTTTAGCAAAGAACTAAAAAATGGCAGTAGTGACTTAGTTTGTATTTTTTCAAACATTCAACATTTACTTCTTGAGTTATAATTTCTCAGTCTGTCTCTAAAGTCACTATACCAAAACCGATAGGTACCTGAAACCTACCTTTTCCATTTCGTTCGCTTTGTTTATCAAGTGTTCTAATAAATTTTTTTGAGACTTAATTTAACCAAAAAAATTTAAATCAATGAATCTCTATTACACAAGTACCGTCAAACGGGGCATCATGTAACTGCAGGGTTAGATGCAGAGTTTGTATACCACAACACATTCAATTTTTATTTTAATATAATGGAATTAATTTATCATTCATAAAAAAACTATACCCGGTATGACAGATTGGCTTAATGATATCACCTATAAACTTTTTATTGCATTAATTTTCTTATAACAACACTGTAAGTGTAAAAATATTTTTCATAAAATCATCATTTTTTTTTAATTATTATTTTTTTCAATTTAATAACCAGTCTGGGCTAAATTACATAAAAATGCAAATCAAAGATTCACCTTTTCAAAATCGTTTCCACATTAATTTTTATGATTTCAGATTCCAGAATTTTTTGTAGTATTTTTTACCCCTAAATGTATGCAGCACCCTTATGTTTTTTTTAACATTTTTGCCATAAAAAATGTTACATTTAATTCCAATAAAACCAAAAACTACTGCAGCTGGTGCATTATGCGTTATGAGATCACAAATTATCAAAAACTATAAATTTTCAAACGTTTTCAATTGATTTTTCGATAAAAACGAAGTTTCTAACAACTTACCCCCCTTTTCTTAGCAGGGTGAAAATCGCATGTTTTTGTAAATTAAAAAAAAACTGGTGAAACCAATAATTTTTCTGACTACGTCAATTTTATTTCCCATCAACCTTAAAACTTTTGATATATAAGCGATATGATTATCTGTGAAAATTATGTTTAGAGAAGCCACTGCAGTTGAAAAGTGTTGCATGATGCCCCAGTATACGATAAAAAGCGTTATTATAATTTTCACACCCATTAATCAATCGATACATACAATCTTTGCTGAAATTTTTTTTTGCGTTTTCATGTATTTTTGTGAAATGGATTGTTATTGCAAATAACTGCAAAAATAACTTGAACACATAATCTTTTAAAAGCTAACAAACAGAGAAAATGATAGTTAAAAACAAAATCAAAGTTTTTGATTTCCAACCTTTTTTTCTTAATCAAAATTCATCCCGAATGTCTGTTTCATCATTTCACGTCATTCTAAGTTTGATAAAGTTTTATAGCTCAAATATCAAATTCCTTAACGCTAGAGGAGCATCTCTTAAAACCGCATTTAAATACCTTTGAAAACCTTTGGAATTCTGGAAAACTCTTAAAATGCAGTTATCTATTCAAATAATTTGTAGAAGCATAATTATTCACTTTTACACAGTAAATTTTTAAAAAATAATCTTGTTTTAGTTGAAAAACTCAAGTGGTGCTATTTTTATTTCGCACCCCTTTTTCACATTTTTGGTCCTCAACGCCAATTGCTACGTCCAAAAAAAGTAGACTTATGCTTGATTTATCCGTTAAGCAATTCAGAACAAACTGTGGAAGAAAATTTTCGTAATTTACAATCATTCATATTTTAACAAGCAAAACACATAGTGGTGCTATTCTTATTTCGCTCACTGCATAAAACAAAATATTATTGAATTGGATTTTCTACTCTAAGAAGGTATGATTTAAAAAAGGAAGGTAAAAATTTACCATTCTTTTCGTTTGATGTGAATAGTTGGTTTTAAAAATGATTTTACTGAATTCGATTCAGACTAGTGTTTTAAAAAGATAGCTTATAATTATCTCCAAAACATAAAGGACAAAGCACAGGACGACAAGCATTTTATTAATAATTAAACTCTTCCAAGTTTGTTATAAAAACAGGAGGAAACGAATCAGTTTTGCCCCGGAGAATTTAAAAAAAAATGTCGGAATTCGATCCCTTACATTTTTTTCCTAAGAGAGTGGTCAGGCGAGTCAGTTTCCTGTTTAAAAATAGGTCAAAATGAGGTAATAAGAACCAAAAACTTCGGCGTAGTAATTGACCCACGTTGGTTCGTCACAAATTTGATGACTAAAGGTATGGTGGCTCCAGAGAGTAAATGCGGTTCAGTAATTTCCTACTGTTTGCAAAACACACGCAAGAATTTCAATCGTGACATTCTACAAATCTGATATTTATAATTTTCTCAGATTGATTTTTGTATTATTCAAAATTCAACAATAGGCGAAATCCGAAATACAAGATATCTCATGTTAAATTCGGAACGTGTAAAACTTTCCTAAAGCAAAAACAAATTTAATGCAATTTAGTGGGAGAACAGATAGACTTTCGCAGTTATATCATGCGATATGGTGGACGAAAAACCAATAAAAATTCTACATCAGTTTATTCAGTTGCTATACTAATCAAGGCAAGCATTATTGGTTTAGAAAATCTTAACCGATTGTTTGATTCATTTGCACTTTGCTGACTATTTCTGATGAGCTTGAAAAACATGGTTCGGAAAGATAACCAACTCAAAAAAAGTGTATAAACCGCGAAGAAATTAAATATTTTCCCTTTTTCACGAAAAAAAAATCCATGAAAAAATAGAGGAAAACTGTACAAGACGCACCAGTTAAGCATAATCGCTATTTACAGCGATATCAATCATCTAAGAACCAAATTGAAAGTTTACGATGATTCAGGGATCAGATTTACGTATTATCATAAAGAAAAAATATAATAAAAACATGATTTTTATTATATTTTTGTAAAAAATACTTAATCAGCCGGAAAACAAACCACGGGGTAGAACGCCAAAACAAGTGGACAAAACGCACCATATGGAAAGGGTGGTGAGAAAAGAACAATGATTATACGAAATCAATACGAAATCTTTAATAATTGAAACATCAAATGTTTAGATACATGTTCATTGTATTTTTGTAAACCAACCATACTTTGGCAAAAAACCATTTATTATTGCTAAACTTATCGAAATTTTCGCTTTTCAAAATACACTTTTCTATATCCTTATAGATAAAACGCCTTCAGGTAGGCAACGACATTTAATTTCTTGGCTGATATCGCGGCAAACATGTTGGGGGTTAGGGGAGAGTGGGGATACTTGATCCCCTTTTCTTATTTTCACCATATCTTTTTGGAAAAATTTAGCAACTCGCCGTCTTTGACATTTTCTGACAGCTTGTAACTTCAAGTTTCTATGCTCCAAAATTTAGAATGATACTTGAACCCGTTAATGAACTAGAAGCATTTTCGTGAGAGTAAAAAAATTGCGATTTTTCTGAAGTTAGGGGAGACTTGATCCCCTATTGAAGGAGACTTGATCTTTTATTCAGGAAGCCCTAATCCTTGTATAAAAATCAAACAAAACCCCAAGATAGAATGTTAATTGACTATTTTGGTCATGTTTGTTCACATTTCACAATTTATAGCAGACATAAGAAGAAAATTTTATAACTTTGTCTCAACGCTAATCACATTGCATACTTAAAGGCGCTATTTTTTATGATTAAGAGAAAATTAATTATTTTTGCTCTTTTCTTCAGACAATTGTTTGATAAATATTAGTTTTTGGATAAATATTAGTAATTTCGTAATCAGCAATCATAACGATCAATTCAGAAGAAGAATACGCCGTTTGGAAGGGGGATCAATTGTACCCAACTCTAGGGGATCAATTGTACCCATAATCAACATTTTAGAAAACTTTTTCTGAAAAAAGTTGAGAGTTTTCCATTGCTTTGAAAATATGGCATGATGAAGTTCATTTTACGCTCGAACGATTGATACATTGGAACACATATTTTTTTCATAATTTTCCCATGTAAGGAACATTTTAAAGTGATGAAAAAAGATCTTCAAGTTACATTTTGTGAAATTTTTCAAACAAAGTTCAATTACTCAAACAATTATTTTGTTAAAATTTTTTAAACTACAAGCATTGTTGTTTTGCTCATTTTGGCACATTTTTCTAGAACATTTGATCTTTGTAAGACATATAGCTAAGGAATCAAGTATCCCCAGGGATCAAGTATCCTCATTCTCCCCTAACTTTTTCGAGACGAATAATGGTGTTAGAATTAAGCATTGTTATCGTAATTTGGGAGTCAGCAAATAAAAAAAATGGCATTTTGTTTTGACATTCAGATTTTCCCAAAATTTAACAGCCTTCCTAATTTGAACGTAAAACACGTGGTCTTGTAGGCATTCTGCCCCAATTTTGCTATGATTGATTTTAGTTAAAATTTGTGATAAGTTATTTAAAATATTTAAATAAATGATGAAAAACTTTGTTTGCCACAATAAAAATGAAGAAAAACATCATTTTTCAGAAAGATTGGCATAGGCCATCTTACTCTCTTGTACAGTTGTCCCCTACTTTCCTTTAGTGAAAATGTCCGGAGAATCGATAAGACGTGGTTTCAGACGCTGCACGAGTGACGAACGGAGTTCTAGTTCATGTTTGGACTTGAAAATTTTGAATCAAATGATCCGAATCTTGTGTGATTTATTCCAAGGAATCCAATGAAGGCTGTTTGAGCCACCGCACGCTTCGAAAATGGAGTTATGGCCCTCAATTCCCTTACATTTTTCAAACAGTCAAGAAAACGCATGTTTGGACTTGAAAATTTTGAACTAAATGAGACGTATCTTGTGTGATTTTTTTTTCTTCGAGAAATCCAATGAAAGCTGTTTGAGTTACTGCATGCTTCGGAAAATGGAATTATGGATGTTTAACCCTCACTTCCCCTACATTTTTCAATTATTTCAGAAAAAAGCATGTTCGGACTTGAAAATTTTCAACAAAATGGGATGTATCTTATGTGTTAATTTACCAACATTTTTCAAATAGTTCAGAAAAAGCATGTTCGGACTTAAAAATTTTGAACCAAATGGAACTTAAAATGTGTGATTTTTTTTGCCAAAAAATCCAACGAAGTCTATTTGAGTCACCGCACGCATTGGAAACAGAAGTTATGTTTGGCCCTCACTTCCCTAAAATTTTTCAAATTTTTCAGAAAAAGCATGTTCGGACTTGAAAATTTTGAACAAAATGGAACGTATCTTATGCGATTTTTTTCAAAGAATCGAATAGAGGTTGTTTGAGACACCGCACGCTTCCAGAAATTAACAATTTCCTAACATTTTTTAAATAGATTCAAACTAACGGAAAATTTTTGCAAAGTCTTTTTTGTTATACATTTCATCTGTTTCTCTCCTAGGGATAAAAATCATAATTTCAAGATTTTGTGTAATGTTCACGTGAAACTTTCCCAGAAATGGAAGGAATGCATGAAATCGTTATAGTATTTTCTAGATTCAGAAACTACATTTCAGTTAAAATTTCAATCAATCAAACAACTGTACAAATAACATCAAATACTTGTAATCTTTCGTTGTTTGTCAAGTTCTCATGAGAAAAATAGCATGCATTTAAAAATTGTCTTAAAAAGTACTGTAAATCCCAAAAATGGGCAACTTTTGATATGTATTCAAACCGAGCAAAGCCGAATAAATCAGCTAGTAGGGTAAATGATCTTGAGCGGAACTGAATGGCTCCATTCGACGCAACCTGGAACAGTTGATCAAGCGATATGGATAGGGGTTATAACCGAACAATTTTTTTAAGTTCAGCAGATAGATCTTGGTTTCTGCTTTCTAATGATGATTTGTAGAATATTTTAGAGTAAATCCTAGAAACTCTAGAGCTGTTTCACTGAAGAAAGAATTCTGATCTTGAGCGAAACTAAAATATGATCTTGAGCGGAACCATTTTGTACTGTAAACATCTTTAAAAGCTCTCATTCCTCATCTTTGTGTAACTGTGAAAACTTCAATTAAATTTCATCTTTAAAGATTCTAAAGTTCAAAAATAAGGAATTTGGAAGGAATTTGTGTTTAAAATAATATGAATTTGTTTTATTAGTATATCGTTTTCAATTGGGATTTCAACACCAAGAACAACCTCTCTAATAAAAGCTGCTTCTTAAAGCTCGAATAGTAATGGCAATGAAGATTGATTCTTATTCTGAAATAATGAATTTACTTTATTGGCTTCTTAAGTTCTCGAATTATGCAAAAAATATGTATTTCTTCTCCTTCCTGTCTTCCCTCTGAAAGAAAGAATCAAAAAACATTCCTTATACCCCAAAAAATTAATCTTTTTGTGTGCCTCTTCTGGTACGCTGTGACACTAATTAAAGTCGATCGAACTTAATTTAACATCTTGTCTTTCCCCAAATTTGATATAATAAGAAATATACAAAGGTGCTGCATACATTCAGGGGTAAAAACCGCGTGAGAGACATAAGGCATAAGGCAACGCACCTCGCGGTTTATTTTGGAAGCTAGTAGTTCCGCTCAAGATCAAAGATGGTTCCACTCAAGATCATATTTTACTTTAAAAAACTAAGCGATTAATTGATATTTTGATGAAAAAGTTTTAACAAAACCCCGAATATGAGTTTTTCTACAATTTTACAATTTTAATCATTAAGAATCAGTTTATAACGGTCAAGGGTCACATATTGCAGGTTAAATGCGTATATTTTTAAAGCTTCTAATAACATTACAGACCCCGTTCGATTTAGGCAACATTCGATTTTGGAAACATCCGAGCAAAAACCGTTCGTTTTGGCAACATCCAAAAAAGACGGTTTTTTTTGTCTCTTTTTTATTTTCATTTTAAAATAATCAAAATTAATGTAAAACGTAATATTAGCAAGAAATTTTACAATTCGGCTTAATTATGATTGTTCTAAACAGTAAAAACAAGAGTTTTTCCATGTTTTACTGCTTAAAACTAATATTATTGAGTCAAATTAAAAAAAAAATATGCTAATGTAAGGGTTTACATCAATTTTGACTAATTTGAAATAAAAATCAAAAATAAAAAAGTGACAAAAAAACCGTTCCATTTTTGGCAACATAAAATTAACGGGCGTGTCAGATCTCATCGTGCTCTCGTCGCGTACGGTCGTGTTTTTCTTTCTCTCCGGGCTCCGGGCGTTGTTTTGCGTTTCCTGTCTTTAATTGCATATAGTGTTAGATTCGTTATTGTTTTATGGTAGAATTGTTGAAATGTGAAGGAAATTCGTGATTCAACATCATGAATATGGAATTAAGCTGCAGAGTGTGTGCTCCGTCACTAGAAATAGTGGTTGAAAGAAGATAAAATCATCTACATCGTGGCATTGAATGCGGTGCAGACAAACAATTTGCTTTCTGGATGCGGAAGATTTTCGATAGAGACAGAGTTGGTAGATTGACGTGAAATGGTGTAAATCTATTAACTTAGGTATTTGCAAATGCCTGATACCCGCTCGGTGAAAATAAGTGTGAATCAAGCCAGTTTTCCTCCTGTATTTTCTTTTTTGGGCAAGGCGTGAGAAGGCGTTTAAAATGATGCAGCAACGCGGTGAAATCTTTTATTGACCGGGTGTGGTTTTTTTTCTCTTTCGGTTTGGTGGGCTGTAAGTGTATGTGTGCTACTTGGTGGATAGAGATTAAAGCAGAAGTGTGTCTATCTTACGTCCTGCGCTCGCGACTCACACATTTTTGTAAATGATAATGTGAGTGGTGGAATGTATTCTGGCGGGTTTGCCGAAATGGATAACTCAACATGTACGAATACGAGTGAACCAGTTGGAGAGGAAAAACGATTGGTGAGAGCGTTCCTTTTTTTTAACTTTTTATGTTATCTCTTTCTCTCTCCTACTTGAATTTATTTTATCGTTTGTATCGTTTTACGCATTTGAAATACGTATGATGTATCTCCTCACAGGAACAAAGAGCTTAGATAGCTCTAGGGTCCACACTGTTTACTCGATTTCAGTTGCTTAACGTATCTTGTTGACTGATATCGCTGTTTTTGGAAAATTGAGACAATTTCAATGCCACCCAATTCAAATAGGGAGTATTGAGATCGTTTCGCAACCAAAGTAGAACAACCGTGTTTAAGTGTGAACTAGGCTTCAGACATGACTTCAGAATTTTTTCATTCCAGCGTTTATATTGTCCTAAGTTCCTGCTGTTATCGCTAAGTGGTTTCAACTCCGGTGGCAGATCGTAAATGTTTCATGATTGTCGAACGTTTCTGATCATTTTTGTCTTACTTATTTAGTATTGACTGTTTTTGTTCTTGTACAAAATTTAATTCGTCACACTTTTTTCCAGCTACCCCGTTTTCTGATATTTAAAAGTAATATCATTTCCATTTATGTTAGTTTTGGTTGTTAAATTCTTTTAGTTGTTCATGTAGGTACATTTCTTATACATATATATATATATACATCCAGTTAGGTTTTGTAAGTTGCACTTTTGCCTTTTCAATCCGGTTTTTTTTCAGCACGTGGAGGATTGGATAATACAAAACCTCTGCCTAGGTTATTTTACTGGAAAACGACTTATGGAATTTTTTCTTTAAAAAGTAGGTGTTGAAACAATGATTTTTTACATAAGAATACTAAATAAGGTAATCGAGAAAAAAATCAGTAGAATCACTATTTTATTTCAGATAATTGGCTTCAACACAGGATCATATTTTTGATTAAAGCTCTCTTCAATTCTTACATTTTAACTTATTTTCAGCTCATGACCGTCATGATAATAAATTGTGTACTATATTAAAGCAGTATATTAAATATATTATATTAATTATCATTAACTCAAATTTCTTGGCACTATATATTATCTATGCATAGTTGATATTATATATCCTCATCAAATTATTATTGTAGTGTCCATTTTGTGAGTAGTTTTTATTTATTAAATTGCCTGATAATTAAACTGATAACCTATTTTTTTCTTGTTAACAATTTTTTTATATTCATGAATGGTTTTTAGATCCAGGAAATCAGAAACAATATTGTTGATAAAAATCTCTGTCATTAAATCCAAAATATATTAATTTAGATCGCAGTATTTCGCAATATCATTATTGAGTGACTCATTAGAATATTGGAATCATCGTTACTCGAATTGACTAAATTAATATGTTTTCAATTATCATAAATAATCGTATAAACAGCTTGTGTTCAAAGTTTATTTACTCGTACATTGAGTCATTCGCCTTAAAAAACCTATTTTCTCTATCTTGTAAGTTTTGGTGCCATTGGTTTTCGATATGGTTAGTTTTGTTCAGGATAATACTTAAGGATTGAGCTTTTTATTCATGATATTATGTCATTAATTTATTTCATTTCAAAAGTTGTAAAGTCGAAATAAAAATTCCTTTTCAGAAATGAAGAAGCGGTAACACATCAAATGAAAACAATAAATTAACCTGTGACTTATTTTATTTTTCAGAGGCGGAGCATGACATATTTTATATGTTTGAATAGATTCCTTTGTACATTTTATTGCATAATTTTAAAATATATTGTTTTCTGTTTATATGTTTTATTATACTAAATTATCTTGTTATATTATATTGTATTATACATATTATATTTTGATATATTATATTGTATTGCATTGTTTTTTTTTATTATATTGTATTATATAAAATATATTCAAACAACTAGGGTTGGGGCATCAGGGTATCCTCGTTTTGCAAAAGGAGCAGGTAGCAGTATGTGCTTGTTACCCGTTTCGAATACTGGACATTTCTCAATTTATGTCAAGGGAATTTGGCATGGTTAAGAAAGACATAGTATTTGATTACTTTTTGTAAAATAAGGACGCACTCTTTTTTCGGAAGCCTTGGGGGCGGGATTATAGCTTGCATGCTACCTTGATTAGTCAACATTGTGGTTATGGCTTCTCGAGACTTTCCCCCCTTATAACCCTGGATACCGTAAGTGCCTCTGCTTACGATTCTACTCCTTTGAAAGTCTCATTGGGCGGCTATAGCTGTATTGTGTGGTAAACAAGATGGACGCGTGGGTTATTTTCTTGGCCATAACCGCGGCGCTGCCGCAAACCCAAGGTGGATACATACATACATACATACATACATAAAATTAACGGGCGTGTTGCCAAAAACGAACGGGGTCTGTATTTCATTTCATAAATTTTAGCAAAAATGACAAAGCTGGTATGAAAAGATCTTGAAAAAGTGTTTTTTTTTTGTAAGTAAATGGTTCCGCTCAAGATCAGATTTCGACTAGTTCCGTTCGAGATCATTTACCATATGGGATAAATAAAATATCGGTCAGCTAGAAAACTTTTAAGCGCATTTTCTATAAAGTAGCTTGAATCTTGATTTTTTAACTGAGATTGAAAAAAAGGACCAAACGAGAAATCTTTAGAAGATTTTTATTTCCTACAACAAATATTGCCCAAAAATCACTAAAGTTTTATAGCAGGCTACTAGATTAAGTTTTGGTTTTATAAGGGGCTTGTGGAGTCTAATGAATATGAAACTATCGGTGTTACTTGGGTTGGGTTGAAATATTTGAAAAGAAAGTTAGGTATTAAATAAATTTTCTTTGAATTGCGCTTAAAGTGTTGCACATAATTTCTCGAGTGAACAAAACTAACATCTAATGATTTTAAGCCTGAATTGCTTATTTGCTTTGATATTCTTAAGTTATTGAAATCATGTTTTTTCAACAAACCAATCATTGAATCAAGCTTTTTAATGTGAAAAAAGAGATGAATTTTGATGTTGCAATTTTGTCAAGCTTCTAATTTCCAATTTTTGATTTTTCTATAAAATGTGACACTAAATGTTAAATACTCAATTTCAATCCTTAATCATTATCGTAACTAAGCTTTCGTCATTCAGAATATATTTGAATATTTGAACTCATCTGATATTTGATTGTGATGTGAAGTTACAAATTTAAGGACGGTTGTAGTTTTTTTTTAGAATTACTAGGGCCTTAACAATTTTTTTGAGGTTTTGATTCAGAACTTTGACTTTGGGAACACTTGTCATTCAATTATGATTCTAGGATGATTTAAAATGTTTACTGTCATAAAAAAAATGAATATTTATATTATTTCTACATAGCAAAAATCGATGATAATTTTGAAGTTTGTATAAAAAGTTGTTCTTATATAATCTTTATTTCCTCATTTTCAGGAGAATCCTCCGCATCGGCTGTAACTTCATCTGCCGGATCCCTTTTTGATGGTAAGTTTTGTCTATATATATAAAAATGAATGTTTGTCTGTCTGTCTGTTCCCTATAGACGCGGAAACTACTGAACCGATCATCGTGAAACTTGGCATCTCAGAGTTTTTGGGGCCGGGGATGGTTTCTATAATAGTTACAAACCGCTCCGACTTGAGAGAGAGGGGGCTTCCATACAAAATTTGTAGTTTTTCGACACAAATTAAAGTCATGACATCCATTTTCTCGAGATTTTTTTTCCTTTGGGCGGTTTGTTTTTCGTTTCCAAGGTCGAGGCGTCGCGAGCAAACGTCGCTAGAGGATAGTAACCATGGCATAGCATACTGTTCAGTGGGAATATTTTGGCGCGTATTTCTCAACCAAGCATATTTTCAATGCAAGGGGTGACGATATGAAGCCTTGATGTGATTTTTTTCTACTTGATTCCTAGCTCATTTTTACAGCACATGATTATGAATGACGCCGAAATGTTATCCAGATTGACATTTTGCCGATCGAATAAAACATGTAGATTTTTTTTGCCAATATCTGAAATTGAAAAGTCATGGCATCCATTTTCAGAGATTTTCTTTTCTTTGAGGGGTTTGTTTTTCGTCTCTATGATCAAGCAAATGTCGTCGCAAGTGGATAGTAACCAAAGCTGTTCGTTGATCGCTGGAAAAATTGAACAATTAGGCGCCTGTTTCTCAACCAAGTACCTATATTTCTTATGCACGTGAGGGCGATATGCAACCTAGATGTGCTTTTCTTGCTTAATTGTACACAGCACGTGGAAATAAAAAATATAAATTTAGTTCTGATGCTAATGAAATAGTGGTATGATACTTTCATTATCATTTGGTATTTTGATTTACACACAATTTTTTAACCCAAGGTGTTTTTTGAATCATATTGATAACAGAAATATGAATAAGATGTTTTCTACAGAGGTATATCGGAAACATTTTGTTGAACATGTAAAGATGTACTTAACTGAAAAAGAAGATAAAATAATCTGATGTGTCGGATACACATGAACTGATCAAGAGCCTTTTCTTTAAATTAGATAAGATAGGACTGACGTGTTCATAAGTGAAAGGTATCAGTGAAATAAACTGATTTTCATTGACCAAAAGTGAAGGAATTCATTTTCAAAAGAATTTTTATTCAAGTAACACTAGAGCATGTTCAAACGTTCAACTTTTCTCTGTTCCAAAAAAAATTGTTTTCTTATAAAAATTGTTACTTCAGCCCAAATACACAACAGAAACGAATTTAGAAATGAAAATGGGAGGTTTTTATTTTAAATAATTCTGAAAAAAAAACATCGTACTTTTTGCTTACATACCAATTCAAGTACGTACTTAACATGAAAAGTGTTTTTGTGTTACATGGCTGCATAAAAGAGACTTTTGGTCCGCTTCTTTTTTGAAAAGTGAGACTTTAAAACTCATATTCAACTGGAAGCGAATTTTTTATGACAAATTTTAAATATACTTTGAAAGTGTTCAAAACAATATCCCCTCCTGTCAACTTACACGATGGGGCAAGGGCAAACGTCGAACTTTTAAGAAATTCATCTTTAAAATGATTCAATATGTTGAAAAGACCAGAAGGGGTATTCCGAAAGTTGAAACCGAAGCGGATATTTAAAATTCTTAAATGTCTTTGTAAATGAAGGTCATTTGCTTTGAACAGCATTCGTTAAAAGTGGGATAACAAACATAAATATATACTGCAGACATACTGCAGATATATCAATGAAACTTGATAAAACAAACAAACAGATATACGTATTAAATCCATTTTAAAGCCATTACTCAGACGCATCTGAAAATAAGCTTTGCATCTACACTTGCTTCAATATACGGGACAAATGTTAACTTAGAAATTTGTGTTTGCCAACATTTTTGAATATTTGACTTTCAAAGAGAAAATAAAAAAACGCGGAGAATTTATTTAGTGATACTACTGATATTTTTGCTTTAATATATTTACTAAAAAGAAAACAACTGCACTATATAAAATCGATAATTTTCATACCATGATAAGTGTTTTTTTGGAAAACTTCAAGCTATAATGACTCATGTCCACGAGTTTGGCATATGGCGAAACATTTTTTTAAGATAATTTTGACGCAAAAAAGATAGATATTCAAACTGCTTCGAGAGGCGAGGATTGTGAAAAAACCTGTTTGATAATGTTTATTAAAAATCCTTTTCATCGTTTTTTTTCTAATTTTAAGCTTATTTTTTTTTACTTCAAAAAATACATCATCTAAAGCTAATCAGGGGCAGGAAGTGCTAATAATACAGAATTTAAGGAATATACTCAAAAAACTGTCCCGATTCACGCTATTGATCGGTTTTCAAAATTCTATCTCCATGAAGTACAATGTGCAATAAATTCCAATATGCGAATCATTTTTTTTCGATTAGAAATTTATGTAAACTCGAGCCGGGTAAATCAGCCTACCTTCTTCAAGCAGTGGGGGACAAAATTGGAAAAGATGGGGGAGCTCCCATGTAAGTTTAAGATAAAGAGCTTTTAATAGAAGGGACCATATTTTAAAAGAGGATTTTTTTGCGTACGGATATTAAGCATAACTAAAAAATAGATGTGACAAATGTTTTAAAGAAGTTCGTTACTTCCCATTTTGGGGAAAAAGGTGGAAAATTCATAAATATTGACATTATTTGAGTCATTATGAAGCTTTAAAATAGAGTTCAAATTTCAGAACTTGAAAAACAAGTTTAGAGATCAAGCTTCAGTAAATAATATATATCATCTTTGAATTGCAATGCTGAACTCCAGCTGCAGCTCTCATCTCAAAGTTGCTGGTTCTAAACCATGATGACGTTTGATTAAAAAAAATGCTTGAAAAAATCTAAATATGAATAAATTTTTACAAATTACATTTATTTATACAAGGTGTAGCAATGCACACCGGGTCAGCTAGTAGTTTATATAATATGATTTTTTTTAGATTCTGATTGAATGGTTATTTCTCCATTACTATGTCAACCTTCATTTTTTATTGTTCAAAATCTATGTTCAACACTGAAAATATCAGGTCAACACCAAAGTTTATATTGATTTTTTTCAATCGTTTTTTGTTTCAAATTGAACAAAAAATCCAGTAAAGAAAGTGTTATGTGCTTGAAATGTTAACATGGCCAATAACTGTTGAATAAGTTATTGTGCAAGATTCACCCTTCTGAAATTTTGTACAAAGTTTCAGACACTATTCAGGAATTCTATTTGTGCATGAATGATAATGCTCAATTAGAATGACAATCCAACTTGTGTTGCGATGACTGATTTTGGTCGTCAACGGCTGTTTCGGCATCGTTTCGTGGCTGATGCTTAAGACCCAACGTTTATTTTACAGACAGTTCAGCCCGCAGCCAACCATGTCATGGACCATGGGATGCTGCTGAATCATAAACTAGCATAATCAAATCTCATCCGTGATTGATGCCGTCTAGCCAAACAGTCTAGTTTTTCATTAAAGCCGATAAATAATTGCCGACTGGCTTTGTGGGCAGCCTTCAGCGAAAATTTTGCTCATACATATTTGACACGATCACATGACATCACAAGTTTGGTTTTTCTATGGCTGCAGAAGCCTTCATCCAATGCATCTCTGCTGCTGCTGCTGCTCAGATTCAATTTAATATGCGAAATGGAGCAACGCCATCAAATGTTTAGCTGTTGTTTTTCGTTTTGCCGGTGCTGTTGTTGTTGTTCTTGTTAGAGTGGAACAGATTTCGATTTTGGCTTCAGGGCACGTCTTTTCTCTTGACGTTTTTCTGCTCGCACATTCCTGTGCTCGTATCGTACTCAACGAGGAGCATTCATATTCATACCCACGCGAATGCGAATAAACAATAGCACAAACTTTTCAAATTTTCAAAGTCTTATAAGAGTTTTCTATTCTGAGAAGCCACAGAGATCGTTGGCTGGAAGGTAAATTCTTCGGCTTAAGTCTCGGAATCTATAATGTGTTAACTCAGAATATAATCCACGTATATGACGGTTAAGGGTGGTTAAGGGTGGCAATATTTTATTTCATGTAAATTAGGAATAAGTAATTGCTGCTGAGAAAATAGGTCAGAACCTTAAGATTGAATGATCCTTTGTTGATGCTGAATTGAATGACTCCTTCCATGGCGACCGTTAAAAACATTTGTACCGCGGCGCCCGGATTAATCGAAATCGGAAACTGTCAATTGCCGACTGAAGAACAGCATTAAACTATCAGAATTTGAAGAACATTTAACCTTAAAAAAAAAGTAAATACAGTAGATTCCGTGCCTCGATTTCATTTTATTGAATTAGATTTTTACGTTATGCTTAAGCTGTCAGTTTTTATTTTATTTTTTCTCTACTTTTCGACAGGGTATTTTTGTTTATGCTCCCCAAAACAATTCGTAAAAGTTATTTCTACATCGCTAAAAATTTCCACTTCAACGCACTAAAATTAAACCGAATCTTTAAAAACAATAACTCACTTCCACTAAAGTCAAATGTATGTAGGGAGAATGGAATACAACAAAGCAGAAGCATCTGTCCGGTTTCACGCGTTCCGGGTCTTCGGCCCAATGACCGAAACTTGCTGGTCAAATTCTAGCTTTGTTGGAGATATGGTATCATCCACTGTTGCTCTCAAACATACTTATGAATGTACATATGTAGCTGCTAAGTTGCTAGATGACAATAGACACTTTAAGACAAATTCTAGGGCATCTACCCTTTACAAGTGTGTGTGTACTTGCCTTTGCAATGCTCGGTTGATTCCGTTCTTCTTTTTTTTTTCAACGCACACACACAGTATGGTACAGCAATTTATGTGCACAATTTTACACCGAAACTAATGTGTTCCATCACCACTAAACTGCATTCCTTTTTTTTGTCTTTTTCTCTATTTTCATGGTTCTCGTTCCGGCCCTCGGACATGCTGCTGCATCGCTTTCTCCCAGACAGTATATCAATGGTTAAGCAGAGGAACATCTATATTTTACTGCAGCATAGGTCATTTGTTATGTTCCTCGTTTTGGTTATCTACGCTCAGCTAAGCTGTCGCATATACTAGTTAAGAGAATTTATCTAAGTTAATAAATTTGCAGAAAAAATCATATACAATGCAAACCAAGCATGAAGGGCTCAGAAAAGAGCCATATGTAAACAGAAAAGAGTATGAAAACAAGTATATGAAGAGAAGCATACATTCCGCCACAAATTTGTGTATAGGTGAGATTTGGGAATGATCCTGGACATTTGCTCACAATGTACATCGACTGAGATATTTCAAACAGTAAACTGTAGGAGAAAACACAAGAACAAAAAAAAAAAACAAAACGACCGACGGGGAAAGTACGTTAGTTCTCTTTAATCGTTATCACCGATCACCCATCGCCGTTTTTTGGCAGCAGAATCCGACAAAATGTGTCGCCATTTGAGTAAGATTCATCTATCGTTTTAGAAACTTACGCTAAAAATACGAATATATAGTCAATACTACAGAATGAAACGAATGAAGTTAAAAAACACTCGAATCCACAAATCGCAGCAACCATAGCGGTAACCAACTAGTAACCATAACAAAACAAAAAAAAACTACTGCACCGCCTACTAGTGATGTGTGCAGCGCTCGCCATACGGTCAGTTGAAATGGGCTGGGAAATTGGACATCCTAGTGAGCTTTCGAATTTGCTAGAAGCAGAAGGTATCCCCATTTGCATAAACAATGGCTGCCCACTTTGATGCGCGATTCCGAGATTACCCAAAACGCATACTGCGGATCCAGAACTGGGAAAACAATAATAACATACGATCAGCCCGCTTCCGCTTAACGGTCACAGAGCACGTGGCGTCCATGAATAAGGTTCACTGGAATAGATTGATGATTTTGTGCGGAAGAGGATTACGTTCCGGTATCGAAGGCTATCTTCTAAACAAGCGGTTGATCCAAAACTGAATTTCGTAAAAAGAAAACAAAAAAAATATGGTATAAGCTCCACTTCTGCCAAACGGGTGGAACTGACAAATTTTCAACGAACAGATTATGGCATTGTTCGGGATTTTTCTGAGTGGTTTCGTGAAAAGTCGTCCGATTCATTCAATTTTTAAATTGAAGCGAATTTTGCAATGCATCGGGGCTTAGAAAATGTTTATTAATTTTATGCTGATTAAATTGTTCGAGTTAAGGTTCGGGGCCTTACACCTCAACAACAAGAAAAACACGATTTGAGTTTGATGTTTTTTTCTGAAGCCACACAAGATTTGTTTCCAGAGTAAAACAATACTTGTTTATGACATGAATTCCAGACTGATCAGAAAACGAACGAGTTTTAACCTTTTTTTGTAATCTAACATTAATTCTACTGTTGTTTAGCTCTTTTATTTAGAGTTTTTATGGGTTTATAGTCTGCTATATATTTTTTAAACTTCTACTACTTAATAAATAAATTATTGAGTAAAGTGAACCACTTTTCACCCAGAAATTCTTTTTTTTTTTAATAGAGGTTGTCCCATTATGTCTAAGCACGATGACGTTAAAACAAATTATCTCCGCTGTGTATAGTTGTTTTCACTCTAACTTAAAACTGTATGTATCGTATGCTCTAGTTTCCATAATTTTCATGAATATGAGAAGCGTTTCCAAAAATATCGTGCATGAATGATGTAGGTACTTCACCAACATTTCGCTGAGTCAGATGGCGAAATTTGAAGAAGTAGTCATTGAAGCGATACAATAAATATGCGATTCGGAAGTATGAATAGGAGATCTGCTTGAGTGGAAACCGCGTCCGGTGGACAAAACTTTGGACCGAAAAGTAATGCGTGCCTACGCCAGTAAGAAGACTGCTTTAGTTCGGGATGTGGCCAAAAACTGGGATCCCCTCACGAAACTGCCCATCGTGCCAAGGTAAGATTGGGTCTAAAGACATAAGAAGCCGATGCGGAGTCCAAAACAAGCTGCTTTCATAAAACCAAGAGCTCGACTGTTGATCAACTTCTGTGTGGAAAATCTGCGTGCGTTGTCATCGACTGTGAAACCTATTGCAATTTTGATTACAAATCGCTTTCGGGCGACCAGTATTCTACTGTTCGGCCAAGTCATTGACGTCAATTTTAACCGAAAAATTCGGTAAAAAGGCAATGGTTTGGCAAGCCATATGTGAGTGTGGCATGCTTTCCGATCCGTTCGTGACTAGTTCTTCTTCTTCTTTCCCCAACATACCCAAAACGTGAAAGCATCCTGGAAAATTAAAAGACTTGCATCCTTCATTTTTCTTTCAACGTTATCTCTGTTCCATAAAACATGCATTGCAGAGATAACTACGGCCAGGCCAACCATGTGGTTAATACCGCAAAAGATTCTGGAGCAAGGGGAGGAATAAAGCGTGGAGTTTCCTACCAAACGCTTATTATGGATTACTTATATACCTACAGCATAATTTAAAAATAGCTACACTAATCTAATGACATTGTGTATTAGGAAAATAATACAATAAAAACGTTTAATGTAATGGAAAAGGTTGGATCTCACCAAATAAGTCTTGCAAGTTTTCGACTAGAAACCTCTTCCTCTAGTCCGGACCAGCTGACTTTAAAATTCCTTTCGAACTCCCCCAACCAGGATTCAGCATTCCGAAACAAAGCACAAACCACTCCGAGAACTACCGCCAGTCACTTGATCTTTCGTTCTCCACTGTTTAGTTCAAAAATTTCTAGATTTATTTTAATTTAATTAAAAAAAATTATGGATGAAAACAAAAACGCGTGCGTTGCCCAAAAGTCATGGCTTACTTCTCCCTCGAGCCGTTCGTGACTACTTGCTTAATTAATAGGGGAGAGTGGGGATACTTGATCCCCTTTTGTTATTTTCACCATATCTTTTTGAAGAAATTTAGCAACTCGCCGTCTTTGACATTTTCTGACAGCTTGTAACTTCAAGTTTCTATGCTCCAAAATTTGGAATGATACTTGAACCCGTTGATGAACTAGAAGCATTTTCGTGGGAGTAAAAAAATTGCGATTTTTCTGAAGTTAGGGGAGACTTGATTCCCTATTGAAGGAGACTTGATCTTTTATTCAGGAAGTCCTAATCCTTGTATACAAATCAAACAAAACCCCAAGAAAGAATGTTAATTGACTATTTTTGTCATGTTTGTTCTCATTTCACAATTTATAGCAGACATAAGAAGAAAATTCTATAACTTTGTATCAACGCTTATAACATTGCATACCTAAAGGCGCTATTTCTTATAATCAAGAGAAAAATATTTTTTTTTTCTCTATTCTTCAGACAATTGTATGATAAATATTAGTTTTTGGATAAATATTAGTAATTTCGTAATCAACATCCATAACGATCAATTCAGAAGAAGAATATGCCGTTTGGAAGGGGGATCAATTGTACCCAACTCTAGGGGATCAATTGTACCCATAATCAACATTTTAGAAAACTTTTTCTGAAAAAAGTTGAGAGTTTTCCATTGCTTTGAAAATATGACATTATGAAGTTCATTTTACGCTCGATCGATTGATACATTGGAACAAATATTTTTTTCATAATTTTCCCATGTAAGGAACATTTTAAAGTGATGAAAAAAGATCTTCTAGTTACATTTTGTGAAATTTTTCAAACAAAGCTCAATTACTCAAACAATTCTTTTGTTAAAATTTTTTAAACTACAAGCATTGTTATTTTGCTCATTTTGGCACATTTTTCTAGAACATTTGATCTTAGTAAGACATTCCAGTTTCGAGATATAGCTAAGGAATCAAGTATCCCCAGGGATCAAGTATCCTCATTCTCCCCTACAGCTCTTTGCGTCCGAGAGTGTTCACCAAGTAATGTTTTGGCTGGATTTGGCATCAGTTCACTATTAAAAAGACACGATGGCTTTGTACAAATCGAACAATCGTATCGAATGAGATAAATCTGCCAAATTATACTCAATCGAGACTGATTGAAACTTATTGGGCCCATTCCAAATCAAAGTAAACATGTGTAGTAGAGTGCCCTAAATGACCCGACATTTGAAAAAGTTATGCGCTGCAGGCTTAAATTGATCCTAGGCCTAGTACAAGGTCTCATGCCAAATTTGGGCCAGATCGGATCACGGGAAGGGGTTCGTCAACGAGCCTAAAAGGCCCAAATTTGGCATGAGACCTTGTACTAGGCCTAGGATCAATTTAAGCCTGCAGCGCAAAACATTTCACAAGCTTGAAATTTCCCATACAAATTTGAGGCAGTCTAATGTGTATCCTACCGATTCTATCGAACACATCGCAATGAGCGAGACTGCTTTCACTGTCTCACGATTGAATGGAATGTAATTTTATATAATATCAATGAAATAGAAGACTATAGAAAAAATAAGTTAAATATAAATTGAATTTGCTCTTAAATTGTATTTGTATTGTTCTTTTTAAATCGTTCTTAGACATAATCAGGCACCCTAAACCACTTTTTGGACTAGATTCCAAAATTTGAATTGTCATTTTTTCCCCATGATCGGATAATGTCACATGCTCGATTTTATTGCGTGGTCCGTTTATGTCACATAGTTCCATTATGTTGCATGCGGATTATGTCACATGTTCCGATTATATTGCATGCTGGGATTATGTTGCATGATCAGATTAAGTCACATGGTCAGATTATGTCAGATGGTCAGATTATGTCAGATGGTCAGATTATGTTACATGTTTCGATTTGCATGATCGGATTATGTCTTAAGGTCGATTATGTTGCATGATCGGATTATGTCACATGGTCGATTATGATGGATGGTCGATTATGTCACATGGTCGGATTATGTCACATGGTCCGATTATGTTGCATGGTCAGATTATGTCACATTGTCAGATTATGTTGCATGATCGAATTATGTCACTTGGTCCGATTACATTGCATAATCGGATTATGTCATATGGTCGATAATGTTGCATGATCGGATTATGTTGCATGGTTCGATTATGTTGCATGATCGGATTATGTCACATCGTCCGATAATGTTGCATAGTCAGATTATGTTGCATGGTCCGATTATATTGCATAATCGGATTATGTCATATGGTCGATAATGTTGCATGATCCGATTATGTTGCATGGTCCGATTATGTTGCATGATCGGATTATGTCACATGGTCCGATAATGTTGCATAGTCAGATTATGTTGCATGGTTGGATTATGTTAAAACGAACACATACAGGATCTCAATGAAACATGATGTTTCCTCGAAGAGATTTCTTTTTTTCTTAACTCTAAGCGTACATCTTTCGAGGATATGATGGCTAGCATCTTACAAATGCTAAAACCACCAACCCACCGAAAGTGTGCTATGTATGCCGTGACCGGGATTCGATCTCATACCCCCTGGCTTAGAAAACTTGAAGACTGCCCTCTACGCCGCGGGCGGCGGCCATGGTCAGATTAAGCCACATGGTAAGATGAGGTCACATGGTCCGATTATCTTGCATAGTCGGATTATGTCATATGGTCGACTATATTTCATGATCGGAATATGTCACATGGTCCGAATATGTTGCACGGTTGGATAATGTCACATGGTCGATTTTATTGCATGGTCAGTAGACTGAGTCGATTTAGGGTCATTTTTGAATTTCTAAAACCCTGGGGTCTAAAAAGCTTCGTTTAGGTCCAAAACTCATCCATGATTTTTTGCAGAATTTTTAAGTAACGTTTACATGAGTAAATTTGAACTTTAAGGTTTGTATGGGAAAATTGAACATTTTGTACTGAAAAATCAACATCATTTTTGTTTCTTCTGTGGAACCGAGCCTGCTTATAGTTTTTGTGCCAATTTATAAATTTCTTAAAGAAAATTTTCCGCTGAACAACTTTGTCGAAGCCCATAACTTCGTATCTTATTAGGCAAAAAAATTATTAGCAGTTTAATAGGGGTATGTCTTTTCACATGGATAAACGATAAATTCAATTGACATCACTGCTGGTTGCCTAGCAAGGTATTGCATAACTAATTTTTATGCAACACTTCGCGAGGCTCCGGCAGTGATGTCAATTGATTTTGTTTTTCATCAAAGCGAAAAGACATACCCCTGTTAAACAGCTAATAACTTTTTTGCCTAATCAGATACTAAGTTATGGTCTTCGACCAAGTTGTTCAGCGGAAAATTTAAGAAATTTATAAATTGGCACAAAAACTATAAGCAGGCTCGGTTCCACAGAAGAAACAAAAATTATGTTTATGTTTCAGTACAAAATATACAATTTTCCCATACAAACCTAAAAATTCAAATTTACTCATGTAAACGTTACTTAAAAATTCTCCTAAAAATCATGGATGAGTTGTGGACCCCAGGGTTTGAGAAAATTGAAAAATGACCCCAAATCGACTCAGTCTAATGGTCAGATTATGTCTCATGGTCGATTTTGCTGTATAGTCAGATTTTGTCACATGGTCGATTATGTTACATTGTCAGATTATGTCACATAGTCGATTTTGTAACATGGTTAGATTTTGTCACATGGTCGGATTATGTCACATGGTCGGATTATGTCACATGGTCTGATTATGTCACATGGACTGATTTTAATGCATGCCCAGATTATGACTCATGATTTGATTATGTCACATGGTTCAATTATGTTATATGGTTGAAATTTGTTATACAATTAGATATTGTCATTTTGACATTGTCGTGGTTCTCTCACAAGATAAAAACTTGCTGTGCGAACGAACGCTAGGCCTACTATTGTGTGGTGGTAGCTACAATTCTATCTGTATCTACCACTGCAAGGTAGTAGGCCCGTGAGGAACAAAAAGATGAAATGTGATGAAAAGTTTTTAAATTATAAATCTTTCACCCTATTCTAATTTTCTATGCGTCTATAATGTTTCAATTCTCAAATATTCTTTCTCAAAGAATATAAAAATTTCACCAATATACCCTATAAAATAATTTTATAAAAAGTTTTTTCGTAAGAAAACTTGATGTAAAAGTGAAAAAAAAATAATTAAAAAAAAAATAATTTCATAAAAAGTTTTTTCGTAAGAAAACTTGATGTAAAAGTGAAAAACGACAAAAATTCTATGAAACCAAACTGTTCGGGCGGTGAACAAAATGCGGGTAGACTGTATAAGGTTGGAATTGGCGTGGGCGTCGGACGATTTCGGGTCGGAAAATTCTTCGGGCGAATTTGGGTCCAATTGATTGAATTCCATCTATCGGAGAAGACGGTTCCACTTTGGAATGAATGAAACTTGCAATCAAACTTTAACAACTTAAACTTTATTGATAAGAGAACCACGAGATTTTGATGTTGATCGTATACAAATTTTCTCTTAACTGACCGTTATTTTTCACTCGTGTTGCCAGTATTTTTCAACGGTCATTTTTTGTCGACTACTTCGACTACTTTTGACAGAAACGGAACACAAACTATTCCAATAAAAAAAACCAAACGAAAAAAATTGGAATGTGCAACACTCATCATTTAGAACTCCTCTTTCGCAAACTGTCGACAGTAGTAAAATCATAAGCAAAGAAATGATATATTTTGAAACAAAAGGATAGTTATCTGAAACTTTACGAGATTTGATGAATAACCTGATTCTAGCTAACCTACTTCTATCGATAGTGAAAAATCTTTCTTAAATATTTCAAATGTTTGCAGCAAGAATCAGACAAGTTTTTCGGTTGAAGTGCTTAGTTTTAGAGTCTTGGGTTTGATTATTTCTAACTGATTTTTTGAGGTTGGAATGGTTAGCAATACTTGTAGCTAAAATTCAAAAAAAAAAAAAAAAAAAGAACCCATATAGATAAGTTTCGTATACAGTAGAGTGTTTAAATCTTCAGTTTCAATTTTTCTCGAGATCTCGAGAGTTCCCGGGAAAAGGATCGTCAGATTTCCCGATTCCCGGGAACGCTAAAATGGCCGAGAAACGGACACTCTACTAGGGATCAATGGAACCGATAACGAACATTTTAGACAACTTTTTCTTGGAAAAGAGAGTTTACC
The DNA here is from genome assembly GCF_029784155.1 of Uranotaenia lowii. Classification (NCBI taxonomy): domain Eukaryota; kingdom Metazoa; phylum Arthropoda; class Insecta; order Diptera; family Culicidae; genus Uranotaenia; species Uranotaenia lowii. The sequence goes on from NC_073692.1 coordinate 257,525,450, forward strand.
ATCACTTTGAAAATATAACATAATGGAGTTAATTTCTTGACATATTTTTATTAGATTTTTTTCATGCTGGAAACATTTGAAAGAAATCTTCATAATTCTTTTTTTTTCCTTTTTTCTCGGGGATTTTAAACCAAGTGGGTTTATTCATTCTGAAACTACATAATTCAAAATATGCATTTGTTTAAATTTTGTGAGCAAACAGCCGAGCTGTTTTGCTTGATTGGGTACATTTTTTATAAAACATTTGATCGTTGTGATTTCCGGTTGATAGTTTCCGGTTTTGTGATATAACTAAGGCATCAAGTCACCTAGGGATCAAGTCTCCCCACTCTAACCCTGTAGAAAGCAATTCCTAAGAGCCCTACCTATATTAAATGTCAATGCCGTGAAATACAACAATTGAAATGTTGAACTCAAAATGCCATTTCCTGAATTTTCTAAAAAAAACACATTTCCTTAAAAAATGAATCCTTAAAAAAACACCACACGAAAGAACTTTTACGTTAGCATTTTAATCTTGTTTCGCTCAACCGGAACCGGATCAACTTACTGACTATCGCACGGAACATTCAACGATTGATGTAGAGGCACCTTTAGGCTTGGAATCTCTCTGCGCCGGGACAATAAATCGCTGCACTTGCATTTTACCGTACGCCACTTTCTGCATATGTATCTATGTATGTAGGACCTACACACCGGCTTCGAGTTTAGAAAGAGGGTACGAGTTTTTGAACTCGAGTTTTATCACTAGGGCGGTCTTTTTTCGAATCGAACAAACCTCGGAAACGCACCAGCAAATCAGTACGATTTGCCGATACTTCCTTCCGTTTTGGATGTTCCTCATTCTGCTATATAGGACGCCTAGTAGTTCAGCTCCGAAGGCCAACGCAACGAGCTGGGGGCGGGCGGGATGATCTGTGAACTTTTATCTGATCGACTGACTGAATCTGGTGAGGCAAAAAAAATGATTCGAAAGCTGCTGAATGAAACATCGAAACTAAACAGAAGATAAAAAAAATCCCCAGAAATTGGTCAAGCGCGCAAAATGGCGACCATCAATTGGGCAAAACGAATCGCTGCTCGTCGTCGCTAGAAAACGAGAGGCACAGAAAGTGGAATATAGACAGACCTAGGACATGAATGGAATGCATGTTGTGATCGACAAAAAAAAAGAATGTAATCTTTCGAATAGTGTGGGAACAATAGGGGAAAAAGGGGTACCACCACCAGATAAGAGACGAACTAGAGCGAAGAAGAGTGGGAGGAACATATCATGGCCTAGCCAATCTGAAACAGATACAGTCCAGTGACTTGAGTTATGGTTAATCTACTCTCGTTCAGCTCTACAACGTATATACCTACGAACTAGTATATATTGGGTGAAAGAATGAAATAGAGACGTTTTGTGTTGCTTAATGGTGCCATAAGCGGAGCAGATAATGGTGCAACATTTGTTATAATTCTTTCCGGAAATCCTGTCATGTTTCTTGGTTTAGTGTTTCTTACTTTAACCCCAAATTTGATGCCATTCATCTTCGCCAGTGGAGTGTGGAGCGATGGCGATTTTTGCCAAAGACCGAATGCCGGTTCAATTTATCAGCATGAATATTAAAAATTGGCACAAATGTGCTCCGAAATAGATTCTCAGTTTTAATTCAATCGTTGGTCGAAATATTTCATTGAAGTTAAAAAAAATTCTGATTCAAAACTCTCATTCGTATTAAAAAAGCTGATATTGATTTTGTGATCAAATTCTGAGAACTGATTATAAAATCTTAATTTGGATTCTGATTCTGATTCTGAATTCTGATTCTGCATTCTGATTCTGCATTCTGATTCTGATTCTGAATTCTGATTCTGAATTCTGATTCTGAATTCTGATTCTGAATTCTGATTCTGAATTCTGATTCTGAATTCTGATTCTGCATTCTGATTCTGCATTCTGATTCTGAATTCTGATTCTGAATTCTGATTCTGAATTCTGATTCTGAATTCTGATTCTGAATTCTGATTCTGAATTCTGATTCTGAATTCTGATTCTGAATTCTGATTCTGAATTCTGATTCCGAATTCTGATTCCGAATTCTGATTCTGAATTCTGATTCTGAATTCTGATTCTGAATTCTGATTCCGAATTCTGATTCCGAATTCTGATTCTGAATTCTGATTCTGAATTCTGATTTTAATATTCCTCTGGATCTGGAAAAATTCGAAATGGCTTTCAATTTGCTAAAACGAGGTTACATTTTTGCGATTCTATTTAGTTCGAATCGAAATCATATTTTCAACCCCTTGAGTGGTGATTAAAAAGTGCTCGCTTCCCATAAATGAAACCCAATAACCTGTTTTTTTGTCAACATTCTGCAGCACCGACCCAAAAATGGTGCGAATCAATTATTAAAAGTACCTCTATCAACAAAAATCACTTAAGTTGCCCTCTTCCAATGGTCCGCGATTGAAAAAATTAAAATTCGATTGTTTGGCGTATCTGCTAACCGAAAATTACAATGAACCAAACCTCGAAACGATTCAGTAATTGAAAAGCAAAAAAAAAAAATGACATTTCCGATCCCGTAGAGTTTTCCGAAAAGCGTGTTGGGCGAGCACATGGATAGCTGAACAATAGAGGGATGCGCCCTGTGAACAATAGAAAGCAGAAAATAAAACATAACAAAACAGAACAGAAGAAAAAACACAATAGCTGAACATACTACATACAAATACCGTGAACGTCCACTTTGAAAGCAAAACAATTAAAAACAGAGTCAAAAAGTATATCACCATGCTCCGATGTAAAACAGAACAAAACGAAACGATTGATGAAAAAATCAGAAGTAATTTGCTTCGAAAATTCTCACACAGACAAAACTAGTTTGGCGGTGGGGGAGCGAAAAAAAAACTCAGCTGCAAAACAGTATCTGGAAAGGTGTGTAAAATAGAACTACGTAAATACATATGGCGTGGCATAAGCACACACTCACCCACCCACCCACGTGTTCGATGAAAAACACGTGGAGTGCGAGAAAGCGCATGTAAAATAAAGTGGAAACAATTAGACAAAAAAAAGTATTATTTAACGGGAGGATTAATTTCGATCCGGTGGTTGTCTGTGTGCGCGCAATTATGCAATAGTAAAATAGTTATTAAACTTAAGCGTGCGAGGGTAGGATTTGGAGTGGATAATTGAAATAGTTGAGGCAGCAAATAAAATCCGACAAATGAATGAAAGTAATTAGCTGAAGGCGAACGGTTTGCACGATAAATACATCAATATCAGCAAAACAAAAACAAACCAAACATATTCAACAACACACAAAAAAACAACCATTATGTATCAAACATTTTCATCGGATGAATGAGACAGAAATTTAAATGCCAGAGTATCGATGCATACTGTTATACAAATTCAAATAATGCATAAACAAGTAAAGTAAGTTAAAAAAAAAAAGCATGACACAACAAAAAGCAAATTCAATTTTAACGATACCATAAAAAAAGCAAAAATAAAAGTTATTTAAAGAAACTGGTCGTGAATCAAAACATCCGTACACAGAAATGCAAAAAGATAACTATAAAAATTGGTAATGCAGTGAAACGAAGAAAAACAACCAGAAGAAAATAAACAAACTTAACTAGTGTAGTTATATATTAGTTAGGTAATTCATGAAAAATTATACTGTAAATATTTTTATATTTTAAATTTCAGTTGAATAAACAAAAGTATTTTTTTTAATAAAAGTTGAACCGTAAAGTGTTTCAGGTGGGTATTTATTTCAATTCGAAATCCCCAATTGGCGAAACCAACCCAGTTATTTAATGGTTGATTACATTTGGTTAGATAAATTATTAAAATGCGCCAGCGTTTTTAATTTTCAATAAGCAAAAAACTAAGCGTATATCGCTGAAATGTCCAAAACAAATTTTCTCCGATAAACTGAAAATGTTGCCTAGTAATAAGTCATTCAAACCTAACCTCAAACAACAAATTTTCGATGGTTCCACAGCTCGTAAAGGCGCCCGCACAATAGCCCGTCGAACGTCGCGTCGCGTTGACATTAGTTTTGGGGATATACCACAGACTAATACAGACAGGATACTCTTTTTCAGTTTTTCGCTAATGTTATGCACACTATTAATTTTTTGGTGTAAATTTATGTCAAAAAGGATGCACAAAAAAGAAGCATCACTTTTGACATAAAATTACACTGGAAAATACAGAAACGCTTGGAGACATAAAATTTCCGGCTATAATTGAATAGCACATTCGACATAATATTACATCATCAATGATGTAAATTTACGTCAAGTAGGACGCACAAAAGCGTAGCATCGTTTTTGACATAAATTTATATCATGGATGATATAATATTTCATCGTGCATTCTAATACACACTATTAATTTTTTGGTGTAAATTTATGTCAAATAGGATGCACAAAACTGAAGCATCATTTTTGACATAAAATTACACTAGGGAAGACAGAAATGCTTGAAGCTATAAATTATCAAAGACATAAAATTACATCGAAAAGAATATAATTTTATGTCATAATGGATGCACATAAATAAATCATCGAATTTCACATAAAATTACATTGCCTTTGACATAGAATTCAACACAGTCCAATCAATACATCAATACAGGGAATTTTCAGGAAATAATAAAAATAATTCATAAATTTGCACTGTAACTCCAGTTTATTTCATACATATAAAATTACTCTATCATATTCATATAATTCATCTACACAGCAAAAATTCAATCATTTGATTTTACATTGAATGCGATGTTAATTATTGGACCATCGCTCCAAACATAAATTTATGTCTTGATTTTAAATTACATCATGGCATATAAGATTACAAGCGATAGAAACTATACCAGTTATAAATTAACTTCGCGCGATGTATGATACTGCTTCTAATTTTACATCTTTTGAATCATCAATTTAGACTAGACAACTGGTAAGAATTTTTTTTACTTCTCAAATTTCTTATATTGTGCAGGAGACATGAGACAAGTCTCAATAATCTCTAACAATATTGGAGACCTCGACTTGTGGCATAAATCAAAATAGCGAACCCGTGGCTCGTGTGAATAAGACCATAGAATCACAGAAGGTTTATTAAAGAGATGGAATTCTTGAATTCATTGATGTATTTTTAACAGAAATCATTGTTTTATAGGTTCAAATAGTGTTCTTGGAAAGAAAAAATAAAAGTTACTATTGAACGTTTAAAATGAGTATGTATTTTCCTTTTCCTCTATTTATTTTCATGAACTAATACAAATAAAACTTTAATTGATTGATTGAGTAATAATTGAATGACGATGATAAATCGAATTCGCTGTTTTTAAGAACTGGTTGTCTGTTTATTCACTTTGTCTTTATGAAATTGGCAGGTTCATCAATTATGGTGGCCTGTGGAAAGATAGAGAAAAACAACTAATAGAATAAATAATCAAATAATAAAAACATGGGTTTATAAATCAGTTCTAGGCGATAATTTACGATTTTTTTTTTGTTAATTAATGTTTTTGTTTTCACAATATACAAATTTGAATTTGAAAGCTTTTTTTACATCCGTATGTAAGATAAATTAAAACAAAACTTACTGCGAATTAAACTTCTTTCCAATCTTGTTGCTGCATTGAATCCACAATTGCATTGTACTTTCCCAGGTCCTCTTCCGTTTATCGACCAATAGAAGCAATATATTCGGCTGGAAATTTCCTTGCGCTAAGCTCTTGATATCGAGCGGTAATCGATGAAATCCGAAACTGTCGTGGACAAGACCCGGAATCATTTTTATATTTGAACCCATACTGGATTCCACCGATTCCACAGGGTACAATTTCTGGCCAGCCACTGTGAATTTTAAATCTCAGATCAGCTGGTTCCTGCCCCGTCTTCAAACTTTCTGTTTTCGCGATGGTTTCCGGTAGGTTTGACAGTTGTTTTGAACTGTACTCTTTGTCCTTTTCTAAAAAAATAAAATTTATCCACTTTAAATACTTGGATATTAACGATCAACTTATATTTTTGATTTACTATTCCATGTTCGTTCCAGAGTTCCAGCCGTTCCAAACCATACTGGCCTATCTCGTCATTTATGTGTTCCATACCACAGCATATTTTCAGGACTTATGTATAAAAACAGACACAATTTGGGATAAAAAAAAACCTTATATTTTATTTTGAAATGTAATTCAAGATTTAAACATAAACAAATGTATTACGGATTTTACTTTTAAACCATTTTTATTCTTAAAAAGTTCCTATTCCATATTGAAATAAACATTTGAAGTCTAGTTCTAATTATATTATTATTGTAGATTTAATTATATAATAGTTAAAACTATTTTCCAGTTCAGTCTAAATACTTTCAATGCATTTGATTGATAATTGTGCGATAATTTAGAATTAATTTTTTGTATTTTCTTTGCATTAAAAAATATGTATTTAGTCATTAGGTCCTAATGATTTGTTGTGCTACTGATAAGTGTGTGCGGCAGTGCTGCCAGGTGATTTTGTTGAAAATCAGAATACCGCGATGAAAAATATCAAGATTTTGCAGGACACCTGAATTCAATAAACGCGAAATACAGGTGTTGTAAACACCTTTATTTATGAATCATAAGTGAGTAGCTTCTTCAGATCATATCGAAAAACATCATTTTAATATCATCTTAATCGATTATCTTACCATCGGTTAACTGGGTTAAACAGATTTGTTAAAAGTTATCATTGTATACCATAAAAATAAGATAATAATTGATTTTTTTTTAAATTCAGGTCAATACAAGACATTTTGAAGACAAATTTTCAAAAATCAGGACAATCTGGTAGTTTTTGAAAAATCAGCACGGTCTTTCGAAAATCAGGACAAATCCTGAAAAATAAGGACACTTGACACCTCTGGTGTACGGGATGTGTGGCGAGATGGTCCAATATTTTCACAAATGCAAAATCCATAAACAAAATTTGGCAATGTAAACAAAATATCTAGCAAAAAATTGTTCGACGGCGCTTAATACCAAGAAAATGTTTAATGTTTTAGTTATTTTGCTTAGAATAAGATGATTAACGTAAAGCTCCAGCAGTTAAAGTGTTCTCATTAGTCAGGGTGCTCAATATTGACACAACTAATTCTGTCTAGCAGGGCCAGACTAGAATAAGTTCCATGGGATCCAGAAGAATGGCTGATGAAAAACTTTTACAGAGAATTACGGATGAATACTGCCGATCCGGAAGTTCAGGGTATTGACGGGAACAGTTAGGAGGCATTATTGTGAATATGATAATTTCTTTTCGTTGCCGGGATTCCTAAAGTTCGACAAGTTTTACACAGCTGTTATGTGCATTAATGAGGTACAGCAGATTAATGCTAATCCTCGAAGAAGTATGCTCTTACTGAAGCTTCTTTAACTACATTATTAGGAAGAGACGGAAAAGAAATTTTTTTTTTCGGGGTGATGTAATCTAGCTCTACCCTGCAATGATTGATGCTAGAAAGTTTTTTTTCCTGTCGATCTCCGCTTTCCAATCTTGAGTTTTGTAGTAACTCCACTATCGTCAAATGAAGGTTAATGTATGTTTTTTCCTCTTCCATTCTTATTTCAATTAGTTTAAATAGTTTTATTTAATAGAATGAACCAACTTACCCTAAAGATAATAATGATTCCGCATGGACAACATATGGTCGTTGATATTTGAAAATTTACCGTCTCCGATTGAAAACGTCCGATTAACGAGCGAGTATTGTATTTGCTCTTGACGTTTAGAAGTTAAAAATTTAAATACATAGGATAAATCGGTTTTTTCCCGAAACGCTCGGTTACATCAAATCTGGCAGTATTTACATCATTCTGCATATCCAATATGGATTGTGGCAAACAAGTCGACGCAATTTATACGGACATCACTGCGGCATTTGATTCAGTTAATCACTTGATTTTACTTTCAAAATTGAAACGCCTGGGATTATCTGAGAGATTATGCGCCTGGATCAGAAGCTACTTAACTAATCGTCGTCTCGCTGTAAAAATCGGATCTTCTGAATCTCCCGATTTCATTCCGACTTCAGGGGTACCACAAGGAAGTAATTTGGGCCCTTTATTGTTCACCCTGTTCTGTAATGATATTAACATGCTGCTTGTTGGATGCGGAGTACTCATGTACGCGGACGATTTGAAATTTTTTTTGGTCATTAACAGCTTGGCAGATTGTCAGATATTACAGCGATTCCTCGATACGGTTGTAAATTGGTGTGCTGATAACTTACTGGCCTTAAGCGTCTCTAAGTGCTGTATAATAACATTTGGGCGCAAGAAACTTCCATTTTTGTACAACTACAATATCCAGGGCGAATTCCTACATCGTGTTGATCAAATTAAGGACCTTGGCGTTGTTTTGGATAGTCATATGACATTTAAGCGTCACTACTGTGCTACACTTGAAAAGGCTAACCGAATGCTGGGATTTGTCATACGTCTGAGTAAAGAATTTACAGATCCTATTTGCCTACGAGCTCTGTATTGTTGCCTGGTCCGTTCAATACTAGAATCTGCAAATCTTGTGTGGTGGCCATTTGAAGCTACATGGGTAGCGCGTTTTGAAGCGGTTCAACGGAAATTCGTTCGTTATGCTCTGCGTGATCTACCGTGGGATAATCCTCGAAACCTGCCACCTTATGCACAACGTTGCGCTTTGCTTGGCCTTCACACGCTGTCGGATCGCCATTCCATCGGTCAATCACTATTTGTAGCGAAAATTCTCAGAAACGAAATCGACTGTTCTTGGATACTCTCCCGCTGTTACATTTATGCCCCAGAAAGAGCTCTGCGAAACCGTGACTGGCTTTCACTGGAATCGAGAAATACACGCTATGGCAGCAACGACCCCTTACGTTCCGCAAAAATTAGCTTCTTACGCCATTATGCTCTCTTTGACTTTAATGTCTCAACTGCAACATTTAAACGCTTGATCGAATCTAACATAAGTGACCAGTTAAGAAGCTAGATATCTCAAAATGTAAGTTTAGATAGACCTAGATTTAAGTAAACCATTAAGACGCTTACGTCAGATGGTCTTTTTTTATAAACAATAAACAATAAACAATAAACAATCTGATCTGATCTAATGCAAAGTATTAGGTATGACTTTTGAATTTCTGATAGTGATATATTCTCTACGCAATTTTAAAGTACTTATCGTTTTTATTGGAATGAATATTATAGGGTACTTACGGTTTCCTTGAGCCCTTTTACACAAATTTCTGCTTTATAGATTTGGTGTTGAAATGGTAGGAACCCAATAAGATCCGTCATGATACTGCTTGAAACGGATCCTCGGTTGTTGTTGCCGCTACGATTTTGCCGCTACTGCCAGTGTGCCGCTGTTGGTTCCACTCATCTAGCAGCTGCATGGATTTTTTCAACAGGCCCCGTTTCAGGGATCCTACTGCCTGCCAGCTCCGGATTGATGAATATCTGTTGAATTGAAATAATATTGAAACTGAATAACATATGTAATATTACTTTAGAAAACAAAAGTTTACTCACATTTCTTTTTTCGGACGGCAACAGCAAAAGAGAAACTATAAATTCCACTCGATTCCCAAAACAAACGCAGCTTGTTCATTGCTTCGATAGACAGACGGTAAATATTCTCAGGCAGCTTTGTTGACGATGTCCATTCTTTCCGTTTCTTCTTGTTGGTTGTTCACGGTTTACACTCATCATAAACGGAAGAGGAAAATGTTATTATTTATGTCCTTCAATAAACCCGCGCAAACTGAATGAAAGTCAATGACTGTTTGATTTTAATTTTAATGCTTTTACATTCACATAACATAAAAATACATCCCTTATGAAATAAATTTAAATCTTTTTGAGCTTAACGTTCGTTCAAAAGTGTAAATTTTGGTGGTGTGTGTAGTTTAGATAGAAAATTATGTAAAATTAGATCTGATCTGAATTAGGTTAAGAAAACAATTAGGTGTTGAAGCGTTTCTGGCTCGTTTAATTTTAGAAAATTTTTGGTGTGTGGGCAATGTCGGCAACAGAGGCGCTTCCATCGCAAAAAATTAACTGGCATCATCGAAGCTGGCGATTTTATTTTGGTAAAATTTTCAAAGGTGAAATGCAAGTTGACATGGAGTGATTGTTAAGTCTAACCGAAGAAATGAAACGCGAGAGTGGAAAATTTAGGAATATTGGTGTGGCAAACATCTTGCCGAAAACAAACGGGATAGCGAGTGTTGGACGAATGTTATGCAACAAGTTGGTATTCGGCTTTCAGTATTTTTTTTTCGGTTAATGAGTTATCTGAAAAAATTCCTTCCAGCTCACTTATTTCAACTACCGCTCATCGTCGAATCCAGAATCCTGCACTATACACATGGCTTGACCGTTGGGGCCAACCATGTGCAAGCCCATCTAAGCAGAACAATTCGTGAGTGTATTGTACCACGCTTCTTTCGTCCGCACCGGGCTTCGCAAGCTAACCAGCAGCCAAGAGCAATCCTGCAAAAAGTGATCCTACCCAACTGTCGAGAATTGCCGGTGGCAGCAGTTTCACAAATTTGCCCGCCTCCGACAAACGCCGCATAAAGCGGGTAATGGCATCTCCCAACTCGGCTCGCTGCTGCCGTTCCGCACTCGGCCCTGCTGCGGACTGCTGCTGTTTGGTTCCTTTTTGCTCAATTCTCCACGGCTTTCGACAACTGAATCAACCATTTTTGAGATGCTGAATAAACTTCGGAACGAACTCTCACTTCTGAAAACTTTCCCAGCTTAACGAACGCCCTGGGACCCAGTAACCAAAAAAACCTTGAGAACCCAAAACGAGTAGTCACCGTGGCGCAAACCAGGGACTAATTATTGAAATCTTTTTCCTTCTGGTCCTGGTGAAAACTTGTGTCTCAACGTTTCCATCCATAGTCAGATTTACCGATTGGTTAGCGATGCTCATACAAAAAAACTCCATGATACTCCAACTTCTGAAGTTAGTTAGGTTCACACAAAAGCAACTTAGTCAAGAAGCCTAATGAAAGTCTTGCTATAGTTTTCCTCAGCTTGAGGGCTTCGCAAGTACGCTAAACTGAACGGCGTATTCGATGACATTGATTGCCTTATTGAAATTAATCTAGAAAGATTCAACAACTAGTTTTTGTAAAATATAACAGTTTTCATAAAATACTTCTTTTTGTTTACTTTACATTAAAATGGTCTTTTTTTAAAATTAATCTTTATTGTATGTGATGTTTGTTGTGTGATAGTAGCAGTAGTAGAAGTTGTTGACAGGTTTAACTCAACTGGTCCAAGTGGTGAGTTTTGCCTTCTGCCTCTACATGCTGTAATATTCTTGTATATCTCTGCTATTGTCCCAGAAACAATACCGGCTTGTGCGATCGTTGAAGACAATATAGGCTGGTGATGAGCACTGGTTGAGTAATCCGGTGGATGATGATCGGTTGTCCAGATGATACCAGATCATCGATAGGGTACTATGTCGTGGAGATCACGGATAGAAAAATGTCTATGTGCGTTTTTTTAAGATCGTTCGTTGATCGTTGCACGCTAGCACCGTCGCACACAAGAGTACGTAGAAGAAAAAGTTGGCCAAAAGTATTTTTTAGTTTTGAAATCAATAAAATAGTTTATTTTGACTTATCAAACGTTTTTAAAATCATTTAAAATATTTTTTACCGTTTTCGTAATTTTTCATAATTTTCTATTAGAAATTTTCTTACATTTATATGACATGATAGATAATCCAGTTTAGAAAAGTTGTAAAGTTAAAAAAAATCTATTTTTTTTATTTGTTTTTGAAAGTTAAATAACATTCGAAAATATTCGAAAAGGAACATTAATTTTACTGAGCTTTAATTTAAAATAAACGAAGCCCTAGTTGACTTTTTTTTTGGAAAAAATCTATCAATATTTTTAAAGTTCAAACCTTAAAATATCAAAAATGCGCGAGTTTTTTCTTTTGCATATGATTATTGAAGTTATCAATTTTCTAATGATATCAAACATTTTGCCGGGACTTGCTGGGAACATAAACAAAAACACTAATTTGTAAAAAAAAAATCAAGGTTTAAAACAAAAAATGAATAGAAGAATTTTCAAAGCACTGCGTACTGTCTCTATAGTCATCGAATTTTGTCTATTTTACTTAATATTATTAAACACCCCTCCATTGAAGTTTTCCATTTCAAATTTTCATTTTTAGTCACTAAAAAAAGTTTTATTCATTGATATGTAGTAGTCACGCTGATTCAACGATTTGTAGAAAAATTCTATCTCATAAAAATACTAAAGTTACGACAGCTGCAAGAGCTTATAAACAAATCAGATGTCAAAAAACTAACCGGTGAATGGGGCGTAATTTATTCAGGAATCAAATAAACATTGATATAAAAGTAACCAATGATATTTGAATTTTGAGTTTTGGCCAGGTTTTTGGGTGAAATACTCCTGTGTGCGTCGTCTGAAAACACCGGCCCGAGCAAGATGGGCTGGTTTGGAATTTGGATTGATGGGTTGGTTGCCTTTTTTCAATCGTGTCACTAGATTCACCTAAAAATAACAAATTTTGCGCAGTGGAAACGTAAGATATTCAGAATTTATCCATCATTTATCCTTCATGTATCAATCACCGACAGATGTTCTGATGTTCCGTTGTTATAGAATGCGATCACTTAGACTACTTTGAGTCAAGCCACGATGGAGACGCATTTCATCAAATATTTGTTTGTTTTTTGTTGACTTATCAAGATTTTTCATGGTTTCTTAGACTATTTTTAGTTTTTATAATGGTAAGAGCAAAGATATTTTATTTTATCAAGATACCCGGCTGCATATTTTTTCGAACAAGTAGTCTGGGACATCAATTTTTTGTTTATGATGCTGCCACCAGCGAAAAAGGCTTCAAGCTTTCAACTAGCATTCAAGCTTGCAAACACATAAGTTTTGCTCGACATAACAACCCATAAAGAAACGTCGGTAGCGCTCGACGCTCATATTTGAAAAATTATTTCTATGACTTCTCCGTACGCGAGAACTCATCAGATCATTTTAAAGGAAATTGAAATATATTTATTATTTCAAACAAATGGAATTGGAGCGGAGAAGTTAAAAAATGTTTATTTTAAAGAACAATTTACGAAACTTCCGGTTTAAAAACCGAAAATTTGAATTAAAGGGATTGGACAAGAAGAGACAATAACAATTGTAGTTTTGACTTTATTAAGCATACTGGTGGTCTACAGGTGGCCTAAAAATAATATGAGAACAAGGTAAATGCAGCTCAATAATCGAATCATATAGCGATAATACAGCGCTGATTCCCGTTAACCGCACTGTTAAGCTGCTAAATATGATGAGAATTTAATTAATGTTTCAAGAGCAAGATTAGCGCTTTTGGAACAATAAATTCATGGATTCTTTTGAGTGATATTTCATTATTGACCGAATTAAGTTGAATTCCATTGAAAAGGGACTGAAACATAGCCGAAACCGAACTACTGGTTTCTTTTGTCGATGATGGTATCCGGGCTTCAATATGTCCAAGACAGGGCTGTTTGACATCTTCTGAGAAATCCTGCTTCTAAGCCAAGGTTTTAATTACCATTTTTGCCGCAGTTTGACTATTTTTTTTTTTCATAAAAAGCATGTATTCTAGAAGAAACAAAATTGTTTTGAATGGCTACTTCCATGCAAAAAGTAAAATTAACAAGTTACGTATACCAAAACCCACCAATCAATGATTCGGCGTATCTTTAGCTCCCGTTTTTGTCCCCTGTTTGATATCTTCCAGCTCCTGATGCTGCTATTTGGGCGAAAGGATTCGAGAGATTTCTCATTTCCTTTTCAATTGGAAACTATAGAGAGCTGTCGAGCTTGAAAGCAGCAGCAGTAAAGATGTACTTTCCTTCATATTAATTTTTCGTAGTTTTTCGAAATTTTCACACGTATTATGTCGAATGTCCAGATTCATTAGCAGTTTCGATGATAAAGCTGAAGATAACATAAAAAAAATTGCGAAAAAGATTACTCAATTGTGATTAGGTAAACTAGCGAAAAAAGACTTACTGTTTTTCTTTCCAAAACAAGATATTGAAAGAAGGAGACCGGCATCGAATCTGCCACATACTTTTGATCGGTTACTAGGTAGAAACAGGAACTATAGCACTGCTGACAACTGACGAAAAAAATCTTCTGCTCCCGATGTAAACAAAAACTTCAAAGCATGCTGTTAAAATTCTCGAATAAATGGTTAAAGTATTATTCGTCAATATTATTTTGGCGCTAGTGTTTTGTCTCCAAAATTTCTCAGAAGCCGATAGTACATAGTGTCGACAGAAGATGGCAGTGTTATCACTTGGAATCAATTTTGCGAAAAATTGACTAGAATTTTCTATAGAGAGTAATGTCTGTATTAGTCTGTAGATATACATTTCCTTTTGAGCCACCACAATGATGCGTCGCATCGGTGCTATTTTTGTACTAAAATACAAGACTTGTTCTAAACAGCAGCGTTCTCCGACGTCGACGTTCCGTCTTTGAAAAATTCAAAACTGTAGCGCGCCAATGAAAATTTTTGGAAGTGTTTGTATGAATTTTGACCAGAAATCAAATTTTTTATTCTCAATTCTATAAAAAGGATTTTAAGATACCGTAAAACGGGGTAACTTTGATCACCGGAATATCTTTGACCGTCAACAATTTTTTTCATTTTATCATCAATATTTTAGTCTATAGTTTGAATTTTTGAAACATTTTTTTTTCTACGTTTGAAAGCCTGTGAATTGAGTAACAAATAGACAAAATTTGGATTGTATCTGAAATTGATTTCTGTTAGCAAAAATGCAATTTCAATATCTTAAAATATCTATTTTTTCCAAGGCTCGCAAACAAACAGCTCTCCTGATGATAACAAAAAGTATTTAAAAGCTAAAGGGTTTTTGAATGTGAAAGACAAATTTTTATTCTTTGTATATGTAAAGTAATAGTGCTATTTTTAAAGTTATTTAATGATACATTTTTGATATTTAAAAGTAAGTACATTTTCCAAGAGTAAGCCCTTCCCAGCTAACATGAAATCGTAATAGAAATGATAATCCAAATCGAATATCAAGACATTTTCAATAACCATCGTAAAGAAGTTGGTATTGAGTGATTTTCTATCATTCATTTACGACTAGCTTTGCCCAAGAAAAGTTGAATCGGATAGCAGTTTAGTCAATCCGTAAATATGTCTCCAAAAAGTTGAGAATATGCTAATTCAACATTTACGATTTGAGTGAATTGATTTACGGTAAATGGGCGGTCCTTCAATTGACGCTCTATCCGGTCTCCTCCTTTGACCGGTTCGTAAAAGGAGAATCTCACCTATAGAGCTAAAGCGTGGATCATATCAACTGATGCGATGGCATCGTGGTAAGATATCTGACAGCCAATTCGGAGGACTGGATTTCAAATCTCGGTCGGGGAAATTTTTTTTCGTTAATTTTACTTTTTGTGGGAAAATCGAATCGATGGAATCATGTCATTGTAGATATATCGCCTCCACTTTTGTAGCTATATGCTATTTTGGTAAGTTTAATACAATCTTTTCATCTGGTATATTTGTTTGAATAATTCTGTTGTTCCTGTGTTATACCTTCATAAATGTTTGCTGGGTTATTGGACAAATGGATAGGAATCCTATCAAATGATAAACTTTAAAGAAAAAATGAAAATGGAAATAGTGGAATGTTGGAGCCTAGAGGAATGTTTGAAAGTAAAATTTCATTTGATTTTGAATCTAAAACTATTTAGTAATTATTATAATTTTTGTCCCTAGATGTATGCAGCATCATTGTTTTTTCGATTATAAATATTTTTAAAAGAAAATGTTAAAACGCAAGGTAAAATTGATCAATTAGACTTTGTAAACAAAAATGAAGGTGTTTTGTATCCTTTATGATCAAGAAACTTGTTAAAACCGTCAAAATGGAGACTGATCAATGTAACCTCAAAGCATCAATTCCTGAACAGCGTTGAAATCGATTTTTTAAATCAACTTTTAAGTAGTCCAATAAATTTCTTCAACCATGTTTTATGTTCATAGGAGTCCAGTACTGGTTTTTAAAATAAGAAACTTATAACATTCCCCATAACGGAAAAATAATCGAAAAATATTAAAAAAAAATTGATCAAAATTACCCCGGATTACGGTACTCAATTTAAATAACATTTTTAGTATACGAAGTTTCTCTAAGACGTCTCAGAGAATAGGGTAGCCGGTTTGTCCCCGTTAACCGTATAACGTTTTGGGTTGAATTGAGGATGGGGATAATAAACCTCATCAGTCGAGATACTGAATAGTTCCAAAGATCACAACTTAATTTTCCCAATTTAAACTGGACGCCCTATTAGAATGTTAATGTGTGCTACGAAATCAACTAGACCGGATAGGATGAGCCAAAAGCGAATGAGTATCACGAATTGTAGTCAACAGATATTGATGTCGAGTTCAATATATTAAAGCCTAGCGGAAAAGTTATTGGGGACTGCGTTTAAAAATCCTATTAAAATAGAATTAAAATGTTAGGGGTTTTGGATATAATATATTATAAAACATATGCACAAAGTTATTGCCACTAACACCTGTACAGAGTTGGTGTTTAAGGAGCAGTTGCTTAAAAATTATCAAGTTTCAAACATGTGTGTCGAAACCGACCGAATATTTTTCCTTTGTTGCACACGCTGACAACCACAAACCGAACCTCACTTCATGAAATTCGTCTTAAAACTGATCCGTTTTTTTTTCTCCCACACGCGTTCGTCATCTCTTTCTCAACTTCACCGCTTCCTCATAATTTCTCTCCGTTTAACGCTTTTTAACGACGGGTCCTGTCAATTGCTTATTCATTATGAAATAGGGGTGCCTATGAATATTATTCTTTTGTCTGTTTTACTCAGATGTTTATTCACCCTCATCTTATTTCCTACAATGGGGATACTGAGAATATTAGCTGGTTATGAGTGTTTTGGTACGATAGATCTAACCATGGTCTTATAAAGCGCCAATATCAGTGGACTAAAAATGCTTCGCACTAATGGCATAGCTCCCCTGCCGAAAAGTATTACCACTCATGATATTTGGTTAGCTAGGCTTAAGTCATCGTTAAGGATCTAATTGTTGCTTTTAATGCTTAAACTGTCTATTTACTCGGTGATGATATCCCCATTAGGAAATTTAAAATCTTTTACTTATTTTGTGATATGAAACGTTAAAAGTTTATTTTGAAGTAGGATGAAATACAACGAAATTAAAGATATAAAAACATAAGAGGTTTAGTTGAAATCGGAATCATCGTCTTGCATCAAACTAGATAAAATGGATTAATAATTTTCTCGATTCAATTGAATGCTCAAAATATCCGATAATGTGTCCTCGCCAAGTGTGGCTCTATGGTCAGCAAGAACCAGGTGAAAGCGCACTGAACGCCCTCTCAAACGATATTTACCTGCGACGCAGGTACGGCCAGAAGCACCATGGCCACGGCATGCAGTTCAGGGTGCGTCGTCTTTCGCTGCAACCAATATTGCCAGACGTCAAAATGATGGTTCCGCCGTGGTTCAATATCAACCGTTCTTACCTGCTGGAGGAAGCTTGACGTTCTAACGGATGTTTGAGCTTCAAGAGTTCCTCCAAACAGCTCTGTTAGGTATTCTTCAAATTCGTCGCTAAAGGTTAAAAACTCATCGGTAGAGCTGAAATGGACGGGTTGAGAGCATTGATGCGATTCCATGTACACTCACTATGAAATCCTGTAATTGATCAATTAAATAATTATAAAGTGAATGGTAAATTTAATCTCAGAGAGCACTTAAAACTTTTACATTACCTGGATTTCTAACTTTTCCTTAGGAGAAAAGAGCTTGGAGTCGAGATAATTGAGTCTTGGGTCAATGTAAAGTTAAGCCTTGAAAGCCATCGGCGTACGCAGATTTTCAAGCGGTTGTTCAGGAATGGGGTGAGTTTTTTTGATCACTAGTTAGATTTCCTATCAAGAGATGGCACTTATCAAAATGGTTCCTTTGGACAAAAATTTGTATGAAAAAATTGAGAGTTACCTTTTTTAAAATTTGTTGGCGTAACTGGCACACTTTTTTGAGACTTCCAAAGGTTCCCACACATTTTCCGGATCGTTTGCACCCGGTGCTGGTATCGAACGAGGTGGTGAAAGTTGTTAAAATCGCGAAAAACTGTCGGTGAGAGAGTATTTTTTTTTGTTTTGGTTTTCTATTCTAGGGCCAGCAGGGCTGCCAATTGGAATATGATTTTTTACAAATTGTTTTTAAGGCATTTCATTTATAAAGTTTTATGTACCGGTGGTATTTTTCCTAACTTTGGGTAAATATGAGGGGATGAAGTTGGAATATATGTTTCGTTTTTGTAAAATTTTCTCAATTTGACACATTTACATGCAAATGTAGGATTTGCCTTTTTTGGTGAATTCCTACTGTTTTCAGCAAATCGTCATGGCGTTTGTAAATAGAGAATTCTCTATTGAAGGAATTTGATGGTGATTAAGCTTGAGTCAGTTATAAACAGTTTTATTTACTTCAGTTTTGTACACAAAATATTTAAAAGAGAACCCTTTGACTAACAGTTTGACGTTTACGATGCATAAAAAATATTTTCTCTTCAGGCTAGCTAAGAATTCAATTAAAAAACAGACAAAAAATTCAAATAAATTTTGTAATTGTTATATATGTGTATATTCGAAAAAACTTAGTTTTCTGGACAATAATTTTGGAAATCAAAACATACGTACTATCTTTTTCTTATTGAATCAAATGTTTAGAACCGTCGCTTAGTAACTGGCAGGAAAACGGAAATTCCGATAATCCATGCACTTTTATTTGTCGGAAGAAAGTTCGGAAGTCTGACTTCCGGAGTAAAATTGTGTGCTGGCGTGATAATGTTTTTTGTATAGAGCTTTACACTAGGAAACGGCGTTCTATATGGGTCACAGAAACTAGTTGCAGGTACCATTTTGTTTGGATATACTGAAGACATGTCTCAATGGCCCACGAACAAAATGAGAGAGTTGGAATTAGAGCAACCAATATTGGTCAACTGGCAGGTTTACATAATTAATTCTTAACCTAAATAGTTCATTGTAACTGACAGGCTACTTTAAACTTAATAAATTGCAAAATAATAAATTTGTAAAATAATATTTTAAAAATTACAAAAGAATTTTAAAAAGTTTGCTTTGGCATCCATGCTTCCAACATGTTTTTCGTTTTGCTTTATTCCTAATTTTATTCACGCTTTGAAATTTTTGCATTATAAATAAACATTATAACCCCCCCCCCCACACAAATATTTCACTATACACGCTCCCGATCCTGACTTTGGTGTCCAGTAATTATTTTTTTTTGTTTCGATTATAGTCGTTTTACCATCTTTATGGCATTCGCGACTTGTAGTAATTATTAATCATATTATTTTGTTTGGCAAATCGGCTAACAATAATATCAATGGTTTAATTATGTCAGAATCGGAGGCACAATGCTGCATAAATAAAATTATTAAACTATTCGACGTGATTTTATCATCACAAAAATATTATATCGTGAAAATGGAGAATTGTTCAGTCCTTTTTCAGTAAGAAAGAGTCTCCTTGAATTGGATACTGCTGTCCGTGAATAGTATCGTAGACGTGTTAGTGCATAAGTTTGTAGCTTCCAGTCCAACATACACGAGAAGCTGCTAGACATTCGAAGTGCTTCAGACAGTATATTCAACACAGCAAAATAACTGCAGAATCCTCAACAGCACTTAAAATAGAAGACAACAATATTACCCGAAACAGAATGCGTTTTTTATGTAAATTTACACATTTACAGGAATAAAAACTCTAAACATTACTGAAATTGAAATTTTATTAATATTACATGACACGGATTCCTTTTGAGTGATAAAAATATGAAATGGAATCCAAATAAAATTGCCATGTAAATATTAGGTTATAAGAATCGATTTCAAACCAAACAACTGATATTTCCTTAAACAAACAAAACAAAATTATGCAATTATTTTCCATCGTTATCGCTATTTATATAGCTGCCTAAATATAACTTAACTTGTTGAGTTAAATTTGGTTTCGTGTAATAGTCGGTTTTTAAGATTTTGTTTTAATTGTTCATCTTCGATTTATCAAAGCAATCCAAAATTGCGAATTGTATCGAAAAGATTGGGGCAAACTTCATAAACAAACAAAATCGTCGCCCGGGACGATGCATATTAGACCCGTGCTGGATGAGAAAAAAAACTTCACCCTTGTTTACGAACCTACTGGCTTTTCATCAAACACGATCCTCACGGCAGCCTCGGAGGGCTGGGCGAATGCCTGTGGAAATTATTGTCCAAAGGAAAAGTTCCAAACGTAAGTGTAATATCTATGCCTTTTCAGTGGCTTTGTATGTTTCTCTCCATTGTACCTTTGATTTTCGCAGGAGTTTGAGTTATATGCTAGTACTACGAGATGGACGCTAAGGGTCGTAAAAAAACAATCGGTCTAATTAATTTAAAAAAAAACCCAGCGAATCCCTGAGTGGCTCCAGTCACTGTATAAAAGGGAAGCCGAAGTATCCCGTTTCTGGCAAATTCAAGGTAAGTTTACTTGAACATAGTGATGAAACTGATATGATTTCTATAAAAATTTCTCATATTTTGCCATAATAATATAAATGATTGTAATTGCTTATTAGTAAAACTTATTTCATTGCATTTAAATAAAAATCACAATTTTGTATCAGAATTACGTTTACAGCTCAGAATAAACATTCAAAATCAAAACATTTAGCAAATTTTAGATCGATTATTTAGAATTCGAATAACGAAAGCTTTAATTAAATAAGTGTTATAGTTTTATTTAAAAAAGGCAGGATTTTGTTCATGAAATAAGACATGTGAATGTTATAATAATTGATAATAGAATAATAAAATTAATACAATTTAATACATACCAAGTGCAAAATGAACCCAATCAAAGAAGGTTGTAATAACTATTATAAACGAGAACTTTTAAATGAATGCTTTATTAACCTCACTTAAATAGTCATCAACTTTCATTATCTTGTTCTTATCATAACTCATCTTGTTCATTTCAGAATCACACGGAAAAAATTTAACGGAACTCATACGATCTGGTTGTAAATGATAACGCTAGGTAAAATAACCAGGTCCTTTACTAATCAATCAGGGTTAGAAAATATATCTTTTTTCTTAATTTTCTTTTGCAGGAATTCACCCTGAAGATTGATCAATAATAATAACAAGCCGAGTCTAATAAGCGAGCCATAAGGGTTAGTTAAACATGAACTGGAAAAGAAAAAAAAAATGATATAATTGAGGCATGTTCGGGAAAAGGAAGAAGTCTTGGAGCTTGGAAATGCACTTTTCCAAAGTGGAAACCAGCGTTCTCATTCTGAATCTAGTTTCCGATTCTAATCACGCTCTGGTTACAGATTAATTCATTGTGCTTCGCGTTCGATATAGAACTTGAATAACAGTAAACACTTTATTTTAATATTACATTCGTTTAAATAAATGCATGTCGAATACTGGCTAAATTTTTTTTATCTGAAATTTAAAAAAAAAATATCAATAATAATTACGGATAGGTCTCAATTTTTGTTTTGAATCTTAACAATTGATTTGAAAGCAGCCTGTAAAAATGAAAATGACAAGAAGCATCAGAAATGACGGAATTTTACATAAGAAAATCGTGTTCTGTGTCATGTAATATTAGGGGTTTTCATTTCCAGTGCTTTTAAGGATTCAGATTTTTTTATGTACTCAAACCGTTTGCGCGATCATTCAAACAGAGCCATACACGATGTAAATTGTATTAACAGCGACAGAATTTATTCGAATTTTACCACATTTGCAAAAACGAATGTTGAAAAGTTCTTTTTTTGAATTCCCTAAAAAAATTAAACTTTCTTTTTAATACAGATAAGAAAATGCGTGAAAATTTATATTTCGTTTTAAGATTTTAATGTTTTATCTTCCTCAAACTGAATTTTGAGTTTCATTTCTTGACCTTGCAACAAAAAAAAAATCAATTTATAAAGTGTTCCAAGTTTAGTGTGTAAAATCAAATTGGAAAATCAAGATCATAACAAAACGGATAAAATTTTCTCTCTTTCAACTGATTCCCTCTCTCCACTGAGAGAGAACTAGTGGCGGCTCCAAGCGGTCGTTATGTGCGGGCGCTTGCCGACACAGGCCATTGTATCAATAGAGGAGAAAATGGGTTCTTGGTTATCTTACGTATTTCACTGGATGCCATTAGCTATTGTAAATAAAAATCACCCAGTGAAAGGTGTTCGGCCTGCATTTTTTTTAGTTAGGTAGAAGGGCTTGGAGGCTTGTTCAAAATTTTTAATGAACACCCAAAGATTCGAAAGAGCTATAAAAAAATGTGCAAAAAATATCATTCGACTTTATTTTTACATAAAAAGAAATAAGCTTCGGTTAGTACAAAAGCTTAAACAATGGCTTACCAAGCTCAAAAAATTCCAGATTGTCAAAGAACGTCTGTTGGTTAACAAAGGACTTCATAGTTTTATACAGGCCGCTCCACCTTGTTTGTCCGTAGATAGGAGGCAGCGAAGCACCATGATGCGTGAAACGCGTTTTGTACCTAATATTTCTATACTTTTTGGCAAATAGCGCTGACGCAATCGGGTCGTTTATTTGCTTGCGTCCGTCCCATTCCAAGCTGGCCAAGAACACATTGTGCATCGCAATATCCTTGATTAATGAATCTATGAATATTTGCTTATCCATATCAATACTAATTTTCTTAACGATGCGAGGTTTTTTTGCAAGCACATTTTCGTTTAACAAACCAACTTCTACAGCTCTTGCAAAGTGTTTTGATCGAAAATGTTGGATCATGTTGCCTACATCGTACACCAATAGCTCATATTTACATTTGGTTCTTGAGTCCGGCTCTATTGCACACCCGGCCTTTGGTCCATCTCGGTTTATAAATTCTGCTGCTATTTCCGCGAGACGTTTTCTTGAGCTTCTTGATGGTCCTGGTTGCTCCATTTCGATTGTTGAATTTCACTAGCCGGGATCACTGAAATTTTCAGTCACTTTTATTGAATCTGAATTTCACAAAAAGCTTTATTCACTGACTGGTCGACGCGTGTGATAGAAGTGTCAAAAAAATTAAAGCTTTCGCAGCACTCAAGTGAATGAAACTTATTCAGGTTCACGAGTGAACAGCAAACTAACTGAAAAATACATTGATAAAGCTCGACGCCAGCATGAAAAGGATCAGGTAGTCCTCAAGATAGGTAGAGAAGAAGGTAAAACAATGCGCTTAACCTCAATCGACAGAGCCGTGTAAACGCAGGGTCAAAAATAGTTATGGAATTTCGAACGATATATATGGGATTCGAAACAAAATTACAGTTTATGGAAAATTGCAAGGGGTTATTGTTCCAATAAGTATACAGTCGCATTCTTTGAAATAACATGTGTTGAAATTAGTAAAATTTATGTTCTAATGCTTTCAATATTCTGACTACGAGACAGTTTTTTTTTTTGGAAATTTAGCAGTATTTCTGCAAAACATTCGAATTTCGGAAAGCATTTTTGCAAATATAGTTGTACAGATATGCTAAAAAATGACTTGTTGCAACTTGTAATGAATGCTACTTAATTTTAGGTCCAACAAAATTTAAAAACAATCAGTTATTAGGAATTTAGCAAAAAGCAATTTTTTAACTCAATAAAAAATCCACGTAAAAATTATGTTTTTCAACCGCATAAGCGCCTAATTAATTGTAAATACATTGGTTAACATTTTTATATTTTTTGCAGAATTTTAAAATTAGTAGTTTTTCTAGAAAACCAATAGTTTAAAAAAAATCCATACATTTTTGTGGAATTTCTATGACAATTTTTTGGTTGGCCTACTAATACATATGCAAGCAACGGAGTAGCATACCTAAAGAATCTAGCTATCCTGGGTAGTCCTAAAGGTTTGGACTTTGTTGACCTTTCACTTGCATCATTTCATTTCAGATATAGAACACCGAAAAAAAATCACAGTCATTGTCAAATAAATAGTCAGACAAATTGCACCACTGGTCAGAGGTGCCAGGTGTCCTGATTTATCAGGATTTATTCTGGTTTTTCAAAAACTCTCGAGTTCTGATTTTTGAAAATTAGTCTCTAAAATGTCCTGAAATGTCCTGATTTTTTTAAAAACATCTCAAATATAATAGAATTTAAAGTTAAACTTTGAGAAAATCGAATAAATCTGTAATAAAATAGTTAAACACATTTAACGGATGGTTATCTTCGGTTTAGATGATATTTAAATGGTGTTTTCGATATGAACTGCAGGCCAACCAAGTGACTGCTTACTGCTGTTGCATAAATCAAAACAGTATCTGTAATTCGCCTTTATTTATGCAATCTCCGCAGAGCTGCTTGTTTTTTCCGTGTCTTAAGAGGTGTCCTGAAAAATCCTGATTTTTTTATTCGCGTTGTCCTGATTGTTGACAAAACAATCTGGCACTCCTGTAATCGGTCGAGTGCCGATGGAATCAAGGTAGACCGGTAAGCTGCATACGCGTCTCGTTGGGTGGCCAAGTCGTTGATTAAGGTCGGTTCCTGTCGCCGCTGTTTGGTGCAGGCATCTTATGCCATTGAGCTGGCCGAGCCGCTCTCGATCACATTATTCGAATGAAACAATGATTATAAGGAATGTAATGATTGGAACATAATATATTTAATTACAAGTTCATCGTATTTTTGTAAACTAACCATACTCTGGCAAAAAATCATTTTCTTATGCTAAACTTATCGAAAATTTCGCTTTTCAAAATACATTTTTTATAGGTTTATAGGTTAAACGCCTTCAAGTAGGCAACGAAATTCAATTTTTTGACTGCTATCGTGGCAATGTCGAATATTGGTGCACCTTTTTAACTCGAACGAGGACGAAATTTAAGAATTACAAAAAAAAGAAAAACGAAAAAAAGGACGACATTTGTTATATTTATGCATTGATATCGCAATTTTGGAGTCAGCAAATAAAAAAAAGAATGGCATTTTGTTTTGATATTTGGGTTTTCTGAAAAGTTAACAGCATTCAAAATTTGAGCCTAAAACACGTGGTCTTGTGGGCATTCCGCCCCAATTTTGATATGATTGATTTTTGATAAAATTTGTATGAATTAGTAAAACACAACAAAATATTTATAGTCTTCCGAAAGTGCATGCGAGAGGAAAAACGATAAGCGGTAGTTTCATAAGATTGCCCAGGCCAGTTTATCATAAAACCTTAAATGTTAACCATGAAAAATAACAGGATTCACGCCGATTCCATTAATCCTTCTATTTCTAAGAACTAAAGTCGTTTTTGTGAACGTTTCATCTCATAAATGATACAAAAGCTTGTTTGCTACAATATAAATGAAGAAAAACATCATTCGAAGCCATAGGAGAGTGTATTTTTGAGAAAGAATGACATGTTCCATCTTACCCCGCAGGTGCGTCTTGTACAGTTTTCCCCTACTTGGAAATGGAAAATTAGTGAAAGTTAACCGGTCTAATGCTAATTCTTGCAAATAGGTTTCAAAAGATAATTTTAAAATTAACAAATTTAAGGTATAAAATAATAACAGAAGCGTAAGTTCATCAAGTTGAACAGGGACACTGGCTTATTATTTGAGCAACATTTAAACATTTTGAATAAACCTATCCTGTTTACATTCAGACATACAGGCAGACATTCATATAAGTTTATATGATTTAAGATATAACCAATCCAAACCAAGAGATAACACTTTATTTTTACATCTCTGTTGAACAAAAACAGATTGGTTTCACTGCACTTCCTCTAGACAATATTTTCGGATTAAAGCGCTGTGCTCACTGGAAGACACATATCCATTCCATTCCACGAGATGAAAGAAACAGACCACCGTGAATTGTGGCTCGAAGTTTGGCCCCAAAAATACGGCGAAAATTGCTGAAAAATAAGAGCGGTAGCAGCAACATATGCGCAAACAAAAGGGACCAAGTGCAAATATTAGCAATCTTCTCCTGTACACCTTCATACTATGTGAGAAGATTTGCTGCACTCAGTGGTGCTGTATATGCTGGTACTTATATGAATGCATTCTTTTGCTACTCACGACGACTACCTATCCTACATAGTAAAGTGTATAAGGAGGACATGCTGAAGCGTAAGAATTTACTTTTCCACATTATGCATATGTAGCGCAGATTGGAGTCAAGTGGTTTTTCCTCTTTGGAGGAAGTTGGATGTTTTGCCGCATACGAGTCGGGTTTAAGGATAGAGTCGGGGATAATATTCAACATAAATTCAGGGCTTCAAAGTTCAAGTGTCTGGAACTAATTTTAATATAATGAGTACTGGTACCTTTTCTATATTTTTTTGCACAGGAATGTCGAGCTAAAATACCCAAAGATACCTCACTATACGTGATATTTGATAAATTTTCCACTCAGTTAGTTGTTAATCGAATTGTAGAAATTAGTGTGGTGAAAAAGTTCCAATCCAATGGAAAATGTTAGTGATTTTTTTTTAAATTTATATAATAAGTTTGGAAAGAACCACCTCGAATGAGTGATACCTTGGACAACACGAAACACATAACAAACCCCGATCCACTTGCTTTGGATTTGCATATCATCCGGCGCATAGTGCCGTCAAACACTGATTTTGTTTTTCACGTTTTTCGATAGGAATAGGCTTTAATTTGCAGGAAATCGTCGATTAATTAGCATAAAATTGTATTGTGGTGACAAAACACAACTTTAAATGGATTTTTTTTATAAAAATGGTGGCTCGGATAACGCGGAAATCCAGTGCTCGGATAAACGTTGATGTGAATTTTTAAAACCCCTTCCTCCTAAATCTTTAATTTGAACATATTGTTCAACAGATTTAATAAATAGGGGAGAATGAGGATACTTGATCCCTGGGGATACTTGATTCCTTAGCTATATCTCGAAATTGGAATGTCTTACAAAGATTAAATGTTCTTCTAGAAAAATGTGCCAAAATGAGCAAAATAACAATGCTTGTAGTTTAAAAAATGTTAACAAAATAATTGTTTGAGTAATTAGACTTTGTTTGAAAAATTTCACAAAATGTAACTTGAAGATCTTTTTTCATCACTTTAAAATGTTCCTTACATGGGAAAATTATGAAAAAAATATTTGTTCCAATGTATCAATCGTTCGAGCGTCATAATGCCATATTTTCAAAGCAATGGAAAACTCTCAACTTTTTTCAGAAAAAGTTTTCTAAAATGTTGATTATGGGTACAATTGATCCCCTAGAGTTGGGTACAATTGATCCCCCTTTTTTGGTACCGATAGATTCGCACCACCCTCCAATTGTCTTCGACTTACCCACTGATGTGTTTACGAACGAAGCCACATCACACTCTATGGAGCGTAGGAGTAGAGCTCTGAACTTCAGGAAAATGGACTTTTCACAACTCGCACAATATTTGAGTAGCATTGACTGGGACGATCTCTTCGGCACCTCATCGGTTGATGCCATGACAGAATTGTTCTGTGATTTGATCTGCACCTGGTTGAATTCTCACGTTCCTTTGTATAAACCACCGGTGTCACCTGCTTGGAGCACGCCTACTTTACGCGCCACGTCTTGCGTTTACAATCTAGTTTACGCACCAACCCCCGAAGTTTTTGGACATTTGTGAACTTAAAACGGAAATCGAGCTCCCTACAAACCTCTGTAGTTTACAATGACGCTGTTGCTAACTCTCCAGGTGCATATTGTAACTTGTTTGCAGAGCATTTCAAGTCCGTTTTTCTGAACACCGTTTCATCCGAAAGAGAGTGCAGTGAAGCCATCAATCATGTACCTGTCGATGCTTTTGAATTGAACACTTTTGAAATTAATCAAGATCTTATTGAGCGCGCTGCGAAAAAGCTAAAAAGCTCATTTGCTCCTGGACCTGATGGGATTCCAGCTGTTATCTATCGTCGCTGCATCGAAGCTCTTTCTTTGCCTCTGGCTAGGATCTACAACAGATCATTCCAGCAACGAAAATTTCCAGACAAATGGAAAAATTCGTTCATGTTTCCGGTGTTCAAAAATGGCGATCGTCGAGATGTTAAGCAATATCGTGGTATTACCAGTTTGTCTGCAGGGTCTAAGCTCTTTGAAATAATTGTTGGCCAAGTCCTTTTACGCGCTTCATCGCAGTACATCGCCCCTGAACAGCATGGTTTTATGCCTGGTAGATCGGTGAGTACTAACCTCATAGAATACACGTCGTTTTGCCTCAATCAGTTAGAGAACAAAAAACAAGTCGATGCGGTGTATACAGATATCAAAGCTGCTTTTGACGCGATTGAACATAAGATTTTGCTCGCTAAGCTTGCCAAGCTTGGCATTCATGACAACATGATTGCTTGGCTAAAATCCTTTCTCACCGAGCGCTGCATAAGGATCAAGTACGGCACAAGCATTTCATATCCTTTTACCAATCGATCTGGCGTCCCCCAAGGGAGCAATTTGGGGCCATTATTATTTGCGCTATTTTTTAACGATCTGATTACTAGCCTAGAAGTCGGAACGAAAATTGGTTACGCTGATGACCTTAAAATATTTCTACCAGTGGAATGTGCTGCTGATTGCATTCGCCTCCAATCTCTGCTGAACCAGTTTGATGAATGGTGTAGACTGAACAAACTAACAGTCAGTGTCTCAAAATGCTCTGTGATAACTTTTCATCGGAATAAAACACCGATCGCTTATGACTATAGTATCGGCAGCCAGTTTTTGAAGAGGGTCTTTGAAGTGGATGATCTTGGCGTGATCCTCGATGCGCAGCTCACTTTCAACAGCCAACGCTCTTCAGTTATCAACAAAGCGAATCGTCAGCTCGGCTTTATCACCAAAGTGTCACGTGAATTCAAAGATCCTTTGTGCTTGAAATCACTGTACTGCGCCCTCGTCAGATCTATAACTGAGCATGCTGCTGTGGTCTGGGCTCCGTATCAACTAAGTTGGATTTTGAGGATTGAACGTGTATAGAAGCGGTTTGTCAGATTCGCCTTGCGACATCTGCCTTGGCGTCATCCCGAAGATCTTCCAGCATATTCGGATCGGTGTCAGCTTTTGGGTCTCGAAACCCTCGCATGTCGCCGAAAGACTCAACAGGCTTCTTTCATTGTTAAGATTATGAATGGAGAAGTTCAATCGCCAAATCTTCTAAGGATGATAAACCTCAGTGCCCCGTCGCGAACTCTGCGATCTAATTCGTTGCTGTCACATCAAATCCACCGAACATCTTATGGCTACAATGAACCACTCAGTGCAATGATGCGTATGTTTCAGGATGCTGAACACCTGCATCAGTTTGAAGAATCATCCAGCCGATTTATTCGTCGAATTCGTCAGTCCAAATTGTTTTACTAATTAGATTGTAACTAAACATATTCATTTAAACATTTATGTTCGATGAACTTAATTATAATAAACAAATAAACAAATAAACAAATAAACAAAAAAGCATCAAATGTTGAGTTTTTAATCGTTTCACTTTCGTGGACATGTCCTAGTTTTTTTTTACATTTCCCTCCTTTTCGTTTACTCAAATTCTACGGGTCTTAAATCATCATAAAATTACCTCAAATAAATCTCACATGCATCTTACAATAAAACTTTTTTTACTTTTCTTTAATTTGGATGTTCTGCTTAATGGTATCAGCTCTCAGCTTCCCGTTGCAAAATAGCTTTTTTCAGCACTAAACGTAACCATCAAACTTAAAAAGCTTACAGCTAAATCCACGTTTTTGTAACTTGTTCCATGTATAACGATATGTTGATAATATCTTTGTTTCATTTATTGAATACCATTTAATTGATTTACTCCGCCTTGCTCGAGTTCACTTTAACACTTTAATGCATGACTTTTTTTAATTTTTTTTTTAATTTCAGTTATTGATTCAGTGAAATAATAATATTTTAATTCGAAAAACAAAACTCAACAGGTTTGAAGTCGTTATTTTGAGTATTATAAAAGTTATGGCCCATCAAAGATGAAAAATTATTTTTGAAATTCTTAGTTCATTTCAATACGATTTTGCTAATTTCTTAAAAACTTTGTTAATTGCATGCAGGAAGGTGATTGTGGTTGGTTGAGAATAAAAAAAATTGTTAGAATTTGCAAATTTTAAGAAATAACAGCAGTTTTCCAAAAACAACTTAAAAAAAAATAAAAAATTTGATTTTTGCAATTTTTCCGCAAGCATTGTTCGATATTTCACACATACATTAAAATATCGTGATAAAAATACCATGGCTATTTTCATTAAATATATAGAATATTTTTTGTGAATACATCACTCAAAAATATCCACGCGTTTTAGAGATGTTTGGATTTTGATTAATGTTGTTTTAAAACAACACTATGCATTAAATGGTTAAGGTTTAAATCGAATTCAACAGTTTCTCATTATTTGGAATTTAGATTTTATTAAGAATTTTGAATATCGGGACAATTTTTGGAGTATTTGCCTAATATTCTGCCTAACGCAGCACTTTCACCTCCCGATTAGCTTTGGATGGTATATTTTCTAGATCTGAAGAAATAAAAAACATAAGAGAAGATTTTTACTAACCATTTTCAAGCAGCCTTTTGTTCACCATGCTCACCTATAGAAGCAGTTTGAGCTACATATTTTCACCAAAATCATGTCCAAAAAACGCCGTTTTTTTATTTTTCAAGCAAAAAATGCTAATTAAATTCCTTTGAATTTTAATCCAATTAATCAAGCAATCGATTGGTTTTGATTTGATTTGAAATTCGTTTATTTGGAAGGGTGCCGTGCTCCATAATATTTTGAAAGGAGGTAGAAAATATGTTTAGATTTTTTGTTATTCAACTGAATCACAGCATTCATTTTCTTTTTGATCCTATAGGACATATATGCCCAATTCAGCCCATTGTTTTTGAAAATTCTAACTGAAGCACTGGGGTGTTATGATTTCAAAATTCCCTGAACAGTGTTGGAGATGATCTGCGATTCCATTTAAGATTATGCGATTTTTTAAAAATTCAATAACATTTAAGTGAAAAGCAGATTTAAAAAAAAAATAAATATATTGAGAAGAATTAATCTGTTAAGGCTACGATGATTTCATGAGTTCATTCTTTTTTCTAGAAATTTTCATATAAACATAATTCGAAACTATATAAAAATTTTTTATTGTGAATTGCTATTTAAAAAAACGACGGGTCAAGTGCAAATGGATATCATCACAGTTCAACTTTCATATTATTTCAAAAAGAAATGTCTTAGTATACATTTGTCCCATTCATTGGTGCATGTGAAAACACATAGGTCTTTTTCAGATGCGTCAGTATAAAAACTTTCAATTGAATTTATTTCTTGTTCCTGTTTGCCTTTTTTATCAACTTTCATTGATATATCTGCAGTTTTTCTCCAGAATAAAATTATACTTTATGATTGAATTTCACTGAATACTGTTTAACCAGAAGACCTTCATTAACAAAAACGTTTAATAGTTTTGAATATTTGATTCATATTCATCACTCGGAATACTCTTCTTGACCATTTCGGAGATAAAATTTTTCAAAAGGTAGATGTTTTATGGCTAAAAGGCGCGATGCACTTGATTCACCGTATGAAATGACAGAAGTTGATATTATCTACAACATTCTCTTTCAAGTAATAATAAAATCTTATAAAAAACACTCTGCTTCTGGAATATCAATCACAAAAAAACTTTTCAACAAAAAAGCGGATCTAAAGTCTTTTCTATGTAGCCAAAATATGCAAAACAAAAACACACTTTCATGTTAAGTACGCACTTGAATTGTGTGTAAACCGACAGTGAACCTGTATACAGTTTTTCAGTGAATGATTCTTAAAAAAATTTCCATTTATTAGTGAAGAAATAGTTTATACATTTTTTGTAAATGTTGAACGTTTGCATTTGGTCTGGTGTACATTTCTAATTGAAAATTCTTCCGAAATATGCATATCCTCACTCACTTTTTGTTATGAAAATGTGGTTTATTTTATTGATAAGTTTCTCTTATGCTTGCAAAAAATCGAAAAGTTCTTTGCATTCGGCCTTTAAATAAACATCAATCTTATATAATCCACTTTGAAGGACAGGCTCTTGTTCAGTTCATGTGTCTGTTCATTTTCATCGGATTTTGTTGTTGTTCTAAAAATTTAAAAGCGCTTGATACATCTTCAATCAAGTACATTTATACATGTTCGAAAAACTTTCTTTTTTTTCTACGTCCACGAAGAATCATTATGTCATATGCATTAGTACGAAATTCATATTTTTGAGATAAAAATTGCTGCTTTAATTAACACGAAATCAAAATAGTTTGAATTTTTAAAATCGTTTATATGGTTCTGATTCGATCGGCAAAATTTCAAACTGGGTCACAGGTAGACCTCATTCATAAATATGTGCTGTACAAATGAGCTGGTAATAAAAAAAATCACATCTAGGCTTCATAGCGCCACCACATGTATTGAATTATGCTTGGTTGAGAAATGCGCGAGTTAACGCCGTCTCTTGCCAGACGTCGTAGTCAGCTTTTTGGGTGTCACCTGAATCAGTAGCGGCATCGAGTATCATCAACCGGCAACGAGGACGACCGATTCCCACAATGGAAGCGCTGAGTAGGCATTCCACGAGTCGGTAACATGTATGAATGTAAAAGGTGTGTTCTTTCTGAAGCAGGTTGAATAAAATCAGTTTTAGTTGAACAGTAGTCAGGTGTAGACCTTTTTTTAAAAGAAATCCCACTGGCAGAATTCTTAACTGGCGCCCGAGAATAGGGACCTCGTGAAAGTGGGAAAAGTATAAGTCTGTGGTGAAAAATCGTAAACAGTGCAAAGTGCAAAAATCCTCAAAGTGGAATATCACAATATTCCAAGTGTTGGTCCAAGGAGCCAAGCAATATCACAACCTGGTTCAACGAGCCATCATCACGAAGACGAAAGCGGAGATTAGGACACCGAAGCCAACCGGCTCAATCGCTACTAGGGACCTTAGTAGCAGCGACGCAAACGACGGGCAAAAAGGAGAATCCCAACATAGCTGCCTGGTTTCCCCCCACGAGCGAAGGTCACCCCGAAGCTTACCCACAAAGTCCAGCAGGAATGCTTAGCACCTACTTGTAAGTAAACTAAACTCATTCCCCCCCGTGTAAAAAAATTAACTAATTAATAGACACCGAAACGTCGGAATAAATAAACGTCGTTTATAAAAATTAATTGGAGTGATTTGCCGTAAATAAAACACTAAAACATACAGTCGACATCTTCAAAATCAATATTAACTAATTAGTTTAAAGAAAGTGAAGTGTGTGAAAACTAATCATGGCAAACCCACCAGCCGCTCTGACCACCCAACAGTTTATTGATCTGGGTAAAGTTCCCGATTTTGTTCGGGACGTAAAACCATTCACCGGCAATCCGACTAAACTTATCGATTGGATCACCGATGTCGAATCAATCTATAGGACTTATCGGGAAAATGGTGCGACTGCCGCACAAATGAATATTTTAGAAAGAACGATTCGTAGGAAAGTCGAAGGTGAGGCTGCAGATATTTTAAATTCGAATAATATTACTGCGAATTGGCCCGATATTAAAAATTCTCTGATTTTATATTACAAAGATCAGAGAGATATTAAAACTCTCGATTATCAGCTGACGTCAATTAAGAAGTCAGCAAATGAAGATTTGAATAGTTATTATAGCCGGGTCAATGAACTCCTTTCATTATCCATAGCGCAAATTAAAACAGACGATACAATGAGACTCAATGCCAACGCACACATAAGCTATTTTCGGGAAAAAGCTCTTGATGCTTTTATCAGGGGACTGGAAAAACCTCTCAACATATTGCTCAAAAGTTCAAACCCAGCAACACTTAGTCAAGCGTACAACTTTTGTATAGAATATCATAATTTGGATATGAGATCCGCACCATTCAGGAATGAATTAGGTGGGCAACCAGTTCCAAAACCCCGTGCTCTTCCAGAAATTCCACCAAAAGTACAGATCCAACCAAAGTTATTTTTTCCACCTCCTATTCCACCAAGGAGACAATCTATGAATCCATTTCAAAATAATTTGCAGCATACTCGAGGTTTCCCATTCCAAAATCAATTGCAAAATAACCCATTTCGCTCACACCCGCAAAATAATCCATTCAGACAGAATCCATTCCAAAACAATCGCCAAAATAATCCTTTTGGGCAAAATCCATTTCAAAACAACGCATCTTTTAGACCAGAGCCCATGGAAGTTGACCCCAGTCAACAAACGCGAGCCCTCAATTACGGTAATCGACCGATGATGAATATGAAACGCCCGCACCCTCCTTCAACACAACAGAACAATTTTAAAAGACAAGCGCACCCGCTTGCAGCCGTTAGCCCCTATCCCGAATATTATGATGAAGATTACAATTATGGATATGATAGTCAGTACTGGGAGAACAGTTACTACGATGACTCATACCAAGAATTTGATCAACTAGCACCTGAAACAGGAAAACAGAATAATCAATCTGAGGTTGCCAATCCTGAGCCACAGGAGGCAAATTTTTTAGAATGGCTCCCGAGTTGGTAATTCCAACTATGCCATATATTAATCTTAAAACAAATATAGGAGATTTCCCCTTCCTTATTGATACCGGTGCCAACATAAACCTTATTCATCCAATGTTAGCATATAATTATTCACTTTCTAAACCGTACTGCTTTAAAGCAAATAACATAGGAAGTGCTAATGGCAAATTCAATGCGGACACAGCGATTGATATTAATTTTTTCCAGCCCAGGATAAATTACATTGCTCAGTTTCTACTACACGACTTTCACCCATTTTTTCATGGGATAATTGGAACTGGAATTCTATGCTCCTTAAATGCACAAATAGATTTTTATAAGAACATGTTGCAGCTGAGTAAAGGAAACCAAACAATAAATATCCCGCTCCAGCAATACTATCCCGAACAAAGCGCCCCTACAAAAACAACAAACAGTATATCTCAACCGACGGTACCTCATAAAACAAACATAGTACCTCGGCAAAATAACACCGAGCAAACGTTTCGCACGTCTCATCTTTCACCCAACGAAAAAAATAAACTTTTAGAAGTGCTACAGCGACATAGAGAAGCATTCCATAAACCGGATCAAAAATTAACTTGCAGCACGATAGTGGAATGTGCAATTAACACTGTTGATGATATTCCAATTCATCAAAAGGTTTATCCATACCCTGCTGCCTACACGGAAGAGGTGAACAAGCAAATCGAAAAGCTTTTGCAGGATGGAATCATACGGCCTTCGAGATCAGCATGGACATCGCCTGTTTGGATTGTTCCAAAAAAATCTGACGCCTCAGGCGAAAGGAAATTTCGGATGGTAGTAGATTACCGAAAGTTAAATGAAAAAACAATTTCGGACAGGTATCCTATGCCTGAAATAAATTATGTTATTGATCAGTTGAAAGGCCAAAAGTACTTTATAACTCTCGACTTAGCGTCTGGTTTTCACCAGATAAAAATGAAGAAGAGTGACGTCGAGAAAACAGCATTCTCGATAAATAATGGCAAATACGAGTTCACTCGTATGCCATTTGGCCTCAAAAATGCTCCTGCAATATTTCAACGAGCAATCGATGACGTTTTGAGGAAGCATATTGGTAAAATATGTTACGTCTACATTGATGACGTTATCATTTTTGGCAGAACACTCGAAGAAGCACTTAATAACTTGGAAATAATTTTGAAAGCTCTGAACGATGCCAATTTAAAAATTCAATTGGATAAGTCTGAGTTCCTACGCAATGAAATTGAATTTCTCGGATACGTGATAACGTCCGATGGAATTAAGCCGAACATTAAGAAAATTGAGACTATCGAAAACTACCCAGAACCGTCATCAATCAAGGAGCTGAGATCATTCTTAGGAATGATGGGGTATTACAGACGGTTTGTGAAGGACTTTGCAAAGATAGCAAAACCCCTTACAAACCTTCTGAGAGGGGAAGGATGTACATCAAATAAAAAAATTAAACTAAACGAGGCAGAGAAGTTTTGTTTTAGGAAGATGAGAAAAATTATCACATCATCTGACGTTTTAATTTACCCTGACTTCAATAAACCGTTTTTACTCACGACAGATGCCTCCGACTATGCTATCGGAGCTGTCTTATCACAAGGTGATATAGGTAAAGATAAGCCGATTCACTTCGCCTCAAGAACTCTTTCCAAAACAGAAGAAGGGTCCTCCGTTCCGGAAAAAGAAATGTTAGCCATCTATTGGGCCCTACAAACTTTTCGAAACTATTTATATGGTTCAAAATTCACTATCCTCACAGATCACCAACCATTAACTTTCTCACTTTCTCCGAAAAACACCAACGCAAAGCTAAAGCGTTGGAAGGCATATCTAGAAGAGCATGACTATTCCATCCAATATAAACCAGGTAAGAGTAACGTAGTCGCGGATGCCCTGAGCCGGATAGTTTGTTCAATGACTGGTACGCAGCATTCAGCGGATAACAGCCAACATTTTTATATAAAATCTGTTGATGTGCCAATCAATGTATTTAGACATCAAGTAATTTTAAACCAAGGACCGGATCAAGTGACAATAGAAAAACCATTTGAAAATTTTACTAGAATCAATGTATTTATCAAAGATATTAATGAAAATTCACTTTTGCAGGTTCTGAAAAATCATTTTGACACCAGTAAGTTAAACGGACTTTTAACAACGGAAGAAATCATGGGTAAATTACAAGAAGTATATAGAAAGCATTTCGGAAACCAAAATATGTTAAAAATCCGTTTTTCGCAAAAACAACTTCACGACATCCAGGAGGAGGACAAACAATGGAACGTTATAAAAAAGGAACATTGTCGTGCACACCGGGGTGCAGAAGAAAATAAGTGGCAAATTTTGAGGAGGTTTTATTTCCCAAAGCTTTCTCAAAAATTGCATGAATTCGTAACAAATTGTCAATTATGCCACGAAAACAAATATGATCGAAACCCTATCCACTTTCCTTTACAAAAAACTCCCATACCAAATCAACCATTTCAAATAGCTCATATAGACATTCTTTTCATAGACAATCTCCAGTATTTAACGTATGTCGATAAATTTTCAAAATATGCTCAAGCTTATTTAATTCAGTCTCGAGCTGCAGTAGACCTCGTGCCTGCTGTAAAAGAGGTGTTATCCAAATTCAAATTTCCCGAAACTTTGGTCATGGATCAAGAAAAATCGTTTATGACAGGGGATCTAGTACACTTCTATAACACCAATCAAATAACGCCTTATATTGTGGCAACTGGGCGAAGCGAAATGAATGGCGTTGTAGAACGGTTCCATTCCACGATTTTGGAAATTTATCGAATCACGAAGAGAGAAAATCCGACAAAACCACCTGAACAATTAATGGAAATTTCAATAGTCAAGTATAACCACACTATCCACTCTTCCACTAAATATACCCCATACGAAATCGTTATACCAAGCTCACAGAGTTCACACATAATCGAGACTGTTTATAAAAATTTATTGACGAAACAAACGAAAGACTTAAAATACCATAATCGTAAGACAAAACATAAACACATCATAGAAGGGACAAATGCTTTCGAAAAGACTAGACGTAGAGTTAAAACGGTACCTAGGTACAAGAAAATTAAGATAGACAAAGTTAATAAGAGTACTGTTAAAACAACTGACGGCAGACGTATTCACAAAAACGACATAAAAATAAGGAAATTTTAGACGAGACTTATAAAAACCTTATTTTACTCTTTCAGATTCCTGACACTTACGGTGCAGACATGGACATTCGACATAAAAAGACTGGACCAACCAATTTTCGTGTACAAGATAGGAACAGCAAGGATACAACATCAATCCATATATTACATACACCATTTTAACATAGAAGCAATACGTACCCATGTAATGGATTTGAAGATCAAACTTAACGAAATTGAAGCAAACCAGTTTTCAAAAAATATACTTGAGAAATTTGATGAAATTGATACTTCACTTAAAAACATAATCCCTACTAAGAGACAGAAAATATGGGATGCTGTAGGAACTGTTTGGAAATTTATAGAGGGAACTCCCGATGCAAACGATTTAAGGATGATAAACTCTAGCATCAATAATCTCATTTACAACAATAATGAACAAGTAAAAGTTAATAAAGAAATGTCTTTGCAATTAAAAGAATCAGTATACAAAACTAAAGACGCTATCCGACTGTTTAAATCAAAATCGTCAGAATTGTATTCTATCAATATTTTATTCAATCTCAAAAATCTTAATGAAATGATAAATAATATAATCGATACTATAATGTTAGCTAAGCTAGGGATTTTAAATGAAAAAGTTTTGACTAAGAACGAATTAGAAATGTTAAGGAAGGATTTAGAAGATCAGAACGTTACAATTCACTCCTCGTCAGAAGCAGTCAACTACGCCAAGACGTCGATAGCTACCAACCATCAAGAAATCGTACTCTTCATAAAGATACCAAAGCTGGATTCCCGAACCTTCCGCAAAGTCCGAGTTTACCCAATACTTCACAACCATCAACAAATCCATACAACCAAGAAATTTCTCCTGATTCATCCAACTGCAAAATTAACCGTCAAGACGTTAGAACCGACAATCTATAATATTGAAGATACTGAAGTGGCTGATTCTACATGCATACCAAATCTCTTAGATGGAAAAGCAGCCATCTGTAACTACACATTAAACCCGATACAACACGAAGTTGTACAGATTGATATGCACCATATACTTATCAACGCCGCTAATAACTTTACCCTATCATCCGATTGTATCACTGCTGAGAGGATCCTGTACGGATCTTATTTACTACAATACGAAAATTGTACATTGATAATCAACAATAATTCATACACCAGTAAAATCCGGAATGTCACTGGTATACCCCTTCACCTGCCACTGGACGGAATCTCCATTACCAAAAATGGTGATGTACTAAACCTGAGCATGGAACACCTCCACAAGCTTCACATAGAAGCTCGAAAAGATCTGGATTACCTGCGTCTAAACAACAACAGCTTGCATTTCCCACATTGGACAATATTTGGAGGAATAACTCTTCTTCCTCTTATAATTGGTATCGTTATTGTCTTCAGTATTTTCTTTCACAGAACAGCACATATTAAACTACAGACCACACCAAATGTCAAGGAAAAGGTTGAAAATCTAGAATCAGGAAAAGGCATTGAAAATTTTAAACCACTTTCCATAACGGATATCATGAACCAGGAGGTTCATCTTTAAGGAAGGGCAAGTTAACGCCGTCTCTTGCCAGACGTCGTAGTCAGCTTTTTGGGTGTCACCTGAATCAGTAGCGGCATCGAGTATCATCAACCGGCAACGAGGACGACCGATTCCCACAATGGAAGCGCTGAGTAGGCATTCCACGAGTCGGTAACATGTATGAATGTAAAAGGTGTGTTCTTTCTGAAGCAGGTTGAATAAAATCAGTTTTAGTTGAACAGTAGTCAGGTGTAGACCTTTTTTTAAAAGAAATCCCACTGGCAGAATTCTTAACTCGCGCCCAAATATTCCAACTAATCAGTATGCTATGCAATGGTTACTATCCTTTTTCGACGTTTGCTCGCGACGCCTCGACCATGGAGACGAAAAACAAACCGCCCGGCGCCCAAGCGAAAGAAAATCTCGGAAAATGGAAGCCATGACTTTTATTTGATTCAAAAAATTACAAATTTAATAATTACGAACAATTGATGGGACTTTGTGTTGTTTTTATTCGATATAAACCGATTCGCATGCCCACAGAATATTCTAAAAATAATTTCATTAGAATTAATTCAGTAATTTCGGAGGAGTAGTACTACAAACACCGTTACAAGAGAATTTTATATAATAGATAGATAATAAGCTATCACTTTATGATAAGAAAAGCATGATTATAAAGTTTCTCACATTGTGAGATGGTTTTTTGAAGTTTTTGATTCCCATAGATTATTTAAAAAATCAAACAATAGATGTACAAATTTTAACATTTTTTGATGCTTTAAAAAAACTAGACGCAGTATGACGGATTGACTTTATGATATCATCTACAAACTCCAGATTGCTTTCATTATCCTATAACAAAACTGTTGTTATGGGGGTCTGTGTTTGCTGGTAAAGATAGAAGTTGTACACAACAGGGGTTTGAGAAGTTAAGGTTATTCAGTCCTTCGTAACGTGGAGACAGGCAGGCCACACTGTTGTTGTAAAAATATTTTTCGGGCAATCAACAAATTTTTGAAAATAAATATTCCTAAAATTCCTAAAAGAAATATTCCTAAAATTCAGTGACCAAATCAAAGATTCACCTTTAAATAGGGGAGAATGAGGAAAATTGGCTCGCCTCCGGCGGAATTCACTTCTAAATCGCTCTAGGGCTAAAAAAATTCATTTTACGACACTATTTGACGTTCACTTATTGGAACTAGTTTTCAATTGTCAATTCCGATTTATTATTGCGATTATTAAATTGCAATAAACTCTTTGTATTGAAACTCAAATCTTGACACACAAAAACCCATACCACGTCTCAAATATGGGTTTTTATTAAGAAGCATACTACTGAACTATCTAAACAAGTTTAGAAAATGAAACCAACAATATTAACTACAAACTTCATTCATCGAATACCGATTTTACACATCAACAAGTTGCTAGCAATTATTACTAACCACTTTGATTATTAAAAAATCGTTTAGGTATGTGATTACAAATGCTCATTAGAAATAAATACTTATCCCCTATTTTATTTTGGGTTTCCTGTGGATTCTAAAGATTTGAAGAGCTGATTTAGATTAATTTAGGAGCCCTGAATCCAAATATGCAATAAAATGTATTTTATTTCAACATTTTTATTTTAAAATATTTTTTGGAAATAGGCCAACATTTTAAAAGTTTAAAAGTTTTAAAGCAACGGATTTAATTCAAATATCAACTTTCTTGAAAATTGCAAGAAGTTTTAAATATGGAAGTTTTTTTTGACATTTTTCTCAACTCTGTAAACAACAGGAGTTTGACAAATTTTGAAAGAAATTTTAAACCAAAATTAATTTCTAATATTTTGAATTTGAAATTAAATCGTTTTTCAGGGTTTGAAAAAAATTGTTAAATAAAATAAATCTATTTTCTTTGCTTTTTTTAGTAATGACAGGAAAATCGGTAAAAAATTGAAGTTTAACTTTTTTAGATCATTCATCATCATGAGCATCAAAATAATATCCCTTAATGGAATGAAGTTTAACAGACAAAATCAGAATCAGATTTTTCATGTAAGTTGCTTAGTTCATCATTTATCAATGATTGATTTCAAACAAAACTGATTCATTTTAAAACTTATACACTACATATCTGACGAAATGCTGTTTTCTAGAGTTCAATTAAATACTTTAAAAAAGTTTAAAAAATGGTAGTACATTTTTATCAAAAATAATTTCATTCTAAAACCGAATTTAATAGTCAAACTATTCAGCTTTTTTTTAAAATAAATTTGTCGTTGTTTTTCAATTCAAAATTTTTGTGTTCTGGAAACATAATATTTTTGGAGGCCTATAATTTCTAAATTTTCAAAAAGAAAAACATCATTTATACATTTTTGCCCTTTTCAGGACGCTTACAATTTTGGGTTTATTCGTAATTTTAATTGGCATTAGTTTTCTGGTGTTTCGGAAATATTGATTTCAAATTTGTATACTAGACTTCAAGCAAATTTATTGTTTAAAATATGAAATATAATTGAGAAAAGTTTAAATAATAGCTTTGATTCAAAACTTTTACTATGATTTTTTTATTTTAGTTTGTGAGATGAGCATGAGTAAGAAAATGCTTCTAGAAATCCTTTAGCATTACCTTATTTATCGTGCATTTTTTGGTATTGTTTTTTTTTTGCCAAATTTCAATTTCGAAACCCCTCCCCCTCGCCCCATAGCTATAGACGGGTTCTTCGCGCGGGTCTGCTTGAAGCTCAAAAAAATTTGAAAAAATAGTTTTTCGAGTTATTGAACTTAGTTTGAAAAATTTCACAAAATGCGATTTGAAGATATTTTTTTATTACTTTAAAATC
Organism: Uranotaenia lowii; assembly: GCF_029784155.1. Lineage (NCBI taxonomy): Eukaryota > Metazoa > Arthropoda > Insecta > Diptera > Culicidae > Uranotaenia > Uranotaenia lowii. The sequence continues at coordinate 257,567,744 of NC_073692.1, forward strand.
TTTCTAACATGAAAAAAATAAATCAAAACTAGATATTAATATACATAAATCGTTAGAGTGTAATATGAGCTTCAAAATACCATATTTTCAAAACAATGGTAAACTGTCAACATTTTTCAGATAGAGTTTTCTAAAATGGTCATTATGGATTCAATTGATCCCTAGAGTTCAAGTTCCTATTTCATCTACGGATTCAAGTGTCGTTCCAATTTTCGGAGCATGTAAACTTGAAATTACACGCTGTCAGAAAATGCGAAAGACGGCTAGTTGCTAAATTTTTCCAATAAGATATGATAAAAATAAGAAAAGGGGATCTTCCCTATCGTTTCCATATGCTGGAATATGATTATTTTGCATCATGCGTTTGTTAATTTCGAAATTTCATCCTTACAAATATTAAATTTATGATTTTAGCAAGTAGAACTTCATGTTGAATTTTTTATTCCAAAATGCATGCAGCACCTTAATGCTTTTTCTTTTAAAACAGTTTGGATAGACAAAATGTAAAATTTAATTGAAAAAAAAAACAAAAAAATACTCCAATTGGTGCTTTATGTGTTTCGACAGCACAAATATATCAAAAACTATAAATATTCAAACGTTTTCATTTGATTTTTCATTAAAAACTAAGTTTGTTGCAACTTATCCGTTTTTCTTAGTAGGGCGTAAATCGCATGTTTTAGTAAAATTAATGATAACTGGTGAGACCAATATTTTTTGATTACGTCAATTTGATGTCCCATCAACATTAAAACATTTGATGTACAAGCGATATGATTATCTGTGGACATTAAGTTTTTAAAAACCATTGAAGTTGAAAAGTGTTGCATGATGCCCCAGTTGACGGTACCCATGTGATTCATATCGAATAATATTGTACCTAGAGCAGAGATTTTACGCATTTGAGTCCCATGTGAAAAAGTTATCAGCGCTTTAGTTATGGCAAGTACATTAATAAAAAAAAAATTATCATCGGTTTATCATTCTCTTCGGTGATAGAAGTAAAATTTCAAGAAGACCTGATTGGAATTCTTTTTATTTTATTTCGATTGCGAATAAATTTTTATGGCTGCTAGCAACCATCATATTGTCGCTCTAAAGCATACAATATGTGGCATTAAGCATATAATATGTGAGCTCGTATGCAACAGACGGTTGAATATAAAGTGATTTTAAAAATTTGAGTAGTTAAATAAACACCGAAAATCTTCTAAAGAGCGAACATTTTCCCGGTCCAACCTCTTTTGAAATAAAAATACGGGCTCGACGTTTTGCTGCTTTTTTTAAGCTGATCAACACTTTCCAGGCTAATTTTTTTTTCAAAGATCAACAAAACTTCTGGCAAAAAGGCAAAAATCTTTTGTTATTACCTAATTAGATCGAAAAAAGCTTCCGTCTAAGGCTAGCACAAAGCTGGGTTTGAAAGCATCGTAATTAGCTTATTTACGGAAACAACAAAAACCAATATATTTTGTTTGGGACTGTTGGATGTCTCGGTGACTGATGGATTTCACTCATGGTCCATCGTCCATTTCATACCTTCTTAGAAAGAAGCAAAAAAAAAACTTCAACCATCATTTATACAACGGACAGAATCCCGTTTTTTCCTTCCATAATGCCCAAGACTCCCGAAACTCTGAAAGTGATTCAGTACCCTTATTATTCCTGTTTTGATTAATAATGGAAAACTTTTGCACGCCATTCAGGAAAACAAAACTAAGTCACAGCCAGAAGAAACAAAAAAAAAAAAAGATCATCCCAAAAAGGATTTTCCCCGGCATTGCCCAATGCTTATCCCTGTTTTCCATTTCTATCAACTTTGTTCTACAAAAGTGAGAAACTCTCCTGCCCGCGCGCGTTTGTCGCCGTCGGTAGCTTTAGAAATATTCAGCTCAAAGTGTGACTGTTTGCCACACTACTTTTCTTGAGGTTTTGCCGCCTTACTTACGTAGCGTGGTGTTTGCCTTCCACAATGCTGATGGAAACGTGTGGAAAATTCTGATCTCATTTGAATAAGTTTGGATGAATAATTCGCACTGGAAAAGTGAACCCAACAGATTAAAAAGTGAAACAAGGCAACGTAAACCACATTTTTCTGTGGATTTATTTCATTTTTGCTCCAACTCACTCGCTGGTGCTCTCTGGCGTCGGAGCCGATCAGTTGCCAAAGGTATATCTACATGAAGGTGCTCGTACTTCCCATCAAGGGCCGCTGAGTTTTCGAAACACTGAACACATTTTTACTGTGCCGTGTGGCAGTGGTTTTCATGCCGTTCAGAGTTTGAGTAGTTGAACTTCTTTCGATCCAATTATATGTAACAATATGTCTCATTTCATTTGTTTGAATCAATCGATAAAGGTCATATTTCAATCCATTTTTCAATTAATATGAAACTGGCGTAAAAGTCTACATTACTTTTGAGAGTACTGAAATTGCGAAAAAAGAAACTTTCCTGAATTGTAATATTTTATTTTCTTGATCTATTATTCTTAGGACATGGATATATTTACAGTTTAACACTTTTAACACATTTTCTTTTTCACATTATCAGGGCCGTAGGAAGGACCGACTCATGGAGAGGAGTTTGGAGATTTTTCTATAAAATTTTTGCTTGAACAATGCATACACAATAAATAATAAAAAAAAAATTGTAGGTACTATTTAATTATTTAGGATTAAGTTATTTTCATTAAAAGTTATTTATTCCAAATCAAAATTTTCGGAAAAAGTACTAAGAGTTGCCAACTTTTTACATGAAGTTTCGACAACTATGGAGACTTGTGATGTAGTTCAGTTGACAAGTCAGACAAGTTGAGCTTTTGTTCGTGAGTTCGAGTCAACATCGAACACAGTTTTACCGGATAAGCCTTTTTATGACACCTTAGATGTTAAAACGATTAAAATCGAAAGCACATTTTTAAAGTCCGTGGACATCGTCATTTGAAAACTACTTATCCGATTCTTTTCAAATTTGGAACATATTTTCTACATATAAAATACCAGACCCCAACGTTTTTCTTTTTTGTTTTTTTTTTACTTTGGGGAGATTTTACAGGTGAAAAATGGCGGATTTTTTCGTGAAAAATCGTAGTTTTTACTTCAAACAGCCACAAAAATTTCATAAAATTTTTTTTAAGTAAAATAAAAACGTTGGGGTTCAGAAAAACATCTATTATAAATATTTTGCTCTGATTTTTTGACTTCAGATGATTCTGTGCTGAGCAACAGTGTCCACCGCAAATCCTGTTTTCTAAAAAGCATCCTCGAAAGTGCTCCGTTACCGGCTCATTTTTCAATATTTTTCTACGAAAAAATTACTTAATGTTCTTTTAACAATGCTTTGTATAATGCAAAAAATTTGAATACATTTGTTTGAATGATAGCTCTAGAAAAAAATCGTGAAAATGGTGTTTTTTAATACCCGTTAGACCCTACCCCCCCCCCCCCCCCCCACCCCCCCCTTAAGTTAAAAGAAAACAAATTTAACCACAAGCATAACCGTTTTAAGGATCTTTGAAAATGTGTCAAATATTCAGAAATAAGAGTAACAAATCAGGTTTACAGTTCAAATAAGGATTAAACTCGTTGTAAACTCGAATGAAATTAAAGATTTTCATTTGAAACATTTATATTGCATGTAAATAATGTTAAAAGTTAAAAAAAATTTCCTGCTGAATTTCACCTGATACAAGTTCTTTTATCAACAAAAGATATCGATAAAAAATTAATCCCCGTGAATAAAGTTTTTAAAATAAAAATCTCGATTTAAAAAAAAATCTTTGAGTTTTAATCCAGATCTGATTCTATTTTTGTTATTTTTTTCAGGTTTGTATTTCTAAACTGACTCCGATTGTATAAATAAAAATTAATTTTGAATCAAGAATCAAAGTTATGAATCTACGACCTCCTTAAATTTGAATCCTTAATGGAATTCTCATATTGATATTTTAATTTCGATTATAAATCTTAAACTCGAGCTAAATCTGAATACGAAATTGGAATTTTATTTCCAAGTCTTAATTCTGCATTTAAAATCTAAACTCAAAATCTGAATATCAGTTCCACATAAGTTTACCTATGAATTTAAAACCAAAATTCGAAATATGATTTGAACCTTCAACCAGAAATCTTTTACTTGATTCTGAAATTATGGGTTTTAAGTTTTAATATAAAAGATAAATGAGAAATGGGGATAAAAATTTCATGTCCAAGTCTTAAAAATGGTTTGAATTTAAAATATTTTCGTTTTACATTCCCCGAAGATAAGTTACGAATATGGAAATCCATCTTATTTTAGTTTGAAATGCAAAACCAAGATTCGAATCAGGAAGAGCGCCGATGTGGTCTAGCGGATAGGCTAGCGCGAGTCTAGTTTTGGCATGCCAGACGCCAGACGGTTCAATTCCCGGTATCGGCAAGATAACTTTTGTGTTCAAATCCCACTAGTTGACGACCGGTAAGATTTGTTTCCTCTTATGTTTTATGTGTTAGAAACTGCGGTGAATCCGTGCACCCATGGTGGATGGTGGATACAAGTTTAAAGTAACTGCTAAGGTGTGCAAAATTGTAAAGTGTGTTGCACACAGCAAAAAAATGTAACGATGGACCTTTTAATTTCTGGAGATGATGTAGTATAAGGGTATTCTGTTGTGATAAAACATCTGAACGATGTACACAATGCGATCACGACGTGTTGTGTAACATTATCACAACCTTCTATGTGATATCGCATCAAGTAGTCAATGTTTTCCTCAATTGAAATTGAAATTCTATTAATTTCAAAAAGTAAGGAGCTGACTACCTCCGGACCTCAGCTGAATTTGTTTGACTTGTTAGTACCATAATCCGGGGTAAGATTGATCACTTTTTTCAATATATTTCGATTATTATTTCTGTTAAGGGGAATGTGGCATTAGACTGGCTCAAATTTGTATGGGATGATTTTTACAACATTTTTTTCAACGCGGCACCCCCTAGTTTGGTTCATTTAAGAGAAAACTAACTTTCTAAAAGTTTCAGGTCATTTGGCAGAAGCAAGAGCTGGCGCAAGGTACTCGCAATTTGTTTGGAGATTTTCGGAAAAATGTATGAAAAATCGACATACTTTTACTCTTTGTGTTCTAAACTATGTTTCCAGTATGCTAAAAAGCTCAAAATTTCAGGAATTGTAGTTCAAACAATGACAAACAAGTTTGTAAAAGAATGTGATGCGATACGAGTTGACTGTGATGAGTTATTTGCATTTGAATGTGTAATTTTTTCGCATTTTACCGATATATCTTGAACGGTGTACAGGTGGTTAATTATTAGTACTAACTTGATCGCATTGTCACACAATGAGAATAACAGATAGAAAGGTTTGAAAAACTATGAACTGCTGCATTGTTTTGTGATTAGAAAAAAGAGTTTTTAGTTAGTTTAATTATTAGCCCATACACCGTTTACGATATATCAAAGAAATACGAAAAAAATCACACACTCAATTGCGGATAACTCATCACAGTCAACTCGTATTGCGTCACAATCTTTTACAAACTTGTTTGTCATTATTTGAACTACAAATCCTGAAATTCTGAGCTTTCTAGCATACTGGAAACATAGTTTAGAACATAAAGGGTGAAAGTATGTCGATTTTTCATACATTTTGTCGAAAATCTCCATACAAATTTCAAGTCATTTGCATCAGCTCGTGCTTCTGCCAAATGACTTGAAACATTCAAAAAGTCATTTCTTCACCTGAAGGCACCTAGGGGGTGCCGCGTGAAATACAAAGTTTTTTTTGTTTAGGGCCAGTCTAATGTGGCATGTTTCATATTTTTAAAACCAGTACTGGACTCTTATGAACGTTAAACATGGTTGCAGAAATTTATTAGACTACTTTAAATTGATTTTAAAATCGATTTCGTGTATGTTCAGAATTTGATGCTCTGGGATAACATTGATCAGTCTGCATTTTGACGGTTTTATCGAATTTTCTTGATCATAAAGGATGCAAAACACCTTCATAATATTAACAAATGATTGTTTATCAATTTTACCTTTTTTGCTTTCCAACGTTTCCTTTTAGAAACATTCATAATCGAAAAAGAACAATGATGCAGCATACATTTAGGGGCCAAATTTATAACAATTGCTAAATAGCAGAGATGTACCGAATAGTGGTATTCGGCGAACGGCCGAATACCGAATATTGACCTTTTCAACCATTCGGCCAAACGAATATTCTATTGAGTTTCTAATGAAAAAAAAACTTTAACGATTATTTCCATGTTTCCTATTTCTCCATATTGATGTCCCTCATGTTCTTTAGTCGATTATTTTCTACCAGATGATATTATCGGATGATGTATTACAAGATAATTTTTAAGTAGAGATCTTTCTGATTTTTAAAAAGTCACCAATAACTGAAAAGACATCAAATGACTAGTCACTTCTAGGGCGTTGATCCCCAAAGAGATTGCGTTCCTGTGAAGTTGAAAGTTTGAGAAATTTAAGTTTTTTATTTGATTTAGCAAATAATCTGACATAATTCGGGAAGTTTAAACATCCTCGCCAGATTTGACTTTTCTGGAATCTTTACTGGATTTATGGGCAAGCCTGAATTTATCCAGAAAATCTGTAATAAACTATAATCAAAGTATAAAGCGATACTTGTCACTTTCTCTTGTAAGATCTACAATGAAAGATACCCTGATAGGCCTTAGATGTTTTGCTGAAACCATAAGTTATTAATGATTTAAATATCAAAAAATTATCATTAAATGACTATAAAAATAGAACTTTACCTAATCATATACAAAGAAAAAAGTTGTTCTTTCACGTTGAACAACCCGTTTGATTCTAAATGATTTTTGGTATCATCAGGAGAGATGTTTGTTTGCGAGCCTTAGAAAAATAGATATTTTAAGATATTGAAATTACATTATTATTAACGAAAAAAAATCAAATGCAAATTAAATTTTGCCTATTTTGAATTAGACTAATAGTCTTTCAAACGTAGAAAAAAGTTTCCAAAAATTCAAACTATAGACTGAGTTAAATATTGTAATGTGGAAAAAATTATTGTTGGTCAAAATTACCCCAGTGATCAAAGTTACCCCGTTTTACGGTACTACCAAAATTAAATAAAAATGTTAGTAAACCCACAGTTCAAATATTTTTTTTATTTTCTTTTTAAGGAAATTAGGCCCATTTGCATCAGCGGTTCAAACGTATTCTTCTATTTCAAACAACCGGAAGACAATGTCAAACACATCAAGACAATGTAATATTAAGTACCATTTAAGACTCAAGTTAAGGGCAGGTATTTGATGTAATATTGCAATACTTTTTTTTTGCTGGATGTGGGAAGAAACAAATCAACTTCAGAAACTTTTTCCTTTAAAACTGAGGAAAAAATATTGAAATTGAAATGAAATATTATTTGTAAAGATCACTTACTATATGCTGTAAATCTTAGCTCGAATTGTCTTTTTTCATAGTTAATTTCCGACATTAGCTAAAATCAATTTCGAATTATGATGTTCATTTATGAATCTATGTGGCATTTTTAAATTTTAAATCGTCCATCTGATTTTATATTTGGATTCAAACATAAAAAATCCGAATTTTATCCTTTTCAAAAGCTTATGTTTTTCATTGCCCTAACTTTTCAGTACTGAGTTTTCTAGAATTTACTCATTTGACATTTTAATTTTAATGTACCTGTAATTTTGATTTCAAACTTGTAAACCTATCAGTTTAAGATTCACTTTCTTGCAAACATTCAACTCAGGATAAGAAATATCATTTTGAATAATGAATCAACGAATTGCTGCATTTATTTCAAATATAAAATTGTTACGCTTACGCGTGGTTTAAAAATGAGATTAAGTTTAAACTTGAGACTTACTTACTTGATAGATGGCAGTGCAGGATGTGAGACATTTAAAAAGATCATAAGTTGCAAAAAAGACCTGGCCAAACTGCTAAAACATTGAATACAGTAGATACTAACTATTCCGACGGTTTCCATTTTGTACGTTATTTCCTCATGAAAATCAAAAGTTTTATGCGGCCAAATATTATGTGGAATAATGCTTAGAAGTGATTGAAAATGGGTGAACATATTGTAGGATTTTCATTTGTAACAACAAGGCATATAACCCTAGACTGAGTTGATTTCGGGTCATTTTTGAATTTTTAAAACCCTGGGGTCTTGAAAGCTTCGTTTTGGTTTAAAATTCGTCCATGATTTTTTGCAGAATTTTTAAGTAACGTTTACATGAAATTTAAACTTAATTTAAACGAAAACGATGTTGGTTTTTCGGTACAAACTATTCGATTTTCCCATACAAAAAAATGAAGGTTCAAATTTACTAATGTAAAAGTTACTTGAAAATTCTGCAAAACATCATGGATGAGTTTTGAAACAAAACGGAGCTTGTTAGACCCCAGGGTTTGAGAACTTCAAAAATGACCCCAAATCGACTCAGTCTAATGTTATGAACCCGTAAATGAATATAAGCACCACTGGCCGGAACATATAAATCTCCCCCGGCAAAGTTATTCTCTACCCGATCGTATCGCACTCGCATATCGTATCATGAAGGCGTGAGCATCAATATGATAAATAATGTACAAGCTCGAAGTAGTTTTCCATCCAGAAGGGAAATGCATCAATGGCTTGTTTGATATTCCAGCTTTCATTGATTTTTGCACCGCGCTGCCCGGATAGAGTTGGGTGGTGTGTAATGTTTCCTTACCAGCTCAAATGTAAATGGATCTTTGCGAAGAAACTTACAAACCAATCTACCGTTATCCGGAATAAAAAAATACGTATTTTGTTCTTGATTTTTCTGGAAATAAATCAATCTTTATACATATTTTTTTTTTTAATTTTCATTTATATAACAGCTTAATTTGTTGAATCAAGGGATACAAAACCAGTAACTCGTCTATTTCATTTCATTTCGTTTCATTGCAACCATGTATCTTGTGCGCTTATGAACTTTGCCACAAGTATACGCACTCTCCTATAAGAAGAGCGCATAGAAGATGCTCTGCATTTATCCTTCTGAGATGTTATTTTGTTGGATGATGGCCACATTTATTTAGTTATTATGCTCATTAAGTAATGTAGTGGAAGTAAATTCGCTATTCGCATGATAGTGAATAATGAATCGAAGAAATTCATAGTTCGAAAAAAGGAAATTTCAAAATAACAGTTAATGGGGTTTAGTTGAAGCAGAAAGGAATGAAATGCATAAAAAATGTGTCTTTTACACCAGATTTATACCAAACTAACTGACCCGGTAAACTTCGTTCTGCCTTTCACTTAATAAATCGTTAGAAAGTTTTTAACTTCATCTACACGTCTTAAACTTCTCTGTGCTCGTAAATAAATTTTCATGATATCGATTTGAAATTGTTCGAGTTGTGTCTCATTTCAAGTTGATTTTATATGGGAGCTCCCCTTCCATAAAAAATGAGATTCTCGGGCTATTATACAAACCACCTTTGACCCGAAAAACCCTCGGATACCCAATTTCACTTAATTCCTACCGTCCGTTTATACGTGATGGTGTTACAAAGAAAACGCTTCCATTTTTATATTTAAATAAGATTTTTTTTCGAATTTGTTGCCTAGCTCTAAAAAAATATGGTGCAAAGTCAAACGAACGTTTTTTTTGTTTGATTTGTTACTCACGGTCTTTCCAAAGTATACAGTGGCATACACTCGAAACTGCGGTCAGAAGGTCAAATTATACAAATCAACCCGATTAGCATAAAGGAAATACTTTCCAACTTGTGGATGTGGATAATTTCTCTTATTTCCAATATAACTGCAGTCCCGCAAAGCACCAGGCAAGCAATAAAACATTAATATCTGATCAGGAACAACAAAAAGCTAATCGTATGCCTAAATCTCATTGAAAATGGTGAATAATTAATTTCATACCTACCACCATAGGAGGAGAAATGCAAGCGAAATCTAATCGTTACTTTTGCCTTGCGATTTGTGGAGTTGTGTTAGATTCTAGCTATGGTGGTTTTGGAATTGAATTTGGTTTAAACATTAGAATAGAATTGAGGTTGAATTTGAAATTCTCTTAATCTTCTGTAGTTTCAATAAAATTCAATTTCCGGTCGAGCCGAGACTACCAGGGAGATTGGGGATTTTGTACAGGATTTTCTGGTTTTGAGCAACTAATGATCTATTAAAAAGTCAATTTAAAAATATTTTACTTTAGAATGTCGTGTTATAGTCTCAAAAGACGTCAGGACGAAAATCATATAATAGAACCCCGCTTATCCGAGCTCCGACAATCTAAGCATCCGCGTTATCAGAGTCACTATTCAAAAAATCGATGTTACGTTGTGTTTTATCTCTGTAATTTATTGTTATGCTTTATGCTTTAATCGACGTTTTCTGCAAATTTATATCCAAAACTTTCCAAAAAACTTCGATTGAAATGCTGACAAAACCCAAATGTCATCCAAGCGGTGCGTCGGGATAATATGCAAACCAAAGCGAAATAATAGGGTTTGTCAATGTTTTTCGTGTATTCCGAGGCATCACTAATCCGAGGTATCTCGACTTCCTCGGATAAACTGGGCTCTACTGTACTTAGTTTTAAAACGGTTGTCTAAGCAAAGGCGCCTTTTTTAATTCAACTTGGAGTTTATATCAGTCAGAAATCGATGATTATCTAAAAAAGTTCTAAGTTTGGAAATAAAATTTGCAATTATCTTATAAAGAACTTTAAAAAAAATTAGAACTTCGCTTATCCGAGCTCCGGTTAAGCAAGCCACGTTATTCGATCCACAATTTCCTACAAGATCCCCATATTTGCCGAGATATGCGCTCGAGCGTTATGTAAAAATGATGGGAAAGATAGAGTTTTAAATTTAATTTATGTTATGCGGGGCTTACTAATCTGAGGTGGTCCTCCTTCGTCTAACTCGGATAAGTGGGGTTCTACTGACACATTTCATGCGCTTTTTATTTTTATTTATTGTACATCAACAGATCACATATTGATCCTAATGAAAAAAATAAATAAATTTAAAAACACTACAAATAAAATGGTCTACACTACACTTCGGAATGCATCCCTCGAAACGTCAAAATCAAAATGTTCGGAGTAGCGGTTTAATGTCTTGACTACAGCGTTAGCCCCATAATTATTCAACCGAAGAGGGACGTAGAGCTGGAAATCACGATTTCTCAAACCATGTGGTCGTACGTTGAGTTGAAGACCTTCCAACAGTGCGGGACAATCAGTTCTAGAGGAAGGCAAATCAGCTACGACAGAGGCTCGTGCGACGGTCCTGTGGGCTTGTAGCGTGTCGATTAGACGATAGCGGCTCTCGTAGGTGTCGAAGGACGAATCTCTTAAAGCGCCGTTGGATAGCCTCAATACACTCGGAGCCGTTTTGGTAGTAAGTGCATCAGATAGCAGAGGTTTATTCAAGGATCGAACGAACCAAACTACAATAGAGACATTTTCGTAGATGATGAAATGAATTGGAGAAACATGAGGTATCAAAGAACGGAAGAACATAAGACAATAGAGACTCTTTAAATAGTAAATATCTTTCAAGTCTTTTGTCTTGCGGAACAGTAAACCAAGGCTTCCAGAAGCTTTATCGACGATGTAAGAATGACACCAAGATCTTTCACGTGCTCAACTCGAGCGATAAAGGTTGAACTGGTCCTGCAGGAATTTGGCATCATCAGTGCCGGAGATAGGATAAAACAATTTCAGGTCGTCTGCGTAAGCTAATGTTGATCAATCGTGGAGCTACAACACGTCGTTAAAATAAATCAAGAATAGTATTGGTCCTAAATGGCTCCCTTGAGGCACTCTAGAGGTGTTTGGAGAAGAATTCGGCCGTTCGGACAATATGTTTCCGACCTACCAGGGAGCTGCGAAACTCTTCCAGTAGAGACCCACAAAAACCAATGCGATCGAGTTTGGCGATAGCTATTTCCCGTTTCAGTTTGTCGAAAGCGGCTGACATGTCCGTGTAGATGGCGTCTGTTTGGAATTCTGAAGCAAAACTGTCTGCCACCTTAGAAGTAAACGCCAGCAGGTTTGTGGTCGTAGAGCGCTTGAGTATAAAACCATGTTGATCATAGGAAAAATATGGTTTGCAGAAGATAGGGTCTAAACAACTAGCTCAAATAGTTTAGAAATTATGCATATGGCAGAAATACCGCGATAGTTGTTGACATTCCTCCTGTCGCCTTTCTTGTAGACCGGAAACATGTAGGCTTCTTTCCATATAGGGGGGAACGCAGACATGTTGAGCGATGCTTGGAGGATTCGTTTTATAGGGGTTAGCATATGTGATACGCAGCGCTTTAAGAAAGTGGTCGGTATAGCGTCCGGACCTGCAGAATGACTGTGTTTCAGCTTCACAGATGCCTTCAAGATGGTATCATCGTCGACTGCAAAATTATCAAATGAAGTGTTCAAATGAAAACGTTGCTTGTTGCACTATTTAACTGCTCCGAAGATATTGACCCAGAGTCGAGAATATTACGGAATTTCTGTGCGAAGAGATTACAGATTCAACGGTCATATGTCGGCGACTTATAATCCAAGAACATGTATGATGGTAAGCTGGATTCTTTCTGTTGATCCTTGATGTACTGATAGCAAAGCGTGCTAATTATTTTATAGGCCTAGTTAAGTTTGCGATACTGATTTTTGGCCTGAAGATACTTGTGCCTGGTGTAATAACGGAAGGCTTTATTCTTCAGCGTTTTCATTTGCCGCAACTCTTTCGTGACCCAAGGTGCTAGTAGATTTGATCACTACTTTAAACCAGGCATATTGAAATCTACTATGATAAAGATGTCGTCTTCAGGATTAAATAACGATTGAGCATACTTTAGAAAGGCTTCGAGAAAAGGATTCAGCAAAAATCGCATTTTTAGCACGATCGGGGGGAAGGTACACAGCACCAATGTAAAGCTTCCGTTCGCCTAAGTCGATACGAGTCCAGTGGCTGGTAAGAGTCCTGTTCTTAAGCCAAGTTTCGGTGAAGACAACGATATCGTAACAGGAACTTGAGGAGGCAAGCAAATATCCTTTAACACAGGCATTGATGCCGCCGACGTTCAGGTAGTAGAGATAGATATACCTAATCACTTTACTGCCATGCAAACCTGGTCGTGCACTGGAACGGGAAGGTCCATCACGAAGAGGAAAGCCAATATTTAGAAGATGGATACTTGCCTGGTAAGACAGGCTGGAGAACCCCTACGCCACATACGAACTCAGGGCCAGGACGACTGGTGACGTTGGCAGGAATCAGCGCGACTGAGTCGAAGGGCACAGCTAGGGGTCTCCCGTAAGGCCCAAAGCGTTGCGTCCCGGTGATGAGGTCCCAGTCGTGATGTTCTCGGGGTGCGAAGAAAAACAAACTGAAGTATTGACGAGCGCAGCTTGGAGATTACAATCGAGTGATGTTATGTTGGGCAGAAATTTATCACGCAAAAATAATAAATATTTGCCTGAAAACCTCAACGCCACGATCGATCAGGGCAGGGACGACTGCTGACGCTGGCAGGAAGTTGCGCTACTGAGCCGAGGGGCTCCGAGGTCTCGCATAGTTCTTTGCGTTCCGGTGAAGAGGCCCTTGCTGGTAAAGCATTAACTCTCAGATGTGGTTGAAATTCGATGAATCTATTAAAAGGCAGGAAAACATCACGCGCAGGAACAGCTCTCAAAATTGAAGAATGTATCGTTTAATTGTAAAAGATTACAATATCCAATATCCTACTTTAAGAAGATGTTTAGTTTTTCTCCACTCCTCTATATTTGGCTGTCATCTCAACTGGCGACGAGGATGAATTTCGTTCTGAACAAACTGCGTAAGTTTCGTTTTTTCTTATACAAATTGAGTGATAATATCTAAATGGTACTCTACAGGTGCCACAGCCTATTTATAGCTATCTTTGTAATTTTGATTTAATCAAACTTTTATCTCAGAATTTTATTTTGTCCAACGGAGTAGTTTTTTCCCGGAAATTTTGGTGAAAATCCGCATTTTCCGAGGGTTTTGTAACGAACACGTTTATTCTGGAATTTCACCATTTTGATTTTTTTGCATTTGATAATATTTTTTTCTCTTCAGTCTTTGAAGAGGTAAGCTGCTTTCTTTGTTTCATTTCAGCTAAATTTTTAGCCGCATTTTTTGTGATTGGCACTCATTACGTCAACAAGAAAATAGAACTCAGATACAACCCGCATAAGTCTGCAATCAAAAAGGTCAAGTTGTGGTCGTTTTGGCCTTGGAATAGAATTTTTTCGACATTGCTGGTTACAACATTTTCAACTGAAGTGCAACGGACGCCTGATTCTGAAGAGTGGTTGCGGTTATTTAGTTTTTTTTGTTGGTGTCACGAAAAATATGCTAGTGTATCTTGAAGATCTTCCACTGTTATCCAGGAAGAATGTTGCTGAGAACCGATGGTTTGCTGTTTACAAATATGCTGGTTTTATGATCTCGACGTGGAAGAAGATATCAACGCGGTTTGCTGAAGTGATATGAGTTTTTTTTTACTATTTTTTGGATGGATTGAGTACTGTAGATGTTTTTCAAATGTTTTTGGAGCACGCTTGCCTAGCAACCAAGTGTGTGGTAAGATATGTTTTTTTATAAGTGGTTTTTTTATTAGATGTTTTGTTTAGATGTTTTGTGATAAGAAATTAATAATTGATTGATCTTTGTGATATGATGATTTTAAACTGTTATGAATTTTCAAACAGATTTTGTTTAACAATATTGACTTACAAACTCCACAGTTTGTTTAACAACTGCCTATCCCAATCTAAAATTTATTGAACAAATACAAACTAAAAATTGGTAAAAAAAAATCTTAATATTTTGAGGCATGCATTTTCAGTTGAATTTTTTGGTTTTGATGTTTATCAAATGTTTAGGCAGAATCAATAAAGATCTTACCTGAGATAAATTGCGACGCACGTATCAGTTCATGTCGTATGAAACTTTTGTGATGATATAATTATTCTCATTTCGGAGGGAAGGATCTTACCGTTTTAAATACAAGGATTTTCTTTGATCTAAGCATAAAAATAATCGATGGTATTGAAACCTGATCCTACAGGAATAAATGCTTCACCTTGAGCCGAAATCGACTTAACTAGAATAAAATTTTGATTACCTTTAGATCAGCTAAAGGTGATTTAAAAAAAATATGATTACACCGGTGTTTTTTCAATAAAAACATGATTATGGTACAAAAGAGCTGTTTGGAATCTGTGAATGATTCTTAATGGAAGAAGAAACTTTTCGTTTTTATTAGAATCAACCAACAGAGTTTTTGGCAATTATAAGATGATTTTCAACAGCATTTCCATGCTGTTTCAAAAACCAGAGGAGATAGGTGTTAAAGCAAAATTATAACCGAAAGACTAAATTTATTTAATTTAAATCAGTAAAATAAAATCAAACAAGTTTTGTTATAGATTAAATTTATTTTATACAATCGATTTATTGTCCATGTTCAGGATTTCTAAAATTAAAGTAAAGTTTTGTATTTTAGAATACTTTCGAAATATAATAGTAATATGTATGAATATTTACAGTTAGGAAGATAAACTTTTTCATTTTCCAGTAAAATAGTTTTAGCTTAGGGTGGAAGAGTTGTAATATCCACCACATCACGTTTCGACGTGATAGCCAAATCCGTTTTAGAAACTAAGTCGACAAAGTCGTGAGTAAGAGAGCTGCGCTCATATTGTATAAAGAAAGAATGATAAAATAAATAAATGAGTCCTTCACTTTTGGAGTGACTACAAACCAGATCGGACGTGTATCGTTTAATTGTAAAAGATTACAATATCCAATATCCTACTTTAAGAAGATGTTTAGTTTTTCTCCACTCCTCTATATTTGGCTGTCATCTCAAAGAATACTTGCCTGCGCTTTTACCACTCACAAGTGATTTTTATCCGTTCGCGCATCAAAACATCTCAAACTTGTCAATTATTTTGATAATTCAAATCACACAAAACCAATGGAAAAAAGAGAAAAAAAAACCTAATGTAGGGATGAGATGAAGAATATACAGAAAATAAATCAAATTTAATTAGAAATAAAATAAAATAATAGTTGTATTCGGCAACACTGTATATAAATAAAATAAAATAAATTTCTATGAGAACATTTGCTATTTTGGCAGCACTTGACAAACAAACAAAACAAAGTCAGTCATTGATCTATTCTTGCGAGTGACAGATGTGATTAAGTGAATCTCTGAATTGAGATTCGTAAAATCACGACAATGGCGTGATTGGTAGAATAATCACAAATTGCGCAGATATTTAAGGCTGCTGCTGCTGATTGTTTTGATTTGGCCTTCCGGTGGAAATAAGACGGAATTGCCCCTGAAAAGCGCAGATATTTAAGGCTGCTGCTGCTGATTGTTTTGATTTGGCCTTCCGGTGGAAATAAGACGGAATTGCCGTTAAAAGCGCAGATATTTAAGGCTGCTGCTGCTGATTGTTTTGATTTGGCCTTCCGATGGAAATAAGATGAAATTGCCGTTAGAACACTGATGAACTGATGTAGAAGCTAAGCCTTGAAAAGTGTGTAAAGTCCCGACGACCGTTTTGAATCAATTTTATGTTTTTTGGTTGAGCCACCAGATGTCTCCAAGGACACCAGAGAGAACTATCAAGAAGAAAATGAAATGTAAACAAAACAAAACAACAAACTTTTAGTCAATTATGAAAAGGTCGTATCTATTTGACGAGTTTCGATCAAATTGATGTTGAAGATTCGTTACACATTTCTGATTTGCATTATCAAAATTTTACGCCTAACGCTGTTTTTCAAATTGCTTCAAACTAGCATGAAGCACTTAATATAAACAGATATAATGCGTGATAATGCCCGCTCAGAGAAGCCTAGAATCTGTATTTCTTCGTTGGATTATTGTTAATTTTTAGCTCAACTGGATAAAATAACTGGTTCGTTTGGCTTGTTCAAAGTTGTTAGTTAGCCTCTTTAGTAAAAAGAATCGAGGTAAAATGAACCAGATGAATTTACCTTGCTGTGAATATATTGAAGCTGTCCATTTTTCTACGAAATTAGTTTATTAATTTTTGAGATCATATACAATTGCGCTCTTCCAAGAATCAGGTACTTCAAAAGTTGATTCGGCTTGTTTAAATGATAGCATTTGAAATTATGAATACGTTTCTGGATTTGTATAATTCAAGCTTGTATATGTGTCATTTCGTCAGTCTCTCTAGTGACAATATTATAATTATGCTATTTTTCTCAGCTGAAATTTATTCTTAGTTCATCTAATTATATACATAGAGCAATTCATCTAATTGTGTTTAAATTTATTAATTAATGAGTTCAAACACCATTTCGCCCTCTCGAAAAATTCATACTTGCAAAAGAGCTATCTAGAAACAGTGCCATCTGTTGCGCCGTTCAAAAGTTACAAATCAAGCAATAGATGGCACTGTTTTTCGTCACTTTTTAACGGCTTCTTTAAAAGAGAGCACTGGAAATTTTACACAAGTTTTTGAAGATTTTTTGTTCGAGCTTGTACATCAGTTCATCAGTGGTTAGAAGCACAGATATTTAAGGCTGCTGCTGCTGATTGTTTTGATTTGGCCTTCCGGTGGAAATAAGACGGAATTGCCGTTAAAAGCGCAGATATTTAAGGCTGCTGCTGCTTATTGTTTGTTTTGAATAAGCCTTCTGGTTGGGCAGGCTGTTTCTTAGAATACTATCGAATTATTCCGGCTCTTGTAAACAGAGACAGAGTAACAAGGAAAGCACAGTTTGAGAAAGCTGTTGCTAAGAATTTTTTTTTTGCGGATTGTTCCGGCTCTGGTAAATAAAAGCAGAGCGACAGAGAAAGCACAAATTGGGAAGGTTTTTGTGAAGAATATTTTCGGATGAAATGAAGAATATGCCAAAAAAAAAAAGATTTGAAAAGCTTTTGCAGAGAATGGAATATAGAATTGAGATGAGGGATATTTGGGATATAAAATTTTGTATTTTAGAAAAACTAAAGTCGGTAAATTAAAGATTCTATTGAGAAAAGAGTTGAGAAGGAATGTAGAAATGTGATGAAGGATAAGTAGAAATTAAATAAAATTTGTAGGATGGAGAATAAATATGTGGAATTGAGATTCGTAAAATCACGACTCCTAACATGTTTTATATAATAATGAAAATTATTTTGTTTTTGTTGGAAAAATTGTAAATGTCGACAACTTTAAATAAAAAAATTACTAAAATATGTTTATTGATTGTTTTTATAAGAAAATTTTTTTAGACGTTTTGAATAAAGCCTCATTTTGTAGCGAAAAAAAAAGAATTTGTTTAAATCCAATGGGGTTGTTTTAAAAAGCGAACAAAAACAGTCACAAATGAGTGAATTCACGTCACAAAAAAGGAAACTTTGTAATTTTACGAGAAAACTTTGACATTTTATAATAAAAAAAAGATATTCTATGAAAATGATGAGACGATTCTGAAACACTAGATTTTTAAGAAATCTGTTGGAATCCAGCTTAGTTAGAACAGCACAAATATATGAATCCACGTCACAAAATTTTATTTTTTTGTAAAATTTCTACAAAAAAAATTATTAGTAACGTATATTCCACCGATAATATTTAACATACCTACATCCATTCAAATGTCTGCAGTTGCGGCTCAACGGGAGATTTTCTACAATAATGAAGCGAAAGCTTAAGAAAAGTGGAAAAATGCCTAGGGCCCTCGGGACGCGACTCAAGTTGGCAAAATGTGGAACAATTGTGCCTTGAAAGTTGACTCCAGAAGTGTGCAGCGTTTGATAAGGGAATAAAAATAATGTGCAAATTTTCATTAGAAACAAATAAAAATGATTTGATTTGATATTTTTCATTAAGAGCAATTCGTTTCCAAGATACAGGTGATTTATTATTTTCGGATTCTAAGTGGATGTAGCTTTATTTATTTATTTTTATTTATTTATTGTTCACGGTCTTCGATAACTCAATATCATGCAGACTGGTTACTTAAACTACGCTTAAAACTATCCTTACTTATATTAAAATCAAAATACACATACACTTGGTTGAACAATCTACAAGAGATGTCAAATGGGTTATAAAATTCATTTCTTCCATAATTGTTTAATCCTAGCGGCTCGATATTTCTTAGGGAACGAGATGGGACACACGGAAAATAATAAAAAGGTAAAATTTACCGAGTTAGCAAAGGTGAACGCTCGTGAAAGCCAAAAAGGTAACTTCTACCTCTTCGAGGTGAAACTCACCTCACAGTGAGGTAAAATACCTGAATCGAGGTTGGAAAAAAGGTACAATTCACCGAGAAAAAAGGTGAATCCAAAAAAGGTAAATCTTACCTCGTAGCGAGGTGAAGTTCACCTGAATTGAGCTCGATAAAAAAGTATAATTCACCTAGAAAAAAAGGTAAATCCAAATAAGGTAAAACTTACCTCGTAGCGAGGTGTAATTGACCTGGATTGAGCTAAACAAAACGGTACAATTCTTCTAAAAAAAAAGTAACTATTCGCCGAACCCGGTTAAGCTGTTTTGTCATTCTAGGAACAAGTTTTGCTTTGTGCCTAATATGTGAAAATCGGAATAGAATGGTAAGTGTTCTTAAGTATCATTTAGTTGTGCTGGTTCTCGTCATAATACTATTGATTTTGTTTCAGATCGGCCCATAGAGCTTTGAGGTGTATTTCACGTCATCCTCCAGCCGGAAAAGCCGAACCTGACCGGATTAGTCGAACGGAGGAGGCCATGAATGTACGCAACGCAGGTGGATTCAGCGGCCATAGCGGCTCAGAAGAACGCGAAGCCGCATTACCAGTCCCTATTTATCTCCAATAAATATCATTTTTGAAAGAATTTTGTATTTTTTTAATTCTTATTGAAGAAAACAATCAAACCAACCAGCATACCTTTTAAATCAGTAAATGGGAAAACGGTATTATTTACTATTTTGCTAGGTGAATGCGAAAAAGGTAAAATTTACCTTTTTGCTAGGTGAACGAAAAAAAGGTAAAATTTACCTCGAAAGAGGGGTGGAAAAAATTCACCTCGCAAAAAGGTAAATTTTACCTTTTTTTTTATTTTCCGTGCATGATAAAGTCTGTTTCACATAGAATCTGGTCTCATCTTTTCATTTACTGCAGCGCCCCTAGTTGTCACTTCGCGAATCTATTGACAGTGTTTTGATCCGAATGGATTGTTTACTTAGTGGTGATCGCCATCCAAGTATGTCAAGATCAAAACAGAAAACTGTTTGTTTACAACAATCGATTCAATTCAACGCAAGGTAATTCATTCAATTTGATTGCTTCATTGATTTTCTTTCATTCCAGGTTCTCTCTACTACAGCGGGTAGATTCAAGTTTGTTTTCGCAGATAAATTTGCTCGTAAGTTGATGATTTGGCAAGGGATCTGTAGTTGTAGGACTATGATTTTCATCACTGGGGACACAATGAATGGAAATGTTTACAAAGAAGAATATCTCCAGAAGAGGGATTTGCCATTCATTCGGTCCCACAAAGGTCCGGTGAAGTTCTGGCCGGACCTGGCAAGCTGCCACTATAGCCGGGATGTCGTTAAGTGGTATAAGGAGAAAAAGAACGATTTTGTTGAAAAAAAAGTATCAATCCACCAAACTGTCCGGATTTTCGTCCCATCGAGAAATATTGGGCAATAGTTAAGGGCAACCTGAAGAAATGTGGCAGAACCATGAAAAAAACCGCTCAAATGGAAAAATGGTGGAACACGATGGCAAATGAGGTTACCAGCAGTACTGTGCAGAAAATGATGGGTGGTATCACAAAAAAAAAGTTCAAAAATTCATCCGAAAAGCTGACGAATGATTTTTATGTATTTTTTCCTTGAAGTGCAATAAAAACCCTATAAAATGACATTTTTACTTTTGTTGTACGTTATTTCTTTGCGGAGAAATGATCTATTTTATCCGACCAGATTCTATGTGAAACAGACTTTACGGTATCATTTCGATGAGACTGGCACTATGTATCTATATTCCCGGATATGACGTCGAATATAAACAAACGACGAAGCAGCACAGCACGTGAGCCGATGGGTCGATATTCGAGATTCCACATCGGTCATGGTAGAAGGGAAGTCGCTGAGGTTTATTCCATGGTAAATTTGGAAGCGCGTATCGCAGGAACCGCCTCTAAACTGACTCAAGTAGTTTCAGCCCTCCAATTGAATTAGGTGCCCATATTTGGATATTGTACTCCAAACCGCTGCGAACGAGTGGGCAGTATAATGCTTTGAAAGTGGTAATGTCACTGAATCCTTTGGTGTTCCTTACCAGATATCCCAGCACAGTTTTTACTTTGGTCACGGTTACCGCTAAATGCTCCTTGAATGTCAGAGATTTATCCATAATCACACCAAGATCCCTAATAGACTCAACTTTTTAAAGAGAGACGCTAACTGCTGTGTACAGATGGGTAATCTCAATCCTGCTTCTGGTGAACGTAAGAATCATACATTTTTTTTGGTTGACTTCCATAGCATTCACTTGGCACCAGAGCATTATTGAGGCTTTAAATTTATTTACAAATTTGTTGCAGACTGTTAAACGATTAAGTCCGCCCTGAAGAACAGAAATGGGTTTCAATCTTCTACTTTAGTAGTATGACCATAGAAATTCCCTTTTTCGAATTCGGATGGTATGCACGTAAGCTATCTGATTAAGCATTTGAATTCTTTTGAATTTAGAAACATTTTTCAGCTATACATTCAGCATACATTTTTCTCATATCGGATCAGAACGCAAAATACCATAATGTCCAGTTTGGCGTTATTTAAATAACTCGACAAACTCAATGTTGTTAATGATCCTGCTTAGGTATGAACCGTTAAAAAATGAAAATGTATGCTGTTTAAAGCAATGAATCTAAGCTACAGATACCAAGCCAATTGACTAAATCCGTATAGCAAATCTTACACTTCACCTCGAGCCTCGAGCACATAATATTAATCAGTGAGTACTGCGATGTCCAGCAAGTGCAATATTGAGCATCATAAACAAGAAACCGTGACGCTAGACAATCCTCACTGGAGTCAAAACATATTTCTCCTTTCAATAGCTCACTTGCCAAATCCACCTACAACAAGTTTGGTTTACTCACGACACTCACTCGCTATCCCAAGATGCGTGTGGATTTCAATATTAGCGAGAAGGTGTTTCCTGTCCGTCACTGAACACAGCTATTGTCGGTCGGAGCTTAAATATTCCATTCGAATCATCCTGTAGCTCGTGCCTTTGATGTTTGGCCTTGTCGTGAATTAAATCACTAGGCTTGAAGATGGAAATTGATCCGAGGCATTTCGCGTTCTTAACGCTTATCGAATCATTCTCATGAAAAGCTATTCTGGATCCTTACCTCAACCTTGTCCGATTGTTATGGATGTCATCGCTTTGTTGAAACGATAACAAAAACAAACAACGCAAACCTGATTGTACTGTTCGAAATATTATGAATCTATTCCTACTACTAACAATAAAGACGAAGGTTTTCTATGAAGCAAGGAAGCATTGTTTAACGCCTTTGTGTATGCAACCATTTAACCCACTTTTATGATAAAATGCCATCAATAAATATTATTATGATTAATACAGGTGTATGTTGAAATGTATGTAGGTTGAAATTAATGTATAATGTTTTAAATAAACAGGATTAAAATAAACGGAAATATAACAAAGTCTGAATGAAAAATCTTAATTCATAATTCCAAACAGTATGAATTAATAAGCAAATTTGAAAAATATGTACCACGTCCTATGAAACCTTAAATTGACTTACAAATCTTAAGACTGAACCTGAAAGTTTAAAAAAAACAATAACAAATTATAAATGAATAATGTATCTCAATTTTGGATTTTTAATCTCTAATTTTCACGTTGAGTTCTTTAGTAATTTAGGCGCTCATATTTTTCACAATTATAAAATTTTGAATCAAATGACTAGCTTCGTTTTGCGGTTAACAGCCACTCTAATAAATTATTTCAGTTTCAGTTAGTCCCTTTAAAAAAACTAAATGAACTTTCACTTCAACGCAACAAAAAAGCTGAATGCCGAACATTTCAATGATTCTGACGTTGAATACCATCCTGTTTAAAATTTTCACGTTGCCTCATCCACCCACAAAAATGTACACAGCATTTGCTGGGCTGTCCGTAAAGTTTCGTATAGTTATACCTATTTAGCTTACCTCTTTTTTCGGAACTCTTCCTCATCGTCCTTCGGGTATAGGAGCTGGAGGGAGAAAGAAAACTATTTTTCTTAAATTGAGTATTTCTTCCGTTTTATTTCAATTGTGCTTTCTTAATGTGCTATGCAACAATGATTTACATTTTGGGATAGTTGGTTTAGCATTTTATTTTTTTATTACTGCTCTTCTATTTACTTTCCCTCCCCGGTGCAGAAAGAAACTCGAGCGAAGTTTCGACGCAAAACCAAAGCAACGATCCGAGTGGAATTTATCGTGGACTTTCTGCTCCCTACACATTCCAGAGCGGTTGTTCGTTGGCTCCCTGCCAATCGAGTAGATAGCTTTCGGGTGGAAAATCCACGTCAACGTCTGACCTGAAACACCAGATGAGGAATTGAAAGAAAAACTTTGGAATTATGACAATAACAGATCATGAAGGCGGAAACTTATCACAGCTGTAAGTCCGAAACGTGATACTTGTGATATGAGCTGGAATGATTTGTTGTTTTAAGGCAATCTATTTTGGGATGGTTTATTTTCAGGCCAGATTGTAACGATCTTTTAATCTCTTTCGCAGGTTTTTGAAGGTTAACATAAAATGCTACGAGATTCGACTTTTATTTCCTTTCAAAAGTTCTAGTTAGTATTAACTCAAAAAAGTTGTAAAGATAATGAGTGAAATTACAATCGTAGGAACTCTAAACATTAATTCAAATAAAATTTGTCGAGACGCCTTCAAGTATGTAATAAACTTTTCGAAGATAAAATTAACTTATAACATAAGTGAGTTCCATGATTCATTCATCAAGGTAACTGATTATAACTTTGCTTTACCAAAGTTTAATGAAATAGCCTCGAGTTATGCGATTGTATGAATGATGCTCTGTATAAAAATAAATCGTTTCAACACTTTTTTTGTTTGTTAACTATACACAACGAGTCAAATTTTCTCCAAATGGTCAACCGACCATTTTCCAGAGCTCTCAATTTCACAATCCTTACTTCTGCATGCCAACTTCCAGAAGGCCCGTTCTATATGTATGACTGCACTTGTTGCTCAGTGCCGGCCGTTCCATTTCCAGTGGGTCACATAAGTCGTTTATTATTCATGATCCAGATCTCAATAACCATCGTCCTAGTTTCGATTCAGTCGGTCAATTCGTCAAAGGTTAGCCCAACAATCAGTTGCAGATTAGATGGAAATTATAAAGCTCAATGCGATGAAATTGTACGTACCGGTCGGCGATTGATGTCCATCTGTGGTAAAGTGCTTCGGAAAGTTGCTACGGCACCAAAGTGCAGCATCCTCTCGCGTGCCCCTACAGTTGCTCTCGAAATTGAATCAGTGATCGCTGTTTCCACAACAGTAAGTATTTGCATGCTTTGACAAAAAAAAAGTTGAACTCAAAGTTTTATTAAGTCAAGACATTCTATCATTTTTCATAAACTCATCATTAAAACTTGATCTTGATTAAATTCTATTTGAAAATAATGAATTTAGTAAAAACATAATGATTAAAGATTATTTTCTTTTGAATGTAACTGTACGATGAGTTGAAAGTCTGCTAAGCTCACCAGGGCTATTGATGTATATATGTATGTAGGTAAGAAGAGTCCATCAGTCACAGAACAACATGAACAACATATATGGCTGAATATTTTTTTTAATTTCAACTATCGAAGATTGAATTCAGTTGATAAATGTTTTTTTTTTTAAACGCTTGGCTTAGCTAATATCACAGGTCAAAATCTTCTAAATACAGCAGATAACTATGGATTAAAAATTAAATTAATAAAAAATAAAAAATCGAAAATGTTAAAATAACATCCGCTGTAGAAAGGAGCGGAAAGGACCAAATAGCAAAATTGCATTTTTTTTGGCCTAATTTTAAATATTTTTGCTATCACTGTTTTTGAAGCATTTAATTATTTATTTCCTAAACGTGTGTATATTTTCTAATCAATCTAACACAAACGTTGAGCTGTAGCTAACAGGAATACCAAAGTTCATCATTTGCAAAACAAGTAAAGCTCAGTTCTTTTAGAAATGGGACAATTTCTTTTGCTAATAGCACGTTTACTAGTAATTGGACATTCAAAATTTGGACAGCATTTTGTTGCCTATAAAAAGTACTATCAGACCAATTTTTTTCAAAATTTAAAATTTACGCGTTTTTGAGATATTTACGATGCAAGAAAAGAAGAAAAAAATAATTTTGCACAGTTTCCTTCAAAATCCATCATTTTTAAATTGATAGCTAACAAAACTGTTGTTTATTCAAAGAATTTTTTTTCTATTTATTTGATCATTGGGATTTTAACAGCTATGGGGTCATTCATCCTCATTTAATCTTTCGGATACCAAACCTTAATTTTAATTTGAAGCACCATGTATCACTGAATTTAAAAGTTTTCGAGATGTTGAAATGAACTGCAATTTTCATAGCAGCTTTTATCAAACGATCTTTTAGATACATTATTTTAGAAACAGTTGTTCTGTGCACTCCTAAATTTCGGGCAATCTGAGCTTTTTTTTTACCTGCTTCGTCGACCGCTGGAATATCACTTATTTTCTGTTCTAATGTTAATGAAACATGCTTTTTATGATCCAATTTTCACAATCTTACAACACAACAAACTCAATATTTTGATGCTCCCAGGCAGGGTGATACGGTCAAAATTTGGTCAATATCAACTTGACGTATTTCTTTCAATTTTGCATTTAAAAAACCTGAACACTCCTCATTTTCAAGGTTTGTGTGTGTAGAATGTTGCTCCTATTTTGATTTTGGAATTCACTCTTCAGTTGTCAAAATGCCGTCCAAGGAAGAAGAGCAGCGTATCAAAATTATGCTCGCGCATCGCGGGGAATCGGGGGGAAATCGAAAACCGGAAGCCGCTGAGACGACAAAGAGAGTTGCCGGTAGTTTCAAGCGAAACTCTAACCTCTCTCTCCGAGATGCCGCAAAAAAGCTGGGTGTATCGTCTACAACCGTGCATCGAGCCAAAAAACGTGCCGGACTATCGACTTACAAGAAGGTAGTGACTCCAAATCGCGATGATAAACAAAATACGACGGCCAAAGCCCGATCCCGGAGGCTGTACACGACGATGCTGACGAAGTTTGACTGCGTGGTAATGGACGACGAAACCTACGTCAAAGCCGACTACAAGCAGCTTCCGGAACAGGAGTTTTATGCGGCAAAAGGAAGGGGAAAGGTAGCAGATATTTTCAAGCACATGAAACTTTCAAAGTTCGCGAAGAAATATTTGGTTTGGCAAGCCTTCTGTACCTGTGGCTTAAAAAGCAGCATTTTCATAGCTTCCGGGACTGTCAACCGAGAAATTAACGTGAAAGAATGTTTGAATAAACGTCTGCCGCCTTTCCTGAAGAAACACGGTTGTTCCATACTGTTTTGGCCGGATTTGGCGTCTTTCCATTACGGTAAAAAGGCCATGGAGTGGTATGCCGCCAACAAGGTGCAGGTGGTTCCCAAGGACAAGAACCCTACCAACACACCAAAGCTCCGCCCAATTGAGAAATACTGGGCTATTGTCAAACGGAACCTAAAAGCAAACTGGCTTTCTGAAAGAACCCTCTCAGATGGTATCAAAATATTTGTTAACTCTGTGTAAATCTCATTGTAGTATCCTGATCAGAGCTGATTTTTCCAATTCATTTATTACGAAAAAACGGTCACAAGTTTTGAATTAATTGAAGGGCCACATTTTCTGAGTGCTTTGGAAGAAAGACGTGTTTTTCCAAGTTCTTAATTTTCGTTCATTTCAGAAGTGAAATTTTAATACATAGATATCAAGAGTTATCATAATCAAGCCAGTGAAAAGGACCCGAAATGAACGAAGAAGTAATGTGTGTCGGTGGGTTCTTCAGAGGCATTAGGCGCGGCCAACCGCTCCGAGGGTGCAGTCAGTCAAGCGGCATTGATCAAACGGGGGAAAGTGGCCTCTTATCAGCAGAATTTAGTCTAGCGGTACATCTGTTTGGCATCCCAAAGCTAAGTATTCGCTTTAATTTTAACTTCTTCGTCTAAAATGGGCATAGATGACTTGCAACAAGATCTTTTGTCATCTCAATTTCAAGTTCTAAACCAACGAACAAATGTAATATTCTATATTCTAATTATTACAGCGGTGAGTATAATGTTGGTAGGTATCGTAATTTACTAATTCCTTAACAGCATTTAATGTATCAATATTATATGTATACTAGACTAGTTCACTTTTTGGCTTTTTTCGTTGATCGCAACGCCACTTACAGGGTTTGATCCTCATTCATTTTCAAGTACTCTGGCCAAATTTGAGCTCATTTGAGTAAGTTTCCAGCGTGCGCTAGGAGTTTTATTGAAAAAAGTCCATTTTTCTGAAAAATTTTCGTAGATGTGTTCCTAGCAAGCTGTTGTTAATATAAAATGATAATTTTATAGTGCTCGGTGATTGGTATGACAAGCATTCGTATGGACCTGTTTTAGATAATTGGCTAAATCAAACCGAAAAAATTTAAAAATTCATAAACTACCAACTTTTACAGAAAATTTACTTACAAGTTGAGAGCTTAAAATCAGTAGTAAATAGAAAAAAAATATTTTCGATATAAACTTTTCATAAAAAGATAGCCTTATTTATAACCTTTAATTTGATGTATAACACTTAATGATCGCAAGAGTGCTGGCAAAGTTATTCAAATATCTATGCAACAAATTTGATTTGATAAAATATTTTTCATTCAAGTTTGCTTCACACCAACTTGTGCACAAGAAAGGATATTTTATTCAATCAAGTACCCCATGACGGGGCCAGGAGTTAAAAAAAGCGCGCGCTTTGATCAAGTTGTAAGCAAGTCCTCTTGATGCCACGTTTTGCAGGTTGCATGATGCTAAAACTTGAATGGAGACAACATTATGATTTAAAGAATGTGATGTGAATGTTTGAATATCTTTGTTTGTACTGTTGCGATAATTAAGTGTTATACATCAAATTAAAGGTTATAAATAAGGCTATCTTTTTATGAAAAGTTAATATCGAAAATATTTTTTTTTCTATTTACTACTGATTTTAAGCTCTTAACTTATAAGTAAATTTTCTGTAAAAGTTGGTAGTTTATGAATTTTTAAATTTTTTCGGTTTGATTTAGTCAATTATCTAAAACAGGTCCAAACGAATGCTTGTCATACCAATCACCGAGCACTATAAAATTATCATTTTATATTAACAACAGCTTGCTAGAACACATCTACGAAAATTTTCCAGAAAAATGGACTTTTTTCAATAAAACTTCTAGCGCACGCTGGAAACTTATTCAAATGAGCTCAAATTCGGCCAGAGTTCTTGAAAATGAATGAGGATCAAACCCTGTAAGTGGCGTTGTGATCAGCGAAAAAAGCTGAAAAGTGAACTAGTCTAATGTATACTTTCCAAATGACATAAATTCATATTTAGGTCTTTCCATATTCAAAATATTATATGAAGCGTTTGGTAGGGATCTCCACGCTTCATTCCGCCCCTGTATCCTGTATCTTTTGCGGTTTTCATCACATGGTTGGCCTGGCCGTAGTAATACCTGCAATGCATAGGAATATGTAACAGGTATTACGCTGAAAAGAAAAATGGTAGACGCAAGTCTCCCATTTTCCAGGATGCCTACATGTTTTGGTCATGTTGATGTGAGAAGAAGAAGAAGAAGAAGAAGAAGAAGAAGAAGAAGAAGAAGAAGAGAATGTAGTATCCTGATCAGAGCACTCTCTGGGCATTTCTATTTTATTTACATAGTATTCCGTCTTACGACATAACTTGACGAACATAATTCCTAAAATTCACTCGGTTCATAGCAACCGTTCTCCAATTTCTCGGGCACCCCACGTTCGCCAGATCACACTCCACTTGGTCTAACCACCTCGCTCGTTGCGCCCCCGCTCGTCTTGTTCCTACCGGATTCGTAGCGAACACCTGTTTTGCAGGACAGTCGTCCGGCATTCTCGCAACATGTCCAGCCCAGCGTATCCGGCCAGCCTTAACCACCTTAACTCTCTGGCCATTGTAAGCTCAATTATCACATGCATAAAATTCAGCGTGCTGAATCTCCTGTATGTGGAAGTTGTAAATCAGACGTAGAAGATTCTTTCCACCTGATATGTAACTGCCCATCATTTGTTCAACTACGTTTTCGTATTTTGGGACAACACGTTATAAGTGAATCCAATTTTAAGAAACTAAACCTTAAACACTTACTATCTTTCCTTGCTCTTCGTGGAAAAGGGCTCTAAAGCTTTAAACAGTTTTTAAACTTCCTCACTGGACATAGGTTCTCTCAGGTAAATGATGAAATCTATAAAATAAAAGGCCAGGCACAATTTTCCCGATTGTTTGGATAACGTGCCGCTAACTGAGCCAATCCCTTTCTGATACCTGAAACCTGATACGTACAAACATTTGCCAGCTGGGCAGGTATCTACACGAATGCGGAATACCTGCCGTAGATTCCTAACACTAAATACGTTATGAGTCTTATACGGTTGCGAAACTTGTAACGTTTTGATGTAGCAAAAAGAAAACATAAGGAATATTTCGAACTTATTGACCGAAAGACCCCAAAAAAATGAAGGCTTAAGCGCCAAATTCCACAAGAAATTTGCCAACATTTCGTTTTAATTTTGCCCGGCGGCTAGCGGGAAGTCGTGGTCCGTAGCATGTTGTGAGGACACTAGTTCGATCTATTAAAACACTCTTTCGTTAACAAAGTTATATTGAAAATACAACAATATTTTCATTGGCCAAAAGTAAAAATAACACTACGTGAGCGCTCACGAATCAGCTTCAGGTCCGGCAGGAGCGGCTTCCGTCGGCTGATCCGGATTCGTTTAAGCATACTCCAAAACAGAGCAATCCAAGAATAGAGGCCGCTGGTGTTCTGTTGAAAACCAGGGCGGAACAATTAGCACCACAAATCAGCAAATGATTATTGATTGGACTTACGCGGCCTCTTTTTGGTCCCAAACTCCATCTGGTGAGAGCGATCAAATTTCTTTTTAATACTCTTTCCGTTAATCGTATAGTGGCAATGAAAATTGCCTTTTCCGCGTGAAGCGGTCAAAATTATTACGGGTAGAACGGCCTCAACACCCCGATCGCTCTCGCGGCTCTTCTCCCGGGGCACGATCATCGCCTCAGCATTAGACTGCTGCCAGAACAAACCGCTGCTATCAACAGCAAAACATGGCACGGCCACCACAGCACGATACAGCAAGGCAGGAAACAGCACGGCACGTCGCAACATGGCACAGCACAGCACTTGGTCGTACTTTCGACCGATCGGGAGAAGGCCCAGAAACTGAATGATCCTCGCGCGAAGAAATTGCGCCCTTTTATAAATTTTAACCACGTACTGTGTGCAGTTGACGATCGAGTGTATCATCGATCGACACTCGAGGTTTTTCTCGTCTCTCGAGTTTCTCCGCTCATTCGTTGGAGGTTGGAGTTTTTGCTATCGAACTCGAGGTCAGTGGTGCTCAAATAAAATGCTACAAACTGTTTGTTCGTCCTACAAATAAGACATACACCTACACGAAACATTTTCATTACATGACAGTTCACACGAAGCCATGGTGTCAGGTATGCGGTAATTTGCATTGAAGATTGGCCGAACTAATAACCTAAAGGATACAAGTTAGCGCGTGCGTTGGCGAAACTGCGGCGAATCCGTGCACCCATGGTGGATTTTCTACATACATACGTACATACATACATAATACATGTGACATAAACCGCAGACACCAGATACCCAGACTGATCAGTGGCGCTTGAATCCATACAACTACAAGTCGCCCAGAATCATACGCCATCTGTCGGGGCATCGTGAAACTACTGTGCTACATCAAGAAAAAAAATTACACTTGATAATTAACAAGCCAAATGAAAACCGTCACGATTGAATCACCTATTAGCATTTGAAATTCTATCTCAAACATTTTCATTATCGTTTTTGTCTTCAATGTTAATTGTTTATTTTAATTTACTGTATCATAATAAGAGATGAATGTTATACAAACAATGACTGTTGATCGATTGAGATGGAAAAAATACAGACGCAACGTTATAGCGGTCCTTAGTTCAGAGCCAATTAATTTTGAGATTCAGTTTTGATTTCAAAATTAATTTATCCGGCTGAGTAACAGTATGAAAATTATAATGTCTGTTATAAATAATTCATTGAGTTCGGAATTGTTTGTCTTAATCTGAAAGGTTGACCGCGACCAAAAAGACAATCTATAATAAATCCTTGAAAAACTTGAATTCTAATTTATCTTAACTGTTTCTTGGCTCGTACCTAGATAGGTTTGAGGAGTGAAATAAGTTATTGACATAGGTATATTGAATAATATTTAAAAGTGATGAATGTATTGATAAGATCTTAAATCCTATTTGCCGCTGGAAGTGTTCGTGATATAATGCTGGTAGTTTCACTAAAACTTATAAATTTTTGGAAAAATAACCTCAGAAACGACCGTGTTTGTCGACCGGGTATTTTTCCCTGCTCAAATGTGCGTGAGAAATGTCAAAAAACAACTGGTTTTGGCATAATTCTGGACTGGACTGGAAATAAAAGCGACCATGTTCTTAGACTTTTTTCCCCATCTTAATCCGTACACGAGAGCAAGTGCGCGTGAGAAATGTCAACTTAAAAATCTTTTATTCGAAACAAATTTTTGAAAAACTGCACTGAATTTGGAATATTTCAAAATGTAGGTTTCAAATCCATTTCTCTCTGCTTCCGAAATTTTTTCACCTTTGACATTCAACCAAATTCTTTGATTCAAGGTTTTCTTAAAACCATATTTCGAAAGTAATTAGTTTACTAAATGAATCCATTCTTCAAAAAACTATAATTTTGAATAAGGGTCATTTTAATGTTCCTTAACCGATGCCTAATAAAAAAAAATAATTTCGCTGTAACTAAACTTATTTATTAATTTCAATGCTTTTCCACACCACCAAAACGAATTTTGAATGGTAAAAGAACAGTACTATCTTGATGCAAACGAAAGTCATTTTTATTTTCTTGTCGTTCTATGGAATGTCAAATATCGTATGTATGTGTGAGTGAATTCATTTAATGTTTTGATTTTGATGTGACGAATTCACGTTTGTTTTATTTTACCCATGGATAGATTCAATTACACGTGCGATATTCAAAAAATGGTTCAAAATCTAACCAAAAAAATAATAATGAAAAAATATCTCAATAACAGAACAGGAAAAGCTAAGCTAAGAATAGCTAAGAATAAACAGACTCGGATAATTGAGATTGTTAGTCACGAATCATCATTATGTCAACCAACGCACTTTGTTAGAAATTGTACTAAATTTGATGGGAAATGAATCATCTCGAAGCCAAAAATATTTTTTCCACAACTGCCTCTTCCAGTGGGCAGTAAAAGGGCTAGTTTGATATCCATGTTTAGTTAGATATTTTGAAAAGAAAACAATTTTCGAATGTGACTAAATTTTTCATAGAAAGGGAAGTTTTAGGATTTATTGGAGGAAAAAGTAAATAAAAATCTGACACCGGTTTTTTGTTGTAGATGGTGACTTAATGGTATATTTCGTTGTTGCGATTTTCATTAAGCTTATTCTGTTAACAAAATATTGCTTTACAAATTTTATAAATATCACGTCTACTTTTGTTTTATTCAGTTTTTGTAAACCTCTATAAATGCGGCAATTCGGCTAGGTGAAAGGTTTTGAGAAACTCTAACTGAAACAGATTGTTCAACAAAATTTTGTAAGAATCTCGTCCATTCAACTGATTTAACAGTTCTAAACAGTAATATACAATCAGTGGAATGTTTATACGATGTCATATGTCGTTTTCTCAACAAGTCCTAGATCGTTTTATAACTATTTACAAATAATTGGGTTTGTCACAATATTTATCTACTAGGGAAACTTGAACTTACCCTTGACGGAGGTTTCGGGGTTAACGAAGTCTTGCAGTGGTCTTTACAAATGAAGCCAAAGATGTCATAAAATGGCTATTTTTCAACCACAACGCAATACGGAAGTGGAGCAGAAAATCTCAATTTTTCAGTCAATTTTCATTTCTGTCGAAGTCGATGTATTCTTTATAAGCTTTATGGTTGAATTCTAACCACATTTGGTTAATGCGCTCCAATTAAAAAAAGGTTCTTTAGTGGTTTCAGGTATATATCGTGTTATTTTTTCTTCTATCAAAAGTAGGTTATCAAAAACGACCGTGTTCATCGCTAGATGTAAAAAAACAAATAGCACAATGCAAATGTGTGTGTGATATATCGAGATTTTTCCTTTTGTGTATGTGGCCGTTAGTTTCACGATAACCCGTAGATAGCGCTGCGGAACAAGCGCCAAAATCCGCCTTCAGTGGTCAGTCTGGGTATCTGGTGTCTGCGCATAAACCTTGTAGTAAGGTTTATTGAGCTTGGATTTTGAAGCTGATTGAACAAAATTTGAGTATTTATACTCATAAATATTTGGTAAAAAAAAAAATTATTTCTGTCAGTTTTAGAACAATGACAAAGAAAAATTCAACCGGAAATACCGGTTTTACCGACCCAAAAGTCTGTATTTCCGGTATTGAAAAAATGGACGGTTTTACCGTTAACAGTTAATTCCATTAACAACCATTCGGAATTATTATTAGGAAAAAAATACCATTTTCAATTCGGTGTATGAGTTGAGATGTAAACCTCAGCGTGGTTTGAAAAAAAAAATCGAAAAAAAACTTAAAATATATGCAGTATTAGCTTTTCGTAAAAGTTTAAATTCTAAAAGAAAATGTATAAAAATATAATTTTGAGTCAGTCTACACTTAAGCAGGGACCGCGAAAAAAATCTAAGCCGGAAAACACACAAATTTGGCACTGTATACCTCAGAAACCAGTATCTTAGAGATTTTTTTGAAAAAAAACCGAGATATCTCGTTTTCGGCCCGTAACGTGTTAAAAAGTTTCAAAATTTAGAAAAAAAAGGTTGAAATGTGTAAAAACTGCAATCCAAAAAGAACTGAAAGTCAAGGTCCGTAGCCCCTGTGGTTATGTAATTTATGGTAAAATTGTCAAAAAAAAATTCCGCTACTGTAATATTTTTCGATGAAAATAAGATTTTTGTTATTTTAAAACTGAGCTTCTTTGAATTTTCAACGAATATAAAATTTGGATTTGGAGGGTTAGATATCGATTTGAAGAACGGAATGTATTTTTCTATAAAGGGAATAATAAGGTTCACTCATTCAATTCTGAAGATAATTTTTCAAAGGCAACATTCAATGACAGTAATGCTCCCTTCCGCAATCTACTTTCCTTCTATCTCCTGTTTTAAAACTTACGCATCCTGTAAACCATCTTGGGAAAACCATCGATTCACCAGTGCATGGTTCGGATATAGGCATGCTGAACAACATTTCCACCGGAACAAATTGGCCTAAAGTGGAAGCTAATTTTGCCTTCTTCAGGAGAGAACGAAAAAAAAAACTGCAAAAGAGAAAACTATGGAAAACTTGGCCAACTTGGTCGATGGAAATCGGTATGATGGTGGTGACTCGAGCAGGATATTGTGCTATTCAGTGTAAAGCAGCAAGAATAAGACGAAAGATTAAACTCGAAGAGTTTTTGAAAGGCTTCGCTGATCAAAGTAGCCTGCTGAATAGAAAGACTGAAAATCAACTGGTCAGGCCAGCATTTTACGGTCGAACAATTTGCAAACATGGATCGGAACGGAACTAACTGGTATGGCCTGGTTCTGTGGTTTGGCCGGACAGAATGGATTACGATTCCGTTCCGATATTTAAGACACTGATCCTGTTCCAGTGAATGTTTCGGATTAACCAAGAAATCGCATGGAAGGGTCATTCTGATTTTCTCGATTGATGATAAAATCGTTTATTGGGATTAGTCATTCGGAAAACTCATCAAGGCATGTTGCAATTCAATAATAGACAGATGCCTATCACACTGCCATAGTTTTACCGGACCTATAAATTAAAAGTTAAATCGCCATTACCGATTCTAAATAATGCCGTTTTGATTCAATAAAAATCAATTAATTGATTGTTTAGAAAAAAAAAAAAGAACAAATCAGGATGGAAAATTTTGCATCAGACCGATTTCAAATTGGATTATGTTCAATCCTCAGTGAATAGAATACCGCAAAATAGGTTAAAGTTTTCGGTGTATTTTTGTGATGTTTCTTTCAAACTCAGCTCTTTCATCCCACGATGTGTCTGAAATCATGTATTTCGTGGACCTTGACCAAACCACAAATCAATGAATTGAAAATTTTTTAGTATTTTTATATTTGGGCAACTAATTTGGGACCAGATGTTACAAGTGAATTCAGGATTTGTCATGATTTTCAAGAGATCGTCCTGATTTTTTAAAACCTTTAGAACTGCTCTGAATTTTAAAAATTGGTCTATAAAATGTTCTGAATTCTTCTGGTTTTTAAATAAACATCTTAAATTAAGATTCTTAATTATGGTCGAATTTGTAGTCAAATTATGAGAACATCGAACAAATCTGCAATTAAATATTTAAACCCTTTTAACCGGAGGTAATCTTCGGTTCAGATGATATTTAAATGGTGATTTCGAATAATTTCGATATGAACTGCAGTCCAGCCAGACAAGAAGCTGTCCGTTTTTGTTGCATAAACTAAGGCGTTTACAGCACTATAGTATACCAATGTTGCATGAAACCCCGCTGTTACATGATGCCCCGTTTGGCGATAGGTATTTACTTTTCATTCATCGAAGACCAAACTTCAATTTAAACAAACCTAAAATTTTAATGAAAAAACGCCTTTTTCATAAGTTGAATCTCGAATTTCAATCGGTGTAGGGGAGATGAGGGCATAACGAGCACCCGAGGCATAATGAGAAGTCCATTTTTCTACATAAGTACGTATTTTCTTGAACAAATTTTCATGAGGACTTGTTTCGTACTACCTATAGTATTAATTTTTCACCAAAAAAGAAATATCCTTTTCATATTTACAGAAATATTAAATAATAACCATCTAGGTTCTCAAGTGACGAAAATATTATAATTTTTGGGCACCACCAAATAAGCTTTTATGACCTTTAAATCATCTTGATCTGAAATGTACGCAGTGCAACATGATCTACACATTGCTTCTCAATTTTCAACATCATAAAATTTTTGATTTTTTCACTTTAATCAATTTTAAAACGCTTTTTTACTTTAATTTGTTCACTAGAGGCGAACAGAGCACTATCAATGAAGGCATATTGAGCATTTTCTGCCGGAGAATCTAGCAGCGAATTCAACTCGATGAAGTCAACTGAATAATAGAGCTACAGCTTAACTTGTATCGTCTGACGATTTGGCCTATTGGTTAGATGTCGGAGAGGTAATCAGTAGACTCGAGTTCGATTCCTGTTCGAGGGGATTTTTTTTGCACATACCATTCATGATTGATTTTTTTTATTGTTACATTACACGGCTAATAGCATCAAAGCATCATCCGTCAAACAAAACATCAGAAACACAATGTATGAACATGTGTTAATTCTTTGAATTCTACAAACAGACCTAGATTATTTTGTTTTTGCTTTGTTTGATAAATCTACGCCTCACCGTTTAGTGCAATCATGATCATAAATGATAAATGAAGAAAAAAAAAATCACCTCCACCAGGAATCGAACTCGAGCCTACTGATTATCTCTCCGACATCTAACCAATAGGCCAAATCGTCAGACGATACAAGTTGAGCTGTAGCTCTATTACTCAATTGACTTCATCGAGTCGAATTCGCTGCTAGATTCCCCGGCAGAAAATGCTCATTATGCCTTCATTAATGGTGCTCATACTGCCTCGGGGGGTTTCTCATTATGGCTCTACAGTGACTGATTTTCAGCCTTCGGCAAAATTTTTTAAAATGCATCTTTAAACGTTTTTATCTACTTTTTCAAGTTTCATCCAAATAGACAATAGACTATTTGAGTGTCGGAACACGAAACAATGATGTAATTCACATATTACAGCTATTCTCTATGGTTAAATAAGCATTTTCCTTAAGGTGCTCATTATGCCCTCATCTCCCCTATCTGAATAGTTTCAGTCATGAATCATAAACATTTTTTTCACAAATTGACAACTTACACACTAGGGGAGATGAGGGCATAACGAGCACCCAGGACATAATGAGCACTCCTTTTTCTACATAAGTACGTATTTTCTTAACAAATTTTCATAAGGACTTGTTTCGTACTAAACATAGTATTAATTTTTCACCAAAAAAGATATATCCTTTTCATCTTTACAGAAATATTGAATAATAACCAGCTAGGTTCTCAAGTGACAAAAATATTATAATTTTGGAGCACCACCAAATAAGCTTTTATGACCTTCAAATCATCTTGATCTGAAATGTACGCACTGCAATATGATCTACACATTGTTTCTCAATTTTCAACATCATAAAATTTTTGATTTTTCACTTTAATAAATTTTAAAACGCTTTTTTACTTTAATTTGTTCACTAGAGGCGAACAGAGCACTATCAATAATAGAGCTTCAGCTTAGCTTGTTCCGTCTGTCGATCTGGCCTTTTGGTAAGGTGTCGGAGAGGTAATCAGTAGGTTCGAGTTCGATTCCTGGTCGAGGGGATTTTTTTTTTGCACATACCATTCATGATTGATTTTTTTATTGTTACATTATACGGCTAATAGCATCAAAGCATCATCCGTCAAACAAAACACCAGAAACATAATGTATGAGCATGTGTTCGTTCTTTGAACAAACAGACCTACATTATTTTGTTATTGCTTTGTTTTATGAATCTACGCCTCACCGTTTTGTGCAATCATGATCATGAATGATAAATGAAAAAAAAAATCACCTTGACCAGGAATCGAACTCGAGCCTACTGATTACCTCTCCGACATCTTACCAATAGGCCAAATCGTCAGACGATAAAGTCAAGCTGTAGCTCTATTACTCAGTTGACTTCATCAAGTCGAATTTGCTGCTAGAATCCCCGGCAGGAAACGCTCATTATGCCTTCATTAATGGTGCTCATACTGCCTCGAGGGGTTTCTCATTATGGCTCTACAGTGACTGATTTTCAGCCTTCGGCAAAATTTTTTAAAATGCATTTTTAAACGTTTTTATCTACTTTTCCAAGTTTCATCCAACTAGGCAATAGACTATTTGAGTGTCTGAACACGAAACAATGATGATTCACATATTACAGCTGTTCTCTATGGTTAAATAAGCGTTTTCCTTAAGGTGGCCATTATGCCCTCATCTCCCCTACTTCTGAGAATTCTAAAAAACAAAAGCAAACGAAACGAAAACTATGCAATTACGTGCTGCAGCATGTCGATTAAAACTAACAACATTCCCTCTTCCTATTTCCTCATGTAAATACAAACGTATTGCTCGGAACCGTTGTTAGATCAACATTTCATCCGTCACCGTATTTAGATTAATTATCTCCACTCCAAAAGTAGCTGACGAAGGTCGGCACGAGGAGGGTGATTCATCTGACAAATAAATGAAAAGTAACAGGCCACTTGTGTTGTAGAAAAGTTTGATAGTTAAAAGTTTTAAGAACTCTTCCGTCGACTCTGGGCGTAAGAGGAATGCAAATTGTTGCCAATCTTTTGGACCAAGAAACCTAGGGGGGGTAGAAGCTTGGTTGGTATTACCTAATTTATGATCCGAATAAGTGATGAAAAATTAAATTTTGTAGTTTCAAATGTTACACCAATTAAAATAACCAACAAACATAAAAAATGATCTTACAGAAAAAAGTTCAATTACTGAAGAAAAATTATGACACCGTGAAATAAGCCAACTTTACTAGTGGGTCGATGTTAATTGCTTATTACAGAAGGTGAAATGCAATTGATTCCATTATTTCAATTCACCAACCAGCACCGGCAAACAGAGGTGTCAGGCGGTTTTGTCAAAAATCAAGACACCGTGATGAAAAAACCAAGGACTTTTCAGGACACCACTAAATTGATGGAGATAACAGCACCTCTGCTTAAATTGCGTAACTGAAAGCAAAATACAGGTTCTGTTGACGCCTTAATTTATGCAATTGAGGCAAGCAGAGTCTCGGCTGGACTGCAGTTTATATGAAAAACCTCATTTAGATATTGTTTGAACCAAAGATTATCATCGGTTAAATTGGTTGAACTATTTTATCACAGATTTGTTCGATGTCCTGATAATTGAAATATAAATTTCATTAAAATTGAGTTTTATTTTAAATCAGGAAAATCCAGTCCATTTTAAGACCGTTTTCAAAATCAGGATAAATCAGGACAATTTAAAAAGTCAAGACGGTCCAGGAGTGTCAGGTGTCCTGATTTTTCAGGATTTGTCCTGATTTTCTTTTTTTTTTTGTGATGGTCCCACAGGCCCATTTGGGTCCTTCCTCCACCCCATACGCTTCTTTAGGAGTGGGAGGGACTATTTATCCTCTGGATAATTATGTTTACATTATTCGATCAATTCCTGTACGACTTGTTTGTCTTACTCCCGCGTATGTCCATCACCGTACATTTTATTTTTATCTGATACTTCTTCAGATCTTCATCACATCCATATGATCCTTTTTAGGATTAGTCATTATTTCAGGTTGACTGTTTAACATATTGTATTGTCAGTTTCTTAAAGACATTTAGGTTCGAACTGTCTTTGATGTTCAGCGGCAGGTTATTATACATCTTCAGTCCGTTGTAGAAAACAGAACGTTTGGTCATCTCTTTTTTCGTGTTTGGTAATCTAAAATCTTGAGCTCTTCTTGTATTGTATCTGTGTATATCGATACCATACTGCAGACCGTCCAATAAATAAGATGGTAACATTCCTTTCTTCATTTTGTGTATAAAAATCAAACTGTTGTACGCAATTCTCTGCTTAACTGTCAACCATTGCAACATATCAAGCATAAGAGCACTTGGAGTATATCGATTGCATCGTAACACTACTCGCATTATCTTGTTTTGTATTCTCTGCAGCCTTTTTGTTTGTGTATCTGATGCATGAAGCAATATGGTAGCGCAATAGTCGAAATGTGGCATAATAACAGATTTTACGTAGATAATTTTTGACCAGAAAGTCATATACACAGCAAAAAAAGTGTTGCGATATTACATCAAAAACGTGCACATAACTTGAGTCGCCAATGCTATCTAATATTACACTGTTTTGATGTATAATTTTGTTAGGTAGAATAATACACTAAATGTATGTATCGCATATATCGCAGTAGACAATTGAGAACAACAGGATACAATTTAAAAAGCGATAATATTATCCATCTTTGCTCAAGAACCTTATGATTTTTCAAAAATATTCGTGTTTTTAACTCGAATTATTGCCAAGAATCAACTGTTATTCTTTAATTAAGTTTCAAATCCAATATAGATTAGAAAAAGATGGATAAGAAATAGAAATCATTACATAAGATGGACTCAAGTGATGGCTTGCGATTTATTTTCGTTATCATAATAAAAAGATGGACTCAAATGAAGATTTAGGATTTATTTTCACATTTTTATAGAGCAGTCATTTTTCCTTTTCACAGATTTTAGCAACTCCCTGCTCACTATTTTGCATAATAATTTCATCGCAAAGTGAGGAAGCTTTTCTATTGGACTTATTTTCTTCAGATGCCATGGTAAGAAGTTACACGAAGCTGCGCTCATATTTTCACAATTAGAATAAAACGCTTCCTATCCGAATGAGCCTCCAATTTTTCTCATCACCCTCGGACTGTAACTGCATCACTGAAGTCGTACACTGTTTATTCCTGGAGTGGTAATTTGGACACAAATCGCTTTTCGGATAAAGTTGACCTTTACATCCGGTTGTTTTGAAAACATCGAACCTTTTTTCTTCAGGCATGTGATTGGTTAAAATTCCCTAAAAATGACAAAAAAAGATATTTAAATATAACAAAGATTTTGCTTATCTAAAATATTAATTTTAATAGTACTTACCGATAAAACGAATCTTTTTTAACTTCACAATCCGTTCACAACTTATCAATATGGGAATTATTTTGAATGTCAAAAAAATCTAAACCGATTACTTTGCTAGAGTAATACATAGCGGATTGTGAAATTACACTGAACGACCTGTTCGCTCTGTGTACGTCGATTAGATGTAATTTAATAACCAAAATCATGTTCGTCGCCTAAATTACATCGTCCAGCCTTACATTTTTTTTTGCTGTGTATCTGCTTATCCGACAAAGTATTCCATATTTCATGGCAATCTTCTTGACAGTGTAGTCGATATGAGCTACGAAATTCAGCTTTTCATCTATTTGTACTCCTAAGTATTTAACTTGGCGTACTCTTTCGATTTCACATCCATCGATAAACAGATTAGAACTAGCTTCAGCGTTGCGATTTCCGATAACCATCCAGTTGGTTTTAGTAAGATTCAGACACAACTTTCGTAAATTTATTTTTCGGCATATCGGTGAAAAGTAGTTATGAAATTGATAAAGATGGATAGAGAAGTGAGAAGAAAATTTACAGATGTTGAAAAGAGCGAAAGAGCATTTTTGCGAGGAAACTTATTAACGTACACCATACTTTACCCTGCAACATTTCATTACTTAGGAGAAGTAGTACCGGGATAGAGGTGGCACTACCTTAACCTATACAATGAAATCTGGTTGGTCCGAAGTCTACATGTGGTGGACACGTATACTCCGGACGGAGTATACGTGTCCACCACATGTAGACTTCGGACCAACCAGATTTCATTGTATAGGTTAAGGTAGTGCCACCTCTATCCCGGTACTACTTCTCCTAAATAATGAAATGTTGCAGGGTAAAGTATGGTGTACGTTAATAAGTTTCCTCGCAAAAATGCTCTTTCGCTCTTTTCAACATCTGTAAATTTTCTTCTCACTTCTCTATCCATCTTTATCAATTTCATAACTACTTTTCACCGATATGCCGAAAAATAAATTTACAAAATTAATTAACGGTGGTTAACTTATCTTAAAAAAGACACAACTTTCTGTATTTCAAAAAATTAGCAATATTCTTTAAATCCGCATTAGCTTCTTGTATAACGAGTTCTAAATCATTACCGCTCCAGTAGGAGACTGAGTCATCCGCAAATAGTTTGAGACGACCGTACTGTAAACATTTTTTCATGTCATTGATGTACAAGATAAATAACAGGGGACCCAACACACTACCTTGGGGGACACCTAAATTATTTTCTCTATATCGTGAATAAGATGATCCATACTTTGTTCTTTGCATTCTGTTCTCTAAATAGTTCTTAATCCAGTTAAGAACAGTACCATCGATACCAACTCTTACCAACACATCCATTAAAAGCAATCGATCAATAGTCTCAAATGCTCTCTTAAAATCAAGAAACACAGCAACAGTGTAGGTCAGGGATGAGAATGTCATACAAAAGACAGTCGCGATCGTGACAGTCGCATAACATTTTCCAATGACATTCGAAAATGTCGCAATGACATTTTAGGTCATCCAAAAAAATGTTAAACGACTGGAAAAAATGTCATTCGATTTTGCAATGACAGTCGCTCAGAAAAATGTCATCGAATTATTCATCTCGATAACATTTTTTACTTGCGACAGTCGAAGTTTCTGTTGGTCCTCTGACTGTCGGAATGACATTTTTGAATTTTCGATTCCGTGACTGTCAAGGAAAAATTTTAAAAATGTCATGGTTTTGACAGTCATTGGCCAAGGCCAATCTGGCCGGTTCCGAAACCCGGAAAATCAAAATGATCAGATTTTAACTTGCGACACATCATTGGAAAGCTCTTGGCCTGTACATGATGGGAATTGATAAGAAAAGTGGTTCGGGGCCATCTGGTCCTGGCCACGGCCAATCTGGCCGGTTCCGAAACCCGGAAAATCAAAATGATCAGATTTTAACTTGCGACACATCATTGGAAAGCTCTTGGCCTGTACATGATGGGAATTGATAGGAAAAGTGGTTCGGGGCCATCTGGTCCTGGCCACGGCCAATCTGGCCGGTTCCGAAACCCGGAAAATCAAAATGATCAGATTTTAACTTGCGACACATCATTGGAAAGCTCTTGGCCTGTACATGATGGGAATTGATAAGAAAAGTGGTTCGGGGCCATCTGGTCCTGGCCACGGCCAATCTGGCCGGTTCCGAAATCCGGAAAATCAAAATGATCAGATTTTAACTTGCGACACATCATTGGAAAGCTCTTGGCCTGTACATGATGGGAATTGATAGGAAAAGTGGTTCGGGGCCATCTGGTCCTGGCCACGGCCAATCTGGCCTGTTCCGAAACCTAGAAAATCAAAATGATCAGATTTTAACTTGCGACACATCATTGGAAAGCTCTTGGCCTGTACATGATGGGAATTGATAAGAAAAGTGGTTCGGGGCCATCTGGTCCTGGCCACGGCCAATCTGGCCGGTTCCGAAACCCGGAAAATCAAAATGATCAGATTTTAACTTGTGTTGTTGAGGCGAGATTTTCGGAGGATTTTTTAGCAAACCCGATGATGATGTGGTACAGCTAAAACTATATTTTTGAAATTATTATTAGGATAAGGATAAGGAGAATAATAAATATGTTTCACTCACATTGGCTAACCTCAATTTCGCAACACCTCAACAATGTTTTGGTTTTTAATGATGTGGAATGATTTCTGCCTAAACATATTTAAGTTTAACAATAATATATGGGTTTTCAATTTAGAGGTGTAAATACTCACATTCGTAATTAAATTATACGAAAAAATGCAGAAACTGCGAAGTGCAAATGTGTCACTATCCGACAAGCTTAACGAGCTCCTTCAGAGCGCGGAATTATTTTCCTGTCTTTTCAAATCGCATATTTTAGAATAAATTTACATATTTTATATGGAAATACTCACGATC
The DNA here is from genome assembly GCF_029784155.1 of Uranotaenia lowii. NCBI lineage: Eukaryota > Metazoa > Arthropoda > Insecta > Diptera > Culicidae > Uranotaenia > Uranotaenia lowii. The sequence continues at coordinate 257,611,974 of NC_073692.1, forward strand.
GCAATAATTATTAATAGGAAATTGATAGAGTAAAGTAAACTATTTTAAATAATGCCGCTGTCCGCTTCGTTTGATTCACTTCCTTACTTCCCGGAATTGATCTCCAAAATCACAAGTCACGATGACGTCGTCTCCGGCCCGATCGCTGTCATCACCACTGACGTTTGTTGGATTCTGCTGCTTCAACAAGGGAGCGGCCAAAGTTGCGGCAACATCCCCCCGCTCGTAAGACAGATGGTCCCCTGAGGTCTTACCGATATCTAACACAGCTAACTTTGCTACCGGCCTGGTAACAAGTCCCTTTGAAGTTTGCACTGTAGCTCGTCGTACTCTCCCATCGGCACCTTTTGTAACACCTACTACGCGTCCTCGAACCCAGCCATTCCGTATCGTCTCGTCGATGATAACCACCAAGGTTCCTGGTTCCAGCGGTTTCGTTTCTTCGAACCATTTGGTTCTTCTCGCGATGGTAGGCAAATACTCTTTCACCCAGCGATGCCAGAAAATATCGACCAGATGCCTATTATGATTCCAGTCGTCCCTAAGGGCCATTCCAGGTTGGAGAAACTTCATATGTGGCTGACCAATGCCCGAGGAACTCATGAGCAGGAAGTGGTTGGGGGTCAAAGCTTCCTGTGTGTCGTTTTCCAAAAAAATGAAAGTCAATGGCCTCGAATTGACCACTGATTCAGCTTCGACAATGACGGTAGAGAATGTTTCTTCATTCGGTGTTCTAGATGTCGTCATGGCATAAAAGGCGGTTTTAACAGATCTTACAAGGCGCTCCCACGCACCACCCATGTGAGGCGCGGAAGGAGGGTTGAAGTACCATTTCGTGGCGGCATTCGTAAACGTCGTTGCGAGTTCGTCGTTGATAGCTTTGCACTCTTCGATGAGATCGTTCTTCGCACCTAGAAAGTTGGTGCCATTATCCGAATAGACTTCGACTGGTGAACCTCGACGGCCAATGAATCGCCTCATAGCCATCTTGCATGACGTTGTGGTAAGTGAATGGACGACCTCCAGGTGGACGGCTCGGATGGTCAAACAGGTGAATAATGCCACCCACCTTTTCACCGTACTGCGTCCTACTCTCACTTGCATTGGTCCAAAATAGTCCAGTCCCACGAAGGAAAAAGGTTTGCAGAAGGCCCTCAAGCGGGCGGCAGGCAAAGGACTCATTCTGGGCACGTTAGGGGAAGCTTTGTGAACTCGACAGTACACACATAATTTTTCAACACGTCGAACTAACGTTTTTAATCTGGACACGTGGAATCGCTGTCTTATCTCGTTCACGACGGTGTTCGTATTGCAATGAAGGTATTTCTTGTGATACCATAAAACGATTAGCTGAGTAGCGTAGTGTTCCCTTGGAAGAATGATAGGATTTTTAGTGTCGTACGATACGAACGCTGCTGCGGTAATTCTTGATTCCATACGCAAAATCCCGTCTTCGTCGATGAAAGGGGAAAGCTTCGCGAGGGGGCTCGAACGATTCAATCTTCGACGCTCAATCGGTAAATTAGTTTGTTTTAACTTGGCAATTTCTCCGGAGTAGAACTCATTTTGTATAATTCGAAAGACAAGTTTTTCCGCTGCGGCCAGTTCGATTTGCTCTAAGTACCCCTGTCGACCGGTGACGTTCCTCGCTTGGCAACGCCGGTTATGTAAGTAACGAAAAACGTATCCGATCGAGTGAACTAGGCGATTCCACTGGGAAAAACGGTCCCATTTGATGGAAATAAATGTGCTACCTGTAGTGTGATGAACATTCACGATGTCTATTTTTTGCGCTCTTAATTCTTCTTTCGTTCCAGCCCACTCGGCCTGCTGGGTTGGCCAGCGGTCTTCCGGCTCGTACAAAAACGAAGGACCATTGAACCACCTACTCGTCGACGATAGGTCGGGTCCAGTTGTCCACTTGGTGGCCTCGTCAGCAACGTTGAGTTTACTTGGGACCCATTTCCACTCAAACACATCTGTTGTTTCGAGAATCTCCCCAATACGACAAGAGACAAATTGATTATACTTGCGTGAGTCGGAATTAATCCAGGCCAGCACGGTGCGTGAATCAGTCCACAGGATTCGACGGGAAATCTTCAACGAATGTGTTTCGATAGCGCTTTTCGATTGACGGCTCCCGATAACTGCCGCCTGTAGCTCGAGTCGAGGGATCGATAACGTTTTCAGAGGAGCTACTTTAGATTTCGCTGCAACTAATATGCATTTGATGACTCCATCTACCTCCGCTCTGATGAAAGACGCGCAAGCGTACGCCAACTCGCTCGCGTCCACAAATACATGTAATTGGACTGATTGAAGCTGATGTGTGGCATACTCACCAAAGTAGGACCTGGGAATTCGAATATCCTTCAGCATCGGGAAAAGTGAAATCCATTGCGTCCATCGGATTTGTAAGTCTTCAGAAATCGGCTCATCCCAGGATTTTTGACTACGCCAGATATCCTGAACAAGAATTTTCCCATGTATGACGAAATGAGAAAGTAAGCCTAGAGGATCATAAAGGCTCATGACAATTCTTAACACCTCTCGTTTAGTCGGCCAGTGAGGAATGTGTCCTAAGTTAGATGAATAGGTGAAAGCATCTTCTTCTCGAAGCCAAAACATCCCAAGTACACGTTTGATTTCACTGGGAGAAACGTTGGGATCACACACATCGAAGGATTTCACAGCTGACGGATCGGTTTCACCTACGGCTTCTAGCACACGATTGGAGTTCGACGACCAGGAGTGAATGTCGAATCCGGCTTGCGAGTGGACGAATTTTACTTCCAGAGACCTTTTTACCGCCTCAGTTTCATCGTCAAAGCTCTGCAGGAAATCGTCCATGTAGTGGTGGTTAAGAATCGATTCGACTGCTTCCGGAAATTTATCGGCAAACTCTTTCGCATTCATGTTTTTGACATGCTGCACAGAACAAGGGGAGCTAGTCGACCCAAAGGTGGCTACTGTCATGAAGAATGTTGTAGGCGGCTTGGAAGGGTCATCGCGCCAGAGAATCCGCTGGGCTTGAATATCTTCTTCGCGAATCATCACGCGATGAAACATTTCGCGGATGTCCGCGCAAACCGCGATTTTTCGTTCCCGGAACCCAGTAAGAACTTTCGGAAGCGATATTAATTGGTCCGGTCCTTTAATAAGCATGGCATTCAAACAGACTCCATCTACCTTAGCGGCTGCGTCGCAAAAAATTCGAATTTTCCCGGGTTTTTTAGGATTGATTACAACCCCTAACGGCAGATACCAGATTCGGCGAGGATCCGTTTTCTCCAATTCCGCTCTTGTGGCTTCTCGCAAGTAGCCTTTCTCTAGATACTCTGAAATTTGTCTCCTCACACTGCTTCCGATAATTGCATCCGCTTCCATGCGTCGCTCTAGGCATTGTAAACGTTTAAATGCCATAGCATAGCTATCGGGAAACTCGAAAACATCGTACCGCCACAGTAAACCTGTCTCAAATCTGCGACCTATTCTTTTTGTCGTAGCTTCGAGAATCATTCGAGCTCGTGTGTCTTCGGAAGATTGAGGTGCGTTCCTAACAGATACTCCCAAACTATCGACAGCAAACGATTGTTTAATCAGGTCATGTAGTTCATCTAATTTTGTGGAGCATTCACAGATGTGCATATTGAACGCCGAGACAACTGCGTTCCCATCGGAGATCGGTCCATGGATTGACCACCCTAGTCGCGTTTTTGTGGCAAGAGGTGAATATGCGTCGCTTTCTCTTATACGAAGAGCTACTGCCAAATGTGCGTTGTCATTGCCGATCAAGATTTGTGGAGTCACGTCGTTGTAATCGCTCAGCGGTAGACCCGAAAGATGAGGATACCTGGCAGCCAACTGCTGGTAACATAACGATTGACGAGGAAGAGCAAGATTCTTCACCGTGCGCACATTTAAAAGCGAATACTTTCGAGATCGTCCTTCTCCAGCAACTTCAAGATTTACTCGCTTCGAGGCGACTTCTTCTCTACTAACTTCCGCTGTCCAAGTTAGGCAAAGTCTCGCACTTTCTCCTTCTAGACCCAACTGATTCGCAATATTTTCCTCTAGCAAAGTTATTGAGGACCCATCATCGAAAAACGCGTACACTGTCAAGGACCGACCATTGCTGAATAGCGTCACGGGAAGAATTCGAAACAACGAGGATTGACCTTCTTGGCGATGATTATTTACTTTTCCGGTAAAGCTTGACGGTTGGGTTTTTGTTGTTGTTGTGTGCAGAAGAGGATGGTGTTTTCGTTGGCACCCTTGTTCTCCACAAGCTTTCTTCAGCTTACACGGCCTTCTTCCATGTTGGAAAAGACAAGTCCGACAAAGCGGTAGGCTGTGTACTACTTGCCAACGATCTTCGAGATTCATTTTAAAAAACTTCGGACAATCTGGGTTTTTGTGATCGGCTTTCGAACAAATCTTGCACACTTTTGGACCGAAAGTTTTTAACTCGTTCTGAGGCAACTCGTTCGTTGGATAAGATGGCTCGTGAGCAGTGTGAGCGTTCAAAAAACCTCGATCTTTGTGCTTTTCAAATTTCGCATTCCGGTGATCCTGTTTCCCTCCAACGGGAATAGTCACTTGCGTGGCTGCGTTTACCAAAATCGACATAAAGTTGGCAAAAGCTCTTAAATCGGGTTCTACAAATTGGTTCTTGTACAAAACCCAATCGATTTTCATATCATCTGGCAATTTACTAACAAGCTCGTGGATTAGAGTCGGATTGTTCATGTGGGCATAGTGTTGCCCCGCTTCGAGATGGTCAACCAAGTTTTGAACAGTCATTCCAAAGGTAATCAGCGTGTCGAGCTTTCCTGGTTTTGGCCCGGGCGTATCATTTAGTTTTCTTAGCAGCGTATGAATCAATATTTCCGGTCGACCGTACAAGGATCTTAAGGTTTCCATGATCACCGGAACCGACGATGGAAGTAGCAATTTGCTCCGAACAGCATCCAAAGCTGGGCCTCGCAGGCAGCGTTGTAATCGTGTTAAATTATCGGCATCAGAATATCCGCAAGCTTGACTGGTGTTGTAAAACATCGTAGAAAACAGTGGCCAATCCTCCGGGTCCCCGGAAAATTGTGGCAGGTCTTTGGCCATGAGTTGGCGCGCGGCCATCTGACTGCGATTTGGAGTAGAATAATTCTCGAACGGATTGTACACGGAATTTGGTAGCGTTGCCGCGGGTGCCAACATGGCGGAGACCGGAACGTCATTAGTGAATGCATACGGGTTTTGGCAATCATTCACGGTACTCATCACCGCAGGTTGGTTTACAGACTGGGTGTGAAAGGATGCTGGGATAGCTGTTTGCGGAATGGTACTTGATGGAGGAACCACTGCTGGAACGGACGAATATTGTTGCGCTACAGGCAACCCACTTGCCACGGGAAGTCCTCTGGAAACAGGTGTCGATGTTTGTTGACCCACAGGATTAAATGGGGCCGATTTGGGAATTGCTCCGGTCGACATTAGCGAACTTCGCAGGGAATTAAACACATTAGTATTCACTGCGCCTACGGGCAAATTCTGTTGAATGTGATTTCCTGCCGAAAGATAGTTTTCTCCACTTGAGTAAAACGGATAGGCCATGCCTGATGGTTCTTGGATGCGATTGGAAGCAGAAACGGGAAAAGAAACGGTTGATTGCCTCGTAGTTACCGGAGCTAACGTATATTCCATCGCGGAAACTACTGGAAAACCGTTGTTAGACGTAGCCGGGGTAAATTCTGTCTCTGGGGCTAGTGGGACTACAGTAGAGCTCACAGCACCGCCCAGAAGTCGGTCCACCTTCCATTGGATAATCTGGCTGGAATTACTCCGGTTGGATTTTCCACTTTGCCTTTCGTCTTCTTCTTCTTCCTCTGCCCCTTCTTCGAGCACTCGAAACTTATCCTGGATGAACTTTTTCTCCATTTCTAATTTTCGTTGATCAAGACGGAAACGATTTTCTTGTTCCTGTCGTTCAAGGTCCAACTGTTTGTCTTGAATCGCTTTCATCTCCTCTAACTTCTTCAAACGCAATTTCGCCTTCCGGGCAGAACAACTCGTCGACGCTTTCGAGCTGCAGATGGATTCAGCAGGGGGAACGATAGTGGTTTGTTTATCTTGTGGTTGGGTACAACGAGGACAAATAAAATCCTTTTCGCCGATGCTATCGCTTACTCCCACGCACTCAAAGTGCCACCACGAATCGCACTTGTCACAAGCCACCATCCTGCTTGAGTCCGGGAGATTACAATTTGCACTGCAGCTGTGCCCGGGTACGGTAGGAGCGTTTGTCGTCATCGTTTGAGTCCAATTTTTAGTGTTGTTGAGGCGAGATTTTCGGAGGATTTTTTAGCAAACCCGATGATGATGTGGTACAGCTAAAACTATATTTTTGAAATTATTATTAGGATAAGGATAAGGAGAATAATAAATATGTTTCACTCACATTGGCTAACCTCAATTTCGCAACACCTCAACAATGTTTTGGTTTTTAATGATGTGGAATGATTTCTGCCTAAACATATTTAAGTTTAACAATAATATATGGGTTTTCAATTTAGAGGTGTAAATACTCACATTCGTAATTAAATTATACGAAAAAATGCAGAAACTGCGAAGTGCAAATGTGCCACTATCCGACAAGCTTAACGAGCTCCTTCAGAGCGCGGAATTATTTTCCTGTCTTTTCAAATCGCATATTTTAGAATAAATTTACATATTTTATATGGAAATACTCACGATCGCAATAATTATTAATAGGAAATTGATAGAGTAAAGTAAACTATTTTAAATAATGCCGCTGTCCGCTTCGTTTGATTCACTTCCTTACTTCCCGGAATTGATCTCCAAAATCACAAGTCACGATGACGTCGTCTCCGGCCCGATCGCTGTCATCACCACTGACGTTTGTTGGATTCTGCTGCTTCAACAAGGGAGCGGCCAAAGTTGCGGCAACAACTTGCGACACATCATTGGAAAGCTCTTGGCCTGTACATGATGGGAATTGATAGGAAAAGTGGTTCGGGGCCATCTGGTCCTGGCCACGGCCAATCTGGCCGGTTCCGAAACCCGGAAAATCAAAATGATCAGATTTTAACTTGCGACACATCATTGGAAAGCTCTTGGCCTGTACATGATGGGAATTGAAAAGAAAAGTGGTTCGGGGCCATCTGGTCCTGGCCACGGCCAATCTGGCCGGTTCCGAAATCCAGAAAATCAAAATGATCAGATTTTAACTTGCGACACATCATTGGAAAGCTCTTGGCCTGTACATGATGGGAATTGATAGGAAAAGTGGTTCGGGGCCATCTGGTCCTGGCCACGGCCAATCTGGCCGGTTCCGAAATCCGGAAAATCAAAATGATCAGATTTTAACTTGCGACACATCATTGGAAAGCTCTTGGCCTGTACATGATGGGAATTGATAAGAAAAGTGGTTCGGGGCCATCTGGTCCTGGCCACGGCCAATCTGGCCGGTTCCGAAATCCGGAAAATCAAAATGATCAGATTTTAACTTGCGACACATCATTGGAAAGCTCTTGGCCTGTACATGATGGGAATTGATAAGAAAAGTGGTTCGGGGCCATCTGGTCCTGGCCACGGCCAATCTGGCCGGTTCCGAAACCTGGAAAATCAAAATGATCAGATTTTAACTTGCGACACATCATTGGAAAGCTCTTGGCCTGTACATGATGGGAATTGATAAGAAAAGTGGTTCGGGGCCATCTGGTCCTGGCCACGGCCAATCTGGCCGGTTCCGAAATCCGGAAAATCAAAATGATCAGATTTTAACTTGCGACACATCATTGGAAAGCTCTTGGCCTGTACATGATGGGAATTGATAGGAAAAGTGGTTCGGGGCCATCTGGTCCTGGCCACGGCCAATCTGGCCGGTTCCGAAACCTGGAAAATCAAAATGATCAGATTTTAACTTGCGACACATCATTGGAAAGCTCTTGGCCTGTACATGATGGGAATTGATAAGAAAAGTAGTTCGGGGCAATCTGGTCCTGGCCACGGCCAATCTGGCCGATTCCGAAACCCGGAAAATCAAAATGATCAGATTTTAACTTGCGACACATCATTGGAAAGCTCTTGGCCTGTACATGATGGGAATTGATAGGAAAAGTGGTTCGGGGCCATCTGGTCCTGGCCACGGCCAATCTGGCCGGTTCCGAAATCCGGAAAATCAAAATGATCAGATTTTAACTTGCGACACATCATTGGAAAGCTCTTGGCCTGTACATGATGGGAATTGATAGGAAAAGTGGTTCGGGGCCATCTGGTCCTGGCCACGGCCAATCTGGCCGGTTCCGAAACCTGGAAAATCAAAATGATCAGATTTTAACTTGCGACACATCATTGGAAAGCTCTTGGCTTGTACATGATGGGAATTGATAAGAAAAGTGGTTCGGGGCCATCTGGTCCTGGCCACGGCCAATCTGGCCGGTTCCGAAACCCGGAAAATCAAAATGATCAGATTTTAACTTGCGACACATCATTGGAAAGCTCTTGGCCTGTACATGATGGGAATTGATAGGAAAAGTGGTTCGGGGCCATCTGGTCCTGGCCACGGCCAATCTGGCCGGTTCCGAAACCTGGAAAATCAAAATGATCAGATTTTAACTTGCGACACATCATTGGAAAGCTCTTGGCCTGTACATGATGGGAATTGATAGGAAAAGTGGTTCGGGGCCATCTGGTCCTGGCCACGGCCAATCTGGCCGGTTCCGAAACCTGGAAAATCAAAATGATCAGATTTTAACTTGCGACACATCATTGGAAAGCTCTTGGCCTGTACATGATGGGAATTGATAAGAAAAGTGGTTCGGGGCCATCTGGTCCTGGCCACGGCCAATCTGGCCGGTTCCGAAATCCGGAAAATCAAAATGATCAGATTTTAACTTGCGACACATCATTGGAAAGCTCTTGGCCTGTACATGATGGGAATTGATAGGAAAAGTGGTTCGGGGCCATCTGGTCCTGGCCACGGCCAATCTGGCCGGTTCCGAAACCCGGAAAATCAAAATGATCAGATTTTAACTTGCGACACATCATTGGAAAGCTCTTGGCCTGTACATGATGGGAATTGAAAAGAAAAGTGGTTCGGGGCCATCTGGTCCTGGCCACGGCCAATCTGGCCGGTTCCGAAACCTGGAAAATCAAAATGATCAGATTTTAACTTGCGACACATCATTGGAAAGCTCTTGGCCTGTACATGATGGGAATTGATAGGAAAAGTGGTTCGGGGCCATCTGGTCCTGGCCACGGCCAATCTGGCCGGTTCCGAAATCCGGAAAATCAAAATGATCAGATTTTAACTTGCGACACATCATTGGAAAGCTCTTGGCCTGTACATGATGGGAATTGATAAGAAAAGTGGTTCGGGGCCATCTGGTCCTGGCCACGGCCAATCTGGCCGGTTCCGAAATCCGGAAAATCAAAATGATCAGATTTTAACTTGCGACACATCATTGGAAAGCTCTTGGCCTGTACATGATGGGAATTGATAAGAAAAGTGGTTCGGGGCCATCTGGTCCTGGCCACGGCCAATCTGGCCGGTTCCGAAACCTGGAAAATCAAAATGATCAGATTTTAACTTGCGACACATCATTGGAAAGCTCTTGGCCTGTACATGATGGGAATTGATAAGAAAAGTGGTTCGGGGCCATCTGGTCCTGGCCACGGCCAATCTGGCCGGTTCCGAAATCCGGAAAATCAAAATGATCAGATTTTAACTTGCGACACATCATTGGAAAGCTCTTGGCCTGTACATGATGGGAATTGATAGGAAAAGTGGTTCGGGGCCATCTGGTCCTGGCCACGGCCAATCTGGCCGGTTCCGAAACCCGGAAAATCAAAATGATCAGATTTTAACTTGCGACACATCATTGGAAAGCTCTTGGCCTGTACATGATGGGAATTGATAAGAAAAGTGGTTCGGGGCCATCTGGTCCTGGCCACGGCCAATCTGGCCGGTTCCGAAACCCGGAAAATAAAAATGATCAGATTTTAACTTGCGACACATCATTGGAAAGCTCTTGGCCTGTACATGATGGGAATTGATAGGAAAAGTGGTTCGGGGCCATCTGGTCCTGGCCACGGCCAATCTGGCCGGTTCCGAAATCCGGAAAATCAAAATGATCAGATTTTAACTTGCGACACATCATTGGAAAGCTCTTGGCCTGTACATGATGGGAATTGATAGGAAAAGTGGTTCGGGGCCATCTGGTCCTGGCCACGGCCAATCTGGCCGGTTCCGAAATCCGGAAAATCAAAATGATCAGATTTTAACTTGCGACACATCATTGGAAAGCTCTTGGCCTGTACATGATGGGAATTGATAAGAAAAGTGGTTCGGGGCCATCTGGTCCTGGCCACGGCCAATCTGGCCGGTTCCGAAACCCGGAAAATCAAAATGATCAGATTTTAACTTGCGACACATCATTGGAAAGCTCTTGGCCTGTACATGATGGGAATTGATAGGAAAAGTGGTTCGGGGCCATCTGGTCCTGGCCACGGCCAATCTGGCCGGTTCCGAAACCCGGAAAATCAAAATGATCAGATTTTAACTTGCGACACATCATTGGAAAGCTCTTGGCCTGTACATGATGGGAATTGATAAGAAAAGTGGTTCGGGGCCATCTGGTCCTGGCCACGGCCAATCTGGCCGGTTCCGAAATCCGGAAAATCAAAATGATCAGATTTTAACTTGCGACACATCATTGGAAAGCTCTTGGCCTGTACATGATGGGAATTGATAGGAAAAGTGGTTCGGGGCCATCTGGTCCTGGCCACGGCCAATCTGGCCGGTTCCGAAACCCGGAAAATCAAAATGATCAGATTTTAACTTGCAACACATCATTGGAAAGCTCTTGGCCTGTACATGATGGGAATTGATAGGAAAAGTGGTTCGGGGCCATCTGGTTCTGGCCACGGCCAATCTGGCCGGTTCCGAAACCCGGAAAATAAAAATGATCAGATTTTAACTTGCGACACATCATTGGAAAGCTCTTGGCCTGTACATGATGGGAATTGATATCAATTCCCATCATGTACAGGCCAAGAGCTTTCCAATGATGTGTCGCAAGTTAAAATCTGATCATTTTGATTTTCCGGGTTTCGGAACCGGCCAGATTGGCCGTGGCCAGGACCAGATGGCCCCGAACCACTTTTCCTATCAATTCCCATCATGTACAGGCCAAGAGCTTTCTAATGATGTGTCGCAAGTTAAAATCTGATCATTTTGATTTTCCGGATTCCGGAACCGGCCAGATTGGCCAGTCCACACGGCAAAGTCAGCAAGGAACCGTTGTGACTGTCGCGACAGTCATTTTTATAACATTTCATTTTGATTCTGATAAATGTTACGATTACATTCTGTGACATTCAAAATGTTAAATGTCGCCATAACATTTGCCATTATAAATGTTATCGAAGCAACGACCGACATTCATCAGCTTATCGTAACATTTTTTCCCATGACTATGACTGTCTCGATGCAAGCTGTGACATTCGTCCCAAATGTTATTTGACATTTTTTCGAAGGAATTTCTTAGCGATGACATTCACAAAATCCAAAAAGGACATGACTGCGACAGTCGTTTTCGTACTGATGAATGTCGCTCTAGGCTTCAGAAAAATGTCGAATGACATTCGGACAGTTATCATCCCTGGTGTAGGTACCATTTTCGATGTTGATCTTCCAATTACGAAGTAATAAATTCACTGCAGATTCTGTTGAGTGTTGCTTCCTGAATCCAGACTGTTCGGCGATAAGTATATCTTCGGACTCAATGAATCGCAAAAACTGCCTTTTAACTGCTAACTCTAGCACCTTTTCTTGGATTTCCAACATGTTTATAGGGCGATAAAGTGATGCCTCTCGCGCATTCTTCTCTTTTTCGATAGGAACAACTGTTGAATATTTCCACGTATCTGGAACAATCCCTGATCGAAGACTTGTGTTTATAACATCTCGTAACGGATTTGCTAGTAAAGACAAAGAATCTTTGAAGACTCTCAAAGAGACATTTTCAATACCCGCAGTGGGTTTCATATTGTTAACGATTTCATCAAACTCTTGACTACTTATTGCTTCAAATGTGCGAAATTTTCCGCCGGTATAAATAATCTGCTCAATGCAATTATTGGAACTTGCCGGAATACTATCATGAATTTGCATGACACTATCGATGAAGAAGTCATTGAACTTCTGCGCAATTTCAGATTCATCTGTTATTTCAACTCCATTGAATGAAATCGAATCGGCTTTGGCACCATTTGTACTTATTAATCGTTTTATCGTTTTCCAAAGTAGGTTACCATTAGATTTGTTCTTCTCCAGTTCATCTTGAATAGATTTATTTTTTGCTTCTTTAATTTTACGCGAGTACTCATTTCTCACAGCTTTGTAATTACGCCAGCTTCTTTCACATTTGTTTCTTAAGAATTTTTTATACAGTTTGTCTCTTCGTTTTTTCATATCACTAAGATTTCTTGAGTACCATTGAGTACCAGAACCAGTACCATTAAGTACCAGTTTTTCACGAACTCTTTTTTGCTGTACAAGTGCATTAACACTATTCTTCAATAATAAATCGATACGTCTTACTAACTCATTAAAGTCTGCCCCAGCAAACATTTCAGAAGGTATATCGCAGGAACAACAAAATTATTCAAACAATTATACCAGATGAAAAGATTGTATTAAACTTACCAAAATAGCATATAGCTACAAAAGTGGAGGCGATATATCTACAATGGCAAGATTCCAACGATTCGATTTTCCACAAAAAATCAAAAAGAAAAAATAATTTCCGCAACCGAGATTTGAACTCCAGTCCTCCGAGTTCGCAGCCCGGTATGTTACCACGATGCCAACTCATCACTTGAAATGATCCACGCTATAGCTCTATAGGTGAGATTTTTTTACGACCGCCCCTTTATCGTAAATTAGTTCACTCAAATCGTAATTGTTGTAACAGCATATTCCCTACCTTTTCGAGACATATTTACGAATTTCCTCAACTGCTATCCGACTCAGCTATTTTTGGGCAAAGCTTGTCATAAATGAATGATAGAAAATCCATCCATACCAACTTGTTTACGATGGTTATTGAAAATGTCTCAATATCGGATTTGGATTATCATTTCTATTACGATTTCATGTTAGCTGGGGCGCATCTCAATGTTGGCAATCCTGCCTCAAGAAGCTGACGTAATGAATTTCTGCTATAACGACTCCAATCATTTAATGTGTGATAGGTTTCGGGTACGGCAGCATTAAGTCCTAATCCAGCATAAATGTTGACTGACTCATGGTCTGACACTCGAAAATTTGGAATGATAATCGCTTCAGCACTTTCCACATTTGTGAACACCAAGTCTATTCTAGTACTGCTGTTAGTCGTTATCCTAGTGTCTTCAGTGACAATTTGTCGAAAGCTGTTTGCCTCCATGATACGCCTCAAATCTCTACACTCAATCTCGTTATTGAAATTAATATTGAAATCTCCACAAAAGAAATTGTCGATTTCATCTATAGCAATTTCATTCAGCCAAGTATTTTCCAGAATATCTAAGAACCGAGCATTGCTTGTACTTGGGGAATGATAAATTCCTCCAATGACAATTTGCTTTTTCCCATCATTAAGTTTTACTGCCAGAATCCAGTTCATTTCAACACATGCATTTAATACAATGTCAATTTTAAAAACATTCCGTACATACATTGTAACTCCTCCAGTACAGGGGCGGTCCTAGAGCTGGCTCTTGGGGGGGTGATTTTCAAAATTTTCAAAAATCAGTCAATAACGTAAATATATTGCGAAAAAAACGTTCATTTGGAGAGTGCGAGTGCGTGGAAGGGAGGAGGGGGGGGGGGGGGGGGGGTATTGTGTGCAGTTTCAAATTATACTTTAATATTTGCTGCACACCAGACCCGTGCGATGGACATGTCCATGGGTGAGGGGTTTCGAATTAAAAATTTGTTAGAAATTATAACAATACCAAAAAAGGACAATAAATAGGCAAATTGATTTCTAAAACCATGTTCAAACCCATAATCATCACATAAACTCGAAAAAAAAACTGATACGAATCAAAATAAATCAGAATTAAAATTTTAAATCAATTTTATTTCCGGTTAGTCATTAACAAATCATTCGATATGTTGATTCTTTTTCTGAACAAAAAAAATCAAGCAAGTATATTCAAAACATCAGAAACGGAATAAGAATTTAAAATTGGAATAAAGCCAGAATTTAAAGCTTCGGACATAAAAATCCCTGCACAGAAGAAGAATAGATCAAATGTGATAAAAAATTAAACTCGAATTATTACAAAAAAATCAGATCAGGTCAAAATCATTAATAATAATGTAAATTATCAACCATATTAATTTACATTTCTTTTCTTCAATTTCAATCGTAGTTTTGGTCTAAAAATTTCTCTGTAATGTCATCCATTTGAAATACTATTCAATCACAATTTGAAATGTGAACTATCGATGAGGAAAATATATCAATTTTGAACTTCAGAGAATTTATTCGAAATTAGCAGGTGATTAATTAAAAACTAATTAAATAATGAAAACCCTAAATTAATATTCAAATTCTACCAGTAATCATTATAAAAGGCAATAAAAGTTAATTTTATTTTGTGTTCGCAGTTATAACTTTATGTATTTAAAATACAACAACAATTCATCATCACTGACAAAGTACAATTTGGGAAATGGAGGAGTTCTTGAATGATCAAACACGAAACTGATTCCTTTTATTTATTTATTTATTTATTAATTTGTTTATTATCTTATCCATGAAGAATGAATTGATGACATGTGATTAAAATGCTTCTTATAAAATTCTTCTCTCTCATTTTCAATATCCATACATTTCAAACTTTCTAGAATTTTTATAATGTTGAAATTTTCTTAGTAATGTTCTTTTAATTTTCATCGATAAGGTCGATAAATAAAATTAACAAACAAAATCACGGTGATTAGCTCTTCATAAATTTAAATATTATATGAAGACGAAAAAGATTAGTTTTTAACAATTGAAAATGATTTTTCCTAATAAAAACGTCTTACCAAAATAATGCAAGAGATAGCATTTTGTTGTCTTTGTTTTAATGATTGATTTAGTAGATTTTGATGCGCTGAACTCGAATCTTCAACTAGATTTTGTTTATCACCTCTCGTTTTGGTGATATGGAGTTTATATGGAGTTTTGAAAAGAATCAGTTTTGAGTGAAATCAATCATTTATAACTGATGTACTTACAAGTTAACTTGAAAAAAGCTGATTCTGAACTTGTTTATTATACTTTATTCAATTAAGGAATACTACTTTTTTTTCTTTTTTGATATACTTTCATGATGATGAATGATCTAAAAAAAATCTACAGTGTTTACTAATTCTGAAAGACAAGAATTTCTTACATTACTAAAGAAAGTTTTAAAAACAAAGATTTTATTTCATTTAAAAATTTTGCTGAAGTCTGAAAAATAATTTGGTTTCTGCTTTGAGAAATATCTTAAATTCTATGTAGTCATTACTTCTTTAAACATTCGTTAAAAGTCTATTATTTTACAAAATTGGGAACAGTAAATAAACAGAAAACTTCAATAAAAAAAATTTCACAGATGTCAAAATTACTTGCGTTCTTGCGGAAAGAAATGTGATATGAACCGTTATTTCGAATTTTAATTGTAATGTTTAAAAGCTTTGTCACAAAAGTGCAGAATTTTCTAGAATAATTTTCAACCTATTTGAAAATAATTAAGGGCATCAATATAAATCAAAATTAGCTTCAAAATTATTTTGATCTAAAAAAGTGTTTATCCTGTGAATCCATGTGAATTTATAAAAACTCTTTTGAATGTGGAGTTGAACATTTAGATAAAAAATAGAGGCTGAAATTGGGTTCTTGAAATAATATTTCATATCACCATACAATTTGTAATGATTCAAACAATTTTTTTTATCTAAGTGATTAATCATCAAAGTAATGGATGAATTTGATTAGATATACTTTTAAAAAAATACAATATTTCACGAACATGATGCACACTGCTTCTCCTCTTCCCTTCCAATTTCATTTAAATTAATTAGAGGTTTATATTAAAAAAAAATTGAAATCAGAGAAGGTTAAAAAATTTTCTCTACATACTTATTTTGATATCCTTTTACAGCTCATACATCCTTTTATAAAACAATCTGCGAATCTTGAATATTCACTGCGAACATTTGTTGACAATAAGATAATTTCCGTCATTTGTATATTGAGCAGTTAAAAATTATCAATTTCAGAACTCTTTAAGGAATCTACCGATATAAATGTACTATACAAATAAAAAAAATACACTCATGTGAAAACAACAGTTTATTCGAGAATGTGTTAACAATTGCTATGAATTTAAAACTGAATGTTTTCATATTTTTCTAAAGTATATTGCTGAATCGTGATTCGAAAAGCTAATTAATATAAACTCTTGTATCGATTCTTCAATTTCTAAATATAAGTTTAATTCTAAAACAAAATTATTAAAATCAAATTCTTAGGTATGCAGCTTTTGGAACTTTATTTTTATTTGTGTTCAATTAAATTTCAAGCTCTCATAGACTTTAAAATTTATTGGAACTGAATCGAAAGATAAAGTTACAAATTTGAAACGAATGATTTAATAAAAAAAAAATGAAAAATTGTATTTTTGCTTCATGCATTCAATATTTTCAAACAAAATGTATAATTTAAAATGAAAAAGATTAATAAAGGATTAATTGCTTATAGCTGATAATATTTCTCAATGAAAAGTCCTTTTTTTTTTTTGTGGCGTTTAAATAGCTGTGAGAAGCTGACGCTGAAAAGGAAATGTGGGTAGAGGGGTCAGGGAAATAAAAGTTTAGAGTAGGCAGCTTAGAATAGTAAGCGATCTTGAGACGTTGGCTATACCATCTTGCACTTCCTTAAGTCCACTTCGGATGAATATGAACTTAAAGCAGAACAAGATAGTGAACTAACCCCTCATGATACCAGTTGGAGGAAATACGTTGGCGGTTTGAGACAGGTCGCTTAATTAATCCCAACGAAACTAACTACATTATTTATATATAATTTAAAACAATAAAATATAATGGAACGCTCTCACCATGTTATAGAACTCTGTTATAGGTGTTCATTAAATCCTTGGGATTCGAAACCATCTTAGGGGTCCAATGTTGAGAGGATATGGCTTGAAGGCTCGTTCGTCATCATTAGAAGGTCACATGCAAAGAAATACAAAAGAGAAAAAAAAAAGAAAAGAAAAAAGAAAAAATAGGATATTAGTTCATTTTATCTATCAATATATAATATGAAGCCTAGCTCAAACCAGTAATAATTTAGCTTTAATATCTTGATCGATATCGTCTACTTGTCAAAAGAACTGGAAATGCACAATGCTGTTCTTCTAAAACCTAATCACTTATTCTGGTCAGCCTCTCTGACAAACTATGCTAAGTTTACATAGGGGTTCTATTAAAATATACCGTGTGCCTATTGTAAAATGCCCGAAATTAGTGATTTGGACTACCTACTCATTGTTATTCTTCAAAACCGTACATTCTATTATATACTTCCATAGATGAATTTCAAACCTAATCGAAAAACGTAAAGATCTGGTAAAAGTGAATAATTAAATAAAAAAGCAAAAAACGTCTAACCAAATGAAATATAACATTCTTCAACAACAGCATTTCCATCCAATGAGCCTCTAATTCTTGTAAAATGCTTGATTTAAGAATAAGCCAACGAAATTCATAAACCGCAAATACACACTTACTAGAGCATTGGGGAGGCGAATACCATAACCTTTACCTAACATCCATTACAAGCGCACGTTTTCTCTATTTCTAATTCTGTAAGACTAAACTAACTAACTACCTAACCAAACGAATTATGCCCTATTGAAAGTATCAACTTTTATTATGGTAAATTGTGATACTTTCACTACCAAATGTTGCGATTGTTCTGCGGAAGGGAGGGCAAGTGTTTCAACTCCCATTCATCTTATCAACATGGATCATGAAAAAAAAAATAGACATCTTTGAACCTACTGCTGAATTTAAACTAAATAAAGATGTCCAGCTCCTCTTCTAATTTAGGCCATATTATGACACCATGTTTAATAAGATTTTGTGTAACGACACTGTCAGGAAAATGATGGTTTGATCCATCATTTTCACAAACATACACACCGCAGCCGTTAACCCATTGCAACTTAGGGTACGGTATTTCTCAATGAAAAGTCCTTGATCCCGAAAAAATAGGCGAGTTATGACGGGATATTATTATCACTGGTTTTATCTCATCTTAATACATAGGCAAGTTTTTGGAGCCTTTTTTTAATCTGTTCTTGGAATATGAATTCCTGAAATCAATTTTTATCAGGTTTTGTTCATCACCTCACCATCACCAATTTCGGATTAAACACTGTAAGTGCCTTAACAAAAGTAATTTGGTGAAAATTTTTACAGCTGTTTTAGTTTGGCGGATCGATTTTTTTCCAATTTTAATAATTTAAGAAATTAATAAATTCTTTTATTCAACAATCACCCCCACGGAGTGGAAAATTTTGAAAATTCCCAAGACCACCCATTAGGAAATGTTCGAACTTTCCATAGAAATTCCAGCGTTTGCGAGTATTTTGTAACGGTTTTTTGCCGCTTGGGGGGGGTGATCACCCCGATCACCCCCCCCATAGGACCGCGCCTGCTCCAGTATGTCTTGAGTGCGAAAAGCAGTGTATCATGGTGTAGCCCATTATATCCAATGAATTTGAATTCAAGTCTTCCGTTAGGTGAGTTTCAACTAATACTACAATTAAAGGTTTCAATTCTTGAGCTATTACGCAAATTTCGTCGAGGCTGCTTAGCAAACCGCAAACATTTAGATATAATATATCAGATGTTGATTGCTATTTGCCGTAATCGATAAACTTTCTTGCATTTGAGGCTTTCCTTTTATATATTTCACAATCATAACTCCATGCAGGGTGACAAATATCAACTTTTTTCTCCAAGTCTAACTTCACTGTACTATCACTAATCACTAATCGTACTTCCATAGCCAGAACTTATGTCTGAGTCCCAAAGAATAATAAAAGTGTTTAATTATTCTTCTTGTCTTTAATTATTTTAACATAAAAACATTAAAATGATCAAAAACACAAAGTGGTTGGGCCTACCATGGAGCAGAGAACGCAGAGACATCTGGAACACAGGAACAGGAAGAAACGTGGACCACCAGTACCATACGTTTCAAATGGGGGTTATCGTTGGAAGCATGCTAAGAAAAATGCTCCTTGATGAAGTAACCATGCGTGAGGTAAATAAATTCTGCCAATCACTAGGACCATTCTAGAAGGGCTGGAAATGATTTACTTTGAACACAGAAATCCTAAACCTCAGAATAAATGAATTTTTAAGAATTTGATGTTTTAATGAAAGGATTCCTAAGTATAAAGTTTTATTTTCATCGTTAAACTGTTGAGGATTTCAGTGTTCAATCATTTCTGGTCATCGACCAAGGATAAAGCGCCTTTACTCGCTCTTGAAAATAAAAAAAGAGAAACGGAAAATATCAGTAGACCATGAAACCTTTCTAAGTCTGTTTAGAACTCGAAAGATTTTTTTCATAAAAATTACTCCCCCCTCACATTCATTCGGCAAGAAAAATGCACAAAAAAATAGAAAAATTCCTGGAAATGTACTCACCAAGCCTTATAAATATCGGAAATACAAACATTTTAATGCAATCTTCTTATACATAAAGTAGGTATAAATAGAACGGGCTCACCAATTATGTCGACAGGGACAGGAATCACATTAGGTGTGAAAACATAGGAACGTGGGTTACGCACTCTGCAATCAATTTTTCTGTCACTGATTTTAGGGACCCTTACCAGTTCTTTCTATACCTCGAGCACTTAGAAATGTTATCAGTTTTTACACCCAAAATCCAGGCTAAATCAGTCGGAAAAAAAACCAGTACAAAAAGGAACTATGCAGGAAACCATGTTCACATTTTTTTTGATATTTTTACGCAATCAAGATAAAAACAAATCCATGATATGTCCTTAGAATAATTACTCGGTTATCATTCCAATACTAAACACTTTTTAACAGCCCAATAATCTGCCAGAACATCACTTGTTTCAAAGCATGCGTGCACATTTTCTCCCATTAAAAACCACTGACTGAACCAAAACTGAAAAAAATTCTGGAAACTCCATCCATTCAATAATTTATACCCAATATATTCATTGTTTTTCTTCATTTTGATGACTGCATCCACCCGTTTATTTCACATTGCGCACAATTAAAATTTTCTTATTTTTGAAGATCCCGAATGTACTGCAAACTATGTTCCACTAATCTGCTTGATAGAATGCGATATATCTTTCACCTAATTATCCGTACATTAAATCAGCCAAGAGAGAAAACAAATTCCCTTCCCAAACCATCAACAATATTTTCAGAATTTTGATCGCCCATCACTTCCCCCAACCAGGCAATGGCATTCTGAAGTACACCACCCAAGTAACAATTTTAGCTTTATTATGGTCAGCAAAGTGTCGTTTGGACCATAGCATTAATCTTCATAAAAAGCTAAAGTCCATTCTATAACATCACCTGGACTCTAATAAAGCCAAAATTAGGCTATTTGGCCCTATCCTAGGAACGTCATCATGACCAAATATTGGTCACCAAAGCTTTTAAAAAACTATTATAAAACATGTTAGGAATTTTTTTTTTTTTTCGATTCTGTGAGTTCTCGGAGTTTTATTTTTATTTTTTCCAGCAACCATAATGGTTGATGAATGATGATTGCATTATTGAGATATGATCTGGTAAAATTAATAACCTAAAAATCAATGTTTTAACCATATTATGAGCCTATTTTGTACTGCCAGTCAAGATTTTAGGTAAAATGTGTATGAAATAGTATCTTAAAATAAATGCGCCTCGTCAAATCTGATGGTCAATCATGATGGAATTGATGGAAAATGGGCCTGAAAAATATTTTCCAATGCTTGCATTGTGAATCCATCAACATGGCGTCATATTTGTGCCCTTCGATTTTGCAGCCAACATGGCGTTAGTCAAGTTAGCCTATTTACGGTTTAATGATAGCACCAGAAAAAGCTAAAATTCTGACATTTCACCTTGTTATTGAAAACGATTACACGCTCGGTATGGTGCTACTATCTTTTGGGTTGTGAAGCTTTGATACAATAATTGAGAACAGATTTTATGAATAATTTAATAATTTGTTTAGGAAAAGAACTCAAAGAAGTATGGTGAATAGAACGGAAGAATAGAAGTTATCATTGAAATTCAAAAATCTTGTTTGAAGAACACTCCAATCTTGTTGTTCAAATGAGTAGACGGTCCGAATAAACCAGGATTGTTACAATAAGTTTTGAGATACATCGTAAAACGAATTGTTGAAGCTTGGAGAAGACGATAATTTTTTTTTATTATAATTCCTTTATTTGAAACGGCTCATGCCTTTAGGCTTTAAGGAGCCAAACTCGTTTTGTATTTTTACAATTGGTATGCTAGCTTAACACTTGTTTAGAAGACAAACAAGAATAGAAAGGGAAATATGAAAAAAAAAAAAAGAATTATAGACGAAGATCAATAGCTTTTAGGAAAAGATATATTTCTAACATATAGTCCAAGTCCATCACAGCTAACACATCCCTTACTGGAACTTCAGGTGGTTTTCCTCGGGCCCTAAGACGATAATTGATAATATAAAAAACATTAGAACTGGAATTGTGTAACAATTTAACTTTATATTCCGTTATGAGTACCTTATTAGTAATCGTTCGTGAGAGGAGCACGCATATATATGGATACACTTTTCTTAATTTTTATTTAAATATAAGTTATTATATAATTAAATATCGTTTATTTCAGCTTAAGTAATAAATATCACAACCACCTACTGTAAATTATGTTGGATGTCGATGTTATATTTAATTAACACTGGGGGTAACTTAGATATACTCAGGAAAATATGGGGCCAATCGGTTGGACTCAAAGACAAATATATTATTGCCCAATTGAAGGCTTCGCCACTGATTTCAGCTAAGGGATCCGTGATATTGCCACTAAAACCTGCTTGGATTCCAGCACATGGCATTTTCCTCCGTCTGTGTTGCTGAAACAAAAACAAAAGAAAAATTTAGTATAACATTAAAGAAATATTAATATTAATATATTTGCAATAACACTACGAACCTTTGATTTTAACCTTCTTTGTCCTGTTCCGTTTATCATCCCGACCAGTCGATAAGTCCACCTTTCTAGCTGAAACAAGATCGCCGGTGCTGCCATTATGGCTGGTTCCTATTTTCGATGCTGCTGTACCGTATCAAAATGGGTTTGCTTCCGGTTGGTTGAATATTGTATATGCTTTTTGTTGACTTTATCGTGTCCGATACCGCGAAATAAAATGCAAATATGCCCAACACGAACGAAACTGAAACTCTGCTGGGAACAAAATTCAAAACAGAAAACGTCATTTTGATTTCTTGTTTTGATTTGTTGTAGGCAGTGATGCCAGTTGACTGGTCATAAAAAATAAAGGAATTATAAAAAAAATTATAATAAATGAATTTGTATTTATTACATATCAGAACAGATTCTAAAATTCATATGATAATTATTATCAGCACATATGGCCGTTTGATTAAAATGTTTAATTTTTTTTTTTCATATGTGGGGTACACCTTAAGTTTTGGAGCAGCCGAATTTGTTTTAATGGTTTACTTTTGCTTTGCACTTCCAAATGAAAAAAAATTAAGGATGGAAAATTTTGAACAAGAAGAATTATCACTAAGTTTTATTATTGAGATGAATAAACCTTGTATGTCACAGTCGCTCAACAATAAATCAATTTATAAATATATATAGAGATGATTAAACTTAAGAAATGAATCAACAAAAATATGTTAATTCGAATGTTTTTTAAATTTTGACCTTTTCTTATTACCTTTCACATAAACATCACATTTTACATAAACGTGTATGTTTCGTTTTATTCGTTCATGAGAATTTTTTTGAACACGGTTCAACGTAATTTCTACAATTCCATGAGTACTCACTGTTTCTGGATTAGTTTATAGGAAGTAGGTATTGATCATTAAAATGATAATTTTTTCACATGTGGGTTAGCAGAATTTCGAAAGAAATCAAAAGATTTCCATAATTTTTTTTAAAGAAACTGGCATCTATTGCATTTTGCACTGAATGAAATTCCTTATTGATTTAGCGATTGCCACACTGGAATAAATCTTATACAAGCAGAATACACAGAAACAAATGGAATTGGTATTTAGAAATACGGGTCATGATAATTTTACCATTTCAGCTGCTTTTCATTTCAAATTGTTATTTAGTATTTTTTACCACAAATCATATGGTGTTGTTGGCTTTATAAACGCTAACGGAAAGCATATTGAAATTACTGTATCCCAGGTGAATACCATCAACACGCAACCATATTTTTGGATCCAAATAAATTTGCTTTTTTAGTATATAGTAATTCAAATGTATTTTCAAAAAAACTAACAGTGAAAGGTGATAGTATGAGTTATTTTACTTCGTGCAAGGTAAAATATGCTAATATGCTTTACTCCAAATTATTTTTATTTCGAATCATACTTTTTGTATTTACTTCAAACCTATTTACACGGACATACTGTACAGATTCATAATTTTCAATAAGATATTCATCAATTGATAGATTGGCATGAAACAAAGCAATATGTTAACAAACGCCGTCTACATTAACAAACAGCGAGTAGTTCTTAAGATGTAACTCTGTTGACTGATTTTTAAAACGGATTCCAGCGCTGCTTAAGACACCTCTTGGCGACCTAGATACTGATGAAAATAAACATTCTTTTCATTTTAATGCCTCTTATTTATAAATCTGAAACTTACCGCTTGTGCAGCACAATTGATAAGAAAATTTTGATAACCTGTCCGAGAACAGCTGCTTGCTCATTCAAATCGGAAGCCAGTTTCCATGTAGTCGACCAATCAACTGAACAAAAGAGCATTGCTAATTTAGCCCCTTGAATGCCTTTACTTCCTTTGCATTACCTCCGACGACTCTGACCTGGTGGTTATTTGTTTGATATCTATGATGAGAATATGTATATCAGACCGGCAGTAGACTTGCAGACGGCAGCGATAACGAAATTATCTAGTATATTTTATTCTTCGATTTCCTTCAGTGCAAGAGCTTCGACATTTGCGCTCCTCCATCTTTGCTTATACCCCTGATGCCAGGTTTTTAGATACAGATAGATCATTGTACTTCCAGTAAAAATCCGTGTCTTCGAATCGAACGTTAAATCATCTGTATTCTACAGGCTTACAAACAACGAGTGCCATTCACACCATACATATTACTTGAATTTATATGTTTCATGTTATCGCAGCATATTTATTATTGAATAAGTATTTAATAATTTTGAAACTTGCTGATTTTCTTATTTATTTTTAAACTCCATCCTTTTATTTTAGATTGAGCCTTTTTTATCTTTTCTTTCAATTTGACTACCATTTTGTGAAATACAATTTGTGTTAAATTTCAATTCAAAATACAGAATTATCAGTCAGTTTCTTTTTTCGCAAGGAAAATATCACGTCAATTCAATTATGATCTGCCAAGTAAAAAAAATCATCATATTAATCGCAGCGCACTAGTTTGAACTGCGCACTCATGACTGCGACATTCATGCGCACTCGTACATTTGTGCGACCTGTCAAATCAGTGTAAAATCTGTCGGAGTTCTACACGCTATCTGCTTTGCAGTCAACCTTTGTACGGATAACTGCGATCGCTAAACATTGCACGAAATCCAATTTTCAATGAAAGGGACAATACTATAACTGTAAAAAAATAGATTCGAACGAGTTTTTATAATATGAATTGTTGCATTTTAAATATTCAGTACACTTGGCATCACTGCAAACCGCTGTCAAGGCATTGCAATAAAAAACAGAAACGCCGTTGCTCGCCTGATCCTGTTTCGGACTAGCTTTGGTTGCAACACTTGACTAGGAAGCAGAATACTTCTACCAGGATTACGAGGCGCTCTTATCGGTCTCTGTAGGTGAGAGCTTTTGGAAAATATATTATGTTTTACAATTTATGAAAGTATTCATTCAATTATTCCAGCGTTGGATGTTTTCGAAAACCATTGGCAAATTTTTCGCCAGTCAAGCAGAGAATTGGATTCCAAACGGTCGTCGTTCGGTGCAGATTGTCAAGAAAAGGATGCAGATTGGGCGATCAGGAAGTCTCCAGGATAAAAAAAGTTCACAGAAAACGTCCTCCAGCACGGATGCTGTATGTTTAATATTGTGTAATAATGAAATAATAACGAAGACGCAGATATAGTGGGCAATATTTGTGTGGATAGATGCATGAGTAATAAATATGATAGATAAAGAAGTTTTTTTTAAGAAATTGATGGAATTATGAGTCCTAACCTTAATTTTTGAGTGATACCTGAAATTTTATCAATGAAGATGATTTTTAAGTTTTTGATGAAGATGAGATTTTAATTGCAGTGTTTGACAACCATTAAATAACTGAAGATTTTTATAGAGTATTTTACTGTTCTGGGAAAACGATTGAAGCAGTATCTTTCTTTATTTCAACTAAAGCAATATAGCTAGTCCGACGTTGCAGCTTTTTTAAAGTGTTGGGAAAAATCGATGACATCCACATTTTACCCGATTTCACAAGACCGCTTAATATATGATTCGATTTACAATAAATTAAAAGGAATAAAATATATATAATACATGAAAGTATCCCTGTTCATATTTAATCGTTGAATTTTTTTCAATATTCTGTGAAGACATCTAAAGCAATAAGACTTAAACATACGAATGATATTGAACACCAAATGAATTGATTATTCCTATTTCAAAAAGTTTACATTAATTAAAATGACATTTTGGCCTAATTGGGAACAATCAAAACGAGCTTTCAAAACGTTGTATTCTATTGTAAAAAGCTAATTGAATAAAAATTATCACCATAAACATATTTTTCAATAATTCTTTAAGTTCATTGCTTGATTAACTTAAAATTTGATTCCAGTTGCAGTAAAATGTAATTTATTTGCCAGTATTATTCCTTCACCAATATTATTTCGTTACTATTTTTTGGTCTTTCATCAAACTCAAAAACAGCTTCCAAAACCTCAAAAATGTGTAAAATTGGGCGATCTAAACTCAAAGATGTGGAAACTAACTTGAACGTGTCCTGTTTTGACGTCTTGATCGAGAACTGTCACTAAGTTTTATGGCGGTTTAAAAAACAGGCACTGAGTGCTACTATAGAACATGTTGAAAAAAGCTTGAGGCCGAATGAAAAGTATAAGTTTAATCGAAGTTTTATTAAAGCATGCTGGACTATTTTAGAACATCACAAATACGGTGTTTAATTAAAGCTTTATTAGCACTTTCAGAACTCTAATAATATCCCTAATTTTAAGCATTTCTTAGTGCTCCAATAAAACAGTGATAAAACTAGCTGCACAGAAAAATGCTTTCAAAAAACCATAATAAAACTTAATAATGCTAGTTGGCCAAATCTGTGTTACTTGGGCATAAACCACTTCGGCAACTTCCGTCAGTCACTTATAAAAATATTTTCCACTATGCTGCTGTTTTACCCCTAGTTAATTTTAATTTTATTGAAAATTTCCCAAGTCTAACTTCACTGTACTATTATGATTAATACAATTTATACACTTTTCACATTGTGCAGTGCACTCATTTGTATTGTGACCTTCGCCGCACTTGGCACAACGGAATGACTCTTTGCAGAACTCAGCTTTGTGACCAAAATTCCAACAATTATAACAACGCCGAACATTAATGTCTTCAAAAAGTTTACAACGTTCCCAACCGATATTTACTCTACCTCTATTTATAAGTTTATTAAACGTTTCCGAATCAACTTCCATAGTAGCAATCATCGGATTATACTTCCATTTCTTATTTTTTTCAATATGAACTACCTGAATTTCAGAGTCTGGCAAACTGTTTTGTTTTTTAAACATTTCTACAAAAATTGTATCATCAAAATTATCCTCTTCTGCAAATCCCACAACTTTAATCTTAGGTTTTGCAGGTTGTTTTATATCTATTGAATACTTCTTTCCCAAAACTTTCAAAGCATGTGCCATAAAAGTCTGTGCCTTTTCCTTCGTCGCACATCTCACCAAAACTTCTGCTGTTGATTCAATGTAACGAACTGATATTACACCCAAAGCCACCGGATCAAATGAAGATTTCAAATCTTTACGCGTTACATCAATATTTTGTTCTTTAATTGGTTTTAAACGAACTGTTTCCTCCAATTTAGCTAAAGAAGTATTTTGGCTTATGCTATTTTTGTCAGCGTTATCACGTTTGGCCGAATTTCTATCATATGGCACTTGCTTATTAACAAATTTTGACACTACTGGTGTTTGTGCAGTTTTAACTACTTTAGAGTAAGACAGTGTTGGAGTTTTTTCATTATCACTTAATTTTATTTTTTTGGAAGTCGAACGTAAAGTATATCTGGCAACTTCAACCTTATCATTATTAGTTGATCCAGAAAATGGTTTCATTTCCTCACGCACAAAATTCTGAATCTGTTTCTTTAAGTTAGACGAAACTATCATTTGCTTATTCATCTCATCGATTTTCTCTTTAACATTATTTATCATATCAACCAAGTTATTAGCATTACTATTCACACCAGAATCAATCAAACATTCATCACACACAAAAACAAAATTTTTTATTTTTCGAACTAATTCATAATTTTGACACACCGTGTGCGTCAAGCACGTGATGTGAAAAGCTTTCTTGCAACTTCCAAAACAGAGAGCTTGTTCATCCGTCGTTGTTATTCTCCCACAGCACTGAGAACACAACGCGGGATTTTCGAGAGGCCGTTTTTCCAAATCGCTTGAATTTTTTTGATATTTGAAAAATTACCCTTAAAATGTCCTGATTTGTCCTGATTTTTTTTAAATATCCGAATTATTACTTAATTTATTGTTAAATGATGAAAAAATCAAACAAATCATTAATTAAATAGTGATATTTAAATGATGTTTTTCGATATTAACTGAAAGCCAGCCAAGATCCTTCTAGAATCAGTTGCATAATTTGAGGCGTCTTCAGCACTTGTATTTCGCTTTAAGTTATGCAATCCAAGCAGAGTTGCGTGTTATTTTTATCAATTTAGTGGTGTCCTGAAAAATCCTGATTTTTTATCGCGGTGTCCTGATTTTTGACAAAACCACCTGGCACCTCTGAGACGGTCTCTCGAAAATCAGGACAAATCCTGATAAATCAGGACACCTGGCACCTCTGCCGGCAAACAACCTTCCCGGTGGTTGCTGCAAAAGCTGCCCGGCCGAAAGCCTATGACAAATATCCGTCGTCCTCCGTCCGGCTCAGGTAGTAGATACACTGGTTAAGATATCGTATTTGTTAGACGATATAAAAATGGGGTTGTGAGTTCGACTCTCACTTCCACAGCACTTTGTTTTTTTTTTACTTTGATTTTTCTGGGATGAATTATTCAATAAGATGAAAATTCCACAAAACGATTTTCTCGTTCCGCTTGAATTTTAGTGGTCATGCATCTTTTTGCTGGGTTGCTCGAATCTCCCAGTCGAATCGCCAGTATCAGGTATCAGGTATCAGAAAAGGGGTAGGCTTGATAGCGGCACGTTATCCAAACAAACGGGAAAATTGTGCCTAGCCTTTTTTTTACAGATTTCATCATATACCTGAGAAACCTGAAAACCATAAAAGGATTAGAAAATAAATAAATATTTAGGGCATAAATCCGATCCACGTAGGAATTTTGAAGCATTGAAGCTTATAACCACATTGGGTGAAAAATGACAGATTGTTATTTTAGTTTAAATTCTTAGAATGAGATACACTTATATCAGGATAGGCGAGAGTACATAAAAGCTTTCTAGCAATCGAAAAACAGGCATATATGAGCTAAAAGAATCATACATTATTGATTCACAACTACAAAATTCAGGAGATTTGAGTTTACAATGATCAGAAAATGTTCTAACCAGGATGCTACAATGAGAGCAAATAAACGATTTTAGAATGGCAAAGTTGGTCATTCGAAAGGGCAGATTAAGCCAGATTGAAAAAACGGAGAGGAGATCGGTTCTGCGCAGTGGTCACTCTCGACGTAAAGAATGCGTTTAACAGCGTCAGTTGGGCAGCGATTGCGTCGTCGCTCATCAACATGAGGATTCCGGCATATATCTGTAGGATGGTGGAGTGTTACTTCCGTGACCGCCAACCACATATACTGTAGTAGTTTCCAGTACCAGCGAGGGACTGGAAATAGTGAGAGTCTCGGCAGGGGTTCCACAAGGATCGATACTTGGCCCGGTATTGTGGGATTCGCCGACGATGTAGTTCTCCTTGCAACGGGCCCGTCAACGGAGGAGGTCCAGCTACTCGCCACAGTAGCTATCGAGAAGGTGGAAAATTGGATGCGCTCCAAGAGCCTACGTCTGGCTCACCACAAGACCGAGATGGTGCTGATCACAAACCTGATCTCAGCACAATCAGGGACGATCACAGTTGGACCGTGCGCAATCGAGTCCAAGCGTGCGGTAAAATACCTGGGGGTGATGATCGACGACCGGCTGAGCTTTACGGCCCACGTCGACTACGCCTGCAAAAGAGCGGCAATGGCGACAGCAGTCCTCTCGCGGGCCATTTCGGACAACTCGGCGATCCGCTGCAGCAGAAGGAGGGTCCTGGCGAGTGTGACCTCGTCCATTCTGCGTTACAGAGTGGCAGCCTGGAAGGCAGCCTTGAGCAGGCAGTGTAATCTGCAAAAGCTCTGCAGCGTGCAGCGGCTGATGAACCTGCGTGTAATCAGCGCATACCGAACGGTGTCCTCGGTAACTGCTGATGTTGTGGCGGGGGTCATGCCCATCTCGGTCTTGCTAGAGGAAGATACCTACTGCTACGAGCACAGGCACATGCCCGACGTGCGGAAAAATGCCAGAGAGACCTCGCTGTCCAACTGGCAGCACCAGTAGGACAGCTCGGAACGTGGCCGGTGGACCCATCGCTTGATCCCTAATATCGGATCCTGGATGGATCGAAGACATGGTGAGGTAGACTTTTGCATGACACAGTTCCTGACTGGTCACGGATGTTTCATGCAGTACGACCATCGGTTTGGACACGTGGCTTCGCCATCCTGTCTAACCTGCGGAGACATAGAAGAGACACCAGAGCACGTAGTGTTCAACTGTCCAAGGTTCGAAGAGGTACGTGCTAACATGCTTGCCGTCTGCGGACCGGACACGACAGCCGACAACATCGTGCGGAGGATGTGCGAGGACACCAATACTTGGCGCGTAGTCAGCGATGGGTTCACCCGGATCATGACTGCCTGCAAAGGAGTTGGAACCAGCACCAGTCCGCGATCGGTGTAGTTTGACTCCTTCGTCGGGGAGCACCTGAGTAGTGTGCGTCCGACCCTGGCAGTAAAGCATACAAAGATAAGACAATACCTTCTGCGTATGCTAGGTACGTCGTGCGTCTGTGTGTAGGATACCTCCAACGTAACCGTCGTGGAGTATCCGAGTCGAACGCGCCCTCTGCTACGGAAGCTGTGGGGATAAGACAATGCCCTCTCCACCGTGGAAATCGTAGAGGGTAGAGTATTCACGTCGCGGAATACTCTCGGGTAGAGTGGTCTCACGTCGCCGTCGAATGAGCCACTCGAGTCGGGTAGGATGACATCACCGTCGGGATTCATCTGAGTCGCAAGCGTCTAAGACCCGTACGTGTGCTGTGACAGGCGCGAGTCTAGGATAAGCTGCTCTCGATTCGGCACACGGCGGGCAAAAACCCTAGGATTGCCAGCCAAAAAGGGAGGAGGAAGACCGGACCACGGTCGGAGTAGAATGCCCTTTCGGCGGGGGGCATTCGAGTAGTGTGCTTCCGATCCTAGCAGTAAAGCATACAAAGATAAGCCAATACCTTCTAAAGCGAGTAAAGGCCGGATCTCAAGTCGTTAGAGGAGAGGTCCTTAGTCTTGAATCGTAACAAGAGGCAGGGTATATACATATGCTGGAGTTTGACTCGAACTGGAGTTTGCCGATGAGCGCTTAAGCGCGGACTTGGTCTTCCGTCTCGGGTATAGCCTTCGTTGCAGGTCCGGATGGAAATTATGACCAGAGGCCCCAAGTGGACTTTATGGCGTAGGGGTACATAGTATCATGAGTCGTCCAATTGCACCCATGGACCCAGAGTAGCATACTGGGGGGACTCGGTCGCTCGCCGTGCCTTGGAATGCAATCCGTAAAAAGGATTTACCACCTGGTGTAGCAGTCGCTCGTTTGAAAATTTTAGAACATAAGATCCAATTCTCGAAATCGACCAAACTATATTGGATCCGCCTTAATGTACTCTCTTTTCGATCCCTTTTTCAATCCGATCAACTGGTCGGTCGATTTGTGGCTCAGGATGGCTCACTTTACAGTCGATTTCGACAATTGTTCGAAAAGTTTTGGAAAGAGACGGATAGGACCAAAGAAAGTATGTAAAACGCGCCGCACGTTAGATTCGTAAATTTCCTGAAGATTTCTAAAGAATGCTCGGGAAATGACATACTTCCGCTGAGGTCGTAGGTCCGAGGTCATTGGCCCTGAACTGAGGATACACGCTGCAGTTCACTTTGATCTCGGCAGTTATCGCGGGTGGAAGCAAGTTGATCGCGTTTAGAATTCTTTTATAAAAGTTAGAGTTTTTTGAACGGTAACATAAGTGGCGAACATTTGAATTCCGAAGCTTATTTCATTTATTTTATTTTCCCAGCTAGTGCCAATATAGTTGGTCAGAATAGGGCTAGATTAACAGTGCGTGTTTTAACTAAAATCCAGGTAAAGTCGTGCTAAATCTTGAACCATACACCGTGCATGTGCTAACCATTACGCCGTATGGCCATACATAGTTTCGCCCTACAATCAGCTAACGAGGCCTTCCACTACAAGTCAACCGGAATTGCCGAAGATCAGCGGAAGAACCATCAGGACGACAGCGTCAGCCGCCACCCACGCCATCGTCCACGCCGCGGTTCACAACATCCAACCGACATCGCATTCTTCCAAGCGACCAGGGTAGCAGAATCACTCAGCAGCATTGGTTCTGCCAGCCAGCAGTCTACGTCACATCATCATCTCGAGAGCGAAGCGCCATCGGCTATGTCATCGTTCGAGCAGCAGATAGCCGGTGGAGTAAGTACAGCAGCCGAAACAAGAGAATTCCTTTGGTGAGTCGATGACTATTGTATTCCTTTCTCTTCTGGGATTTACAGCGCATTCTGCCAGACATCGACCACGCTGTGCTCTCATCTATATGGTGCAGCGTGGGGTTTTCTTAACGTCCATGAATGACGCCATCTAAAATTGCGCATAATTAAAAATTATGATTTTTCGGAAATTATAAGATCCGGATCAATTAAGAATTTTAGGCTGTGTGGAGCATAAAAGTATGCATACATTACCGAATTTATAGACGCCCACACAGCCCAACTCTATTCACTCGAGTGCCGGCAGCGTTACGTTTTTCTGCCGGAGAAGATATGGCCCGTTAGCACCAACGGTTCAAGTTTCGCTAATATATTTTTGCACGCACTGGATTAGGAGAAAATATTAGAGTAATAAGAAGAAGATATTTCTAATCGCATTCACCCATGTACATTACACGCTTCGAATTATAACACATGTAAAATGAACAACACAGATTTGAATTTACTTACCGAATTGAATAAAGGTTCACACATCTATGTAATTACACCAAATTAGAATAAATTACTAGAATTCCTCCAAATAAATGTTTTAAGTAGAAGAATTTTTATGTCTCGTCACTTTCGCGTAACGAATTCCTTGCCCGACGCCACGTGCGTCAATTTGAATTGGGCTTTTCTGTTTCCACGACCGAAACGTGTTGGTTTAGAGTGTTCTGAGGCCCAATGATGAGTAACTCAGGTATGAGTGACTTCTCACCGTATATTTTTTAGGAATCTTGGGGTGATTTAGGCATTCTAATGAAGTGAGTCCAAGATCTTTTCTTGAGTTTTACATCACATTCATTGTCAGCCTATCTGAATCGGTCCTTATAACATTTCGGACTATCTTCGGGACCTGCCCAGAAGAGAGTCTCAGCCGGGCAAACAAACCGTGGTGTGTAGTCTCCGGAAACGGAGTGGCGCAAAAGCTATACGCTTAAAGGGGACCGACCAGAGCAGGCTACACTGGGTGATTAACTAATAAAAAAAAGACTTGTAATTTACAAGTTGTAAACCATCGACATTTTCTCCGACAGTCGCACAGGCTGCTGATTACTTTGATTAAAAACGCACACAAGTGCTGAAGTAACGTTGGACTTTTAAAGATTTTTTAATGCCGTTTTTCTCATTTCAACAAAAGTGCAAAAGGGACGGACTTGCTATGAGCGGCAGTACTGTATTCAATACTTTAAAAAAAATTCGCCTTTGGGTATCCAAAAACTCGTTCAGTCCCAAATGCAGCATTTGATTGACTCTTTAATCAAATAAATGATTTCTATCATAACCTTCTATAATTTTGCTATCTGAATGTGTTATGTGAACCCATCACATATGTAGTCATTTGATATAAATAAAAAATCAGCGCCAATAATCCAAGTCTGAACTCAAACAAAATACGCGAAAATTGAATAGAATTCTTAGCCCGAACAGTCAAAGCCCTTTTTTCATAACCCATTTTCATCTCGACAAAACTGGGTCATGAAATTATGAATCCTGTGCGATTCGAGATCGTTTCGAGTTTCAACTCGAATCGAATTAGAATCGGTATAACGCATCTCGTTAGAGTTCTAAATTTTTAACGTACTAAATTTCGAGTAAACCGGGTAGTAGATCATCTCGAAACGTTCCATTCGAATCGTTTAAGATCGGTAATGCCAAAGTCGGTCGAATCGAACGAAACTCGATTGTTTCTATTTCCATAATCCCGCCCCTGGTTACTAATTTCCTGAATATCAAAGGTTGAAAGTTTCAATTCTATTTTCGTTTGGTCGAAAAGGTCCAAAATAAATGAAGATAGTAAAATCAGATATGAATCTATTTTGATTTAATATCATGTTTTGTAATACTTACTTTGTTGTTAACAACTGCTTGAAATATTATTCAACTAGATGGAAAAATTATCGCGTAAATTGTTATGGACGAACATTTTACATGTCATGGATTGCTAATCATGTTTTATCTATTAGAACAATATCAAGAAACAAAAAATGGCATCTCCGAATATTTACCATATTTAAGAGAAGACTCTCTTCTATCCTCTATCCGAAACATGAGTATTTTTTAAAAAATTTCTCAAATATCTTTAAAAAAATTTTAACTATCTAGTTCTAATTGAAACCATTAACTCAAGTTAGAATAAATCATTCTCATTATGGTTTTTATTTAACCAGGTACTGGAGATCAAAAGCAGATTTCATTCCCGGAAGTTTTCAGGTTTCCTGTTGATGTAATTCGTATCCGTATTCAAACTCACCCACGAAT
Source organism: Uranotaenia lowii (assembly GCF_029784155.1). Taxonomy (NCBI): domain Eukaryota; kingdom Metazoa; phylum Arthropoda; class Insecta; order Diptera; family Culicidae; genus Uranotaenia; species Uranotaenia lowii. The sequence goes on from NC_073692.1 coordinate 257,646,680, forward strand.
AATACATATACGAAATTATTAACCAACATTACAAAAACCACCAGACCCATGTTAAAACTTTGCACTCTTGACAATATGACATTTCCTATCCCGAAAAAAAAAATATAAAAATCCCATCCACGGCTCAGGACAAAGCAAAGCGCACACCCAAGGGCTTGTCAACGAATTTCAGCCACAGATTTGTCCCGATTTTTTTCGTGTCCAACCTATGCAGTTTGATCCCAAGGGCAAAGCTTTTTGGGCAGCTTTATTATAATCAACGAGGGAAATACATTCGAGCGCCGAGATGCTTGAGGATTTCGGAAATCGTTAATGTGACTGTCTTTGTGTTTCTGTGTTCTGGGTTTGTGTCCAAAATTTTAAACGGAATGTCGCTGCTAGGAACTGAGAAATTTCATCAACCAATATCATTCCCGGGAAAAAGGTTCTGCTCTAGCGGAAATGGCTTTTGTTGAGATCCTGTCATTCGGTTAGAAAAAAGGGAAGAAATATTCAGATTGTTCCTGCATGCATGGAGGCTTTTTCGGTGTATGAATTTATTCAAAGTTATATGAATAAAATAAATGGACCGAAATTCGGAATCAAATAGGTAATCCAAACCAGATTCAAGTTATTGGACAGGAAAACAGCAGAAGTCATGAAAAAATGGGTATGCTATAATTATATATTAAATTATGAGAAGGTATTTTGTCTTTAGTCCTTGTAATCTTAGTGTAAAGAAGAGTAATTTCTGTTTAAAAATAGTTTGTCATAAATGCTTTAAATTTACAGCATCTTTAAGCGAGATAAAAAGTTCAGTCCCTTGAACTCTTGATTATTCAGGTTAAACCGTAACACAATGTTGTACTTTCAGAAACATATAATTAAGATGAATGATGAATTTGAAAAATGTTGTGTAAATCTTTGTTTTACTTTCAACTAATATAAACAGATGTGAAATTAATTTTTTTATTTGGTCTGGTCTCACCTTAAAAGAAAAATATTAAAATTTTTAAGGGTAAAGCGGACACTTTCAATATTTGCACTTATCTTATAATGATAATATGTTTGCTTGGAGTGCATGAACACTTTCGAGACCATTTGTTGATTTACATACATAGCATAGTCTCATAAAAGCCTACAAAACAAAGAAATCTTTGGGAGCGCCGATGTGGTCTAGCGGATAGGCTGGCGAAAAAATTTTTGTTGCTTTGGTCATTTTTTTTTTAACATTCAGAGATTTTTGTTTAAGGCATTCGGAATAACTTATATTTTTAAGGAACTTTTTTCTTGTTTATACATGTTAACTCGGTGAATTCCAGTTTACGTACTTCAAATTTGTTGTAGGTTCTAAAGAGAGGTGATGAGAAAGAAAAGTTGCAAAGGTATACTGCAAAAAATCCACACATCAGGCACATGTGTGGGCCTATATAGATTTTTGCCATGTGACTCACATATAAAAAACGTATGTCGGCATTTAATATTATGCGACACATAAAAATTACGATATTACGCACATAGATATTATAAGTGTACTACAGTTTTCAAACGCCTTAAATTAGGCAAGGATTTTGTTTGATCCATAGGCATAACTTTAGAAATATTCGAACTCCTTAAACTCCTATAGAAAAAAAAAAAAAATTCGAACACGGTTTCGACAAGTTTGGAAATATTAAGATTACGATTTGCAATCTTGATTGATTTTATTATTATAAATTGTGTTTATCTGCAATAAAACATTAAAAATTATCTGTAAAATCCGCTGTTTTAACAACTCATGGCTACTGAAACATTTGTTTTGCATTTGAAATAAGTGTCTAGCAACTTCAAAATCCCATCACCCATCAGGTATCCAAATTATTTTCGATTCTGGAACTGAAAAGGCAAAGTTGAGAGCAGTCCGGTATCACCGGTTTTCCCTGCAAACGAAAATAGATGTTGAGAAAAATCTGATAAATGTTGAGAAAAATTTGATTACAAATCTATTAAACTTTGCTGCAACATCCACAAAATATCCAACTAAACCAGATTGCAAAGACACTCTTCAGTTGCGCCATCCCTGCAACAATTATGTATATCTACAAATAGTTATGTATGTTGCTACAGCGGTGAATTAAATCTTCCAACAATAGATGTACAAACTTCTTTAAAAAAATCAAATATTTTGTTTTTAAAGGCATTGCCGGTAAAAACACGCCCACTTTTTCATCAGCGGCCATTTTGAGAAAGTGAAAAATTTCAAAGCCGAAAACTATAGAATTTTTGTGTCAGATACAAATGCACTTTATATTCCGGACATAAATGTTATTTGTGGCAAATACATATTGGCCCTTATTCTGCGCCGCGCGTGACGTGACGCTTGTCACCTCACCTCGGAGTCACCGTGAGTTTTGTCACCTTATTCCCGTAGTCGATGTGGGTGAAGTGACAGAGGTGAGTGACTGAATGAACACAATGGTAGAATTTGTTCTGTATTGATTTGTTTTCGTTCGCGCTTCGAGTTTTCCAAACTGATTTTTAAAGCGATTAGTGATAATTCCGGTTCGCAAAAGGCCACCAACGAGTCATAAGGTGACAGCAAGCAACTTAAGAGAAAAAACGGGCATTTTTGTGCGTCCTAAGTGGAGAAAGCTGAAACCAGAAACTCCAACAAGAAGGAAAAAATAACAATCGACAGCTGCTGCTGCAACCAACAGGTGTCCAACAGGCGGATTCAAGTAAGTAAGGTGATTTTTCTTTTGTATACCGCTTGGCCAGAACAGCTTCCGGAATTTGTGTCATTACACAAATTACACGATATAAGCGATTAACGCGATTTTTTTTTGTTTTCAGTGGTGCTGCCGATCTAGGTGCTTTCCCTGAGCCATCATAAGCCCACAGCCCAGTCGCCAATAGGGATTATGGAATGCCGAGCACTGGTATCGAAGTCAACAAGGCTGCAGCAGCACCAGAGGGCAGCATTGGTTGGCAGTTTGTAGTGGATGCGAAAATTTGATTAAGTTTCTACCTCGTCATTACCGGAAACCATACCGGCAATTCTCCCTTTTTAACCATAAATTTTTTTGTTGATTGTCAGATCCGATTGCCGTTTCAATTCAGCAATTCAAGTTAATTCTGAACCCACAATTCGGTTTTAAATTGAATTTATAACTGATTCTTTGCAACCTACAATTTTGATTGAATTTCTAACAACTCCGCTTTACAGTAATTTTCGTTATATTTCTTTTTTTTTCTTACTCGTCATCACCTAGAAGGTACCGCCAATTGTCACCTTAAATCGTAAAGGTATGAACCAAATAAAGATGTTACAAAAAAAACTTATCGGTAACAAACAGTTTGAAATTTAATTCAGCCAAATTGAGCAGAAATCCCTAAAAAACCCTTCAACTCCAACACGTTTATAAAAAGAAATTTTCGTCGTTTAAAATTTGATAGATAATTGAAAGCTTTAAAACATGCTGGATATATTTTTTGATTGATTTCTAACAACTAACAACTCCGGTTTACTGTAATTTTCGTAATTTTTCATTTCATTTCCATCTCGTCGTCACCTGAAAACGTACCGACAATTGTCACCTAAAATCGTCACCCGAATGCGACGATTCTCACCCACGGTGACTACGAGAATAGGGTAAGAACTCACTAAGTTCATCCGAAGTGACAATCCTCACCTAAACCGACTGCTGGAATAGAGTGACTTGGGTGACTCTACTATCGTCACGTCACTCGAGGCGCAGAATAAGGGCCATTATATCAATAGAAAAAAAAACCTATATGTAGAGCAATTTGAGCAGACGTAAATGTAAGGAAATATACATCTTAAGTGTGGTCTTTTCGCAGTGTAGTAGTAAAGTTTTTTCTTCGTAAACATAGTTACCATTACAAAAGTGACGTTACTATCGACAATTTTTGCGACATATTTTGCCTAGGATAAATGAAGCTCCCTGACAACGACGCGTCGCGACGCAGGCTTTTTTATGTTTGTTTCTCTTTTTCTCTCCGACGTGCAATAGTGTGCGTTCTCTTGCGCTTCCTTAATAAAAGTGTACCTCATTGGGTTTGAGCTTCCAGATGAAGAAAAAATGAAGAATACATTGGGAAGAATGGGGAGAGTTTTTTTTTTCAATAACCAAATTACACTATTGTTAATAATATATTTGAGATTTAGTTTACAATTTTATCACTAAAACTAATTTGAATTTTATCCACAGCTTTTCTTATTGTTTTTGTTGATAAGCTGGAATGTGGGTGGTGGTCGGTTGCTTGGTGGCGTTGAAGGAAATGGTGAAGCATCATTCGACTTGAAACATAAACTTTAACAAGATCTTTGAATTTCAGGAAGTTGTGTTCTGATTTTATGTAATAGGACATTGTATCGAGGTATTTAGCCGACCGAATAATCGGTACATCTAATAAATTCAGACACCTGATATGTACACTCAAAATAATCTGCACGTAGCGGCTACGTGGAAAACTATATAATTTTTATCCAATTGATTTTCACGTAGCTTCTACGAATCAACAATGTAAACCCTCCCCTAATAAGAATCGGTGCTTCATGAATGTCATCTAAAATTTACGTGAATTTAAGATGGTTTCAATTTGGTTTGATGGTGAATATGACGTGAAATTAATTCAGTATCGAGATGCTATTTTAATCAGTTTCATTGTTTCTATTAATCATTCAAACTAACGAGCCTATAGTAAACAAAGAGACGAAATGTCATGATTGGAATTTTCAATTTTCTGTCAGTGTCATTCCAATCGAGCAAAACCAAGCAATCTTAAAGGCAGCCCCACAGCAGGGTTGCAAGCTTTTTATTTTAGAAGGGATCAGATTGCGCTTCTTTGTATGTAGCCTCTTTAATTCAAACTATTATTATATTTCGAATATCAATTCAACAATAAATTTACGTATAATCGTTTATTTTGCGGAATATTTTCAACTTATAGTTGCCATTGCATATATTTTTTTGCTGCTGCTTATTGTACCAACCGTGTTGCTGTGCCTGTAAGGTTATAGTAGAAATTAAAATTTATATGAATATGCCACCTGCAATCTTGACTTACCGGTAGATGAATTTGAAGACCACCAGTTTTACAACCTCCGGTCTTTTCCTGAATGCCTTGATCCTCCAGCCGCTGAAGGATGGAGAAAGGCATCACCATCACGTCTTTTTTCTTCGACACCAGGACCACTGTCGTCGTTCAGTTCTAGAAATTAGGCCGGAACAAATTTTAAATCCTTCTTTTGTCACTCAGAGTTGGAACATCGCGAGGGGGGGGGGGGACAATAAAAAATAATGCCAAAAACAAATAAATTGGAATAAATTGCACAAAATCTTGCATGCAAAAAATTGCATGCTATATCATTGCACAAAACCTATAAAATAATGTATTTTTTTATTGAAAAATTGAATAAAATCAAGAATACACATGGTGAAATTACTTTCATCTTCCAACATTTCTTTTTTGGTCTTGTTATCTTTCGGATACTTGAATTTTTTTTCAAAATTTCCATGAAATACTTAAAACTTTATTTATTTCCCCCTTCGGGTTTTTGGAAATTTCGAAGGGGGGGGAGACAAAAGAAGAAATTGATATTTGTTCCAGCCTTAAAAACAAATGAGAAATTTTGAGAAAAAACTAAAAATTTCTTTCTATTCACTGCATAATGAATGTTCCGTTTTTTTTTTCTTATAAGAATCGCATACTACAAGCTCGTTTCAAAAGCTCCAAACGGATTTCAGATCATTTACGTGAATTTCATGTGACGTCTATGTGGAAGGAATGAAGTTATTACAAAATCACGTATAATCGATAAGATGCAACAAAACCTTCGTTTACGTGAAAAATACCGTAGAATAAATTTCTAAATTATTTTGGGTGCAGAAAAACAAACATTATGTTACAAGTTCATAATCTCCAGATTGTTCACTCACAGTTTCTGCACTTGAAGATTGCTTGTAAATCCTGGTTTTCATTTTTTGAAAGTTGACTTTGTTTTTTTTATGACCTTTTGGTTTTTACGGGCTTTTGCTTTCAACAATTTCTTTCCATAAGGAGAAGATGTCAAATCAGTAGCCCCTTCATTCCGACCAGATCTCCCTGTCGGCTTCGCAGTTTTTGGACCACCAAATTTTGACACCAAACCATCGCTACCCAGCATGTAATAAACGTTTGGATTAATGACGATATTGTTAGCTGAAGAATTTGAAGAATCATCTGAAAAGACATGAAGTTTGAAGCAAGGTGGGTATATATTCAGGAGGTGTTCCCGAATAACAAATTCCCGATTCAGCCATTTTGGCTTTGCAACTATACGGAACTCATGAAGTTTGTTTACCAACAAACCACAGAAAAGCTGAGCAAAAAATAAACAAACTCATTGAGAGCCCCGCTCACTCCTCGCCTACTTACTGTGAAAGTCAGAGAACCTAGTGTAGTGTAGTTTTGATTTCCATTCTATAAACACGTACGTTTACCAAAGTCAAATCCAAAAGAAGTTCCACTTTCGAAGTTCGTAGTAGCGTTTGAAAAATCGTCTGAAACAGTATAGAATATTTGTGTTATTCAGTCATAGCAATTGTGAATTTCATTTTCACGTTTTATTTTCGAAGTGTTTTTGTGTTTTTGTTTAACTTGGTCGCTACGGACCTCAGAAAAAGTATTTGGATTATGTTTTTGCGTGTTTTTCGATTTCGAAAATTTGTGGACTGACAGTTGCACTCTCGGTATGTGTGCCTACGTCTGGATCCATTAGAATTGTATCCCATTTACCCGAAAACCATTGCCCAGAATGGATTTTTCCCAGAATGACAAATACCCGAAATCAAACCCCAGAATGAATCATTTCCCAGAAAAAAATTCCCCAGAATGCACCATTTACCAGAAATTTTTTCCCAGAATGGACCATTTCCAAGAATTTTTTTCCCCAGAAAGGAACATTTACCAGAATGGCTCAAATCCCAGATTTTTTCCCCTAGTATTTTTATTTGTTTTTTTTTTTCTAATGAATTCTTGAATATTTCATATGATTCGTAATTAATTTTTCAAAATGATTTTTTAAATGAAGCTACGAATTTGAAATTTTCCAACTAAATTTATTTTAGAACCAATACTGTGCTTTGTGTATGGTTTGGGTACTTTAATTGATTCAATGCTTACCATGGTCCTTTAAAAAACCGTTTTGGTATCCGACTCCTCACGCTGCGCGTTCGAACTTGAAAGACGTTTTGTCCTTCACGCTGTCGCGTGGCGGACGGGGCTAAGGGATCACCCCTAGCTTTCACGCAGACCTAGGAAGCCCCGGCAGACCTAGACCAATGTCTTAGGGCCGCCGCTTCCGACGGCGGGTCGGCGGCCTCCTCGGATTTGGGAGCTTCGGCGGCTTCGTGCCGCCTCAGCCCCTTCATCCTCGTTGGTTGCGGCCTTGCCGCAAAAGAATAAAGTTATGAAACTTCATTTTTTTTTTGTAACAATTCCTTTTTTTTTTAAATAATTTCTAGTAAGGATAAATGTTTTCAATTTTCTGGGAAATGGTCCTTCTGGCGAAAAAAATTCTGTTACATGGTTCATTCTGGTGAAAAAATTTCTGGGAAATGGTACATTCTGGCGAAAAAATTTCTGGGGAATGGTTCGTCTTGGGAATGGTTCTTTCTGGCGATTGGAATTCTGGGGATTTTTCATTCTGGGCAATGGTTTCCGGGTAAATGGAGTACAACCTCCATTAGAATGAGTGTTTGCCCTGCGTCTAGCTGAAAAGTTTTGTTCGAAACACTGGAAGACCGGACACATTCTCGATATTGGATTCGCTTCGGCAATTCCTGACGAGGTGCTCGGTTGATCAACTAAAAAATTGATAGAAGAAGATATAAGTACATAATTTTGTAGGCGAAATGAAAATTTCAATTTGTACCTTCGATTGCAGGAATACTGTGGTTACCATTGTTACTTTCCGTATGTAACTCCATATTCGGTTCAAAAATATTTAGGAAATCAGCAGCAGCATAGTCTTGCCGTAGCGGTGTAAGCTTCATTGACCAGAGCTGCTATATCGTAAAGAGTCACTTTGGAACCGGGATTGCGACAAAGGAAATGTTCCACAGTGCGATTATAGTGCCGTTTCAGTGGTGCCATAAAGACCACATCTAGTGGTTCATCATAAGCTTTCACTTATGATAAAAAAAAACATTTAAAAAAAAGGAAACAGTCAATTGATCATCGAATTTTAATTGTCTTTAATCCAAATTTTATCTCATCCAAAGAAGCCTACTTTCTTCATCCGCTCGAAAAATCACGAATATTTTTTAACATACATATTTTCTAATGTCTAAGAAAATTTTTAAACAGAAAATATAAATCTCAATAGACAGTGTTTAGTACAATCCTGTATATGTAAGTTTGAATGACGCATATCAATTAGGGCAAATCAAAAATCTTATCAGTTCATCCCACAAACACACATCTCCGGTTAGGATTATACGATTATTTTAGACTCCATATTTCTACTGAAAAACCTTTATTGATACCACTGGAAGGTTTTTCAATGGAAAGGACAGCGGTATACCACTCTAACTCAAACTGATGTGTCAATAACTTGCCTCCATCGAACAGTTAACTTTTTACGATATAAGCCATTTTCGCACTATATTGGGCTCAACAAATGTCAATCTTGTTCAATGAACTATAACGCATTTCCTAGGTCGAATAAAAATGTCACCGGAATGACAACGGCATCACAGGCAGGTGTGTGACAGGTGTTTTATTTTCATTTTGATATTTCTTTACAAAAGCTGGAGCTTCGCAATTTCTATCCAGCGGCCGGCGTCCAGCGTTTAATGGACGGTTGGGATGAAAATAAACCGAGCAGCTGATGACGGTAGCCCACTGGCGGGATTAATTTCCAACATATAAAACCATACCATAAAATAACAAACTGACGTGACCAACATTTCTCTCTATATCTCATGACAATCTCATGGCGGAAGCGAGAGTAGAAATGAAGAAAGAACGCGCGAAAAAACTCTACAGAAACCATATTTTTCAGCTAAAATCATGTTCCTTTCCTGGAGGAAGAGCACAAAAAATACTCATCACGTTCATACATTTGGAAAGTACCGGAAAAAAAAGTTCCTCCTCCCACGCCACAGATCCGCTTTTGGTCGAGCTCAGCTCAGTCAGTGGACAGTGGGTGCATTTTAATGAGTTTTCGAGTGTGCTGGTGCTATTTTGTTTTACTTTCTGGAGATTTCTCCCCTTCATTTCGATGGTGGCCGAAATGCAAAAGTGGAATCTGAACCGGAACTCTAATTTAGTAAACTTTCATGGCGCAATAAAATGTACAAACGAAGCAGAGCGTATTTCTCTATCATCAAACGGACAGAGACAGAGAGTGCTAATGAAAAGTAGTGTTTTAATCGCAAGCCTATTAGGCTAAGTGCTTTGTTTCAATGGTTTTCTTTCTTAATGCCAATAAATTTTCCATTTCATTTCTTGTTTTTGTACGCACATTCTTAGCTTCTAATTTTGAAGCAAAGCTATCACTGGAAACAATAGTTTTCATCTCGGATATTTTCATGGAAAGAAAATCGACGCTCCACAAAAAACTTTTGATGAAAATGCTACAAAAGTATCAATTATGAAGGGTAAAGACACTAGTTTTGGCACAGGTACCATTAATTGAACACTAGTAAAACTTATTAACACCAAAAAGAACAGTTGAAAAATTAAACAAAAATTGTTATGCCTTCATCAAAGCATTTGCTTCATTTGTAGAAAAAAAAACGTGAATAGTTTCTGGCTTAATAAGCCACAATCGGAAAAACAGCCGCCGACCAAGGCCCAGAGGATAGCGTTCAAATCTTCTAAGCCAGAGGTCATAAGATCGAATCTCGGTCACGGCTGTTGGTTCTAGCATTTGTAAGATGCTAGCCATCATGTCCTTGAAAGATGTACGCCTTAGTGTTAAGTTTGAATTAGATCTCTTTAAAGAAACATGAAGTTTCACTGAGATCCTGTGTATGTTCGTTTAAAAAAAAAACAAGGAATTTCGAAATTGGACGTGCTTTTTCCACCCGATAAAAAAAAAATTCCTTTTTTTGCATTGAGGGAAAATGGGAAGAAATGCAAATAAAAGTCCATGATAACGTCATGACTGTTATCACATACTTCTTTTCTAATGATTTACGAAGAAGTGGCAACTTTCATCATCTATTTTTCGAATCATACTCCAAAATTCACCAAAAATCATCAAAAACGCTGATGTTTCAATTTTTGAACGTTCAATCTTGCAGTACCAGTTTCTTAAAGAAATGAATGTACCAATTATATTAAACAGAGATTAATTGGGTGCTCTGAAATGTAAAAAAATTGTTTGTTAGTTGCTTGTTGCCCCTTGTATACTTTGGTTGTAAGGAAAATTACCCCTAAATGTATACACTCGTTTCCAATGCTTAAAGGGTGATACGGTCAAAATTTGGTCAATATCAACTTGACGTATTTCTTTCAATTTTGCATTTAAAAAACCTGAACACCCCTCATTTTGAAGGTGTGTGTGTGTTGAATGTTGCTCCTATTTTGATTTTGGAATTCACTCTTCAGTTGTCAAAATGCCGTCCAAGGAAGAAGAGCATCGTATCAAAATTTTGCTCGCGCATCGCGAAAATCCGAGCTACTCGCACGCAAAGCTGGCAAAATCGCTAAAAGTTGCCAAACCAACCATTACAAATGTAATTAAAGTGTTTGGGGAACGTTTGTCGACAGCCAGGAAGTCTGGATCGGGGGGAAATCGAAAACCGGAAGCCGCTGAGACGACAAAGAGAGTTGCCGGTAGTTTCAAGCGAAACCCTAACCTCTCTCTCCGAGATGCCGCAAATAAGCTGGGTGTATCGTCTACAACCGTGCATCGAGCCTAAAAACAAGCCGGACTATCGACTTACAAGAAGGTAGTGACTCCAAATCGCAATGATAAACAAAATACGACGGCCAAAGCGCGATCCCGGAGGCTGTACACGACGATGCTGACGAGTTTGACTGCGTGGCAATGGACGACGAAACCTACGTCAAAGCCGACTACAAGCAGTTTCCGGGACAGGAGTTTTACACGGCAAAAGGAAAGGGAAGGGTAGCAGATATTTTCAAGCACATGAAACTGTCAAAGTTCGCGAAGAAATATCTGGTTTGGCAAGCCATCTGTACCTGTGGCTTGAAAAGCAGCATTTTCATAGCTTCCGGGACTGTCAACCATTAAATTTACGTGAAAGATTGTATGAATAAACGTCTGCTGCATTTCCTGAAGAAACACGGTTGTTCCGTACTGTTTTGGCCGGATTTGGCATCTACCCAGTGAACATTTTGGTCCGTATATTTCAGTTGTTTCTGAGATATACACACTTTTGTACAATCTGAAAAAGTTGTATAGAATATTCTATATGAGCCTGTACGTACCAAAGTGGAGGCAATATACGGACCAAATTTTGCTCACCCTGAAAATATAAAACTTTGTTTTGCGTTTTCAACAATTTGAAAGCAACTTTGCTTTGCATAAAATCTTAGGATTGTACAACTTACAACTTTCTATTGCCTGCCCTACAATTTGATTACAATTTCCTTTTGCAGGTAGCCTGAGGTTTGTACAACTTTCTTCGCCATGTAATAAAATTTATCGTTAATGTATCCCAAAGAAATTATATTTTTCCCTTATAACGATTTTAATATGAATCGCCTTGAACATTAATACAATAGAATTTAATGTTTACTGCGAAAAAAAATTGAACCTTATACAACTTTATGTGTCTCTTTTTCCTCAGTTTCGAACTCACAACGTTCCGATCCCTGTCTTTTGATACTTCCTCGGCGCCATTTCATGTTGATACAAACAAGCAAATTTGTTCATGTACAGTTGAGAGTTCCGTTTGAAAATTAGTTGATCGTATAAAATACCACAGACTGCATCATTTCGGACTTCAAATCTATTTATAGATGCCGTTTTTTGAAAAACAACTTTGATCTATCTCATAGACGATTCTATAACAATCAATAATTGTATTCAGTGCTGTGCGATCTTAGCTAGCTATTTACTGTACTGTTAAACTATTTGACAATCTACAGATTGTTTAAATTCCATTATACGATGTCCTTACAATTACTGTACGACCTTTCATGGAAATAATATGTCATCGTAGATCGCAAACATGAAAGATTGCGTAATTGTACAGTGGGATATAATATTGAGCTTTACACTATTCTACTGCAACTCAAAACAACTTTAGTGATCTTTCTATACGATTAACAAAATATTACCGTATATAATGAACTATACAAACCATAAACGATAAAATATAACTTGGTTTAGCTACAACATGATGTTTATACAATTTCAATTGAAACTGGATGCTTATACAATCTACAATAAACACTTCTTCACGATTTAACCGGATTTTTTAAAGCGTCGGCTGTGTTTTTGCAAACGCCGACTGTATGTGCCACTTTTTTCATTTTTATATTTTTTTCTTAACCCTCCAAAGCCGTTCGGGTCAATATGACCCGAAGCGCACATTTCAAACATCTTCATCATCATTCCAATATACTGATGAACTGGTAGTTTTGACAGACCAAGTATGTTCTATGAAAATAATGATCAAATTGACGCCAAAAAACTAAAATTTGAGTTTTTAAAATCGGTTCATTGAGAAATGAAATACAGCTAAGCAAAGCCAAAACTGGATGTCGTTTTTTTAAAGTAAGACTTTTTTCTACCGGAAGATCTGTCATAGCGGTAAAAACTTTCATTGGACCCCAACATATCTATACATTGTCGGATAGATGGATTCTTGACAATTTCCAACATCAATGAAAAAATTAAATACAGAAAAGCTGTCAGAAGTTATGAGTATTTTAAAAATAAAATTAATTTTTCGGACTTTTAACTTTCTGAACCAGTTTCTGAAAACCTGGTAATATATATCGACTTTATTTTGAAATGTTGAGTAATTAGAATAAATTACCTACACAATGAATATAATATCATCAAAATCGGTTAACATTTACAGCCAGGAGAACGAAATCAAATTACAACTCATATTTCCCCGAAACGGATATTTAGCGAACGGCTTTGGAAGGTTAATTAAAACGGCCTTCATGTTTGAAACAAAATTTGTCAAGGATTTCCATTTTTGCAATTGTTGTCATAAGATGATTACGATATTACTAAGCATAGGAATTGCATTATTAACAATTATTTACCGATTAAGTTAATCTCAATAAGCGGCTTTGAATGACATGTATGAATAGATTGTTTAATTTACACTATACGATTTTCTCACAATTACTGTACAAACTTGCAAGGAAATAATATGTCATCATAGATCGCAAGCATGAAAGATTGCTTAATTGTAGTGGGATTAAATACTGAGCTTTACACAATTCTACTGCGATTCAAAACAACTTTATTGATCTTTCTATACGATTAACAAAATATTACCGTATATAATGAACTATACAAACCATAAACGATAAAATATAACTTGGTTTAGCTACAACATGATGTTTATACAATTCCAATTTAAACTGGATGCATATACAATCTACAATGAACACTGCTTTACGATTTCTGGTTATCTGGGTAGCCACTACGGTAAAAAGGCCATGGAGTGGTACGCCGCCAACAACGTGCAGGTGGTTCCCAAGGACAAGAACCTTCCCAACACGCCAGAGCTCCGCCCAATTGAGAAATACTGGGCTATTGTCAAGCGGAACCTAAAGAAGACCAAAAAACTGCTAAGGACGAGCAGCAGTTCAAGGCAAACTGGCTTTCTGCGGCGAAGAAGGCGGACAAGGTGGCTGTACAAAATCTGATGGCAGGGGTTAAGCGTAAGGCCCGGCAATTCGGATTTGCAAAAGCGGAAGCCTAACTGAATATTTTTCCTGAATTTTATACTAATTAAACTTGAAAAAGAAATTTAATTTGATTTTTTTAAATAAACGATTTCACCGATTTACACGCGTTTTCCCTTGACCAAATTTTGACCGTATTACCCTTTACGTGTTAAAAAAATTGCAACCTGCCTTTTCAATACGAGAATCATCGTGTTCAACAATTGTGAGTTGTGAGTAGAATAATTTTTAACAAAGTGGCATGAACAATGGTTCTGATTCATATTTTCAAGAAAAAAAAACACATCGATTCGAAGCTGTGTGTAGTTCAAGCTTAAACTACACAAACAAAGTTCTATCCTAAAACCCTTCCGTTATTTTTAATTGATCACAAATTAAATAAATCCCAAAAATGGTGTCCATTATACAGTCCTTTTCCCCTAAATACTTTTGAAATAATTTTTATAGTCCCGAAATTGGCGTTATTACAAAACACAGATATTTTAGTGAAATTGAGGGGTAATTCGAATCATAGTAATAACTTGATAGTATACATTTAAGGGGTAATTTGGGTTCAACTATCAACAAAGCTGTAGTTTGTTTACATTTTCAAGCACCCACCCAACTGTTCAATAATTGATACATGGGGTACATTTCTTTACGAAACGAGTAATGCAAGATTCAACGTTCAGTAATTGAAAATTGGTGTTCCAATAGTTGAACACTTTAATATGCAAAATTTTAAGAAAATACACATATAATGGAAGTGGTAACTCTTCAATTTAATTCTATCCAATTTATCATTATTTGGTCGGAATTCGGAATAGTTATCTATTGAAGGATATGCGAAACATGATAAACTACCTATACAATGAAGATCAGAACATTTGTCCTATTTTTTATGATTTTATTAGAAAAAAAATCCATGTTGCAGACAGTAGAAATGGCAAAAATACGATGCGCCAAATTGAACTGAGAGCCACCTTAGAGGTTAAGCTCAAAAGCATGTTTTGGTCATGAAAACAGATTTTGTGCGAAATAATCTTATGTTGGTTTTTTCGACTCTGAACAGTTCTTCGGCACGTCATCAACTGATATCTGATAAATAAAATGATAAAAAACATTCTCGTGGCTAAAAACTTAATGTTGTTTGTTAAGCGTTTGTAAAAATCTCGTTTAGCCAGACTAAACCGAATCCCTTGAATTTTGTTCCCCAATTTACTTAAGGGAATGTTAAAATTTTTAACATTTAACGATAAAAGATATTTATTGCTCTCTGTCGTTCAGAACGTAACCGGTAAGTAACAATCAGAGAAATTCCGCATTTCAAAAGTGTGAAATTTGTATGGCTCGGTTTACTATGGCACGACAACAAAAAAAAACATTTTTCTAACATCAGCCATACTCGTTAAGTGCTGCTCGTTAAGCGCCTGTAAGTAGGCTCCTACCTTTAGAACAAATTACCCAGTCAAAAGTACATGAATTTTTTTTGAATATTTTGGTAGGTACGACCAGAGTGTTTATGTGTTTTTTATTAAATTTATCTCATAATTCAAAATAGTCTTTTTCTTCATCCAGCAGAATAACACTTCAAATTTTGAACAAATATTCTGTGGCTTTCAGAGTACGAATACGAATTATTGAATAGTGAAAGAAAACGCTTTAATGATGCCGTAATGATTTTTGTTTGATTTTTCTGCATCATAGAATTCATTGATTCGCGTTTCACTGGTGTTCAATTTTATGATACCTGTTCAATAACAAGGGCTTCTACCCTTCTAAAATTAAATCTCTATTGCTGAATCTTGTTGTGTAAGAAATATCTACTTATTTTGTTTAAAATCAATCGGAACTAGGTCGTACAAATCTTATTGTGTCAAAAAATGTTTTTCTTAAATGTAAAAACTGAGATTGAATCAAAAGAAAATCGTACTGGAGAAAATTTATTACACGCTTAACTGAAAGGTTTCTTACGCCTGACCTCATTTACCCCCCTTTTTCTATCTCTTGGAGTTGTTGTTAGTTTGTTCTGTTCTCTTCCTTCAAGATTCGATCTGTGTGTCGATTCTATTGTCGGGTTGTTCCGAGCAGAAGAAAGAAAATGCCACTGGAAAACAACGACCGTAGAAGGTTCTCAAACAGAAGATATAGAAAAGAAAAAAAAACATTTTCCCCAACCTCCATCATCGGTTTGTGCAGAATTCAATACTTAATATGGATGAGCGCTAACTAAGAGATGAAATACGATCAATATTTAAAGTCCTAAAATGGACTCTCTCTCGCAGTCAAACACCTCGCATCACTTGTTCCGATAATCAACTTAGGGGTT
This sequence comes from Uranotaenia lowii, assembly GCF_029784155.1. Lineage (NCBI taxonomy): Eukaryota > Metazoa > Arthropoda > Insecta > Diptera > Culicidae > Uranotaenia > Uranotaenia lowii. The sequence continues at coordinate 257,662,863 of NC_073692.1, forward strand.
CGTTTTCAGCTTTCCATTCTTTTTGGTTTTCGTATATAGTGTATGTATGTGTGTTCCGGTTTACCTTTTTCTTTGGAAGTTATACATATTTAATATTTGTCTGCTTACTTATTGCTGCAAGAATTGATGCAAAATGGCAATATGGGAAAGTTTTTGCTAACACAGAGTCCAATGGATGGATAGTCCACCCAATCGCTAAATAGAAAGAAAAGTTTAAAATAATAATTACGATTATCTGGCAATTTAAAAATGATTACCTACTTACCTTAAGGGTCGCCAGATTTCGACGTTTCATGCATTTTTAAGTCATTTGGCATAAAAATTTCGATTTCCTTTAGAGCAAACGCACCAACACGGGAGTATACGCGGCCCGATTTTGCTCATTTCAGCGGACCGATTTTGGTATACACACTCTTTCGCGCACCGGGCGGAAGCATTAGAGCAAACGCACCAATGAGTGAGTATACGCGGCCCGGTTTTGCTCATTTCAGCGGCCTGGTTTTAGGATACACACTCTTTCGCGCACCAGTTGGGTGAGCATCGCGGGCGAGTCTTAACTGTTACACTGAAAAAGGGAATTAAAAAATCATTCATATTAATAAATTCAAAGCGGCAGTTATTTATTCATTCGAAAATAAATTATTTTTTCAATTGTATTCAAATATTGCACTGTGTTATGGTTAAAAAGATACATTGAATGCTATGCATTGAATTTTTTTCATAGTTTAAAAAAATTTTTAAACAGTTGCCTGATAAATTTTTAAATTAGATTCTTACAAACTCGTTCTGTTTATTTTTAAGAAATTGTACAATATCGTACGTGGAATAATCATGAAATTCAACCTTATATCGATACTCCCTTCGGGCCCTAGAAAAAACCACCCTATGTTTCAGTGAGAGATGTGCTGGCCGTGACTTGGGCCCCATTTTCGAAATATACCTTTTCCTCTTCTAAAAAAAGTGATGAATAAAGAAGTTCCAAAAAACCTTATATCGATATACGTTCACAAATGGTTATAGTATTTTATAAACTGTTTAGGAAATCTTAACTGTTCTAAACTGTTAAGAGATCTTTAGAAAAATAATTCGCATATGGTGCCACCCAGACAGTCATCAAAAATCCCAAAGCACATTTCCAGTTAAGTTACCATGCGATCATTACTATTTTGTTATTTTAAATTGAATTTATCATGCATTTTATTCAACATTTTGAAAAATAAAGAATATCATCAATAAACATTTAGTAGTCTATAATTTTTCAGTGCATGTTTGCTCTCGCCCCTTTCTTGTGAGCAAATTTGGTGACTTTGTCGGTCCCGACGGCAACGGCCCTATTTTGCTCACCCATATACTAACCCCCGGTGCGGTATAAAAGTGATTAAACTCGTGAGCATTTTCACTTTGCTCGCGATTGCTGCGGATGCTCTTATATTTTTAAATTGTGCAGTACACCGAGAAATTTTTTGCAGAAAATCTTAAATTAAATTTATACTGATCGAGTAAATTGTTAGAATCGATAGTTTTTTCGCTTTAATTTCGATTATTATCATTATTATTAATAATTATTATAATGCATGGTGATTGATGGCGGTTATTCGACGGGTTGACTGCAATCCGTTACATGACGTCAATGTTGACATGCTGGTTGAACATGTCATACAGCAGCAACAGGTCCAAGCAGCTTCGAGCGACCAGTAACCGGGTCCGGTGGCGGATGCAGCAGGAACTTCTGGACAGTAACAGCCGGAATCATCCGAAAGTCAGCGGAACTTGCGCGAAATATGCCAGCTGCTGTGAAGTTCCATCATCAAGCAGGAGCCGCCGCTGCTCCCAAGACTTCGGCCTCAGTGAGTCGGAACCGTTTGCCCTGGTGCAGCGCAGCGAGGAGGATTGTATGCGCCATTGCCTCGGTCAAACCTATCTGCTAAAGATACTGCTTATAGACCTAGCAACAGTTTCAGCGAATTGACGACCGATAAGTGCAAAACGTTACTCATACGGTCTCTGTCAGAAACAGATAAAGTGTGGAACGACTAAATACCGGATTGTGAATCTTCGCCACCGGCCCGGGTTAGATTATTCGAATCGTATCTATTCTAAAAAAAGAAACACTTCGAGTCAAGCTACATTTTAACATGTAATCAACAATAAAAATAAACATTTATATCAATTTTTTGATTATTTATTCATACGATAACACACCATTTTTATTCTAAAATTTTTCGTCTATAAATTGAAGCTTTTTTCTCTTGACACTTCTATTTGTAATTTATTGCTGCAGCTAACGTAGTGCCAATGCTGGGAGGTTTCCGTGTTATTGAATCTGTAAAAAAGGAAGAATGAATAGGTGTTTTGCTTTGCTTTTGTCGATAGAATTTACATTTTTGTTAAAAACAACAGCGTAGCGGGCGGATAAAGCTCGAAGGCTAACTCCCATGAATGAGACCGCGGTGCCAGCTGAGTCGGTGGAAATCTTTTCGACTTTCATCCTCAAATACATCACCGCTTCCGGTGGTAGTTGTTTGGTCAGCGAACGTTTAGCTTAGCTTAGCTTAGCTTGATTGACTACTCACATCCACCTTAAGTCATTGAACCCGAAATGCCATTTTAAACTATAACTGAAACTGATTTGATACTTTTGTGTTAGACTTTATTACGTCATCATTAATACTTAAACATTTCGGATTCCATAACCGCAGGCGTGGCTAAGTAGAACGAATTCCACATCGCCAATGGTTGCTACTCCGTGATTGACCGAGGCCATCATTTTTGTCCAGAGGTCAAAAGAATCGTGTCTGGGATTGACAACATATTCTCAATGAACAAAACTGATGCTCTCTCTTTATACATCAATAACGGCGCCGGCCACGTCCTAGTAGTCAATAGATAGAGAGGAAAATAAGTGAAAAGGATGAAAGAAATCAAACTTATGCTTTAGGACCGAGGTCACCTCTGCATCCTAGCAAAACAATTTTGGTGCGGATGTGGGGAAAAGGGATATGATCAGGAAACACTTTTGACATGTGTAAAGATCTTGTTCTCGAAACCTATTTTCCTATGCTTCTAGTGTTTAGTATAAGGATCTTATTTTTGAAAAATCCAAAAAAAAATGTGACTGGCACTATTGTGATAACTAATAAGAAATAATGCAATGATATTTGTTTTTTATAATAAATAGGTGCTTGATTTTTTCATGAGTAATTAAATTCGCTGTTTTTTTTAGTTCATTGACGTGTAACTAACATATGCCTCATTTAGAATAAAACAATTTACAATCTTTCCTAACTCTAACAGTAAGGCTTGTGAACAACAAACTCGAGAGGTTTGATATAATCGAAAGCAATTTTGTGAAATGCATTAGTATTTTAATTTTATGAAACATAGAATTTTAAACAAACATTAAATATATTTTAACAATTTTTGAAATACAGAAAATTATGTAGCTCTATACAAAAATCTTTCATAATTTCCTCACTATTTTCCCTGATATTCTTAAAAAATGCCAAATCAAGCTTTATTCTTTACTTCAATGAAAAATTTGGTAAACATATCTATGATCAGTCAGATTCTACAATTGTGCTTTAGAGGGAATTTGACCTCGTTAATAAGACTTAGCTATTTGTTTTAAAAGAATGATCTTTAAATTTTCTAAAAAGCCTCCATTTTGATAGGTATGTATTTCATTCTCAGTTATCAGTGAGAATTTTAAAATCTAAATTTATAGATCATGAAAATGAAATAATGCATTAGGTTAAGTTTTAGAAATATCTCTGATATTAGAATAAAATTGTATTAAAATTCCACGAAAGATTGAACTTTTCAGACAGGAATCAAGCTGCTCATGCCTTTCATTAGTTAAGAGCCTTTCAGTGGTTGAAAAGTAAATAAAATATTCAATACTTAGCTTCAGGTTTGAAAGGTCCCCAAGAGTAACCATTTGTGTTTTGCAGATTTGACCGATGATGTTCCGCTAGACTTACAACCTCCTACATTCCGCTGCTTGATATGCTAGTTAGCTCGCTCTTGTTGACCGTCCGGCTGACTGGCCTGTCACCCATACCGATAGCTCCATTCTAGGTCTTCCAAATCGGCATTTTAACGATGATTAAACTTAATTTTCATAAAAAAAATTCTCTTATGAAACAAACTGAAATTCAGGAGCCTGAAAAACACGTCAGTTTCCTGTCGATGACTACTTAGATCCAGTTGTTTGGTCAGCGAACGTTTCCTGAAAAAGAACAATGTCGTCATTTTTAGTTGAAAATAGACAAGAAACATCCTTACACAGCTCCTTTTTTGTCCGGTACGACTAGCTGCGGTTTCTAAGTCTGTGTTGAAGTTGATCACTGTTTCGTGTCATTGGCCTTAACCGAAAGAAAGCCACCATCAAATATCCACTCCAGCAAATTGCGGCTTTTTCATGAGCGTGTCCAGGTAGGGGAGTTTCTACCAGCCGTTTGCGTTTGAACGGCAAACATTGGGAGGCGGATGAAGGCAAAACGAGCCCGACTGTTCGAAGGTGTCGTTCGACTCTTGGAGCATGGGTTCTTTGCAGTACTTGTCGCCGGGAACTCTTGGTGCACTGGAGCACTGTGTGAGCTGACGGATCGTTTAACAGTACAGTGCTTGGTGGTCATGCTGCTGCAGTGATGGGAAATTTTTCACTTTTCTCTTCTCGACGATGAGCTGCTGCTGCTGTCGTCGTTCTCGACCGAGGCACCACTCGGAAGCGGGGGAAGCTTGGGCGGGCCAAGTTCGATCGGTAGAGAAGTATTGTTGCCCTCAATGCACCGGTCCGTCGGCCGACGATTCAAAATTGTAAAATTGATCCGTGGCAAACTGAACTAAACTGAATGTCAACAAATTCTACACGCTGAACGTATTTTTTTTTTTTTTGTTTTTTTTTCCGGGATTTTAAGCCCAATGGGTTTATTCATCCCAACACGCTGAACGTAGTTTGTTAACTCAGCATTAAAAGGTAGATTTTTTTTCAGTGCATGTTTGCTCTCGCCCCTTTCTTGTGAGCAAATTTGGTGATTTTGTCGGTCCCGACGGCAACGGCCCTATTTTACTTACCATGATACTAACCCCCGGTGCGGTATCAAAGTGATTAAACTCGTGAGCATTTTCACTTTGCTCGCGATTGTTGCGGATGCCCTTAGTACCACCTGTAGCAAGCTACAGTTATTAAGAATAAGCTACCCAACATTTCACTCGAGCAGAACACTAAATATTTAGAGTGGTTTTATAATGCCTAAGGCGACGAGGGGTCCCAGAGAAGCTGGTCCATCTCATCGAAGCACAGTATGAGGCATTTTCGTGCAAGGTCTTGCACGACGGTGTCTTGTCCGAACCAATCCCGGTAACTGCTGGAGTGAGACAAGGATGTATTCTATCACCGCTACTTTTTCTAATCGTAATGGATGAGATTCTGATTTGATCGATTGACTGTGCACCGAACCGAGGATTGCCGTGGAATCCTTCAACAATGGAGCAACTGAACGACCTTGACCTGGCTGACGATATTGTTTTGCTCGCCCAAACACAACCAGATATGCAGAGCAAACTCGACGACCTCGCCGAAAGTTCCAAGGCAACAGGTCTCAAAGTCAATGTCGGAAAGACCAAGTCGATGGAGATCAACACAGGAAATCCCTCCAGTTTCATGGTAGCTGGGCAACAAGTTGAGAAAGTGGAGTGCTTCCAGTATCTTGGTAGCCAGATTACGCCTGATGGTGGTACCAGAAAAGACATCGAAACACGGATCAGAAAGGCCCGATTTGCGTTTGCGAGTCTCCGAAACATCTGGCGGTCACGCCAGATCTCTCTACGAACAAAAATCCGAATCTTCAACTCAAACGTCAAATCCGTATTGCTGTACGGGTGCGAAACTTGGTGCACATATGCAGTAACGACGCGAAAACTGCAAGTATTTGTAAACCGCTGCCTGCGGAATATCATCCGCGCTTGGTGGCCTGGCAACTGGATCTCGAATAAGGAACTACATCGCCGGTGTCATCAAAAGGCGCTAGAAATCGAGATTCGGGAACGTAAGTGGAGATGGATTGGGCACACGCTGCGAAGAGATGAAAACGAGATTTGCAGAGAGGCGCTAGATTGGAATCCAGAAGGTCATCGAAGAAGAGGCAGACCCAGAAATTCGTGGCGGCGAAGCCTAGCCGCTGAAATCCGAACTGTCGACGAGAATCTTGACTGGGACCAGGTGAAGACGCTGGCTCCGGATCGTCAACAGTGGAGGTCTTTTACCAAGGCCCTATGCACCGGAGGATCGGCGCGGGATCATTAAGTAAAAGTAAGTAGTTTTATAACGCCTTAATTGCCAGATTGCCACTATCTGACAAACCTCCCACCTGGGTGGAATTGCATCGCCGATAAGAACATCAGAGCGCAAGTTTTCTCTACTTCACAGCGAGCTTTCCCTTTGAACAATCGGGACTTGAATTGTTAAAAGGGAAGAGAGAGTTTCGGGAGAAAGCCGAAGTTAAAGCATGGATAACTACAAATCTGAACGCACTATTTATTTTACCGTAGTGCTCCTAGTTGTCCGATCTGGAATGTTTTGGCAGCACTATGTAGAGGAATGTTTCTTCTACCAGTGCTGAAAATTTCATTACGATTCGTTTTGTTTCAAAAAAGTTTCACGTGATGGAAGCCGCGAGATGAAAATAAATTTTGAACACCCACGTCAAAAACCCGACGTGGTCGGGTTCAAAAATCGCGAAATCGTTAAAAATGGTCAAATCAACCGTGTGTAGCGTTCTCAAACGTTTCCGTGAGATGCGTACTATAGATCGGCAGGTTCATACCAAGCGTCATAGTGGAATTAAGGATCGGAAACTGCATTTGAAGGTGTTGAGAACGATCAAGGAAAACACAGGGTAGTTGGACTATGACATTGCCAAGAAATTCAACGCCGACCGGTGCACCGTCAGCAGAATTCGTCTACGCGAAGGAATACGATCCTATCGGACCAGTAAGCAACCAAACCGGACATTGAAGCAGAATTTAGTAGCCAAAGGACGTGCCCGCAAGTTATACAAGAAGATTCCAACGAAGTTCGACGGATGCATCCTCATCCGTGGCCAGCTTTCTGGCCAAAAATTATGTAAAGCCACTGCAGTGGTGCACTGCACTGGCCATGGTGATGTCCCCGGCAACTTCAAATTCGTTTTTGCTGATAAGTGTGCAAGAAAGTGTTTGATCTGGCAAGGTATTTGCAGCTGCGGACGAAAAATTCCGGTTTTTGTGAAAAACAAGACCATGGACTCCGAAATTTACAAGGAGGAATGCCTGAAAAACTTTTTTTATCGTACATTAGATCTCACAAAGGACTAGTTAAGTTTTCGCCAGATTTGGCAAGCTGCCACTACAGCTAGGAGGTTCTACAGTGGTATTGGGCCAACGGGTAGATTTTGTCGAAAAGGACATCAACCCACCCAACTGCCCTCAATTCCGCTCTATCGAAAAATATTGGGCAATTGTCAAGCAGAAGATGAAGAAGAATGGTAGGACGACTCGGGAAGCAACAGAGATGAAGAGATTGTGGAACAAAATGGCCGCTGAGGTCAGCGAATAGGGTGTTCAAACTATAATGAGTGATACTCAACCAAAAGTTCGAAAATTCATCAAAACAACATCGGAAAAATTTTTTTATTATTTTTCCTTTAAAGTGCAATAAAAACCCTACATTTCAAGTACAAAACATTTTTATTTCGTTTATATAGCTCCGAGATAGACCCGTTTTAATGCGTCCAGATTTGTAGTGATCCATGCTTTAGTATTCGCTTTACGCAGATCGGTTAAAGAATGAATGGACGGCTGCAATTTTATGAAGACAAGGAGCAGTTCGATTATTTGGTCTGAAATCGTGGATTGAGTTAGGTGTGTGGCTACAGTTTCGATAAGTAGAACGTAAAAAGTGAGGTGTTTTTTTGGGAAAGGGTCCGTCGCAAACCGATCACAAAAACCCATCTGCGGAAAAGATAAAAGTTTGTGGGAGGTAATCGTTCACGCAATAATCCCTTACGGTTTCGTTAAAAGGTTTACCTGCGAGAAGGAGGCGACAAGCACCCCACGTACGCACCAACAATACCTTCCCCTGGCTCAACAACAAAATTCACCACGCGAACCAACTTTTTCCGGAACAAACCCCGCCGGAAATCCGGACTCCGTCAACATAGTCCGGAACCTTCAACTTAATTTCGAATTCGCCAACAACAACCACGGGATTCGAAATTGAACGGAAACGCCGTAAAAATTAGTTTCCCATCATCGTCGCGACACTCGATGAAGAAGGCCAGCACAACAACATCTGGATTCGACATCGAGCGACAACACCGGTAGGTTCCGCTAGAGCGGAAGCAATAACAACCATCAACTGTTCGCCAAAACATATCCGAAATAAACCTGATTTCCCGATGAGCCGGTAGAGAACGACACCGAAGCAGCCTGCATCAACAACACATCAAACTACAGATGCCGTAAGTAGGCCTTCTCTCAATATATTCATGCGCATAAATTTTGGGTGGGTACTAAATTGTGTCCAGTTTTTTGGGTCGTTGACCCTATTGTAATCTAATGCCGTATGGGATATGCACGACCACTATACTTTTGCCCCTCCACCAAACCCGAACGATTGCTAGCAGCCCGCAGCACCACCAGCTAATGTGGTCGAGCGGTTAGAGTGTAACGTTGTTACAAAATGATTAAGAGGTTTAATAGATTGTTGTAAATTTTTGCAGCAATCGATTAGATCTTTTTATACGATAAATTGGCGAACTTTCTTCCTTACGTTAATCGAGTCGAGGCATAGTTGCTCAATTTAAAAGTAGTAATTTCAGTTCCGTTTAAAATTAGATTTGCGCCCCTAGTGGTGGGAGGTAGAACCACAATTTGGTAACCGATCGCCGTCCGATCATCCATCTCTCCGGGTTAACGGAATTTCTGACCAATTCCGAGAGATTAGGATCGGATAATACATTTATTGTATTAGTGGGATTTGTTTCGTATTTACAATTTCCGGGGGTCAATACCCTCGCTTGCCAATAATCATTCTTTTCTCGATTTGTGCGGCAATCAGTTGATACGTTTGCCAAGTAAAAAGTTTGTGGTTTGTGATTTGAGTAGTCATAATAAGTCACTAATTGGTTGAGTATCACAAAGTAAGCTTTTAAGTAAAACCACTGTGAACAAATTACTGTGAATTAAAAATTATAATTACAGCTACCGTTTCGAGAAAAAAAAATACCGCGACGTTGATAGATCGTCGCTATCTTTCGGTTCAAGTGATCTGCCTCTACGCTCCACGTGAGTAATCAAAAATCTGATGCTGTGAACAAGATTTTAAAACACCCCCTTTTTAGTGGCAGGAACCGAATCCGGTTGTCTCGATCGACGACCAGGGTAACGTAGGAATTGTTTAAAACCCGTAAGTTAGCGAAAAACAAAATTTTGAAACAATTTTTAATGAAAAAAAATCTTAAATCCAATACCAGGATCGAACCCAGGTCCGCCAGCAGGGTGGAGATCCAAGCTTTGAAATCCTAAAAGGTAATTAACTTGAACTAAGAAACATTGTAAAGGTCACCCTTAAAACCTAATTTGTAATTGGTGCGTTTTTCGTCTCGCTTGAAAGATTTTCCTTCAAGCTAAGGGGTTACTTGTGGGTGCAGGAAGTGCCGATCAGCCAGATCGACGCTCTCCAGGGATTGGTCCCGTACCCTAGGGTCAGCGTCCAACCTCCCGCGCATTCACGGACCCAGGTGGAAACGTCTGTTCACTTGAGATCACTGGTGGTCGTCAATTGCCCCTGATCTTCCGGAGTCCGAAATCCAGTGGTACGACACGCAGGCAAACCACATCATCGCTCGGTTAGCACGGACACACATCGTCAGAGGAAACTGACAACATCGACTCAGTTAGCCGCCCGGAGGATAAGTAGCCGCTCAAATAAGGTCAGATCCAATTTGATTGTTCTGTGCCGTTCTAAAAATAACTCCGAAGTAGCGATGGTATCTATTTAACAAACTTGGCTGAATTGTTAAAAATAGCACATGGTGTGCCGATAAAGAAGAATAGGTTCGATAGGTGGGATCCCAAAAATATCTGTTCAGATTTGAGGCCTAGGTGGTAAACAACATAAATACAAATTGTAAATCTGAATTTTCAGCTGATTGTCGTACTTTGAGAGAAAAGTTTAATTATTGGTTGTTTCGCGTTGTAGGTTTTGTATCCCTGTTTGGACAGATTTTCGGGTTAACTCGGGTGTAAATGGGTCTCGGATAGCGATTGGTTCGGGTTGATTTTTTTTGAAGGACTCGCCTTGAGGAGTCTAGCCGGGCACTAACGGAAATTGCTGCTTCACATACGAGCACGATTGTCACGTGCTCGTTTGGCGCTAAGTGAGGGCAGTTAATCAATCTTTTGATCAGCAAACTTCGAAAACCGTTACAACCTAAAAATCTCCAAATTCCCAGAGAACATGAGTTCAAGTCTCGAAATGGAATAAAGTTTTTGTCGAAGAAATAATTTTTTTCGAAGATTTTTTTTTGACAAACGGTGGAATGTCTTAAAATCGAAGCCTTATCTTTTATTGAGAACTTTCCAGTTAAAGGCATTTCACGTTTCGCAGCGTTTTTTTTTAAGGAGAGCGTTGGACTCCTGTTATTTCCAACTCACATCTGACTTGAAATGCGACCTAGATTGGTGGTCGGCAGACGCTCAACTGATGATGCTAAGCGGCTATGTCAGATCTTTTTTGCCGACCTGATCTATTTTAGTGATCAATTTAAGTTTTTCTAATATTTTGAACTTTTTTTAAGCACTTGACGCCTTTGGCGGAGTACTTTCTAACTTTTTGGGGAATGGTCGTTTCAGGAGAAGTATAGCAGAAGAAGGAAAAACTCGCCCTTTGGTGAGTCTCATTGGCCGGGCAAACCATAACCAGACTAACGGTCTCCTCAGGGAGTGGCGCATTAAGCCGTTAGCAAAACCTGCACAGTCTTCCGAGGATAGGTCTCGCCTTACACACCCTCTTTGGTGATTTTTGAGCGTCAAAAAACCAAAACTTCGAGCGCTTTGAGGCACCCTTAAATCAAGTCCTATTGATCTTAAATTTGCGCAGGTCAGTTTTTGGGTCAGTCCACAAAATGTAAATGATCGGTTTCCAAAATTCGACCATGAAATTTTTCCCGTACATCCATTATCACCCTAACTAAGGGCTATGTATTCTTTCTTTTATGTAGCATTTTGGAATTAAATAGGTACTGTTTCATACCAGATGAAGCACCCTAACGATCACAGTTGTTATAACGATGATAGAATGACAGAAAAGCCCCGACAAACAGCAACAGACAACCCTTGCCGTCGTCGAGGAAAAAAGTTGATAAAAGGGCAGCGAAGGCGACGGATCAGTTTCATTCGTTGCTTGGGCCTTTTCTCGGCAAGTCGGAAAGTTGCGACAGTGAAACCGTGCGAACAAAATCGAAGCAACCCAGAATTTGATTTTCCCATAGTGTATGGTTTCTGAAGTTTGTCGCTGGAGTCTTTCGGGAGCCGATTGCAGACCATGGCGTTAGGCCACGCACTTCTTTGGATGAGTTTTTGGAGTAAAATCAGTAACACCGCTTGGCGGAAACGACTGTTTTCAGAGGAACAAAATTGTTGGAAAGAAACCGTGAAAGAAATCGTACTTGTTGCTCTTGTACTAGCTGTGAACATTTTTAACATGTGTGGTTTACTACGACAGAAAATCATCAGCCTTTTCCGTTTAGTTCTCAACGCCTGATTATCAGAAATTCAACTGAAAGATGCTGCTTCTGTCGGGCTGTAGGCTTAATCCGTGAGCGCGTATTTAGCTGAGATCTTTTTTAGTCAATAAGTTACTGGGCAAGTAAATATTGAGAAAAGCAATACTAATATTTGAGAAGACGTTCATGCCATTATTGAACGGAATACCATAATTTATTTTTTTTAGGCATGGTTCTTGGGGAGGAAAGTCTAACAGCATCTGTATTGTCATCTAAAATCCTAGACTTGTTGGTTGTAATGTTCTCGTTGACCATACTTGGTACGTAATTGTCGATGACGGGGCCAACATGTTGGCAGCGGTCAAAAAGCTTCAAAATGAAATGCAGATAGGTCTAATGAAGACATTGGGAGACGACGATATGGACGACCTCGAACTTCAAGCAGAATTAACGGCAGATGCGGCATTGGTTCGATGTTCATGGAAGTTTGTGTATCCACTTGTACACAAATCATTGTGCACAAGTTCCCATCTAAATTCACTTGCACCCAAGTTTAGAGTGCGAGTTCGAGCTCATTGGGTGCGTACCCAAGTTTAAAATTTTGGTACAGCAGTCGAGTGTAGAATCATCGAACCCATTTTGCACCGTGAAGACTGGATTGATAGATTTTCTCGAGTTGGCAGTGGCCAAGTTTCGCCAACAAACGATTGTCTGAGAACCTTTCTGGAGTGGAATTTAGATTTGCAACTGATTTTTTTACACACAAGTTTTTTTTTCTTTTTAAATAAATACATCTAAATTAATTAGGGGATGGGGTTCTTGATCTTATTTTACATTTTATAATTGCGTTATTCTTTTTATAAGACTATACTCACCGGAAGATTTTGGGTTTAGAACTTTAATTGATGATGATTACGCTTAAAATCATTCTGAGCTCATAAAGGCCAGCAAACACTACAAAAATCTTTGTTGCGTAAAAGAAGAAGAGTATGAACCTAAATTCTTCAGCTCCTTGAAAGAATACAAACCAGCAAAACGCATTATACGAACATTCATGTATCTGAAAAATTCAAGACCAATAGAAAATGATTTAACACGGTTTAGCATCTCATTGTAGATTTTGCAGGACCTGGAATTCGGTGAAGATGACAATGGACCTGAAGTTTACGGATTGTAAACGCAATGGAAAACGGGAAGGCAGCCGGCCCTAACGGGATCCAAACCGAATTGCTAGAGTACTCGGACGAAAGTACACTAAGTGAACTCAAGTTCCTCTTAGGAAGAGTGTGGACAGAAAACTCAATTCCATCATCATGGAAGAACATCGTAGCAGTACCGTAACCGACGAAAGCCAATCCCAGAACAGTCAAAGATTACAGCAAAAATGTACTCACTAGCATAGGATACAAAATCTATGTACACTGGATTCTTTGACACGTGCTTAGTATAATTGACCCCATAGGCTCTGACCAAGTAGGGTTTCTCTAGGATAGATCCACCGTTGACCACATTTTCACTGCAAGGCGTGTAATGGAAGAAGAATGGAATGCCGGAAACAAGCTGATGGTTATGGTACTAGACCTGGAAAAAGCATTCGACAACATCAGCCTAAATGTTCTTCCAGCTATACTGCGATTCAAAAAATCATCAACAAAGCTTATTAAAAGTGCGACTAACTGCCTAATTGGTAAGAAACCCAAACATTGTGGACGGGAAAAAAAGGTACCCCTACACGAGAACGAAGGGAATAAAACGCTTTCCGCTTTCCCCGTTTATGTTCAATTTAATTATGGAGGCCGTGCTAGAGACAGTAGAGAACGCAGTTGGCCCTCCATTTCAGCTGAACCAACGTGGGAGATTAAGGCCATCTCTGAACGGCAAATCGGGATGATCCTATCAGTACTGAGTGACTATCTAAAAGAGGTAAATCTTGGTTTAAATGCTGAAAAAAAATCCAATGCTTATTTAGCAAAGCTCTGTGCCAAAAATGCACTAAAAAGTGTAAAGCCGGCGGTCGCAAATCGATTTTTTTTCCTTATGCCAATCACGGTATGAAATTGATTACTCATGATTGTGATAAAGGCTTTAAGCTTTTTTCGCCTTGAGAGCATTGGAGTAAAGCTTAAATTTGAGAAAAAAAAGCTTAAATTTGACAAAAAACCTTAAACTTGAGAGATGCTCTCCACACACCCGGATGTAACGTTATAGAAGCCGTGTGGAGAACATCTCTCAAGTTTTTGATGCCAAATGACTTGAAAATGTATAAAACGTTGAAATCTGGTGTTGGCTCGAAAAAAATTTTGTCAAAAATCGACTTAAAATTTTTGAAAATCAAGTAAGGAAGACCTGCATAAATCGAGGGCAAACCATCATCAAACTAATTTTTCAAATTTTAAATTTTGTTGTTTCCTCGAAGAGAATCCATTAACTTGACACTACGTCGTACATCTTTCGAGGCATCTTACAAACGCTGAAACCACCAACCCACAGAAAGTGTACTATGTATGCCGTGACCGGGATTCGATCTGATCTGATGACCGTTGGCATGGAAGACTTGAAGGCGATCCTCTTTGCCACAGGCAGCGGCAAATTTCTACTGAGAATACAGCTGAAGTTGGGTTACATTCTTCCTGGATAAAATGTTATTTTGAAATGTAATGGAACTTTGTTTTCCGGTAATCGCTATATGTATGTTTTGGCTGATTGTTTGGCAAACAGGATGAAAAAACATCACTTCAAACAATTTGTGGCACAGCTAATAATATAATTGCTACACAACGAACGGTTGCATTGAATTTTCCGCTTTTTGTGTATGCCTACGCACCGTTAACTGGAGCATCATGCAACTCTTTTCAACTTAAATGGCTTCTCAAATCTTAATGTAGACAGATAATCATACCGCTTGTATATAAAAAGTTTCAAGATTGATGGGACATTAAATTCTCATAGTCAGAAAAATTATTGGTAGAATTAGTAATTATTAAATTTACAAAAACATGCAATTTTAACCTTACTAAGAAAAAATGGTACGTTGCAATAAATTTTATTTTAATTAGAAATCAAATGCAAACGTTTAACAATATACAGTATTTGATATATTTGTTATGTAATAACGCATGAAGCACCAATTGCAGAAATTGTTTGTTTCGTTCGAATCAAATTTCATATTTTTTTTTTATCAAAAATGTTTTTAAAGAAAAAGCATAAGGGTGTTGCATACATTTAGGGGTAAAAAATTCAACAAAAATCTACTAGCTGAAATCATAAAAAATAATGTTTGGATAGAAGCAATTTTGAAATTAACAAACATGTGATGCAAAACAATCATATTCCAGCATATGGAAACGAGATTTAAAAGGCAAATCTGTGATTTGCATTATGATGCATTTTAGCCCTGGCTGGTAACTGAATCATAAAAAAAAATATTTTAATAAAAATTTATGATAGTCCGAAAAATATTTTTACGCCAACAGTGTTGTTAAAGGATAATACAAGAAATTGAAAGTTTGCTGGTGATATCATTAAGCAAATCCGTTATACTGAGTAAAGTTTTCTTCGGCATTGAAAAATGTTAAAATTTGCACATCTATTACTCGATTTTTTCAATTTTCTATAAGTATCAAAAACTATAAAAAATTATCTCACAATGTGAGAAACTATGTCATGATCATTTTGTTATTATTAAATGATAACTTCATAAGAATAAAAATTGAATAAGTGCTGTGGCATACAAATGTTACGTTTAACACTGTTGTTTGCTGTTACTGTTAACACCGTTTGACGGTACATTATTAGTTTTGTAACACCACCTCGCATGGCACAGCCTTCGTCGGTAGTTTGCCGTTATCAATGAAATTGTTACATAATTTTCGGCACATTTTCCCATTTTCAGATGTGATGGTAGCTCCTACATCTTTCAATGCCTCCGCACAGCATTTCGTCACTTGTGAATGCACGCTAATACCTACCGTTTGTGTGTCCGGAGCTGCAATTTGTAAAATTTATACACATTTGATCGCGGTAAAATGTTTGGCAAGATGATACCCACGAGCAAAAATAATGATAATTATTATTATTTGCATTCTCCCAAAACTTGATACACCAGCAGCCCCCGGCTTACTCACCGGAAAAGCTAGTTTGATTGATGGAAATTATGGAATTGCAAATTTGCCCGGCCCTGTCTTCTGGGGAAAGCTCTTTGATTATTAGAAAAAAAAAATCGATTCTATAACACAGCAAATAAATTGTTGGGATGATTGTTTAACATTTTGTCAATCAGATAAAAAATGTAATGCTGCATCGATCGGTTGATAGTTCGATCAGAACGTGTAATGTATTGTTGATAGGATGAAACCTGGAGTGCTCTATTTAGCAACACTGCCAAAGCAAAGTGTATAGTGTTCATGATTGTTTTGCATCACCCGCTCGCTAGTTAATTTCAAAATTTCATCCATCCAAACATATTTTTTATGATTTCAGCTAATATAATTTGTTGTATTATTTTGTACCCCTTAATGTATGCAACACCCTTATGCTTTTTCTTTAAAAACATTTTTGACAAAAAAAAAATGTAAAATTTAATTCGTACCAAACAAAAAAAAATACTGCAATTTGTGCTTTATGCGTTATGGAATCAAAAAGATATCAAAAATTATAATTTTTCGAACGTTCTTATTTGATTTTCCATTAAAACAAAGTTTGTTGCAACTTACCCCTTATTCTTAGTAGGGTGAAAATCGCATGTTTAAAAAAATCGAATAACTGGTGAAACCAAAAACTTTTCTAAGTACGTCGATTAGATTTTCCACCAACCTTAAAACTTTAAATGAATAACCGCTATAAATAACAGATTATAAGAGGACATTAAGTTTTTAAAAGACACTGATCAGACACTGATTATAATGCGCCAGTTGATGGCATAAAGCACGGATCACGATGAATCTGGACGCCTTAAAATGGGTCTAACTCAGAGCTATGTAAACGAAATAAAAATGTTTTGTACTTAAAGTGTAGGGTTTTTATTGCACTTTAAAGGAAAAATAATAAAAAAAATATTCCGAAAGTGTTTTGATGAATTTTTGAACTTTTCGTCGAGTACCACTCATCATAGTTTGGACACCCTATTCGCTGACCTCAGCTGCCTTTTGTTTCACAATCTCTTCATCTCTGTTGCATCCCGAGTCGTCCTGCCATTCTTCTTCGTCTTCTGCTTGACAATTGCCCAAAATTTACCGATAGGGCGGAATTGAGGGCAGTTGGGTAGGTTGATGTTCTTTTGGACAAAATCCACCCGTTGGCCCGATACCACTGTAGTTCCTCTTTGCTGTAGTGCAGCTTGCCAAATCTCGCGAAAACTTTACTGGTCCTTTGTGAAATCTAATGTACGAAAAAAAAACATTTTTCAGGCACTCCTCTTTGTACATTTCGGAGTCCATGGTCTTGTTTTTCACAAAAACCGGGGTTTTTCGTCCGCAGCTGCAAATACCTTGCCAGATCATACACATTCTTGCAAACTTATCGGCAAAAATGAATTCGAAATTCCCGGGCTCATCACCCTGACCAGTTCACTGCACCATTTCAGTGGCTTTAAAAATTTTTTGACTGGATTTCGCGCCAAGATTCTGCGAATTTTGAATCCGACCATGTCGGGTTTTTGACGTGGGTGTCCAAAATTTAATTCAAAACAAAACTAATTGCAACTAAATTTTCAGCACTTATAGAGGAAACATTTTCGAACAAAGTACTGTCAAAACATTCCAGATCCAACTACTAGGAGCGCAATGGTATAATAAACAGTGCTTCCGATTCATTGTGATCCATGCTTTATAAGAAATTTTTTACCCTGGGTTTAGGCACCAGCATTCACATTTCTTCGAATATTTTTGCGTGGGTAATGGTCACTCAGATATTCCAACTAAGCTTTCTAATCAACTTAAAAATCAATCCTTTTGATAAAATTTTGGCAAGAAAACAATTTTCTCCAACGTAAGTATGTGATTGAAAAATCACATTATTACATACATCCAGGGGCAAACCCCGGAATGGGTGGCTAAATCAGATTGTCGCCTTTCAATCTGAGCTCGATTGTTTTATAAACATAGCAGCAAAAAATTGATTACACCGACTGCCGTCTGTCGGAATAAGGGGTAGCAAAATAAAGATATTTCCTCCGGATGTGCAGATTGTTTCTGTGCCAACGACGATTCCTTCTTGACTTGACACAAACACGAGGGTTTGTTCTAACAACGGATCCGGCCGGATGGAAAGTCGTGACGACGGACACGGTGCAGATAAATGAACGAGCAACCCTCACAACGTCAGCACGGTTCGGACAGACATTTTTGGCGGGACGATATGGTGAAGTCAGAGCAGTAGAAAATTTGGAGAAACAGACTGATTGAGAACATCAATGTTGAAGACTTATGAAAGCGATTTAAGCTTTAAATTATTTTCTGACTAATATTGGAAGAAGCTGTAAGCTCACCCACAATTTTGAATCATACGGTGAAACGTGTTTAGTCTAGTTCCTTAACTTTGACGTCGCCGTTCATTGGGTTTCGCAGAATAAAGACCAATGTCTGTTTGCTCAGCATAGTGAAGTGCCAAAAGACTTCAGCCCAAGAACGATTAAGTGGAATGCAGTTTCTGGGACTAACGCTGACGGGAAATAATTTCTGGAGTTTGTAAACATTTTTTTTGTCTTCCTGCTGGCTGACAATGCTTATTGTGCATGTATGCTGCGAGTGGGTTGTTTCCAGTGAGATCCTGAGTGTAGGCCAAACATTTTGCCGCTGTTACATGTTATGGCAGAAACAACCGAAGCAGATACTTTTTCGAGTTTTCCTCCCACTCCTGCTGCTGGAATTTTGCCTTGATGTAATCAAATTTAGTGCAAAGTTTTCGTTACCGCAAATAAAAGTTCCCCTGCTCGTCCTGAATACACGACGCACACATCCACTTATACGAACCTACTCAGCCTCCAGAGTGTTCCTGAAGGTCTCCGAAATTTCTTCCGTCCCTCGCCATAATGCCAATCCAGAATTGAAGTGAATAAGTTTAGCCAAACCACCCCTATTCTAAATACACTGTTCTTTTGGTGGGCTTTTTTCCCAGTAGGATAAGATTGCTTTTTCTCGTCTCGATTCAGGGTAACACGACCATATGCTGGCTTGGTGCATGAAAATTGCCAAAATTAGCACGATGCAGTTATCGGCTCTCCAATCCACAAACATCAACTCAAAGTCAAACAGTTGTATCGTTCAATAAAAACGAATAAGACGAAACTTTCTGTAGCGATTTTGCTTGCAAGAAGCTTTCTGTTTAAGTTGCGGATGTTCTTAGAAACAGATAAATTTCAGTTTGCGTCATTGCGACTTGAGCTGAGGCCGAGGAGTGCAAACAACATTTTCCCAGCTGCAAATTTTCCCGCCATACTGTGGTTGCAAGAAAAGCCCGAAAATAATCATGGCCCGTCTCATTTTCGGTGCTGCTGATTATGTGGTGTCTATGAGTGGTTTGGTTACAAAATTAAGTTGATTGCGTCGGGAGTTTGGGATACCAGCTTTTTTTTTGCTTGCACAGGGTATAACATAACGAAAGGCGTTTTTGATATCCAAATTGAGGCGCCTTATATGAACACCAAACGCAACCAATTTGCAAATCTTAGCTTGTGGGGAATCGTGGGCCACTTTTAGTGGGGTATCTTGGGCCACCTATATTTCGGTGTTTAGGAGGAATTAGGAACTACTAGACCATACACAACTCTTTTTTTTTCCTCATCTGAAAATGCGTTAAAATAACTAAATGAATTATGAAATTTCAGTTTTAGGTCAACTCATAAACTTTACACGTTATATAGTCAATTTAGATTTTGTGGCCCATGTTTCCCCATAGTTTTTCAAAATCCAAAAAAAACTTTTTTTAAACAGTCAGAACTCTGGACATTTATGTATTTAAAAAATAAAAAACCGTAAATACCGTAAAATGTAGAAAACTTTCCATTTTTTTTCTCTTTCTTTTATTATAAACAAGTTATGAAGCAAAGAAAAAAGTGGCCCGTGATACCCCACACTCGCCTATAGAAATCAAGCGTGAAAGTGGAGATACACCCTTTAAAAGCTGTTCACCCTTTCATACACAAATTTTCATTAAGTTGATTCATAATTTCAAAATGAAAAAGTAAAAGTTTTTATTTTTGCCTGTACTTTCCATTTGCATCATAATCATAACGATAAGCAATATTGTTCTAAAAAGCTTTCGAAGCGCCTGGCAGCCGAAGAGAGAATATAAACCGCATTAGGTACACATGTGGAGATCCAAGCAGCGTGGGAGATTAATCATCCCGAGAGGGCGCACCTTGAGCATTCCAGGCGTTTTCAGCCTGGCGCTGACACGTTTCCAACTGGCAAAAGGCCTAGAATATTAAAAGACGTACGCAAGTCGTTAGTATCATGAGTTTAATTTCGGAAAAAGTCACATAAGTCGGTTATTTGGTTTAGTTTTACTCTTAATGATAACTACACACTATGAAATTTTTGGTGTAAATTTAGGTCAAATTGGATGCACAAAACTGAAGCATCATATTTGACATAAAATTACACAGAGAAAAACAGAAACGCTTGAAGTCATAAATTCTATGAAATTAAATGTATGACATATTTGACATAATTTTCTATCATTGATGATGTAAATTTATGTCAAAAAAGATGCACAAATCTAAACCATAACGTTTGGCACACATAAAATTTAATTTCCGGTGCTATAATTTTCTGTCATATTTAGTGGTATGAATAAGGTTTAGCAATTGCTTCGGTAGCTTTTACTTTGCTCGAAATCAAGCAAAGCAAAAGCCCAAAGCATTTGCTTAGTTTGGTATGAATAAACGTTTGCTTAGCAGATGTGTACTAAAGTCTTAGAACATAGCTTTTGCTTCGAAAAAAAGAGCTATCCAACCAGCAGAATCTGAAATTTTCTAAAGTAAAATGAAAGAAGACGATCAAAAAATTGAAAAGTACGGCTAAAATAGCCATGAAATCGACGGTGCGGGTGGTGGGTGTAAGAACGATCGGAAAAACTTAAGTCAATACATGCTCGTATGTTGATGTTTGAAGAAAATTGAATATTGTCAAACAAAAAATGGCCTAGTTTTTTAACATGTATCATAAGCTCTCCCACACGTTTTCGGATCGGGATAATCCGATATATAAAAAAAATAGGCAATAGGCGCGCATCTTAACTTAGATGTTTTTTTTAATCTTTGAATTATAAAAAAAAAATCATATAAATTTGGGAGATCTGAATTATGTTTTAAATTATTACAACTTTCTTCCAACTTCAAGCCGATTGGGACTTCTTCCACTGTAGCTGGATTTTTTTAATTTGAAATATTTACTAATTGATTTGTTTTGTTTTACTTCAGACGAATCATTTCATACAACGACAGGAATATGAAAAAAGTTGGGTTATCACTTCGACTGTTCTTTATCTATGTTGAAAATGCCTTTTTAAATTGTATTGAAGTGTAATATTGCTAATTTTATAAATTCATGACGTTGTTGAAGAATTTGTTTATTGGAAAAGTCTGCTACCAAGCATGCTTAGAAAATAAAGTAATTGCTAGGAGATTTCTCGAGCGATTGCTTCAGATTTGGGCTTTATTCATACCGAACTAGCTTGTTCTAAAAGTAAAAGCTCCTGACTGAGAAAACAGCTGTCAGAAAAAACTTTATTCATATCAACCGAAGCAATTGCTTTCCGCGACTGCTCGAATGCTCGATTTAGTTTAGCAAAAGCAATTGCTAGGGGTTTTTCATACCACCTATTGTATGCACAAAAAAAGAAGCATCGTTTGTAATGTATAATTAGGTCCCCTCAAAATTTACATGTTTGTCGTAAATTGTTGACCACCTGGTTTGTGAATGAGATCTGCGTTAAAGAAATAGATGTAAGAAATACTATTACGAATTTTTATTTGCCATATACATATACAGTTATTGATCTTAATTCCTGATACATAATTTAGAAGTTTCGTAAGCATTTAAAACCTGCTCAAGGACCTGGGCTGCCTAAACCGGGCCTTGTAAAGGACCAGTCGGCGATAGACCAAGTCAGATCCGCAGAAGGAGAGACGATTGGCGAAGGTACCACTGAGGCCTCATCAGATCTCAATGAACTGGAGTCTATGAACCAGGGCCAACCTATGGACCAGGGACAAGACCCCGGGACAAACGAGGAGAGCCACAGTGGATCCAATGCCGATTGCGCACCAGAAGGAACTGGTAAGTTGTATAAGGGCTGTATTTTGGAACTTAATCAACAGAAACCAGGACCGAGCGGGATGAGCACCCGATCAGGAAGGAAAAACAAAATTATATCAAAATGAGATATTTTGATACTTATTTTTTTTCTATCTAAATGAGTTATAATTCAGTACTCGTAGGATGTTAAAATATCTCAAATTATATAAAAAAATCTATACGATCATAGCTAAATTATATCAGTTTTTGATATGCTCCTATCAAGATTATATCTGGTTCAGATAGCATAGTTTGATATAGGACAGAACAAATTATATCAAAATTATAACTTATCAAGATATGAGTGCTTCGAGAAAATTTTCTAGTGGAAGGTCAATAAACCACATTATTTGATAAAACCATGCCCCATTTTTGGTTTCCCAAAAATTTGATTCAATTTTATGAATTTGAGTTTTTTTTTTTTTTTTTTTGCCTGGAATTTACCATTTTGTGGCATTCTTCCCTTTGAGCGAAACTCGTTAATGTAAGGTTTGAGCCGTTGACTTCGATGTCCGTGTTTCAGAAAAAGTTGTACGTTTATCAAAATAAGATATAATCATTTTATTTTAGGACAATCCGAAAAAAAATCTTGATCATTGAATATGAGCTCAATCCCATTCAAGTTTGTCAATCAGAATAAGATATAATTCAGATTAGAGAAACTTAAAATGGAAAATTTGGAGAACTTAATTATAACTGATTCAGATGTAAATATCTTGGTGAGATACGTTTGAGTTATTATTTTGATATGCTCTCCTGATCGGGCAGCGTTGGGGGCATTTTAACCTCCAATAAACCTGTTAACACAAAACCGAAGACCGATAAAACGGCTCCGAAAAAACCGAGCACATGGAGCAAACCGAAAAAGGATAAGCAAACATGTGCTGTGACCGCCCGAGTAGACCCCGGTCACCTTGTAACCCTCTACGCAAATCTTCCACACAAAATACCCCTTCTTCAACCAAAAAAAAAACTTCAACTACTCAAACCCGTCGTCCGATCAAACTCCGAAAAACTCTTCGATATATAGCGATATGATTCCTTCGACCGATCACTTACCCGTCTCAGTAAGCACTGCCTCTCCTTGGTAGTTTCATTATTCACCTGCTTCTGTCCTTCACTAGGGTGGACCGTCACAACGCCCCCCTCCTAGCGAATACTGCGAATGGCACATTTGTTGTTTCGCGATATTTGAAGTTTTTTTGCCATTCGCAAGAGTTCCCTTTGATGGGATTTAATGCTTGGTTTTTTGGTCAAAATAGAACGGTTTCAGCAAACTGATATGGAACCGTCCTCGCTCCTTCTTGTTGTGTGGATGGGTCAAACAGTAAACATCTTCGTGCAAGACTTTCGAAATCTCATAAGGCCCTTCGTAGACCATAAAGAATTTCTTTATTTCACCGTGTTGTTCTGAAGAAACTGGATTTGCTTTTACGAGGACCAAGTTGCCCACATTGAACCTTGGGGATGGTTTTGGAGCTTTGCGGTTACGTTCCTTAGCTTTACGAATAAGGGTTGCTCGTACGACCTCTAAGTTGACTCCCATGGGTTCTTCAGAATTTGTTGGATATTCTACCAGATTACGTAGAGTATCCATCGGTTTCTTTCCAAACTGCAGCTCGAAAGGGGAACACAACGTCGACTCATGACAAACGGAATTAAGCAACTCTGCAAATTTTCCTATCTTATTTGCCCAAACTTTGTGATTATCCTGGCAATAAGTGCGGCATAAACGGGATATCTCTTTCATAACGCGCTCGACTGGATTGGCTTGTGGATGTCTGACACAGGTATGAATCAGTTTTACTTCAGCTTCTTTACAGCTGTTAGTCCATGTTTTTGAAGTGAACTGCGTTCCCTGGTCGCAAAGAATGACCTCTGGTTTTCCATGCATATCCATATATTTCTCGATGCGGCGCCATAGAACGATAGATGTGGGTTTACGTATACTGTACAATGTTACGTATTTGGTAAAAACATCGAGAACTACCAAGATGTGTTTAACCCCAGCGGTACTAGTAGGAAGTGGTCCATAGAGGTCCAACGATAAGATTTGGTTCTTATGAAGCGGAAGCACATTCCTGCAAGTGCCTGCTAATTTAAAATTTTGATTCTTCGCTAGCTGACAGACCAAACACTGCTTGATGAATAGTTTTACATCCTTACGCATACCACGCCAGTAGACGTTGTTTTTCATAGCTTGGTATGTTTTAAACACCCCAAAATGGCCTTTATCTTCGTGGTAAAACTTCAACGCAATTCTTGTGACATTTTTCGGCAACACTAGACGCCAATCTCCGCCTTTTTTTTTGGCGAGTGAACAATTTTCCGTTGAATATTTGATAATTCGAAGTCTGCCCCGCTGGAGATTTTCTTTTGGTGCTCTCCAGAATCCTCTTTACATCCGAGTCCGCTTCTTGTAGCTCAGCTATTTGGTGTAACATAGCCCGAAATTCCTTCTCCCCATTAGACATACTAGTTTGAGTGGTAGCAATGTTGAAAGTGCTGCTAACTTCGCTTTGACTGCTGCTTACCGATCCTTCCGGAAATCGCGACAAAGTATCTGCGAGGGTGTTTTCTGTCCCTTTGCAATGTTGGATATCGTAATCGTACTGTTGTAGAAACAATACCCACCTTGTCAGTCTTCCATTCAATAACTTGCACTGCTTCAGGAAAATAAGTGCTTTATGGTCGGTGATAATGGTGATGTGCCTGCCCAATAAGTACTGTCTCCATTTGTCCAGGACCCATACGATTGCGAGGGCTTCGAGTTCTGTAACCGTATAGTTTGTCTCAGCCGCCTTAAGAGTTCTACTCGCATAAGCGATGACCTTTTGACCGCCGATTTCGTCGTTTTGAAACAGCACTCCTGCAATTCCCTTATTCGAGCTATCCGTTTGTACGGAAAATTCTCTTTCCGGATTGGGGTGATGCAATAGCGTATGATGCAGAAACATTTCCTTCAGTTTTCCGAAAGCTGATTCTTGATCCTCAAGCCATTGCCAAGCCTGCTTCCCTTGCAACAAATCGTAAAGTGGGCGGGCTATTTCCGCGAAATGGGGTACGAACCGAGCAACATAACTGGCCATTCCAATAAAACTTCGCAAATCGTGAACCGAACGTGGGACCGGGAAATTCCGTATTGCAGAAGTTTTGCTTGGGTCGATGGTAATCCCTTCCAGGCTAATGATGTGACCTAGGAACGTGACTTCAGGTCGAAAAAATTTAGACTTGGATGTACTGACCCGTAAACCTGCCTCGCGTAGTCGCGTGAATAAACGCCGTAGATGATCCATGTGGCTTAAAAAAGACTCTGAGTGGACTAACAAGTCGTCAACGTACTTTTCAACGAACTCTAAAATCTCTGGGCCTAATATAATGTCTAAAGCTCGGGAAAAACTTGCAACGGCGGTATTCAAACCAAATGGAAGCACATTAAACACAAAAGTTTTTGAATTGTGCATAAATCCAGTGTATTTCCGATGCTCTGGTTTGATAGGAATTTGCCAGTAGGAAGATGTTAAATCCACTGACGAAAAGTATCTTGCCCCGTTAAATTTTTGAAGCAGTTGTTGGATGTTCGGTGGTTTTTCATAATCCTTGATCAGCACCTTGTTTAACCTACGCGCATCCAAACACACCCGTACATCTCCGTTCTTTTTTATTGTGGTTACTAGTGGGCTAACGTATGCCGTCGAACTCCTGGATATCACGCCCCAGCTTTCCATCTGCGACAACTTTTCTTCGACTGCTTTCATTCTAGCCAAGGGAACTGGGTATTGCTTTAGGTTAAAGGGTTTTTCATCGGAGACATGAATCTGATGTTGGTATTCATGGGTCAATCCTGGCTTCTCCTCTGAAAAAATGTCAGAGAATTCATGCAGCAGATCCTCCCACACATGTTGTTCGCCTTCCAGTAAAACTCGTGGTTCCTGAAAACCTGCTGGTTTCTGTTCGATCTCGTCTGATCCTTCAATGAAGTTAATCATCCTTTCACATAATGATATGTTTTCTATGCATCCCAATGCTTCAGATCCACGACAGAAAGGCACCCAAATTTCTGTATCTTCATGGTATATTCGAATACGTCTTTCATCGTGATGCACCCACACTGAATGATTATCCAGGAAATCTTCCCCCAATATCATTTTATTTACCAGCTCTCCAACAATCACAAACGAAACGTCGATCCATTGATTACCAATCCCCAAGTTAAGTAAAACTTGGGTAGTTACTTTCTTGCTTTTCTTCCCGAATGGGCCTCTCAGGGAGATAGCAGGTAATGGAAGCTCGACCAGAGGTATGCCTTGTATTTTAAGTTGTTCGTAGAATTCTCCTGAGATACATGACAGCTCACACCCACTGTCGATTAACGCTTCCACAGGAATTTTGTTGACCTTCACCGCAATATAAGGCGATTGCTGGATTCTTCTAGTTTTCGGCTGTTCATTTTCTGGATCTTCTCTCAACAATTCTTCTCTTCCCACGAAGACTGTCAAGACCGCAGGTTCCTCTGGGATTTCCTCAGCGATTGTGATGTTGCGATTGTGGCTGATGTTGCTCGTTGCTGATCCGGTTGCATTATTCGGAGGTCTTAAAGATCTTCCTCCGTTCGGTTCTCTCCAGGACGAACTGTTACCTGTTCCATTGTTATACCGGGCACTGGAATTTATGAATCGGTCTTCCGATTGCAGAAGTTGGTATGCTGATCCTTTTTGCACGTACGTTCCTCTTGTAATCTCCTCTGATACCTGGCGTTGGGCCGTTTGTCCCCAATAATTCTCCAGAAAATGGAACAGAAAATAATCATAGTTCTGAAATAAGTGCTCAAAACCACGAGCCCAAATTTTTGCTTCCTCCTCCAAACAGGAAAGAGCTGTGTGAATGGAATAAACCAACAGCGCGTCATTCGCCTCAAGCGTGCAGGCAGTGAGTCAGTCGGTCGGCGAGCAAGCGAACCAGTCGAGTAGGTCGTGCGTTTCCCGCGGCGGTTAGTGATCCAGAGGGCCACCCGTGCAACTTCCGGGCTTCGGAGCTCCGGACAGGTCTGCACATTTGGCGACCGTGACAGGTGGTATCTCGTGGTCTTGATAAAGCGAGATATCATTAAAAATAAATCGAACCGAAAAGCAAAACAAACGTGATTAATGATTCACGATGAATTTATTTGCATCACACTAGGTTAAAAATCAAACAGTTTATAAATACCCATCAAATAACAACTGTGAAAAACAATGAGTAATTCGAATACTTATTATGTGAAAATAAGATGAAATAAAAAAAAATGTTGCTGGATGATCTACAGAAGTGATCTAGATGGAAGTGGAAAAAAGGTAAACGTGACATATATTTTTGCAAATGAGCGGTTATGAAATAATTCCGAAACTAAAATTGATGAATTTGGTTTTATTGAGATTCCATAAAACAAAAATGAAATTTTGAGCGAGTCATAAGGACAGCTTGACCATGTTCACAATTTCAAGCGGGTTGAGAGGACAGCTTGAAGTTGGAAGGCGAGTTGAGAGGACAGCCTGAACATATCGATAGAAATTCCAAGCGAGTTGAGAGGACAGCTTGAAGTTGGAAGGCGAGTTGAGAGGACAGCCTTAACATATCGATAGAAATTCCAAGCGAGTTGAGAGGACAGCTTGAAGTTGAAAGGCGAGTTGAGAGGACAGCCTGAACATATCGATAGAAATTCCAAGCGAGTTGAGAGGACAGCTTGAAGTTGGAAGGCGAGTTGAGAGGACAGCCTGAACATATCGATAGAAATTCCAAGCGAGTTGAGAGGACAGCTTGAAGTTGAAAGGCGAGTTGAGAGGACAGCCTGAACATATCGATAGAAATTCCAAGCGAGTTGAGAGGACAGCTTGAAGTTGGAAGGCGAGTTGAGAGGACAGCCTGAACATATCGATAGCAATTCCAAGCGAGTTGAGAGGACAGCTTGAAGTTGAAAGGCGAGTTGAGAGGACAGCCTGAACATATCGATAGAAATTCCAAGCGAGTTGAGAGGACAGCTTGAAGTTGAAAGGCGAGTTGAGAGGACAGCCTGAACATATCGATAGAAATTCCAAGCGAGTTGAGAGGACAGCTTGAAGTTGGAAGGCGAGTTGAGAGGACAGCCTTAACATATCGATAGAAATTCCAAGCGAGTTGAGAGGACAGCTTGAAGTTGAAAGGCGAGTTGAGAGGACAGCCTGATCATATCGATAGAAAATCTAAGCGAGTTGAGAGGACAGCTTGAAATAAAAGGCAAGTTGAGAAGACAGCCTGAACATATCAATACAAATTTCAAGCAAGTTGAGAGGACAGCTTGTAATTTGAAAGCGAGTTGAGAGTACTTTGTCTAATTGGAAACCAAGCGGGTTGGAAGGTGCTTTGGACCTTAGCTTGCGATAAGATTGAAATTTAAAGCGAGTCAAGAGCACTGCTTGAAATGTAAAAACATTGGATCGAAAGGGCATTTTAAATATCTTCAAATTGAAAATCATGCGGGTTGAGAGATTATCTTAAAGACAGATTGAATTGTGAAGCGCGTCGAGAGGACAACTCGAAATGAGAAAACAGCGTGTCGAGGAGACAGCTTGAAGATCACGTAAAATAAGGATGAACCATATAACGTTACTAGATGTCTGCTCAAATAAGGACAAGAACAAATGATGAAAAAATGTAAAATGCGAGTCGAGTCGAATTTTTGACGATGAATAGAATACCTTGACAGCATGTTGAGACAACAGCTTTAGTCTCTTGTAAAATAAATAATCAAACGAGTGGTGGGATGAGAGTAACCAGTGATAAAAGTAGAGAAATAACTGTTATGAGTTCCAAGTTGAGAACACGCTTGCCCAAAATCTTATCGATTTGCACCAAGCGGGCAGTGGAAAAAAATTAAAAAAAAAAAAAAAACAAGATGAGTTGAGACAACAACTTCAAATTGTACATCGAGTTAAATGAATGATATGATAACGAGATATGAGTGAGCAATAATTTTATTGATGATATCTGTAACTGTCCAAATGTTGTTTCCTATTCAAGAATTTCGTTGAAACTGAAACAACCCAGAGAGAAACCATAAAGAGAAAAAGGTCTGTATCCAATACTTTATGCATAACTTAAATAAGCCATCATCTGTGCAAGAGCACTCTTAGCCTGATAAATTTGGATCTTCATGTTAACTTCCCGTAATTAATTTTCGAAGTTTCGTGATCATGTAATTGAAACAGGAAAATGAATGATAAAATATGGAATATTGGTTTCTCAATTCAGCTCGGAGATCAAATGAGTAATCGTCGAATTATAGCACCGTTTTATAGATTATTTGTTAACCGTGTATTATATTTTTAAAACGCCAACAGTAAACTTTTATGCAAAACATAAACAAACGAGACTAGGCTTAAAACCACTACGATCCAACATGCCTACATAGTGTTATATAATTTGCTATTAGGGTTACAGTTTGCATTTTTTGGGAAAATTGTCACTTACATTGCGTAAATCCTCGTCGCAAAGTAAGTCGGTGATCAAACAGTGATCTCATTTCGTCGAAGGGTTTAAGATTTTTTCGTTCAACGGAGATTGAAAAAGACTATAATTGATAGGATGCAGGTCAGAAGCCCCATTTAGACGAGTTTCTAAAACAGAAACAAACTTGCTGTCATTATCTTTTTTTCTTGAAAACTTAACGATTGAGAACGATTTCAAAACTTTTTTTTTCTAAATCATTCCAAACTTATTTTGTTTGGGATAGGAAGAGGATGTGTGAATGGAATAAACCAACAGCGCGTCATTCGCCTCAAGCGTGCAGGCAGTGAGTCAGTCGGTCGGCGAGCAAGCGAACCAGTCGAGTAGGTCGTGCGTTTCCCGCGGCGGTTAGTGATCCAGAGGGCCACCCGTGCAACTTCCGGGCTTCGGAGCTCCGGACAGGTCTGCACAAGAGCAACTAACAGTTTTTCATACGAAGATACACTGTTGTTGAAACAGTACTGCTCCAGCTGCTTAATGAATTCCATGGGGTGTTGTTCATCCGAAATTCCTCTAAACGATGGTCTAGGTAACAAAGGATTTCTAAATCCTCTACCTTCTACCCCTGTGCTCCCACTGCTCCCATCGACCACAGGCGCGTGCACTGAACCAGGTAACCACTGTTGATAAAACCCTGACTGATTGGCGAATCCAGCTCCCCGAATCGTACTGCCTGGCCAACCGGATGTTCCTAGCCCGTTTGCTGGTCCCGTTGGCATAGTGCACCCCGGGTAAAATGGGGGTACCATGGTGAACCTGTTTCCTGTGGTTTGGAATGGTAGCTCGGACGCTCCTCCCATCGTTCTGGGGTCTGCTCCGTATAGTTGTCTTGGTACAAACCCAGCTCCTTCAGTGGTTGAAATCCTTCTCGGAGACTGTCTGCCTCCATTCGGATCAGCAAGACCCGTAGCCCGTAATCCTTCCGGATGATTACCACCTACCTCAGGTTGATCCGATCTCTTTTGGTTATTTCCGGTTTCCTTCAAATTCTGCTCCAATTGGTTCATCCGAGTCTGCAAAGCCTGCATCATTTCGATCAAAACATTTTGTCCCTGAATGTTTTGTTGCAGTAAACTAGCAGTTCGCTGACTATCAGAGATGTCATAAACCTGATCATCGTGTCCTGGATTTGCTGGAACTAGTTCGGATGTTCTCACTTCTTCCGTGCTCGCCTGGACTTCACTACTGATAGCATGTTCGTTGTTTGGCCTATCCGTTTGAACTAAGTTTACATCACTTCGCGGTGTCGATGCAAACTGCACACGTGGTAACAATCTCGGACCGGGTGGAACACCGGCCGCTGGAATACTCATCCAGGAAAAATCGCTACATCCATGATTTTCCATCTTATCGGACTCAAACTGCTACTTCTCAATGTAAACAAACCACCCACGAAAACACGTCTGCTACAGAATGCACTACCACTTAACCATCCAATTTCTCTGAACGAATACTCCTTTAATTCACTTATCTTCCACTTATACCAAGCATCTTTGGCAAAACACAATTCTCTCTCTCTGCCGAAATTCAACCTCCCGCTCGATGCTACGCGCTGTCACCACTACTAATGACGCTGAGAATTCCGATCGCAAATTCACCACAGATCGATCTTGTGCTTCAAACCCTTTTAGAGCTTTGCTCTCCCGATCTCTCAACCGATAGTTGTCACAGTGCAAATGGCAAAAAGCCGGTGCATTGCCCCACATCCGCGGGCAAAGCACTACCAAAATAAACACCTTAAAATGTGTCCAGGTGAATCTTCACCATGCCGTAGGAGCCTCGTGCACACTACTCAGAAGATTCGCCGCCGAAGACCTGGACATTGCCTTTATCCAGGAACCTTGGATTAATAAGGGTAAAGTTAAAGGGCTAAGGATCGAAATACCAACACCGAAAGGTAAGCACACGGTAAGTGTAGCTTCAGCGTATTTCCCCGGAGATAGCACCGATATACCCCCACCGATGGTTGTAGAATACATGAGAAAGTGCCGGGCTCAGAGCCAGCAATTCCTCGTATGCTGCGACGCTAACGCACATCACACGATGTGGGGAAGTACCGACATCAACGCTAGAGGTGAGTCCTTACTAGAGTTTCTTTCACAAATTAATATCGAAATTTGCAATTAGGGAAACAAACCAACGTTTATAACGAGAAATAGACAAGAAGTCCTCGACTTAACTCTATACACACCACTACTTCTAGATAAAATTAAAAACTGGGAGGTATCGGATGAAGAATCACTGTGTGATCACAGACATATCTCATTCGACATAGTGGGAGGGGTTATAATCAAGAACGTTTATAGAGATCCCAGGAAAACCAACTGGAGTCTTTATAAACACCAGTGATTGAATTTTGTTGAGCATGAGTTGATCAACCATCTCTCGCTCAACGCTTTACTCGGAAGCAAAGGTTGCTTTGAGGCAGCGAAAACGACAAAACCGATGATGTATACGCTCTCAACATGCCCGCCTTCACGAAGCAATATGCATTCGAGGCAGCGAATCCAAAAATAACAAACGAATGGCTCTCACTCATCTCCTGTTACAAGCTTGATGGAACCGAATTCAAAAGGCAGAACAAACCCAAGTCTCCTCGTTTGTGCCTGGATCGAAAGCGTGAGGTTTTTCTGCTATTGCTATTATTGCACAGTAACCGCAATCGTTTCTTTTTCCTCTACTCTCTTTGCACCATACGTTGCGGGCCTGTGCAATGCAATAAGTTCGGTTGTTTTTTTTGTTGCCTCAACCTTTGCGGCGAGGTTGAAGATGTTCTCCTCAACGACAGCTATCGGCTTGAGTCCATCAAATTCAATAACGTAAATGAGTATGTGTGCCTTGTCTTCTTCATGCATCATGTAGCAACCGAACGTTGAGAGAGTTCGTTCAGGGCAGCAAACGAATAGTGTCTCTCAGAGCAGATCCTCCTCATGGGGGGAGGTTTGAATGAATGTTTGTTTTGGATTGCTTTGTTTTGAGTTTTAAGCCACGGTTGTTCCGGAACTTCCGCAGAGTCTCTAAAGGCGCCCGCACAATAGCCCGTCGGACGTCGCGTCGCGTCAGCGTCACGTTGACATTTCATTTTGGGGATACCACTTTCCGTTTGAGCCACCACAATGGTGCGTCGCGTCAATGAAGGCATTGTACTAAAACGCTGAACTTGTTTTAAACAGCAGCGTTCTCCAACGTCGACGCTCTGTTTTTGAAAAAAAAACAAAATTGTCTCGCGTCAGCAGCGTAATAAATGTTCCGGCTTTGTGTTTTATGTCAAAGTTTGATACCAATAGACTCAAATCTCTTATAATCGTCCATATTTTCTTCTCGATTTAACAAATTTTCGAAACTATTATAAGAATGAACATTTAAATATGCTTTGACACGTTGAGGAAATCAATCTTTTTTTCGGGGATTATCATCAATGAAAAATCACAATATTGTGTAATTATAAATGATTGCAAACGGATTTCCGGATTAATAGTTTTTCTCAAAACACTTATTGAAATGGATACATTTATTTCTTATCAATTAAAATTATTTTTATACAAACTTCCTCAATCTTCATATCCTTCCGTGTTAAATTAACACCGTGCAGTTGAGGAGTTGGGGAGCCGCATGAGCATACTCTTCCGGTGAGGTTGGTTGGTTTTGATCCTCACTAGCTTACCCAAACACAAGACTGGCTTTAACTTATTCGGTCCGTGCAACAGCTTCAACTTTTGATCGATTCAGATCCTTCCTGGAAAACCTAAAAGAAACCATATGATTGTAATTTTAAAAATTAATCAGTAATTCAGCACTATTTGAACTACCTTACCTGCTGTATCCTTTATTTTGAATATATTTCACAAGGCCTCCCTTCTGTGGGGCGGCAGATGCCCTTCTACCAGCGAAAATTCCGGAAAAATTGAATTCGTCCTTGTTTCGCGACAACAAATCAAAAGATGGGACGAAAACCGCAAACCAAAACAAACTTTCGGTTGCTATGTCTTTCGACGCTGCATTGTGATGCAAAAATCGTCGGGTGCGTCACGTCAGTGTTTTAGTACTTAAAGACAGCGTTGACAGCTGACGCGACGCGACGTCTGACGTGGTATTGTGCGGGCGCCTTAAGTGGCCATTCCGGTAAATGTTTCCGTCGGGAAGCAACGTCCGAATCCATTTACCACCCAAGAGTGGTTCGAACAAAAAGCGGGAATGTGTAGAATCTGTTTTTGACATGTTCAAAAATCGTCTTATTTCGAGAAAATCGTTTAAAAAAAGTCGTTTAAAATAAAACCGTGTAAAATAAGATCGTTTAAAAGAAGAATCCAGTGTATATGTATCGTCTTCTGTATAGCTATGCGAGACTTCAGAGCGTGAATTTTGAAAGCCTCTGATGAGAAAATTGGTGAGGATTTCAATCACTGATAAACACACACTTGAAGCTTGCAATATTAAGTCATATTTTAAGCATATTTTTAGATTTTGCTAAAGTACTACTTAATTTACTGAGAAAAACTGTCTCATAGTCAGAATATTGAAAGCTTTTGAACATAAATTTTACCCTTCAATATTTCATAAATTGTAATTATGTTTGCAATCCCACACACAGGGTTGGTCGGCTTTTCTCAAACAACAATGAGTCGGGAGAAAACAACACTGTTTTCAGTTCGGCTTCCGAGTGCAATCCTCTTTCGCTGATCGTGCTCCACTCGTTACCCGAGTTTACACGAGCTGTAAGCAGGGATGTCAACCTTCCAGATTTTGTCTGGATCTTCCAGACTTTTTGACCTCCGGCCAGACTTTTTTTTTGGTATCCTGACTTCCAGATTTTAAGTATTGCTTCCAGACAATTCCAGACATTTTTTGATTGACAAAGTTTTTTTTTTCAAAATTTTAATCTATTTTGGCATTATTGACTACTTTAACTGACTGAGGTGGAACATCAAAACTAGCACAAATCCTGCTCTAACATCAGCTATAGAGCTTAATTCTGTGCATCATATAAGCCCTGTGAGCCAGTTTTGGCGAAATTAACTTCTGCTTTAGTGCAGAAACTGGTATAACCCTATAAAAGCACTGTGCTATGCTAAGTTGATGCTATAGCGTTGGCGGGCAAAATGCTGGGAAAATGCAAATGGCGTTCAAATGAGGTACAACCATGCGGGTAAAAAAAAATCGATTTTTATAGGCACCATTTTTCTGCCATGATAATTAATTTGGCTTATGTTGGATATTCGCTTATTCATGTTATGGGGATCTCTCGGGTTGAATTTTCTACTTGATTTTTTTTTTCATTTTTCGGGTGAAGATGACCAGGAATCGAACTCATGACATCCATGGATCGGACATTTTTCAGTATCTCTGCTTGTGGACCTATCAGGTCCGCGTTATATCTTTGAAAAAAGCCCTATTTGAATCAAATTATTGGCAACCGGTGCCCTAAATTTACATTATTTCTGCATCAATCAATGCTAATGCGTGCTTTGGCCTAATGCCACTGTAGTGCTTACGTAATGCTAAAAAGCATTACAGCAAGCTTAAGTGATGCAAATTAAATGCTTAGAAATTATAGCATTTTTTATTCTGATTTAGAGCTATGTTGCATTTCAAAAGCATTGTGAAAAGCTGATAAAATGCTGGTTGCATTTTAAAATAGTGGTCTAATTCTAATATGATGCAGCATAGCACTCGAAGGGCTGTTTTGATGCAAAATTGCACCTGATGTGCTGATATAGTGTTATTTAGCACTTGAATGCTGGTATATAGCTATAAAAAGCAAAGCTTTAGTGCTTATGGTTACTTGGGTTTGTTCCCACCGAATGACTCTGACCAAGTTTGAATCATAATCGTCCGAATTCGGACGAAAACTGTCTAGAATTTGACATTACTCGGTCCGAACGTGCATACTGGGTGAATTTGGAATCATTTCGTCCCGAACTTATTTCATCTCTGGGATGTGTGAAAAGGCATATTTAAATACAACGCGACCAGCCGGCGGCCATTCTTTTCTTGGTGTTTCCGTGGCATGAAAACACGCGTTCTTGCGTCCCGTCCGCGGAAAGTGACTGGTTTTTCGGAAATTTTTGAGAAGTTTGAGACAGAGAAAGTGCGGTTTCGAAATGGTCAGGTTTGCTAGAATTTTTTTAATATGCCCGAGCTTATTTATTATTTCAATCTAAAACCTGAGACTGAAATGAAAAGACTGATATGATTTCTAAGTCAGAATCTGAAAAACTCAGAAAAAATTGTTTAATGGGCATATTCCCCAACTCGAATCAGTTACTAGAAACGAAAACTCTGTAATCAATTTACATTTGTTTCTAGTATAAACATCACAAGTAGTTATTAAAAATTCATAATAATGTGCCTACGTAACATTCCAAACTGGATCATCTACATACATCACAACTTATCGAATTTTACGCCAGACACAAACGCTTCAAACTTTCCAAATCAAATCAATACTATTTTTGTTAAAATTCAGCAGCTATGTTGTTAAACATATATTGTGAAATTGCAAAAGAAATTGAAAAACAGTTTTAGACGTTTCATAGCCATTGAAAAAGTAGACATTGACTAATTCAACGTCGCAATCTAGGCTCTGCTAAACTTGGCTGAGATTTCTCAAAATGGTGTTAGTTGTCTTTAACGAAAACTTTAATCTGAATAGTTATCTAAAAGTGAAATCAGAATATTGATATTCTGAATACATAAACATTGAAACCTACGATGTCTTGTTTAAAATCGTATGTACGCAAGTTATGTTATTTAATGTTACAAAAATTATCTCGACAAGCCTCGTTGGACAAATGATCGACACGAAGATTTAAATAATTTGCTTTTTATATTTACAGTGTTTTTCGGTATCTATAACTTCCGGTCAAAATGCCCTAGAATCCACTGCATGGTTCGCATTCAAGTTATTTTATACACAAATTAATTCACGCTGTGAAAATATACTTCAAAAGTCGTGCTTAAAATATCTTTTACTTTTACAATTTCTCCTCCGAGGAAAAATTCTAAATCCATTTTTTAACCTGAATTTTTTACATTACTTGATAGAAAGGTTTTAACAATAAAAAAAGGTTTTTCAATATTACCAATCTAGATATGACTGTATGCAATCAGAAAGGAACAAAATCTTTAACTTTATTTTTTTCCAATTTGGATCCCGATAACTTTTAATTTATAATAACAATAATAACAATTTATAACAATGAATCTGCGATTTGAAATAACAATTTCTAAATGAACCTAGATTCCGGAATATAAATTGCTAAACAGATGGTTTATATTCTGAACTTTTAATTTATGATATAACGTATTATTTTAAAATTTTAGTATTGAAATAAGCTTCTCAACACCTGGGTAGGAGGATAGAAATTCGCTGCATCATTTTTCATAGCCAAACATTGAAATAGTGGTTGATGTATTTCGATTTCAAGGATTTGTGATGTGCATTACCAACCAAATGCATGCATTTATTTTGGCAGAAATTAACCCAATAACTGGATAGAGCTGTTGAAACTTTGCATTCTGGAACCGACAAAAGCTCAACGTGATATCATTTTTCAAATTTTCTAAAAGGAATGATAAAGCTTAATACAATAACCCAAAGAAGATAGAAGAATCAATGTTTGCACTGGTCGGTGAAATGATCAGAAAAATTTGATGTTCGGGCGTTTTTTTCGTTTTTCGATTCTATTCTCCCCGACTAGCTCAACACTACAATATTCCAGACATTTATACCCATTTCCAGACATTTCGGCCCAATTGTTCCAGACATTTTTTGAAAATAGGTGGCAACCCTGGCTGTAAGTGACTCCGACGGCAAGTGTGAGAGCATTTGCATCTGAGTGGGAGAAAGAGAATTCTAAACAAAGAGCGCCCTGTGTTTCAATTGTACACCTCAGAGTAAAGAAGAAAAAAATATTTAGACTCCCACCACACAACGTAGGAAAAATAGCAACAATTTCTCCCCCGCTACCATGCCCACTGCTGTTTGCTATTTTGGTTTTATTTTCTTGCAGAAGGTGCGTTCGAAGAAGAGCTGTCAGGTGGTTTCGTCAACAAATCAGGACACCGCGAAGAACAAAAAACAGGATTTTTCAGGACACCAGTAGATTGGTAGAAATGAAATAAAGCTCTTCTTTTGCATAAATTAAGGCGGAATAGCGGTGCAGTATACGCCTTAATTTAGGCAACAGAAGAGATAAGAAGTTAGGTGGCTTGTAGTTTATACCGAAAACACCGTTCAAATATCATCTGAACCGAAGATTACAATTGGTTTAAAAGGTTAAACTGTTTTTATTACAAAATCAATTGCAATTAAGATCAGGACGGCTTTTAGATAATCAGTACACCTCTGGGACCTTTGATTCGGAGAGCAGCATCTTTTCTCGTGAGCGTACCAAGTATAAACTGAGTTCGCTCTCAGATTTCTCCTCAACACAATAGAGTTGTTTTTGACATTTCTTACACAAACTTGCTGAGCGTGTACAGATGAGACGGGACAATTAACCTCAAAAACTCTCGGTACAAAAAACGAGCAGCCGATCGACACACATGGTCGTTTTAGAGGTTGATTGTCCCAAAACTGAAAAGTATTGGTGAAACAACCAGCATTATATCACGAACACTACCAGCGGCAAATAGGACTATACGCAACAGATTTTTCCGGAGAAGTGAATTCTCTTCATCAGCAGATGAGAATGCTCTCGCTCACTCTTATGGGTTGACAATCTCACTCTTGATTTCAGTGCGATTAATCTCTCCCCGCACAGATTGGGGGAGCAACGAAAAAAAATTGCACTCTCTTTCACTGGACTAGCCGATCTGAGGAGTTTTGCTATCCATGCCCACACATATCGTTAGGAATTTCATATCTATTTTGACCCGTTTACACGGCTCTGTCGATAGATTTTAAGCGCAGCCTTTTCATCTACCTATCTTGGATATTTTCATCCTTTGCAGGATGATTCATCCCGATACTAGAATAAATTATTCTATTACTTTATTATTATTTAAGGATATATGGGCCGAGCCCGTCATCCGAACTACTTAAAATTATCTTACATAGAGTTGATTTCTTAAATATAACACATAGAGCTTCTTGATTGTCGGGATGCTTAAATTGAGATCTATTACACCGTTAATATTATTCACCTCCCTCATAAAACGGAAAGCTGGTTCGTTGCGGCTGTAATTCGTCCTGCGATGGTCAAGCGCATAACGCCTGCGTCGCCTCAATGTCAAAGTGCTAGTGTTCGCTGTCAAGCGGGAACATAAAAACGTTGAGTCCACCAAGCCTCTATCTACCTTAAGAAAAAAGGTTAAATCATTTATGCGGTGCCGACTTTCTAACAGGTCCAAATCTAGCAGATAACATAAATGTTTATATTCCGGTAAACTCTCTCCCCAGGCAAGATTCCTCACTGCAAATTTGACGAAACGCTTTTGAACAGCTTCCATTCGGTTTATGTGTGTTTGGTACATAGGCCTCCAAACTGTACTCGCGAAATCAAACCTCGATCGCACTAAGCTAACGTATAAACTTTTGATGGTGTATGGGTCCTTCAATTCTCCAGCGAAACGTCTCACGACTCCGAACAAAGCAAGCCCATCTGCTACTACACTGCTGATGTGATCCCTGAAACTCAATCCAGAATCCAATTTGATGCCTAAATCCTTAATGCAGGTAACTCTTGCAATACTTTCGCCGCTTAGAGAATACGTAAACTGGATCGGTGTACTGTTCGCATTTGGAATTGTTTACTTTCAGCTTGTTTCTGATTATAAACTCAGAGAACACATTCAAATCGTTCTGAAGTTTTCTACAATCTTCTATCCTTTTTACTGGTAAAAATAATTTCACGTCATCTGCGTAAATCAGTACGAAAGCATCCGAAAGGGAGTCCGGCAAATTATTCATTAGAAGAATGAAAAGCAAAGGTCCCAAGTGACTGCCTTGAGGCACTCCGGAAGACGTTTCAAAGGGTGCCGAGCACACAGAATTTACAGACACGTACTGTTGTCTATTCACCAAATAAGACTCGATCCAGGGTAGGATGTTACCTCCAATACCAATTCGCGCTGATGCATCCAAAATTTCGTTGATTCCTGCTACATCAAAGGCCTTCGACATGTCGGTGTAGATGCAGTCCACTTGGAATCCCTTGACCATCCAATCCAATACGCGTGTGGTGAACTCGCAAAGATTTGTGACCACCGATCTTTTTCTGAAGAATCCGTGCTGATGGGGCGAAATTCTATTCTCTACCGCTGGATATAGCCGATGATAAACCAACTTCTCAAAAAATTTTGGCAAAGCAGATAATATTGCTACACCCCTGTAATTTTCTGCAATGTTTCTGGATCCCTTTTTGTGGATGGGAGTAACTCGCGACAATTTCCAAACAAACGGGAATAATCCCGAACGTAACGATGAATTGAACAAAAGAGCCAAAGGACGTGCCAACTCATTGCAAAAAGCCTTTAAAAATCTGTTTGGTATTCCGTCAGGACCAGATGATTTACCTGCATCTAGCCTATTCAAACCTGACTCTATTTCCTCTAAGGTCAAACAAATATCGTGTATGACAGGATCGATGGGCACCATTATTCGACCGGAAGCTTCCGTTGTTTGATAGTTCGTTTTGAAAAACTCTGCAAAAAGCTGCGCTGTACTTTGTGAGTCCGTCGACATATTGTTTTGATACTTCACGTTCGTTAATTTTCTTTTATTCTTCTTTTTCGAGTTGACAAATTTCCATAATTGCTTTGGGTTGGACTTATTTTCCCGTTCGACTCTCGCAATGTAAGCCGAGTAAGCCTCTCGGTGGGCCTCTTTGAAGAGGCCGAAGATCACTTTATAATTTTCTTGATCATCCTGCAAATGGCTTCTCTTCATTCGATTGTATGACTTCTTTTTCTGTTTGTACAAAGCAATGAGATTTCTATCAAACCATTCGGGAAATTCCCGCTCTGAAAATGTGCGCAATGTTATGACGGGTGCATGGGCAGAACAAATTTCGTATAACATTTTGTAGAAAATCAACACATTATAATCTTCAAAGCCTATCCCTGGCATACCGTCAATGCAAATATTTTGAAAAGCACTGACTGATTTCAAATATTGAACGATATAAATCATTTCGTTAATATAATAGCCCATATTTCTGGCATAAGTATCAGCCGTTATAAAAATTTCTTGCCATTCGATTCTGCTGAGTTCATGTGAAACTGTACTTTCATCAATTAATTTCCAATTTAATTGCTTGAGCATTCCTACCTCTTGTTCCATTGATGCCGTCACGTTCAGTGTTATCTCCATGGCGTTATGATGTCTTTCGTTTCTTAGTAGCGGTTCGGCAAGCGAGATTTGACAGTCAGAGGTGTCGTTAACAAAAACAAGATCGAGAAATCGATTGTTTTCGTTCGGAAGATTACAAACTTGAAGAAGACCAGCAGCCGTAAGATCATCAACAAATATTGACTCGAAATCGTTCAGGCTTTCCGGTAAGAGAAAAACATTGTCGTTACAAATAGTCCACTGATTCCAATTCAAATTTGG
Source organism: Uranotaenia lowii (assembly GCF_029784155.1). Taxonomy (NCBI): domain Eukaryota; kingdom Metazoa; phylum Arthropoda; class Insecta; order Diptera; family Culicidae; genus Uranotaenia; species Uranotaenia lowii. Next base: position 257,704,001 of record NC_073692.1, read on the forward strand.
CAGGTTGAAATCGCCAACGACCATAAATAAATCATCTGGTGCAACGCTAGCGGAAATGTTCATCAAAAAAGAGGTAAGACTTTTATATCGTTCAATTGTTTCTGCCGGTGATATGTACGCGCAGCAAACAAAAACGGTGCAAGAAGCAGTTTGCAGTTTAATACAAATTGCTTCATTTGTTTCAGCTACCGAATGTTCTACAGCTTTCCAACGAGAGTGAACAGCAATCAACGCGCCACCTCCGGCTGACCTGCTACTGGTTTTCAAACTTCTATCGCAGCGAAAAACATCGAAGATAGACGGGAATAGCATACTGCTAGGAAGTGACGAATCGAGGTAAGTTTCCGTGAATGCGAACACATCGAAGTCAGATTCAATCGACATTCGATAAATATCTTGCATTCTTTTGCGACCTCTTGTACTGTTCATATTCTGATAGTACATATGAATTTTTTCTTCCTTTGTAGGCTTCCGTTCACCACACGACGTGGCCGAGATTTTGGAAACCACCGACGAAGGTGTAGGTACAGAAAGTAATAGAGAAATTTGAGAATCGGTATGATCTTCTTTTCTGTTCACAGATTGCATTGCGGAAATTAACAGTTCGGGCCTCTGCTCGCATGGACTAGATAAGCAAAAGTCGTTCAGCAGGTAATGATCGCTTTCATATCGCTTGTCGTTTATTCTATTTTTAGACGTTATTGCAGATAAGGAATCCTCATCAGTCGCGCGCTGGGCTAGCGTATGGTGTAGAACCGGCCTCGGTCGAGATTGTTCTTGCGGGCTGTTCGTTTGTGGGAGCGTGTCGAAATGTGAAGACGCTCTGCTGCTGTACAGCCGCCGACTGTGTGTGAATAAATTCACGGAAATAAATTCCCCTCTGCCACGAGGAGGGGTCCATTGCTTTGCTTTTTGTTTCAGGATCCAATGCTACTTTGAATGAGATGAATTTCAACTCATTCACATCCGTTCCTTTTCTTACCAGTTTAGTAACTTCGATGGACTGGTCAATTCCTAAATTTTTCTGGACCAAATTCGAAATATCATTTTCAGTGGTGAGCGGATGAAATCTCGATAAAAATAGGAGGAATTTAGGCGGGGGAACCGGGATCGTTAGAGATGACGCGATAGCTTGGTCACTTTCTCTGTTTCCACATAGCAGCCCTTGTGAAAAGTTATTGATTTTTGGGGAATCAATAACCGTTCGGGGTAGCTTTGCTGGGCGCAGGTTGAGGTCCAGCCGTTGCTTTCTCTTTAGGGGAGTACCGGGATTGTTCGACAACATTAGGTTAATCTTCTCTGAATTTGTGCGTATTTCATTTTTCAGATCGGTGAGTATCGTTTCGTGATGGGCAATGAGGGATTCGATGCAATCCCCCAAACCCGAAATAGTGTTTCGAAAACGAGACTTTTTCATTAGCTCCGTGCAAGCTGTGCACATCCAAAACGTTTGTTGAGAAGCTTTTATATTCTCCCAAAACTGTTCTGGCAGTCTGCTGCATTTCAAATGAAATGTTGACTTGCAGAAACCTTGGCAAGTCACTACGGTTTCCTGTTGCTGGGTATCGTTAGCACAACTATGACAACACGCCATCTTGTATGGAGGGTTTAGAAGTAAATTTGAAACACCTTTCCTTGTGGTCTTTTTGCGCTTAAGATATCGATTTTCACAATGTTGCAGTACAGGACAAACTTCGCGACTTAAAATCGTTCAAATGTAGTGAAATAATTGCGGATTTACAACCAAAATTCCGAAAAATTGTAAGAGCCTTAGAGACACGTAAGTAAACAATAACAAACAAAAACAAGCTTCAACAAAAACAAATTATTCTATTACCACCTTTATGACTATGGGTTCGTTTAGTTCGTTAAGTTTATTTTCAATATTAAAACGTTTTGCAGTATCGTGTCGTGCGTTAAAAGAATAATTTGATAAAATGCAAAATTTCGAAGTCAATTCAAAACAGTTGATAGCGTATAAAATACGCGATAAAAACTTCTTCTGTTTCAAAAGTAAAAGTGCGTGGCTTACCTGTTTAATTGTCGAATGCGAATCGTTTCAATTTAGGGGTTTGTTTAGGGTTTCCAGAGGTCTTGAAATATTGTGATAATTAAAATAATTGTAGCAGATGCTGAAATTTAAATTTACGGTAAGTATATTCGTGGGTAGATTTCTATATTTTTTTTTTATTCAATTACCTTTTTTACTATTCCAGCGTACTGTCACGTTTGTGCTGCATCGGAACACAATGCTTGGTAAAAAGGTATTCAATACCCTTTTCTTTATAGCTCTCTAAAGGACTGCGGTCTACAAGGTTCTCAAGTTTTTCTATGATAGTTACTGAACTTGATTGATCAATTATAAAGAGGCCTCGATTTTCTAGTTTTTCAACTTTTTTCCGCTCTTCTAACACAAATATTTCATCCTTCGTTTTATTCATGATCAGTAGACTAGGTTTCATTACGTGAAATGTTAGACCAGAATTAGGGGCATTGGTATTCAAAAACAGATAGTTATTTTTCACATATAAGTAACCGTAATATGTCGCTTCTTCGGTATAAATATACATATCGCCAGGTAATCCGTTGCGTTTCAACAGGTTTTCTGTTGTCGGTATTAGATCTTCAAACTTTTCCACAACCTTGTCGACGATGAAATCTTTTTCAAATCGTACGTTATCAAGTGCTCCCTGGTATCGCTGATGTTGTTCAGCACATGTTTTTAAAACGTTTTTATAATTCATTGTACTCCGCAATACCCGTTTAAAAAGCAGTGCTTTCGCTCACAAAACATAGTGCAGTAAGACGAAAGTGGTCCTAACTGCTCTATTTGCTCAGGGTAGTGGACCAAATAATGACGTTTTGGCCTCAGTGGTTCTTGAAAACCTTGGACCCTTAACTCCAAGTATTTTTCGATCAGTTTAGCGAGTAGATCTATTTCATCCGCAGATATTACGGGCGACACTGTTATATCCGTAATTTCTTTCAACATCATTAGCATTTTGAAATGATAATCTTCCACGTCGATGTTGGTGTCGATGAAAATCAGCGGAACAACTTGTATCAAATGCCAAATATCAGCAGCCTTCGCCCTTATACTTTTTGATTTTCTTGAAAAATCAATGCTGATTTTGGTTTTTATTTTTAGGATTTTAAAAATTTCATTAGCTCGCGCTTGTAGATTGCTTGATGTATAATTGTATTGACCAAGTTTTTTGAAAATCAAAAATAAATCGTTATTCGCCCAACCCTCGAACAAATCATGCGCTATGCATGGCGGGGCTCCATATTCAAATAAGTTGAAAAACTTCAGTTCGTTCAAAACAGACTTCGTTTTTGTACCCCTGCTATGAGTACGTGTGGGTTCTCTTTCTATTCTGTTGAGGTCATCAATAATGGATAACTGTGTCCTACGATCTGCACGCATTCGAAAATCATTTCGGAAATCCTCATAATGTCTGTTGCAATGTCTGCAAATATAGGCACATTTTGAAAAGTTTTCCGTCATGCCGGCTATTTAGTGCGCTCCAAGGTTGTCGTTTAGGGATGCAAAAACCGAACCTAAAAGACACCGCCTTGAACAACTACTCATGTTTCTTCCAGTTCTTTGAGGTCTTCAACCAATCTTCTTAATATAACGTTTGGCCCAAAGTAGCAAAAATCTTTGTTTTTGCTAACAGGACAACCTGTGAAGATTTAGTTAAAAGATTAAAACGTATGTGGTATATCTACTGAGGTTTAAATGCACACCAGAATAATATAAAATTTATTAGGGTAAATGTACCCAATCGTGGTCCCTAAGGCATGGTTGACTAGATTTCCCATGATTGTAGTCTTCCTGTAATGTGTACCTACAAAAGTCCTTCGACAAATATGATTGCTTACTAGCCTGAAATGCAGTAAAAATATGTCTTTGCTTGAAAGCGGTTGATAATTTGAGATAAACCTGATAAAACTATTGATTGAAATGCTCCTTATTGTAGCCCCCGCGCCAAATTTTGGCCCTTTATGAGTTCCTTAAATTGGCCGTCTCTAGGAAAAACTTGCTTCACTAATACAACAACAGCCCCCACGAATTCATTGAAAATATCCCGGAAGGAAGCACATCAATGTTCTGTATTGTTTTCAAAAAGTCGGAAGTGCGAAATGTCAATCAATATTTTTAATTGATATTTGCATTTAGAATTATAATCTTACGGAAAAAAGCTTAACTTGTTTATTCCAGTTTTAGTGTGTTTATAATTACTATTATAAGTTCCAAACTATTGCATTGGTTAACATAAATGTGTTCATTAATCAAGCAAACAAATCGTTTGCTAAATCTTTAACATGCAATCATGATAGATATATTTCCATTGAAGTTAACAGATTAACATAAGATAGTAAATGTTCATATTTGTTTTTATTCCACTCCCATATAAGGAGGACCGACATTTTAAAAACCATTATGATCGAGGCAAGAAGCAAGCTAAACCTTAAACTTAAGTAAGCGAACGATTCTTTGAATCATACATATCTAATATGTCGCCCTTAGGAATTTTCTAGCAATCGTTTGCGTACACCGGGATAGCAAAACAAGACGAACTTTCGCTCACTCCAGCCAGCCTGATAGAAATAGATTGCCTCTCACTCATTCGTTTGGAAACTATAGGCAATGGAAGCGAACAGCAAATTCAAAAGCTGGGTGAAATTCAAGCTGCATCCCACTCGCACTCATGCAAAATCATCACCCAAACTCGGCAGCGCTTCTTTCGCATATTCCATTCCTACAGAGAACAAACGTCATCACCTCCTGCTGATGCACAGTGATCTATAATAAAAAAACAAACTTGGTCAAAATATTATTTTTTATTTCACATGAAATTGCAAAAAATAAAAATTCATGTTCGTTACAACATAGTATTTCAACATTGCAGTGTAATTATTTCCTTAGACAAACATAATATTAAGAGTGTCATAATTTGAGCTTTATAACAATTCCTTTCAAAGCGACAGATATGCAGCAAATGTTCATTTTCAATACAAATAAAATTAAATCAAAATACGTTAAACCTCATTTCATTTTTGGGTATGGATATAGTAACTTCAACATTGAGATCCAAGATATCAATTCGGATTCGGATCCGGTAAATTAATTTACTGAGAGGTAAATTTTATTGAGAAGAAAAGTTCTCGAAATTTACCATAAAAGAGCAGCTCAAATTGTAGCATTATAATTCCAACAAAGATGCCAAACACGCTTGAGTCGGCTTGAGAGATAAATAAATTGATCATAGTCCGAAATACATTCATTATATTTTTAATTAATTTCAATCATTCATTTTACTTTCGACCGGCTTTTCAATTTCCAGACCACTGTGCACCGTCGGCCGACGAACGGCCGCCGGCTGCCGACTGCCTGCTGATGTCGTTTTCACACATTGTTTATTGTTGTTTATTAGAGTAAAATCAACGGATCATATGTAGATCCTAATGATAACTTAATAGTAATTACAATACAAGATAAAAATTAACATAAAAATCAACACAGGTTTATACAGTTCTTGAAACAGTTAAAAATTTTCTCCGGAACACGTTCCTCGAAACATCGAAGTCGAAATGCTCAGAAAAGCGATTGAACGTTTTCAATATGCCGATAAATGCGCTGTTCGCTCCATAGTTGTTGAGACGAATAGGAACGTACATAGAGCTGCAAAAGTTGGTTTCTCAATCCTCGGGGGCGCACGCTGAGAGGAATGGCCTCTAGCAAAACGGGACAGTCAACTCTGGACGTTAAGAGATCAGCAACAACTAGAGCGCGCGTAGCGTTTCTGCGGGCTTGAAGCGTATCTAGGTCTATAAGGCGGCAGCGATTCTCATAGCTTGGTAAACGGAACGGGTCTTGCCAGTTCAGATGACGTAGGGCATACCGCATGAAGCGACGCTGGATAGCCTCGATTCGTTCAGCCCCATTCTGGTAGAAAGGGCACCAAACAGCTGAAGCATACTCGAGGATGGAACGAACTATACAGCAGTAAAGACTTTTCAGGCAATACACGTCTTTGAAGTCTTTGGCCATGCGAAATAAGAATACAAGGATTCTGGATGCTTTGTCGACGATGTAGTTTGTGTGAGTCTTAAAGTCCAGGCGTTGATCGAGAATAACGCCCAGATCGTTGATGTGGTCCACCCGAGAAATGATTCCGTCTCCGAGAACGTACTCCGCAATAAGAGGGTGTCGCTTACGTGGGAATGATACGACCGAGCATTTACTGCGATTCAGGGGCAGGCAATTCATGTCACACCACTGAGCAAACACATTGAACTGCTGCTGCAGGAAATTAGTGTCCTCTTGGCTCAAGGTGTGAAAGAGTTTCAGGTCGTCGGCATATGCAAGTTTTTTGCAGTCAAGGAGCGAGAGTACGTCATTAAAATATATCACGAAAATTAGTGGCCCTAAATGACTTCCTTGAGGCACACCGGAGCAGGTAAGAAAATAATTTGAAAAAGAGTCACCAATACGAACGGATAACTTTCGACCTGTTAAGTAACTGTGGATCCAGTGCAGAAGGGATCCACATAAACCCAGACGTTCCAGCTTTGTGATAGCGATATCGTGGTTCACCTTGTCGAATGCAGCAGAATGGTCAGTATATATGGCGCTGTCTTGCACAAAAGATGTGAAGGTGAGTAAGTTAGTAGTCGTGGATCGTTTAGGCATGAACCCGTGTTGATCATTGGAAAGTTGGTGCTTGAAGAACGAATTTATGGGATCCAAGATAACCAATTCAAACAATTTGGCTATCGCGCATAGAGCTGAAATTCCGCGGTAGTTGTTAACATTTCTCTTGTCACCCTTCTTGAGAACAGGAAACATGTAGGCTTCCTTCCACAGTAAGGGAAAGATTCCAACATCCAGCGATGATTGGAAAATAAGCCGAATAGGAAACAGCAAAAGTGGCATAAAACGCTTCAAAAAAGTAGCAGGTATACCATCCGGGCCTATAGATGAAGAGTTTTTCAGCTTAGCTGTCGCTTTCGATATGGATGCATCGTCGATTATGATACCGTTAAACGAAGAACCTATAGGCAATATATTTCTCACAGCTCTAGCCAGTTGCTCAGGAGAAATGTATCCAGTTGTAAAAATGCTAGAGAACTTAGAAAATAGATCACAAATTTCGGGATCAGAGTTCACTGTGTCGCTATTCAGGAACATGTGAGACGGAAGCCCTGATTCTCTTCGCTGATTTTTCACGTGCTTCCAAAAAGATTTCGGACTGCTTTTGAAATTCTGTTGTAACCGATTAATATAATTCTGGTAGCAACGCTTACTGGCTTTCTTATAGGCAGAATTCAATTTGCGATATATGTCCTTAGTGTAGAGGGACTTATGCTTGTTGTAGTTGCGTAGTGCGCGCTGCTTGGCTCATACATGCATACTTCTATTTGTGGAATTGCATGCCAAGATTAGGCAAAAAATATGTTTATATTTTCTTGAATTCTAGATAGAAAATGTACGTTGTTAGGAGTAAGTTATAATTTTATATTTTTTGCCATGTTTTGCTGCAACCAACGGTAATTTTTAGTGATTTTTCCATAAGGAAGTATGTTTTCAAAATCAATCCGAAGGTGGCAGATGCACTAGCAAGGTAGGTTCATTTAAGATTTTTTCCGAAGATCATAATTTTATTTGCAGTTTGTCATGCAAAAAAAAAATTATTACGCAGTCATTTGGATTCAATTGTGGACAAATGCTATGCAAAATGTTGCCATATGCGATTTCCTTTTATGTTTAATTTTTTTTCATTTTTAGGCGTATGTTTGACATGAAAATCACCAAAATGCATTTTGGCATGCCAAGATTAGGAGCATGCCAAGTTAAGGATCACTTACCCTACACGAAAACAACTGGAATGAACTTTTTTATTTTCCGCATTTTTCAGAACTTTTTCCCGATTTGATAGAGTTTTTATCTTAATTGAGCCCTCAGGATCGGAGGGGTGCTAGTGCCAAAATCGTCAATTTTGATGTAAGTATACTTAACGATACTTCATGTTTCAATGTACATCTGGTGCAAAACTCAGATTTTTTAATAATTTTATTTTAAACACTTTGATTAAATTAGAACATCTCGAATTAGAAAAATATATGAAAAATCGAGCACCTTCACAACTTTGAAGCGCGTTTTCTCGAAACTATCATTTAGGCACTTGCACCCCTCATATCCCAAGCGCTTCAATTATAACTTTTTTTTAATTTAAAAAAAAACACATTTCATTAGATTTCCACCACTTATCGGTTGTTTTTTATTTTTCTGAAAATAATAGCTTTTTGCGAGGTAAAAAAAACATTTTTGGATGATAATTTTAGAAATAGTTATAGTAATAACCGAAAAACTTATGAACCCAAAAAAAATATTTTAAAATACAGGGTTAGGATTCCATGTCATCAAAGACTCTAAATTTAGAGTATAATTTCGATGAGAATGTACAATGGGAACTGTTTTTTTTTTACGTATGAGCACGACAATATAATAACAATTGAGTGAAGTTTTAAAAAAGGTTATTATTTTGATTTACACAAGCAATCATGGGCTTGTGATATAGCTCAGTTGGCAAGTTAGTTGCTTTGTGAGCCAATGTCCTTGAGTTCGAGCCCAAGAGTAAACATCGATCACAGTTGTACCGGATAAGTTTTTCAATGACTTGTCCGCCAACTTCATCGTTGATATAAGTCGCGAATGACATAAGGATGTTGGTTCGGATTTAAAACAGAAATCAATCCAGATAGCTGTACTTTTGCAAGCTTCAAAGCTGTAATAAAGAGGACAATGTATTTCTGTCGAATCATCCGAATTTCTCAATTTGTGTACATTTTAGTATTCCTACTCACGTATTCCGATCCGAACCAAATTTGCATATGCCCGTAAACACCAACTACCTGTAGTGATTTAGCATTAACAGAGTTAGTCATCCAGTTTGTTTACAATTTAGGTTACTTACAATGGAAACAATGTTTCGTAAATTTAACAGCTGGTAAACGACTTATACGTATTTCACGAATCTACTCTGGTGGCTAACGATCGTCGGAACACCGATATATTGAGCTATGCTTACTATGCACAGTGAACGTAACCTATATATATATGTATAGAAGTATACCGAAGAAGAAATATACTTAGCGTGATGCCATTTCTGCTTATACTACCCTCTTATATCATCCGAAGCTAATTCACTGTCTTACAATTCACTCACTTCAAATTAATAATTTTAATAATAATAATTCGCCTTTGCGCGAAACTGTAGAAAGGCTACCAAACTCGTGTAAATATAATCACAACTCTTCCCGCATGATCTCAACTCTTGTTTGTCGACATAAATCTAACCGTCACTTCTGGGAGCTCCTGGAACTCACGATACTTGTACCGTTGAGCCCAGGGGTATTCTCAACAAGGATGTTAAAACGACTATAATCGAATATAAAAAAACAAGCAATCATATACGTATTTGATTATTTCGAAAACCAAAGATCATTAGAAAAGCATGAACGTTTTCCAAAGTATGCTAAGGAATTCAAAATTTTAAAATAGTTATAATAATAAAATTTTATGTGCAATCCGGATGAGCTCAAGCGTTGGACTGAGCATTTTGATCAACTTTTCCGAGTTACAAATAGCAATGGCCAACAGAACCCGCAGCTTGAGGCGCCCACAGTAAGTCGCATTAATGGCGTCAACTCGGAAGCGCCCTCGCTGGCTGAAATAAAAGCGGCAATCAAGGACATGAAATCCAACAAAGCGCCTGGAATCGATTGCATTCCTGCTTAAATGCTCAAAGCCGACCCTGCCTTGTCAGCACAAATGTTGCACCGTCTTTTCGCTGACATCTGGGATACTGCAACATTCCCGGCCGACTGGATGCAGGGTATCCTCGTAAAGGTCCCAAAGAAAGGAGACCTAACAGAGTGCGGTAACTGGCGTGGCATAACTTTGATCTGTACAACCCTCAAAGTACTCTGCAAAGTGATCCTGAACAGGATCCAGGAGAAAATCGACGCTACACTCCCACGGCAACAAGCTGGATTCCGATCCGGACGATCATGTGTGGACCACATCACAACGCTACGAATAATACTGGAACAAATCAACGAATTCCAGGACTCTCTTCTGCTGGTGTTCGTTGATTTCGAAAAAGCATTTGACCGACTGAACCACGAAAACATCTGGGCTGCTCTTAGACGACGAGGGGTCCCAGAGAAACTAGTCCATCTCATCGAAGCACAGTACGAGGCATTTTCGTGCAAGGTCTTGCACGACGGTGTCTTGTCCGAACCAATCCCGGTAACTGCTGGAGTGAGACAAGGATGTATTTTGTCACCGCTGCTTTTTCTCATCGTAATGGATGAGATCTTGACTGGATCGATTGACTGTAGACCAAACCGAGGATTGCCGTGGAATCCTTCAACCATGGAGCAACTGAACGACCTTGACCTGGCAGACGATATTGTTTTGCTCGCCCAAACACAACAAGACATGCAGAGCAAACTCGACGACCTCACCGAAAGCTCCAAGGCAGCTGGTCTCAAAATCAATGTCGGAAAGACCAAGTCGATGGAAATCAATACAGAAAATCGTTCCAATTTCGTGGTAGCTGGACTATAGGTTGAGACAGTGGAGTGCTTCCAGTATCTTGGTAGCCAGATTACGCCTGTTGGTGGTACCAAGAAGGACATCGAAACCCGGATCAGAAAAGCCCGATTTGCGTTTGCGAGTCTCCGAAACATCTGGCGGTCACGCCAGATCTCTCTACGAACTAAGATCCGAATCTTCAACTCAATCGTCAAATCCGTATTGCTGTACGGGTGTGAAACTTGGTGCACATATGCGGTGACGACGCGAAAACTGCAAGTTTTTGTGAATCGCTGTCTGCGGAGCATCATCCGCGCTTGGTGGCCTGGCAACTGGATCTCAAACGTTGAACTTCATCGCCGGTGTCATCAAAAGGCGCTAGAAATCGAGATTCGGGAACGTAAGTGGAGATGGATTGGGCACACGCTGCGAAGAGATGAAAACGAGATTTGCAGAGAGGCGCTTGACTGGAATCCAGATGGGCAACGAAGAAGAGGCAGGCCCAAAAGCTCGTGGCGGCGAAGTCTAGCCGCTGAAATCCGCACAGTTGACGAGAACCTTGGCTGGCAGAAAGTGAAGACGCTGGCTCCGGATCGCCAGCAGTGGAGATCTTTTATCTCAGCCCTATGCGCCGGTCAATCGGCGCTGGACCCTTAGGTAGGTAGGTAGGGATGAGCACACAATGATAAAATAAGGAAAAGGTCGATTCTTTACAGTAATGTTCAGTATCAATCTTGAACTTTTATGTCTTAAAACAAGTTCAAAACACTAGTTTGTGTAGAGTAAAGTCATATTCTAAATGTCATGTTTTTGTGATGTTTTTCAAAATGTTAATTTTAAACATCGGTTGCTAATGATTGAGAAAAGCACTTTCTTCAAACCATTTTTATGAGAACTAAAATTTAAATTAAATTCAAATGAATTCAAAAACTGTTTATCAAATGTGTAAGCTAAACGTTAATACAGATACGGCGAAATTAAGAGGACGAATGACCAAGTTGGTGAAAATCCTCTATAATTGAAAAATATAGAATAGAATAGTTATGGTGAAAACCGCCAGTACATATTTTGGAAGTAATAAAAAGTATAAGAGATTTTGCCTAGGTTTTTGTCCTTTTTTAACTAAACTTTGAATCGACTATCTTTTTTTGCTTTATCATATGTGATCCTTTACACCAACTCCAAGAAGAGAAATTATTGGCACAATTCAAAAACTTCTACTTAGATATATTTATCTCAGTATAGAAAATTATATCTAGATGTTGGATAGTAAGCTTATTTCAGATAATTCTTCTGATGTGATGAACCCAAAAATTATATAAATTACCTGAATATTTTCTGTTAGCGAACGAAGATGGGGATCTAAATTACCAAGTAGGGAAGGAGCGGGATATATGCGCTTATTAAGCAGACCACTGATTTAATCTAATATCACATCGAATATCTGTACAAAAACTATATACACGTGTGCAGGTTTCTGTTTTCTATACATTGGTGTAATTTTTATGTTAAAATTTTCTTCTGTTTCCAAGAAAACGATTTTATTATAAGTGTTGTCTAAAATGCCGAACCTCAAACCGTGCGGGCTAAATGCGCCTATTTATGTTTTGAACATAATTTCTGTTTTTTGGGAAATATTTCCGTATAATTTCATTGAAACTGCTAGAAAATAATAATTTCCGTACGACAAAGCTGAAGTTTTATAAAAATCTATGTATATTATAATTTTATGGAATAAAACAAAAGTTAGGGTTGCCATACTACGGAGGCAGTTCATCCATGAGAAAAACTTCATCAAATCTGTTTTTAGATCTTCAATTCTCACTTAAGATGTTATTCAGAGCTTTGATTTGAAGGTTCAATGATAAAATTCGTTGATGTATTCTATTTAACCTGTTATTTTAGGATGGAGGCATTTTACAAACATGATGGGGGCATACAAAATCACTCTATTATTCCACTATATAATCATTATTAAACCTCCACTAAAGCTGGAATATGTTTAATTTCTTAAGTTCATTTGAGTAAGAAACAAAAACCATCCTAGTTTTTGTTTTAAGCTTCTTTACGTATAATTTTTAAAAGTCGAAATATTCATCAAAATGTATCAAAACCTTGTATGATTTTTTAAAATTTTTGGAGTTTGTAAATTCATAAAATTCTTTCTTGCCTTATGTTCTAAGCGTATCACCCTCAAAATGCATTGGTCAGATAAGCTGTCTAGTCAGCCATTTCATCAAACAGCCGTAGGGTCATTTAACCTGATAGGCCCATTTAGGAAACCTTTTCCCTACCATGTAAACGCACAGTAGTTTATGACGACCAACAGCATTCCCTAATGGATTAACTACAGCCTCGGTTGCATCCTGGTACAGAAATAAATTCAGAGTTTTCCTTGTGAAGAAACCACTGTTTCGAAATTTTGCACCGTCGATATAATCTCCCATATATCCAGCTTGTGGAGTTATTTTATCCCGAAACACGGCATTATAAATTTTTTGATCATTGAGCATGCTTCTCAGCGTTTCCAAAACGGGAACATAGTAAAAAAAAACCCTATTGATGGTCATTATTCCGTTGAAGTGTTATTTTCACTGGACACACCTACGCAAATTTCCTTTGAAAATATTGTTTTCGTTTGAATGCTGAACGGAACTTTCCCTTTGGTCCACACAAATCATTTAAGGGGTTATCCTGGATAAAAAGTTTACTCATTCGTTCTTCGAAGACGTTGGATTCGGGCAACATTTTTTGAAATTCCTCTCGAATCTTTGAGCATTGCTCTTGAAGGAAATTTCTAATTACAGCAACGGATTATTTTAACATTTTATTTTAATAAACATGCATTTTTTATCAATACAAAGCAAATATCAATATTCATAAAATTTAGGAATACCGTCAACTGGGGCAACATGCAACAATTTTCAATTTCAATGGCTTTTAAAATCTTAGTGCTTACAGATAATCATATCTCTTGTATATCCAAAGTTTCAAGGTTGATGGGACACCAAACTGACGTAGTCAGGAAAATTATTGGTTTTACCAGTTATTTTTAAATTTACAAAAACATGCGATTTTCACCCTACTAAGAAAAAGGGGTAAGTTGCAGCAAACTCTGTAATTAAAGAAGTATCAAATGAAAACGTTTGAAAATTTGAAGTTTTCGATACATTTGTGATGTCATAACGCATAAAGCACCAATTGCAGTAATTTTTGGTTTTGTTCAAATTAAATTTTACATTTTACTGTCAAAAATGTTTTTTAGAAAAATGTGTTATTCTGCTGCATACATTTAGGGGTAAATAAATGCAACAAAATATGCTATAATCTTAAATCATGTAAAGAAATCTTAGGATGGATGAAATTTTAATGTTAACAAACGCATAATGCAAAACAATCATATCCCAGCATATGTAAACGCGATTTATGACATTTATTTCTGATTTGCATTTTGATGCATATACCCCCAGCCAGCTAACTGAATTATAAAAATATTTATTTAAAATCATTTGGTGATTGTCCGAAAAATATTTCAACACCAACAGTGTTGATATCGGATATTGAAAGCAACATAAAGTTTGTAGGTGATATCATTAAGCCAATCCGTCATACGAGGTAAAGTTTTTTACGGCATCGAAAAATATAAAAATTAGTACATCTATTGCTCGATTTTTTTAAATTTTTTATGAGAATCAAAAACTTTAAAAACTCTTTTACTATGTTAAAAACTATGTCATCATCAATTCGTTATCATTCAATGATTTTTGAAATAAAAATGGAATGAGTGTTGTGGTATATAAATGTTGCATCTACTAACCCTGCTTTTGCATGATGCCCCGTTTGACGGTATTGTAAGAATATTTTAAAAGAAAATTGAAAATTCTCGTATTCTCGTAAACCTCCAAGACATGTATTCGATTAAATTGAAATATCTCGGTGCCACATCAGATAGCACGACATATTTATGTACAGTAGAGTGATGATTATCCGAGCTTCCGCGTTATCCGAGCCACAATTTTTATCAGAAATCCATGTAGAAATGTGTTTTATCATCGCGATATACATTCAAGCTATTGAATTGACGTTTTTGGCAAGTTTCAGATCTAAACTTGCCAGAAACGTCGATTAAATAAAAAATAAAATACATGTAAGCTATGCGCCTGGATGATATGCAATACAAGAGCGGGGTTCTGATGTGCATCCTGTGCAAACCATCCGGACGCAATGCTCAATGAATACATGGATCTTGTGTTAACCTGATGACTGGGAAAACGCGGGAGCTCAGAAAACTGAAGTTCGGATACGCGGGGTTCTACTGTTTAACGGTTCTCCTGACTTTTTGGATAAATATGATCTCAATGTACTCTTTTTAGTGTTGCGGTAAATGGTAGCCCTAAACTAGGTATCTCTTTTTCCCCGAATTTTCAAAACCAGATGTCGTTCAAAAGTCACCATTTTTTCTCTGAGGAGCCGCGTGAAGGGGCAAAAATGATCCCATTATATGAACTGTATATTTTCGAGAGAAAAAAATCATGCCAGGTTGAATTTTCGGTCTCGTTGGACGAGTGCTGAACGTGGTGACACGGTAATCGAATGGATCATTTGAGGTATGGGTTCGATTCCTATATCGGTATCTTCTGGGTGTCAAATGTAAACACATTGCGGACCAAATAGGTACGAGATTTTTCGTTTTTCGCTTGACATTAGTGCGCTTCACGGAGAAGCAAGAAACTTTATTGTACATAATTGTGTACAACAATGGTCAGAAAATCAATCAAAATAAACACTCAGGATACGTTTCTTATTTGAAACATTCTGACTGTATAATAGGAAAGCGCCTCTCGCAACTGCTTCGCCCGACTGATATGCAATCTCGATCAGCGCTCCACTCAGCTATGCAAACCGAGTCGCATCATTCAGAATCATCGATTTTGCAAACATCGCATATCAGAGATGAGGGAGATACAAACTGATCCATTCTGAATGTCACTCACTCAGTATCCGCCTGGTTTTTTTGAAATCGAAAACACGGCGGAAGTGAACATCTTTCCCTCACAAAGACAACTACAATTTGATTTTATTCTTACTGGTGTAAAAAACGCTGTAAATTCAAATAAATTTATTAATTGGCTATGTTTAAAAACAAACAACATTTGCTAATGATCGGTTGAATGTATCACTCACTCACTTCCTGAACCATTCACTCCTGATCCTAGACGAACATGATTCACCATATGCATCGCTCTTTGGTGAGATTCCAATTGGATGATAGTGCTGCACTGTTTTGACAGCAAGCATCGTGCGAGGTGATCTATATGTTAGCGATGAATAGAACGAACGATGATCGGATAGGTCCAGTAGCAATCAATAACAAAACCCGATCGCTATTCGTTCAGTTGCGAAGTGCAATCAGGAACATTCATTGAAAATGAGTGATATTCGGACCACTGGTGTACAACACTTTCGATTACTCAAAGATACTAAATTTGTAGAATTTGATCCAGTCATTTCGGAGATTGAGAATGCCAAATTTTAGTGTTTTTGGGCTTAGATTTCATAGCTTTCCTTAATGTGTGAATCTTAAGTTGTCCACGTTTATTCAGTCTGTAAAGCCTAACTCGGCTAAGACCTTTTCAATTTGACCAGCGAATAACAGAAAACCTTATCAATTCATGCAGCTTTAATTCATTAAAAAATCCATTCAATAGCAGTTATTCTTTTATAAATTTCTTATTTGTAATCGATATGAAAATTTGAACTGTTTTGTTACACGTGAGAACACCTAAAATTAACTTTACAGCAATCAATTTGTTGAAACTGGAATTATCTCTCACAATTTTTGCCAAACCACCCAAACTTTATTTTACGTAACAAATCGTTCTGTTTGAACAGATAGTGGAATCCGCAAAATAGACAATAAATAATGCCATTTTAAGGGATGTTCGTTCCTTCACCAGTCAGTGGTCACACAATACAACAACGCTAAAATATACCAGAACAGAAATAAAATCATCCACAAAAAGCTGGTCGTTTTACTTTTTCGCAACTCGGGTTGCCAATTGTTGTCGGAAATAAACTGCAAAAGCGGGGAATAATAAATCACCATTCGCATCAGCAAGCAGACAGAGAAACGAAGAGCTAAGTGAGAGGGAGCGAGATATTGCACAAAGTAGCAGCATCAGTAGTAAGTGCAGAGTCGTGGGAAATCCGGTTCAATGGGAATTCGCATTCGATAGCACCAACTACCTCAATGTAGTGCACTCTTTGTTGGTGCAAAATTCACACAAAAAAAAGGAGCACAATAATCATCATTCACCGATACCCTACATGTGCTGAGTGAACTGTGAGAGGTACCGACTGGGTTGATGCACAATATTTATTCCTCTCCATTCCATCTTTGATTGATCGGAACTGGTTCAATTAGTAATCCAGAATGCCGGATCTCTTGTGGTTTTACGAGCAGCTTACTGGAGATTTCAATCATAATGGTACCTTTCTTCCATCTAGTTCTTTAAATGTTTTCAGTCGATAAGACTAGCGTTGTCCATTCGAAGCAAAAGAATGATTAAAAAAAGTGTCTGGGCTGAAACTTTGAACTAGTGGCATTGAATTACTATTGCTTCAATACAATTGTGCTTTTTATAGCGTCAGTTTGTAGTTCAATTCTCCGTTGAATTGTCAATTAAATATGGACATTGATTCATTCTCGACATTTTTTTAATTAATGAAAAGTCACTGATAAAATAAATTTATTAAGTATTTTAACAAACCTTTTCGATGAATAAGTTTCCGAGATTCAATTTAAGTCTTCTTGAACTAAAATATCAGTTTTGTTCGAAATACAGTGAGCGAAATAAAAATAGCACCACTATGTTTTTTGCTTGTTAAAATATGAATGATTGGAAATTACGAAAATTTTCTTCCACAGTTTGTTCTGAATTGCTTAGCGGATAAATCAAGCATAAGTTTACTTTTTTTGGACGTAGCAATTGGCGTTGAGGACCAAAAATGTGAAAAAGGGGTGCGAAATAAGAATAGAACCACTTGAGTTTTTCAACAAAAACAAGCTTATTTTTAAAAATTTACTGTGCAAAAGTGAATAATAATGCTTTAACGAATTATTTGAATAAATAACTGAATTTTAAGGAGTTTTCCAGAATTCCAAAGGTTTTCATAGGTTTTAATTAGGGAGTTTTAAGAGATGCTCCTCTAGCGTTAAGGAATTTGATATTTGAGCTGTAATTCTTTACCATTCTACTTATTTTCTTCATAAAAATGACGTGAAATGATGAAACAAACATTCGGGATTAATTTTGAATCAGAAAAAAATTGGTTGGAAATCAAAACCTTTGATTTTGTTCAGTAAACCACACTTTATTCCAATTTCAAGTCGTAGATGGCAGCACTATCTTGCAGTTAAAACCAAATTTAGTCTCAATATTGATTTTCCAGGTTTATTTAGGCCCATATTCATCAATTCGAGGTATTTTCTCATCACAGTTTTGTGTAAGTTCACGCTGCAGAAAGCTTTTCCGGATTTGCAAAATAATCACCACCACAAAAATGTACAACCGCCAGGATTCCTGCTCATCTCAACTTCCGATTCAATTGCAAATCATACCAATAATACTGCTAGCCGCCTGCCAAGCTCCATCGCAAAGTATAACTTTATTCTGATAATCGGTCCAAAAAATTCACTTTTAGTAACCTTGATGCGATTCTATTTTTTTTTTTTTTGGATTTAGTGATCTTAGAATTTTCAAAGCGTGCACACGGTACATGAATTTTTTTCTTAATCAAAATCATCCAGCACTTCCTAATTAATCCCGGATATTCGAAAATGGGTATGAATTTGGTTAAATGGCAAGATAGTGCTGCCATCTATGACTTAAATCTAGAGAAATAGTGTTTGACTACTAAAAAACATTAGTATTTTTGAATTCCAACCTCCTTTTTGGATTCAAACTCAGACTGAAGAATGAAAGAAGAAAATTAGTAGTTTGGTAAACAATTACAGCTCAAATATCAAATTCCCTAACGCTAGAGGAGCATCTCTCAAAACCCCCTAATTAAAACCTATGAAAACCTTTGGAATTCTGAAAAACTCCTTCAAATGCAGTTATTCATTCAAATAATTCATGGAAGCGTTATTATTCACTTTTACACAGTAAATTTTTAAAAATAAGCTTTTTTTTGTTGAAAAATTCAAGTGGTGCTATTCTTATTTCACACCCCTTTTTCACATTTATGGTCCTCAACGCCAATTGCTACGTCCAAAAAAAGTAAACTTATGCTTGATTTATCCGTTAAGCAATTCAGAACAAACTGTGGAAGTAAATTTTCGTAATTTTCAATTATTCATATTTTAACAAGCAAAAAACATAGTGATGCTATTCTTATTTCGCTCATTGTATCTTCACTGCTTTGTTTGAAAAAAAACTCAAATGTTTGGGATTGCTTGCCTACTTCAAGGCGTTTTAAAACCATAGCAACCGGAGTAAGGAGGAGGAGGAGGTGGTGATCGGGGTGATCACCTCCCTCCCCCCCCCCCCCCCCCCCCAAGCGGCAAAAACCGTTACAAAATACCCGCAAATGCTAGAATTCCTATAAAACTTTAGGACTTTTCCTAGTAGATGTGCTTTTAAATTTAAAAAAAAAATATCCACTCCGTGGGAGTGTTTATTCAACAAAAAAGTTTATTTATGACCTAAAGGCTGAAGATTGGAAAAGAAAGTCGGTCCACCAAACTCAAGCAGCTGAAACTTGCAATTCCCTGGACCGAACTACACTAAATAACTTTGTTGAGTTACTTAAACTGTATTTGTTTATTCCGAGTGCACTTGCACTGGTGCTGCCATCTTGTTTTTTATTCAGACAGTGTTGCACTGGTTTTGACCTGGTGTCGTACTGCCGTCGGGTGGTAGTGCCCCGAAAATTTTGTAAGTGTTGCAAGAGAGCGTATGAGTGAGTAAGGTGGCAATACACTGGCGACGATTCTTGTTTGTTTTTGTCGGGTCAAGTGCAACACTGAACGAGGAGAGAAAACAAATACATACAATATTAGAGTGCAGGCTTTGATTTTTATCCAGTAAACCATTGAGCTAGATTATGAAATGGAGGGAAATCTTTTTTTTTTAATTGACATTAGTTTCCCCTAATTTTTTTTTTTTTTTAACGAACACACACATATATGATCTCAGTGAAACTTCATGTTTCTTTGAAGAGATCTAAATTCTTCTTAAGACTAAAGCGTACATCTTTCAAGGATATAATGGCTAGCATCTTACTAATGCTAACACCACTAGCCCACAGAAAGTGTACTATGTATGCCGTGACCGAGACTCGATCTCATGACCTCCGGCTTAGAAGACTGAAACGCTATCCTCTTGGCCACGGTCGGCGGCTAAATTATATTCATGCCTAACTTTACATAAGCAAATGGTTATAAAATTCGTATTTGCTACAAATTCTGAGCATCTAATTTTTCATTTTGTTATGAATTTTAATGGAATGAAAAAGTCGAGGGGGTGACTATGGTTAAATGACTGAATTTTTTTCAGCTGACGTCATACATTTATTGCCTTCACCATGCAGTTTCTTTTTTATTCGCTCAGATAGAAGAAAACGAAAAAAAATTCTTAAACTATATATGTAAGGAATCATGTGATTTGCAATTTTCTTCAATTTGAGACAATTTTACCAAGTTTGATGGATCTTGGTCGTTCTAAGAATTTGAAAAAGATCTTTGGCTTTCAAGTGTTAAATATATAGTAAAAAAATTGCAATTGTAGTCAAATTTTCCATAGGAGTGATCAGTTTTCCAGTAGAAGCATAAGAAACGTCAGCCGCCGACCGTGGCCTAGAGGATAGCGTTCAAGTCTTCTAAGCCAGAGGTCATGAGATCAAGTCTAGGTCACGGCATACATAGTACTCTTTCTGTGGGTTGGTGGTGCTAGCATTAGTAAGATGCTAGCCATTATATCCTTGAAAGATGTACGATTTAGTCTTAAGGTAGAATTTAGATCTCTTAAAAGAAACATGGAGTTTCACTGAGATCCTATATGTGTGTGTTCGTTTAAAAAAAAAACGTATGACTTTAATTGTTCTTACTTTCTAATCTTTCTTTTTAACATAGTCACAATATTTGACAAAACAAATTAAATCGTCATATACATCAAGTGTTAATGCCGATTTTTAAATGATGTTTTGGGCAACAGAATGTTCCTCATTCGGATTGTTTTTGTATCCCAAAATATTTTTAAAATCGTAGTAAAATCATGAAATCGAAAACAGGACAAAAAATTCTAATAGAACTTTATTTTAAGAATTAAAACCTAAAACATATCTTGAATTTAAATAGGAATATATTAGAATTTGAAAAAAAAAAAAGGATTGAGGTTCTGAATCACAGTGAAGGCACGAATTTATATCACCCTCAATTTTCCATCATTCAAATATGAATTATGGAACTTCTAATAAACCTTTATAATGAAGTTCAAAAATAAAAATTTAAATTTTAGATCCGATTCTATTTAATTCTGCTTGAAATCGTAAGACTTGCAATTTTAAAAAATCTACTCAAGATTTCTAAATTTAAGTTAATGCGTTTAAACAGGAAAGATTCCAGCATCAATAAATCAAAAGAAGAGTTGTGTGTGAAAACTTTTGCGTTCCTAGGAGCTTTTAGAGCCAAAAAAGAATAAAAGGTGTTTCGATATGAAGGAATTGGTTTTTAGGATAGAGATTTAAATCATTTCCAAAACTCAAAATATACATTCACAATTACAACAAAAAGAATCACTTTTTTCGTTCATTTATGAATTTTTTGGATGGGGTTGCTTTTTCGTTATACCTATAAGCTTAAAAAACTTACAGACTGAGGTGAGGAGTATTAAACATGATCATTGATTGCAGTAAATTCAAACGACATTGGTGGTTATGATTCAATGTATTTTACAAAACCAGATTTCGAGTTTCGGGGTAACTTTGATCACTATGGTTTTTACATATCTCAACAACTTCAAATTTATTGATCTGATGCAATTTAGCACAGAGGGCTCGAACATCGATAACAGCAATTTTTTGTTTAGACTCAAATGAATTTTTCAACGTTTTCTTTCAAAAACAAAAATACTCAAAAGATGGACAATGTTGCTGCATACATTAAGGGGCATAAATTTAAAACATTTCTCAATATTTTTTGGCCTTAAAAACAAATGAAATTTTGGCTTCATGCAAATTCCTAAGTCCTCGCACTGTTCCCATGTTCTTTTTTTCTTCACACTTAACCATTTGATAGGGTTGTTAGCCATTTTTCATATACAGGCTTTTTCAAGGAAAATGAACGTTTTTTTTCAATATCCAAAAATTATCATCAAATGATCATAAAAATTACATTTGAACTAAACCTAAACCAAGGATAAAGTTGAACTTTCACGATAAACAACCCATTTGCTCCTAAATGCTTTAATTTGATCAGGAGAGATGTTTGTGAGCCTTCAAAAAACCAGATAATTTAAGATTTCAAAATAACATTTTAAGTTTTAAGTAACATAAAAAATCTCTCAATAAAAACCAAATTTTGCTTAATTGAATCTCAATTTAAAGGCTTTCAAA